>NC_133515.1:103680625-105155000 GCF_049354715.1 Callithrix jacchus
AAAAGCAAGATACATGAAATTGAGTATAATATGATTTTTTTTTTTTAATGAGACAGAGTCTCACTCAGTCACCCAGGCTGGAGTACAGTGGTGCGGTCTCAGCTCACTGCAACCTCCACTTCCCAGGTTCAAGCAATTCTCTTGCCTCAGTCTCCCGAGTTACTGGGACTACAGTAATATGCCACCACGCCCCCATTAATTTTTATATTTTTAGTAGAGACGGGGTTTTACCATATTGGTCAGGCTGGTCTCGAACTCCTGACTTCAGGTGATGTACCTGTCTCAGCCTCCCAAAGTGCTGGGATTACAAGCATGAGCCATTGCACCAAGCTGATTTCTTTTTAAAAATGGTAAAAAAAAAAAAAAAAAAAAAAAAAGTATATAAGTGGGAATATAGCCATACACTTTTATTATTTTATTACCATAGAAAAAAAAAACATGGAAGGGGGAGGCCAAGGTAGGAGGATCGCTTGAGGCCCAGGAGTTTGAGACCAGCCTGGGCAACATAGCAAGACCCTCGTTTCTACAAAAAATTGAAAAATTAGCTGGGCTTTGTGGTTCATGCCCGTAGTTCCAGCTACTCAGCAAGCTGAAGTGGGAGGATCACATGGGCCTGGGGAGATCAAGGCTGCAGAGAGCCATGATTTCACCACTCTATTCTAGCCAGGGTGACAGAGAGACTCTGTCTGAAAAAAAAGAAAAAGAAAAAAACAAACTTGGAAGGTGCATTCAAGGTTGTCAACATGGTTATGGGGGTTGATTCATGGGCCTGGGTTTCGCCTGCAGCGGTGACATGAGGGGGAGGGAGGGGAAAACAAAGAGAAAGGGAAAAAGGACTCTGTTTTATGGAAACCCACCAGGGTATACGATACACTCACACTGATGTGCTTATGAGCAATTACGTCAGTTATGCATAATGAAAATAAAAACGGTATTGATTTTTTTTCTCAACAACCTTGTGAAATATTTTTTTCCCACTTAATAGATAAGGAAATGGATGATCTGATTTGCCAGAGGCTATCTGATAGGCCAAGGCTATCTAATTCCAAGGCCTAAATTATTTTCCTGTAAGTATGATGCACTTACAGTGAAAAAAAATCAAATATTATAGTAAAGTCCAATGAAGATTGTAAAAACTCCCGAGTCCCAGAGACAGTGCTATTAAAATCTGAGAAAACAACACATCAGAATTCTCCCTTTGCATACATATATACCCATTTACCAAGTCTTGCAAAAGATGCAAAAGTCAGTCAACTGTGAGGTAATGGGGGAGGCTCTGCAGCCCTGCAGGAAGTGGATGTTTCTCTTGTCACTCATTCTGCAAAGTGGATAATCCTGGGCAGGGAATTAAGCCAGTCTGAGGCCCAGGACCTGCCTTGGGAGGTTCTAAGTGGTTCCGGTGATGGGAAGGGGCTGCCCTGACCGCTGCAGCCAGCCAGCCTCCTAAAATGTGGATGGCAAGTGGGAGGCATGCATCATAGTGGTCTCCGTCTTCCCGAACAGCTCTCCCCCTAGACGGCCTTGAAAGAAACTGGAACTGACTTTTGGACAGGACAATGGCTGTGTCCCCTTCTGAGGTCAGAGGGAACACTGCTTCCAGACAAGGCCTGCAGCTGACCTTACAGCATCTCCTGACACGGCCACACAATGCTCTGGTCATGCCTTCTGATGAGTGGCTATTTGCTTATGTGCATAGATTTACTAGAGTTGCCACAGTTAACAGCCCAATTACCAGGAGGCCGCTTCTAAATGTGATATAGGCGGAGGGTCTCCCCTTTCCTCTTGGGGAGACACTGAGGTGAAATAGGAGTGCACCGGCCACCACAGAGGCAGCAAGGAAGGTCCTGAAGACACTTGCATGGCTGCAGAAGGGACCAGGTGTTTCCTCTGGCTGCCTGGTTGGCCACTGCTCTGAGAAGATACCAGACCATGCTCTGGTGACTGCAGGGAAGCCACGCTGGAAGCAGCCAGCGGAAGGGGCTCATCAATGGAGCGGTCAGCCTCCAAGGACACAGCCAAGTTCATGTTCTTTGGGAGTTGGCAGCTAGGGTAAGCCTGAGGAGGCCGATTCATAAATGAATATTCAGAAATATCTGGAGAAGGGAATCTCAGAGATATAATCCTTCCTGCAATATGAGCCGGTGGGGGCTCCTGGGCATTATGATTTGAGGATTAAGAAAGGGTGACTTTATTTTGCACACCAAGCTGGTGAGGTGAGACATGTGCATTACATGGATATAGATATGCATATCCAAAATACAAAGCTTATCATGCTGCTCCCCTGCTTAAAATCCAGCAATAGCTTCCCTTGGGGTGAATCCTAAACTCTACCCAGAGCACGACACGGCAGCCACGATGAAGTCTCAATTTCTTCCTCAGATCTCCAGGCCCTCACCCATATTTCTGCTTAGAACACTTCCTATTCCTGTCACCTGGACAGTTTGTAGTCAACCTTAAAGATTCGGCTTAATGGCCAGGCACATTGGCTAATGCCTGTAATCCCAGCACTTTGGGAGTCCGAGGTGGTCGGATGACCTGAGATCAGGAGTTTGAGACCAGCCTGTCCAACCCGGTGAAAGCCTGTCTTTACTCAAAATACAAAAAATTAGCCTGGTGAGGTGATCGTGCCTGTAGTCCCAGCTTCCTGAGGGGCTGAGGCAAGAGAATCATTTGAACCTGGGCAAGGGAGGTTACAGTGAGCCGACATTGTGCCACTGCACTCCAGCCTGGGTGACAGAGCGAGGCTCTGTTCCCGCCCCCTCAAAAAAGATTCAGCTTAACATGTCACCTCCCCTGGGGGGACTTCCCTGGCCCATTCCCTCCTCCCAGACTTGTCTTCCTGCTTGGTGTTCCTGTAATCATAACATTTGTTACACTTTATTGGTATGTTTCGTTCAGAGACAGGGATTCTGTCCTACTTGTTTTTGTAACCCCAGTGTTTGGTATAAAGTATTTGTTGATCTGTGAAAGACTGAATGGTGAAGGTACGTAGTGTTACACATTTGAAGACTGAATGGTGAAGGAACACAGTGTTACACAAAGGGAGCATGCTCCATAGTCGTTTGCATTCAACTATGCAGTAAGTCTGTGCCCTTACCTATTACACGTTCCCGTGAAAGGTTTTAACTAAGGCATTCAGGCACTTTACAATCCAGCCCTCATCAGCTTCATCCTTTCTGCTATCTGTGTCTTGAATATTCATGCATTTTCATCTACAGTGCTTAGCACACAATCAATGCACCTGCCAAAGTGAAATACGTCAGGGGGTGCCCACATTTTTCCCCTACTTTATTCCATGCCTGTTTCCCACCCCTTTCTAGCTAATTTCCACCTCACCTCTGAGGTCCCACTGAAACGTTATCTCTGTGCAAAGCCCCATCTGTCTCCTCCAGACAGAGTGAGCCAGCCTGCCTCTGTGGGCCCCCTGAACCTTGTTCCTCTCTCCTCACGGCTCCTAATGTGTACACCAGTTACGTGTTTGTAAATCTGCTCTCTGACTCAACTTTGATCATTGGTAGTTCTGGGACTTTGCCTTCCTCCATTCGTTATCCTCAACATCTGGTACAGCCTCTGCCACCAACTGCTATTCAGTAAGTATTTGTTGAATGAATGAATGAGTGCATGAATGAAGAAAGTTTAGTTTCATGTTTACAGAATGATCACATCAGGCTTCGGGGCCAGTTGGAATCCATCCCAATTCCTGCTACAGACTTACCGATCCTGTCAGTTGTAGTCAGTCAGAGGAATCATCCCAGCATGCTGGAACTAGGGAGAAACCTTTTTTTGCACATGATGAAACGGAGGTCCTAAATGTGAAGCTCACACAGCAAATTCCATCAGAAGTTATCTGAGACATCAAGACTGATACCCATGCATTTCAAGAGTCATGAATCACCAAGATCTCATCCCTAATTCTACTGCCATATAATGTATTTTTTTTTACTTTTCAGCAAAATAATGGTGATTCCTTAAAATTGTGTAGCACTTTATAATTTACGAAGTCCTGTTAAAAAATACCTCTGAACTAGCTATTTGTAATTAAGTCACTTGCCAGAATCATTCAGCCCTTAAATGATGGATGCAGGGCTAGCACTGAAGTTTTTGGCTCTAGGCCCAGTATACTCTTCAAGCTCCAATATTCAAGATCCATTACGTAAACGGTGGTTAAATAATGATTCTAGGCTCACTCCTGGGAAAACACCATCATTTCTAATCAATATAATCATTTCCTACTTCTAAGAATTTTCTGAAGGTGACATAGATCAGACTTGTCAAACTTTTACGTAAGAGAGCTGATAAGATCTAAGCGCAGCTACAAGGAACCAGAGTGTCATGTCTATGTGTGTCTGTGTGTGTGCACGTGTGTGTGAGCATGGATGTGTAGTGTGTCAGTGACTTTGCATGTGGAATACTCGGTAAAGGCTTTCGGAACTCAGAAGTGTGTATGTAAACAAAATAAGCAAATCTCTAATGCACAGTGTCTGCATAGAGTATGATCTTGATAAATATTTGCCAATGAATTAATATGCTGTGTGTTAAAAAATTCTCATATAATGTTTGTGCCCTTAGCCAGTATTTCCATAGAATGACTTTTAAAAATTTAAATGTCTTTCAAATAACCAAATCTATTCACTCATGCTTTCATTCATTAAGGAACGCCTATAGGGGCCAGGCGCGCAGTTTCCCCATGACACAGCAGGGAACTAAGCAGACAAACAGACCAATGTCTATTCTCATGGAGTTTACATTTTTGGAGGATGGGAGGCATGGATAATAACCAAACACTCAGTTATATGTTAGGTGATAAGTGGTATAAATAAAAATATGGTAAGAAAAGGGGCTTGGGTGTGGGGTGGCTGGCAGTGGGGTGGACCTACAATTTGAATCAAGGGGTTCAGGAAGTGACATCTGAACAAAGACCTGTGCAGTGGCTCACACCTGGAGTCCCAGGACTTTGGGAGGCTGAGGCAGGTGGATCACTTGAGGTCGGGAGTTCAAAACCAGCCTGGTCAACATGGCAAAACCATGTCTCTGCTAAAAATACAAAAATTAGTTAGGCATGATGGTGTGCACCTGTAGTCCCAGCTACTTAGGAGGCTGAGGCAGGAGAATCGCTTGAACCCAGGAGGTGGAGGTTGCAGCGAGCCATGATTGCACAACTGCACTCCAGCCTGGGCAACAGAGCGAGACTCTGTCACAAAAATAAAAACAAAAACAAACAAAGACCTCAGAACAAGGGACACAACTGTGAGAATACCTTGGGGAAAATCTTAACCTTTTGAACAAACACATAATTTTAAACCTTTTTTTTCAAATAGCTTACATACACTTGGCTGCCTTTTTTTTTTCTTAAGACAGGGTCTCACTCTGTCATCCAGGCTCCAGGCTGGAGTGCAGTGGTGTGATCACAGCTTACTGCAACCTCCGCCTCCCAGGCTCAAGTAATCCTCCCACCTCAGCCTCCCAAGTAGCTGAGACCACAGGCATGTACTACCACACCCAGATAATTTTTGTATTTTTTATGGAGAGAGGGTTTCACCATGCTGTCAAGGCTGGTCTCAAACTCCCTGGCTCAAGTGATCTGCCTGCCTCAGTCTTCTGAAGTACTAGAATTACAGGTGTGAACCACTGCACCCAGCCTACACTTGGCTGCCTCCTAAGAGAGGATCTAGCAGGTAGTTTAATATATTGTTGATTATTTGGGCATCTCTGTGACTGTCAATGCTGGACACCATGTAGTGATGTCCATGGAGGTGGAGATGGTGGAATTTCAGAGGACTATTTGCCCCTCCACTGGAGGCCTCCATCTGTTTTTCTTCTGCATTGATTCTATGGCGCCCCCTCCTCTCACACCCTATTATCTCCGATAGTGTCTCAGTATCACTGCCCCATGCTCTTTGTCTGCTTTTTCTAATACATCATTGGTTTGTTAGGATTGGGTCTCGAAGAGAAGGACTTGCACACAGGCTAAAATGTAATGCACAGGCTTGATGCCATCTCTGCCTATTCACAAAGGACATTTTGTGTCTGTTTACACTCAATTTCCTTTCTGACGGTCTGAATGCCAAATAATTAAATCCCTGATTTAGGAATTGTTGCTAATTTATACCTCATTTTCCTTCCTTTTAGGGCTCAGAACCATTTTCTTGCTGATTTCAACAGATTTTCTTCATAGGAAGCAAGTTAACGTGCAGGTTTCCACACAGCGGCGGAGATAGACTCAGGATGGAGCCCTGCATGAGGAGAAGGTTCCCAGGACAGGATCCCAAAAGCTCCAGTGTGGGGAGGGGAACTAGAAGCACAGAAAACAGGGACTGACTTTATTTATTTTATTTTATGTTTTTTTTCTGTTTTTTGAGACAGTTTCACTCTTGTTGCCCAGGCTAGAGTGCAATGGCACGATCTCAGCTCACTGCAACCTCCGATTCCCAGGTTTAAGCAATTCTCCTGCCTCAGCCTCCCGAGTAGCTGGGATTACAGGCGTGAACCACCGTGCCCAACTAATTTTGTATTTTTAGTAGAGATGGTGTTTCTCCATGTTGGTCAGGCTGGTCACGAACTCTTGAC
Source organism: Callithrix jacchus (assembly GCF_049354715.1). Classification (NCBI taxonomy): domain Eukaryota; kingdom Metazoa; phylum Chordata; class Mammalia; order Primates; family Cebidae; genus Callithrix; species Callithrix jacchus. The sequence continues at coordinate 103,687,193 of NC_133515.1, forward strand.
CTCAAGTGATCCACCCGACTCAGCCTCCCAAAGTGCTGGGATTAGAGGAGTGAGCCACCATGCCCAGCCTCTTTATTTTTTTAACCAGTATGCCACTTGCCTACAACCTAATAGTGGTACAGAGGATGCCAATAATTCATAGCTATTTTATGCATATCAGGAAGAGGAGAATGAAAATACTCTAATAAAATTCCATGGGAAGTGCTATAAGAGCACAGAGTAATGAGTAACACACTCTCACATGGAATTTGGGGTGGGCCCACAGCAAAGGTGACGTTTAAGTAAAGTTTTGAAAGATGAGTATGGTGAAACACCAATCTCTACTAAAAATTAGCTGGGCGTGATGGCATGCACCTGTAATCCCAGCTATTTGGGAGGCTAAGGTAGGAGAATCACTTGAACCCGGGAGGTGGAGATTGCAATGAGCCAAGATTGAGTCACTGAACTCCAGCCTGGTGACAGAGCTAAACTCCGACTCAAAAGAAGATAAAAAAAAAAAAAAAGAAAAGGAAAGGAGGGAAATTTCTAGACTGAGGGAACAGCAAGGGGAAAGGCCTGAAAGGAGGGAAATGCCTAGTTTATTGACCAAAAAAGAAAAAAGGTGAGCAAATAATTAGTATCCCTTGATTCTTCTGGTTCTTTTGAAGGAAGCCCAGGATCCTTCGGGTGATGTGCTTGTTAATGGTCCATCTTCCTTTCCCTTTTCCTTTTTTTTTCTTTTTCTTTCTCCAAATTTATATATTTGCAACATTCTCACTCACACAAATCATCAACTACCAACTCATCATTCAATGGAGCTGGAATGTAGGGTGTACAGGGGGCGGCGAGAAATGGGCCAAGAGTTACCGGGTCTAGACTGAGGCAAGTCTTATCTAAACACCAGAAGATGTAGCCGGGCGTGGTGGCTCACGTCTGTAAACCCAGCACTTTGGGAGGCCGAGGTAGGCGATCAACTGAGGTCACAAGTTCAAGACCAGCCTAGCCAGTATGGTGAAACCCCGTCTCTACTAAAAATATAAAAATTAGCCAGGCGTGGTGGCACATGCTTGTACTCCCAGCTACCTGGGAGGCCGAGGTAGGAGAATCTCTGGACTCTGGTAGGCAGAGGTTGCAGTGAGTTGAGATTGCGCCACTGTACTCCAGCCTGGGTGACAGAGCAAAATTCTGTCTCAAATAAAAAAAAAAACTACAAACAAAAACACAACAACAACAAACGAAGTATTTCCCCCAGAAAGCCATGTTTTCCAAGGCATATTACTGGAAACTGTAGTTGTGTGGGACATTTCTTGGAGTTACTAAACCAAAAAAATAAAAACTCCTCTGGTTGATTATATTTTGGAAATATGCTGAGTTTGATGAGGCTAAACAGGCTTCTTTCCTGCTGGACTTGATGCATCGCAAGGCAGCCAGGTAAAGAGAGACAGAGAAGCTGCTGCTCCAAACTCCAGTGACCACACCTGTGTCCCTGCAGCTGCGTGTCTCTCAGAATGGTTGTCTCTTAGGGACACACTGCCGTAGCTCAACACAGGAATGTCACCAACATGTCTCAGCTGGAGAATAACACAAACCACGTGTTAGCATCTTGGAATGACCACTGGGGGAGGCTGGAGGTATGGACTGGAGGCTGGACAACTGCTTAGGGGCTCTCCCCGCGAGCATCTGTGAGAGGTCTGGCAAGGTCTGTCCCCGGCAGTGGCAGTGAGGCCAGCACATGTCTGGATGACCTGTACCCAGAGGCCCAGCTTTATTGCAGGCTGGCTCTGAATCCTTTCATCTCTGGCCACAGCCGGACAAAGTGCCAGAGCTGAGCAGCTGCCTCAGTTCTCCAGCCTCTGCACTCTGAGAGGCCACACAGGACAGAGATCAGAGGAGCCGAACCAAAGTGATGCAAGTGCCCTCCCAGGAATGCTGCTCTCAACAGAGGACAAAAGAGTGGCGAAATGGGAGTCACAGGCCCCATCGGGGCAGGACAGGCTTCTAGATCTGACCCTCGAGTCTAACTCCTTTATCTGACATATGAGGAAACTGAGGGAGGGGAAATGCCTAAATTCACACAGCTTGATACATTTTTCCAGTAACTCCATGTGTCTTACTGTAGTTTTGCATTATTTTTCTCTCTCTCTCTCTTCTTTTTTTTTTTTTTTTTGAGATGAAGTCTTACTCTGTTACCCAGGCTAGAGTGCAGTAGCATGATCTCTGCTCACTGTAACCTCCACTCCCCAGATTGAATTCACCCCTCAGATTCAAGTGATTCTCCTGCCTCAGTCTCCCAAGTAGCTAGGATTACAGATGCCTGCCACCTCACACAGCTAATTTTTATATTTTTAGTGGAGACGGGGTTTCACCATGTTGGCCAGGCTGATCTTGAACTCCTGACCTTGTGATCCACCCGCCTCAGCCTCCCAAAGTGCTGGGATTACAGGCATGAGACACCGTGCCCAGCCTATTTTTCACATTGCTAATTTTTATCATTTTTTTCAAGTACTTTTTTGATGTAATGTCCAGGACCCTCCAGTTAATATTCTTGCTCAAGACCCCAATTTTTTCTGAATTCACTTTTTTTGGTAATTAAAGAAAATCCAATCATTTTCTTTTGATGATCTTGCCTTTGACTTTATGGCAAATGAACAGATTTTAAAACACAAGGAGAATAATGACAGGAACAAGTCGTTTGCCAAGGACACGTGGTGCCAAAAATATCCCTTACCAAATGGTTTCCTCACCCAATAAATTTTCCTTCATCTCTCATTTGACAAGTGACCTTCAAAGAAAGGAATCAGGAAAGGGAGAAGGCAGCTGCCATCGGAAGTTGAAGAGAGAGATCCTGATCAACCCCGGGCTGAGCAGAGGAAACCTCAAGCCTGGCTCTGCACTAGCTTTGGGGCCTTGAGGGGGTTAGAACCCTTCCTTTTGCAAGTTCTTTGAGTTTCTTGGCCTTATGGTCAAGGCCTTTTGTATGTGTCCCTAACCTATGTCCCCAGCCTTTTCCCCGTATGTCCCCATGGCCCACTTCTGATCCAGCCAGATGTCCTTTGTGGTGACCCGCACTGGCAGGCCTCTCCCACCTTTCTCCAGCTCCAGTCCTGCCCACCTAGGAGATCCTTCTGCTATTCTGTTACTATTCTGTTCTTCAAGTTCCTGCTTCTTCCCTGAGGCCTTCCTTGGCTTCTCCAACTCAAATTATTGTACTGTTCTTAGTACTTAGTACTTAGTACTTGATAGTATGGCCAAGACATATGGGTCCTTTTTTTTGTCGGGGGGAGAGAGTCTCATTCTGTTGCCCAGGCTGGAGTGCAGTGGCACGATCTTGGCTCACTGCAACCTCCATCTCCTGGGTTCAAGTGATTCTCGCACCTCAGACTCCCAAGTAGTGGGGATTACAGGCACCTGCCACCATGCCTGGCTAATTTTTGTACTTTTAGTAGAGATGGGGTTTCACCATGTCAGCCAGGCTGGTCTTAAAACTCCTGACTTCAAGTGATCCACTTCCCTCAGCCTCCCAAAGTGCTAGGATTACAGACGTGAGCCACCGCATCTGGCTGATGGATGGGTTCTTACAGGTTATTACCTCCAACCCTTTTGTTTTATAGGGGAGAAAACAGAGGTACAGAATGGGAAAATAATTTGCCCAAAATCACGCAATCAACAAATAGGGTCAGTTTTCCTGATTCCAGACCCATGCCCAGTTTACAATATCAAGATAGTTAATGCTGTTACATTCATTTGCCACTTGTAAGAGTTACAAAACCCCATATTTTCACACCTTGTACATTAACATCGTCATTAATCCTCTTAGCCATTAATTCATTCATGTATTCATTCATTCGAGCAGCCAACATGTATGAGGGCCAGTGTCCAGGCACTGAACTGTGCTAGATACTAAGTATTGCTCTTATTTCCATTTCATAGTCGAGGAATTCGACTATGAAAAGTTCTATGACTTCCTCTAATTTACCGAATGAGTCGGGTGTCTGCAGGAAATGGAACTAACACAGGTGGTTTCCATAAGGGAGTTCTTTTCAGAGGTGTAGACAGAATTAAAGGAAGACAAGAAATCTTAAGGCACTGAGACATCAGCGACACTGAGAAGCTGAGATCAGGAGGGCAGAGGGAGGAATAACCTCCCTAAGGCCCAATGAGGAAAGGAACGCAGCCCCTGGAGCAGTAGCAATTGAGGTGCAGGGCTGCTGTCAGAGGTCAACCAGGGGCAGAGGGTAAGAAACCCTGTCCTCGCCCCCAACCTCTTTCCAGGGATTTAGGGGCGTAAAACCCTGTCCTCATCCCCAATCTCTTTCCAGGGATTTAGGGGGGCAAAACCCTGTCCTCACCCCCAATCTCTTTCCAGGGATTTAGGGGGGGTGAAACCCTGTCCTCACCCCCAATCTCTTTCCAGGGATTTAGGGGGACAAAACCCTGCCCTCACTCCCAATCTCTTTCAGGGATTTAGGGGGTGAAACTCTGTCCTCACCCCCAATCTCTTTCCAGGGATTTAGAAAGGCAAAACCCTGTCCTCACCCCCAATCTCTTTCCAGCTCTCCCTTTAGGCGGTGCTCAACCAGAAGACAGAACCCAGAGAACCCAGAGTGGGCAGTCCATAGAGGTCAGCCCCTGGGGCACAGAGCAGGATGGACAGTGGATCTAGAAGCTAGCAGAACTCTCCAGCCTCATACACAGCTGGAAGTGGGGGAGCTGGGATGCCACAATCCTGTGTTCTTTCTTCTGTACCACGTGGCTTGCTTGTGCTTATGTGCTTCTGTTCATCCATTCAGTCAATCTTTTGTTCAGGCTATAAATACACTGGGCACGCACTCACTCCTGGCTGGCTTTTGTGCATATGTCTCATTTCCCTCCCCTGATCACAAAGTTCAGACCTTGCCTTTCTGATCTCAGCATTCCCCTTAGTGCCAGGCTTGGTCCTTGATGCATGGTAGGTGTTCAGCCTGTTTTGTTGATTAAAAAATAGGTCCACTAAGAGGCCTGGTGGCTCACAGCTGTAATCCCAGCACTTTGGAAGGCTGAGGTGGGTAGATCACCTGAGGTGGGGAGTTTGAGACCAGCCTGGGCAACAAAGTGAAACCCTGTCTCTACTAAAAATAAAAAAAATTAGCGGGATGCGGTGGCGCATGCCTGTAATACCAGCTACTCAGGAGGCTGAGGCAGGAGAATCACTGAACCAAGAAGGTGGAGGTTGTGGTGAACTGAGATTGAGCCATCGCACTCCAGCCTGGGCAAAAGAGGGAAACTCTGCCTCAATCAATTAATCAATCAATCAGTCTACTAAACACTATTCTACCTTATTCTGAGAATAGGGTCACGGAGGAAGCCACGAGAGCCAACTTTCATTCTTGGAGGCGCCAGAAGCAAGTGCTCCTGCACTCATCACTGATTCACTTCCTTGTCTTGGAGTGAGAGTGGGGATTCCATGTGAGGGCTGATGCCCCCGATGCTCTGGAAATCCCATTACTTCCAAAAGCACGGAGCTTTGGGGCTGACTTCCACAGTATCTCTGCTCTACTGAGTTCTTCTGAGCTCTCAGCTCGCATCTGGCCTGCAGAGTTTCAGAGCTATTTCTTTGAGGGTTGTAGCAGAGCTGATAAAAGGAAAGTTTACCACTTTCCTTCAAACGCGAGGCCACCACCACCTCCACACCGGCTGATCGATGTTGGGGTTTGCAGGGCCTTCCCTTGTAGAACCTGCTGGGCCGCAGCAAACAATGACTGTGTGTGTAACAGCCCAGTCCCTGTTTAAACACTGTCTGTGCGAATGTCAGTAAGAATCCAAAGACCTGAAGACAGTGGTCATTGGCATTCAGCTTCTGAATAGTCATAGTTGCACGTTAATTTCCTTTCCTTTCCCTCCCTCCCTCCCTCCCTCCCTCCCTCCCTCCCTCCCTCCCTTCCTTCCTTCCCTCTTTCTTTCCTTCCTTCCTTTTCCCTTCCCTTCCCTTCTCTTTTTTTCTTTCCATCCCTCCCTTCTCTCCCTCCCTCCCTTCCTCCCTCCCTTCCTTCCTCTTTCTGGAAAAGGGCAAAAGAATCAATGCAAACTAACCTACCACTTGCTTCTGTGTGTGTGTGTTTTCCTAACTCCTCCATTTTTATCTACCTTAAAATAAATTTACAGCATTTAGATACAATAATTAATCTTGTTACTTCACTAATGAAGCTTAGTGGGACCTGGAGGTCATCCTCATGCCTCCCTTCCTCTCCTTTTCCATGCCCAAACCCAAGCTGGGGGCTGTCTCAGGTTACAGAAGGTTTCGGAAGTGCGCCCACGGATCTATGTTTGTGTGGCCCCTTCACATACAATCTTAAGAAAACTGATTTTAATGCAGAAATGAACTCTATGGTGTAGCTTTTACCAGTAGGGAGGTGGAGTTCAGCATATCATGACTTGCCCAGGGTCACACAGCCACGTGGCTGTTTAATGTCTGTAATGACCAACAGGGATTATTTCTCTGTTGTTCTCCGCTGTATTCCCAGGATATTAATACCTTTGTTGAACAAATAAATGAGAAAATGAATGAATGAAATAAATGATGGCTAGAATCCTATCAGCTTCTGCCAGGTGAGAAGGAGCCAGCCTTTCTGGAGTACCTTTCAGTAGGCTGAATGCTGTCTGAGCCTTCTCTTACTTGTTCCTCACCAGAATCCTGAGAGAGGTGAGTCAATTTGCTGGAGGCCACACAGGTGAAAAGGGACAGACAGGCCTGGAACCATGTTTCTCTGACTCCACTGCAAGTGCCCTCATCTCCACTGCTCACTGCCTGTTCAGAGATGCGACCGTGACCAGCCCACCCTCTCAGCCTGACAGCTCTGACTTTTGGTGGACTGGCCTCCCCTGTGCTCACTTCTTGGACGCTCCAACTTTGTTTAAGGCAAATGGAATATGACAAAGGCAACTGTGGCCATCAGAGTGCCACGGGGAAGCTAAAAGCGGTTCCTAACCTGGCGACCAGGCAGGCTTTCACGGAAACTAAGTGTATCCTGTATTCTAATGATCAATCACTTTGACTATAGTTTTCTCCTTTGTATGCTTTGTAAGTTTTTAATTAATCATGATCATAAACCACCTAATTACAAATGGTGGCCTGTGGGTTAGTGAAATATCCCCCAAACTGGCTTTCTTTCTCTCTGCTGTGTCGCAAGTTCCACCCCATCTTGCCCATGACTGCTGCAAGGTTCCCTCCCACCTGCCTGCCTACGTAGGGCGACAGTATCACAGGGTGGTGTAGCCGGAAAGCCCTTGGACGGTGTCCTGTGTTAACATTTGCAACTGCAGTGAGTCCTGGAGGATGGCACCGTGGCATCCTCTTTGACTCCACATTGCAAGTTAGTACAGGTCCTGGGCCTTTCCCCATCTGTTTTCCACTGACTACCACCCACCCTCTTTCTAACCACCTGTGTGCCCTTTCCCAGTCATCACTTATTTCTCCTTTTATTTACCTCCTACCTTTCCACTTCTGGCCTCGTTCTACCTGGAGGAATGTTTTCTGTTTCCATGCTCTGCTGAATTTTTGTTGCTGTTATTTCGTTTTCATTTCATAATCGTAAACATAACTCTACAATCCAACTAGGCATGGAAAGGATTGAGGAAAATATGGAACCCAAAGGGAATGGCAGTGAGAGCACAAAGATGATAGGACACTGCGAGCAAATGGGGTGAAGGGGTCGCTACCGTTTGTGTCCCCATTCAAATCTCAACTTTAGTTGTATCTCCCAGAATTCCCATGTGTTGTGGGAGGGATCCAGGGGGAGGTGACTGAATCATGCGGGCTGGTCTTTTCTGTGCTATTCTCATGATAGTGAATAAGTCTCACGAGATCTGACAGTTTTATCAGGGTTTTCCACTTTTGCATGTAAGAAGAGCCTTTTGCCTCCTGCCTTGATTCTGAGGCTTCCCCAGCCATGTGGAACTGTCAGTCCAATTAAACCTCTTTTCATTCCTAGTTTCAGGTATGTCTTTATCAGCCCTGTGTAAATGGACTAATATGGGGTACTCTCCTAAGCTACAGAAGGAATGGTCTGGTGGTTAAGATAAAACATAGGTCAAACTTATTTAAGTTGTCCACAGTCAGCAATGGCAATCTTCTTGCTGGTCTTGCCATTCCTGGACCCAAAGCGTTCCATGGCTCCACAATATTTCATGCCTTCTTTCACCGTGCCAAAGACCGCATGCTCGCCATCCAACCACTCAGTCTCAGCAGTGCAGATGCAAACCTGAGAACCATTTGTGTTGGATCCAGTGTTTACCATGGAAAAGATGCCAGGACCTGTATGCTTCAGGATGAAGTTCTCATCACCAGATTTTCTCCCCACAGATGGACTTGTCACCAGTGTCATTATTGTGCATAAAAGTCACCACCCTGACACATAAACCTGGGAATAATCCTGTGAAAGCAGGAACTGTTAAAACCAAGTCCTTTCTCTCCAGTGCTCAGAGCACACGAAAGTTTTCTGCTGTCTTTGAAACCTTGTTTGTGAATAGCTCGAAGGAGACGTGGCCCAAGGGCTTGCCATTGACAGTGACGTCAAAGAACATGGTGGGGTTGACCATGGCTGCAGTCCAGGGCTCTCAATGGCAGTGGCATCTGCTAACTCTGCTACATTTTTTTTTTTTTTTTTTGAGATGGAGTCTCACTCTGTCACCCAGGCTGGAGTGCAGCGGCATAATCTCAGCTCACTGCTTCAAGCTATTCTCCCATCTCAGCCTCCTGAGGAGCTGGGATTACAGGCACATGCCACCACGTCCGGCTAATTTTTGTATATTGTATTTTCAGTAAAGATGGGATTTCACCATGTTGGCCAGGCTGCTCTTAAACTCCTGACCTCAGGTGATCCACCCACCTCAGCTTCCCAAAATTTTGGGATTACAGGTATAGGCCACTGTGCATGGCCAACTCTGCTAAATTTTAAGGACCCAGGCCACGTGTCACCTCTTTTCCCTGAACCCCTTGCCAGAAGACATCTTTTGCATCAGGATTCTTTGAGTTTTCACAGCACCTTATCTGTGAATCTCTTCAGGCACTTATGTTTGTTGAATTATAATTATTCGTGTTTTTCCATTTATACATTTGTGCAATCATTCAACTATGAAAAATACACTGAGTATCTTATTCAATCAACAATTCCTTAAATACTTTTTTTTTTCTTTTTAGAGATGGGTTCTCACTATGTTTCCCAGGCTAAACTCAAATTCTCTTGCCTCAGCCTCCCAGTTAGCTAGGACTACAGGCCCATGCCACTATCTGTAGCTTGCACCAACAATTCTTAATTGCAAACTCTGTGTAGGAAGAACCTATACTCAGTTCCTTTTGTATCTACCAAAGAACTAGCACGATGCTCAAGTTGAATTTAGAAGGGAAGGAGGAGATAGGAAACTGGCCTGGAAGGAGAATGCCTTCCAGGGTGGGTCATGAGGGGAGAGGACTGAGGAGAGGATAGGGAAGGTGGGACAGCACGAGCAAAGGCACAGAGGTGGGAACGGCACGGCCACTTCTGTGAATGATGCATGCTACACAGTTTACAGGTTTGCTGAACTGAAGCATTTGGAGAGTGGAGTAGTAGAAAAGTATTCTTCATGGTTAATAATGGGAAATTACTAATTTACTACGGACAAACAACAGACCCAAGGTTTTGGATGTCAAAAACATCGAAAGAGAAATTGAAATATTGTTCTTCTCATGCATGTGAGGCAAGCACTTTGCTAAATATTTTGTTAAAGGCTAAAACGGATCCAGAAGCCAGTAAGAATCAAGCCCTTCACTCAAAGAACAGGGGCCTTCGTGGAAGATGAGTAGGGACTTCACAGGTGGAGAGGGGCAGAGAGGTGCTGTTCCACATGGGTGGAAATCGTCTTAACCAAAGAGGAATCAGCCAAGGGCATTCCATTTTGAGAAAAAGTGAAGAGGAACACCGGAAGAAAAGTCTGAAAACGGAGGCATGGAGATCCGTAGGAAGCCGATTCCAGGCTGAGGATTTCATGCACATCATCGGAGACCCAGTGAAAGTTCTGGAGCAGGAAAATCACAGAAAGCAATACGGGGCCACTTCCATTGCAGTAATGGGGAAAATGAAATTGCCAGGTATGACATCAAGGTCCCCTGCCAAACTGGAAGAGCCAGAAACAAACTTAGCTTTCCAGGATCCTCCCAGTCATTTCTGGGGACCACTGTTCTCAAACATAGATATCTACGCCGTATATATTTTTGGAGTGACTTACCATTTACTTCTAAGTACACTTCTGAACTGTGACCAGATCTTTCTCTTCTGAGAGCCTTTCATAGTATACTGGTGAATAATTTGTGTTGGATGAATGCAGTATCTTTCATCTGAAGATCTTAAGAAGCCTTAATGACAACCAAGCTTCATTAATTCTATTTTGTGTATGAGGCAACTGACTCACAGAGGGGTTCAGCAATTTTCTCATTCACCCTGGGAATTTTTACCAGAACCATAAATGAAACTTAGGATGAAACTCTATTTCAAAAACCATTAAACCCTGAACCCTTTATAGTAGAGGAGTTTACAAAGATAATGACACCTTTGTATTGCGAGTTCATTCCTTTATTCTGTTGTTAAATCCTGGCTTGTGTGGAACAGAAGCAACTCACTATAACAATGCCAGCCCGAGTTGCTGGCAGCGTGAAGCAAGATGGGAAGAGTTGTTACATGTCTTATTGGTGATGGCTGGACCATTCAGTTTGTTGTTTTCACCCATCCATTCCTCAATTCATTTATTCACTCCATGTGCATATGTGTGAGTTCTCATTACATCATCTGCAAAATGGGCATAGTAATATTACCATAAGCAAAGGCTGTTTCGAGAATTAAGATAATCTCTATAAAGCATGCTGCCTAGCACATAGTAAGCCCTTAAAATAATAATTATTATAATTTAAAAAATGTAATGACACAAGCCACATGGTCAAAAGACAAAAATGGTCCTTTTCCAGCCCTAGCTATTGATGGAGAGAGTAAAGCTGCATCTGAAGGGTGAATTAATTTTTGAGGAAGAGGCAGATCCCTCAAGTCAAAAACTGACACTGAGGAGATGGATCTCAGAGAAAAGAAGGAGGTCTGGACTCTCAGTTTGGGTGAGGAAGCGTCAGAAGGGCTAGGAAGGCAGTGTTGGGTAGTGGATGTCAAATAGACCATTGGGAATGAAGAGCCAGAGAAAACAAATTCATATGAAACGGAGTGGAGCTTCTAAGTTCTGCAGAGCAAGCCATGAACAGTTATGATATGACCCAAGCCATATCCATTGACAGGCCAGCCTGGTTAAATGCCCTGTATTTTCTGTTTACTTTTCCATTGTTCTTCCTTACTATTGAACAAAAGTTTCTGTCCAAGTTCCTGCCTGTCTCACCTGTGCTCAGGACACACCGGGGACTCTGTTAGAAAGGAGTAGTCAATCCTGGACAGAGTGGTGAAGCAGCAGGAAACACAGCAGGAGTTCCATTGGAGAGCAAGCCCAGGGAACCCCCTTCCACAGCTACTTCGGGATGAGCTGAGCTGAGAGTGTTAGGAAACCGCCATTTCCTCATAACCTGTTGCAATTTCAGTATTCTGTGTGCCTAAAAACTGGGTTGGAAATCCTCTTTAACACAGATATAAAACCCAGAAGCTGTAGAGGACAATATCAGCTGATTTGACTGTAAAACCGGTAAAATCTTGTGTGACAAAAGATACCAAAAAACAAAACTGAATGACAAGCAACAGATCGGAAAAAAATATTCACAAACTCTAACATATTTTAATATATTCTATTATAATACGACAAGGAGGAATATCCAAAATACACAAGGAGCTCCTATAAATCATAAAAAAGAGGCAAAACTAATGGATAAAAGATATAAACAGGTAATTTCAAAAGAAATAGACACACAAAATGGCTATTTTCAGTAGCAATTAAGGGAATGCAAGTTAGGACAAGATGTCTTTTTTTTGCCTGTTTTATTGACAAAAATTAAAAATATTTATAATATTGAATACTGGAAAGGTGAAGGGAAATCGGCAGTTTCTTCTATTCATGCTGAGAATGTAAACGAGTAGAGTCTTTATTTTAAGGGACAGGTTGAGACCTGGCGTGACTCACCCCTGAATCCCAGCACTTTGGGAGGCTGAGGTGAGCAACCACTTGAGCTCTGGAGTTCGAGACCAGCCTAGGCAACAAGACAAAATCCTGTCTCTACAAAAAATACAAAAATTAGCCAGGCATGGTGGCATGTGCTTGCAGTTCCAGCTACTCAGGAGGCTGAGTGGGAAGGATCACTGGATCCCCAGAGGTGGAGCTTGTCGTGAGCTTAGATCTCTCATGCCACTGTACTCCAGCCTGGATGACAGAACGTGGACCTGTCTTAAAAAAATAAATAACAATAAATAAAGGACAGGTTGGCATCATCTGTATTTATAGTATGCCTACCCTTCGTTACAACAATTCCACTTTTAGGAATCTATACTATTCAAATATGAATGCAAAAAGGATACGAGGATGTCAATGGATTGTGACAGTGAGAAAATATGAATACTATCTAGCATTGATTGAGGGCCAGCGCATTTCTAAGCACTTTATAACAAGTATTGTGAGGACACCGAGACACAGAGGAATTAGGTAACTTGCTCAGGGTCACACAGCAAGTGTGTATTTGCGGCAGGATTTTGGCAATTGTTTCTTAACCACTATGCTCTCCAATAGAGAATAATTACAGTGTGTCACATCCAAACTGTGGAGTAGAGGACAGAGGAACGAAGCAGATCTCTGCCTACAGACACGGACCTGCCTCTGGGACAGATTAGTAATAGAGGGAAAAAACCAAGTTGCAAAACACTATGATATGGTAAAATTACATGTATGTGGGGAAAAGGTAACGTACGAATATTTAATGCATATGTAACAGGGCAGATAAAGGCCTTGAGTGATACAAGAATTTGTGTGAAAGCAGAGTTGGAACAGTGATTTTTAAAATTATGTTCTATGTATTTCTGGTTTGTTTGAACTTTTACAAGAACCCATTTGTGCATTACTTTTGAAAACAAGAATTGTTGTAGTAATCTCCCCCTTACCCCATCCTGCAAAAAGGTTTAATTCATATTAAGAGATTTGTTTTCTCTTCTTCCAGGTAGACAATGGGATAGGTCTTGGGTAAAAATCTTCTGAACCATGACTTTTTCTGGTCTATGTAAATGAGTATATGTAGAAGATACCCAGGATATATATCTTGTTGATCACTACTCTTAAAATACAGTTTTCATGGCTTCCTGTTATTCCAATCAAGCTACATACAACCAGTCAAAATTAATTTGGAAACTGAGAACCACAGAGTGGTTTTTTTGTTTGTTTGTTTGTTTGCTTGTTTTGTTTTTGAGACAGAATCTCACTCTGTTGCCAGGCTGGAATGCAGTGGTGTGATCACAGCTCACTGCAGCTTTGGCTTCCTGGGCTCAATGGACAGGCCTCTCTGCCTCAGCCTCTAGGGTGGCTGGGACTACAGGTGCACACCATCATGCCCTGCTAGGCATAGTGCTCCTTTTGCCTTGCACATCATTTTGCCATCAGAAAAAGAATCCATAATCATAGATTATCTCATTATTTCGCTCCAGTGTGTAAGTGGGAGTGTCTAGCTCTCTCTGTTCTCCTGGTGGCCTCTGCGGAGGTCTGAATGAGTAACCCAACACACAGACTTAAAGGACTCTTTGGATGCAAAGCCAGTGCTATTATCTGAAAGGAAAAAGCTGCACTGGATGGATCATCCGCTTCCTGAACGAGTCCAAGTAGGGATGGCTTTAACTAACCCAAAACCAAACACGAGGCTCCAATTAATCCAATTGTTTGGATCAAAATGCAACTTTTACAAGGCTGAGGCTTTACCCTATCTGCTGGTTTATCTCCGACATGCGAGGGAGACAGCTCGTAACATTATTACTTAATGGATATCAGATTGTTGCTTTTCCGAGTGGTTTTTCCATTTTTTGAAATTTTAATGTTCTTAAGCATCTTTACAGAAAAAAAATCCCATCCAATTAAGAGCTACTACTGTATTCTCTGGTTCTTAAAGCTGCTCATTTTACACAATTTTAGAGTGTACAAACGATTTTGTTTGTTGCATCTATTTCTAATATACCTTCTCATGTTCTTGCCAAAATTTCATGTTTGACAGTCGCATACCTGCCAGGATTCTTGCTGTTAATGTGACAGCCCTTGTTTGGGTTACTCAGTTGAACAACTGGGCCCATTCCCAGGTTTTGGTCATCACGAACATTGTGAATAGCCCTGCTGTTAACATCTTTCCGCAAGTTCTCCCCCTCCTTCGCCCTTTGGATCATTTCCTTGGAAATGTACTTCCTTAAATGGGTTTACTGGGTCAAAGGGGCTCTATGAACGGTTTTATAGCTCCTGGCACATATTTTTCGGATTGCGCCCTGGGCGGATCTGAGCGATGGCACGGGCCGCGGAGAGGGCTGGAATGCGGAGGAGCGGCCCCGATAACCACCCCTTTTCCGCCCCCCAAAAGGAGAGGACCCGGAGAAGGCCTGCGGCTGGAAAGCGTTTTTCTGACGCTCTCCCTTTCTCTCGACGTGGTTAGTGTCTACACCGGGCAGAAACGCTCTCAGGATCCCAGGCCCTCCTATCCCCAGGACCAGCATTTCTATCGCCTCCGCTCATTCGGAATCCCCGACACCCAGGGCCCCCTCCCAAGCCCGTCTCGAACCCCCCAGGTCCTGCCGCCCCTCGCGGGCGCCCAGCTCGGTCGCTATTATTTTGGCGCGGGTGAGGCGAGGCCCGCATAGCTGCGCGCTGAGTCAGCGGGGGCCGCGGCGGGGGACGCGGACGGGCTCCCCCCGCTCGCTACTGCGTCGGGCCCGGGGTCGGGGGTTCAGCCTCGGGGTCGCGAGGTCGTCCCCGGGGTCGTCCGCAGGGTCCGGCGGAAGGGGCGGGGGGTAGCACGGCTGGACCCCGGCCGGGCGCGTTTCCCCTCCCCCACAAGGAGCTCGGCTGTGACCGCGCGTCTGGCCGTTCGCCTCAGAGAACCCCGCCAGGGGGAGGAGGCGGGGGCGGGCGAGGAAGGGGCGCAGAGGAGAAAGCGGAGCGGGGCAGACGCAGGAAGGGAAAGAAAGAGAGGAAGCGCGGCGCGCGGGGCGGGGCGGGGCGGGGCGGGGCGCGCGCGGGCCGGGCGGGGGCGCGCGCTGGCGGCCACGGGCGGAGGGGCTTGTGGGTAGCGGCGGCGCGCGGCCGGAGACTGGTGGCCGCGCGGGAGTGTGTGCGCCGGGAGCGGGGTGAAGGACTGCAAGGCGGCCGGCGGCGACCATGGCAGCGGGCCGGCAGCGGCCGTAGTGGCCCAGGCCTGGACTTCAGCCTCCCGGGGCCCCAGAGGGCGGGGCGGTCCGGGCCGCGGCGGTGGCGGCGCCACTTCCCCGCTCCGGCCGGAGGACTCCTGCGGGCGCTCGCGGCGGACCAGCGGACCGGCGGCGCGAATCTGACTGAGGGGCGGGGACGCCGTCTGTTCCCCGCGGCTCCCGGCAGGGCCGGGCCGGGCTGGGCTAGGCCAGGCGGGCTCCTGGGAGTAGCTCCGGGCAGGCGACCGCGGCGGAGACCCAAAGCCGGAGCTAGAGGCGAGCGGTGGGCCCGGGTGGAGTCCCGGCTGAAGCTGGTGTTTCGGGGGCGGCGCTAGGCCCCGAGGCTGCCGGACCTGAGCGCCAGGAGCGGGAGTGCGGGTCTGGTGGTGGCGGCATGAGCCGGCCCCCGCCGACGGGGAAAATGCCTGGCGCCCCCGAGACCGTTCCGGGGGACGGGGCCGTCGCGAGCCGCCAGAGGAACCTGGAGGCGCTGATCCGAGACCCCCGTTCCCCCATCAACGTGGAGAGCTTGCTGGTAGGTGGCCGGGGCTTCGGAGTCTGCTCGCAGCTCAACCTCAGATCCCCTCTCCGCCCAACCCTCGGTGCCCGTCCACCCGTGGGGAGGGGGAGGTCTTGCCCCACCCCGCCCTGCTTCCGGCAGCCGGGACAGGAGGCCGAACGCTTCGGCCACCAAGTTCCCAGAGTAGTGACCCGCCTTTGATTTCACACTCTACCTCCTGCTGGAGCTGGTGTCATCCCCGGCTGCTCCTTTCTTGCAGCACTGGGAGGAAACACCCTTCTTCCGCCTACCCACTCTGTTTGGGGAGGTGGGTGGAGGACTGGCCATCCTTCATGCCCCAGGTTAGCCGGTTTGAAAGTGTCATGCTACGTGGGGACTTGGTGCGAGCAAAGGAGAGAGAAACCTGATGCTGGCCCTGTTGCGGGTACTCACTGGGGTACATGACAAAGAGCTGCCCTCACTCTCTCCTTTTAGTCTGAAATCTTGGAACACATAGCTAAAGTTTCGCTGTTTTCACTTGCGTTTGAACATTCCATGCTTGCCATTTAGTACATTTTAATTGCTGTAAATTTAATTTCCCGAGATTGCTGCGCCAGAGCCAAAGAAGTCTGAGTTGTGGAGTAGAATAAATCTCTCCTCTTCATTGCGTCTCTTTCCTAAAACGGCCTTTGAAATCCAAATTAATAGCACCGTAAAGGCTGCTAATTGGCTCTTGATTAAGAAAGCATGTTTTACAAAATAGAAATGGACTGTAGAATGTTGGCTTATTTATTTTTGTTAGGATAGAATGCTGGCTTATTTCTTATTTTTGTTAGGATAGACGATTGTATTTCGCAATTTGAGTAGTGTGCAGTGTAGATGCATTTATGGGAAAAGGGGGTGTGGACTTTTACCCTCGGGAGAAGAAAAGTGAAAAAGATATTCTGCATACTAAAATGACTCTGGAAGACTAGAATTAGGGTGGGAGGTCCTTAGATCCGTTAAGACATTCTGTGTTGGAATGCAGATTTTCTGTTCCCTGTTGGGATAAACCTTACTATATGATGAGAAAAACTGCCTCCTCCCTTTCCAGGGATGGACGGACTGACTTGTCAGAGGCGGTTGGTTATCCTTTGAGGTTTGAGGCATCGTTTGCAGAGTGACTCAATCCTGTTTGGTCAAAATGCAGGAACTGACTTACGCTATGTGTGTATTTCTGCACAGTGCACAGAAAGTAGTGATGTGCTATATTGTGTCACTTGTGTTTAATATTTTACTGATTTTCAGGCTAGAGTGCTCCTATGTTTTCATGGGAGCAGTTTTTGAAAGTCTTTAATTGGGAGTAAGATTGGTTGCATGGATGGCATAGCTTTTCCTAGGCTAACGCAGCGACTCTGGGCTGCACTCCCAGCATTTTCACTTTGGTATTTTGCTAGCAAAACTTTGACCTAAGGCCAGAAAGTTCAGTTAAAAATAGTACAGCGAATCTCAAGTATTCATCAGGTTCATGATAAATCCTAGATCGAAACGTTTTGCAATTCACTTTGATATCTTAGATCTTTAATGATATTAATCATAATTACTAGAGTTATTCTGAGCTTGAATGTAAGGTAGTTTATACATGTAATATGATCATACACTTTTTATTACTTTCTAAATTATTAAAAAATGAGGGCTGTTTTAAAAGTGAAATGTTTTACATGCTCAGGAAACACTTATATTAAGGTGACACATTACTGATATGAGAGTTGACATCAGATGCGGATGATTTGACAGATTGTTATTTCTGCTTCTGGTTGATTAAATATGCTTGAGATGCAGTAAACCTTACCAAGCCAAAAAGTGTCCTTTATTCCTTTGGAACAAGGTTCCTGGTGCTTCTGTTGCAAAATTGATAAACTAAATTTTTAAAAAATAATTTTATAATTTATACTTTATTGTATGAAATATTGGAAAGAATTTTTTATTGTGATAGCATATGCAGAATTTACCATTTTTAACCATTTTCAAGTGTACAGGTTAGTGGCATTAAATAACATTCACATTGTTGTGCGACCATCACCACAGTTCATCTCTGGAATCATCTTTCTAGACTGAAATTG
This sequence comes from Callithrix jacchus, assembly GCF_049354715.1. NCBI lineage: Eukaryota > Metazoa > Chordata > Mammalia > Primates > Cebidae > Callithrix > Callithrix jacchus. The sequence goes on from NC_133515.1 coordinate 103,705,126, forward strand.
TAAATTGATGTTTAAAAGAAGTTATAAAAATTATATTTCCTGAAATACTGATGAAATAATGGCTGGTATCACTTTAAATATCTGAAATCTTAGCAGTTAGTTGCATTTCACAATTGGTCATTGTTTTATAGCATGTGGCATTTATTTTTTGGTTTTGCCATAGAAAATAAATATTTTGTCTTTAACAGAAAACTTAAAGGAATATAATTTAAAGCAAACACAGCTGTGACACTAATTTCAGGAGCTCAGAAAGTACCATTAAAAATTGTATACTCACTCCTATGATGACAAAAGAAGATGAAGTGCACCAGAAATTCTTGTATGATGCTTTCAGTAGGCTGGGCTTAGAAGGTAAAACTGTAGGAAACAAACTTATATGAGATAACATGTAAAGTGCTTAGCTAGTGCTTGGTACATCACAGTGCTCATTAAATTTAGTTCACTTCTCCTGTGCACATTTAGCATGTTTTTAGTTAATTGCTTTAAATTTTCTTTTCAAAGGAAAATTGTTTCATTTGCAACTATTTCTTGCTACATAATTTTGAGTGAGTACCATTATCATTTGAATTTGCCATCAGAAAAGTGCTAGCAATCATCAGGCACAGATAGAGCTGGATTCCAAAACTAAAGCAGTGTAAAGATGGCATTCGCTTGTTTCTCTGCAAAGGCTCATTGCTTTATGTGGGTCCTTAAATTAATCTGAAAAAAAATATATCTCTTATGGTTGCAGATTGTGAGCTGCTTAACATTATTTAGAAATAGAGTTTTGAGAGGTTTGCTTCTGTACTGCTTCTTTTTTTTTTTTTTCTTTTTCTTTCTTTTTTTTTGGAGGCAGGTCTTCAGTGATAAGCTTTTGTAGATTTGAAACCTTTGGGTAAATACCTATGTTTTGTTGTCAAGACTGGCTTCTCATATTGCTTAGTTATTATGATAAAAAGAATTGTGTTTCAGGCTTTGCTGAAGAGATGTTTTTCTACAGGTCTGTGCTTTTGAGTTTTGATTTATTTTACTATTTCAAAGAGTAAACAGTCACAATAATCTGTAGGACTCATGCTTGGTAGACTTGTTTCTTTGTGAAGGGTTTGGCATTTATAGCATAAATGTGATTAATTTCCTTTAAAACTTGCATGTTGATAGGAAATTTTTATTTTTTTTTTGAGGCGGAGTTTCGCTCTTGTTACCCAGGCTGGAGTGCAATGGCGTGATCTCGGCTCACCGCAACCTCTGCCTCCTGGGTTCAAGCAATTCTCCTGCCTCAGCCTCCCGAGTAGCTGGGACTACAGACACGCACCACCATGCCCACCTAATTTTTTGTATTTTTAATAGAGATGGGGTTTCACCATGTTGACCAGGATGGTCTCGATCTCTTGACCTTGTGATCCACCTGCCTTGGCCTCCCAAAGTGCTGGGATTATAGGTGCGAGATAGGAAATTTTTAAAGAAAATGAGTTAGCTAGGGAGGTTTAAAAAAGGTGATGTAGGGCTTGGTGCAGTGGCTCACGCCTATAATCCCAAAACTTTGGGAGTCCGAGTGGGGTGGATCACGAGGTGAGGAAATCGAGACCATCCTGGCCAACATGGTGAAACCCCGTCTCTACTAAAAATACAAAAAAAATTAGCTGGCGTGGTGGCGCACGCCTGCAGTCCCCGCTCCTTGGGAGGCTGAGGCAGGAGGATTGCTTGAACCCAGGAGGCGGAGATTGCAGTGAGCCACGATCACGCCACCGCACTATATCCTGGGTGACAGTGCAAGACTCCATCTCAAAAAAAAAAAAAAGGTGATGTATGGAACTCACTGTTGACATGAAGCAAGTGCAGGTCCTCAATCCCTTATCCACAATTTTCGATACATAAAAAACCCTAAAAACCAAGTTTTTGGTAAAACATACTTGATGATAACATCTGACCTAATCTGACATTAGAACATTTGTAGTCTTGTCATTTCTCTTGATGTAAATAATAATACCTTTTGCTACAGGAATATTAATGTATTTGATTTCAGGGTGCTGCCCAGATTTTCAAGAGAGTTTTAGGGAATATACAGTATATATACTGTGTACCATTTTAAAATCCAAGAAATTCTGAATTCAGAAACATTTTGGTCCTAGGGTAAGGCCAATGTAGACTAAGTAAGGAAAGCATTAGTATTTGCACGTATTTTATTAGTATTTTGCATGTAATCTATGCATATCCTCCATATGCTTTAAGTCATCTCTAGATTACTTATAATGCTTAATAGTATGATACTGTATTTTTCTTTTTTTTGAGATCATTCTGTCATCAGGCTTGGAGTGCAGTGGTACAATCTTGGTTCACTGTGATCTCCACCTCCCGGGTTCAAGCGATTCCCCTGCCTCAGCCTCCCAAGTAGCTGGGAATACAGGCGTGTTACACCACGCCTGACTAATTTTTTTGTTTTAGTAGAGACGGGGTTTCACCATGTTGGCCAGGATGGTTTTGCTCTCCTGACCTTGTGATCTGCCTACCTCAGCCTCCCAAAGGGCTGGGATTACAGGCTTGAGCCACCGTGCCTGGCCTGTATTGTTTTTAGTTTGTACTTTAAAATTTTTTTCTAAATATTTTTGATCCACAGTTGGTTGGATTCATGGATACAGAGTCCTGACTGTATTATATATTTTGGCTTGATTTTTAAAAATATATAGACAAGGTATTGCTCTATTGCTCAGGCTGGGATACAGTGGTAGTCATAGCTCACTGTAACCTTCTGCTCCTGGTCTCAGTGATCCTTCCAACTTAACCCTTGTGTAGAGATTACAGGCCTGTGCCACTGTGATTGGCTAATGTAAATTTTTTGCAGAAATGGGGTCTTGCTATGTTTTCCAGGCTGGCCTCAAACTCCTGGCCTCAAGTGAGCCTCCCACCTCAGCCTCTGAAAGCATTGGGATTAGAGGCCTGAGCCACCTGCAGCCAGCCTACTTTGGCTGTTAATAAAGCTGCTATGAATGTTTTTATTTCTTTTAGGTAAATTAAATACTTTGTGGTGGAATTGCTAGGTTGTAGGGCAGATATATGTTTACTTTTTAAGAAACTGCCAGGTCTTTTTATGAAGTAGTTATTCCATTTTACACTCCTGCCATCAATACCTGAGTGTTCCAGTTGCTCCACATCTTCCCCAACACCGCTCTTTAAAATGTGATTTTGATTTGCATGATTTCCATTTCCCTCATGACTCATGATACACTTTTGCTTACACTTACTGGCCATTTGTATATTTTCCTTTGTGCAGCATCTGTTCAAAGCAACATACCTCCATTTTTGCCCATTTAAAAAATTGGGTCATTTATTCATATTTATTATTGAATTATACAAGTTCTTTTATGTATAAAGAGAACACTGTTTGTCAGATATATGTTTTGTGAATGTTTTCTCCCAGCTTATGGTGTATCTCTCTTTTGGTTTTTTTTGAGGCAGAGTCTTGCTGTGTTGCCCAGGCTGGAGTGCAGTGGTGCAATCTCAGCTTGTGGGTTCAAGTGATTCTCCCTCCTCTGCCTCCTAAGTAGCTGGGATTAAGGCATGTACCACCATGCCCAGCTAATTATTATATTTTTAGTAGAGATGGGGTTTTACTGTGTTGGCCAGGCTGGTCTCAAGCTCCTGACCTCAACTAATCCACCTGCCTTGGCCTCCCAAGTTGCTGGGATTACAGGCGTGAGCCACTAAGCCCAGCCCCCTATGTCTTTTTTTAATCAAAAATCTTAATGGTTACTGTTTTCTATTCAAGTAATTATTGCCATCCCCATGTCCTGAAGATATTCTCCTTTGCTTTCTTCTAGAAGCTTTTTACATTTAGGTCTAGGAAACATTTTAAGCTAAATTTAAGGTGTGGTATGAGTTAGGGGTTGAAGTTAATTTTTTTCCCCACCTAATTATCCAGTTATTCAGACTATCCAGCACCATTAAAAAAAATTTAAGTTCTCTCATGGGATTGCTTTGGCACCTTTGTTAAAAGTCGGTTAGTTTACTGACAGTTGGACTTTTAAATTTTTTTTTTTTTTTTGAGACGGAGTCTCGCTGTTGTTGGCCGGTGCTGGGGTACAATGGCACTATCTCAGCTAACTGCAACCTTCCGGGTTCGAGCAATTCTCCTGCCTCAGCCTCCAGCGCCTGCCACCATGTCTGGCTAATTTTTGTATTTTTAGTAGAGATGGGGTTTCACCATTGTTGGCCAGGCTGGTCTCGGACTCTTGACCTCAGGTGATCCACCCCCCTCAGCCTCTCAAAGTACTGGGATTACAGCATGCCTGGGCAAATTTGCTTTTTTTTAACCACCTCAGTAGCTACATCAGATCGTCAGTCCTGGTTTTGTTGTTTAACCCAAGCTTATTTCAAAAGTCATTTCTTGGCTGGACACAGTTGTTCATGCCTGTAATACCAGTGCTTTAGGAGGCTGAATTGGGAGGATCGCTTGAGCTTAGGAGTTCAAGACCAGCCTGGGCAACATAGTAAGATTTCTTGCCTCTACAGAAATAAAAAAATTAGTCAGGCATAGTGGCACATCTTGTGATCCTGGCTGTTCAGGAGGCTGAGGCAGGAGGATCGCTTGAGTCCAGGGGTTTGAGACTTCAGTGAGCTATAATGGTGCTGCTGAACTTCAGCCTAGGTGATAGAGTGAGACCCTGTCTCTGAAAAAAAAAAAAAAAAAAGTGATTTCTTTCTAGTTTCATCTGTACCTGAAGGAAATGGCAACCAAATATGACTGAGAAGGAAACATAGATTTTATTTTTTGAAGTGAAGAAAAATTTGTCATTTTTTAAATTATAAAAATAATATGTTCTTATTGTGGAAAATTTAGGGAGCATAGAAGGATATAAGTAACTGTAATCTCCTTCCCCAGAGATAATTACTGTTTAACATTTTGGTGTATCTATCTTGAATAATATATATGTTAAAAATTTATGCTATTCATGTACTAGCATAAAAAAATTACGCTATTCATCTTTTTAAACATTTAGTGAATAGTAGGAGTTTTATGTAGTCACAGTTATTAGTCTTTTCACTGTAAAGTGATTTATGGCTTAGCGGTCATGTTTAGGAAATTCTCTGTTACCAGTATTATATCATCATATACCTGACTCTTTGTTCTCACATGGCTTTATTTTTATTGATATTTTCATTTCATTTGGAATTCTGATGGAAAAGTATGAAGTAGGAGTTCAAAGATTATATCAGGAGATTGAGATTTGTCTAGGTAGTAGAATTCCCAAAATATTAATTGGGAGTTTCTCTTTAGATCTCTTTATTATACTTTCTATTTGGAGAGGTAATGATTATAGATTTGGTCTCTATTTGAGCCTCTTGAACTTCTTCATGAAAATACTACTGTATAACTATACTTAAAACTGTAATCTGTGCTGATATTAAAGATATATGTTTATATACATAAACATGTATATATGTATAAACATTTATATATGTATATAAACATATATGTGGGCTGTTAGTGATAAGGATTGCTGGTGGAGAGAATGTGGATGACTCGGTGCATATTTAAAATAACATAAAAGAACATTTTCCATTGGTGGGCTAGCATATTATATGGAACTTAATATTTAATAAATTGATGTGAAATCATGGTGCAATTAGGGCTCAACTAAAGTTATATTCCATCTTTGATTGGGATCATTCTTCTTTCCTATCATCTGTACTCCCCCCCACTTTAAAGTATGATTAAATTGTATGGATATTCTTGCAAATTCTGCAGTTAGGTGTTCTCAGTGACCCTCACATTATCTTTTAAAAAAGCATTTGGGCCACAATAGTTAGCATTTCTCTCATTCCCCGCCTTCTCCCCCCACCCCCCTGTGTGTATATGTATGTGTCAGTTAAAGGGAAATACTCGGATTCATTTTTAGTTCATTGATAATATTTTGAGAAATGTTTCTAAGTCTAGGAATGATTTTATAGGTTGGTGCTTCATTTTGTGTAAGGTATGAGCTGTTTGTTCAGATATCTAAAGTGCTTTATAATTTATTTTTGTTATAGTTGATCACTTAATATTCAATGTTGGAATTTCTTTATTCTCAAAAAGAGTTTGACCCCAGATTTTTTTTAGTTATAAAGCAAGTGATTAGTCATTTTATTTTCAAGGTATTACAGACTTGGAACCATTTCTAACATTTAAAATTATTGAGCTTTCTGTGCCATGGAAATGAATTAGCAAAGTGATCTGTAGCAGTACTTTATTTAGATAGAAATGGGCCAGAGCAGGGCTGTTGTTGTAATTACCTGGACAATTGTGTTGAGGAATGCTTAATACGCTAAGCATTGCCTGGATATATGTTTCTTGGCTTTTGAGTTTATTTTTATTTAATGCACAGAATACAAGCTCTTTTAGGACATGGGTCTTTTGTGTTTTCTTATTCCGTAAATATCTGTTGAATGAACTAACAGTTCTTTTTTTAAATAACAAGAGTGATGACCTGTAGAAATATCTCTGCTTGAAGAGGTATTAATTAAAATACTTCCCATTTAAACATTTTGATATGTGTTTCTGTCACTTAGTTCTTATCTATCCATAGGAAACAAGAGAAGTAAACAATAACATAGAAGAACATAACAATATATGTAGTCAGGCATTATCATTTACTAGCATTGCTGGTTCTTTTTAGTTTCAGCTGTTTTATTGATGTATAATTTATTGATGTATTATATTTACCATAAATTTCTTTCATTGTAAATGTATAATATAATGATTTTTAGTAAATTTATAAAGTTGTGTAACCCCCACAATACATTTTCATCACCCTCCTAAAATTCCCCTGATCCTATTTGCAGTCAGTCCTGAATCCCAACCCCAGCCAATCACTGATCTACTTTCTGTCTCTGTAATTTTGTCTGTTCTATAAATCCCATATAAGTGGAATCATAAAATATACCATCATTTCCACCTGGTTTCTTTTACCTAACATGTTTCTGACGTTCATCTATGTTGCAGCATGAATATGATGTTCTTCTAAATCGATGAGTAATATTCCATTGTTATGGATATACCACATTTTGTTTATGAATTCACCATATGTGAGAGCATATGTTTTCATTTCTCTTGGGTAGATTCCAAGAAGTGGGACTGCAAGGTCATATGGTAAATTTACGTTTAACTTTTGAGAGACTGCAGACTGTTTTCCGAAGTAGCCCTACCATTTTACATTCTCACTACAAATGTATGAGGGTTTCAGTTTCTCCATATCATCACAAAACACTTGGTATTGTGTGTCATTGTAATTATAGTCATTGTAGTGCATTTTACCAGTGACAAATGATGTTGGCCACTGTTTTATATGCATGTTTTGCTTGTTCTTTTGATTTTTGCTAATGTGTCATGAGTATGGTCTAATTTGAATCAGTATATTTAAATTGTTTTTGTTTTTATGCAAGGAAATAATATGATAATCAATTGGTGAAGAAGTTTTATTTTGTATACCACAGGCTAATTCCAGTGTTGGGAATTCCAAAAAAAGAATACAAATGCAGATCAGAGCCCTCTAAATGTGGAATTATCCTACTAATTAGTGTTTACTCTTGAGAGACCTAGTTAATACTAAGCATTTTTTAAAAACCTTGTTATGATACTTTTTGCCTCCAAGTAATGAATGAGTCTTGCTGATCTGTATAGGCTCTTTATTTTTTTTAATAAAAAAAATTTTTTTAAGAGATGGGGTCTCCCTTGGTTGTCCAGGCTGGAGTGCAGTGGCGTTATCATAGCTCACTGCAGCTTAGAACTCCTGGGCTTAAGCAGTCCTCTTACCTCAGCCTCCTAAGTAGCTAGGACTATAGGAGCATGCCATTTCACCTGGCTAATGGGTAGGCGTTCATAATGGCAGTGGAGTCTACTAGTTGGGTTATTTCTAAGCTACAGGTGTTGAGGGCTTCTGATGTACACATGGCTTTTACATGTTTTTTTTTTTTCAATTCTGCTTTGTGTTCATCTTCCCTCTTTTGATTGTTTTGAGCATGTTAGGTGTAAGCTCATAAACTTACTTCCCTTTTTTTGACAGAGAAGAGATTTTATCTTTATATTTCTCTGTTAAAACAGTTGTTAGTATTACTTTAATAATTTGGTTCATATAGAGGGTGGGTAGCTGTTGGTGTTTTAAGCACTACTACACTTGTCTGTTGGCTTGTTTTTGAGTCCTCGTTTTAATTTACCTCACAGATACAAAGCTTGTCCGTTCTTGTTCACAGGCGGCATTAGATGTTGACTTGTGGGATTGCATTATGTGCAAATTTTTGCATCTTATCCAACATACTGTGTTCTTTTCAGGTTTAAAAGTAGTCTTATTTACGCATTCTGTATCAGTTTGTGATTCTACTGTTTTGCCTTGTGTTTAAGTATGACTCCTCTAGAAGTTATACTCAGAATATGCTTATTGAAATTGAAGGTTTCTTTTTAATTTTAGTTTAGATAAATGTAATTATTTTGAGTTTTTATTAAAGATAACTACATATGGGACCTTTTTCTTTCTTTTTTTGAACAGTGAGGGAAACTTAGAAAATTATTCTTCTTCTTAATATTATTTTTTTGAGATGGAATCTTGCTCTTGTCACCCAGGCTGGACTGCAGTGGCGCCATCTCGACTCACTGCAACCTCTGCCTCCTGGGTTCGAGTGATTTTCCTGCCTCAGCCTCCCGAGTAGCTGGGATTACAGGTTGGTGCCAGCATGTCCAGCTAATTTTTGTATTTTTAGTAGAGATGGGGTTTCACCATGTTGGACTGGCTGGTCTCGAACTCCTAACCTTAGGTGATCCTCCCGCCTCAGCCTCCCAAAGTGCTGGGATTACAGGCATGAGCCACTGCACTCAGCCAAAAGTAATTCTTTTAGTCTTTAACATGCTTCTCTAATATATTCAAGATGGATTTTAAACATTTTTGGTTTTAAAACCAAAAGGAAAAGAAAGTGTATTAGAACAGTTGTCATGAACTTGTCATGCCTAGAGTTGTCATTGCCTACAGGATCTAGTGAAAAATGTGTTTTTGTATGTTGAAATCCCTGTGAAAGTATTTCATATATTAAATATGAAAATAGTCTGATTTTGAAAAGTGTTATCACCTTTTTCAGATAAATTTGTTATTATAGAGTTACAGTTTGTGGGATTTTTATTTCATGGCTATCAAAACTACCTACTCTTGTGGACATGGCACAATTAAACAATATGTGGCTCTAGAGTAACATATAATAAAAGTATCTTTCAAGTTCTAAGGATTTATGACATTTTGTCTTTTAAAATGTATCTATTGTTTTCAAATGATTGCTGAATAGAAAAATAATTAGAAATGTGAAATCTGAAACTAGGTGATGTTTCTTTCACTGAATATATTTCTGCAGTTATCTTTAGAAGTTTGTTACAGGTTATTTGGAAACATTTTTATTGGGATTATTTTTCTAGTTGGAAACATTTTACAATCTGGTGTGATGAGAATTCTTAATTTCATAATATCTCGGGGTTGTACAAGATGCTGCAGCATTTCTATTTGAAAAAAATGCAATTAATTTGAGACTTCATGAGTCAGTTATGACATGTTCATGCTAAAAATATTCTCAGGCATTATTTCTTGCTGTAGCTTAAATGGAATATGCAGCTCATGGTTGCAACATTTAAAAGCAGAGTGTGGATAATGTTTTGTTTATGTTGTTATATTCAGGTTAAAGAAGAATTTAATCACGAAAGCAAGAGAAAATTGAAAGACTTTAGTCACAAAAACAACGAGAAAACTCACCTAAAGGATTTTGCTGATGGTTTTGAAAAATAATTTCTGCTGCAAGCATTTTTTTTTTTTTTTGTAAAAAAGGGGAGGCTGTAAAGTTATAAAATTTGAATACATTCTGGAAAACAGATTGTTTTCCATATTTAAGACATTTCCCTAATAGGAGAAAAGCAGGTGATACAAATAAAACTAAATTTAGAACTAATAAAAGGAAACTCTAGTACAAAATTGGCTTGTGAAATTTTCTTCTGAGAGGAGTCATAAAATATAACAGTGAATAAATTTTTAAAAACTTACCCTTTTTTTTTTGAGATGGGATTGATATAAGCTTTTAGCATAGGGAAATTTTGTCTTTCAGATGATATAGAAAATGTCAATACTTGGTGTAGTGTTTTAGTGTGCTTTCCCCCTCTTTTAAACAGAATTATTCCGTTTGACTCTAGTTACAACAGATTGTGAAATAAAAGTTAAAAAATCTGAATAATGTCTTATTTTAAATGATTTTCTACTAATAACATTCCACTAAAGTAAGTACATTAGGTGGATCCCTGTTTGATCTCATTAACATATGAAAGTTTTTCCTTTAGGGTTCCCCCCCCCAAGGTAGTGAAGATGTGCAAAAATTGAAGGAAAATGACATGAATTTTTAATTTCAAGTGTATTTTTAAAAGAGAGAGTAGTACAGTGGAAAGAACATTGGATTTGGAGTCAGAAAAGCTAAGACTGGTGTTAATTAATGAGATGTTCTGCTGATTATCTTCTTGATTGTGAGTAATTTATAGGACTATCTGCCTTCAAGGAGTTGTGAAGAAGAAATTCAGTGAGAAGCTAACTATATGTGCTACTGTACAGAACTTTAGCTTTTTTACGCAATTGAAGAACTATGTGTATAACAGCCTCTGTAGTATGTGTCTATTAATGTTTTCCAAAAGATATGTGTGTACAAAATCAACTCCCTGATATTTAGCCTGTTCCCCCACCCCCTCAAAAAAGTAGCACATTATTTGGCACGTATTAGCGTCCCTAAGTGTTAAATAAATTAATGAAAATTAGTTGGCATTTTTGTGTTCTGAATTCACTGAGTGTGATTAGTTGCATTCAGGTTTTGGATGGACCTTTACAGTCTAAAAGAATAGTAAGACAAAGTATTGGTGGGGTTTATGGCTTATAGATAATAGGCTTTGGGATATAAGTTTCTTATCAGAGATGTGGAAGGGAAGGGAGTGAGCAGGGCCAGGGATAGAGGCAGTCTTCTTTTCACTGATAATCTGAATATACCATGTTCTCCTATATTCTTTGCCCTTGTGTATTCCTGGAATACTGTCTCCTCTGCTTTATCAATTTACCACGAAAACAAAATAAACAAAACAAACTTAATTTTTAAAATTAGGTGGTTTTTTCTTTCTGTTATGAACATTGCTGCAGTGAACATAGTTATAAATATTTTTGTGCACATATGTGAATATTTTTATAGATATTAAGAAACGGAATTGTTAAAGGGTAAGTGTACATTTTAAAATCTCCAAATAATCTCAATTATCTTTTTAAAAGGCTTTAGCAAATTGAACTCTCCCAGTAGTCATGAGAATACACAGAGTTCCATATTTTTGGTAGGCTGAATATTAGCCCTTTATATTATTTGCCAATCTGGTAGTTTGTAAAAAGCCAGTGTATCCCTTTGTTTTTATATATTTTTTAATATTTTACTACAGATGAGATTGAGTACCTCTTGTTAGTCTTTCCCAGATTTTAATTCTTTAAGACTCACCTTAAATTTTTTTTCCCTGTGACGTCTTCTTTCATTTCCTCCTCACTCCTCCCAACCCCAGGCAACTTCCTTCTCCCATTTGGTCACATAGTGCTTTGCACATGCCTCTGTTGTAAGTGATTATAATCATATTATGATTATTTATTTTCCTTTTCCTTAGACCATGGAACTCCTCTAGGGTTGTGAGTATGTGATATTTGTCTTTATGTCTCTTCTCAGTATCTAGCACTGGGCTTATAGCACTTGGCATGTGTTAAGGAAGCTTTATTGACAGGTTAGTCTCCTTCCCAATTGAAAATCTGCTTGTAAGGTTTGCTGCCTGCTTTTTGTTTTGGGGGTGATGGCTGTTAATGCTAATGGTGCTAATTCAGCCCCTTCATTTTATAAACTAGATCTAAAGAGAAAAGTCAGAGGAATGTCTTGTTTGGTTAGAGAGATGCTTTTATTTCTTTATCATACCCTGTTGGGAGTTACGAAACGTAGTGAGACTGAACTAGAAGTTACTCACGGTCCAGGACAAACGTTCATTTTTACAATGCGAGATAGATGGTGAGCTCTCAGTTCTTCTGGGCCAGAGCTAACCACTGGAGCTTTTGCCTGATTGTCTTAGTTTGTAGCCTTAAGCCAGCACAAAGCATCCAATTCATTTGGCTCCTTCCAGACAGGTTGAGTCTTCTCACACACTAGAAATAGACTCCCTTCTAATTGCATTGCTTCAAGGCACTAGCTGATTCCTGAGAGGCCTGATACCTTCTTTTCCAGAGAACTCTTGGGATCTGCCCCCTGGGCCACCTTCCCATGAAGCCACCCTACCAAATCGCATTTCATTATCACTTTTTCCTGCCCAAGATACATATATAAGCCCTAATAACACCTGTCTTCTCATTCTTGTTTCCCCACCTGTTCTTCCGCATTTTCACACATTTCTTTCTCTTGTTCTAAGGTTAATATATTCACTTGCATCTTCAAATTCTTTACCAAATGTTTCTTTTATCTTTTCCTTAGGTAAAGCTACTATACTGCTTTTGAGGAAAAACTCTCTCTAGTGGAGCTTGTACCTTCCTGTACTCCTTATGTCTCTCAGCATAGGAAAGGATGTGAGAGGGTCTCCTTCTCACTTTGCCACCACAGTGCCTACCAAACCTTCTTGTTAAAATTCCTGTTAAGTCTGATATAGTTAGAGTGTATGTTTTCTACCTTTCCTCATTGCTATCACCTGTTGACCTCTTTCTTGGTCATATTCTCTTTCTCATCGAAGACAGGCATGTGGCCCACAATCTTTCCCCACAAGGCTTTGCCACAATTCCTGGTGAATTTAGAGTTTATGTGAACATCTGGCCCAGGCTTTACAGTTTCCTAATTTCATCATCTCTAGTGGTCTTTCTTTTCACTTAATTCACTTAGTCCCACGGAGCTACACTGGACCTCACCATTACCTGAAAATCGGCTTTACCTTTGAGGTCATAAATGAATTTGAACACTGTTCCTGGCTCTGACTCTAAACTTTTGATATCTGTAGTTCTTGATCTGTAGTTAGTAAAGGAGCATCTCTAAATGGTTCCTTTACTAACAGGCAGGACCCCATTGTCCATCACTTCAGACTTCTTACCAGCATTCTCAGTGTCCTCGTCCTCATGAATTTCCTTGTATGCATCTGGCAAAACCTACGTTCTGGATCAGTTTGTCTCTCTGGCCAACAAAAAAAGTATTTGTTGAGCAATGATGGATAAAAATCACACACAATTACCCAGATTAGTGGTACTGCAAATTCATGGTCTCTAGTCCCTGAAAGGGCTATCAGGGCTGCAGTACAATTCTTTTATTCTCCATAGGGGCTATTTTAATCAATCTTTTTTTTTCTTTAAACTTAAGAAATAAAGTGTCCTCCCCAGATGGTCTTCCCACTTCAAGGGAAAATAGAACCCATGAAAAGGAGATCCCTTGTATTTCCTGTTAACTTGACTCACCAGTTATCTCCTCCGTAGCATTTGTTCTTCCTTTCCTTCTGTTTCAGTAGATGAGATGCTCCTCATGCTGTCTCAGGCTGATTCTCCAACTGTGCTCTGGGTCTCATTCTTTTCATTCTGCTGATTAACTCTGTGTCTTTAATCTCTCTCTTAATTCTGTTTATTTCCCATCTCACTAATAAACATGTTCAAAAAACAACCAAAATACTCCTAGACATAAATCTCAATTCTTACTGCATGATATGGTCAAAAAATAAAACACAAAACAAAAAGGAAACTTCAGTTCTTTCTAGGTTCTGCCTCCTCCTCTCACCAGCAAAACAAAGCCCCAAACATGTGTACTTCTCTGCTGTCTCATGTTCTGTTCACTTCTCAGTACACTATAATGTATTCTCTCATCATTCACTAAAACTGCTCTCTCCAAGATCATCTGGACTTGAACTGCTAAAACCTCATAGAATGGTTAAAAGTACTTGACACTTGTCAAATTGCTCTCTCCTGTTGGCTTCTGTGGCAGTACACAAAGTCTCTAGCTGTTTCTCCTCAGGCTCCTTTGCTGCCTCCTCCTCTTCTGCTAAAAGGGAATGTTCCTTCCTTTTTTTTTTTTTTCCTGAATACATTTGCCATCTTGGTTTTGTGTCTTTTCTATAAACATATAACTTTGTCATTTATATGTTGATGCCTTCCATTTTATCCATCTGAGAGCTTGCGTTTGAGCTTCCAGCTCACATATCTAGCTACCTACTGGTCATCTCTACTTGGATGTACTGCAGATACTTAAAGATAACATAACTACAGCTACATTCTTTTTCCCCCATTGCTTCCAAATCTGCTTCATTTCCTTTAGTCTTAGACTCAGTGATTATTTCCACTATCCATTTAGCTTGGATCAGGCAAAAAATCTGATATCTATTATCTTTGACCTTAAATTGTTCCCAGATCTTATCAGTGTTACCACTTAAAGGGGATTCACTTTCCCTGCTTTCCCATACCCCTGCTTCTTTACTGTTTCAAGGGACTATCATGCCATTTCTAGATTATTATGGTATTCTCTTTCCTGGTGTCCTTTTCCCCAGCTTTTCTAGTCTTTTATCCATTTTCTACTCTCCAGCCAGACTAATTATGAAATGCAGACTTACCCTGTTATTCTCTTAAGTATTTAAATGACTGATTTCCCATTCATTCAGGGAAAGGTAAAAAATGCTAATTATATCCCACAAAATTGTTTGTGATCTAACTTCTACTGACCTCTCTAACCTGTCTCTTGTCCCTTACTCCTCCCTTTCTCTCATATCCCACCCATATTAAATAACTTTCATTTGAAGCTGCACCATTTTTCTTTCTGTCTTCAAGTTGTTAAAAAATGTAGATCCCTCCGCTTAAGATACAAATACTAACTCCCCAAATATTACAGTAATTCAGGGTGTGGAAAAACTTCTGTAGCATTTTACTTAGTTTGGTTTGAAGTCGGATTCTTGAAGGACAAGACAAATATGTATAGTTGCCCCTTGGTATCCGAGGGGGATTTGTTCCAAGACTCCAAACCCCCATGGATACCAAAGTCTGTGCATGCACTAGCAAAAAGTAGTCTTGCCATTAGTTGTGGATGCAGAACTCGTGGATAAGGAGAACTGACTGTACTTATTGGGAAAAAAATCCACTTATAGACAAACGTGTGTGGATCAAACCCATATTAAGGGTCAGCTGTATTTACAGTAATGTCTTTCAGAAACGGATCTATTCCTCTATTAAATCATAATGGAGAATTGGTTTTATAACGCAGAGGGGATTTGCTTAGAAAAGTGTTTCAAGTGGAAGTTGCTGATGGGAACTCATGCTTGTGAGCATTTCTGTCAAGAGAAGTAAAATAGTTGACTTTTGGAAAAGTGGTAATATAAATGGGCATAAAACTTCTTTAATATAGAAAATGAATAGCTATTTAAAATAATAAGCACTTGAAACCTGTCATGTTGAGTAGAGGTTTTATTGATGTACTATTAAGGTTACTATCATAGCAAAAATAATACAAGTAAGACATGCATCTCTTACTATGTGCCAGGCACTGTGCTTTACTAATTTGTTAGATTTCTGTGTCATTTTTCCAGTGCCATGAAAATAACATGTTCTTTCAAGATTGGCTTCTTTTACTTAGCATTTCCCTCCTTATCTTTTCATAGCTTGTTAGCTCATTTCTGTTTAGTGCTCAATGATATTCCATTGTCTGCATATACCATAGTTGATTTATCCACTCACCCACTGAACAGCATTTGGTTGCTTCCAGGTTTTGCTAATTATGTATAAAGCTGCTATAAACGTTTGTGTGCAGGATTTTGTGTGAACATGAGTTGATTTTTTTTTTTATTTTTTGAGACAGAGTCTTGCTCTGTTGCCAGGCTGGAGTGCAGCGGCGCCATCTCAGCTCACTGCAGCCTCTGCTTCCCAGGTTCAGGTGATTCTCCTGCCTCAGCCTGCAGACTACCAGCTAGGTTTTGTATTTTTAGTAGAGACGGGGTTTCACCATGTTGGCCAGGATGGTCTCAATCTCTTGACCTCGTGATCCGCCTGCCTCGGCCTCTGAAAGTGCTGAGATTACAGGCGTGAGTCACTGTGCCCAGCAGTTTTTTAACTCCTTCAAGTAAATACCAAGGAGTGCAATTGCTGAACTGTATGGTAAGAGTGTGATTCCCGCTGTATGACGTTCTGGACAAAGGCAAGAGTAAGGAACCAGTAAAAAGATCAGTGACTGTTAGTGTGAAAGGAAGAGAGGAATTGGTGGAGGAAGTGAAAACACTAAGTATACTTTACTAAAATGGTGGATACGGGTCATTATACATTTGTGTGAACCCATAGGATGTGTAGTACCAAGAATGAATACTGATGGGAACTGTGGACTTTGGGGGATAATGATGTGTCAGTGTTGTAGGTTTGTTTGTTGTAACAAATGTGTCATTCTGGTGAGGGATGTTGATGGGGGGGAAGGCTATGTATATGCAGGGGTGAGGGGTATGTGGGACATCTCTGTACCTTTTGGTTTTGATGTGAACCTGTAACTTCTCTTTAAATAAAGTCTTAAAAAATGTTCTTTAAAAATGTTCTGCCCTTAGAAATACTTACGAATTCAAATATGGTTTAAAATATTTCTAAAAAATTATTACCTCTTCTGGGTAGCATAGAGTTAGTTGTGTACTTTTTGCAAACGTAGTAAGAAACGTCTTGTCTATTAAAGTTATATTAAAGTCAGAATGTGTGCGTAGCATATATATCTAATATCTAATTTCACCCAGTTCTTTGAATAAAGGTTTATTCATTCTGTACCTGAAAGATTTAGTGTCTTTTAGATTTAATGCAAGGCAGATATATAGAATAGAGAGGAAACTGAGGTTTGGGGTTTGTCCTGTGACATGCAGCTACTAAGTGGCAGAACTGGAAAAGAATCAATGTCTGTAGATTTCTAAGACAGTGTTCTTTTTTCATTATCATGCTTATTTTCTGAAGTAAAACCTCAAGCTCTGAACAAGAAATTGGTAGCTATTTGGACAAGGTGGGTGGCTATCTTAGAAAAATAATTAATAATATTAAATGTTTTAGCATTAGAAGGATTCCAAACTTCAGAATATTTGTTATCAGTGATTGTTCAGCTTTAAGATTGTTTACCTTAAAAAATCCCTTTAGGTTCAAGTTATTCTTCTTCACTCTTCTCCAAATGAGCACTGCTTTGGGTTTTTTCATGTCTACAAGTAAAGGGAGCATTTCGCTGTATGGTATATACTTACTGGAAGTCTGCAGTATGATGGATAATTCAAAACCAGTGTATTATCTAATGATCATGTTTTATTTCTGAGTTGTTTAATGGTTTGTGCGGAACATTTGAATATGGATGTGTGAAATTCTGCAGATTAATGTTAAAATATGAAGCTGAATTCTAGACTTTCATCTCTTTGATTTTCCTTTCTTGTTGGCATTGACCTCTTTTCATTGCTGGTGGTGAACAGCATTATCTCTTAAATTGCTGCAAAGGATTAATGTGAGGAGAGCTGCTGTTACTTTTCCTCTCTGACTGGTTTGCCATCAGACTCCAGGGTAGGCAAGTGGTGCATTGAAATGGAGGTATCTTCAAGTCTTCTCTGATGCTGTTAAAATAAAGGAAGTGACAGAAACTTCCAATATTTATTTATTTTTGGATAGCGAAATTAGGGAGGCGCTTAGGTAATGATTAATAAATTATCTTTAAAACTCGCTTGTGTTAGTGTGATTTTGTTCACTTACCATTTGACCAAGATAGGGAGGAAATGGAACTCAGGAAAGAGGAAAGAAGCTCTTCACAACCGTGGTATCCCATAAATTAGGCAAAATCAGAAAGTGCATGTTTTTAACTTTCTACCACGTATAAGATAATGTTTAAGACATAGTCCAGGTACTTTGAAGAAGTTATAGTTTGGGAAGATAAAGCTTATTGTTAAGTGGAAAGTTAAATGATGAATTGAAGAGCTATAAATACAGTAATATAAAATGATACCTTACTTGTTATTTGAGCAGCAGATAATAAATACTCTGAATTAAGAAAGGTAGCAGTCACCATGCTTTGGAAGTATTAGAAGAGCATTATGGATGCTCTTGTCAGATGCATTCATGACGTGAATGTGATGATGATGATAAGAATAGCAGCAAACAGTAGCAAATACTTAAATGGCTACTGTTTCTGGCATTTATACGTATATATATGTATATATATATAAATATGTGTATAAAATATACACATGCACTTGCTGTAGTGATACCTTGATTTCTTAACTTTATTTTTTATTTTTTAAAATTGATATATTAACATGAAAATTGTGTATATTTGTGGTGTACAACATGATGCTGACACCATGATTTTTTTAAAATAGTTTTGATTTGTGTGCTATTGGCTGTTGTTTGTATTTATTTTGTTTTGTTTTGTTTTTGGCTTAGATAACAGAAATTTATCATCTCAAAGTTCTGGAGTCTGGAAGTCCCAGATCAAGGTGTTTGTAGGTTTGATTTCTTCTGAGGTTTCTCTCCTTGGCTTGCAGATGGTCGCCTTCTCACTGTGTCCTCTCGTGGCCTTTCCCCTTGTTTGTACACCCCTGGTGTCATAATCTCCTCTTAGAAGGACACCAGTCAGATTGGCTCAAGACCCACTCTGATGACCTCATTTTAATTTAGTCATCTCTTTAAAGACCCTGTTTTAAGTATAGTGACATTTTGAGGTTCTGGGAGTTAGGACTTCAACTTGTGAATTTTGGGGTGGAGTGGGAACATAATTCAGTCAATAACTATCCATCTGTATCTATCTAGTTTTTAAACCTATCATTTTTAACCTGGAATGCTGTAAGACTGAGAATGCTTTAAAAAAATAAAATGAATATGTGTATGAAAAGTTGTGATTGAGTTTTTGTTGTGATCCTTCCTCCTTTGAGCAGTGTAAACTGGTCACTTTCCTGTCTGTGATATCGTTTTCAATTTCTACCTTTCAGGATTATTGTGGGATAGGTTGACTGCTTCTGTTTTTGTTTTATTTAGTACTTTTAAAGTGTTGCTCCACTGTCTTTTAAAGAAAACCAGTCCAGAGGTTTATTTATTTATTTATTTGGGACTAATAATTTATTTGACACTCCTGATCCAGTGACCCACCCGCCTCTGCCTCCCAAAGTGCTGGATGCGGTGGCCATGCCTATAATCCGAGCACTTCGGGAGACTGAGGCGGATGGATCACTGGGGCAGGAGTTTGAGACCAACCTGGCCAACATGGTGAAACCCTGTCTCTACTAAAAATACAAAAATTAGCCAGATACAGTGGTGGGTACCTATAGTTCCAACTACTCGAGAGGCTGAAGCACAAGAATTGCTTGAACCTGGGAGGCGGAGGTTGCAGTGAGCTGAGGGGTAGATCGTGCCACTGTACTTCAGCCTGGGTAACAGAATGAGACTCTGTCTCTAAAAAAAAAGAAAAAAGAAAATAATTTGATGATCTTTTGTGCCTTGCTTTTTTACATTGGTGAAGAACAGCACTTAATCTAGGGCTAAGTTTTTCATGCTACTGAGGGAAAAGCCTTTTGAGTACAGTACCTCAAGTCTGAATTATAAGGTTTTCCATTCTGGCTAGCATGGCAGGAATTATTCTTGATCAGCTCTTGGGAAATTTCTTGTGTAGATTACTGATAAGTTCGCTACTAAAGACTCTAGGGGGAATACCTGTGTTCTTTCTCTGTGCATCTCCTTCCTGTCGGGTACTCTGTTCTGTTAACTGCATTGGCTTCCTTGGCCTCTAGCTCTGCTGCTGCAATCCAGGGTGACCACTTGGCTCAACTTAGGTTCCCTCTCTGGGCATGGTCACCTGGAAATGGCCATATAGGGCTCACTTTGTCTGTCTTCTCTCAGGGACAGACCATTGTCCTTTACTGCCTGATATCCAGTGTCTTGAAAGTTATTTCACTTATTTTTTCTGGTTAGTAAGTTGTTTCAGGTTAGAGTGGGATGGTAGGTGGCTGGAAGGGGTAGATTCTAGATATTTTTAACTCTCTAAGCATTAAATGAAAACCCGTTATCAGACTAGAGTAAGACCTATATTAAATAATTTTATCACTTCATAATTTATGTAAGGTACCTATCACAGTGGTGACACAGCAAATAAATGTTTGTGGTTGCTATCCTTATTATCTCATCAGAGGACTCAGTGTTGGTGTCTTCCTTACATTTAAATGTTAAATTATTTAAGATGAGATCTAATCCAGCTGATTACAGCTGCACCATGAGATAGTGCTATTGAAGGGACCTGGTACTGGGTAAAAAATATTGAAAAAGTTGATATAAACATTATGGCAGTGACCCAAATAGCTCTTATTACTAGGAAAATCCCTGGAATTTGTTTGAGTTTGGGCTGAATAGAGACTACTTAAAAAAAAAATTTTTTTTTAAATAACAACTCAAACTCAAACAAATTCCAGGGATTTTTAAGTAGTTTTGTTGCTGTGTGTGATTAGCCGCATGAGCAAGTTGTAGCTATGGAATATGAACGCCAGAGGTTTGTGAGTAGCTTCCAGGAAGAGGAAGGATACATTCCTTACAGCGAGTGAATGTATCTTTTTCCCTAACAGCTGGTATTGGTACTTGCTATCCCGTATCATTAGGTGGAACCAGTGGAGTCACGGTAGGTCCCTCATCATCACTGGATCCATGAATGGTTTTAAGATGTTTTCTGGTTAGGTTTTTCTGTCACTTGCAGCTGAATTAATCCAAACTGATAATTATTTTATTACAATATAGTATAAAATATCTGTGATATTTAAAAATTACCATTATTGAATATTGCCAAGGAAATAACATGTTTAGAAATGTGTAGATAATGGCAGCTTTAAAAAATAGCCAGGTGTGGTGACTCAAGCCTGTAATCCAAGCACTTTGGAGGCCAAGGCGGGCGGATCACCTGAGGTCAGGAGTTCAAGACCAGCCTGACCAACATGGTGAAACCCTGTCTTCAGGAAAAAAAAAGAGAAAAAAAATAGCTTTTTGAAATTAATTGCTATCTGTTTATGTATGTGCTGGTGTTTTACAGACATTTTATGCCTTTATTTCCTTTTCATAACAATCCTACAAAGTTTTTATCTCTGTTTTATTGATGCTGTGAGGTTTAGAGAAGTTACATAATGGTTGCAGTGGTGGAATTCATATTCAATTTCAAGTCTGTCTGATTCTGAATCACTTTTTTCACTAACCCATGCTTTTCTAAATCCTGTGTTTTAAACCTTTATTTCTGAGTATCTTCTGATTCCTAAATTAATCTCTTTTATTTAGAAGATACCCTTTAAAAGTGACTAAATTTATTACTTCAGGTCATTTATTGTTCTTGTTTCTTATATTGACATAAGTTATATGCCTTTTAGTTACTTGCATTATTTCTCTGGCACCTCATTCCCAGGAAAAGTTAGACTTAGCTGAATCTAAAAGGTCGACCACCACCATTAACTCTGGACTCATGATAATTTAATCTTACGTTATATACCACAGATGAGAGTTAGTCTGAGGAAGGCCTCAAACTAGCCTTTGCTTAAGCCTCTTAACTGTGCTGGTATCCGCCATCAATTGAAGGTTTGGTTTACGCATGGTTAGCTTTAAATGACCACACTTAGGATCTGAGGAAACAGTCTGACCCTTCTAGCCTATTCTAAGTCTCTTAATTCATTGAGAAATATGATGCATTTTTAGTTTTCATTTACTTATTTTGTTTTAGTCCTCTCTCTTTGTTCTGGACTGACATATTAACAGTCAGACAACAGACATACCATATCCTAGGAACCTAAGCATGCCAAGAATTACTTGAAATACATGGTTGCATAAAATATTTATGTCTTAAATTTACTTTTTGTAATCTGTTATGGCAAATATTTTTAAAGCCTGGGCGTTCCAGACCTGTTCTACCTGTTACCTCTTAACTGAGATGAGGACTGCATACCTGAAAGAGAAATTCACTGGTGGAAGAGACACCTGCCAGAACTACTGAGAATTAAGTCTTTGTTTTTGTAACTTTTTAGTTTGTTGAGTTTTTCCTTTTTTGGAGTACATGAAATTAAATACGATGGCATAATTTGCCATTGCCAGCTGTTAATATATTCCCT
Organism: Callithrix jacchus; assembly: GCF_049354715.1. NCBI lineage: Eukaryota > Metazoa > Chordata > Mammalia > Primates > Cebidae > Callithrix > Callithrix jacchus. The sequence goes on from NC_133515.1 coordinate 103,727,222, forward strand.
ATGCTGTAGAATTTCTTAAAATGCTACCTTTATTGTTATATAAACCTGACATGGTTTTTCACTTTAGTAATTGAAGAAGTATGGATGTAAATTTAACAAGGAAAAACATTTGAAATTAGTAATGTTACATATACAAGTGTTGCATAAATTCTCAAATTTCTTGGTTTCTAAGACCTATCCATCACCTCCTTTTTCACCCACCTCTCATACATAGTATTTATTTATTTAGTCTCTTTTGCTTTTACAATACTTACCTACTTTTCCACCTTCTCAAGTTGGAGTGCTACTGGTTGAGGGTAGTTGTATTGAGTAGTTCTTTTAAAGAGAGCTTTCTTAGGATATAGCCAAACACTTCTCTTTCCAATATGATAGCCATTAGCTACATATGGCTAAGTTAATTAAACTAATTAAAACAACATAAATTCAATTCCTCAGTTGCGCTAGCCTTATTTCAGGTGCTCTGTAGCTGCATGTGGCTAGGGGCTACCATCTTGGACAGCACAGCTTTGTAGAATATTTACAGTGTTCTCTTGAGTATCTGAAACACTTCTAGTCAGAATGTGGACTGAAGAAGGTCCCTAGTACAACTCTATTTTAGATATGTTATTTAATAATGTACTTACAGCTTTAATTTCTGGCTGAAGTTATTTGAAAAAAGTGAGGTCTTTAATCTCTGTGAAGCTTGCCTTGCTTACCAGTCTATGAGTTTTCTCACTATATTTTGAAGTCTTTTACGGTGCTGCTTATTTAACAGATAAATAGGACTTGCTTGTTGTTAAATAATTTGCCAGAAAAAATTATGCATGTATTTTTAGAAGTTTATTCCTGATTGTAAGAGTAATAAATACTTATTATAGAAAACTGGAAAATGAAGAGTAGACAATAAAAACTTAAGCTGACTCAGATAATTTTTTACTTTTTTTTTAAACTAGTTTTATTCATAATTTAATGTTAAAAAGTTTAACTGTTGGGAATTTATCTCATAGTTTGTTTCCATTTTGTTCCCTTAACATTGTAACATAAGGGATTCTATATGATACTGTTAAAAACAAAACAAAACTTTAAAGCATACACTACAGTGTTGAATTCAGTGATTATAATTGCTTAACCATTCCGCTGTTACTGGACATTGTATTGTGTGTAATGGTACTGTTTGTCTTGTAATATAGATTACAGGGGTATATCTCTAACTTCAGTATAATTGTTTTACTTTTTTTGGTAATTATTTGTTTTAAGTTTATGTCTTATACTAGAGTATAACCCACTTGAGTGCAAGGACCATGCCTTGATTACTTGTCTTAGATTTTTTCTGCATTGAGAAAGGATATAAAGTAATTTTAGTGACATTTTTATTCTCAGTTTATATCATTGTGTCTGACATATAGATACATGTTTGACAAATTGAATTTAGATAATTGGATTTTTTCTTTTCTTTTCTTTTTTTTTTGAGACGGAGTTTCACTCTTGTTACTCAGGCTGGAGTGCAATGGCGCGATCTCAGCTCACTGCAACCTCCGCCTCCTGAGTTCAAGCCAATTCTCCTGTCTCAGCCTCCTGAGTAGCTGGGATTACAGGTACGCGCCACTATGCCCAGCTAATTTTTTGTATTTTTAGTAGAGACGGGGTTTCACTATGTTGACCAGGATGGTCTCGATCTCTTGACCTCGTGATCCACCTGCCTCGGCCTCCCAAAGTGCTGGGATTACAGGCTTGAGCCACTGCGCCCGGCCGGATTTTTCATTTTCATAGGTTTTGCTTATGGATAAGAATATGTATGACATTTTAATATAATAATTCAGCTTTTTGGACATATTCCTTTAGGGATTATAGTCTCATTTGTAATATACATTTTTCCTTTTTGCTGCTCTTTTCACAGGAGAAAGTTTTTGGATATGCCATTTAAAGAGATGAATAAATTTTCAAGGACATCTATATTTAAGCATCATATTTGCCTGGTTTTATCGCATACCACAATATGGTTTAGCTATTTGAAGAACATCTTTAGTGGCAAATGCAAAACAGTGAATCACGGGTGCTAGGATACTAGCCACATTTAGTTATGATATATAGCTTTGTAGCTTGTGTAAGTTGAATTCAACAGTGTTCTAAAAGGAACTATGAAAAGCAAATGTGAGGATATGTACAGTTTGTTTTTTTCCTAAACTTACTGGATTTTGCGTGTATGAAACCTTACTTATGTAAATATGATAAATGTTGGGAATTGTAATATGTTAGTACTAATAAATGTAGTGGTAAATGAAGTTCTAAACTATTCTTACAGTATTTTAAACACCTTAAAACTGTGTTTAGTGAATAATAGTAACTAGACAGCATGCACAAAGTCAATTTCTTTAAAGAACATACAGACAGAACACATATGTCAGTCAAAATTGGTATAAAGAGAGCAGCAAATTGGAAGACACTGGTAGTACTGTTTTTGGTTGCCACATTCGACTATGAGGAGAACAGTACTATTACTGTGAAACACAAATTGTTGACTGCAGGTGCTTTTCCTGGTGTCATTATAAATGCTTTATTCATTCAACAGTATATCCTTATCATATTTCTATATTAAATAGTTTTAAAATATAGAATATATTAATATAATTAAATTATTATATTAGTATATGCTAATTATAAATATTAACCATCACATTATCACATATATGTTTAAATATATATTTATATTAAATGATTAATATATACTATATATTTAAAATATATTAATTATAAATATAAATATTTTATAGATATAATTACTTATCATTTTATTAGCAGTCTATTAATAATATGAAGGTAGTTTTAAAAATCTACCTTATTTTTAATAGCTTTTAATATTCCATTGTTTGGATAAATTGTTTATTCATTACCCCTACCAAAGGATTTTTGAGTCACTTTCTTTACATCTGAATATCAAAGAATGTTATAAATAAATATTTATGCAGAAATGCTGTAATTTTTTCCTGTACTTCTGACATTTCTTTGGTTAGTGTTATATGTTTTTACAATAAGGACAAAGTAAAAATTTACATTTGTAAAAAAAATGCTTTAAAAAGTTGTTTAAATATTTGAGAGGAAAAATTAAGTTATTTTCTCTCTTTATAATATACACCAAGATAAACTCCAGAAAGTTAAAGAGGATAAAGGTAAGATGAGAAACCACAAACAAAACGAAATGATACAAATTTCCACCTAATGTAAACATAATTGATAGGAAAACAGTCATATCATAATGTAGTTTTTATTTACTGAAAGTGAGCAAAACTATAAAAGAGAAGTTAAAACAGAGGAAAAAACTGAGGAAAATACCCAAAAAAGGCAAACAAGGCACTAACATTCTTAACATAAAGAGGTTATACAAGTTCATCATAAAACCTCAAATATCAATAGGAACATGGATTTAGACAAGTTACCAAAGAAATGCAAATGACAAAAATAATGCTCAGGATTTAAAAAGATGAAAGATTGTTTTATTATTATAAAACCCCCAAATACTTTAAAGATGGTAGCATCTGTTGTAGAAGAGAGTAAAGTTGTTACATTTATTCACTGCTGGTCAGAGTCTTTCTTTGTTAGTTTTAATTTGTCTTTAGTTAATAGACTAGAACAGTTTTAGGTTTACAAAAAATTGAGCAGTTGGTACAGAGATCCTGCATCACACCTACCCCATCCCCTTCAGTTTCTGTTATTAACATTCTACATTAGTGTGGTACACTTGTTACATACAGTTAATGAACCAATGTTCATACATTATTACTATTAACTAAAGTACATAGTTTTCTTTAGGGTTCTTTCTGTGTTGTACATTTGTTTGGGTTTTGACAGATGTCTAACATCAAGTATCCACTATTACAGTATCATACAAAAGGGTTTTACTGTCCTGAAACTTCCCTGTGCTCCACTTCATCATTCCTCCTTCCTTTTTTTTCTTGTTCCCTTTAACCACTGAGCTTTTTGCTATCTTTAATTTTGGTTTTCCAGAATGTCATATAAATGGAATTGTCCACTGTCTAGGCGTTTCGTAATGGTTTCTTTCACATAGAAATAGGCATTTAAGTTTCATTTGTATCTTTTTTGTGGCTGTATGATTCAGATCTTTTTATTGCTGAATAATATTCCATATACCACAGTTTATCTTTCACCTATTGAAGCACATATTGGTCGCCTCCAAGTTTTTGGCAATTATAAAGCTGCTAAAACATCTGTATGCAAGTTTTAGGGACGTGACCCCAATATAACTCGAGAACATCTATTCTCAGCAATAACAAAGGCAGAAAAAAGATGAATCTCAGAATTATACTGAATGAAAGAACCAGTCCAATAAAGAGTACATACTATTTGATTTCATTTACATATAATTTTAGAAACTTCAAACTAGTTTATAGTGGTAGGAAAACAAATCATTTGTTTCCTGGAGACAGTAGTGGCCTTTGAAGAGGGGCAGGAGAGTACAGGACATTTTGTGGGTTGATGGATGTGTTCATTATAGTGACTTTTGATGATGGTGTTATGGGTAGATACATATTGACAGAACTTACAAATTATATACTTTAAATGTGTACTGTTTATTGTATGTTAGTTTTACCTTAATAAAGCTCCTTTTTAAAAAGAAGCTTAGAATTAAAAAGAATATATTAAAGTATACACTAAAGACTGAGAAAAATTTTAAATATGAATTTGTTAATTTATTGAGAATAACTATAATAAAGACATATGTTCATCTACATAGTACTTAATAAAAAATACATTTTTCAATACAAAAAGTTTAGTGAGAGGAGTGGCATTGCTCTGTAATTTTGGAAATCTTTTTAGTGTATGACTTTAGTAGTAAATGACAGCTGGTTTCTCATCTGCTTCTTTATGTGATCAGTTATGACATGTCTTTGTTGAAGTAAATGAAGAAAAATCATCATTATACATATTTGTAGTTAGAAGAGGGAGGGGCATATTAATAGCCTTTCTAGATAATTCTGGATATTCTTCAGGTTCTCTGTTGAAATTCCCCATCTTTATATCCCAAACATTTGAATAGCAGTGATTTTGAAGTTTCTGATAAGTTTCTGGATTTCCTGTAGGAGTAAGGTTTTGTGTGTGTGTGTTTTCTCTCGATTTTATGATACTTTAGTTGTATCATCTGGTATGACTGCTAATGTTTGACTGCTGGACATTGTGTGTGAAAAAAATTGCTTAGAATTAGGTAATTTTCTCTTGAGAGGATTTACATTTTCTTCTGGCAGTCAGTTATGGTTGAGGCAGACCACCTTAATCTATTCAGTCATTGAACCGATCTGAGGCAGATTTTCAATCTTTTGAGGGTTGGTCTAGTTCTGAATTTTCCTTATTACTTCTGTGGTATAGCTCTTCAGTAGACTCAATTAAAAACCCTGGACTGTTGCTTCTTTGTGAGTCCAGAACTTTTAATTTTTGTGTTCCCAACTCTGTAAGAATGCTGCAAGCTCTCTTCAGCTTCTCTCAGCTTCAGAGTGGTATCTTTGTAGTCAACTTCAGGTTCACTTCTTTCTCTACCCCTTACCCCCCCAACTCAAGGATTTTGGTTTCAAATCTTTATTGCTTTGGGGGCTCTCCAGTACTTGTTGATTTTTAAAAATAAATTCGTTTGGCTTTTAAAGATTTTCCTCATTGATATACTGGCTTGCAACAAATGAGTCTATCAGTGGTAGAGATAAAAATCTCTTAGGATTGCCTAAAAAAATATTTTTTAAAAAAAGTGTTTCAGTGTACTAGATAGTAGAATTTCAGGGGCTTGATGTATTCCAGTTATTCTCAGGCTGTATTCATAGCTAGTTGAGAGTTGGAGAAGTAAGTTAGAGATTAAAATGTCATCTATATTGTTGGTAAAATCTAGGATGTAGGTAAAATCTAGGATGTGGCTCAAATATGGGGCAAAACTATTGTCCCAAATGAAATTTGAATCGTAGATGCATTTTTCTCACAGAGGTGAAATCTGCCTTGCTTTGTTTATTCTAAGAATAAGAGTACATGAGAATAAATCTGTATCATTTATATGGATCAAGATTCTGGAAAATTAAGTAATTTAGTGTAACTGAAAATTGTAAATCACTGTTGTGGTCAGTAAGTGTCTATTATAATACAACTTGTGATTCTTCAATTGAGCTTATATTTTTATGAATTTTGCAGAGCATGGATTTGTAGCAAGTTGTAATGTTGAGCAATCCAGGATATAAAATGCTGTTTTGCATTCTCAGGAATTAGCAAAAATAGAATATTCTGTGATGATCATGTTTGAAGTTTGGTGACTTATGCAATCTGGTTATTTGCCATTCATAGTCAGAATTTATCTAAGAGTCAGTGACTTGTGTACCCCCATAATTCTCTCAGTATTGTAGTACATGTCACAATAATGTGGCAGTATCTTTCATTACTTCTAAGCCATGTGATTAGGCATGTTAATTGTAGGAATCACCCATTTAAAACTGCTTGACTTTTGAACCCAATTGCACTTTAACTTTTTAAAAAAAATTGTAAACAAGACTTTACAGTAATGGCCAGAACTCATTTAGTATCCTGAGGTTGTAATCAGTGCCATCACCAGGTAACACAAATACAGTCAAGTTACTTCCCTTAAAAAACTCAGCAAACTTTAAGATCAGATTACCATAACATGGGCTAAATTAGAAAGAGAAATGAAATGTGCAATATTTTTTACAGGGATGTTTACCAAGAAAAGAAAGTATCCTTAGGCCATGTTGGTTTGACTTAACTTACATAATTTTATAATTAGTTCAGTCAATTCATAGAAATCTCTCAAATAATTTTGTTTGTTTTTGAGACAGGGTCTGGCTCTGTTGCCCAGGCTGGAGTGCTGTGACCCAGTCTTGGCTCACTCCAACCTTTGCCTCCAGGGCTCAACCTGTCTTCCCACATCAGCTTCCTGAGTAGCTGGGACTACAGGCATATGCCACCATGCCTGGCTAATTTATATGTATATTGTAGAGACAGGGTTTTATCAGGTTTCCCAGACTGGTTTTGAACTCCTGAGCTCAAGTGGTCTGCCCACCTTAGCTTCCCAAAGCGCTGGGATTACAGGCATAAGCCACCAAACCTGGCTGACATAATGCAGTAATTGATTGGTTTTATACTTAGGAATGTAAAACCACATTTTTATATCTCATATACTCTTATTTTTGTGATTTTTTTAAAACAATTTTTTGATGGAGATAGGGACTGAAATAAGTTTCTAGGTACAGAACCCTAATTTACAATACTGTTCCTATTGAAAATTGGAATTTAATTTACAAATTTGAATATCAGTCATTATCAAATAACTAGTTAGGTTGTAAGATGGGTGGGAGTCATGTGTGTAAGCTCAATTAAATCAAACCGTCTTTATTTTCCGTATACTGCATACGCACACACGTGCATACATAAAGTCATTCCTCGATGTCTGTGGGAGACTGGTTCTAGGACCTCTAGAGGATAACAAAATCCATCAGTGCTCAAGACCCTTATATAAAATGGTGTAGTGTTTGCACATAACCTGTGTTCATCCTCCCGTATACTTTAAATCATTTCTAGATTACTTATAATGCCTAATACAGTGTAAAGACTATACTGATCATTGTTATATTGTATTGTTTAGGGACTAATGACAAGGAAAGATGTCTCTGTGTTCAGTGCAGATGCAACAATCTGTTGGGTTTTTTTCCAGAATATTTTCACTTCCGATTGGTTGAATCCATGGATGCAGAACCCACGGATATGGAGGGCTAACTGTATACAGTCTTTTTCATATGTTTCATTTTCAGAAGTGTTGGTTTAGATTCAGATATGTTTGTTATTTAGAAGTTTCTTTAAGATAATGTTTTCTGTCATTTTGGTAACAATTATGCAAGAAAGGAAGGTCAGCTTCATTGCCTTGTACACAGGAGAAAAAAGCATTTATAAAAGTGGGATGCTACTGATTTGACTACTTCATGTGTAGAAACCATAAGATTGTCTTTAGATTTTTGAATTATACTTTTTTCAAAAGTACAAACCAATCAGTACATTTTATAATAGTGTAAACTAATTGAATCCATTGTTGTTAGTTTAATTATAGCTTTGGTGTTTTTCAAGGAAACGTGGTAATAAAATATCGAGACCTCAGTTATATATGTCTGTTGGTTTCTACCACTGACTTCATTAGAATATGAGTTTGATGTTTTTCTTTTTTGCCCCCAAGAAAACCTGCTCTCTGTATCTTCCCATATTTTTCAAGCAAGCCTGCTATAGTTAATTCCTGTCTGTCAGCATTTGGATTGTTTATACTGTCCTTCCCACATGGTGTTGGTAGGTATTTTCTTGCTGTATTAGCTGGCTGCAGTATTATGGCTTTGCTTGCTTATGGAAATAGGTTTGTTCACTAAGCTCCTTAGGGGCAAGGACATTAGCTCATTTATTTATGCTGTAGACATATTTGTTGAAATGATATCCCAGAGCTATCAAGTTAACAGCAGAGTTCTTTTACCTGTTTCAGTATTCCTTTGCTTTGATTGAGAAAGTGAACTTATTTTGCAGTTGTATCTTAAATCCCTTTAATTCAGTGATTTAATGAATGTTTAGTATCTACAGCATGCCAAGCACTGGTTTAGGCAGTGAACAAAACAGATAAAATTTCCCTGCCTATCAGTTTGGATTTTACTAAGGAGCTAGATGATAATTTAATTGTTTAAAATAGGGATAAGTGATAAGGAGAAAGAAGGTAAAACAAAGAGAATGTGAAATATAGAATGTAGAAAGTTTAGATATTATAATAAGTTCTCCCAGAAAAGCTGACTTTTAAGTAAAGATTTGGTGGAGAGCTAGCAGTGCAGATACATGAGTGTGTGAGCATTTTTGGTAGAAGGAAGTAGTCCAAAGTCCCTGAGTCGGGAACATGCCTGTTGTGGTTTTTAAAAAACTTCTTATTTTGAAACAATTTTTATAAACTTATTGCATACACAAAAAATTTGATTTGTCAAGTGTCCAAACAATGTTCTTCACAGAGAAAGAATTTGACCCAAGATCATATATTCATCCAGCTCTCATGGATTTCTAATCTCCTTCAATCTGGAACAGCTCCCAGTCTTTCTTGACTCTGATGCTCTTGATAGCTTTGATGATTGCAAGCCATTTATTTTGTAGAAATTTTTCCGGATTTGCCAATGGGAACCCTTTCATATTGGCTTATATGTCCTCTTGACAGGTCATCATCAGCCCCTTCACACTTCTTTACTTATTTTTAAACTTTTGTCCTGAAATAATTATAAATTCACAGGAAGTTTTCAAAAACCCCCACAGAATGATCCAGTGTACCATTTCCCATTAGTGTTTATATCTTATATAACTACAGTTTATTCTCAAAACCAGGACATTGATATTAATACATTGTATATGTATAGCTCTGTGCCATTTTATCACCTGCGCACTACTTTGCTTTTTGGCACAAGATGCTGCAAGCTCATCTTATAATTTTCCTACCCCAGCCTTAGAATCAGCCATTTCTCCAAGGAGCCCTAGTTCCTTTTAGTGAAGAGTAGTATTTCAAAACCAAGATCTGAGTGGTAGATGAGCTCATTGCTATGGGCATATCTATTATACACCAGACTCTTTCAGTGGTCACATACAGGAAGCACGTGCATGTGTGTGTGTTACACACACACACACACACACAGAGACATTTATTTACATCTATATTTCAGTATCCATTTTTTTTTTCTGTGATGAAGTCTCACTCTGTTGCCCAGGCTGGAGTGCAGGGGTGATCTCAGCTCACTGCAAACTCCTCCTCCCAGGTTCAAGCGATTCTTTGGCCTCAGCCTCCTAAGTAGCTGGGACTACAGGCGCACACCACCACGCCCGGCTAATTTTTGTATATTTAGTAGATGGGGGTTTCACCTTATTGGACAGGCTGGTCTTGAACTCCTGACCTTGTGATTGGCCCACCTCGACCTCCCAAAGTGCTGGAATTACAGGCGTGAGCCACTGTGCCTGGACGCCATCTTTATTTTTTTTAACTTTTTTATTTTTGAGACAGCGTTTTGCTCTGTTGCCCAGGCCGGAGTGCAGTGGCATGATGTCGGCTCACTGCAACCTCTGCCTCCTGGGTTCAAGCAATTCTCCTGTCTCAGTATCCAAGTAGTTGGGACTACAAGCTTGTGCCACCTTGCCCAGCTAATTTTTGTATTTTTAGTAGAGACAGGGAGGGTTTCACTATGCTGGCCAGGCTGGTCTCGAACTCCTGACCTTGGTTGTTCCGCCTTCCTCAGCCTCCCAAAGTGTTGGGATTACAGGCCTGAGCCACAGTACCTGGCCACCTGTCTCCTTCTTTATATATTGAAATCTGTTAATTCATATTGATAACCTCAAGTTCCAGCCCAGAATCCTGAGTCCATTGTAGTGCGCTTATCCCTCCTCCCCCATATTTGTATTTACTCTGTCAGTAGTATGAGCCTGGTCCAGTTATTACATAGTTAATTAACTGGCTGAATTCCTCATATTTAGTCAGTCTCACAGCCCTGTAAGTACTGCTCAGTTTTCCCTCCTTGTTAGTACCTTGTCTGCCACTGAGCTACCTTTCTACCCATTCCTACTCACTCCTTGTGTAGGGCACCTTTTGTTTTTTTGAAACCTTTAGAAGACTAGTGTGGCTGAAGCACAGTGAATGAGATGGAAAATAATGGGAGGTGAAGTTGGAGAGTTAGCTGTGTGGATGTGGGCAGATGATAGAGGCTGGGAATTGTGCTTTACAGCCATTAAAGGTTTTGAACAGAGGAGACAACATCATTCTCTGTTCCATTGAAAATAATCTAAGAAGAGAGGGGGCAAAGTTGGAAGCAAGAAGACCTAATGGTAGACATTTGCAATGATCCCAGCAAAATGTTGGGGATTTGTAGAGGTGGTGAAATCTGGTGGAGTTCTGGATTCATTTTGAAGGCAGTCCTGACCAAATTTGTAGATGTTAGGATTTGGGCTCTTGAGAATAAAAGCAGTCAAACTTGAATACTAACATTATTGGCCTGAGTATTTGCAAGGATGGAATTGCCACGAACAGAAATGTGAAAGACTGAAGGAAGTGGTTGTAGTAGGAAAAGGTGTAGGGCATAGTTTTGGACATTGTTGTTTGAAATACTTACCAGACATTCAGAAAAAGCTGATGAATAGGCAAATAGATACATAGGTCTTGAATTCAGGATTTTAGTTAGAATAGAGATAATGAATTTAGGAGCCATCAACATGTATTTAAAGACACAAGATGGAGTTCCAAGGAGTGAGTGAATTTAAGAGAGAAGAGGCCCCAAGACAGGAGAAAACCAGCAAAGGATACTGAGAAAGGGCAACCAGAGAAATACGTGATAAACCATTTAAATGGGTTTTCCTCAAAGCAAAGTAGAAAAAGTTTTCAAAAAGTAAATAGTGAAGGACTGTCTAAAGATGTTCATAGGTCAAGTAAGATGTGAACTGAGACATGACCATTGGATCAGCAACATGTAGGTTACCGATAAGCTTGGAAAGAAAGGTTTAGGTAATGTAATGATTGTTGTTAGTAGGGGGAGAACCAATTGGAGTGAATTGTAAAGGGAATGGGAGGAGAAAAACAAAAGACAGCCAGAATAGGTATCTCTTCCAGGAAATTTTTCTGTAAAGAAAAAGGTTGAAATCAAATGGCAGTTGTATGGGAGGTGGGATCAAGATATTTTCTTAAGGATAAGAGAAATAACGACATGTTTCCATGCCAATGGCAATAATCAAGTAGAGAGAGAAGGCAGGGAGAAAAAACGAAGAGATCATGGGAGGTGGGGAGACAGAATTGCTGTTGAGGTGTTAATGAGCAAGAGGGAATGGGAGATTTAGTGTGTGGGTGGAGGGATTAGCTGTAGTGAGGACTGTACATCCATAATAGCAGGAAAGAATGTAAAATGTGTGGGCACAGATGCAGGAACGTGTATGGATTTGGTAATGAAGGATTGTGCAAGTTCTCAGTGAAGTAAGAAGCAAGATTTGAAGAATTCTGCACTTGAGGAATTTACAGCTAATAGATAAGATGTGTACAAAAATAACTTTTATGAGGACGAAGTGACATCTTTGACGAAGGTGTAATATGTAGGAGTTGGGAAGGAGAAATTTTTATCCTGAAGGATCCTGAAGAAATATTTTACAGAAATAAGTTTCATTTGAGCTGGTCTTTGAAAAATAGATAAAAATTTGAAGAAGTAGAGATGACTGAAGAACTTTTTTATTTTAATGCTTAGCACTCAGTCATGTTACATGGCTGCCCCTCAGCAAATGAATGAATGTTGAATGTTCTGTGGTGAAAAACTGTGAGGAAAGTTTTGGAAGTAGAAAAATCAAAGGGAAAGATGAGAGTTTGATTGGTTCAAACTTTCCAGAGGATACTGTTCAGTAGCTATATAATGGGAACCATATATATACTTTAAAAGTTTTCAGGAGCCTCATTTTAAAAAACAGATGAAATTAATTTCAATACAAATTTCATTTAAGCCAATATAACAAAGTATTATTTTAACATGTAATCAGTATTCTAAAATTATTAATGAGTTATTGAAAGAGTTATTTCACATTCTTGTTTATTAGTTCTGAGTCTTTGAAATCCAATGTGCATTTTACATTTACCAGAGCATCTCAGTTCAGGCTAACCACATAGCCACATGTAACTAGTGCCTTCTATGTTGGACGATACAAATCTCGAAAAAATGTTAAAGAATGGTGGCGAATAGTAAGAAGTCAGATTGGAGATGATTGATATGGCAGAGTATTCCAGATGCTAGTTTAGACTTGATTTTCTAGGCATTTGAAAGGTATGGAATAATATTAAGGGTGCCTGTAATCCCAACAACTTGGGAGGCTGAGGCAAGAGAATCACTTGAACCCGGGAGGTGGAGGTTGCAGTGAGCCAGATTGTACCACTGCATTCCAGCCTGGGTGACAGAGCGAGACTGTCTCAAAAAAAACCCAAAAAAACAAAAAAACTTGAATATTAAGAAGAGCATGAAATGTACAGCTTTATATTTCAAAAAGATGACTCAGCAGTATAATGGAGATGTACTGGAGCAGAGGGAGATTAGAGGCAACTAGTTAGTAGGTTAGAAATAATGAGAATCTGAAAACATAATGGAGAATGAAGTGGAGAAGGGAGCCAACTGTGAGACCTGAGATGTATCAGCAGTACAGAGGGAATGACTTGAAGTAAGGGACAAGGGAAAGGAATTCTGAACCTGACTTACATAGAATGGCACTATTTATTAGATGTAGAGTAGGTAAGATTTTTTTTTTTTTAGAAGGAGTTTCACTCTTGTTGCCCAGGCTGGAGTGCAATGGCACAGTCTTGGCTCACTGCAACCTCTGCCTCCCAGGTTCAAGTGATTCTCCTCCCTCAGCCTTCCAAGTAGCTGGGATTAGGTGCCTGCCACCTCACCTGGCTAATTTTTTATATTTGTAGTAGAGACGTGGTTTCACCATATCAGCCACTGCTGACCATCAAGGTCTGGAACTCTTGATGTCAGGTGATCCACCCACCTTGGCCCTCCAAAGTGCTGGGATTACAGGCATGAGCCACCACCATGCCCAGCAGAGTGGGTAAGATTTGAAAGAGAAAATTTTGGTTATGTTGATACTGAGATGCTGGCTAAGTATTTACACTGTAGTTTTTTGGGTATATGCACTATGCTTGGAGTATAGAATATAAGTTTTAACCTTTAAGGAAGATAAAAAAATTCCTTACCTTTAAGGAATTTATGATCTCCAAAGTTTTAATCTTATATTTCATCATTGAAAAATTTTTGAGAATATCTCAAATAGATATATTTTATTTACAATTTGTATACATGGACTATAGGGTTAAAACATGTACATTTAAAAATATACATAAAACAGGAATTTTTAAAGTATAATTCTATAAACATAAGTTTTTTTTATAACTATAACTTTATTTTACTAATGGTACAGACTTTTTCTACCAAATGACATATGCATATTGCTTTTTACAATTTTGGCTTAATGTTGCAGTGGTTTGAAGATTAAGTTTCTTTCTTTCCTCCTGAAATTTCACAAGGAGGTATAGATACAGATGGAAGAAGTATAATATGTTAGTGGCTGTAGTTACTAAATCACTATACTCAGTTTCTAATTCTGCTCACCAATTATATAACTTTTTTTTGCACCTTAGTAGATCATTTGACACTCATTGAGTAGGTTCACTCAACTTAGGAGACTTTTTGGGTCTGTTGGGTATCTGGTGGATACTTGCAAATAAGGGTGCTAGATCACAGTGTACTATTTTGTAGAAATAGAGTTATTAAGCCTAGAAGATCGTTCAAAGAATAAGGTCTAGCTTTGTGTTGCTTTTGTTGCCTTTTCCATTCTGAGTGTAGGAAAAATTATGGCTATTTGTGAGTTGCCGTTAAGGGCAATTTAGGCTCAGTGTCTTTGAGCAATTTTCTGTTTCTTTTAAACCATAGTTACTAGTGTGTATCTAAATTGATTGATAAGTAATTATTCCTACTTAAGATGCTGTTACTGCCAGAAATGAAGGAGCAATATGCAGAGTTATGGATGAATGGTCTAGTTGGTAATTAGCCTTTAGAAACTCTAGAATTACATATTAATTTTGAAATTTTTTCAGCAGTGGGACCTTTTCTCTGCCAAATAAAAATTTATAGGTTACCAAAATATGAAATAGACCCCAAAAATTGTGAATTAGATTCCCTTTCCAAGACTTGCTCATCATTCTTTATATTTATATTTTATTTATTTATAGGGGAATGCCCATACAGTGGACAAAAGAGAACAAGATAGATACTTAAAAGGTTGTTAAAATGTTTTCTAATTTTTAAAAAGTGTTTTACAAAGTTTCCTGAGAGGCATGGGAGAACTGTTGCTTCCTGGGTAAGGATGAATTGTGTCTTGCTTCTCTAGTTTCCATTGAGAAGAATATTTTAACTTTTCCATGAAAATTAGGTTGGCTACTCATTCTACATAGTTGCAAATGTACTTAGAAGATGAAAAGAGAAGAGTGTGTGCTAACAACCATGAACAACTGTTTCTTCTTTCATAGTTCTTAGTTGTAGCTGTATGAATAGCAGCAGAAAGATCTGTTTCTGGTTGCAGCTTCTGCCTCTGCTGTATACCTGAGTGACTCTGCCTCAAAGCACTTCTCCATTTTTTTCTTTGAGTGGGGCTTTTATAAGAACTAAATGAGAAAGTGACTTTCTTTTACACTTAGTGTGCACTCAGTAAATGTTAATTTTCTGATGTGATCTGTGGAAACACATTTTTGCCCTTTTATTTTTCATGTGAACTTGGTTTATAAGAGTACTTGGTTGTGCCTTAAAAAGTTCATTGTTTAGATTTGATTAATATTTGACTGGAAAATTGAAGATTATGTCTGTGGGTGTAATGATTTGATGCTGGGATATTTCCAGTGATTTTTTTAATGTGGAATATGAAATGAGATGTTTAAATCTCTGTAGTTTTAAAACATATTTATAATAACTATAGTGATATATCAAATTCTGACAGTAGGGAAAGATAGTTTTGTGTTTGAAATTCCTTTAATTCCATCTCAGATTCTCCAGCAGGGCAGCTCTCCTCACTCAAAATTGCTGACTTTTGTTTTTAAAGGTTATAAGAAACATCTTTTCTGTTACATGAAAGATGGGATCCAAAGTATACTGTCATGTGGCTTCTCATTACCCGCCCCCCCCACTCCCTCCGAGCACTTTGAATACAAATGAGCTTTAAAAGTATTTAGAGGATAAATCTCTGTAATAAAAAAACTTTGAAGTGAAATGTAGCCTACTGGAAGATGAGTTTCATGCTCATATGTCCTCCCTGATTAAGGAGATACAATATATTAGATAAGGTATGTGAAAATGCCTAAGCACAATGATGGCAAACAGGTTTTCAAGTTCATTTGCTCCTGTGATATTTTTGTTTTGTTTTGTTTTGTTTTTTGTTTTTGTGATAGAGTCTTGCTCTGTCACTCAGGCTGGAGTGCAGTGGCATGATCTTGGTTCACTGTAACGTCTGCCTCCCAGGCTCAAGTGATGCTCCTGCCTCAGCTACCTGAGTAGCTGGGACTGTAGGCGTACACCATCGTGCCTGGCTAATTTTTGTATTTTTAGTAGATCCGGGGTTTCACCATGTTGGCCAGGCTGGTCTCAAACTCCTGACCTCAGGTGATCTGCCTGCCATGACCTCCCAAAGTGCTGGGACCACAGGCCACTGTGCCTGGCCTCCTGTGCTATTTTTATCTTGCAATAAGTTCATTATTACTCAATGCATCCAAAACATTCTCTGTAAATATATATCTCTATATATGCTCACAGAAAAGTATATATATTGTATGTATGCAGCCTGATAAATTTTTACTATCTGAGAACCCATATAATCGGCAGCCGGGTCAAGAAACAGAATTTTCCAGAATGTCGCCTCATCCTAACCTTCTAATCACCATCACCACCACTTATGTTTTTCATGAAGTTTTTATTTTTCTGGATAAGTTTGTAACAGAGTTTTAGGGAAATTACATTTGCTTTTAGTTACTTATGTTTAAACATCATTAATTAGAAAGAAATGGGATGTTTCAAACATTTCTATCAGAAATATGAAAAAATTTTGTTCATAAAAAGTACTCAGAGAGCTCTGTGTCCTCCACATGGCCAACCTAATATAATGTGGTAACAGCTACATAAAGGTAAAATACTTAGCAGTAGACTTAACAGGAAATATTTAGAATAGATGTAAAATAACACTTTGCTCAAAGAAATAGAAATTTTAAATAGATGAAGAGACCTACCTTGTTCTTGGATGGGAAAAAAAGTCAGTTTTTCTCAACTTAATCTATTAATCTCTGTAAAGATCCCAGTTCAGAGAAGAGACTGAGAAAAAAAACAACATATGACTTGTAGGAGGCAACAAATAGTGAAATGTATTGGGATTTAAAATAGGATCTGTTTCAGTAGAGATATGGAGCTATGGATAATGAGTAATTTTTTAAAAAGTCTAAATTTATTAAGACTGTCTTCTATAATACCTTAGATCTTGTTCACTTAGATTTTACTATATTTTATTATGAGTTATAAAATTGCACCACAAAAAATTTAGAAGAAAAGAATAAACCATATAATTTTATCATGGTATTTAGTTACTGTATTTGTTACTTTCCATTCAAAAATTTCATATGTGGCCAGGTGCGGTGGCTCAAGCCTGTAATCCCAGCACTTTGGGAGGCCAAGGCGGGTGGATCACAAGGTCAAGAGATTGTGGATACAATTAAGTAGATAGATATGTAAGTTGCTCTGAATATAAAGCTATTCCACTGTTTTCTAAATTTTGAAAAGATTCAACAAACAGATAAAGTTTTGTTTATTAGAAGGTAAAACAATTTGGTCATAGTCACACTTAATGACAAAAAAGAGTCTTCCAAACCTGTTTCCAGGCAATTGTCAATGAAATAAACAGAACCTTCTTTTTCATTTTATAACAAGAAGTCTGTCCATATGGTTTCCACCTCCCAGAACCTCAATATAGAAAATCATTTTTCTACAACTGTGATGTTAAATTTCAGCTTCACCTGCAAACAATATCGGTCAATAAATGTTAGCTATTATTACCACCATTTTCAATATCACCTAACTACACACTATGCATTTAAAGATTATATAATTTAGTACATGGAGAGTTGAAAAGTTTTTTAACTTTAATGTCTAAACCTATTAGCACGTTTTTGAAACTAACAGAACCAAAAACAGTTCCATCACTAACATAATGTGTTCAACATAATGGGGTCAACATGGTGAAACCCCGTCTCTACTAAAAAATATACAAAAAATTAGCTGGGCATGGTGGCGCGTGCCTGTAGTCCCAGCTACTCAGGAGGCTGAGGCAGGAGAATTGCCTGAACCCAGGAGGCGGAGGTTGCGGTGAGCCGAGATCGCGCCATTGCACTCCAGCCTGGGTAACAAGCGGGAAACTCCGTCTCAAACAAACAAACACATTATGTTAGTGATGGAACTGTTTTTGGTTCTGTTAGTTTCAAAAACGTGCTAATAGGTTTAGACATTAAAGTTAAAAAACTTTTCAACTCTCCATGTACTAAATTATATAATCTTTAAATGCATAGTGTGTAGTTAGGTGATATTGAAAATGGTGGTAATAATAGCTAACATTTATTGACCGATATTGTTTGCAGGTGAAGCTGAAATTTAACATCACAGTTGTAGAAAAATGATTTTCTATATTGAGGTTCTGGGAGGTAGAAACCATATGAACAGACTTCTTGTTATAAAATGAAAAAGAAGGTTTTGTTTATTTCATTGACAATTGCCTGGAAACGGGTTTGGAAGACTCTTTTTTGTCATTAAGTGTGACTATGACCAAATTGTTTTACCTTCTAATAAACAAAACTTTATCTGTTTGTTGAATCTTTTCAAAATTTAGAAAACAGTGGAATAGCTTTATATTCAGAGCAACTTACATATCTATCTACTTAATTGTATCCACAAATATATTACAGGCAAATGCTGGTTTGTAATTTAGTTGGCCATTGTCATCTCCAGCATTCTTAGTTACTAGATAGACTTTGCAGGAAAACTTGTTCCTCCCACTATCTTGCCCCTTCAGCTCCAAAATGTCCATGAAGTATAGGTTATTCTGCTTTGAGACCCCTGGTTTTCTCTCTTTTTTTTTTTTTGAGATGGAATCTCTCTCTGTCGCCCAGGGTGGAGTGTAGTGGCGTGATCTCAGCTCACTGCAATCTCCGCCTCCTGGATTCAAGCAATTGGCCTGCCCCAGCCTTCCGAGTACCTGGAATTACAGGCGTGCACCACCACACCTAACTAATTTTTATATTTTTAGTAGAGACGGGATTTCACCATGTTGGCCAGGCTGGTCTTGAACTCCTGGCCTCAGGTGATCCACCCACCTCAGCCTTCCAAATTGTTGAGGTTACAGGTGTGAGCCACCACGCCAGGCCTTCTCTTAAGGTAATCTGGTCTTCCCTGGAGTATCTCGGATGGAGCACTGTATAAACAGATCCTGCCAGCGGTGTATTTAGATTACTGCTGCAGAACGATACTATGAATATCAAAATATTGAACCCATATAATTACTCTGTGTACCATGAGCACAGAATAGGAAAATTAATAAAACATAAAACCAGCAGGGCTTTTTGGGGGTATTTTTCTTGTATGTCCCGAATTAGATTTTTTTTTTACCCTAAAGTCTATATATGACATTTAACTGTGCAAGTTACAAATAATTAAGAAGAAGATTCAGACAGATGATGCATTACTTTTTCTAATACTTTATAACAGAGAGCTCTTTAACTTGCTGATTTTCTGTTTTATAGGGAGTTTCAGGTAACATTGTATTTTTTTTTTTTAGGAGAAAAACTTTTTTTAATAGCGGAAAAGATAAAATTGTTGATTTATAAACCATAAGAAACCAAGTAATACAGTTGGGGCGCAATGGCTCACACCTGTAATCCTAGCACTAAGGGAGGCCTAGGCGGGTGGATCACCTGAGTTCAGGAGTTTGAAACCCCATCTCTACTAAAAATACAAAAAGTAGCTGGGCATGGTGGCATGTGCCTGTAGTCCCAGCTCCTCTGGAAGCTGAGGCACAAGAGTCACTTGAACCCGGGAGACAGACGTTGTGGTGAACTGACATCATGTCACTATACTCCAGCCTGGGCAACAGAGCAAGACTCCATCTCAAAAAGAAAAATCTAATAATACAAGCATAATTTGATCTTAATTTTATTCATGTGTTTCTAAACAATCTATTACATTATGAATAGTACTTTGATTCATATCTTCCCATTGACTTAATATTTTAGAAGAAAAAAATTAGAATTTAGTTTAAAGAATACCAATAATTGCTGGAAGCAGCATTGGGCCCAAAACTAGCCCTACTGCTTCTTAGCTGTGCAGTTCTGGGAAATTGTTTAAGTTCTCCAAGCCCAATTTCCTCAACTAAAAAATTTGGTGATATTAACACCTACTTCCACAGTCTACTAGGAAAATTAAATAAGAAGATGTTGCACAAAGTGGCATCATGCCTGTCTAAGCACTCTGCAAACAGCAGCTGCTTTATTATCGTCAGCACAGCAGCACTATCACCATTAGAACAGTTACCAACTTTATGCTTGATTTTTCTAATTCTTCTTCTAAAACTTTGATCAAATCAGTAATGTGATTTGTTGCACATTCTTTTAAAAGCAAAATATGCTATAGTTAATACCTCTCTCATTATAAAGGTTCGTTCTCTTTTTAGGACCAGGGCTGAAGCTAGGGTGAAGCCATTCAGGCACTTAGAACAAAATTTATGGGGGAACCCTAAAGAGCCACAGTAATCAAGATAAATATTTTATTGTAATAATTTAAAAATTAATGCAAAAACTCATGATGAACAAAATATTAAACTCGAAATTTTTAAAAGTCAAAATCAGGAAGCATACTTGTGCCAAGCCATATTGGCATGTGAGGCTAAAAGGAAAAATTAATAATACCGGTCCTATCTTGAGATGCTGAGCCACATTGGAGCCTGAGGCGCAAAGAAAAGTAGTAACATTCCTGGTGCTCCTGTCTTTTTCCCCAGGAAAGTGTCTTTTCCTTTGCCAGGCCTTCCTTTAACTATTAAAATAGTCAATTTTTAAAGAACTGCTCACCAGAATGATTTTATGGGCTATCAGCTGTTTTACAAATGAGGGCTCTAGAAATTAGGTAAAATTACTTGTGTAGGGTCACACAATTTTATCTTTTCCTCTATTAAAAAAGTTCTTCTCAAAGTTACTGCTAACCTGAGTTGCTAGATTCTCAATCCTCAATTAAGTTGACTTACCAGTCCTCAATTAAGTTGCCTCTAAGTGGCAGAACTGTGATGATATAAGCCAGGTTTCTTAACTTGTAGACTTCCTGTACTTTATTATCTCTTTATAAAACACATCTGTGTATTTGTTGGCTTATTACCTTGAAACTGGGTAATTTCTAAAGAAAAGAGGTTTAATTGACTCAAGTTCCTTAGGCTCTACAGGAAGCATGGCTGGGGAGGCCTCAGGAAACTTATAATCATGACAGAAGGTGAAGGCGAAGCAGGTACATCTTATGTGGCCGGAGAAGGAGGAAGTGGGAGAAGAGGGAGGTGCTACACGCTTCTAAACGAGATCTCATGAGTACTCACTATCATGAGAACAGGGAAAAGCCTGCCCCCATGATCCAGTCACCTCCACCAAGCTCCTTCTCCAACATTGAGGGTTACGGTTCGACTGGAGATTTGGCAGAGACATGAAAATCCAAACCATATCAACTATTTTTAGTTATGTGTTTGTGTTTGGAATTGAAATAGCAAACAGAGGAAATGCGTTACAACTTCGTTTAAGTAAGTTTCCTGGTAACTCATCTGTACAGCAGATACACAGAAATATGTTTCCTATGCTCTGCAACCAACTGTTTTCTTTGGTTGTCTTGACTTTAAAACATGTTTGTTATTTAGTATTCTTTTAGAGGAATTACTAATTTATTAAGTTTATTATTTTATTAACTTTAAGTTCAATATTGTAAGAGCATCATGACATTTTAATTCTGTTACATATAAGCTATATTGGCTTGGGCACATTTTTTAACCTCTTTAAGCTTCAGTTTCTGTGCCTACTAATATAGGTATGACAATAGTATTAACTTACGTGCGTGAGGAATAAAATGTTAAGTGCACGTATAGTGCTTTGTACAATACATGGTGTAAAGTAATCAAGAAAGGTCCCCGTTAATAATATATGCTGTATTAACCTGTATAATTTAAAGTTTTTGGTAAGTAGGCTGTAAAGAGCAAGATACATAATTTTTGGTCATGCTGAATGCTAGTTATTATTTATGGTCTGTGAATGTGGAGGTTGTTTTTTAAATGCAGTATTTAAAATAGTAGTACTAAGAAAGTGGTGAATAGTGATTTGGGAATAATAAACTTGTAATCCAAATAGCCCTTAGAAAAGTTACTGCTAACCTCTGAGTTGCTAAGTATCGTTCATTAGTCTATCATTTTTCTGTCATTCTCTCCCTCTTCCTGCAATCTTCATCTGGCTTTTAAGACCCCATCGTCTCAGCCCAAAATCTCCTGAAACTGATAAGCAACTTCAGCAAAGTCTCAGGATACAAACTTAATGTCTAAAACTCAAAAATATTCCTATACACCAATAACAGACTTAAAGAGAGCCAAATCAAGAATGAACTGCCATTCACAATTGCTACAAAGAGAATAAAATACCTAGGAATACAACTAACAAGGAACGTAAGGGACCTCTTCAAGGAGAACTACAAACCACTGCTCAACGAAATAAGAGAGGACACAAACAGATGGAGAAACATTCCATGTTCATGGTTAGGAAGAATCAATATCGTGAAAATGGCCGTACTGCCCAAGTAATCTACAGATTCAACGCTATCCCCATCAAGCTGCCAATGACCTTCACAGAACTGGAAAAAACCACCTTAAACTTCATATGTAACCAAAAGACAGCCCACATAGCCAAGTCAATTCTAAGCAAAAAGAACAAAATGGGAGGCATCACACTACTGGACTTCAAACTGTACCACAAGGCTACAGTAATCAAAACAGCATGGTACTGGTACCAAAACAGAGTTATAGACCAATGGAATAGAACAGAGGCCTCAGAGGCAACACAACACATCTACAACCATCTAATCTTTGACAAACCTGAGAAAAACAAGCAATGGGGAAAGGATTCCCTGTTTAATAAATGGTGTTGGGAAAACTGGCTAGCCATGTGCAGAAAGCAGAAACTGGACCCCTTCCTGACACCTTACACTAAAATTAACTCCAGATGGATTAAAGACTTAAACATAAGACCTAACACCATAAAAACCCTCGAAGAAAATCTAGTCAAAACCGTTCAGGACATAGGCAAGGACTTCATGACCAAAATACCAAAAGCATTGGCAACAAAAGCCAAAATAGACAAATGACACCTAATCAACTCCACAGCTTCTGCACAGCAGAAGAAACAGTTGTTAGAGTGAATCAGCAATCAACAGAATGGGAAAAAATTTTTGGAGCCTACCCATCTGACAAAGGGCTGATAACCCAGAATCTACAAAGAACTAGAAAAGATTTACAAGAAAAAAAACAAGCCCATTCAAAAGTGGGCCAAGGATATGAACAGACACTTTACAAAAGAAGATATACATGAGGCAAACAAACATATGAAAAAATGCTCGTTATTGCTGGTCATTAGAGAGATGCAAATCAAAACTACATTGAGATACCATCTCACGCCAGTTAGAATGGCGATCATTAAAAAATCTGGAGACAACAGATGCTGGAGAGGATGTGGAGAAATAGGAACACTTTTACACTGTTGGTGGGAGTGTAAATTAGTTCGATTGTGGAAGACTGTGGTGATTCCTCAAGGACCTAGAAATAGAAATTCCATTTGACCCAGCAATCCCGTTCACTGGGTATATATCCAAAGGATTATAAATCGTTCGACTATAAGGACACGTGCACACGAATGTTCATTGCAGCACAGTTTACGATAGCAAAGACCTGGAACCAATCCAAATGCCCATCGATGATAGACTGGACAGGGAAAATGTGACACATATACACCATGGAATATTATGCAGCCATCAAAAACGATGAGTTCGTGTCCTTTGTAGGGTCATGGATGAACCTGGAAACGATCATTCTCAGCAAACTGACACAAGAACAGAAAATCAAACACTGCATGTTCTCACTCATAGGCTGGTGTTGAACAATGAGAACACATGGACACAGGGAGGAGAGCATCACACACTGGGGTCGGTCTGGGGGAAATACGGGAGTGACAGCGGGGGGTGGGGAGTTAGGGAGAGATAGCATGGGGAGAAATGCCAGATATAGGTGATGGGGAGGAAGGCAGCAAATCACACTGCCATGTGTGTACCTATGCGACAATCTTGCATGTTCTTCATATGTACCCCAAAACCTAAAATGCAATAATAAAAAAAATATATATATATATTTAAAAAAAAAGATGCCATGATGGTCTCGATGTTCCTCCTCAAAAAATGGTGGTTCCTGTTTACTCCCCTCTTCTCCATTGTCTTCCTAATAGTGATGTATCCCAGGACTCTGCCCTTGATTCTTTTCTGTTTATCTGTAGTCACTCCTCTGGTGATCTTAACCATTTTTATAGCTTTAAATACTACCTATATGCTGACAACTCATAAATGTATAAAATTTTTAGCTGAAGGATAATTTGTGACTCACGTAACAACTGAAATTCCTAAGAGATCATCTCCATCATATTGCTTATCGATTTAGACTTTCCAGGTTGGTAAAGTATTTCTAATCTCCTTTTATTTTTTGAAGCATTTTATTTGGATATTTAACAACATTTAGATATTAAGAAGCAGTGTATAGTGCAAGTGAAATCAAGTTCAATATTTCGTTTCTGGACAACTGAAGTATAAGTCTCTGTGTTGAGGAAAAGTTAGAAAAATAGACCATTTTATGTCTGTATATTTTCCTCCATAATAATTATTGTAGGGAAAACTGGGTGTTGGCTTACACAAGTTTTTTTCAAAAACAGTAGGATAACACATTTTTCTCTCTGCCTTTCTCTTGTGTCAACTTTTTGCATATAGACCACCTAAGTTAGTTCCTGCATTGGAGCTAATTCACATTTCTCAGCTGGTAACCTTAGAGATGTAACTGGGCTAGCTGGGGGCATAGCCGAAGTCTTGATCGAAAGTTGTGTCTGACCTGTCTAGTTATGCAGATTCATATGAAACTTGGGCAATAGATAGTGTCGTTTTTCCCTCCGGTGTCATATTTTAGGAGTGATGATTTTCACCTCAGGTGCTGGTTTTCTAGTAATAAGTTTGGTTTTAGTTCCTCACCTCATTTAGGCCCTTTTGATCAGCAGTCATTGATCTTGCTGCTTTCTGACCTGAAATCCAATAGACCTGTGTGACTTTGACCCATTGCTTGGCATTTTTCTTTCTGGTCCTTGAATATTTTGTTGGTGGTGGTAGTGTTTTGTTTAGTCTCAGTGGGGCTCTCATTTTCAAATGTTCTGCTGTCATTTCTATATAGTTGGGTGAAATTTTGGTTGTAGGCTTTTCCTGAATGTATTTATATTTCTTTCTACCATTTCTTTATCTAAGTTTTAGTATCATTTTTTAAAAACTGAGATGGGTCTTGTTATGTTGCCCGGGCTGCTCTTGAATTTCTGGACTCAAGTGATCTTCCCATTTCATCCTCCCGAGTAGCTGGGATTAGTTTCATTTAAAGAAAATAATCACAGGGCCGGGTGTGGTGGTTCACACCTGTAATCCCAGCACTTTGGGAGGTCGAGGCGGATGGATCACCTGAGGTTGGGAGTTTGAAACCAGTCTGACCAACATGGAGAAACCGTGTCTCTACTAAAAATACACAAAAATTAGCCGGGCATGGTGGTGCATGCCTGTAATCTCAGCTACTTGGGAGGCTGTGGCAGGAGAATTGCTTGAGCCTGGGAGACGGAGGTTGCGGTAAGCCAAGATCATGCCCTTGCACTCCAGCCTGGGCAACAAGAGCGAGATTCTCTGTCAAAAAGAAAATAATAATCACAGTTGAAATCACAGACACTTAAAAAAAAAATTATGAAGGTTTATTTGAAACTGCATAACAAGGAAGGTCACAGCCATAGGCTTTCAATCAAGTCCTGAGCTAACCCAGCTTCCCCAGTAACTGGATCTCAGCATTAATTTGGTATACTTAAAATCCTGGTATCTGAAAACAATTCAGAATTTTTTTCTTAAAAGGTGATACTAAATAGAACAAATTTTGATTGTAAAAATTAAAAACATGCCTCAAGTAAAAATGTAAGTTTATAAATGTATATATTACCAACCTACATTAAAGTGTCATAGTATTATTAAAAATTGATGCTACATAAAATAATAGTGCCTAATTGCAATAGTGTTTGTTTGGTCTTTAAAAAAATGGTTTTAAAAACAAAATGGTTGAGTTGAGCAAATGTTAAAAATGTTCCAAATGCTGAAAAAGCTCTCTGATTCTACACTAGGGGGGAATTTTTTTTGTTTGTTTGAAACGGAGTTTCGCTCTTGCTACCCAGGCTGGAGTGCAATGGCGCGATCTCGGCTCACTGCAACCTCCGCCTCCTGGGTTCAGGCAATTCTCCTGCCTCAGCCTCCCGAGTAGCTGGGATTACAGGCACGCGCCACCATGCCCAGCTAATTTTTTGTATCTTTTAGTAGAGACGGGGTTTCACCATGTTGACCAGGATGGTCTCGATCTCTTGACCTCGTGATCCACCCGCCTCGGCCTCCCAAAGTGCTGGGATTACAGGCTTGAGCCACCGCACCCGGCCTAGGGGGGCATATTATAGGAAAATATTTATAAACTTTCCAGATTATTTAATCTTCACATCATTCCATCTCTTGGAGAGAACTTTTGGGGAAGATGGAGGGAAGCAAGGATTTTGTTCTTTTATTAATGTCAAGTCGTAATGTTGCTTCAAAGAAAGATTTCTCTTGTCCTGTGTGTAAATGGAGATTTTAATGCAGAGTTACTTTCATTTTAGTATGAAGTGTTAATATTCCATTTGTTTGAAAAATCTCTGAGGAAGATTTACTCTTGGAATAGAAGCTTTTGCCTTGTCAATTTAAATTTTTCTTGCTGTGGAGGTAAATGGAGGCATGCAAGAATGCTTTCCAAATGAATGTCATAAAATGTTAACATTTTTTAGTGAATGAAAATTTAAAATATGAACTATAACTGAGTGGTAAGCATAGTTTATACAGTTACTTTAGAATTGGTAGATTAATTACCTTTCCAAAGAAATTTTTTTTAAGAGATGAGGTCTCACTATGTTGCCCATGTTGGTCTCAAACTCCTGGACAAGTGGTCCTCCTGCCTCAGCCTCCCAAGTAGCTGGGATTACAGATGTGTGCTGTCACGCCCACCTAGTTTGCCTTTCTAAATTTTGTATGTAATTTCCCCCATGTTTTTCCCCCATCAAGTCCTTTAAAGGCTTCTTTTTATTGCTGTTTCATTTTCTGCAATTGTTTAGCTTCCCTCTTTACCCTCCCAGACTCCTATTTTTTTTTTTTTTTTTTCAGCAGGGTGTCAGACTGATCACTGAGACTAGAGGGATGAGTTAAGTCTGTTGGACCTCTTAAGATTTAGGTTATATGCTGCTGCTGTCATTTCCTAACAGTGTGACCCTGAGGAAATCAAAGTCATCCTCCTACCTTCCATGAAGATGTTTCCTCCTACCTTCCAGAGTTACTTGGTGTTGAGACAATGTATGTGATAGTGTTTTAGAAATCCTGTTACCTTCACAAGCATTTCTGTTGAGTAATTTGAGACTTAGTTACTTTCTGGTGAGTTTTTTCACCTTCACCATTATATGTATATAGTTTTTTTTTAAATAAATTTAATGCATGCTCATTGTATAAAAATAAGGAAAATACTGAAAACTTAAGAAAAAAATTGAAATGCAGACAGTGCATCATCCTTTTGTTACTGTTGTTTTAAGGGAAAATTTAGTTTTGAGACTGAGCCTCCCAGAGAGTAAGGATAGTGTCATTTATTTTTGGATTTTCTCTTCTTCATCTGTACTAGGCACAACATTAATTAATGCAGGTTTAATGAGAGGGAACATAGTGTAGATCTATTTCTTAATGTTAAAACCTGATGAAATTTGGCCATTTGAAGAGATAAAAGACATCTGACCAGCAAAAATGATAATAGATACATGTTTTGAAGTGAATTTTTCTCTTGGCTAAAAGAGCAAAGGAAAACATGATAGGGTCACTCCTAATGTTCTCTGACAGAGGTTAGGAAGCCAGTTAAAGCTGTTGGATATGGAACTAATGGACACTATCATATCAAGTCGGTTGGCATTTTTCCAGTGAAAATCACTTATAATAAAATTAAAAGGCTTATTTTAATGAATACTTGGAAATTGTAAAAACAGTCTTTTCCTCTTTTTATTTCTTAACAGGATGGCTTAAATTCCTTGGTTCTTGATTTGGATTTTCCTGCTTTGAGGAAAAATAAGAACATAGATAATTTCTTAAATAGATGTAAGTATGTTTAAGCTTCATATGTGCTCATGTAACTGTACTTTTGACAAGAGAATTCTGTTTGGTTATTAGTAGCCTATAAATTTATTAATTTAATGAACTTATTAAACACTTATTAAATTTTGACCATTTTATTTATTCAAAAATTGTTACTTTTATTTTTAAATCAAAATTGCAGAACCAGATTACAATGTTTAAAGCAGATAAAGTTCTAAATTTTGAAATACATTACTAAAAATATTTAGCTATTTTAGGGCAGGTTATTTATAGCAGTTCCAATAGAAGTTTTAAATTAATATCTATAATTCCAAGACTTAATATTACCCAGATAATAAGCTTTATGTTTCTGTAATTGTGGACATTTCAGACTAGTTAATAATAAATAATGTGATAACTATTATTACCGTATATGTGGTAACTCTTAATATTTGCCAGTATTAATGTTGCAATGCAGAAGTAAATTAAATTGAATTCCAAGAATAATAAATTCTTAAAACAATTAATATATACTTTGTATCATCACAGTAAGCTCTGTACTTTGAAATTTGCAGAGACTGAGATATTTTCCCAATTAAGCAATCTTACCTATAGTTACTATATATGCAGTATGATTACCACTTTTCAGAAAAGTAGGCCATCAAAATTCATTACTAAGATTATCCTTGCAAGTAATTTCATGGCAGCTTTCTGCCATGATTCAGAGTGCACACCAGGATTGCTTGGGTCACCACTATGTCAGCTATTACCTAACTTGCTAAGCAACAGATTCAGAAACAGAATAGCTGTAACTGCTACTTTTTGGCAGTGGGTGTTCATTTATATGTGTTAATAAACCATAGAGAGTTTTGGTTCTTTAAGGTTAATGCATATCTTGATATTTAATAAATAGCCTTTAAAAACTGGCAGATTTAGCTAAAAACTGTCTTTTCTTAAAACAAAAAATATAAATATGGTGATTAAAAATACTGCTTATAAATATGATATTACAAGTATGATAATCTTTTTATGGTAGATGAGAAAATTGTGAAAAAAATCAGAGGTCTACAGATGAAGGCAGAAGACTATGATGTTGTAAAAGTTATTGGAAGAGGTGCTTTTGGCGAAGTCCAATTGGTAAGAAAGTATTTGTTTTGTTCCTATTGTTCTTTATGACATCATGGTTTCGTGAAACATTATCAGGAGCAGCTGAGTAGATCTGATTTCTGTTCTCAACCTTGCCAGAAGGTAGCTTTATGATCTTGGTCAGTGTCCTCATGTATAAAAGGAGGCCTTTGTTATCTAAACTCTGGGTCTCTTTCAGCTCTGAAACACAATGTAGAAAATAAGGCCAGTATAGTTTCACATGTGATCTGCCTAGCAGTTAATATTCCACCAGAACTGATGTATTTTTATTTAGAATGTTCAGATTAATAACATATCTGCTTAAGGAACTAAGATTTATTTAGATATATAAGAAATCCAACAAATAAATTTGAGTAACTGAAAGTAAATCTGAAATTTATTTTCTCAGGCCAAAGTGGTACCAACTGGATATATTATAAATACTGACAATGACTATTACCTTTATATTATTAATTTAGGAACTGTTTCTAATCTTGTATTCCTGTTTTTATCACCTGAGTATATGAGACTCCTCTTGACTGTCCTTATAGTTAAATAGAGTGAAAGTAGAGTCCAGTTCTCTTCTTCATGCTACAATGTCTACCCTTCTTGATGGAGCACTGAGAAAAGCAGTGATTATTATAAGCCAGCATGGATTTTGTTAAGAGCAAGTCATGATAGACCATTTTTTTTTCTTTCATTGCTTCTTTCTTTGTGTTTTTTTGTTTGTTTGGTTTGTTTTTGTTCTTTTTTTGAGACAGGGTCTTGCTTTGTCACCTGGGCTGGAGTGCAGTGGCACAGTTGCGGCTCACTGCAGCCTTGACTTCTTGGGCTCAAGCAATCCTCTTACCTCAGCTCCCCGAGTATCTGGGACTACAGGCATGTGCCACCACACCTGGCTCATTTTTTGTAAGATGGGGTTTCAACCTGTTGCCCAGGCTAGTCTTGAATTTCTGGACTTAAGGGACCTACCCACTTGGCCTCCCAAAGTACTGGGAGTACAAGCATGAGATACCACACTGGGCCTTTCTTTGATAGGTTTATTGGACTTATAGATCAGGGTAGTGCAGTAGATGTAATACACATCCATAAAAGAGTATTCTGAAGAAGAAGTCTGACATACTTGAGGATAATACAGTGAAATGGCATGGTAATAATTGTATGGGTAGGCAAGCTTTATAACTAATGCATTAGTTATATTCTAAGGAGGCTGGTGAAAGCATGATGGTACAGGGACAGAGACCTTCAAGAAAGGTTTCAGGGTCTCTCTTCTCCTATTAAACATTTTAATGACTTGTGTGGGAGCAGTGGTGATATGTTGAATAATTTTGCAAGTGAGTTAAACCTGAAGTATAATGAGGATAATTTTAGGTGATGAGCCAAAATCCAGAAATCATCAATGGTAAAGATGATTGGCCAGACGGAAGTGAAATTTAACCAGAATATAGTACTTGGATGTGAAGAACACAGGAAATAGTTGTTTAACAGTTCTGTCTGAATTGAAGAACCATTTTCCTTAAATATAACCAGGCAAGAATTTTAGTGATCCAGCTACCTAAAGTAGTAAAGAAATTTGGGCTCCTTTAATATGATTTTGAAATTGATAGAAATTAATGGACCAGGCCGGGCGTGGTGGCTCACGCCTGTAATCCCAGCACTTTGGGAGGCCGAGGCAGGTGGATCACGAGGTCAAGAGATTGAGACCATCCTCGTCAACATGGTGAAACCCCGTCTCTACTAAAAATACAAAAAAATTCCGGAGGCTGAGGCAGGAGAATTACCTGAACCCAGGAGGCGGAGGTTGCGGTGAGCCGAGATTGTGCCATTGCATTCCAGCCTGGGTAACAAGAGCGAAACTCTGTCTCAAAAAAAAAAAAAGAAATTAATGGACCATACCTGTAATATTTTATTTATTCTAGATGCCCTGTTACCCTGTTTTTATTCTTTTTTCTTTCTTTCTTTTTTTTTTTTTAAAAACTTTTGTTTTTTAAGAGTCGTTTCAGGTTCATAGTAAAATAGAGAGGAAGTTATAGAGATGTCCCAAATACCCCTTGCCCCTACATGTGCATAGACACTTCCATTGTCAGCATCCCTCATTAGAGTACATTTGTGTACAATTGATGCTTACATTGACACATCATAATCAACCATTGTCATAGTACACATTAGGGTTTGCTCATGGTGGTGTACATCCCATAGGTTTGGGCAATGATATATGTACAAGGATATATGCCCATCACTATACTATTATACACAGTATTTTCATTGTCCTAAAACTACTCTGTGTGGTGCCTATTCATCTCCCAGCCCCAAGTCTCTGGCGGTCTCTCTTTTTACTGTTTCCATAGTTTTGCCTTTTCCAGAATGTCATGTAATTGGAATCATACAGTATGCAACCTTTTCAGATTGTGATCTTTCACTGAGTAATATGCATTTAAGATTTCTCTGTATCTTTTCATGATCCTTTAGCTTATTACTTTTTACTAAACGTTATTCTGTTGTCTGACTGTACCAAAGTTTATCCATTCACCTTCTGAAGGACATGTTGGTTGCCTCCAGGTTTTGGCAATTATGAGTAAAGCTACTGTGAACATCCACATGCAGGTGTTTAACATAAATTTTTAATTCATTTGGTTAAATACCAAGGATATTGATTGCTGGATCATAGGATAAGAGTGTATTTGGTTTTCTAAGAAACTGCCACACTGTCTTCTAAAGTGGTTCTACCAGTTTTCATTCTCACCAGCAATGAATAAGGATTCTTCCTGCTTCACATCCTCCCCGGCATTTGGTGTAGTCAATGTTATAATTGACAAAAACCAAGTGTTTTGGTTATTTGATTTAGGTGTGTAATGTTATCTCCTTATTATTTTAATTTCTATTTCCCTGATGACGTATGATGTAGAAGATCTTTTCATATACTTACTTGCCATCTGTATATATTCTTTTTTTTTTTTTTTTTTTTGAGGTAGTCTGTCACCCAGGCTGGAGTGCAGTGGCGCATTCTAGGCTCACTGCAACCTCCACCTCCTGGGTTCAAGTGATTTTTTCTGACTCAGTCTCCCAAGTAGCTGGAATTACGGGTGCTTGCCACCACACCCAGCTAATTTTTGTATTTTTTTGTAGAGACGGGTTTTCGCCCTATTGGCCGGGCTGGTCTCAACACTCCTGACCTCAGGCAATCCTCCTGCTTCAGCTTCCCAAAGTGTTGGGATTACAGGCGTGAGCCACCATGCCCAGCCTGTATATCTTCTTTGATGAAGTGTCTGTTCAGTTCTTTGGCCTATTTTTTGATTGGATTGTTAATTTTTTTATTGTTAAATTTTAAGAGTTCTTTGTATAACAGGTTCTTTTGTATAATAGTCCTTTATAAGATGTGTCTTTTTCAAATATTTTTCCCCAGTCTTTGGTTTTTCTTCTGATCCTCTTGACATGGTCTTTTGTGTAGTAGAAAATTTGAATTTTAGTGAAGTTCAGGTTATCAGTTATTTCTTTCTTGGGTTAAGCCTTTGGTGTTATATCTAAAAAGCCATTGCACTAATAAAGGTAGATTAGGTTTTCTCCTGTGTTATCCTATAGACGGATATAAGGTCTGGTCTTGATTTTTTTTTTTTTTTTTTTTTTTGCTTGTAGATGTTCAGTTATTCCAGCAACATTTGTTCACTCCATTGTATTACCTCTGCTCCCTTGTCAAAGATCAGTTGACTATATGTATGTGGATCTATTTCTGGGCTCTCTATTCTGTTTCATTGATCTATTTGTCTTTTTTTCATCAATAATCACACTGTCTTGATTACTGTTGCTTTATAGTAAGTCTAGAGGTTGGATAGTGTCATTCTTTCCCATTTTGCCCTTTATTTATTTTTAATTACTATTTTTTGAGGCAGTGTCTCGCTCTGTTGCGCAGGCTGGGAGTGCAGTGATATGATCCTGGCTCACTGCAACCTCTACCTCCTGGGCTCAGGTGATCTTCTTGCCCTAGCCTCCTGAATAGCTGGTACTACAAGTGTGTGCCACCACTACTGGCTAATTTTTATATTTTTAGTAGAGATGGGGTTTTGCCATGTTTTTCAGGCTGGTCTCAAACTCCTGGGCTCAAGTGATCTGCCTGCCTTGGCTTCCTAAAGTGCTGGGATTACAGGTGTGAGCCACTGCACCTGGCTGCTCTTCTTTAATATTCTGTTGGCTATTCTGGGTCTTTTGCTTCTCCATATAGACTTTAGAAACAGTCTGTCAATATCCACAAAATAACTTACTGGGATTTTTATTGTGAATGCACTGAAAATATAGACCAAGTTCCTCAATATTTGAAGAACTGACATCTTGACAACATTGAGTCTTCATATCCGAGAATGTGGACTGTCTCTCCATTTGCTTAGTTCTCTGATTTTTGTCATCAGAATTTTGTAGTTTTCCTCATATGGATCTTATACATCTTTAGTTAGATTGATACCTATTTTACTTTTTTTTAGGTGCTAATGTAAGTGGCATTGTGTTTTTAATTTTAAATTCCACTTTTTCATTGCTCATATACAGGAAAGCCGTGAACTTTCGTATATTACCCATCTATCTTGCAACTTGCTATAATCACTTGTTCCAGGAAATTTTTGAATTCTCTACATAGATGATCA
This sequence comes from Callithrix jacchus, assembly GCF_049354715.1. Taxonomy (NCBI): domain Eukaryota; kingdom Metazoa; phylum Chordata; class Mammalia; order Primates; family Cebidae; genus Callithrix; species Callithrix jacchus. The sequence continues at coordinate 103,761,066 of NC_133515.1, forward strand.
CGTAGATCCTTCCCAATCTGTATACCCTTTACTTCCTTTTCCTGTGTTATTGCATTACCTAGGACTCCCAGTACAGTAATGGAAAGGATTGGTGAGAGAAAATGTCCTTGCTTTTGTCCTTTATCTTAGTGGGAAGGCTAGTTTGTTACCACTATACATGAAGTAAGCTGTAGATTTTTTTGTAGAAAAATCAAATGTAAGTTCCTCTTTATTCTTCATGTACTGAGAGGTTTTTTTTTTTTTTTTTAAATCATGAGTGGGTGTTAGATTTGTTAAATGTTTTTTTCTGCATCTGTTAAATGATCATCTGGTTTTTTTTTAGCCTGTTGGTGTGATGGATTACAACAATTGATTTTTAAATGTTGAATCAGTCTTGTATACCTATATTAAATCCCACTTGGTTATGGCATATCATTCTTTTACATCACATAATACATTGTTGGATTTGAGTTGCCAATATTTTGTTGAGGATTTTTGCATCTGTGTCCATTAGAGATATTGGTATTTAGTGTTCTTGTAATATCTTTGTCAAGTTTTGGTATTAGGTTAATGCTGGCCTTGTAGAATGAGTCTGGAAATATTCCCTCTACTTCTATCTTCTAGAAGTCATTATAGATAATTTCTTCCATTAATAGGTGATACATTTCACCATTAAATCCATCTGGACCTCATGCTTTCTGCTTTGAAAGGTTAATAACTATTGATTCAATTTATTTAATAACTGTATGCCTATTTTTTCTTATTTTGGGTTTTGGTATGTTATGACTTTGAAGGAATTTGTCCATTTCATCTAGGTTATTATATTTGTGGGCATAGAGTTATTCATAGTATTTCCTTATTATTCATTCATTGATTGATTCATTCATTCATTTATTCATTCATTGAGACAAGGCCTTGCTCTGTTGCCCAGGCTGGAGTGCAGTAGTACAGTCTCAGCTCACTGCAACCTCTGCCTCCCAGGCTCAAGTGATCCTCCGACCTCAGCCTCCTTACGTAGCTGAGACTACAGGTGCTCACCACTATGTCTGGCTAATTTTTGTATTTTGAGATGGGGTTTGACCATGTTGTCCAGGCTGGTCTAGAGCTCCTAAACTCAGGTGATCCGCCTGCCTCAGCCTCCCAAAGTGCTGGGATTTCAGGTGTGAGCCACTGCATCTGGACCCTTCTTACCCTTTTAATGTCTGTGGAATCCTTCGTGATTTTCCCTCCTTCATTTCTGTTATTAGCAGTTTTTGTTCTCTCTCCCTTAGCCCACCTGGCTAGAGAGGCTTATCAATCTGTTGGTCTTTTTAGAGGACCAGCTTTTAGTTTCATTGATTTTTCTCTATTAATTTATTATTTTCTGTTTCATTGGTTTCTGCTCTAATTTGTATTATTTATTTTCTTTTGCTTACTTGGGATTTAATTTGCTTTTCTGTTTCTAGTTTCCTAAGGTGGAAACTCAGATTATTGATTTTAGATATATGCATTAAGCACTGCTTTTACCGTAACCCACCAATTTTGAAAAGTTTTGTAATTTTATTTTCATTTATTTCAAAATATTCTTTAATTTTTCATAAGATTTCTTCTTTGACCCAAGAGTTATTTAGAAATACGTTGTTTAATCTCCACATATTTGGGGATTTTCTAGTTATCTTTCTGTTATTGATTTCTGGTTTAAATCCACGGTGATCCGAGAGTAGACACTGTATGATTTCTGTTCTTTGAAGTTTGTTATGGAGTGTTTCATGGCCCAGAGTGTGATTTATCTTGGTGAACGTTCCATGTGAGATTGAGAAAAGTGTATATTCTGTTGTTGGATGAATTAGTCTATAGATGTCAGTTATATCCAGTTGATTGATGGTACTGTTGAATTCAACTATATTCTTAACTAGTTTTCTGCCTGCCAGATCTGTTCGTTACTGATAGAGCAATGTCAAAGACTCAAACTATGATAGTGAATTTATCTGTTTCTCTTTGCTGCTCTGTCAGCTTTTGACTCATGTAATTTGACACTGTGGATAGGGACATAACACATTAGTGATTGTTATGTCTTCTTGGAGAACGGATCCTTTTATCAGTGTGTAATGCCCTTCTTTATCTCTGGTAACTTTCTTTGCTTTAAAGTTTGCTCATCTGAAATTAATATAGCTAATTCTGCTTTCCTTTGATTAGTGTTAGCATGGTATGTTTTTTCCATCCATCTACTTTTCGTCTATATTTGTCTTTATATTTAAGGTGAGTTTCTTGTAGACAAAATATAGTTGGGTCTTTTTTTCTTGATTCACTCAATCTCTGGTTTTAAATTGGTCCATTTAGACTTTTGACATTCAAAGTGATTGTTGACATAAGTTGAATTAATATTACTGTATTTGTTGTTTTCCTTTGTTGCCTATATTCTTTGTTCCTATTTTTGTCTTCCATTCGTTTTCTATCTTTGGTGGTTTTAATTGATCATTTAATATGTTTAGTGTTTGCTCTAGAGTTTTAAATATTTATTTACATTTCTGAAAAAATTAAAAATCTACCAGCTAGGAGCAGTGGCTAATGCCTGTAATCCCAACACTTTGGGAGGCTGAGGCAAGTGGATCACCTGAGGTCAGGGGTTCGAGACCAGCCTGGCCAACATGGTGAAACCCCGTCTTCTCTAAAAATACAAACAATTGGCTGGTGGTGGCAGGCACCTGTAATCCCACCTACTTGGGAGGCTGAGGCAGGAGAACCACTTGAACCTGGGAGGCAGAGGTTGCAGTGAGCCAAGATTATGCCATTATAGTCCAGCCTTGGCAATAAAGTGAGACTCTGTCTCAAAAAAATAAAATAAAATAAAACTACTACAATCCAGTAATTCTACTACTAGGTATATCTCCACAGGAAAAGAAGGCAGTATTTAGTAGCGATATCTGCATTCTCATGTTCATTGCAGCAGTATTCCTAATAGCCAAGATATGGAATCAACCTAAGGGCCTAACAATGGGTGAAGAAAGATAGTATGGTAGATTTACACTTTGGAATATTATTTCGCCTTACAAAAGGAAAGAAATCCTGTCATTTGGAACAACATAGATAATTGATTGTTGGAGGATCTTATGTTAAGTAAAATTAGCCAGGCACAGAAATAATAATACCACATGATCTCACTTTTATGTGGAATCCAGAAAAGCTGAGTTCCTGGAAGTAGAGAATAGAATGATGGTTACCAGCAGCTAGAGAGATCTTTGTCAAAGGATACAAAATTTCTGCTAGATGGGAGGAGTAAGTTAAAGAGATCTATGCTGTAACATAGTGACTGTAGTTAATAATGTAGTCTCAAAAAATCTCTAAAGAGAATAGATTTTAAGTGTTTTCAACACAAAAAATTAAAAGTATGTGAGGTAATACTTATGTTAATTAGCTTGTTTTAGCTATTCTACAGTGCATACTTACTTCAAAACAACATGTCGACACCATAAATATATGCAATTTTTGTCAATTAAAAAATAAAATTTTTGTGAAAGGAACCTTAAGTACTAAATGAAGGAATCCTGTCTATAAATCCTGCTCTGTGATTTCATCTATAAGACATTCTGGAAAAAAACAAAACGTTGGAAGCAGTGAGGATTGCTGGAAGCTACCTAGAGAAAAAGAAGTCATACAAAAAAGATACTTGCACACACGTTTATAGCAGCATGATTCGCGTTGGCAAAATTATGGAACCAACCTAAATTCTCATCAATCAACAAGTGGTTAAAGAAACTGTGGTGTATATATACGGTGGAGTACTACTCAGCCATGAAAAGGAATGAATTAACGGCACTCATAGCGACCTAGGTTAGACTGGAGACTTATTCTAAGTGAAGTAACTCTGGAATGCAAAACCAAACGTCATATGTTCTCACTGATAATGTGGAAGCTAAACTATGAGGATGTGAAGGCATAAGAGTGATACACTGGACTTTGGGGACTTGGGGGGAATGATGGGAGGAGTGCGAGGGATAAAAGACTACAACTGGGGGCATTGTATACTGCTCAGGAGATGGGTGCACCAAAATCTTGCAAATCACCGCTAAAGAGCTTACTCATGTAACTAAACACCACCTGTACCCCAGTAACCCATGGGGTATAAAAGATTAGTGGTTGCCCGAAAGTTGGGAAGGGGTGGTTTTGTAGGGCAGTGAACCTGTTCTATCTGATACTGTAATAGTAGATACATAACATTTTGTCTGCAAAAGCCATAGAATTGTATAGCAGAAATAGTGAACCCTAATGTGAACTCTGGACTTAGTTAATAGTAATGTATCAAATATTGCTTTATCAGTTGTAACAAATGTACTACACCAATGCATTCCTCTAACATGTTAATATTAGAGGCAACTGAAAAAGAGAAGGGGACAGGGAGTATATAGAAACTCTTTGTACCTTACATAGTTTTTCTGTAAATCTAAAACTGTTATTAAAAAAGTCTATTAATAAAAACATGAAAAAATAAAAATATACTCACAGTTTATCCAAGTCTACTTTCAGATCACAGTATACCACTTCACAGGGGGTGTAAAATATCTTATAATATCAAAATAATCCTAATTCCTTCCTCTTATCATATCTATCATTGCTGTTATTCATTTTGTGAATATATATGTGTACATATACACTGGTACAAATACAGACAAGCATACATTACTGAATATATTGTTGCTATTATTATTTTGAGCAAACTTATTTATTAGATCAATTAAGAACAGGAAAATAAAAGTTTCTGTTTTACCTTCACTTGCTTCCTCTATTTCTATTTTTGCAAGAAACATCATTGGAATTACAGGGTTTGTGTTGACTCTAGATTGTTTTGAGTAGTATGGTCATTTTGACAATATTACCGTCTTCTAGTCTATTAACATGGGGCATGGTTCCATTTACTTATATCTTCCTTAATTTCTTTTAGCAATGTTTTTTAGTTTTCATTATGTGTCTCTTTTTGATTAATTCCTAAATGTTCTTCTTGATGTCATTGTAAATGGAATTGTTTTTGTAATTTTTATTTTAGATTTTTTTTTTAGTGTATAGAAATATAATCTATTTTTTAGTGTTGACTTTGCTGCAATTTTGCTTATTTATTACTTCTAACACATTATTGGGGGGGTGGAATCTTTAGGACTTTCTACGTAAAATATCATATCATTTATGGACAAAGATAGTTTTATTTATTTTTTTATTATGTAATTTCTCTGGCTAGAACTTCCATTGCTATGTTGACTAGAAGTGGTACAAGCCTTTCCTTGTTCTTGATCTTCATGGGAAAGCTTTTAGACTTTCCGTGTTGAGTATGATATTCATGTGGGTGTTTCACATAGGTTGTTTATTATGTTGAGGTAGTTTTATTCCTGGTTTGTTGAGTGAAACACAGGTTGTTTATTATGTTAAGGTAGTTTTCTTTTATTCCTGGTTTTTTGAGTGTTTTCTTGTTTTAAATAATGAAAGAGTATTGAGGTGAGGTGCGGTGGCTCACACCTGTAATCCCAGGACTTTGGGAGGTCAAGGCAGGCAGATCACCTGAGGTCATGAGTTCATGACCAGCCTGGTATGGTGAAACCCCGTCTCTACTAAAAGGACAAAAATTAGCTGAGTGTGGTGGCAGGTACCTGTAATTCCAGCTACTAGGGAGGCTGAGGCAGGAGACTTGCTTGAACCTGGGAGGCAGAGGTTTCAGTGAGCTGAGATCGCGCCACTGCACTCCAGCCTAGGCAACAGAGTAAGACTCTGTCTCAAAAACAAAAGTGTTGAATATTGTAAAATGTGTTTTCTACCTCAATTAAAATGATTATGTGTTGCTTTTCTTTATTCTGTTAATGTGGCTTAATACAGTGATTGATTTTCACATGTTTAACCATCCTTGCATTCCAAGAATAAATCACACTTGGTCATGATATGGAAACCTTTTAATATACTGCTGATTTCAGTTTGCTAGTAATTTGTTGAGAATCTTTTTATCAATTTTCAGAAGTGATACTGGTTGGTAGTTTTGTTTTCTTGTATAGTCATCTGCCCTTATCTGTAGTTTTGCTTTTTATAGCTTCAGTTGCTCACTGTCAACTGAGAAAAAGATCTGTCTGTGGGTTTAATTATGGTTTAATGAGAAAACAGAAATGATTGACGAGTGTGTGTGTCCATCAGATTGTGGGGACCTGGAAAACACCAACCAGCTTTGTTTTCCGGTCTACTGGGAGACACTTGGTCTCTTGGAAAGTGGTTAGGATGAACAAGCATCAAGGCCCTGCCACAGAGCTTCCACAAAGGAAAGTCACTCTGGGGTATCCCAGAGCAGTAGACAGTACCAGAGACTGACAGGAGTGATTCCGAACAGTCCAGTCAGGGCAGGGTCTGCCCTCATGGTTTCCTACAGAAATAACTCCATGTATGGCAGAAGGCATTATTTCTCACCCTGGGCTACTTCTTCAATTGAGACTTTCGTGAAAGACCATATACTATTTCAAGTCACCAAGAGTTTGGGTTATTGTGCTAGTTCTCAGGAAAGGCTAGGCTACACATGCTGTGAGCTAGTCCAAACCTTATTACCTGGTCTATGAAGGGAGGCAAGTTGAAAATATTATATACAATAAGGTATTTTGAAAGAGAGAGAGACCATATTCATATAGCTTTTATTAAAGTGTATTGTTATAATTGTTCTTATTCTTAACTTTTACTCCGCTTAGTCTATAAATTGAACTTTATCATAGATATGTAGGTATAGGAAAAAGCATATTAGGATTCAGTACTCTCCATGGTTTCAGGTATCCACTGGGGTCTTGGAATGTATTTCCTGAGCATAAGAGGGGACTGCTGTACTGTTCAAAATGTTCCTTTCCCTTTAACCTATTTGGAAGCTTGAAGGGATTTTTCTCCAGTATTTACTCTGAGACTCTGGTTGAGCTCTTGGATATAAAATCTGTAAAGGTATGGGGTTTCACCTATAACTGGGTCCCCTGCAAGTTTTTAATTCTCAGACTTGACCACCATTTAGCCTCCAGCAATCTGTCAGTTATAGCTCAGGTTTTACTGTCTCAGCACTGGTTCTCGTGGCAGATTCTCCTTGTGAATCTTGGAACTTGTAGCCATGGCTCCCTCTATTTGTTTGTCTCTCTAGTTTGGGGGGTCAGTGGTTTGCTAGGTGTCCTTACCTGTCTTTTGGATCCTAGAAGAACTGTTGGTTTTTCAGTGTCTTCAGCTTTTTATTTGTTGTTAGGATAGACGGGGATTTCCAAGCTCCTTACTTGTGGAATGGGAAACCTGTTGTCCTGTCTTAAAAGGGATAATAGAATATACTCAAGGGATACGGTGCTCAGGGCACTTGAAACAATGCTATCTGAGGTTGAAAGAATTGAAAGGTTCATTTGAACCAGAGTTGAGGAAAGGACTACTTCGGAAAGCCATGAAGCTTTGTTATTGTTTGACTGGGGTTTGTGGTTGTTGTTGTTGGGGTGTGTGTGTGTGTGTGTGTGTGTGTGTTTGTGTTTGAGACGGAGTCTCGCTCTGTCGCCAGGCTAGAGTGCAGTGGCACGATCTCGGCTCACTGCAACCTCCGCCTCCCAGGTCCAAGCAATTATCCTGCCTCAGCCTCCTGAGTAGCTGGGACTACAGATGTGCGCCCCCATGCCTGGCTAATTTTTTTCTATTTTTTAGTAGAGATGGGGGTTTCACCATGTTGGCCAGGGTGGTCTCGATTTCTTGACCTCATGATCCACCCGCCTTGGCCTCCCAAAGTGCTGGGATTACAGGCATGAGCCACCACGCCTAGCCCGTTTTTTTTTTTAAGTGAAAATGGTGAAGCCTCAGCTTTTAGAATTTTGATACTGTGATTGGGAGAGTGGGAGATTACATAATACGACAGTTGAGTTGTGGAAGATCCTGAAGATAGGGAAAATATATAGTAGTTGAATCCTAGCTCTGCCATTTTCTAACTCAAAGATCATGATGACCACAGGCATGAATCTTTCTGAGTTCCCACCTATAGAATAGAGATAATTATACTTGTTTGATGGGAGTCATTATGGGAGATTAAGGGAACTAATAAAATAAATAAGCCTTGTTATAGTGCTCTGTAAGTGTTAATTGTATTATTGCCTATTTGGTAGTATGTTAAAGAGATGCATTGTTTCTGCATACTTGTGATTCAGTGTAGTTATGGAAGAGGTACAGAATTTGGGGTTAAATTTTAGAAGGAAATAATGGAAGAGATACAGAATTTGGGGTTGAATTTTAGAAGGAAATATGACAGACCTTGACTTCTGTCTTAATGGCAGGATATTCACTGTACTGTGTTAATTTGATCATTACAATTTAGTATGTTAAAGGAAAGAGAAGAAAATAAAGGAAGATACATAGATAGGAGAAGGCTTTTGTTTTTGTTTTTATCATTAATTTTTCATCCCAAAGTTTGTTTTGGCCACAAAATATGCAGAAACAAAGTCTTATATTTTTAGAAATGAAAAATATTTTAACATTTCATTAATCTGATGATCTGACCCAAGAGTTTATAACATGTTTGTTTTGGCTTTAGCTCTTGGTTCTGTTACTTTATACAGAGATGCTTTAAAATAAGGATAAGATTGCAAAGGAAAAGTGCAGGTGCTGCTTTCACAGCTTTTTAAAATTGATTCGGGTACAGTAAATAAATTAGTATGGCGGATATGTGTAGGCTGTTCCACATTTGGCACATCTTTATGAGTATGTTTTTCTAGTCATTCGAAGGAAGTTTTATAATAATTGGTGCAGATTTGTCCTTTCATGTGAAATACTTTTTCATTTCAAGTTAAAAATGCATTACCACAGATGATCTATGAATTTCTACAGATAGAATTCTCATTGTAAAAGGAACTTTAGTATGTCACAGTGGGTATTCCAGTGTATGGTGATGCACAGCATTATGATGTTTTGGTCAATGATAGACTGCATATATGGAGCTGAAAAATTCCTTTAACCTAGTGATATCAGCTGTCTTAAGGTCATAGCCATCTTAATGCCATAGTACCAACACATTACTCATGGAAATCAATGGTGAAAAAAGAAACAAACCAAACGAACCACAAGGGGCATATTTCTGAAAAGAGTGACACCTCCTCAAGAAGTAGCTCAGGCAGGTCCATCAGGCGAGGGTATTATTATCATAGGAAATGACACAGCTCCATGAATGTTACTTCCCCTGGAAACCTTTTGGTAGGACAAGATGTAGAGGTGGAAAGCAGTGATACTTGTGATCCGGACCCTCTGTAGGCCTATGCTAGTGTGCGTGTGTGTTTTAGTTTTCAATAAAAAAGTTTTTAAAAAATCTAAAAATAGAAGAACCATAGGTGTGCACCACCATACATGGCTAGTTTTGAAAAAAAATTTTTTGTAGAAACAGGATCTCCCAGTGTTGCCCAGATTAGTCTCTAACTCTTGGCCTCAAGCAGTCCCCCTGAGTAATCCCCCTGCTTACTTGTTATTCCTAAGAAATATGTTAAGTGACATTAAATTTTTCCCTGGTCACTGTTTTAGTTAAAACTATAGAATTTAATATATAAATGCATTCTCATTCTCAAAGGTCTAAATTGCTTAGAATTAGGTGGAAGAACGTGTTAAAACCTACGTTTATTATGTTTCTCCCTATTCTCATTTTCAAACATAAAGGTAACCACCCTCTTTGTATCCTTTTGCTGCTTGGTGATTTACAGACTTTTGGAGACTGTTGCAAAATTAGTGTTGAATTATTTTTAGTGGATATTTATGTTTTCTTCTAATCATTTTCATTCTAGGAATGTTTAAAACGTCCCTATTGAGTTATGAAAATTTCCTTTGAAATTAAAAATTATTTTATGTATATGATATGTTCACAGTAGAATAATGAGAAAATAAGCCAACATTATACTTTTAAAACTCACCTATAGTGTTAGAACTGAGAGATAATTACTCTTACTAACTTGATATATAGATTTCCAACTTTCCCATTGCTAAAGGTATATGTAATATATGTAAACCCTAGCTATACATGCAAAGTTAAAGGATCATTATATACATTGTTTCATAATTTGTGTTTCCTAATGCAGTAATAAATGGTAGCATACACTTTTTTTAAGCAGTTATAACATGCCAGGCAGACTTTTAAGCCATTCGTTTAGTAACCAATCTTCACCACAGTTCTTTCAGGGAAGTATTATTTCTATTAGTCTATGTCAGTTGTTAGGATAAATAACCTACCAAAGTTCACACAGCTGCTAAGTGATTGAAATGAGATTTGAATTTAGGCAGAGGATTCCAGAGTCTGTTCTCTTTGACATAGGGTCATAACCATCTTTCCATGTCAATAAATACAGACTTCACCTGTACTTTTATTAGGTGTGTAGTATTTCACTATCATCTCATTCACACTCTTAGTAATATTCTGATCTCTTCATTTCTTGAAATGATTCTTTACAGGCTCTTCCTTCTAAGTTTCCCTCATGGTTCATTCTCTAACTGACTTCTAAATATTGCAGTTTCCAATGGCGAGGCTCTTTGTTTGTTTTATTTGCATTCTTTTAAGGCAAGCTCATGAGTTCCAGTGACTTTAAATACAGTTCATATAATAACAAGGCTCAAATTTGTAGTTACTGCACAGAACTTTGTACTTTGCTCTCCAAGTGATATCCGCATTGACTTATTTGACATCTCCATGAAGATGTGTCATAGACCTCTACAACGTGAAATTGGAATGTTTGATTTTCTTTGTTCTTCCTCCACAAATCTGTTCCTTCTCTTTCTGACCTTAGTAAATGGCTCTTGCATTAACTTAGTTGTTGAAGTCAAAAAATTAGGAGTCATCACTGATTACCCTTTTTTCTGTTCAATCCTTGTAGTTAATTTTTCGGTAAGCCCTGTTTCTGCTTTCATGTTTCTCTAGTCCATCTACTTTCATTGTCATTATCAGGGCACTCCGTCATTACCGAGTTATGTATGAACACCTGCTTTGCATTGTGTTTTTGACTTCTGCTAACAGAAGTCAAAACTCTTGTTACTGTTGATCTTAGGTTGTGAAGCACTGATGGAGACAGTGTCAGGACTCTGCTTATTATATCTATAAATTCATACTGTCCAAGCTCAGGTAGACTGACATTACTATTTAGCAGACCATCTTCCCCCTGCTTGAAATATTGTTGTGTTCTCATGTATTACTCCTATCCCCATTCCCAGTTTGAGTGTATTGGAATTAAGAGTGAAGCTTTTTTCTAGCATGCATGTTTTGTTTTTATCTTTTTTTCTTTATTTCTTCACCTGCTTTTATTGAGTTAAAGAATGGGAATTCTGCATCTGATCTAATATAAACTGCTGTCAAGTTAACCTTATAAAATATATTTATGTATAATCTCTGCTCTGTATTTAATGGATCTTCTTCCTACTGAATGAATTATGAAATAATCATGCTGGCCTTCTAGGCCATCTTTTAAGATGTTTCCAATTAAAAAAAAAAAATCTTTAATCCTTGTCTTCCATTGAACTATTATTCATTGTAGCCAGACTGCTCATTTCAGAGCATGGCGGGTTTTTTGGTTTTTTTTTTTTGGTCTCTTTCTTCAATCATACAGTCTTACTCTGTGTCTCTCAGTGTTCATTTTAAGAAAACTTCTAATTCCTTTTACTCTTCCTTCTGCCTCTTATCTGAGTATGATCTCTCCTCTGTATCCTTTAATTATTTTATTTATCATATTATGCTTTAGTGTGCTATATGCATATCTGCTATAGTTTATATACTTTTATTTCCTTTTTTTTTTTTTAATGGTGAAAAGATATACATATATTTAGAATTAGCCAGCTGGACTCAGTTTAGATGATTCCAGTTTTGTTGGCAACATCCAGAGCATTGTAATCAGGAGTCAATTGAATATATGCCTTCTTCTCTCCATCAGGCTGAATCAGGGTGTTGACCTTGGCCGCATCAGTGTCATAGAGCTTCTTCACAGCCTGTTTGATCTGGTGCTTGTTGGCTTTAACATCCACAGTGAACACAAGTGTGTTCTTCATGGCAGACTCGGTGGTCAGTGGAAACTTGATAGTAGCATAGTGGTCAAGCTTGTTTCTCCTGGGGGTGCTCTTCCAAGGATGTTTGGACTGCCTCTGGAGTTGCAGTGTCTTGGGCTACTAGAAGGTGTAGGATGTGCGGATCTTTTTCTTGTAGCTGTGGACACCTTTCAACACTGCCTTCTTGGCCTATAAAGCCTTTGCTTTGGTTTCGGGTTTAGGAGAGGCAGGAGCTTGCTTCTTCGATGGCGCCATATTGTGAAAAGGCTTTAAAGGCTTTTTTTTAAAAAAAATATTGTAAAACTTTGACGACAGGAACTGTGTCTTTCAAGTACTTTTGGCGTTTCCATAACGGATTCATAGCTGTTCTAAATGGTTCACTCGTATCTGGGGAGATGATCTTACTTAGTCAAGTTCACAGTTTTGTAGGAATATCTATAGAGCAGCCAGAAGAAAAAAAGAGAACCCTCATTATAGGCATTTGTCAGTTCAACCCAGACATTGGTAGCTAATGTGTATCTGTGCACCCAAATCGTATCTGGAGTTAGATTTTTCTTGTCTTTCAGTATCCTGTATAGCACAGAACCTTGAATGTAAAAAGTTTTTATTGAAGTTAATTGACTGTGATCCTTCCTGATCACTGGGCTTATTGCTTCCTGGGCATCCACTGGCTTGCTTTTAATTTAGTTTTAAACCAAGCTTTCAAAGTAGAACCAACCAGAAGGCAAAGATGTTGGGGACATAATTTTCCAGTGGTACTCATGTAAACTTAACTTTTTAATTTTTTTTTTGGAATAAAACAGGCTCTTCACTGTTTACAGGGTTATTTCTAAGTTGCAAAAATTATCTGTCTTTCAACATGTTTTGGTAATTCCTCCATTTGATCTTGGCTGCCACAAACAGAAAGCATGAGGACATTTTTTTCTTGTGGCTCTGGTAGAAATAGTAACTGCTCCAGGTCTGTCAAGTAGATTGATTAGATCGTCTTATAAAAATAATATAATAAAACAATATTTTTTATACTAAAAATAAATTTGAAAACTTCAAGTGAGGTGTTTTAGTTAGAATGATTTTCAAAACTTTTTGTCCATAAGTGTTTGAGGAGGTTCATTTTAGGATTTTCTAAGTGTATTAGTCTGTTTTCACACTGCGAATAAAGACATACCCGAGACTGGGCAATAAACAAAAGAGGTTTATTGGACTTACAGTTCCAGGTGGCCGCGAAGGCTTCACAATCGTGGGGGGAGGCAAGGAGCAGCAAGTCAGGTCTTACGTGGATGGCAGCAGGCAAAAAGAGCTTGTGCAGGAAAACTCCCCCTTATAATAACCATTGATGCTGTGTGACTTAATACCATGAGAACAGCACAAGAAAGACCTGCCCCCATAATTTGTTACCTCCCACCAGGTCTCTCCCACAACACATGGGAATTCAAGATGAGATTTAGTTGTGGACACAGCCAAACCATATCACCAAATATGTCTCTGGCTACACTTATGAATGTCTCATCTACTTAATTTTTTTTAAGTTCTGCATATTACCTTCAGAAAGTACAAATAAAAATAAGAATAAAAATTACCAAAGATTTTATCTGTTGTGTTATTACCCTGCTAACTTTTGATATCTTTCTTTTCTTCTTTTCTTTCTCTGTGGATAGCCAGTTGGTGTTTTTGCACTCACCCACTTTTAAAATTAAAAACAAGGAATATAGTGATCTTTTCTATACAAATCGAAACACTGTAATAGGAGCAGTGTTTTTATCCTTTCGGTACTCATAGACTAGTGACGGGAAATTCATGTCATAACTACATAACAGAATCAGCAAAATTCGATTTGTCTGTGGTTGAGTCAGCTAACATTTTCATTGAGAATATTCTGTGTGCTGAACATTTATAGCCATTATCTCATTTTATCTGTGCAATAACTCTATAAGATTATTATATAAATGAAGCCACTGAAATTTAGAGATCAGGTAAATTGGCCATAGTTCCTAAACAACTAGGAGTTTGCCCAGGTTTGTTGACATTTAAATCCATGCTTTTAAACAATACTCTCTGTGGTGTGATAATGAATAGCCATTGTATCTGCCTGTTCATCTGTCTGTCCATCTATATTGAATAAAGGAGAAGGAGTTGGAGAATAAAGGGAAATCTGCAGAGATGCTGAGGAAAATAATAATAAAATAACTCAGAAAGAGACATCCTTAAAGGATGATCAGTGGAAATCAGCTTTGTTAAAGTAACAGCACTTTACTGTGGTACTTTGTAACATGACAGCTAATGAATTATAAAGGTATGGTATAGATACTTGGCATAAATAAGATTATTACCTCTTAATGTTTGCTCTGTAGATTAAGTTATGTAAAAGACCACAAGCTGGTGGTTCCCAGCTCTTGATTTATGAGCCAGGAACTGCCCTATCAAAGCAGTCTAAGTGAAATTCAGGCCTTATGCACTAGAACATGTAGCCAAAATATTCTAAAGTTTTGTAGATATCATACAGATATATGATTTTGTTGAATTAGTCAATTTAGGATTGTACCAACCACTAGGCAGTCTCACAAATGAAAGTGTTATCTTCCTAAAGTAGCTTATGAACTAGACATGTTCACAACTAATAGATTGGTTTAAGTCCTATGGAAACACACAGAGGGGAGCAGTTTTACATGAAGAATCACCAAAAGGGAAGTCAGTCAGCATTTTTCTCATATTCAAAAGTCATCTTATGCCTATCTCATGTGATTTGTTTTTTCATGTGAATGAGTATCTTTTTCTTTCTAGGTTTGTTTTTCTGTTTAGTTATCTCATATGTAAATATTGCTAGTTTAAATATTTAACTGTTCTCTAACAGCTGACAGATATTTTGGCTTCTGTTGATATCTTTATAGCAGAAATTTAAGAACTGTTCTTGCCATGTTCTGAGTAAAGCGTAGGTAATAATATTGTATAAATTAATTGGCTCTTAATGTTGCATGGGTTGGTTTCTCTAATGAAGTTAGGAAGCATTCAAAATTTGATTTGTTCTTAAAGTAAGTGAAGATTTGAAGAGTGATGTAAATATATACAGAAGGACTATATTAGCAACTCTTTTTTTAAAAAAAAAAAAAAGAGTTTTACTCTGTTAACCCAGGCTGGAGTGCAATAGTGTGATCTTGGCTGACTGCAACCTCCACCTCCCAGGTTCAAGCAATTCTCCTGCCTCGGCTCCTAAGTAGCTGGGATCACAGGTGTCCACCACCATACCCTGCTAACTTTTGTATTTTTTTAGTAGAGACAGGATTTTGCCATGTTGGCCAGGGTGGTCTCGAACTACTGACCTCAGATGGTCTGCCCACGTTGGCCTCTCAAAGTGCTGGGATTACAGGTGGGAGCCACTGCGCCTGGCCTAAGCAACTTCTTTTTAACACTGTTGATGTATTTTAAGCTATATTTAACAAAATTAAACTATATTTTAAACTATATTTAACATTGCTGGAATGACTGAGATAACCTGCTAATTGAACACAAATCAGTTGAAAATCTGGTTTGTCTTCTGCAGGAAGGTTTTCTAGTTTCAAGTCTAGGATAATTCTTTTCTTAATTTCCTACTCCCCACCTGTGTTTTCATATTGCTTTCCTGGACATTTATTTTCAGTATTCTATAGATTTTACAACACTATACGAATCAAAGGAATTGTTACTCCAGCTTCGTCATTTAATATAGAAGATGGATATCTTGTCATCACTAATTTGGCTGTTTGTGTCTAGCTCCTTCCCCTCTGGGCACATGCAGTCTCCTCATAATTTCCTCTAGTCTGTCACTCTTGCTTTTCCTATATTTGACTCTTCATACTTCTTCAGTAATCCAACTCTTCCTCGTCGGCTCTCTCTCCCTTTTTAGTGTTTCTTCTTCTTTTTTTAATCCCTTTCCAAAATCCACACGTCAAACACCAATGTCCTTTTTACTCCTTGGGTTCTTCATAACGCTGTCATATCTACCTTAACCCTTCCTTCCTAGTCTTGTCTCACCTCCCATCCCATCGCAGCTCCTCCTCCACTCAACCCACCCTAACCCCTTAACCTGTGACTAGCAGAAATAACCGGCTCTTAACAGAATCTGTGGTATGAAGTGTCTTTCTCACCAAACCAAGGTCTAACTGGTTCCAGGGTTGGGAGGTCCTTTTTTCCCCTTGGCTGTTTCATAACTGAACTCCATAGGCTCTCTCTATACTTGTCAGTGTTTTCTGCATTTTTGTGCTTATTCGCTATTGCTGAGCTTACATTCTGAAGTTTTGGTGATCCAAAATGTTCTGCGGTTCAGGAATAATATGGGAACATTTAAAAAAATAATTAACTAAGAGCAGTTGACAAAGCCTCCTGCTTTAAAAGGAAATTTTGGCCTACAAAGAACCACTGTTAAATCAGATTGGACAGGAGGTGATATCAAATAAATATGCAGGTAGTAAGGATACAGACGAAACTTCTAATCCTGAAGTATAAGAAATACTGCTCTGGAGTATTTGGAATTCAAATTTATTCATTCAGTTAGTCACTTATTGATTCATGCATTCATCATGTGGTCATTCAGTCAATCACAAATACTTATATTAAGCCTCTCCTCTGTACCAAGCACTATAGGATATAGTGTACCTCTGTACCAAGTGCTATAGGATATAGCCTTTCCTCTGTACCAAGCACTATAGGCTAGCTGTAGGATATGCAGTAGTAGTGACAAAAATTCAGAGTTCCAGCCCTCATGGAGTTTCCTGTGTAAGGGAAGGGAGATTCCATGTGCTTTCATGAAAAGCAGACTTTTTGTTTCTTAAAAAAATGATGTTCTTAAACAGATTTTAAATACATAACTGAAGTGACAAAAATGTACTCTCTGTAAATTGATAACATCTAGTGGATGTGTTTCCACTTGGAATTTCCATTACAAGAAATAAATGTACCAAACCTCTGTCAGAAATTACTGTGGACCAGGTTAGAAAAACAAACACTTTTCACTTGAAAATACATCACTCCATTATTTAGTATTATAAAATGAAGAAAAATCACGATTACTGCTCTAGTTAGTAAATGAAAGTATATTTGCTTTCACAAATGTTGATTTGATTTTGAATCTCCTGAAGTACCTATCTCCTAAGAAGCTGGCTGAGCTTTAAGGACAGACAACTTGCAACATTGGATCTTCCCACAGGCCACCATCTCTAATGATTGGAGTCACCACTTCCAGATTCACTTTTCTGTATCTGTGGAGGTGATTCTGATATTCCTGGAATGATCCCAGAATATCCTTGAAGGGCCCTTCATGAAACTCATATCTTCCAAAGAACAGCAGCAACGCTACTCAGAAGATGTATGTGCTCACATTCATCTGGGAGTGATCCACTGGCTGTTGTAAAACAAAGAAGTGCATGCTGAAGAACCTGAAACTGTGGCAAAGGAATCTGCCATCTTCCGGCATAATCTTCCACCACTTGACAGAAGTGTCCACAGTAATCCCGACTGCTGAACCCGCCACTGCCGCCGCCTACAGCTGTAAGCCCCACAGGGACCTGTGGGGGGACTCCACAATGGCCACGAGCTCTTTTCTGAGGCATTCAGCCTCTTGGTCGCTTTCTTCCTCTGTCATGAGGCTCTCACTGCCCAGCGCTTACCAGCCCCTCTGCTGTGGCCACTGCTGTAGTTGCCTAGACTAACTTCCCAAATTTCAAAATATTTTAAAATGAGAAATGTTATAATCTATTAGTATAATCTTTGTAATTATAATTTGTTTAGGCAGTTTTCATTTTGGGCTGTATTTTCTTTATATCCATACTGATTTTTGTTTGTTCTATCAAATACTGAGATGCTGTAGCCTGCTATCCTGCATTCAAAATTTTGGTTGGGGTGACCTCGGATCATAATTCAACCTCTGTACAACCTAAATAAACTAAGGCCATGGGGTATTAACATTTCCAACTGAAGCTACAGATTTGTCTCTTTCTTTCTTAGTTCTGTTAGTTTTTGTGTTATTAATTTTCAAGCTAATTTATTAAAAATGGATACACAATTAGAATTGTTATGCCTCTCTAATGAATTACCCCTTTTTTCTGAATTACCTTCATTATCTCTTATAATACTCTTTGCCTTGAAATCTACTTTATTTATATGCCAACTTTCTTATCCTTGTTATTTGCACGGTATATCTTTCTCCACTTGTTTTCATCTCATTGGTCTCATAATTAAACTATATAACTGTTATGTATATATTAGTATATAGTATATATAATACATATATTAGATACATGTATTAGTCCATTCTCACATTGCTATAAAGAACTACCTGAAAGACTGGATAATTCATAAAAGAGGTTTAATTGACTCACAATTCTGCAGGCTGTACAGGAAGCATGGCTGGGGAGGCCTCAGGAAACTTACAATCATGGCAGAAGGCAAAAGGAAAGCAAGCAAGTCGTACGTGACCAGAGAAGAAGAAAGAGAACAAAGAAAGAGATGCAACACATTTTTAACACCAGATCTCATGAGAACTCACTATCAGGAGAACATTAAGGGGGAAGTCCCTCCCCATGATCCAGTCACCTCCCACTAGGCCCTTCCTCTAACACTAGGGATGACAATGTGACCTGAAATTTGGGTGGCGACACAAATCCAAACCATATCAATATATAATCATTATATATATGAACTATATAATTGCTTTTTAATCAGTTTATATAATTTCTGTCCATTGGAGTATTTGATCAATATATAATTACCCATATTTTAGACTGTTTAAAATGGTACTGAAATCCCATTTTTCAATACCATTTTAAACAGTCTAAAATATGGGTAATTATATATTGATCAAATACTCCAATGAACAGAAATTATAAAAACTGATTAAAACAGTTTTCATTTATTCATTTTGTCTTTATCAGATTGACAAAAAACTGATTAAAACAGAAACAGTCTCTTTATTTTCATTTATTCATTTTGTCTTTATTTATTAGATTGATTTGTGTTCAAGTTCACTGACTTCCTTATACTTTCCTTGTTTTTTTTTTGGAGACAGAGTCTTGCTCTCTCACCCAGGCTGGAGTGCGTGGAGTACAGTGACACCATCTCAGCTCACTGCAACCTCTGCCTCCCAGGTTCAAGCAATTTTCCTTCCTCAGCCTCCTGAGGAGCTGGGATACAGGTGCGTGCCACCACGCCCCAGCTAATTTTTGTATTTTTAGTAGAGATAGGGTTTCACCATGTTGGCCAGGCTGGTCTCGAACTCCTGACCTCTAGTGATCTACCTGCTTTGGCCTTCCAGAGTGCTGAGATCTACAGGCATGAGCCACTGTACCTGGCCTAGTTTCCATTTTTTTGTTGTTAACTTACTTTTATTCACTCATTAAGACTACATTTTCTTTTTTTTCTTCAGTATATTTTCCCTTAGTTCTTTGAACACATTTATAAGAGCTATTTTAAAGTATTTATCAGTTGAATCTAACATCTTTTGGGGCCATTTTCTATTGACTGCTTTTTTCTTGATGATGAGTCATATTTTCCTTTTTGACTAGTAATTTTTAAATTACCTACTGTACCTTGTGGATGTACAGTGGAGACTCTGGATTTTTGTTATTTTTCTTTGAATACTATTGATTTATTTATTTTATTTATTTATTTTTTTTTGGGGGGGAGGAAGGCAGGAAGGGAGGGAAGAAGGACGGTAGGGAGGAAGGAAGGGATGAAGGAAGGAAGGAAGGGAGGAAGCATGGAGGGAGGGAGGGAGGGAAGGGAAGGAAGGAAATCAAGCAATGAGAGAGACATTGCCGACCTGGATCTAGAGGTTTACAAGTTGATTTCTTTTTTTTTGAGAGAAGGAAAGAAAAAAAAAAATAAGTAAAGGAGAGGAAGAAAGAGGAAGAAAAAGAGGGAGAGTAAATGGAAATAATTGCTTTATTTTGAAAAAAATTGGGTATTAATAATGGCCCATCAATGTTTCATTTAAACTTATGGGTAGGTGTGATGTGGTATTGACAAGAATGTATATTTTGTGTATTTGAAGTGGAGAGCTCTATGAATATTTATTAAGTTTACTTGTTCTGGATCTGAGTTCAAGTCCTTGATATCCTTATTAATTTTCTGTCTCATTGAATCTAAGTCTCGTATCTGGGTGTTAGGATCGTTAGCTCTTGTTGTTGCATTGATCCTTTTACCACTATCTTTGTTGCTTTAAAATCTATTTTATCCAATACGAGAATTGCAACTCCTGCTTTTTATTTATTTATTATTTATTTTTGCTCTGCATTTGGTTGGTAAATCTTTCTCCATCCCTTTGTTTTGAGTCTTTGTGTATCCTTGCATGTGAAACAGGTCTGGATGTAACATGCCATTGGGTTTTGGCTGTGTCTTTTGATTGGGGGATTTAGTCAATTTATATTTAGGGTTACTGCCATTTGATGTTGACCGGCTGTTTTATCCATTCGTTGGTATAAATTCTTCTTTATGTTGGTGCTCTTTACTTTATGGTGTATTTTTAGAAAGGCTAATACTGGTTGTTTCTTTCTGTGTGTAATGCTTCTTTCAGAAGCTCTTGTAAAGCAGGCCTGGTGGTAATAAAATCTCTGAGTTCTTGCTTGTTCATAAAAGATTTTATTTTTCCTTCAGTTGTGAAGCTTAGTTTGGCTGGATATGAAATTCTGGGCTGAAGGTTCTGTTCTTTGAGGATGTTGAATATTGGACCCCACTCTCTTCTGGCTTGTAGAGTTTCTGCTGAGAGATCTGCTGTAAGTCTGATAGGCTTGCCTTTGTGGGTAACATGACCTTTCTCTCTGGCTGCCCTTAGTATTTTCTCCTTCGTGGTGAATCTAACGATTATGTGCCTTGGGGTTGCTCTTCTTGAGGAATGTCTTTGTGGTGTTCTCTGTATTACCTGGGGTTGAATGTTGACCTGCTTTGCTAGTTTAGGAAAATTTTCCTGAATAATATCCTGAAGGGTATTTTCCAGCTTGGATTCATTCTCTCCGTTGCATCCAGGTACACCTATCAAATGTAAATTTGGTCTTTTCACATAGTCCCACATTTCTTGGAGACTTTGCTCATTCCTTTTTATCCTTTTTTCTCTAATCTTTTCTTCACGTTTTATTTCATTAAGTTGGACTTTGACCTCTGATATCTCTTCTTCTGCTTGAACAATTCGAGTGTTTAAACCTGTGCATACTTCTCGGAGTTCCTGTATTGTATTCTTCAGTTCCACTAATTCACTCATACTCCTCTCTAAGTTGTCTATTCTCAATAGGATTTCTTCAAACCTTTTTTCAAAGTTCCTAGTTTCTTTACGTTGGGCTACAACATGTTCTTTTAACTCACCGAAGTTTGTTATTATCCATTCCTTGAAGAGTGATTCTGTCATCAGGAGGCGCTTATTCTCCATCAAGCCTTGCTCCATTGTTGATGTGGAACTGTGATCATCTTTAGAGGGAGAGGCGTTCTGACTTTGAGTATTCTCAGCTTTTTTACGCTGGTTTCTTCCCGTCATTGTAAATTTATCCTCCTGTCGTCTTTGAGGTTACCAACTTTCAGATTAGGTCTCTTGAGTGGACGTCCAGGTTTTTAGTTCCCAGGGCCAGAGCAGCGGCGTTAAAACTGATGGTGCTTTTCTGCCCAGGATTCTCCTGTCTGGCTTCCTTCTTGTGTCCGTAGTAGGCGACTCTGCCTTCCCAGGACTCCAAACCTCGGTCAGAAGGGGAACCGGTCCCGTTTACTCTGCGCCGAGCGCTGCCGCATGGAGGTGCCGTCACTGCCGCTGCCGGGCTCTGGTATTGTGCTGGGGGCCCGTGCAGGTCCTCCAAATGTCTTTACTCTGCTCCGAGAGCTGCCGCGCAGAGGTGCGGGCGGAACCGCTGCGCCGGCCACGAGAGTCACGCTGGCGACCCGTGTCTTTCCTCCACTGGGGGATCTTCTGCTCCGTGAGCAACCAGACTTTGTCTGAAAGTGTGGCGTCCTCTAGTTCTCCGCGCCTTCCCTGAGAGCTGCAATCTCGGGATGTTAGCGATTGGCCATCTTGGATCGTTCCTGAATACTATTGATTTTTAATCTGATAGGCTGTCCAGTTACTTGCTGTTCATCCTTAACTTGTGTAGGGTTAGTTTTACACTTGGTAAACGTAGATGTGTGGGAAAGATCAAGATGTTTCCCAAGTTATTCTAAATTTGTAGGAGGCAACCTCCAAACTGTGTTTCCTTTTGGATCTTTTAGGGTTTAATGTCAGGTTTTTTTTAGGTTAGTGCTAGAGTAGGTTTTACTTTAGAGCCTGCTTCTTTCTCATAAGATGTGTCAGCAGAATGTCACAGGAAATTAGCAAGGTTTCGCTACCTTTTTTTTTTCTTTTTAAGAGAGAGGGGTCTGACTGTGTTGCCCAGGCTGTCTCTAACTCTTTGGCTCAAGCAGTCCTTCTGCCTCAGCTTCCCAAAGTGCTGGCATTACAGGCATGAGCCACCACGCCTGGCCTACTTTACTTTTACTTGTCTTGAAATCCTGTGTTCTTCCAATGCCACTTAACCTCTAGTGTTTCTGTTTTACTATAATCCCAAAACCGTTGTTCTCTAGTAAATCTGAGCTACTTTCTCTCTGGGTAGCCCAAAAGCCAAGTTACACACATGTGACTTCTAGGGATCTCTCTCTCCTTACTTTACAATTGCCTGCCCAGAATGATTTAGCTGCTTCGTTTGTCTTAAACTCTAATCTCTGCCTCCTCAACTCAGCAGAACCATGCAATCACATGCTGTACACTGGTTGCAATATTGACTTTTGTCAGCGTTTCTGGGCAATTATGGTGTTGACTTGGTGGGTTTCTCTTCTCTTGGGAATTATACTCTTGTGTTTATTTTATGAAACCTGAATATAGTTGCCTCATGTGTTTTGTCACTTTTGATGGTTGTTTATAATGGGAGGGCTAGCTAGTACCAGTTACTTCGTCATAGCCAGAAGTGCATTAATCTGAGTGATAAATATGCAAATCTGTTGTGTCATCCTAGGACTTACCTGTATTTTCCATTGGTGACTTGTTCAAATTCACTCCCCAAATAAAATTTTGTACCTGGGTTTTATTGGAGGGGGAACAAAACTTTCTGTGTATCAGAAGAGGCATAGCATTTTATGATTTTGTAAAATTTTATTGCATTGTATAGAGTATCTCATAAGTGATTCTTCTCTGTTTCCTCTGGGGAAGACCCGAGCATATCTTTGGTTTACCTTATTTTCATCAATATAAGTATTGACTCTACATGTGGATAGTGTTTGACAAAAGATAACTAGAAATATTACCTGCTAAATGTTTTGTAAAACTGGAAATTTATGGTGTGACCAGAAGTAAAATAAATGTTTGCAGATATTTAGTCATTAAATATTTAGTGAGTGCCTGTTTTATTGCCATTGCTGGCATTGTACTTGGCACTAGGGATATAATGGAAAACAAAATAGGCATGCATAATCCCCATCTTTGCTGAATTTGCATTCCACTATGGGAGACAAGCAATAAAAATACAAAGAAACAACATCAAAAATAACAAATTATGATATCTGCCAGGAATAAAACAAACAGAGCTCTAAGGTTGAGACCAGTGAGTTCCTGCTTTAGTTAGGGTGGTCAGAGAAGCTTCTTTGAGGAGTTTTATATTTAAACTGAACGGATAAGGAGGTAGTGTTCTTGTGGGAGAGGTGGAATTAGGTACCATGATAAGTTTTTAAATACCTTTACAATATCCAGAAAGATCCTGAGTAAAGTTTTGTTACATTAGAGGAACTGAGAGAAGATAAGTGTGTCTGAAGTATAAACAAGGGGAAGAAAATGAGAAGATTTAAGTTGGCAAGGTGGACATAGGCTAGATCATTTAGGACCCTGTAGACAATAGTCAGGAGCTTAATATCTTCTCATCATCTTTTCTTCCAACCCTCAGTAGGGTAACAATATAATTTGTTGTACAAAAACTGGCATACTTCTTAGTAAAAAGGAGCACCCACTGGAAAATAGCATAGATTCTGCCTGCAGATTGCCTTTAAATCTTTTTTTAAAAAAATATACTTTAATTTCTGGGATACATGTGCAGAACGTGCGGATTTGTTACATAGGTATACATGTGCCATGGTGATTTGCTGTACGCATCAGCCTGTCATCTACATTAGGTATTTCTTCTAATGCTAACCCTCCCCTAGGCCCTCACCCACCGACAGGCCCTAGTGTGAGAGGTTTCCCTCCCTGTGTCCATGTGTTCTCAGCTCCCACTTATAAGTGAGAACCTGCAGTGTTTGGTTTTCTGTTCCTGTGTTAGTTTGCTGAGAATGTTGGTTTCCAGCTTCATCCATGTCCCTGCAAAGGACATGAACTCATCCTTTTTTATGGCTGCATAAAAAAGGTATATATATATATATATATATATATGCCACATTTTCTTTATCCAGTCTATCATTGATGGGCATTTGGGTTCATTCCAAGTCTTTACTATTGTGAACAGTGCCACAGTAAACATACATGTGCATGTGTCTTTATAGTAGAATGGTATGTAATCCTTTGGTTATATACCCAGTAATGAGATTGCTGGGTCTAATGTTATTTCTGGTTCTAGATCATTGAGCAATCGCTGCACTGTCTTCCACAATGGTTGAATTAATTTACGCTCCCACCAACAGTGTAAAAGCATTCTTGTTTCTCCACATCCTCTCCAGCATCTATTGTTTCCTGACTTTTTAATGATCGCCATTCTAACTGGCCTGAGATGTTATCTCATTGTGGTTTTGATTTGCATTTCTCTAATGACCGATGATGATGAGCTTTTTCTCATATGTTTGTTGGTCACATAAGTGTCTTCTTTTGAGAAGTGTCTGTTTATATCCTTGACTCACTTTTTGATGGAGTTGTTTTTTTCTTGTACATTTGTTTAAGATCCTTGTAGATTCTGGATATGAGCCTTTTGTCAAATAGGTTGCAAAATTTTTCTCCCATTCTCTAGGTTGCTTGTTCACTCTGATGCTAGTTTCTTGTGCTGTGCAGAAGCTCTTTAGTTTAATTAGATCCCATTTGTCAATTTTGGCTTTTGTTGCCATTGCTTTTGGTGTTTTAGTTATGAAGTCTTCGCCCATGCGTGTTCCTGAATGGTATTGCCTAGGTTTTCTTCTAGTATTTTTATGATTTTGGGTCTTAGGTTTAAGAGTTTAATCCATCTTGAGTTAATTCTATTTAATATCTATATAGCCCTCAGGCAGTTTAATGCCTCTGTGTCTCAGATTTCCCATTTGTAATATGGGGAAATAATACCTCACTGGGAATGAAGATTAAGTAAGATAATATGTGTATTAGAACATGCAGTGCCTGGTACATGCTGAGTACTTACTCAGTAAATCTGTTCTTTCAGCAAATATTTATTGAAAAGTTATATGTGCCAGACATTATACTAGGCAACAGGGATTAAAGAGTGAACCAAACACAGAAATGCTTGTCCTCATTGGGTTTATATTCTAGTGCTGAGAAGGTGATAAATACATTAAAAATACGATGTAAGATGTTAATAAGTGCAACAGAGCAAAAGCATAGCACAGAGAATGGAATATGGAATATGCTGGCAGCAGAAGGGGACAGTGAGCTGAAAGTTTAGGTAGATTGATCAGAATAGACCTCACTGAGAAGGCAGGATTTGAACAGGGATTTAAGAAAGAGAAGGACTGAGCCAGCTACAGGAGGTGATTCCAGGCAGAGAGAATGTGCACAGATGATATGGGAAGCTGTAAGGGGGTTTTAAGCAGAGGAGTGACAGGAAATGGTTTATATTCTAGAAGGATGACTAGGCTATGGATAGGAGAGAGTGACAGCAGGGAAACAAGTTGGTAATTGAAATAAAAGATGTTGAACTAGGGTGGTATCAGCGGAGTTAGTTGGAAATGGTTGGATTCTGAAACTACTTGAAAGTAGAACTGACAGGATTTGCTGATAAATTTGATAAGCTGTTTGAGAGAAAAAGAGGTGCCAAAGGTTTTTTTAAGCTAGAGCAACTAGTGGGATGAAGCTTCCATTTACTGAAATGGAGAAAAACTGTAGGAGGAATAAATTCAGGGGTGAAGATTAAGAGTTTCATTTTTAGGCATCCTGCTAGACACCCAAGTATAAGGGTTAGCAGTTGTTACTTTAATAAGTAAATGTTAGCTGTTATAATCCTTCATTAAATATTTATTGGCTCTGTGGTGGACAGTTTGCTATGTTCTTGGAATTAAAAGGATGGTCAGAAATAGACAATCTTCTTGACCTTATGGAATTTGCAGTCTAATTGGAAACATAGGAATTGATCAGATGACCTCATCGTTGGTAGTATTTTTTGTCCTTAAAAAAAAAAACTTAAGTAGGATACCTAAAGAGAAATAAGAGTGACTTAACAAAATCATGGGTATTCCTTGGTATCTAAATTTATTGGGTTCTTATGGGCAGATATTGAGGGATATGTGTACATTGATGTTTCAAACTACTTGCATAAATGTTTTTCTCCAGTAGACATATCTTCTAAGTTTCTTATTTAACACCACCTCATTCTTAAAATTGGTTAGCTTAATTAACATGAGAGAATGAAGCTTCATGAATTTAGCTTCATTTAGTTGAAATGAAGCTCCTCTGCTTAAAACCCCCTAGCAGCTTCCCATATCATCTTTGCATATTCCCTCTGCCTGGAATCACCTCCTGTAGCTGGCTCAGTCCTTCTCTTCCTTAAATCCCTGTTCAAATCCTGCCTTCTCAGTGAGGTCTACTCTGATCAATCTACCTAAACTTTCAGCTCACCGTCCCCTATGGCTGCCAGCATATTCCATATTCCATTCTCTGTGCTTTGCTTTTGTTCCATCTCACTTACTACCATATTACATACTGTTTTTAACATTTATCATCTACTTTTCAGCACTAGAATATAAACCCAATGAAGTCAAGGATTTCTGTGTTTGATTCACTGTTTAATCCCCATTGCCTAGTATAAGTCTGGCACATACAACCCTTCAATAAATATTTGCTGAAAGAACAGATTTGCTGAGTATTAAATGTTCTCCTTTGTTTCTTTCATTAAAAATGTTTTACTTTTACTTTTTATCAGCTAAGGATCATTTTTGTAACTGAAGTCTTTAATAGTATTATAGTATGATCTGTTTACCTTTCTCTTATAAAATCAAAGTACTAATTTTTGTATTTCAAAAAAACAGGTTCGTCATAAGGCATCACAGAAAGTTTATGCTATGAAGCTTCTTAGTAAGTTTGAAATGATAAAAAGATCAGATTCTGCCTTTTTTTGGGAAGAAAGAGATATTATGGCCTTTGCCAACAGCCCCTGGGTGGTTCAGGTAAGCATACTAACTTTTATAAGTTTATTTCCTTTTTTAAATGAGTGCTTTATTTATGAGTTGATTTTTGTGTGTCAACTCTTACGCTTCATTTACGTAGTAACAGTGAAGTTATTTTTATGCAATCTTATTCAAAACATTTGTTTAATGTTCCTAAACAGTATGTCCACATAGATATGACATGTAATACTTAAATTGGTGTATGGAAGCAAGTATTACTTGCAACTTTTTCTTCTTAATTCTTTTATAAAGAATTAGCTTGAATACCAATATGCCATTATTTCGTACCCACTTATTCTTGTGATTTACATAGTAGGAACATAGTAAATTCATTGAATCAACTGGAAGGATATATACATAGTAATATTGGTTAGACGTTCAGGTGCAGTGGCTCACACCTGTAATCCCAGCACTTTGGGAGGCCGAGGCAGGTGAATCATGAGGTCAGGAAATTGAGACCATCCTGTCTAACATGTGAAAACCTGTCTCTACTAAAAAGGCAAAAGATTAGCTGGCCTGGTGGTATGCACCTGTATTCCCAGCTGCTTGGGAGACTGAGGCAGGAGAATCGCTTGAACCCAGGAGACAGAGATGGCAATGAGCCGAGATCGCACTATTGTACTCCAGCCTGGGCAACAGAGTGAGACTCCATCTCAAAAAAAAAAAAAGAAGAGATTGTGCCTAAGTTTGCCTCTTACTTGACTGTGGGTTAAGGAATTTGTGGTTCTCCTTTGCCTTCATTCTTTTTTT
This sequence comes from Callithrix jacchus, assembly GCF_049354715.1. Lineage (NCBI taxonomy): Eukaryota > Metazoa > Chordata > Mammalia > Primates > Cebidae > Callithrix > Callithrix jacchus. Next base: position 103,789,116 of record NC_133515.1, read on the forward strand.
TTTTTTTTTTGAGATGAAGGATTCCTCTATTGCCCAGGCTGGAGTGTAGTGTCACAATCTCTGCTCACTGTATTCTCCCTTTCCCAGGTTCAAGCAGTTCTCCTGCCTCAGTCTCCTGAATAGCTGAGACTACCGGTGCCTGCCACCACGCCTGGCTAATTTTTGTATTTTTAGTAGAGATGGGGTTTTGCCATGTTGGCCGTGCTCGTCTCAAACTCCTGATTGCAAGTGATCTGCCTGCCTCATCCTCCCAAAGTTCTGGGATTACAGACATGAGCCACCGCACCTGGCCTTTGACTTCTTTCCTATTATATTTCTCACCAGCTTCTCTGAAACTTTTTTTTTATACTAGTAACTAAGTCTGCAAATATCTTTGAACAAGTGTCGTGAGTAAGATATGTATATGCCAGTTCTTGTTCAGAATGCTTAAATGATCTGGGAGTTTGAAAACTTACTTGTGGAAGGCAGTTCAGACCCCCCCGACACCCCCCTCCAAAAAGCCAGCTACAGGAGGTGATTCCAGGAAGAGGGAACCATGTTATTTAGAAGCTCATTACTGTTGTTGCTTTTTTATAAGGTTGATCCTCACTCCTGCTCTCTTCCCGCTTTTTAAAAAATTGTAGACAGTGAATAGAAATTCTGATATGTATAGCGAAACTAAAACTTTTAAGGTAGATTCTATACCATGATAATTTTTCTTTTTCCTTGAGACGGAGTCTCCCTGCGTCACCCAGGCTGGAGTGCAGTGGCATGATCTTGGCTCATTGTAGCCTCTGCCTCCTGGATTCAAGTGATTCTCTCACCTCAGCCTCCTGAGTAGCTGGGATTACAGGCACTCACCACCATTCCTGGCTAATTTTTGTATTTTTAGTAGAGAGATCTCACCATGTTGACCAGGCTGGTCTCAAACTCTGATCTCAAGTGATCTGCCTGCCTTGGCCTCCCAAAGTGCTGGAATTATAGGCATGAGCCACCATACCTGGTCTGTATACCATGATAATTTATCTGATTAAAGAATAATTACAATAAAGTATTTGTTTCATTTTTAGCTTTAAATGGCTTTCATAGTAGTAGATTGCCATTTCTAGTTATTTCCTAGATTGATAGTCTTTGGTCTTTAATTCTGCTATGCTAACCTTTATATAGTGTTAATTGAGATAGAAGAAAATCTGCTGATTATTAAGGTCATTGGGATAATGGATCTGAGGAAGCAAACCGACAGTGAAGCACAGTACAATTGAAAAAGTAAATCCGATTATAATTGTGGCCTTTATATGTTTATCTCTCTTGGTAAAGAATAACATTCCATGCACCATTATATTTATGTGTATAAAATGTTTGACTTTTTGGGAAAACTCGTCAAAGGGACTGACTTTTTTTTTAATTATTTTATTCAGTGATTTTGAATATTTTCACAGAGTTGTGCAATCATCACCACTACCTAATTTTAGGAAATTTTTCTCACCCTCCAAAGAAGCCCTGAACCAATTAGCATTTATTTCCAATTCCCTCTGACCCCCACCCCTGTACTACTAGTCTACTTTCTGTCTTTATGGATTTGTCTATTCTGAAAGGTTCCTATAAATGAGATCACACAACATGTATATATGTCTTTTGTGATATCTTTCACCTAGCCTAATCTTTTAACGTTCATTCATTCATGTTATAGCATGTATCAACACTTAATTTCTTATTATAGTTAAATAATATTCTGTTACATTGTTGTACCACACTTCGTTCATTCATCACTTAGTGGATATTTGTGGTGTTTCTCCTTTTTGACTATATATGAATAATGCTGCTTTGAGTATTCTTTCATAAGGATTTTGGTACATATGTTCACACATTTCTTTTAGGGATCTACATTGCAGTGAAATTAACAAGTCATCGGATATACCTATAATTAATTTCATTGTATTATTTCAATTTTCCAAGTCTCGGCTCTTATTTTTAAATGACTATTCAATATTTAGTTGTATTAATGCCCCCATAGTTTGTTACTATATTTTTGTTAGAAATAGCTCTTTTCATTTTTGTTATATAAATTAATCACAGTAATAGGTCAAATCTTGGACCTATCTGTATTTCTTAGAAATATATTCTTAATGTGATTTCTGAATTCAGTAGATGAATACTGACATATTTTTAAAACTTTTATTCTTTTGCAGGTAGAGAGTGTTTTGTCTTTTTTAATCCAGTTTGCTGTGTTTTTCTAGTGTTCTTATTTTTATGGCAAATGCTTCTTTGTTTTCCTTTGTAGTTTTATGACCCAGATGTGTACCCCTAAACACCTTAGTTTAATTAAAAAAAATTTAAATTCAGGTATATCTTTTAAATCTCTCAATGTGGAGAGTTTCTCTCTTTCATTTTCTTTTGTCCCCAGGTGGAAGAAACCTGGGTTTTGCTGATTTCTTCTTGTGGTGTAGTTTAACATGTTTCTCTCCCACTTGTATTTTGTAAATTGGTTGTTAGATATAGAGGCTTGATCAAAGTCAGGGTTGACTGTGGAAGGGGATGGTGTGGGACTACTTCATAGGCCAGGTTCATAGACCGCCTATAAGAAGGCTAATGTCCAGTTTTCTGGTTAACCAGCTATTTGTGCTCAGTGTCTTGATATATCATTTACTAAGGGTTGTAAAATGATGATACTTCAATTCAATCATTCCTCCTTGCTTATAGTGACTGGAATACTTCTGTGAAGAAAAATATTTCTGTTTACTTGTTAGTTACTCAGGGGTGCAGTTCACACTGGAAGGACAGGATAAATGCTTTGTTCTTTGGTTGCACTTACCAGTTTTCAAAATAAGAGTGACCAGTTTTGGGGGAGAATCAGTTTGAGCTCATGGACTTAAAACTTGTTTGATGTGTTTCACACCTTTCAACATTTTATTGATGCTCAAATTATGATACCTTTCACCCGTGGGATCAGAATGAGATTGGCTTCTGAAACCTTTAATGAAGCCTTAATAGTCTTATAGCTTGCTTGCAATGTGATGTAACAGGGTGCTCCTATCTTACACATTTGCTGCTCTTGATGTGGAATTAACTGTGTTTGCAGTTCTGTCTTTTATGCACGTGTGAGTTTTTCTTTAGAATAAATTCCTAGCATTGGGATTGCTAGGTCAGGTGGTATGCACATTTGACATTTTGATTGGTAGTACCAGATTGCCTTGTTAAAAAACTTTTTTACAAGTTTACATTATTTTTGTACAGTAGATGTTCTCTCTCACCATATTTTTAGCAAATACTTGATATTGTAGCTATTTTAAATTCTTACTAGTTGCATGCTTGAGAAATAAGGTGTTACTGTGTTAAGTTGTACTTCCTTGATTACTTAAGAGATTCAGCATATTTCATATACATATTAATAATTTATATTCCTTATACATTAAGCCTAAAAATATAATTTGGACAGGTGTGGTGGCTCATGCCTGTAATCCCAGCACTTTGGGAGGCTGAGGTGGGCAGATCACGAGGTCAAGAGATCGAGACCATCCTGGCCAACATGGTAAAACCTGTCTCTACTAAAAATGCAAAAATTAGCCAAGCATGGTGGTGTGCGCTTGTAGTCCCAGCTGCTCAGGAGGCTGAGGCCCGGGAATCGCTTGAACCCAGGAGACAGAGGTTGCAGTGAGCCGAGATTGCGCCACTGCACTCCAGCCTGGTGACAGAGTGAGACTCCGTCTCAAAATAGTAATAATTTATAATTTTTATACATTAAGCAATGTATAAGATAAATTTCATTGCTAATGTATAAGGAACATAAATGAGTAAACAAATGAAATATGCTAATTTGTTATAGTGCACTGAAAAAGATTTGAATAGTGTAAAATTTGAAGTAAATGATATTTGCAATAATGTGATTTTTTAAAATGAGATACTGAATTTGACTTACAAGAATTTTGTTAAGTAGTTTTGCTTCTGTGCACATAGTGAGATTTGACATTTAATGTGTTTTTTTTTTTTTTTTTTGAGACGGAGTCTTGCTCTGTCGCCAGGCTGGAGTGCAGTGGCACGATCTCGGCTCACTGCAACCTCCACCTCCCAGGTTCAAGCAGTTCCCCTGCCTTAGCCTCCTGAGTAGCTAGAACTACAGGCGCCACCATACCTAGCTAATTTTTTTTTGTATTTTAATAAACATGGAGTTTCACCATGTTGGAATGGTCTTGATCTCCTGACCTTGTGATCCGTCCACCTTGGCCTCTCAGAGTGCCGGGATTGCAGGCATTAGCCACTGCACCTGACCGATTTGACTTTTAATTTAATTATTTAAACATGGGCTCTTGGTTTTCTTATTATGGAAAGACTAATAGACATAATAGGGAAGCATACTATTTTTTTATGTGCTTTGGTGTGGTTTATATAAAATATAAACCATTTCAAGAGACTTGAATGAACTTGCTTTCAAAGCTTTCAAGAAAAACATTCTTTTTTCTTTTTCTTTTTTTAAAGAGGCAGGGCCTCACTCTGTTGCCCAGGCTGCATTTAGCATAATGACAAGATCATAGCTCACTGCACCCTGGATACAAATGATCCTTTCACCTTGGTCTCCCAAGTAGCTGGTACTGTAAGCATCCACCACCATGCCATGGCTCATTTGTTATAAAGACCAGGGTCTCACTAAGTTTCCTATGCTGGTTTCGAACTCCTGGCCTCAAGCATTCTTCCCACCTCTGCTTACCAAAGCCCTGGGATTATAGGTATGAGCCACTGCACCCAGCCTATTGATAACATTTTTCTGTTTTAAAAATATATTAATATTCCAAAGTAGAAAAAAAAAGTATGTTGAATCCCCATGTACAATTCACTCAGCTGCACAATGACCAACCATGGCCATTCTCATTTCAGTTATACCAGGAATTACAAACATTTTTTGGTAAAGGGCCAGATGGTAAATATCTTAGGCTTTGCAACCCTAGGAGGCAAAGTTGAACACATTATGTAAGTATTTATATAATGAGAAAACAAAATTCTACTCAGTCTTTATTGGTGAAAATTAAAAGGTAATAAATACAGTTTTAAAAATACTAGTGACGAGAATGAAATTCTTTTTTGGATTCGATAACATTTTGCTCAAGTGGGGTTCACAATTAGTGTTTCCTGTCATCAAAATTAAGTGCAAATACTCATCTGCTAATGCTGCTGTGTACAAATATTTTATGTATTAATCTTTGAAAATGTCCTTTCACACAACTAGGTATTGCTAAATACTGTTTTTATCCACTAACATATGATTGGTTTTTATCATAGACTGTATTTTTTATAAGTTTTAGATTTATAAGAAAAGTTGAGCAGAGTATAAAGTTCCTGTCTGTCCCCAAGTTTTCCATTACTGATATCTTACAAATATATGAATGAACCAATATTGATACATTATTATTAACTAAAGTCTTTATTCACATGTTTTTAGTTTTTATCTGATGTTCTTTAGTTGGTTTAGTTTTACCTAATGTTTCAGGATCCCATTCAGAATACCACATTACATTTAGTTACCGTGTCTTCCTAGGCTCTTCTTGGCTGTGACAGTTTCTCACACTTTCCTTGTTTTTGATGACCTTGACAGTTTTGAGGAGTATATGAGTTATAAGATGTGGATGCTCCTCTATTGGAATTTGTCTGATGTTTTTCTTATGTAGTAGACTAAGGTTATGGGTTTTTGGGAGAAAGATTGTAAAGTGCCATTTTCATGCTTTCGTATCAGGAGTACATACTAATACATTATTTATGACTGTTAATGTTGACTTCAAGCATATAATTTTGACTTACCGTATTTTTTACTTGGAGAAGACACTTTCAGAAAATTAAAAAATTTTTCTTTTGTTAGCTACAGGTTAATCATTTCCAATAGAAGGTTAGGTAGAAGAAGTTCCTCGTTTGCAAAGTTTAAATAGATTTTGAAATATGGATATTTCCTTTGCACTTACATTTTGGCCAAAAATGCTGCTTCAAAATGAGGAAATTAACATTGATACATTACTGATTAATATTCAGATCCCATTCAGGTTTTCACCAGTTGTCCCAGTAATGTCTTTTATAGCAGGAGGATCCAGTTTCAAACCGTATCACATTTATTTTCTTTCAGTTTTGAACATTTCCACAGTCTGACCTTGACTTACCCTTTTTGGCTGTATTATCCCCCACTAGGCTGCCCCTTTGCTTGGATGTCCTTTGGACTCTTCTTGTGTTACCAACCACAGGTTCTTAGGCTCCTATGCACTGGAAAATGAAATGAGGCAAGAAAGTGTCCCAGACAAGGCTTTATTCATGGCTGATGCTGGAACATGAGGAAGACAGCACTGGAGCAAGAGTTTTCCAGCTGGCTCCCTGAAGACAGGTCTTTCTGGTGTTTAAGGAACCATGGTGACATACATAAGCATGAGATATGTGAATGTCATTACATGTGCAGGGTGAAGCACAAGGTGTGCAGGCGCAGTGGGAAATCATGTTAGTACACACATGGCATGATTTTTTAAAATAGTGAATAAACCTCTCCCTGGGTGGGGAGTTTAGTATCAGAAGGAGGCAAGGTGTAAAGATTAGCCATTCTTCTGGTCTTACGAAGATATGGGCGATAGGATTAACTCCCTGGGGTAAGGTTTCAGGTGGGATGCTGTGTATTTTTGTTTCTTTAAGACCTTGCAATCAGTGGGTATGGCGCCTTGATAAGATTTAGTGTGGGATCCTGCTAATCTTAGTTTCCTCAAGTTCCAGCCATCAGCTGGAAGGAAAAACTGCATTTGTCAAGGTGAGGGTAGAGTCCTGCCCCTACTGTTTCTCACTTGGGCTTTGGTATCCCATGGCACCTGTCCTTACATGTGAATGGTCCTCCTTCCCTTTCTGAGCTCTGATACCCTCTGTGTGGCTTGGCTTCTGACTCCTTTTATGGTGTGTTTTGATGAATAGTAATTCATGATTTTAGTGCGGTAGCAGTTTAATCAAACTTTTATGGTTAATGGCCTTTTGTGTTCATTAAAATTTGTTCCTGGGTGAAGGGGAGAAGAAAAGCAAAGCACACTGCCATGTGTGTACCTACGCAACTGTCTTGCATGCTCTGCTCATGTACCCCAAAACCTATAATCCAATAAAAAATTAAAAAAAAAAAAAAAATTTGTTCCTACCTTGAGATCATAAAGATACTCTGCTATGTTACCTTCCTGACTTTTATTTTTTCCCTGTTAGTCTGTCCTATCATAGTCTATTAGGGCTTCTGTAACAAAATATCATAAACCAGGTAGCTTATGAACAAAATGCATTTATTTCCCAAAGTTCTGGTTGCTGGGAAGTCCAAGATCAAGGTGCTGGCAGATTTGTTGCCTGGTGAGAATCTACTTTCTCATATATGGCACCTTGTTCTGTGTTCTCACATGGTTGAAGGGGGTGAGTGAGCTCCCTTGGGCCTATTTTATAAGGGCAGTAAACCCATTTATGAGGGCTGAGTTCATGTTATGCTAACAAGGTCACTCAGGTGGCCTCCATGACCTACTCATTTTCCCAGAAGCCCCTTCTAATACTATCACCTTAGGAGGATGGTGTTATCATACCGTCATTAAGATTTCATATGAATTTTGAGGGAACACAAAATATTCAGACCGTAGCGCCTATAATCAGCCCAGAATTGATACTTAAGGGTTAAATTTTATTTGTTTCCATATGGATATTCAGTTGTTCCAATATTACATATTGACAAAGCTTTCTGTTCCCCACTGGTATATGTTAACTTTTTATATTGTCATTCATTTATCCATATGTGTGCATAGGTCTGTTTTGGGGCTCTGTGTCTCACTGAGTTGTTTATCTATTCTTGCCAACAGTAACAAATTGCTTTAATTAGTTTGGTTTACCTTGCTTGGTATTTATTGGAGCTTCTTAGAATTATGGGTTTATAGAGTTCATCAAACTTGGAGGTAGTTTGGCCATTATTTCTTTAAATGTTTTTTCTGTCTCAGCTCCTGTCTCCTAAACCCCTGTCCCCTTTCTCAGACTTCAGTTACACATGTGTAAACTGCTTGATGTTGTCCCATAGGTAACTGGTACTCTTTCTCCCACCAGTCTTTTTTTTCTTTCATACTTCATATAGTTTTTTGCTATGTCCTAAAGTTCATGGATCTTTTCTTCTGCAGCATCTATTCTATTTGGCTTCTTCGACTTCACAAAATTGTTTTGAGATTCATCCATGATGCACATAAATATTTCATTCCTTTTTATTATATCCTTATAGGGAGTTGTGACAATTATTTATCTATGCATATGTTTATGGACATTCAGGTTTTTTCCATTTTTTCTCTCTCTCTCTTTTTTTTTTTTTTTTTTTTTTTTTTTGAGATGGAGTTTTGCTCTTTTGCCCAGGCTGGAGTGAAGTGGCGTGATCTAGGCTCACTGCAAACCTCTGCCCCCTGGGTTCAAGCGATTCTCCTGCCTCAGCCTCCCGAGTAGCTGGGATTACAGGAGCCCGGCACCATGCCTGGTTGTATTTTTAGTAGAGACGGAGCTTCACCACGTTGGCCAGGCTGGTCTCAAATTCCTGACCTCAGGTGATCCACCCATCTCAGCCTCCCAAAGTTCTAGGATTACTAGCATGAGCCACTGCGCCCAGCCCCATTTTTTCTCTCTCATAAATAAAACAAGAATGACTGCCTTTATTCTGATGGAAAATATGTATAGTAATCTCTTTTTTGTTGTTCCAGTGGCTATATATATCTTCTTAACATGCACATTAAGTTTTCAAAATTAATTTTATTGAGGTATAATAACTATATAACTTTATTGAGGTATGCAACTTTTTATACCTCTGTAATACTACTTTATAATAGAACTTCATTGAGGTCTAGTTTCCATACCATAAAATTCACCTGTGTTAAGTGTGTGATTTAGTGAGTTTTAGGTAATTTACAACATTATGCAACCATCACTACCCTCTGATTTTAGAGCATTTCCACCATCCCAAAGTGGTTACCTGTAGCCTTTATTGGCATTTCCTATTACCCTCTAAGCCCCAGCCAACCATTAATGTGCTTTCTGACCCTGTAGATTTGCTTTTTCTAGGCATGTCATATAAATGGAATCATACAATATGTTGTCTTTTGCATCTGGCACCTTTCCCTTAGCATGCTGTTTTTAAGGTTCATCCACGCTGTAACATTTGTTATACTTCATTCCTTTTTAGTGCTGAGTAGTATTCCATTGTATGGTGTGGTATAATAAATAATATATCTAGTCTTTGTCACTATTTCTGGTACAGAGCTTCAAACGCCGTGGAATTTCCTGAGTGACGGGAGTGTCTTTGTTATACCAATGAGGTGACTCAGGTGGCCTCCTGATAGCTTCAGGTTGAGGGCTGACCACTACAAAAGACCAAAAACATGATTAGAAGACTAAGGCTTTCAGCTGCCAGACCTCCTGGGAGAGGGAAAAGGAGTTTTCTGGGGAGTAGAGATTGAGTTTAATCATTTGGCCAGTGATTTAATCAATAGTGTCTGTGTAATGGGGCCCCCATAGAAACTCTGGATATTGACACTCAGTGGAGCTTCTTGGTTGGTGAACACATTGATGATCTGGTGCCAGGAGAGTGATTCACTTTCATTCCACAGAGAGAGGGTGCAGAAGCTCTGTAATCTCTTCCAGACTTCGTTCTGTGTATATCCTTTGTAATAAAACTAATCGTAAATATAGCACTATTCTGAGTTCTGTGAGTTACCCTAGTAAATTGTTAAGCCTGGGGAGATTGTGGGAACTCTTGAATTTGTAGCCAGTAAGTCCAAAATGTAGGAAACCTGGGGATCCCCAGAGTGCAGTTGACTTCTGAAGTGAGGGAAATTTTATGGAAGACTGAGCTCTTCACTTGTGGGATCTCGTACCCATAAGCCTTGATGGTTAATGTCCAAATTGTATTGCAGAACACCCAGTTGGGGTGTAAACAGTATAGAGATGTACTCCATTTTGTTTGTTCATTTACCAGTTGATGGACATTTGAATTGCTTCCACTTTTTGGCCATTATGACTGGTGAATAATGATGATATGAATATTTACTTATTAGTGTTTGGTGGATATATTTTATTTCTTTTAGGTAGATACATAGATGTGAAATCCTTGTTTGTCTACTACATTTATGTTTAACTTTGTAAGAAATTATCAGAATGGTTTCCAAAGTGGTTGTGCTATTTTGCATTCTTACCAACACTTAATATTTTCTGTCTTTTTTAGTATAGCTATTCTGGTGGGTGTTAAGTGGTATGTCATAGTGGTTTTAGTGTGCCTTTCCCTAATGAGTAATGCTATATGTATCACTTGTAAATATTTCCTCCCAACCTGTGGCTTATCTTCTCATTTTATTAGTAGTATCTTTTCAAGCCAGAAAATTTTTATTTTGATAAAATATTATATCGCTTCTCGGCCTTTTGGTTAAGATCAAGTGATAAAATACTGTGTATCAGTTTTTATTTTGTCAGTTGTGTTTTTGGTGTTATATCTAAGAAATCTTGCCTAATCTAGGGCCATGAAGATATTCTCCTGTGTTGTTCTAAGGTTTTTGTAGTTTTTTTTAACTCTTAAATTTAGGCCTATAATTCATTCTGTGTTAATTGTTACCTATGGTGTGAGGTAAGGGTCTAAAAATATTTACCTTTTTGACTGTAGCTATCTAGTTGTTCAAACTTTTTAAAAAATTTTTCCCCTCAATTGCCCTGACACCTTTGTCAAAAAAAGTTTTTATTTCTGGATTCTCAGTTCAGTACAGTTGTGTTCAATTGATCTATATATCTTTTTTTGTATGCCATTAGTCATATTTCACTTTGTTGCACAGGCTGGTGTAGAGTGGTCCAATTATAGCTCACTGTAAGCCTCAAACTCCTGGGCTCAAGCGATCCTCCCACCTCAGCCTCCCAAGTAGCCAAGACTACAGGTATACCACCACTCCTGGTTACTTTTTAAAATTTGTGTAGAGACATAGTCTTACTTTATTGCCCTGGCTGGTCTCGAATTCCTGGCCTCAAGTCATCCTCCCATTTAGGCCTACCCAAGTGTTGGGATTACTGGCGAGAACCACTGTGCCTGGCCAGTATTGTCTTGATTATTGTAATTTTGTAGTAAGTTTTGAAATAATATAAGTCCTCATGCTTTGTTCTAGTTCCAGATTGTTTTGGCTTTTCTGAGTCCTTTGCATTTCCAAATAAATTTTAGGACCTGTTTGTTGGTTTCTGGAAAAAATCCACTGGGATTGAGGTGGAGATTGCATTGATCAGTCTGGGGAGAGTAGCCATTTTGATAATATTGATTCTTCCAATCCATGTACATGAGGTGGTCTCTTAATTTATTTGCATATTTCCTGTAATTATTTAAACACATTATACACTAACAGACAGATACACACACACACACACACACTCTCTCTCTCTCTCTCTCTCTCTCTCTCTTTCTCAATTTGGAAACTCTCTCTCTCTCTTTCATAACTAGCCTTATCATGCTTTCCTATTTCTTCCTTCTCTGCATCATGATGCCTTCCATTTTTAAATTATGTCTCACATAATCCTCTTACTTGGATTTATTTTTTTTCTGCCCTGCTTCCCACCCCCCCCACCAGAGTCTTAATCTCTCGCCCACACTGGAGTGCAGTGGCACAATCTCAGCTCACTGCAACCTCTGCTTGTCAGGTTGCAGCAGTTCTCCTACCTCAGCCTCCTGATTAGCTGGAATTACAGGCATGCACCACGACACCTGGCTCATTTTTGTAATTTTAGTAGAGATGGGGGTTTCGCCAAGTTAGCCAGGCTGATCTTGAACTTCTGACCTTAGGATCTGCCTGCCTCTGCCTTCCAAAGTGCTGGGATTACAGGCATGAGCCACTGTACCCAGCTGTGTTTCATTTTGTCAAACTGTAGTCTTGAATAATTTTTTTTGAAAATGGTCTATTCTTTATAAAATTTCATTTTGTCATCTCATTTGTTTTCTTGTTTGCCATATTCTAGAATCAAAATTATTTTCCCTCAAAACTTTGAAGATATAGCTACGTTGCCTTTTATATTCAGTATGTTGGCTGAGAGTTTGTTGAAAATATGATTTTATGTTTTCGTATATATGACATTTTTTGGAAACAGGATTTTTCTTTTGGATTTCTGAAAATTTAGCCCTAGCTGTGTAAAGTCTCTGTTCATATAGAGGTTTTCTTGATCTTAGCTTTTTAACTTTACTCATTTCTAGAAATTTTTGTTTATTCCTTTGTCATTCTAGACTGTACTTTCTCTAGAACTGCTTTTAGGTAGATGTTGCTCTGTATTTCATCTCTTACTCCTTCAGTGTATTCAGAGAATGTTCATTTTCTCAATTTTCTAACTCTGATCTGTTCATCTATCATCAGTCATATAGTGAATTCTTAGACTTCAGGGTTTTTTTCTGTCCTCATACCAGCCTAATGTTTAATTGATGTGACATCACACACACACACCTTTTTTTTTTTTTTGAGACAGTTTTCTCTTCTTGTTGTTCAGGCTGGAGTGCAGTGGCGGGATCTTGGCTCACCGCAACATCCACCTCCTGGGTTTAAGCAATTCTCCTGCCTCACTCAGCCTCCCAAGTTGCTGGGATTACAGACACACGCCACCACGCCCTGCTAATTTTTTTGTATTTTTAGTAGAGACAGGGTTTCACCATGTTGGCCAGGCTGGTCTCTTAACTCCTGACCTCAGGTGATCCACCTGCTCAGCCTCCCAAATTGCTGGGATTGCAGGTGTGAGCCACTGCAGCTGGCTGATTTTACATATTTAAAGCTGTCTTTGGTTGTCTTATTAAACATTTTCTTGAATATTAATTTTGTTTCTCAAATTGCCATTTCTCAGTTTCATGACATTGGTTTTTCTCAGAGATTAATTCTTAGTTTTATCTTTTTCCTGTTTGCGTGTGGAAGACTTTTGTGTTTGCATTGCTTGTTTCTGGGAGGGTGTGATATGTTGTTTGGTAGAATGTACACATAGGTTTTCTTCTGACATTGTGGTTTCTCTGTCTTTTTGGGGGACCAATAGCAACCTGGATTGGTATCTTCTTTCTTTGGTCCCAGTGCTACTGCTGTAGTCTCAGTACACGGAATGTCTCTTGTTTGTCATGAGCAAGCTAATGGGGAAGGGGAGAGAAGAGTTAACCCTGTTCCAAATATGGCTCCTAGTGACTCATTCTTTCCATTGATATGAGGCTTATTGCCTCTTCTTGTATCCATTGAATCTAGTACTTCTAGAATTTTAATTGCTCCTACCTCCTCTGCTCTTCTTTTTGTGAGTTATGTAGTTCGTCTAGTTTTCAGAAAGTTGTTTTCTTTAAACTATAGTGAATTCTTCTGTCATTCTTGCACCTTTTATGTTCCTCGTTCCTGTTCTGTTTCTTTTTTTTAAATGTTTCTATTTAAATAGTTTCTCCTGTTTTGTGTTCTCCATGAGGGGAAATATTCATTTATGCTTGAATGTGGTACCCATATAAAATTTTTTTCTGATACTGTTTTTCTATTACATATGCTCAAGTCTAAAATAAAAGATCTCATAAATTTTAACTTAGTTTTGGTTATAAAATAGTTTGCCTTTTTCAATAGTAATAATAACTTTAAAAATTTTTGTTCTGATTATGGTTTTGGGTTTGGGTTTTTTAAAGTGTTTCCTTTTCCTTTTATTTTCCAGCTCTTTTATGCCTTTCAAGATGATAGGTATCTGTACATGGTAATGGAGTACATGCCTGGTGGAGACCTTGTAAACCTCATGAGTAATTATGATGTGCCTGAAAAATGGGCCAAATTTTACACTGCTGAAGTTGTTCTTGCTCTGGATGCAATACACTCCATGGGTTTAATACACAGAGATGTGAAGCCTGACAACATGCTCTTGGATAAACATGGACATCTAAAATTAGCAGATTTTGGCACATGTATGAAGATGGATGAAGTAAGTAAGCAATTTTTTTTAAATGCCAGTGTTTTGAGGAACAAAAATAAATGAAATACATTAAATCAGGTCTTCATCGTTTTGAGCAAAGGTAAATTTAGTTTTCATAACTGTATACCAACCCAAACAAGATAAAACCAACTTATAACTGTTTTTAGCAGTCATTTATGTAGCTATAGAGTACCCACCAAGAAAAATAAAATCTTAGCTAACTTAGTTATCTTCCTCATAGACTGTTGACAAGCATTTGCTACCAATCAGAATTGGTTCATGAGTGTAATCTAGGTGAAGAAGGACACAAAATCTAAATTAAGGTAAATGGGTATTTCCACCACCATTGTTGTTTCTGCTTTTTTTTTTTTTTTTCTTTAAAAGAGGAGGTAAAAGTAAGTAAAGAAATTTATCTTACCACCTCCTGCTCACTCCTTCTACATCAACCATGCAGAATAAATTTGGGAACGTCATTTATTGTGATGCTTTACTTGTTGATCAATTCATATGATGATTAATAGGTTCAGTGTCATTAAACTTGTAGCTAATTATGATATTGATTTATTTTGATTATAAAATTTATATATCTTGCCCTATTCACTGTAAGTGTGCAGTAATTCTTGATGGAGAGGGATCGGGTTTTATTTCCTTTGTATTCCTTTGTTGGACCTAGGAGGTGACTTATAATGTTAATATATATTGACAGCAAACTGTATTTCATCTTTTGTATGTTTTTCATAACTTTCCAGTATGCTTATAAAGCAAATCCTATTTCTTGGTAGTTACCTAGTCAAATGTTTCTTTTGGTTAAGATAATTTTCACTCTACCTCTTAACTTACTCATGCCACCTGTATGACACTCACTTTGTTAATAATTCTACCTTTATCAGCATTCCAGCTTCTTCCAAGCTCATCTCAGATCTTACCTTGGCTTTAAGGTTCTTTCTAATAATCCTAACCAGACTGATCACTCTTTAATGTCATAATGTCCATAATTTCCTCACATAGTCAGAATTTGTGCTGTACTTTATAGGCCATTTCTCTCCATCTTAATCTACCCAGCTAAAACTTAGCATCCCTTTATGTTTTTGGTCTTCTTGATAGAGTCTGCTATTATGTTCTGCAACCAGTAATCGATGTTTAATAGGTAGAGTTTTTTATTGTAGCCAAAGCTCCCTCTTGTGGTATTTGGTATAATGTAGTGTGAAATGATTAACAGTGAAAATTATCTTTAATGAAAATGAAATATGAAATAATTTCCTAATAGAATGCTAAACTTGTTTATGCCTGATACACATAATGGAAGACGTTTTATGCTGTACTTCCATGAATGTATTTGGATTTTCATTAAACCAAAAACTTTTGGGGCTGGGGTGTAGAGAAAGAAATCATATCACATGTTTTTAGGGAGGATAAGGGTGGTTAAGGAGAGAAAGGTGTAGAGCAGGAGAATATGGGGAACAGGATGGAATATGGTACCTACAGAATAATGGTATAAGTATGTAAACAAATACTAAAATCAGCTATTGAAATGCGTAAATTGTCTCTTTACAAGGCAAAATTATGGCCTAATTTTGTTTACTGTTTTTACTTTTATTATTTCTAATGAATTTTAAAATATGGACTACTTCAAGAATTTGCATGTTATGCTTGTGCAGAGGCCATGCCAATCTTCTCTGTATCGTTCTAATTTTAGTATATGTGCTGCCGAAGTGAGCACTGTTTACTGTTTTTAAACTCAGGTACAGACAGTTGAGTTAATTATATTCCTTGGTTCATAGTTTATTGTCATGAGTAGTCAACACAAAGGCCTCATCTTGTTTTCATTTTATATTTTCCTCCCTTCTCTCTTTCCTCTCCCTAATAGGTAGCTACTATATGTTTACCATATACTCTTGCAGAGTATTATTGTAGTGTGCACATATGTTCTTAGTTGGTATAAACAGTGTCTTGCTATAGATGTCATTTTGTTACTCAGCATGGGTTTTATGTCTCTCCCTGATAAATGTCAGTTAGTTCATTGCTTCTTTCTGCTACTTTAGTATCTATCAATCAGTTTACCTTTTTATCCTCTGGATGTTGAATTTCTAGGTCACCTCCAAATCCCTGCTAATGGCAAGACTGTCTTGAACATCTTTATACATGTCCCATGTATATGCTGAGAAGGGATTCTCTAAGTATAAACATAGAAGTGAAACTATTGTATCAGAGGGTACATAAAGAATTGCCTGATCTCCAGAATGACTGTGAATGTTTGTAACTTCTTACCAGTAGTGCATGAGAGATCTTGTCTTCCCATATCCTTGCTAATACTTATTCAGTTCTCTAAGGGTTACCAGTTCCATTGATATACAGTAGTATATATAAATAATTAAGTTTATCTTATTGGACTAGGTTAGCCAAGGAAAAAGTAAATAAATAAAAATCAGATTAATCTTTTTTTGTTGTTGTAGACAGGGTCTCCTCTATTGCCCAGGCTGGAGTGTTGTGGTGTAATCATAGCTACTGTAGCCTGAAACCCCTGGGCTTCAGGATCCTCCCACCTTATCCTCCTCAGGCATTGCACCACCACACCTGGTCATTTTTTAATGTTTTGTAGGGACCGTTGTCTCCCTATGTTGCCAAGGCTGGTCTCAAACTCCTGGGCTCAAGTGATCCTCCTGCTTCAGCCTCTCAAAGTGCTGGGATTACAGATGTAAGACACTGTGCCTGGCCAGTTATGTTAATTTTGTAACTAATGATGACAAACCTCTCTTCATATATTTGTCAGTCATTTCTGTTTTGTGAATTACCTATTTGTATCTTTTAACTCTTTTAAATTGGTTTCTTGTTCATGCACAGCGATTCCTTATGTAATCTAGATAGTGATTCCACAGATATTGCTGATAACATCTTCCAGTGTGTTGCCCATCCATGCCTTCCTTTGTTTGAATAGAAATCCTTCATTCTGATGTAGTCAAAGATTTTTTTTTTTAACAAATACTGAGCTTTAAAACCGTTGTTTTACCCCCAACCTCCATTCCTTAAGCAATACTAAGGATAATTATACAATGTTTAAAAACAAAAGTTTTTTATTAAAACTATAGTACATTGAATTTATAATTTTCTATTGGTTGTTAACATGAATAGTGTTATTACAAGTTTCAGATTCAACACTTCATGTGCCTCTGTTTGATTATTGTTACTATATTAAAGTAAAGCCATTAGAAATGTCCATAGTTTTGGCCAGGCATGGTGGCTCACGCCTGTAATCCCAGCACTTTGGGAGGCCAAGGTGGGCAGATTGCTTGAGGCTAGGAGTTCAAGACCAGCCTGGCAAACAAGGTGAACCCCTGTTTCTACTAAAAATACAAAAATTAGCCAGGCGTGATGGTGCATGCCTGTAATTCCAGCTGCTTGGGTGCCTGAGGCATGAGAATTGCTTGAACCCAGGAGGCGGAGGTTACAGTGAGCTGAGATGGCGCCAGGCCACTGCCTCCAGCCTGAGTGACAGAGCAAGACCCTGTCTCAAAAAAAAAAAAGAAATGTCCATAGTTTTATTCTCATCCACTTACAGAAGGGATTAGCAAAGTAGAATACAACGGCCTGTGACTTGGTTTTATACAGCTTACGTACCAAAAATAATTTTTACATTTTTTAAAAAAAGAAGAAAAATGTGTGACAGAGACCCTGTGTGGCCTACAAAGCCAAAATATTTAGTCTGGCCCTTTATAGGAAAAATTAGCCAAAATTATCTATACTATAGACATACATGCACAAATTATTTTCAACTATTTTGGCTTCCTATAAAATGTTATGCCATGGATAAAAGCAAAAATAAAATACAACTATAAACTTATAAGGACTAAAATAACTTGTCACTTTCAGAATTAAGAATAATGGTATCTTATTAAATTCTGTAATTGATAAATCATATATTACACAACTTTCTGGATGCAGTTCTTCTATTACCCTTATTCTCTCAGTAAGAAAAAACTGATCTAAATGTGAGAGTCACGTTGTAAGATTCTTATGTGTAGATTTGTCTCAGTGAAAGCTGAGAGCTACTGCTATATTGGGTTTACTCTTTGCCTGTCATGCATTTTATAGCAACCGTTACCACCTTGTAAGAGTATTATTATATGTTAATATTTTAAATTACCTGAAGAGGCTGGGCATGGTGGCTCATGCCTGTAATCCCAACACTTTGGGAGGCTGAGGTGGGTAGATCACCTGAGGTCGGAAGTTCAAGACCAGCCTGGCTAACATGGCGAAACCTTGTCTCCACTAAAAATACAAATATTAGCTGGGTGTGGTGGCGCAGGCCTATAATCTGAGCTACTCAGGAGGCTGAGGCAGGAGAATCACTTGAACCCGGGAGGCGGAAGTTGCAGTCAGTCGAGATGGTGCCACTACACTCCAGCATGGGTGACAGAGTGAGACTCCATCTCAAAAAAAAAAAAAAAAAACCTGAAGATAGGATACGATTATTATCCATTAATATTCTAGTGTATGCCATTTGATTAAATAGAGACTGTCATTTTTTAAAAGCTAACTGGTAGCTTTTCTTAAAGTAATTTTTTTTAAAAATATGCATTTTCAAAAGGTTTCTCAGATTATTTTAAATATCAGATTCAATGTGTATTTGCTAAATGTATTTGATGTCTTATGGGCAAAAATATCATAAATTGAGAGAATTTACTGAAAACACTGAATTTACTGAAAATAGAAGAATATACCAAAAACAGAAGCTTTAGATGATTCTTCTAAAAAATTCCATTTACGGTTTTTCTTCTCCACTTTTATAGGAAGCATTTCAGTTGTTTTTAGAGTAACTCCAAGATTTTCAATTGACCAATTTTTTGTTTTCAGTTACTTATCTCTATATATCATAGTTTTTGTCCATGATAACACATCAAATATATTTAGAAAATACACATTTAATCTGATGCATTTAAAATAAAATAATTTGAGAAACTTTTTGAAAATGCATACCTGATTATCCTGCATTCCAGCTTAATACCCTTCAGTAGATTTCTGTCTTCAACTGAATTAAGTTTGAACTCCTTAGCTTGTCACATAAAATTTCTTCTGATGATACGACCCCCTGCCTGCTTTCGTACCCTGTTCTCTATCATTTGACAGTACTTTATGGCTTAGAAGTCTTGAGTTACATGTAGTTATTTCTGTACTATGATATATCATGATTCTTGGCCTATATATCTGCTGTCTAATAATTTGCCTGGCAAGTTCCCATTCATATTTTGAAACTCAGTCCACAGTTTGTCATCTTGTGAAAGCTCCTTAGGTTGGCTTCTTTGTCTTTTCCGCATGCCCACCTTGTGAGGCGTTTTCTTAGTTTTTGACACTGTACAATGTTCAAGACTTGTCTTATATTTTCTCTGTCTCAGCTCTGGAATCACCTGCTTCTCCAAGAAGCTCTGATTCTTTTTATTAAAGAGTGGCATTTAGAAATCAATAATTGGGTGCTAGATGTGCTCATTGCTTCTAGACTGTCATTACTTCTGGACCTTGTCAGCTGACAGACTTAGGGGGTATGTATTGTATATACTAAATGTACTAAACCATAAACCACATGCACACATGTTTATATTTAATTTTGTGTATGTCTCTATATATAGCATATTGAAAATTAGGAGTTCATACTGATAACTCTGATAACTCCAGCACCACTGGGTTTATTCTAGTCTCCCTCCTTTCTTTTTTATAGTTTCTTTCATGAACAGTAAAAACATTGCATTTCATTATCTGCAGTATATTTACGGATAATGCCCACTGTTGGGTGGGCAAAGGCTGGAAAGAAGGGAGTGATGATTAGTATGTGAAAGTAGTTTACTATTAGTATCTACTATTATATAGTAAATACTATTACTATTAGTAATTACTATATAGACTATAATAGTTTATAATCAATAAAAATCTTTAGTCCTACCTAAGATTTATTCTGCAAGTGGTTATTCACACTCATGGGCAGCCTACCCTTCCAACCTTCATTTTGTGGAACTTTACATTTAGTTGATTTGGATTTCACTGCATTTTCTTGAACATGTTTATACCAGGTTCTTCCTGTTTCTTTATTTATGCTCTTTTTTTCCTATCGAAATTGTCATACTGCCCTCTCTCCTTTAAACCCTAATTTATCCGTTCTTTACAGCCTAACCTGAGGCCAGTTCTTTCTTATCTTGCCCTTTCTTCTCCTCCCTCTGAACCTTTGAATGCTAAATAACTTTTCCTTCGGTTGCATGTGTTTGTGTGTGTGTTTGTCTCCAGTACGGTGATTTTAGTAGCTGAGTCTCATATAATTTTTTACAAGTCTAATTTCTATGGATGTATGTGAAATAAGGAAATTTTCTTTAACCTAATAAGGGTCTATTAGTATTTCCCCCAACAGAAGTCTAGACTATAGGACAGTCCATGATAAAAATTAATTGTATACCCTGCCTTTTGAAGTCAGGCACTGTCTTGTTCATCGTTTGTCATTTGTAATAATCCACACAAAGTATTACTCCCATAGGTTGCTCAATTATGTCCATAAAATTTATTTTTTAAATTTCTGTTCAAAGTAAAATAGCTTTAATTCTCTATTTGCTGTATATGTGGGAAAATAAAACCCAATTTGAGAATGAATGAAAGAATTTTTGAAATTAACTTCCCATGTTAACATATTTTATAGCACTTAAATAAAAAGTGCTATAAAGTTACATAAATTAGGTTTGCAAAATAGGTTCAACCTCCTTTTCTCAAGGTAGCCATAATACTTAGTATTTGGTAGTTTGTATAGCTTCCTTATGAGGAATGTGGGCAACACATTCTTTCCTGGGCAGGTGAAGGAAATAAATGGTACTTAAATTAATCCCTCAAATCATTGCAAGTTGAACAGAGCTAGGGGTGAGGAAATACCATTTAGCACTATGCTTCTCAAGTCATTTAATTTTGCAGCATGCAGACACACACACCCCTATAATGGTTATTGTACTTCTCAAAAAGACATAAGAGAGGGATTATTTTATTATCTACTGAAACTAAACACAAATAAGTGGTTTTAAAAAATCATCTTGCCAAATACATTGATACAACAGCTGCATATTTCTAAATGTATAGCTTTCAAACTTAAAAGATTTTTTAAATTTAAAAATTTGGTCTATTTCTTTATTTTTCTTCTTGGTAATTAAGATCCAGTTCTTTATTCAACCTCCAAACTGGGGCCCTTTGTTATCTTAATTGTTTCGGTTTATTCTGGAAATATGAAAGCGTCCTTTCTCTAATGATTCTTTTTCCCAAGCCAGAGTCTTTAAGACCACATTTTGTACTAATCTTATAACTATAGTGTAAGAAATAAGAAAAACAAAAATTGTCGATTTGTATGGAATCTCCATTTTACAACCTTTTTCTTCTTTCATTGAGGAAACCTCCTGTATTTTAGGGTTGACAGTTTATTCCTGATCTCCCATAATTTAGGCATTTTTCCAATGTATTGATTCTTTGTATCCCAGAGTCATGTCAGCAGTGAAGTTCTGTTGGTAGCAATATGTAATCACTGTATATCTAGTAATAAATAGATTAATTGCATTTATAAGTGTGTGTTTTTACACTGATCTGTTTTTTCGTTATCTTTCCTATTTATTCAGACGGGCATGGTACATTGTGATACAGCAGTTGGAACACCTGATTATATATCACCTGAGGTTCTGAAATCACAAGGGGGTGATGGTTACTATGGGCGAGAATGTGATTGGTGGTCTGTAGGTGTTTTCCTTTTTGAGATGCTAGTGGGTAAGTAAATATTTTAACTTCTTTTTTCAAAATCCTTCTTATAATACTTTAGTTCAGTCAAGAATTTGAGAATGTAAGGAAATTAATTGCCTGTGTCATAGGGAAGAATTGGATTTCTGGAAACTTGGAATTAGTAATATCTGATACAGGAAACTGTTAATTGGAAAATTAGTACCAAGCCTGATACTGGCATGGTGATTAAATAGAGTAAGTAGAATATAAAAAGAATTAAAAATATATCACCAGGAAATAGTTCTCCAGTAGACATTTTTGAATAAGAAGTAAGTTTACCGCTTCAGTGGGCCTTCATTCTAAAATTTTCCTTCTTTCTTTTTTTTTTTTAAGGCAGGGTCTTGCTCTGTTGCCCTGGCTGGAGTGCAATAGCATGAACACGGCTCACTGCAGCCTTGACCTCTCCTAGGCTCAAGTAATCATCCCACTTTGCCTCCAGAGTAGTTAGGATTACAGACACATGCCACCAAACCTGGCTTATTTTTTTTTATCTTTTGTAGAGAGTGGTCTCATCATGTTGCCCAGGCTGGTCTCAAACTCCTGACCTCAAGTGATCCTCCCACCTCAGTCTCCCAAAGTGCTGGGATTTTAGGCATGAGCCACCATACCTAGCCCTCCAAGATTTTCTTATCAATTATATTTGTTTTAATATTTAAATATAAGGCTTAATATTTGTCCCAATAGTAGTAGAGAAGTAAAAAATCTCTTTTTATGCAATTATATGATTGATTTTGTAAACGGTATTCCTTCTATTTACTACTTGCATATATATTTTGTTTGTAATTCTTGTGTAATAAATTATAAATATAGTGTTTACCATTTGATTATCTTGATAAACATATTTTATAATAAAATTTCAGTTTTAGAAAACTCAGGCAAATTTAATTCTTTCTTTTTTTTTTTTAACCAAATCAAAATTTGAAAGGCTGAAGTTTTTCAAAATTTTCATCACATCATAGATTTCATTTCTAAAGTTTCCCATTTCTAAGTACCAGAATCATAAAAATATTAATACCTTATGGCTAAGGAAGTCAGTGACTGAATTACTTGGCATGGGGATGAGAGTTGAAAATGTAGCTAAATCCGCTTTCCAAGGCAAGTATGTCAAGGCTAATAATATAATATGGAATTAATTAGAGTTAAACATATACTTTTTGGAATTAGAGAATATATTTTCTAAAAGATGACCCTAAAAGAAATGGTAGTATAAAACCTGTATGATAATAGATTATGGTTGTTGCTAGAAAATCAGAAATTTTTGGTAAATTGCAAGTTTAATAACTACTGTGGAACTTTTTTGTGACGTAAATTGCCTTCCCTTGGTAACCGTCTTGTGTATATATAGCATTGATCTTGTTACGTTTTGTTTCGTGTCATAGTATGACCTAACTTTATTTTGGACCTTTCAGAGTGAGTCTCTTTGTACACATCATATGGTCCCGTGTAGCTGTCTGTTCTCTCACCTCTGGCCTGATCTGATGATATTCTAGGTTGTGTCTTGTAATCTTTTGAAAATAGAATGTCTTCTCTTTTTTTGCCTAGACACTCTTACTAGGAATTTACAAAATAAGGCACTTTAGAGGAAGTAATTTGGCTCATTCAATGAAGAGGCTATTTAAATTCTCATGACTGCCAGGGTGGGTGGTGCTAGCTCAGCTCCGCAGGAGGCTGAGGCAGGAGGATCACTTGAGCTCAGGAGTTCAAGGCCAGCCTGGGCAACATATGAGATACTGTGTCTAAAAAAGTAGTAATTAAAAAAATTTAATGTAAGAAAGTTAAAAAATAAATTAAAAAAATAAAAAATAAAATCTTGAATTCAAAGCTCCCCTCTACCTTTCTTTCAACACAAACAAAAAATAACCTGAAGACATTTTTTGAAGTTTTAGGTTGGCTGATTTGAGAAAATCAGGTTTCCATTAAAGTTACTTGCAGTGTAGGTGTACTGGCAGGGCCTATAGCACTTGTGGATTTTGCTGAGTACTGGCCAATATGGTGCCTTCAGCATTTGCCATCTTTATACTTGCTTCAGTGCATCTATCACAGTCATTAAGAACACTGCATGGGGAGACCATTAGTGCCCTCTTTTAACTCTACCTATATGTCATTTTAAGTTAGTCACAGTCTGTCTCTCTGGGCCTGACTTCCTCTTATATAAAATAATAGAGCTGGTTTAACTCTTGGAGCAGCCCTGTCTGTCCATCCTATCATGATGGGAGTATTTATATCTATGCTGTCTAGTGCGGTAACCACTGGTTACATCGAGCACTTAAAATGTGGATAATATAACTAGGGAATTGTGTTTTTTATTTCATTTAATTCATTTTAACTTTAAATTGCCACCTATAGCTAGTGGCAACTGTGTTGTATAATGTAGCTCTAGAGAGTGATTTCAAAATGCTGATCCAGCTCAAGCATTAAAGGACTCTGGTCTGACCCCACATAGAAAATCCTTCTCTTGAACTGTTCAGTAAAACATTTCCTTTTTTATGTTAAAAAAAAAAAACATCAAATTCTGGAGTTATCATTGATTTTATTTTGCTTTTAAGGGATGAGGGATCATTGGTGGGTGTTACAATTTAAATATATTCTTCGTTTTAAGAATATAACAGTATGTCTGTTGTTTTGACTAGGACTCTGTGCCCATAGAATATTTGTTCTTCCATGCATGTGACAAATTTAAACTTAACATATTTAAATATTAGATGAAAAGTGTTTCATTTGCATTCTCTGTTACACTCAGTATCTTCTTTCTTGAAATTTTAGGGGATACTCCATTTTATGCAGATTCACTTGTAGGAACATATAGCAAAATTATGGATCATAAGAATTCACTGTGTTTCCCTGAAGATGCAGAAATTTCTAAACATGCAAAGAATCTCATCTGTGCCTTCTTAACAGATAGGTAATGTACATTGAGTTTCTTTGTAGAGAAGCCCTTTTATGTTTAAATTAGTACAAATAAAAGCATACCTCGCTTATTTACATATGAAATCAGTCTGCCTCTCATTATCCAAGTAGCATCTAATTCTGGGTTAGCCTTTTTCTAATGTTAAGCCATATGTGTACAGCTTATTTGTAATCTAACTCTAACCTTAACCCTCATGTCTAAAAAGGAAAAAAACTTGGTAAAATAATGGATTTAAAAGAAATAAAACTTTTATTTTGTTCACATTTTATCCTCCAGGCTGGTTAATCCATATTACTCTTATATAACTTTTGAGAGGATTTTGTGTAAATAAATACTCAATAGGTTATAATCTTAAAAACTATTTGTGTTAGACTTGAGAGTGCTCCCTTTCTAACCCTTTTTAATTTGCATTTGAATATGAGCAAGTCTATTCTGAAATTCTATACTTTTAAAAACAAAATAGGTGAACAAACATATGAAAACCTGCCTCAAAAAGAGAAGCTAGAAAACTGTTTTATTTCTCTTCCTTGGTTACTCCATTCAATTTTTTTCTAATGTCCCATTTTATATTTGTGATAGTAGTCATCCTTTCAAAGGACCAACATAATGAAGAGACTGCTCACACCCTTGTCCAAACTTACACATCAGCTCTGTGATCTTGGGGAAATTATTTTTACTTTTTTGAAAAATAATTTTACTCATCCATAAAACAGTGGGCTCAAAATACATAATGAATGGCCCTTCTAGCTTGATTGTGCCAAGATTCCTCATTGTTTTTTAACTTGTTACCAGCATTACTGCAGTGACTATCCTCATACATTCATCTCTGCATACTTTTTATAGATTAAATCTTAAAAGATGGAATTCTGGGATATGCATTTTAAAATTGGGTGATGTTACAAAATTGATCCCCAGAGAAGTTGTATCAGAATGTATTTTTATTAACAAAATTGTTTTCCCCTCATCAAACTGAATATTATAAAACATATTTCCTTTTTTCATCAAAGAGGATAATTATTTTTATCTATTAATCATTTGTAGAATGAAACTTTAATATCTGTCAGTTAGATGGTTGATGAGCAGTCAGTGCTGATAAACTCAAAGTAAAATGGAAATGATTATTTATATATTAAGACCTGGAGATCAGGAGATGTTATCTTTGAAAAGGAGGAGAGATGCCTCTTTCTAAAGGATAAGGTGGAAGAAGAACAAAGCCTGTATAATGTTTGATGTGGGAACTGAGCAGGATTGGTAGGGATGGTCATTATTTGTGGTGGATGATAAATTGTACCATAGGGTACACCTGTTTTATGTTAATGAAAGGAGTGTTGTGAAAGATTTGAGTTAATAGTTATGGGATGGGAGTGTGCAGTCTAAGGAATGATTGTAGGTGGAAAACAGATATTTTGAAAATAAGTTAATGCCATAAATACGGCTAGGAGCAGTTCCCTTTAAGGTCTACAGGTTTTCCTATTTATGTTAAACATAGCTCCAGGGCCATGTATAACACAAATGCGCTCTATTTCCATACACACTTCATTGAAGACTCAGAGGGACAAAGAATGAAATTCTTTGTGACATTTTTTGTATATGCAGAATAACTTTAATAAAATATACATGTAGAGAGATAATCTATCAGAATAAATATGGATAGCTCTAAACATAACATATGAATTCTTTTCAGGAAACGGAGAGATTTTTAAAACAATATTTCTATTAGAGAAGTTTTGAATAACTCTTCTCTGCCATAAGTTAGACTATGTTTATGTCCTGAAGTTATTGTCATTCAGTTGTGGCACATGCAGGTGAATTTTTTTTTTGCAAACTGTAGACCAAAACATTTTACTTTCCATGACATTTATTATGCATTGCAGTTTTTAAAATCTATCTAAAGAGATCACATGCAGTAACTTGGGACTGTTTATTTTTGAGAAACATTTAAGCTTAATCTTTTAATAAAAAGATCTCAAATTTACTTGTGATTCTTATTTTGGTTAAACTGTTGACATAGAGTTAATCTTTTTATTTTATCATTTTTAAATAATACAATCTTTAACCGCATCATTTAGGGAGGTACGACTTGGGAGAAATGGGGTAGAAGAAATCAGACAGCATCCTTTCTTTAAGAATGATCAGTGGCATTGGGATAACATAAGAGAAAGTAAGTCAATAAACCCAAATATTTTCTTTCCATCACATTTTAAAACTCATAAGTTGATTCCTTTTTTGAAATAACAAGCATGTTTGCTAACACTTAATGCTAACTCATTTTTAAATTGAGAAATTAAATTCAAATTTGTTCTGTGGCAATATTTATAACTAAATATTCCTCAATATCTTAGCAAACTATTAGCAATATTTCTCAACAGTTTTATAATAAACATTACACATTTCTTAATTTGCCAAGTTAAATTTGTAGATCTCAATAATTTTCAGAATCAAGGTAATATAATCCTTTAAATGTGTTTGAATTGATGAATCAGCAGTTAATTATGGAGCCAATACTCTGTTAAATACTGTGGTTAGCATAGTAATTTATATTTACTATGTATATATGTCATTGATTCATTTTAAGGGGAATAAATATTTCTGTTTAAAGAATGTAGAAAATTGAGGTCTCTAAATTCTGTGTAAATTATTGTTTCTTACACTTTTTAATAACATAATGTGCTGCTTTCCTCATTTAATTGATTTATATTTAAAACTGATCTAACAATAAATTACTTATAAAATTTTAATTCTGTGAATCGATAAAATGGAAAATGTGCTGCTACAAATTTATGTAGTGTTATAAAACAATAAATAATATATCATAATAAAATAGGATGATTTATATGATGTATTTTGGTCATGAATGAAATAATTCATTTCTTTTCTTTTAATAGCGGCAGCTCCTGTAGTACCTGAACTCAGCAGTGACATAGACAGTAGCAATTTTGATGACATTGAAGATGACAAAGGAGATGTAGAAACCTTCCCAATTCCTAAAGCTTTTGTTGGAAATCAGCTACCTTTCATAGGATTTACCTACTATAGAGAAAATTTGTATGTGGTTTATTATTTGTTAAATGTTACTGTTTAATGAATCTAGCTATAAGATGATATTTTATTTTGAGAATGAATTATAGAAGATAAAGTATTAATTTTTTTTCCAAAAGGACTATTAGCAGAAAAATTCTTTATTATTTCTAAATGTTATATGTTATTCATTTATACATTATTGCAGGATACCATTCTACATTCTTTTGGTGATATAGAGTAAAAACTAATACATGTTTTTGAAGAAACTTGTCATCTCATGAGGGATATAAGAGAATTACATAGTCATAAAGAAGGGTAGGATGTGACGGTTGCCTTAAGAAAGATGCTCAGAGAATCTGGGATGGGTCAGAAGAAAAATAGAAGTTATCTCTTGGGTGGGAATAGGGAGAAGTCAGGTCAGACCTCCGGGAAGAGGTGGCAGTTTAGCCAGGTCTAACAAGAAAAGGTTTTCAGGGGCTAAGATATGGGGAGATTAGGGGACAATTGTGAGGTGTTGAATGGCGGGAGCAAATGTTTGGAATGTAAGCATACATTGGGAGCAGAGTAGTGTAGTCCAGTAGCACTCAAACATAGAGCATGTGCTACTGTATGATGACTGTTTGGAAGACTTGATGAGACTGTGTAATTTTCTTGCCTGTAATCTCTTTATCTAGCAGAGAATCTGACATAGGATCATTCAGTAAACATTGGTTGACTGAAGTGAGTATTGGATGTAAGATTAGAAAATATGTTGAGACTGGGTGTGGTGATTCACACATGTAACCCTAGCACTTTAGGAGGCCGAGGTGGGAGGATAACCTGAGCCTGGAGTTCTAGACCAACCCGGGCAACAAAGTAAAATCCTATCTTTAACCCCCGACCCAAAAAAAAAAACGAGAAAAGGGCCAGATATGGTATTTGGCGCCTATAATCCCAGATACTCAGATGCTGAGGTGAGAGGATCGCTTGAGCCCAGGAATTCAAGGTTGGAATGAGCTGTTCCAGCCTGGGTGACAGAGTAAGACCATGTCTTTAAAAAAAAATAAAAAGATAGCAGAGTGAGTTTCGGGGAAGAATAAGCAACAGTTGATTGTGTGCTCTGCTAAGGGACTTTTGACCACTTGGCATTGGAAGCCACTGAAAACTGTTAAATAGTTGAATGAGGCATTAAAGATATTTAAGAAACATACAGAGAGATCCAAGGTGGCTGATCACTAGCAGCTCAGGCTTGTAGCTTCCAGTGAAAGCGCAGAGAACAAGAGGACGCCACACTTTCAGACGAATTTTTGTTGCTCAAGGACCAGGAGATTCCTAGCGGAGGAGCCCCACGGGTCGCCAGTGCGACTCTTGAAGCTGGTGCGGAGGTTTTGCCGGTGTTCCGGCGCGGCGGTTCTCGGTGCAGAGTAAACGGGACTGGGTCCCCTTTTGGTCGACGTTTGGAGCTCCAGGAAGGGGCAGAGCCACCCTGTCAGCTAATTGAAGAAGGGATTCAGGAGAGAAGCCAGACCGGAGACTCCCAGACAAAAGCACCAAGAATCTTGATACTGCTGTTTTAGCCGGTGCAGTGGGTTGCTCAGATTTTGGCACTGGGAATTAACATGTTGCACGTCCACTCAGACCTAATTTGAAAGTCGGTAATTACAAAGATGACAGGTGGATAAATTTACAATGATAGGAAGAAACCAGCGTAGAAAGGCTGAGAATACTCAAAATCAGAATGCCTCTCCCTCTACAGAGGATCACAGTTCCTCATCAAAAGGGAACAAGGCCTGATGGAGAACGAGTACATTCCATTAATAGAATTAGGCTTCAGAAGGTGGATAAGAAGAAATTTCTGTGAGTTAAAAGAACATGTTCAAGCCCAATCTAAAGAAACTAAGAACTTTGAAAAAAGGTTTGATGAAATCCTAATGAGAATAGACAATTTAGAGAGGAATATAAGTGAATTAATGGAACTGAAGAATACAATACGAGAACTCCAAGAAGTATGCACAGGTTTTAACACTCGAATTGATCAAGCAGAAGAAAGGATATCAGAGGTCGAAGACCAACTTAATGAAATGAAACGAGAAGACAAGATTAGAGAAGAAAAAGTAAAAAGGATTGAGCAAAGTCTCCAAGAAATATGGGACTATGTGAAAAGGTCTAATTTACATTTGATAGGTGTACCTGAATGTCATGAAGAGAATGAATCGAAGCTTGAAAGTATTCTTCAGGATATTATTCAGGAAAACTTTCCTAACCTAGTAAGGTGGGACAATACTCAACTCCAGGTAATACAGAGAACACCACAAAGATATTCCTCAAGTAGAGCAACCCCAAGACACATAATTGCTAGATTCACCAGGGTTGAAATAAAGGAGAAAATTCTAAGGGCAGCTAGAGAGAAAGGTCAGGTTACCCATAAAGGGAAGCCTGTCAGACTTACAGCAGATATCTCAGCAGAAACCATACAAACTATAAGAGAGTGGGGGTCAATATTCAGTATCCTCAAAGAAAAGAATTTTCAACCCAGAATCTCATATCCAGCCAAACTAAGCTTTATAAATGAAGGAAAAATAAAAAATTTTCACAAACAGGCAAGCACTCAGAGATTTCATCACCACCAGACCTGCTTTACAATAGCTTCTGAAAGAAGCACTATACACAGAACAGAACAACCAGTATCAGTCATCCCAAAAACTTACCAAAAGGTAGAGAGTATCTCCATAATGAAGAATTTATACCAACTAATGGGCAAAATAGCCAGCTAGCATTAAATGACAATATTAAACTCACAAATATCAATATTAATCCTGAATTTAAATGGATTAAATGCCCCAATCAAAGACATAGACATGCACACTGAACAAAAAGTGAAAACACATCGGCACTCTGTATCCAGATCCATCTCATAAGCAAGGACTCACAAAGACTCAAAACAAAAGATTGGAGGAAGACTCACCAGTCAAATGGAGAGGAAAAACAAAAAAACAGGAGTTGTAGCTTTTGTCTCTGACAAAATAGACTACAATAGCAACAAAAACTAAAAAACAAAGAAGGACATTACATAATGATAAAAGGATCAATGCAATAATAGGAGTCAATGATCATAAATATATATGCATCCAATATAGGGGCACCCAGATACATAAGACAAGTTTTCAATGACTTATAAAGAGACTTGGACTCCCACACAATAATAGCAGGAGACTTTGACACCACATTGTTAATATTCAACGGATCAACGAGATAGAGAAATAACAGGGACATTTATGATTTGAACTGAGATCTGGAACGAGTAAACTCAATATTTATAGAATTCTTCACCCCAGGTCCACAGAACATACATTTTTTTTAGTATCACATTACACCTATTTTGAAAGTGACCAAGTAAATGGAAGCAAATCACTCTTCAGCACTTGCACAGCATTTCACAGATTTAAATGAAATAATGGTTGGCTGTTGGTTTTTAATTTTCTTTCCCTATTCCTTCCTGTCTCCGCTGTTAAGCACAATTGTCGGCAAAAAAGAGGTTTTTAATACCTATTTTTAGATTGCATTCCAGCCTGGGCAATAGAGCAAGACTCCTGTTCTCTCCCCCTTTTCTCTTTCTCTTTCTTTCTTTAAAAAAAAAAAAAGAAAAAAAGGCAAGATGCAGAATAAATGAATGAATGAATGAAGCCAAAATCTCCTCCTTGTGCCATGCTATGAGAAAGGAGATGGAAAGTAACTTTCACCTACCAAACTTCCCTACCTCAGGCTTAAGACACATACCAACAGGTGCAACAACGTTTGTGTTGGGACATGCATCTTACTATACACATGCATCTTTAAAAAGACTTTTCCTGCCCAGGAAAAGATGCACATATCTAGTAAAATGCCTGTAATCCCAGCACTTTAAGAGGCTGAGTCGGGCAGATCACAAGGTCAACAGATCAATGCCATCCTGGCCAACATGGTAAAAAAAAAAAAAAAAGAGAAACATATTTTTGATAAACTTGGAGTATATCTATGTGTGTAGTGTGTAATGATCATAATAACCAACCATTGCAGTTTGCCCAGGACTGAGGGGTTTCCTAGGATGGGGCATGGGACTTTCATTCCAAAACCAGGAAAAATCCGGGCAAACCAGGATGAGTTGGTCACCCTAGTAATGAAAATGTTCTAAAAACTTTTGTCATGCTGGCCAAATGTTCTAAAAACTTTTGTCATGCAGGGCCAGGAAAAGCACAAGCATGGTATAGGCAGTAGGGAAGAACCCAGTTGAGAGAAACTGATAGTAAAATAGAAGTGATGATTTGCATTTTAAGACCTGGAGATAAAGACATGTTATCCT
Organism: Callithrix jacchus; assembly: GCF_049354715.1. Taxonomy (NCBI): domain Eukaryota; kingdom Metazoa; phylum Chordata; class Mammalia; order Primates; family Cebidae; genus Callithrix; species Callithrix jacchus. The sequence continues at coordinate 103,821,053 of NC_133515.1, forward strand.
TATAAAGGAGGAGAGGTGTCTTTTTCTAGAAGATGGTGTAGAAGAATGAAATAGTTACAGAAACTATGACTTACAGGTGGTTCATGCCTGTAATTCCAGCACTTTGGGAGGCTGAGGTGAGAGGATCACTTGAGGCCAGAAGTTCAAGACCAGCCAGGGCAACATAGCAAGATCATTTCTCCACAAAAAATTAGCCAGGTGTAGTGGTATGTGCCTCTACTCCTAGCTACTTGGAATGCTGAGGCAGGAGAATGGAGTCCGGGAGTTAGAGGCTGCAGGGAGCTATGACTGTACAACTGTACTCCAGCCTGGGTGATAGATTAAAAAAAGAAAGAAAAATTAGATGATAAGTTGAAGAGGTGGGAAGTATAGTTTCATTTAGTGAGTCTGGTACAAACAAAATAAAGGACTGGTTATCTCATAATAGGGAAAGGCAAGAAAAGTTTAGCATTTGTTTATTTGTTTGTTTGCTTATTTATTGATAGGGAGTCTCACTCTGTCACCCAGGCTGGAATGCAGTGATGTGATCTCGGTTCACTACAACCTCCACCTCCCGGGTTCTAGCAATTCTCATGTCTCAGCCTCCTGAGTAGCTGAGACTACAGTCACCCACCATCATGCCCAGCTAATTTTTGTATATATATATATATTTTTTAGTAGAGATAGGGTTTCACCACGTTGGTCATGCTGGTCTCAAACTCCTAACCTCAGATGATCTGCCTGCCTTGGCCTCCCAAAGTACTGGGATTACAGGTGTGAGCCATCATGCCCAGCCCTAGCACTTTAAATTACTGAAAATGATAAAAATCTCATGAGGGAAAAATATTGCTTCATTTAAAATAATGTGTTGAAGTGAAAAGAGGAAAATCTGTGTTTGATATTTAAGTCTGAGAATAACTGGAATAAGACAGCAAATGTATTAAAATGAAATGTAAAAGAATTTATTTTCCGCCTTCCATATAGATTACTAAGTGACTCTCCATCTTGCCGAGAAAATGATTCAGTACAATCAAGGAAAAATGAAGTATGTATAAATTGTTACTGCTGTAGTTATTTCAGTTGCATGTTTAAATATTTTAATGATACCCATATTTTTAAAAAGCTAATTTGATGCTCCTTTTAAAATCAGCTGGCATTCCTTGTGTAATACAGTTTAACATAGCATTGCAATGCTTCTTTTATGTGAATAGTATCCTTATGCAAGGCATGATGGCCAGCACAAAGATGACTTCTGCATGGTTTTAAGCTTAGTTGAGTGCCAAAACTGATAAAATAAGTTTGTACACAACTATAATAACATTTAGAAAATTGACTTTTGTAATTTGTAAATGCATGCAAAGCTAAATCATACATGTATATACACATACACTTAAATGATGATGCTAGACATTTCCTCAAACATGAAAACTAAAAAAGCAGGTTGGATAATCTTGTTATGGTTTGTGTTTTAGGAATTTTACAGAATATAACCAGCATTTTAATATTTTAATATGTTTTCTGTTTTGTTTTGAATAGGAAAGTCAAGAGGTATGTTGATGTTGTCAAATATATTGAAAAACTGAGAAAAACTCACCACTCTCGCAATGTTTAAATATAGTCATACCATACCTAGCATTTGGAGTCCTACTTCTATCCAAGAGAGAAGTTCCCAACCTTTTCCTACCAAGTATCTCTTTTATTATTGTTCTGAAGATCTGTTGTATAAAATATATATTATGTAATTTTGTTTTTATTTATTTATTTATTGAGACAGAGTTTCGCTCTTGTTACCCAGACTGGAGTGCAATGGCGCGATCTCAGCTCACCGCAACCTCTGCCTCCTGGGTTCAGGCAATTCTCTTGCCTCAGCCTCCTGAGTAGCTGGGATTACAGGCATGCGCCACCATGCCCAGCTAATTTTTTGTATTTTTAGTAGAGACGGGGTTTCACCATGTTGACCAGGATAGATGGTCTCGATCTTTTGACCTTGTGATCCACCTGCCTCGGCCTCCCAAAGTGCTGGGATTACAGGCATGAGCCACTGCACCTGGCCTAATTTTGTTTTATCAAATATGTATAACTGGCAGCAAGAACTTCTGATTAGCATGTGATAACTGGTATGCTCAAATTATTGTAATGCAGTCATAGCCAAAAGCAATTAAACTTGACTGGTTCATTAGCCTATACATATATTTTCATTAAAGGAAAATAAAGTTTTGCTTAAGATAGATGCAGTATTAAAACCATGGAGAACCTAATCACTAGGAGGAATAATGGAAAGAACATTGTCATGGAGTCTAATAAACCTGCATTGATTTTTGGCACTGCCACTTACTAGCTCTGCTATCTCCGCCTGGTTATTCACCTTTTTTGAATTTCAGTTTATCAAGTAGATACAATAGTACCATCTTTGTAGGATTTTTGTTAGTATTAACAAGACAACATTTATAAAGTGCCTGACATTTTACCAAAGGCACCACACGAGCTCAAAAAGTTAAATTATTTAAAAAGTAAATAATGTTCCAAAAATGGATTAATAGTTCCTGTAACTTTATCTTGTTTAAAGACTTACATAACTAGGAAAAGCTGCTGAAGAGATGGCTTGTAATTAATTAGCTATCATTTATTCAGAGTTACTGATTACTCCACAATACTATGACCAGCACTAAGTAGGAAGATATAAGAGTGTGTTTTCTTACTTTCCACAGCAGTATAAGTTTGAGCATATTCAGTTGAATACTCTGAATATTTGTTTCAGATGTATACCTTTTATTTTTATCTGAGTAGCACAAATAATGACAATATTTTCAAGTAAATAATTCATAGAAAAGCAGCAGAGGATATCAGAGGTGAAATTCTTTATAATGATTTTGAAACTTTATATCACAGAACAATTCTGCCAAAGTTAGAGCTTCTTATGCATGGTCACATAAATGTGTTCATGCATACATGTGTACTGTGATAGAAGGCAAGAGGTGGAGGAGTTTTTCCCTTTATCAATATAAGTCACATTAAGAAGGTACAAATACGGTGCCATTATGAGGGACATTGTGTAGTGGAAAGACAAAATAAGCTTATCATTGTTTTCTTTAAGCCTCTCATTTTTAAATATGACCAAAATATATAATTAGAGTTTCTTGTTTTTTGACAGATTCAGAAAAAACTGTATACATTAGAAGAACATCTTAGCAATGAGATACAAGCTAAAGAGGAACTGGAACAGAAGTGCAAGTATGTTTTTTAGATAAATATTACATTATAAAATTTAAGTTTAAACATTTACTAAAAAAAGGAGAGCTAGGTCTGGGCACAGTGGCTCACGCCTGTAATCCCAGCACTTTGGGAGGTCGAGGCAGCTACTTGCGAGTCGGAGGTTGCAGTGAGCTGAGATTGTGTCACTGCACTCCAACCTGGGCGACAGAGTGAGACTCCGTCTCAAAAAAAAAAGAAAGGAGAGCTACAAAGTAATTATGTAATTATTTTTAAATTTATAGACCATGTTCTACTGTAAGTTAGAAGTTACTTACTTTTTTTTTTTTAATCCTTCAGATCTGTTAATACTCGCCTAGAAAAAACAGCAAAGGAGCTAGAAGAGGAGGTAAAGTTGCCCTACCCTTCTATTAACATTTTTGTTAGTAAAAATCTTTGACGTCTGACTTACCTGAGGAGTTCTCTTAGTACCATAGTAATACATACTTTGAAACCTAACTTGTGGTATTGGTGGAAAGGACTAAATTATAGGGAAATCATGTTATAAGAGGCTTCATACTGTTATGTTTTTGTAAACGATTTAATTTAGTATGTGTAGATATTTCAAGGAAAAAAATGCTATTCATAACATTTTAGGCCATAGTATTAAATAATGATAGTTCAGTGGTAATGGAAAGTTATAGGAACACTGACTTTGAATAGTAAATAAAATGTTTACCGTCTTTATGATTTAAGAGTAATATGCTAGTTTACAAACAGAAAGCATTATTACAGTTTTAACAAAAAAGCAGTGATAGGTCTTTTTTATCTGTTTGGAATGACAAGTATTTTTGTTTGGATTTTATTTTTATACATACTTTTTTTGATAATAACTTGAAGCATTATTTCAGATTACCTTAAGGAAAAGTGTGGAATCAGCATTAAGACAGTTAGAAAGAGAAAAAGCACTTCTTCAGCACAAAAATGCAGAATATCAGAGGAAAGCTGATCATGAAGCAGACAAGAAACGAAATTTGGAAAATGATGGTCTGTGGTGTAGAATATTAATTACTTATCAAGAAAAAATTAAGTGTGTATGTGTGATATGTTAAGCTTGCCACTGAAACGCTTTTTATTATAGTTAACAGCTTAAAAGATCAACTTGAAGATTTGAAAAAAAGAAATCAAAACTCTCAAATATCCACTGAGAAAGTGAATCAGCTCCAGAGACAAGTAGGTGGATCTCAATTTTTAATAAAGATACTGAGTTTTATTTATGACTGTGTGATAACATTAGTTTTAATTGACAGTGTTGCAAAAGGCCTTTTTCTCTAATTTTAGAAATCATTTAGAAAATATTTTTAGGTTTTTGTTTATTTTAAATAGTTTCTAATGGGGGAATACATTGACTTATTTTTATTACATTATATCTGTATTTATTTGTTGGTTTTTGTTTGGTTTTGAATGGAATAACAGCTGGATGAAACCAATGCTTTACTGAGAACAGAATCTGATACTGCAGCCCGATTAAGGAAAACCCAAGCAGAAAGTTCAAAACAGATTCAGCAGCTGGAGTCTAACAATAGAGATCTACAAGATAAAAACTGCCTGCTGGAGACTGCCAAGTTAAAACTTGAAAAGGAATTTATCAATCTTCAGTCAGCTCTGGAATCTGAAAGGAGGGATCGAACCCATGGATCAGAGATAATTAATGATTTACAAGGTATTGAAGTAGTGGTTGCACTTGAACTAATTTTGATGATTATTATTTTAGAAATAACTAGACGATGGATAGTGTGCTGGAGTAGCACATTTCTGAATATACTATTATGTAAAGTTAGAATATTGGAAATACATTGATAACAAAATTTTATGAATAAAAGATTTAATTTAAAATAGTATGATTTTAAGTATTAAACTCTTCAGGTAGTAGCTTGGATTTCATTTGAATTAACTATAAAGCACAATACCAACCAATATAAAACTCCTGTTCACAAACAACAGCTCCATAATATAAGGTGGCTTACAAACATTTTATTCTTAATTGAACATATAACTTTGTGGGTTTAATGTTTTTAAAAACGTTGCACTTTTTAGGTAGAATATCTGGCCTAGAAGAAGATTTAAAGAATGGCAAAATGTTATTAGCAAAAGTAGAACTGGAGAAGAGACAACTACAGGAGAGATTTACTGATTTGGAAAAGGTAAAACATGTTTTAAATTTTCACATAAGAAAATTGACAGTAGACTTTCAGATTAGAAGAGTTATTCTAATCTAAGGGAAATCACTAACTGGAATATTTCCACATGCTCATGGATCCCCAGTTGGACTTGTTTGTGTAGGTAACAGATGTATTTCCAGGTTACCATAACACTGTGCAAGTAGCCCTTAGCACGCTGGCTGCTCATGAAGGAAGGGGACCCATCCTGGAATGCAGATAATGAGGATCTCTCTAGGGAGCCAAGTAAAACTCAAATTTTGACTCAAAACATGTCTTAAAAATGACATATATAAAGGCACTGAAATACTCTAAGAAAGGGATGATTTCTAGAGTCTATGCAGTTAGCATTTTATTTTCATTCACTTATTTATTTACTCAGCTAAACATTCAGTGCATTTTATGTGGTAGAAACATCAGGACATTATTCAGTATTTTCCCTGAATAATGTTACGGTCAAATAGGTAAGTCTAAAAATAATAATGAAGCACAAAGATAATTCTAATGCAGTATGGCAAATAGAATGATAAGAATGGACAGGGTATATGATTGGGTGTATGGGATGCATCCCTAACCTGACAGCAGGATTGGTTGGCGCAGGGCAAAGGCATTTTCCAAATTAGGGAGAACAGCATGAGCAAAGACAGAGGATGGAAAAAAAAAAAGGCGTTGTTCATTTATTTACATAAAAACTGTTCAATATTTCTAGAGTATAGAGTTGGGGGGTCAGCAAACTTTAATATTTTAAGGGCAAGGTAGTAAGTATTTTAGCTTTTGTGGGTTATAGGTCTCTTGCAACTGTTCAGCCCTGCTGTGATTAATAAAGGAATGGGTGTGACTATGTTCCAGTGAAACTTAAAAAAAAAAAAGACATCAGGTTAGATTGGCCTGAAGATCACATTATGGTCCTTACATAAGGACATGAGGAACTCAGGTCAGAGTGAGGCTACAGAGCTAGGCATGAGGTAGATCATGCAAGATAGCAAATGCTCTGTTAAGACATTTTGAATATAGTAATGGGCTACCCACTTAAGGGCTTTAACTTGGATGATCTTAGTAGAGGTACATTAAAGATAGATCACTGTTTACTGTGTGGAGAATAGATTTGAAGAGGACAAGACTAGTGGCAGAGAGACCAGTCAGTAGACTGTTGTACCAATGCAGATAAGGAATAACGGGAGACTTGGTACAGCCGTTAAAAGGTTGGAAAAATTGGAACACTCAGAAATATTTGGGAGAGGAACATTTGGCAGCATTTAGTAGTTGGTTTGATATGGCACATGAGTAGCAGTCAAAGATGAGTCCCAGGCTTGTAGGCTGTGACAAGATATATAGTGATACTGTTAGTTAATAAAGAATAAAGGAAAAATAGCTCATTCAGAAGAGGCAGTGATAAAGCCACTTTAGTCCTCTTAAGTTTGAGGGTACCTATAGGATAGCCAAATTAGAATGTCTGCAGTGCGGTAGACTACAGTAGTATAGAAATATTTGAGTCATTGGTATGTAAGTAGCTAAAATCCTGTGAGTGGAATAGCCTATCTGGGAAGAGATTGTGTAAAGTAGTGATTTATTTAACTTTTTTATTTTATTTTATTTATTATTTTTTTTGAGACGGAGTTTCGCTCTTGTTACCCAGGCTGGAGTGCCATGGTGCGATCTCGGCTCACAGCAACCTCCGCCTCCTAGGCTCAGGCAATTCTCCTGCCTCAGCCTCCTGAGTAGCTGGGATTACAGGCACGCACCACCGTGCCCAGCTAATTTTTTGTATTTTTAGTAGAGACGGGGTTTCACCATGTTGACCAGGATAGATGGTCTCGATCTCTTGACCTTGTGATCCACCCGCCTCGGCCTCCCAAAGTGCTAGGATTACAGGCGTGAGCCTCCGCACCCGGCCAACTTTTTTTTTTTAAAGGACAGAGTAGATTAATTCTGTTGGTGGATTATGTGGTTTGAGAAATCATTTTTTTTGTATTTAAAGTTTTATTTGGAAAAAAATTTTGTCACATTTATGATACGAACTGTAGAAATCAAAGAATTAGAAAATCTTTGGGGTATATGTAGAAAATAGGAGATGCTTTGGGGCTTAGAACACCATCATTTAAGGGGCACCTGTGAAAGCATCAGGAACAACATGAAGGATGCAGGCTAAATGGAGAGAACCAAGTGAGTACAAGGTCAGCAGTGCCAAGGGATAGCTTTAAGGGTGGCAGTGAGTTCGAATAAGATAAAGACTGAAAAGGGTCTTTAGAATTTGATATTGAGAATAGGATTGGTCTTTTTGTTGAGATTAAGGCATCTTGATGCAGATCTCAGAATAGCAGAGTGGTGATGTGGACTGTTGGGTGCAGTAGGAAGTAAAAAAGTATATAGAGTACTATACTAAGACGTTTGAGTGAAGATGAGAGAGGAAATACTGAACATTCTTATTAAGCCTGTTAAAAAACTATTTAAGGCTGGGCACAGTGGCTCATACCTATAATCTCAGCACTGTGGGAGGCTGAGGTGGGAGGATCACTTGAGCCCAGGAGTTCAAGACCTGCGTAGGCAGTGTTTAGTGAGAACTTGTCTCTACGTTAAAAAATAAAATAAATTAGCCAGGAGTGGTGGCAAACATCTATAGTCCCAGCTACTTTAGAGGCTGAGGTGGGAGGATCACTTGAAGTTGGGGAGATTGAGGCGACAGTGACCCATGTTCACACCACTGCACTTCAGCCTGGGTAACAGAGCAAGACTGTCTCAAAAAAAAAAAAATTTAGAAAGTTTTTGAAATTGTGAGCTAGTCTTTTTTTTTGGTTGATCACTGCATTTTAAATATTTAACAGGAAAAAAGCAACATGGAAATAGATATGACATACCAACTAAAAGTTATACAGCAGAGCCTAGAACAAGAAGAAGCTGAACATAAGGCCACAAAGGCACGACTAGCAGATAAAAATAAGATCTATGAATCCATTGAAGAAGCTAAATCAGAAGCCATGAAAGGTATGCATTTTTTAAAGAGTTTTCCAGAGCATTTTCCTAAGAATTGATTCTGTGTTCAGCTCTTTGGTTTTGAAGCATATTTATTTATATTTCATTTTCAAATAATGGGAACTGGAGGGAAAGAAACTATTAGGAAAGCTTTACATAGATATTATTTTTCCTTTGTATCATTACGATAAGCATTTCTAAGATAGTAAGACCCAAACACAGAATTACTTGATCAGATTTTTAGATCAGAGAGAAATTAATATTTCTCAATATTATATACCTGGTAATATCTGTACCGCTCTGTATACCTGTATCAGTATTAACAAGGTGTATCCAGAACTTCACACTCTATATATGTGTTACTATTGATACAGGTAATTCTTGTAACACAGTAATTTTGTATTATAAAATTCTTAGCCAGTTTATACAAGGTAAGGATTTAAACGTAGTAAGTGGTCTAACTAGAATATAAGTTCACTGAGTATTTTTATCTCTAACGTGATGAAGATAATAGCCAGATTTGGTCAGGCCATATAATACTAATAGATAACAAAACCAAACTTTCCATAAACTAGCCTTTTTCCTGGAATTGTCTTAGGATAATTTCTTCTTTTCCAAATTGTTTATAATTCTAATAACTCTGAAATTCCAAAGAAAATCAGTAATTTAAGATATTCTTGTGAAAGTCTTAATACTCTTGAACAGAAATTTCTTTTCACATTGAAGCATAACATTTATGAAATAACTTAGAAAAATAGCCTTTTAATTATTGCGTGTAATTAAAATGATAGATTTTCTTAGTAAAATCAGTGTAGTTTAAGGCACTAAATCAGGATGATAAGAAATGAAATGAGTACTTTATTTAGAAAAATCTAATTGTAAGGGAGAAAGTTACTGGGCCATATTTCCTTGTCTGTGGCCTACAAGACAGAGTTGAATTATTTTCATTGAGGTATAATTTACGTGCAATAATAAAATATAAACATTTTTGACATTTTGTAATATACTCACAAAACTACCGCTCAAAACAAGATAAAGAATATATCAGGTTGGGCATGGTGGCTCACACCTAGCACTTTGGGAGGCTAAGGTGGGAGGATATCTTGAGCCTAGGAGTTTGAGACCACCCTGGGCAACATAACAAGACCCGATGTCTACAAAAAATATAAAAATGAGCTGGGTATAGTCATGTGCACCTGTAGTCCCAGCTACTTGGGATACTGATGCAGGAACATTGCTTGAGCCCAGGAGTTCAGGCCTGCACTGAGCCATGATTGTATCACTGCACTCCAGCCTGGGTAACAGAGTAAAACTCCATCTCAGAGAGAAAAAAAAAGTATTTTCATTACCTCAGTAATCCCTCTTTCTAGTCTCAATGCCTACATTAGATGATTGTTTTTTTTTATTTATTTAGGACATTTGTTTAGTGGTTGTTTTCTGAACTGATAAAAATGAACCAACTCAGTATTAACTACTTTTTTCAATTATAACGCTAATGTAAGATACACAATGACTTCCATATTTTACACATGAGTACACAAAACTGTTAAATATTCAAATCTGAGGCTAAAGCCTTTGGTCCTTCTGTTGCATGTCATTGGCTCCTTGGATTAAGAACATGGCTTACCAAATAATTATTGGCTATGTGACCTTGTCTAGTTAAACTTTCTGTGTCTTGTTCCTTTAAAGGGACAATTATAGTATTGTTACGTTGTTGTGAAAATCAAGTGCAGTAAAACATTTAAAGTGTTTAGAAATACTTGACTACTATTAATACTACAAGAGGAATGTTTCATTTTTCCTCACTTTTGAAGACCATTCATAAAACACTAAATATTCACAGATTTAATTTTTCCCTACTATAACTTTATAATAGATGATAATTAGATATTGAACATTAGTTATGAAAAAGCAGAGGAGCCTTAATTGAATGTCAATTGAAGTACTAATCAATAAATATATCAAGATAATCCTTTAACTTTGATGACTTACATTTAACACTGAAATCACTTGGAACTTTGCCTTCTGATAAGTAAAATAGATTAAAAGTTTATTGTAAATAATTTAGAAAATACAGGGAAGTATAAAGGAAAAAAGCAAAGATTACTCATAATCCTATGAGTTAGGATACTATTTTATAAATTTTCTCCATTTCCTATACTATTTTGCTTTGTTTTTTAAAAAAAGAAAAAAGACATTAAGAACGTTTCCTAAGCCGGGCACAGTGGCTCAAGCCTGTATGTAATCCCAGCACTTTGGGAGGCTGAGGCGGGTGGATCACGAGGTCAAGAGATCGAGACCATCCTGGTCAACATGGTGAAACCCTGTCTCTACGAAAAATACAAAAAATTAGCTGGGCATGGTGGCGCGTGCCTGTAATCCCAGCTACTCAGGAGGCTGAGGCAGGAGAATTGCCTGAACCCAGGAGGCGGAGGTTGCGGGGAGGCGAGATCGCTCCATGGCACTCCAGCCTGGGTAACAAGAGTGAAACCCTGTCTCAAAAAAAAAAAAAAATAACGTTTTCTTAGATCATTAAAAATTCTTCTTAAATAATAAGCACTTACCAAATGCTTGCCATTTGACAGGCAGCATTTAAGTGGTAAACATGTGTTAACCAAAATCTTCACAACCTCCCTTGAAAGGTAGCTGCTATTATCCATATTCTAGAGATAAGGAAACAGAGATCCAGAGAGGTGAATAACTTGCCCAAACAGTGTTAGACCCAGGGTTTAAGCTGAGAAAGTTTGGTTCTAGAGTCCTGTCCTTTACCACCACCCTAAAACATAATTTTCAACACCTGCATAATAATGCGTTAATATGAAAAGAGCTGTGGAGATCATAGAATCTACCTGGATTGTTTTAAGGTAAAAATAGTAACACCAAGAGACATAGAATAGCAGTAAAATAAAAGAAGTCTTTATTTAAAAGATGTAAGCATCTTATAGAATGTAAATAAAGGCAGAATTTTCTTGCTTCCATTAGAATAGATGTAATATTACAGAGTGTGATACATTTTATGCCCTGTGAAACTCCTAATTTTCAAGTGTGAAATTCTTGACATTTCAAATATATTTGGAGGAGTAGTGAAAATATTAAATGGAAAATTAAGGCTGGGCTCAGTGGCTCACACTTGTAATTCCAGCACTTTGGGTGGCTGAGGTGGGTGGATTGCTTGAGGCCAGAAGTTTGAGACCAGCCTAGCCAACATAGTGAAACCCCATCTCTACTAAAAATACAAAACTTAGCAGGGTGTGGTGGTGCATGCCTGTGATCCAAGTTCTGTCTGGAGGCTGAGGCATGAGAATTGCTTGAATCCAGAAGGTTACAAAGGTTACAAAGAGCCGAGATGGCACCACTGCACTCTGGCATGGGCAACAGAGTGAGACTGTCTCAAAAAAAAAAAAAAAATTAATAAAATGTAAGGCAGCATCATTTACCGTTTTTATTAGTATGGTGTGATATAGTTAATGTGCTTTTATTTATAAATTTATGATTAAAATATTAAATTGAAAATACAAATATAAGGAAGGCAGCATTATTTATTATAATTTTTGTTAGCACTGTTCGATATGATATGCTTCTTTTATTTGTAAATTTATGATTATGTCCATTTTTATTGTACTAGAAATGGAGAAGAAGCTCCTGGAGGAAAGAACTTTAAAACAGAAAGTGGAGAACCTATTGCTAGAAGCTGAGAAAAGATGTTCTATATTAGACTGTGACCTCAAACAGTCACAGCAGAAAATAAATGAGCTCCTTAAACAGAAAGATGTGCTAAATGAAGATGTAAGTATTAAGGGTACTAGTGATTCATAATAAACTAATGAATTTATAAATAAAAATTTAGGGTTATGAAGTCTAATAATGGTTTCAAAATTTTAAAGGTTCTCTTATAGTAGTCTACAACCTGTTTAAATTTTGATGATATACTAAATGAATCATAATTTAAACATTTTTAAAGTTATATTTATCTTAAAGATTATATTTTATTTGAAAAATACATTTATAACATTATTAGAAATACAAAAAAATACTTTACTATGAAATGAATTAGCTCCCCACGGGTAAAATATCTGTGTTACATCACCATATTTTGTACCAGCTTCATTGATGAACTAAATAGAAATAATGTACTTATGTACCAAGTACGCAATTTATTTCTTAGGTTAGAAACCTGACATTAAAAATAGAGCAAGAAACTCAGAAACGCTGCCTTACACAAAATGACCTGAAGATGCAAACACAGCAGGTTAACACACTAAAAATGTCAGAAAAGCAGTTAAAGCAAGAGAATAACCATCTCCTGGAAATGAAAATGAACTTGGAAAAACAAAATGCTGAACTTCGAAAGTAAGTTAATTGAGACATTTTACTTTGCCAATTATCCATGTATAAGTTAATTTTGGTGTATCTGTATATTTTCTTTTGAGCATTTTACTTTGTTGACCATGTTTTCTCTTTTTTTTTCTTTTTTTTTTTTTTGAGACGGAGTTTCGCTCTTGTTACCCAGGCTGGAGTGCAATGATGCGATCTCGGCTCACCGCAACCTCCGCCTCCTGGGCTCAAGCAATTCTCCTGCCTCAGCCTCCTGAGTAGCTGGGATTACAGGCACGGGCCACCATGCCCAGCTAATTTTTGTATTTTTAGTAGAGACGGGGTTTCACCATGTTGACCGGGATGGTCTCGATCTCTTGACCTTGTAATCCACCTGCCTCGGCCTCCCAAAGTGCTGGGATTACAGGCTTGAGCCACCGCGCCCAGCCCATGTTTTCTCTTTGTGTACAAGTAATGTGTTGAGTGTCACTGTTGTCCTTCAAGATTTTATTTGTTTCCCTGCTGCTACCTAATTATCATGTGATGATAGAGGAATTGTTGGTGATGAGGCAGAAGAAAATATGTGGGATCTTCACATCATGCTTTTAGATTTGTCCTCAGGGCTGTTTCTCAAGCTTATTGTCCATGTGCCTGTTTTGTTTCTTTAGTGTCTTAGACTTAGAAATGTTTGACTTAAATAAATATCTTGTAAATTTTTAGTCATGTCATAGGAAATACTCTGGTGCTCTACTCGATTTACTTAAAAAATTGAGAACATATTGTTAAAATCCTTTAAAAATATTATAGGCACAGTGGTGCACAGCTGTAGTCCCAGCTACTTGGGTGGCTGGGGAAGGAGGATCACTTGAGGCCAAGTGAGATTGCTTTGCACTGTGATCACACCTATGAATAGCCACTACACCATCCTGGGCACGTAACAAGAACCCAACTATAAAAAAGATAAAATATACAGTATATATGCTATTAAAGTTTTCCCATTTATTCTATTAGTAGGAGAATTACTTCTTCCTAATCATGACCAAAGGTCATATTGGATCCCAGTTATTTGATGAAAGACAGTGTGATAGAGTGGAAAGAACAAAGGCTTTGGATCCAGACAGACTGAGGTGTGAATATCGGTACTGTAACTTAATAGCTAACCAGCATTTGGCCAATGATTTCATTTCTCTAAGCCTTTTATCACACTTTTGTGAAAGGGGGCAGTAATAGCTTCCTTTTTAGGGATGTTGTAAAGGATAACAATGGTTTATTTAAAGCATCTATCATATGATAAGTGGAAGGGACTATTACTGCTAGATCTATTACTGTTACAACTACTACTAATTGATCCTCATTGTAATTGTCTGTTTTATGCATACCTGTGACAGGTCAGTAAGAATGATACTATCTAAGAAAGGATGCTCAAAATATTCAAGTACACTTTGTTCTTTCTGCTGATCTATATATTGCCAGACTTTAAACTTAATGAGATTTAAACTTTTAAAATTGGAACTAGAAATTGGAACAGTAGTCAGACATCTGTGTGTTGTTTTTTTCTTTTCTTTTCATTAGCTTTATTTTTCTCTCTCATTTCACAAATATATGTGAGGTTGAGTTTTCTGTACATTTTATTTTGTTTTTTGCTTGTTTTTAAATTGTGTCATACAAATTGTATTGTTCTCCAACTTGCTTTATTCCTCCTTGGTTTTGGTTTGGGATAACTGTAATTTTTATGTTTTTAAAATAAGGCCAAAATCTAACGGACCATTTCAACCCAGCTTCTTAAATGGGTTGTTGGGCTTGCTTTTTATTTATTGTATTTATTATTTTATTCCTTTATTGAAGATTAACATAATACAGAAAAAGTACACAAATATTAAGTGTGGAGCTGAGTGAATTTTTACAAAGTATACAAATCTGTGCAGCCACCATCCATGTTTAGATCTAAAGCCAGCACTTCTTACCTTTTCAGAAGCCCCTCCCAGGCATTCTTCACTCCCTGCTAACATGACCAGATTTTAGGTGCTCTTTGGATTCTTCCACTTGGTTGGCATGAAGGACTGATCACAGTGTCTGTATGTGAATCTGCGATTCAATGTTGATTTAGTATAACACTGGTCTCAGAACCCCTTTATACTCTTAAAAATTATCAAGGGTTCCAAATGAGTTTTTGTTTACATTTGTTGTATCTAATGATATGTATTATCTTAGAAATTAAAACTGGGAAAACTTTAAAAAACGGAACACACAAACACATATTAACCATCAGAGTGATGACACATTTATAAGTCATGTGGCCTCAGGAAAAGTACACATGTACATAACAAGGGAATGAGAGTAATAAAAAGCCATGGTACTCACTGTTATGAAAATGATTTGACCTCATGGGTTCTGTGAAAGAACCTCAGAGACTCCCAGGGGTTCCCCAGACCATACTTTGAGAGTTGCTGGTTTAAAATGTGTATAAGTTTTTGAAACCTTTGATTCAATGTCCTCACAGAGAACGTCAGGATGCAGATGGGCAAATGAAGGAGCTCCAGGATCAGCTCGAAGCAGAACAGTATTTCTCAGTAAGTTCAGACACATTCATTTGCAAATAGCAAACAGAGTTTTGGATGGGATGTTTATTTATACCATACAACTCATGTAAAAAGATCAACTGGGTAAAAGAATGTAGGTAGTTTGAGAGAAATGCATTATCATTGCTAGAAAAATAGTTCCAAGCACATACCATACTTGATGAAGCTGATTAACAGCATTGTTTTTTGAGGAAGAATATATTTTTATAATGCAAGAAATAAAATTATCATTTTAATAGTTGTGCTTTTTTGAGATCAGTTTTTAAAATATGAGGTAGAAACACTTCTGTTTTATTGATTTGAGCCAACATTTTTTTTCTAAATTCTTAATGTTTTTCCTCTTTCATTTTACCTATCTATGCTATTAAATAAGAAATAGCACTGTGATATCCAGTTGACAGTCATGCTTCTTAATTATTAGCTCAACTTGTATTCATTAATCACCAGTTGATGACTAGAAAATAGGAAAGTTAATATTCATTTGCTCAGGGACTTAACAGTAAGAAAATATTTTTATGTGTTCTCCTTTTTGTCTGGATAGCTTTTGAATGTAGAAGTAATATTTCTGATGATTATACACATTTCTGTTGTATTTTGCTATTTAGACCCTCTATAAAACACAAGTTAGGGAGCTTAAAGAAGAATGTGAAGAAAAGACCAAACTTGGTAAAGAATTACAGCAGAAGAAACAGGAATTACAGGATGAACGGTAAGTATGAGACCCTTGTCTCTTTGTTCATAGCTGTATACTTTGCTCCTAGAACAATGCCTGGTAGTCACCAAATAAAAAATTATTGATGAACTGAATTCGAGAAAAACTTTTACTTCATAGTGAAAACTGAACCACTAAAATAACATACTGCTAAAATGTAGGGACTCCTTGGCTGCCCAGCTGGAGATCACCTTGACCAAAGCAGATTCTGAGCAACTGGCTCGTTCAATTGCTGAAGAACAATATTCTGATTTGGAAAAAGAGAAGATCATGAAAGAGCTGGAGATCAAAGAGATGATGGCTAGACACAAACAGGAACTTACTGAAAAAGATGCTACAATTGCATCTGTAAGTAAAATTCTCGGTGCTTTTTTGGATTATAATCAAATTGCTATATCTTACATCTTCTTTAAACATACTAAGTATCATAGATCTAAATGAAAAAGTATATATGCTGACTACAAGATTTTTAATCTGGTTAACCATCAGCTTCAGAGTGTTGTTTGGCAGAGGAGCTTACTAAAAACTACTTCCAGTGACTTCAACTGTTGATGAATTCAAAGTTAACCAAAGTGAAAGGGAAAATAACAAAGGTAGAAAACAATTTAAGTCATTTTTTTTCTTTTTAAACAGAGCTTAGTTCAGAAGAATCTTGAAACTACCATGAAAATAGTTCTATTCAGGTTGAAAAAATTGCAATAAAAATTTCAGAGAGAAGTCAAATATCAAGTAGATAGATTTACCCTATCAGTTAGCCAGGCCTATTGAAATGCTGCAGTAATTAAAAAGTGTGGTATTAGAACAGGGATACTCAATCCTGTTCACTGGAAATGAAAGGGGAGGCCAGAGAGATTTCTGCATATGCCAGAACTTGGTATATATGATGGTAGTGGCAGCGTACAATTCACTGGGAAAGGACACATTTCATAAATGGTTTTGGAATAACTGTATTTTTATGTGGAAAGGAAAAAATTTAATCCCCACCACACACGAAAGTAAATTCTAGCTATCTTAAGGACTAACTATAAAAAATAAAAATTTAAGCTATTAGAACAGAATCTAAAAGTTACATATGACAGCATAAATAAAAGACAGAAAGGAAATATTTGTAATGTTTATTAAACAAGGGATTTGTCTCTAGAGTATATATAGAATGTCTGCAATTCAGTAAGAAAGGATTAAACAATTTGGAAGAAAACTTAGCTAAAAGAGAAAACCTAAATATACAAGCACATACTTAATCTCACTGTTGTTCAAGAAAAGCCTTTGTAAAACAACTTTGAAATACCGTTTCATACCCATCACATTAGCAGAAATTCAGTAGCTGACAATTTCAAGTGTCTGAAGAATGTCTAGAGGATGTCAGTCTTATTCACTATGGGAAGTGTAAATTTAGTATGGCATAGTACAGTATGTAGTATGACATTTCCAGTAAGTTTTAGGTATTCATATAATGCAGTCCAAAGAAAGTCCACACTAAGATAAATACACTGTAGTAACTCAGGCACAATGTGTATAGCAGCATAAATACATTAGCAAAAACTCAAATGTCCATTAATGAATGAATGAATGGATACATTAAATGTGATAGAAGATGGAACTATTATGTTAGTTAAAATGAATTAGTTAGGTCTTTATTTGTATCAGCAATTTAATGCTTTAATATGCTGTTGAGTGAAAACAATTACAAAAGGATAAATACAGTAAGATTGAAACTCACAGCCTGGCATGTTGGCTCATGCCTGTCATTGCAGCGCCTTGGGAGTCCAAGGCGGGAGGATTGCTTGAGCTCCAGGCGTTTGAGGCCAGCCTGGGCAACAGAGTAAGACCCTGTTTCTACCGAAAAAACACACATTTTAGCCAGGTGTGGTGGTTCATGCCTGTAGTCCCAGCTAGCTACTCATGGGGGCTGAAGTGGGAGGATCCTTTGAGCCTTGGAGGCTGAAGCAACAATGAGTGGTGATTGCACCATCGTACTCCACCCTGGGCAACAGAGCTAGAGACCTTGTCTCCAAAAGAGGAAAAAAAGGAAAATCACGTAAAGGCACACTGTGTTGTGTTTCATGTGTATGTAATGAAATAAAATCATAAGTCGAAAGGGGAAACACACAATTTATAATAAAACTTCCTTTAGGCCAGTAAAACTTACTCATGCCTGTAAGTAATCCCAGCAGTGTAAGAGGCCTAGACAGGCGATCATTTCAGGCCAGGAGTTTGAGACCAGCCTGACCAACATAGTGAAACCCCATCTTACTAAAAACACAAAAATTAGCCAGGTGTGGTGGGACATACCTGTAATCCCAGCTACTCAGGAGGCTGAGGCATGAGAATGTCTTGAACCCAGGAGGCAGAGGTTTCAGTGAACTGAGATCGAACCACTTCACTCTAGCCTGGGTAACAAAGCGAGACTGTCTCAGAAAAAAAAACAAACCCAATAATTTCCTTCAGGAAAGGAAAAATAGGAATAGAATTGAAAGGAATACCAAAGGCTGTCACCGTCTTCAGTAAAATTTAACTTTCCAAATGGTGTTCTATAAGAAATAGTTTTAAATTTGTGTATTCTGCATGGTTGGAATGCAGGACTTTGAATTTCCTTTTTTATTTATTTTCCTTATTTTAAAAACTGCTAAGGATTTTTGAGAGAAGGGCAAATTTTTGGCTTCCTAGTGTACATGGGAAGTCTGTTATAGTTAGCAAAGTTTTCATCAAGGGTGAAGTTTGGTAAGGTAGTGCAAGGGCAAGAAGTATAGAGATTAATGTATTTAGAAAAATAAGAGATTTAGGCTGGGCATGGTGGCTGACACGTGTAATCCCAACACTTTGGGAGGCCAAGGCGGACAGATCACCTGAGGTCAGGCATTCGAGACCAGCCTGGCCAACTGGGCGAAACCCTGTCTCTCCTAAATATACAAAAATTAGCCAGGCATGGTGGCACATACCTGTAGTCCCAGCGACTCGGGAGGCTGAGGCAGGAGAGTCTTGCTTGAACCCAGGAGACAGAGGTTGCAGTGAGCCAAGAGAGCCGAGATCGTGCCACTGCATTCCTGCCTGGGTGACGGAGTGAGACTCTGTCTCAAAAAAAAAAAAGAAGAGAAAAGTGAGGTTTAACAATATTCTAGGATATTTCCCATTTGAATCATTGTTTTACAACATAAATTGTGTAAATTGAGATGTGATTATTTTTTCCTCTTTCATTTCTTAGCTTGAGGAAACTAATAGGACACTAACTAGTGATGTTGCCAATCTTGCGAATGAGAAAGAAGAATTAAATAACAAATTGAAAGATGTTCAAGAGCGTATGTATTAACAAAGAATGTTTATTTTTAATACAGTTTATGTTTATCACCTGCTATAATTATCAATGTAATTTTAACTTTTTTTTCATGTTTCAGAACTGTCAAGATTGAAAGATGAAGAAATAAGTGCAGCAGCTATTAAAGCACAGTTTGAGAAACAGCTGTTAACAGAAAGAACACTCAAAACTCAAGTATGTATAATAAACTCTAAATACGATTTTGAATTTCATCTCAGTTTATCTCTTTTATATTTTACTTCTAGGTGTTACAAATTGGTAGCAGTAGTCATCAAATGTACCAGTATTTGTGAAGTCACAATTACCTGGTTTTTGCCAGGTTGGGATAAATTAGATTTGATTAATATTGTTCAATTCTATGTCTACTAAAATTTTCCTTAATTTTTCCTTTTGGAATCACATTCTCTTTCAATTTATCATTGTAATTTAGTATGTTTTTCTGCTTTTAAGAACTGTTGGGATTGACCATTTGCTGATAACCTGAAAAGGGTCAGTTATTTCATTCTCCACCAACTCCTACAGTTGCATATGTACTGCATGAACATGTGGGGTACTAGGTGCCCTTCACTGTTGGTGGACATAGGATATTTTATTAATATGATACCATTGCAAAATGTTCTTCTTCCAGAATAAATGAAGAAAAGTCTGCCTATTAAAGCCTCTCTTAGAACTAAAAAGTCAAAATGGTAGAAAGCAACATCAGATCAATTCCATAAATACATATTTTTTAATCTATAAATATTTTAAATTATAATTCTCAGAAGACACGAGTAAAAATCTAATGGAGCATTGCATGGAGAAGCATAATGAGTAGTAAAGGTGTATTATTTGAATTATGTAGAAAGTGTTTCTTTGTAGCCCTGTGTGTAGGGAAGGAGAGTATTTGTGATTGTTTAACTTGTTGCTATTGATGAGATACTGAGAAACCGTAAATGTAATTTATTTTTATTTATGTGTTATACTTACTTTTACATTTTTAAGGCTGTGAATAAGTTGGCTGAGATCATGAATCGAAAAGAACCTGTCAAACGTGGCAATGATACAGATGTGCGGAGAAAAGAGAAGGAGAATAGAAAGCTACATATGGAACTTAAATCTGAACGTGAGAAATTGACCCAGCAGATGATCAAGTATCAGAAAGAACTGAATGAAATGCAGGCTGTAAGAATACTTTCTGGGTTCTATACTGAAGACTTCCTTTTGAGAAGTAGAATTATTTTTATGTCTGTGTTTTACTGGTTATAGACCATATCTATTTAATAATTGTTACAGAACCAAGAAGCAAAATGTTGAGGCATGTCACATCCAGTTAACTTATGGTAATTAAATTTCTTACAGCAAATAGCTGAAGAGAGCCAGATTCGAATTGAACTGCAGATGACATTGGACAGTAAAGATAGTGACATTGAGCAGCTTCGGTCCCAACTCCAAGCCTTGCATATTGGTCTGGATAGTTCCAGTATAGGCAGTGGACCAGGGGATGCTGAGGCGGATGATGGGTTTCCAGGTATGGATTTGCTTTCAGCCCTAATATTTGTCTTAAATATAAATCAGTTGATTGTTTTAAGTCTTGTGATGACTACTCTGAAGGAAAAATGTTTGTAATTTCTTTAAGGGAAAACCTATTCCTTCGAGTAAGGATTCAAGTAACATTTCAAACTTATTTTATTGATTTTTTTTTAATCAGAGTTTTTCGTAAACTCTGATAAAAGAAAAACTCCACATGTCTAGTTTTTAAATTATTATATTAGCTCTACTTTTAAGCTTTCATTTGATTTTCTCTTCTTTCTGCATTCTTACTTCTATGTTGGGTGTTTAGTTCATATCACTCAGTCACACACTATGGAATCCATGTCATTCACCTACCAACGTTCCTCTACTTCTCTCAATATTGCCACTAAGCCTTCCAGTTCTCACATGCTCCTTGACTCTGATTCTGACTCAGAAGAAGAATCTTTGCCTTACTTACCCATTTCATCGGAACCTAATGGTACAGGTGATATCCTGAAAGTCTTTTCATCTTTGGGGTTTTTCCCACTATCCTTAATTTTAGTCCTTTTGAAATTTTCTTTATGTAACATAAACTAATAACCACTAACTCTAATATGTTGTTGTAGACTCACTCTGTTAAAAATAAACTGCTGCATGAATAAAGAATTTGTTTTTAAGGTGTTTTCTCATGGTATTGTTGTTATAATTGT
The DNA here is from genome assembly GCF_049354715.1 of Callithrix jacchus. Taxonomy (NCBI): domain Eukaryota; kingdom Metazoa; phylum Chordata; class Mammalia; order Primates; family Cebidae; genus Callithrix; species Callithrix jacchus. The sequence goes on from NC_133515.1 coordinate 103,842,529, forward strand.
TAGATGCCAACTTGCAAGAAATGCAGTAATAGATTGCTTAAGAGCGCATGGTTTCACTGCTTGTTTTAGCCATTTTCAACCAAGAAGAAATTCTTTCTGAAGTTTCATAACAAGAATGATGGTACAGAAAAAGTACTTGGACTGATTCAGAGGATATGCTTAGGGTTTTCCTGAGTACTTACCAACATTGTCGTAGGCATATATCCTGCATAAGAAACGTGAAAGAATTTGGCCTGATTGTTACCCTGAAAGAGATTATAGTTTAAATGAAGAAACCAGACAGTTCTTTCATTCAGAGTCAAAGAGGCAGCCACGTGTGATCTTTCAAGACTGCAGTTTCCTCATCTAAGTTAGGGGAATAATTTCTGTTCTGTGTGGTTTTTGTGAGGATTAAAGAAAATTTATGTAAATTATCCAGCACAGCTGATACATAAATGTTAAATAAATGATAGCTACTTTCATGAAAAGGCATTGGCCAAATGTCATTGAAACAAATTCTAAGGATTCATACACATTTCTTAGTTGAATTAGAATGCTCCTGATCTTGATATTTGGAATTTAGAATCTTTTGGTTATTTTGCTGCTTATTAACCAACTTTTATCTAAAATTTACGTAATTGGCCAGGTGCAGTGGGTCACACCTGTATTCCTAGCACTTTGGGAGGCTGAGGAGGACAGATTACCTGAGATCAGGAGTTTGAGACTAGCCTGGCCAACATGGTGAAACCCCATTCTACTAGAAATACAAAAAGTAGTCAGGTGTGGTGGTATGTGCCTGTAATCCCAGCTACCTGGGAGGCCAAGGCAGGAGAATCACTGGAACCCGGGATGCAGAGGCTGCAATGAGCTGAGATTATGCCACAACACCCCAGCCTGGGTGACAGAGTGAGACTCCATCTCAAAAAATAATAATAATAATACAATTTATATTATTTTATTATAGTTATTCTAAAAGCCCATTTTCTCTGAACATGTAATTATTAAAAATATTTACTCCTTGAAAATGTGTACTATATTGCCCTCTTCCAAAGGAAAAATAAAGGAGTCTAAGGCAGGTGTACCAGTGAGAATAGAGTTGCTGCTGCTGCCTTTTTTTTTTTCTTGGCAACTTTTCTCCTGAATTTTACAAAAGCATGAATTTAATTGATGGAATATTTGACTTTATAAAAGTATAGAATACCTGTTTCAAATATGATATAACCTGGCTTTTGTTTTGTATTGCATAACTTTTTACTACTGATCCTGTACTATACTGTATCCTAGATAATATATAGTGATAAATTCTAAAGGATATATTTTGTTTTGTAAATTTAATATTAAATGCTATTAAGTTCCTTATTATCAAAAGAGAATTGTTATTTTTATCCTCATATATTGTGCTTATTTGTAGAATCAAGATTAGAAGGATGGCTTTCATTGCCTGTACGAAACAACACTAAGAAATTTGGATGGGTTAAAAAGGTAATTGGTACTTTGGAATATGAGTCTTTGTTTTTGTTTTAACTCCAGTCATTTGGCTTTTGTAGTTGTAGGATATACATGACTGGTCCTTTTGGACACAGAACTTACTTATACTTTAGGATTTGAAATGATATTTTATTTATCTTTGTAAAAAAATTTTTGTCCTCATATCTTGTTAATAATAAGACAGGATTTATTGTTAGGAAATTGTAAGCCTATTGATTTTGATACTTTTGCTGTTTTGGTGGGAAAAGAACTCTGAATATGGTTAAAAAAAAAAGACCTATTTATTTATTTTCCTCGCTTACTATGATTATTGATGTTATTATGCTTGTTTTTGAAAGGTAACTAATAATATTGGATCCCAAAGCTAACTAAGTCCAAAAAATATTTGATTTTACTTCTCCCCACAATTTGCTTATTTAAAATATCTAGTAATATAAACAAAATTTAGTAAATATCTAGTAAACAAAATATAGTAAAATATCTAGTAATATAAACAAAATTTATAGTTACTTTAAGGAAGACTTTCCTAAAAATATATTAAGTACTTTTTAGTTACTTAGTATTTTATGATTTTTATTGGTAATACAGAATTTATTTTCAAAGAAAATCAATAAATAAGGTATGTAAAAACTTGAATTACTGATTTCTTTTCTCCCTGTTTTAACAGTATGTGATTGTAAGCAGTAAGAAGATTCTTTTCTATGACAGTGAACAAGATAAAGAACAATCTAATCCTTACATGGTTTTAGATATAGAGTAAGTGTTTTTATTAGAATATTTAGAAACCATATCTTATCTTTTAAAGTATGATAAAAGTAACAATTAATGCAATTTATTAGTCATAGTATAGCTTATAGTATAGCTCCTACTGTACTATTGTTACATTTTCCTGTAATTACTTCATACAGGTGAAAGTCTGGGATACAGGGTTAGCTAAATCATCTTTATTTCATGGGTCTTTGTTATTTTTTTAAACTAATTAGAAAATTTCTGACATAGAGGTTTCTAAAAATCTTAAATAATTATAGAATTAATAGAACAAAATATTCTGTGAGTTTCTAACATGGGTCAAAGTAGTCAGTGTTTAACTTCTGACATTAGTATAGAATAATTAATATATAATTTGATCCTTGGGTGATATGTTATTCCTTTATTCAAAATTTTTTATAGCAAGTTATTTCATGTCCGACCAGTTACACAGACAGATGTATATAGAGCAGATGCTAAAGAAATTCCAAGGATATTCCAGGTAAACATACTTTTGTTTATATTTGATTGGTTGGCATTGTTTTCTTTTTTTCACATTTAGAAGTTCTCATATAATGTGACATATTAAATCTCTTCATTCTTTGACCCTCTTCAGGTTACCTTTCTGTTTCAGCCCCATTTAAAGATGGTTTGTTCCTTTGTGACTTTTGTGCTTAACTCTGTTTGGGGACGTCTTCATTCCTGTCTCCATTTTACTTGTTAAAGTTTGTAGTGTTGTTCGTATCGTGTTTCTGGTCTTTGCTATATTTTTTTTGTTTAAGGCTGGTTATGACTTTTATTAAGCATGAACTTTTTCCCTTCTGTTTTTGTTTTATTCTCAGTTCTCTAGAAATTATGAAGGTAAATTTTGTACCTCATAGCCCTTTTACCTCCAATTTCAAGTGAGACCACATTCTTTACTATGTCATTTTAAAATTAGTCAGACCAACAATGAGTTATTGAGTTCCTTCTGTGTAAGAGCCATTGTGCTTGGTGTACTGTGTGAAAGTTGGCCCCTTGTTTATCATGTTTATTTGGGGTATAATACACATCCTTTCCTCTTTGTTTTCTCCCTCAACTTTCCAAATACAGAACTTTTAAAATGAAGCTGTACTTACAGCTGTTACCCAGTTTTCTGGTAAGCATTACAAAACACCAATTAGTATAATTGCTACATTTCTTCAAGTGATTGTTTTGAACAGTCCCTCCCAGAAAAACTTTCTAACACCTATGAAGTGCCCATTTACCTTTTGCTGACCTATTCTGATAGTGCTGCTAAAGCATGGGTGTTATAAAGAAAATAAGGAGGCAGCATTTGAACAGGAGCAGTTCTTTTGATATGCGAACCAGTGTCTGTCTGATGGCTTTTCCTACATAAGCTCAGCAGAATATGCTTAAGTTTGAACTTCAAATATATTTTCTTCTCTTTGAATAATTTAGGCTAATTTTATTTTACTTACACTATCAGAATTGTTACTACATAAAAAATAACATATTTGGAAATCATTTGTTGTTCTTTTGGCCTTCATAGATTCTGTATGCCAATGAAGGAGAAAGTAAGAAGGAACAAGAATTTCCAGTGGAGCCAGTTGGAGAAAAATCAAATTATATTTGCCACAAGGGACATGAGTTTATTCCTACTCTTTATCATTTCCCAACCAACTGTGAGGCTTGTATGAAGCCCCTATGGCACATGTTTAAGCCTCCTCCTGCTTTGGAGTGCCGCCGTTGCCATATTAAGTGTCATAAAGATCACATGGACAGAAAGGAGGAGATTATAGCACCTTGCAAAGGTAAATGGTAACTTACTTGCTTCATCAATATTGGTTATGTTCAGATCATTTTAAGCACCTTAATTTTCTTTTCTAATTTTTCTTTATAGTGTATTATGATATTTCAACGGCAAAGAATCTGTTATTACTAGCAAATTCTACAGAAGAGCAGCAGAAGTGGGTTAGTCGGTTGGTGAAAAAGATACCTAAAAAGCCCCCAGCTCCAGACCCTTTTGCGCGATCATCTCCTAGAACTTCAATGAAGATACAGCAAAACCAGTCTATTAGACGTCCAAGTCGACAGCTTGCCCCAAACAAACCTAGGTAATAAACTAAAATGTGGTAAAAAATTGAAAGTACTAAAATATTTTGTTATTTATATTCAAGCTGCAAATTTTCCTAATTAGTTTTCCTTTACTTGGTGTTTTAGTGAACCATGGAATACCAAATGTTTGGAACTGTCTTAATATGCATGTCATATTCATCAATTCAGATGAAAGTAATATAAATTTATTTACTAAATCACAGTAAATCAACCAAAAATCTTTAAAGATTTTTGTTGTGTTTATTTATACAGTAAATCTTCACTTAACATTGTCCATAGGTTCTTAGAATCCGCAACTTTAAGCAAAACAGTGTACAGCAGGTCCTCGAGTTAAGTTGTTTCCTTCAAAGTTGTTTTGTTAAAACTTTGATGAGAAAAAAAAAACAGTTTTGTTACGCTTTAGTTAGCTTAAAGCCGCACTTTTCAAGGACCTGTCAATGATGTCAAGTGGAGGGCTTACTGTACAATGATACTATTTTCAGCTTTTATAAGCACTAATTTAATGACTTAAAAGATAGAATTAACATTGTCCACAAACCTCACATTGTCAAGTGCACATACTGTTTCATATTACAAGCTTTTATTATGTTAGGTGACTTGGGAGGCAGGTCTAAAATCAGCTTGGGATTTAAATCAAATCTATAAATTTAAAACAGTAACTTGAGTGTGATTTTTAACAGCAACATAGACCAGCTTTAAAAATGCAAATATTCACCAATGGGTAAAGTGGCCATTCCTTGGAATTGAGGTAGAGTTTGGAAAATGGAGTAAAGTCAGGGATGATCGTTATGCACAAAAACATTTTGATGGAGCCATTTTCAGATAGCTTCGTGAAAGTCCTTTAGTTAAACATCTTGATTCACTGTAGCCATTTCTTGGCTTACTAACAACTTAAGCATGTATAAACATTGCTAGCTAGCTATTGAACATGAAATGAACACAAGAATTTGGTTAGCTAAAGGAAAAAGCATATACTTTGATGAGGTATCTAATTTCAGGTATCCTTTTTGTTACCTAACACGGGAGCTTCAGTATATGAATATTGATGTGCATTGGCTGTGTGGTCAGGAATCTTATTCTAACCACAAACATCTTATATGAAACTTTCTTGAAACTAATCTCTCAACGAAATAATTTAGAATAACAAAGGTATAATTGGTGTTTCAGCAGTGAAAATGTTGAATATTTTGTGTGAGGTATGATAAAACTAAACAAAATTAGTGATTATTGATAGAAATTAAGCTAAAGAAACTCAGAACTCAGAGACATTGAAGGCCATTTCATGTGCCTTCTGTAAAACATCTGAAAATTAAATTCCTATTATTAATACTGTATAACTATTAATACTTAAATGGTATTTTAATGCCTTACAGTATATAGTGATTTTAGTTTCCAAAGTACTTCTCTGTGTATTCTTTTCTCTCATTTAACTTCTTATATGTTATCTCATTTGCTCTTTAAGATGGTCCTGTGGAATAGAATAGGTACTGTTATCTTTGTTTTTGATTAAGATTCCAGAAGGGGTTTGTTTAGATCTACAACTATAACAACTCCAAATACCCTTTTGATGTTTTTTTTCTTTTGTGCTATTTGACACATTAATGATTTTGCTATATATAGTAACATATATGGAATTAGTTTAAGAGATATGCTCCCAATTATGTAACAGGACTTAAAAATACCTTCCTTTTCCAGTCTAAATCAGCATTGTGGTCTATTGGAAAGTACATTTACTTTTTATTTTTGTTACCTTTTTTTTTTAATTTAACTTCTGGCCTTGCCCTTTGAATAATTCTTCAGTGATTTTTATTTTTTTAATACATTTTGTGGGGTTTTCTTTGTGGTTGTTTTTTTTTTTTTGAGATGGAGTCTCAGTCTGTCAACCTGGCTAGAGTACGGTGGCACAATCTCGGCTCACGGCAGCCTCCGCCTCCCAGGTTCAAGCGATTCTCCTGCCTCAGCCTCTCGAGTAGCTGGGATTTCAGGCACATGCCACCATGCCCAGCTAATTTTTTTGTAAAAAATACATTTTGTTGTAGCAATGGTAAGTAGTAGGGATTTCTTTCTGTCACATCAGCATGTAAATAAAACTGACTAAAATGTATAGTGTGTATTTTGTGAAAAAAATTTATTCAACAGATTCTTTGAAATTCTAAAGATAATAATGGTCACATTTATAATGTAATTTGGATTTTGTTGTGCCTCTGCAACATTATTTCCATTGTTTTTGGCATTTGAGTCTTCCTTGCTTCATGTACTCATAGCATTATATCTTTATTTCTTACATGAATCAATCAACCTGCATTATTATTTTTATTTTGAGGTGGGATCTTACTCTGCTGCATAGGCTGGAGTGCAGTGGCACGATCACAGCTCACTGCAGCCTTGACCTCCTGCACCCAAGTGATTATTCTCCCACCTCAGCCTCCCAAAGTAGCTGGGACCACATACATGCACCATGACACCTGGCTAGTTTTTGTTGGTTTGTTTTATTTTGTAGACATGGGGGTCTCCCTATGTTGCTCAAATTTCTTGCCTTACACAATCCTTCCACCTTGGCCTTCCAAAGTGCTGGGATTACAAGCATGAGCCACCACGCTTGGCTGGCGTTCCATTTTGAATATCACGTTTTAAGAGTCACATATACAAATGGAAGGGTATATAGATGAGAATAACAGGTTGCAGTATATCATTTGAAAATATTATACATATGTTGCAAGTGAAGGAACTGAGGATATTTTTTTTCTAAAGAAATTATTTGAAAGTATGGGAGATCATAAATAGCACTAAAGAGTTAAAGACCTTTTCCTTGGAAGATGTATTAGAAGAAGAACCAGTCAGAGAGGCGAATTGTAAATTTCATTGAGTAGCATGGTTCTAGGGAGGAATCAAGACCCAGGCTGGATGGCTTTTAACATTCTACTGGACTAAAGCACATTCACAAATGGGTGGAACTAGTAAAGGATCATCCAAGAAAACAGAGGCCCAGAATTGCTGGTATATCTCAGCAGTGATCTAATATCTAGCTCTTCATATGAGGTTGTTTAATGTTAGTCTTAGCATTAGTCAGTCTAGCTTTAGTTGAAGTAATTTGACATGTTGTCCTTCTTAAAACAAATTTTGACTTTGTTAGATATGTCAAATATATATTTGAGTGTATGTTTGTTAGATATATCAAATATATAGTAAACCCATAAATGTTCACTTAACCGTTTTTTGGTAACTTTTCCTCAGTGTCTTTCTTTATGGTCACCTGCACCATTACGTCTTTTCTTTTTGTTGTTTGTTTGTTTGTGAAATGGAGTCTTGCTCTTGTCACCCAGCTGGAGTGCAGTGGCATGATCTTGGTTCACCACAACCTCCACCTCCCGTGTTCAAGCAATTCTCCTGTCTCATCCTTCCGAGTAGCTGGGATTACAGACACGTACCACCACACCCAGATAATTTTTGCATTTTTAGTAAACACAGAGTTTCACCATGCTGACCAGGCTGGTCTTGAACTCTGGACCTCAGATGATCCTACTGCCTTGCCTTCCCAAAGAGCTGGGATTACAGATGTGAGCCACTGTGCCTGGTCTCATTACATCTTTTCTTTAGCTTGGCAGTCCTGATTCTGATTCTCCTCTTAACTGTTTTCAGCACTTCCTCTTTTCTATAGTGGTGAAATTTATTAAAGTGATAGTTAAGTGTTAGCTCTTATTATACTAATTTATCCTCAGAAACACCCTGTGAGGTAGCTATTAATATATCTCCATTTAACAGATGAAGAAACTAAGGCACAGAAAGATTCTGTCCCCAAGGTCACACAGCTAATAAGTGGCAGAGCCATGTCTTTAGATCCAGATATTCTAGTTCTGGAGCCTGGACTTGGAACTGAAGTAGTAACTGCCTCATGTGATGAGTAGAACTTAATTAATTGACAGTTCATAAAAATAATGTGTAGAAATGCTATTTTACAGGAATGTTTTCTTGGTACTTTTGAATGAAAATTAAAATGCCGTGCTGGAAAAGTAGGAAATTTGTGAATAAAATGCTAATTTTTGATGAAGACAATTTGGGGATTGTTTCAATGCAAGGCAAAAATACATCAGTCTGGCTAGAGGGCATTTCTCTTTAATTTTCTTTTAAAGATCTTTAAAAAAAATGGAGTATTTAACGCATTCAGAAAAGTATAAAGCAAAAATGCAACAAATGCTCATTTATCAAGTTTTAAGAAGTAAAACATAGCAACACAGGGAAACTTCAGGGAGGGGGTAGCTATTGTGCCATTATTATCTTATCTTTGTTCTTATCATTTCTAAATGGTAGAAAGTTAACAAACTACTTGGGAAAATAATGAAGTTATAAACAATTTAAAGTGTCAAAAATAAAACCATAGATGAAGTAGTAAAAATAGATGAATATATACCTGATCTTGAACTAGACAAGAACTTGCAAAGAGTAAAAGAAAAGAAAACAAAGAAGATCAACTATCCCAAAATTAAGGCCTTGTAAATTTTAAAAACAGCATGTATTTATAGAATATATAAGAAAGATGAGTTGGTATCTTCACATATGAAAAGTTCTTATAAATCATTGAGAAAAAAGATTGCCTTATCCCCATACAAAATTAGGAGGGGCATGCAGGCATTATTATGGAAATAGCTGTTGAATGTAAAAAAGTGATCAGCCTGATTACAGTGGTTCTCGTTTATCTCAAAGGAGACCTACTCAAAGGTTCCAAGACCCCCAGTGGATGCCTGAAACCACAAATAGTACTGGACCTACACATGCCATTTTTTAAAAATCTGATAGTGACTAACAGGCATGGATATGCTGGACAAAGGGATGACTCACATCCCAGGGAGGACAGGGTGGGATGGCATAAGATTTCATCACGCTCTTCAGGATGTTGTGCAGTTTAAAACTTCTAAATGGTTTTGAAGTTTTCCGTTCAATATTTTAAGACCGTGGTTTACCACTGTAACTGGAAACCACGGAAAGTGAAAACAAGGATATGGAGGAACTACTGTATTAAAGAAATTAACATTAAATTAAAACTATAACATAAAACCTTTTTTCACCTGCAAACTGGCAAGGGTTAAGAAACTTGGCAAGATGAAGAAATGGGCACTCTAGTGGACTGCTGGTAGAACTCCAAATTAAATGCACCCTTTCTGAAGCATCTTTGACAATAAGTTTCACAGACCTGAACTATATCCCTGTCGATCAGTTAATGGTGGAGACAGTCAAGCAAACAGGCAATTACAGTACTATGTAAAATGCTGTTTGTAATAGAGACATGAACAGAGCACTGGGGGAGACAGAGGGAAGCATGGAGAATCCTGCTTGAGGACATTACGAAAGATCTCAAGCAATGGACAATGGATAATTTTACAGGCAAGCAAATAAGGGAAAGTCAGTTCCAGGCAAAATGTCATGTGCAGAGGTACGAAGTCATCAGAATTACTTGTGTCTTTGTAATTTTGTGTTGGACTGGGGTTGGGAGAAGGCAAGGGCAGGGAGCGGTGAAAGATGATGTGACCCTGGAGAGAAAGTCTGAACCCAACTGAAAAGCTCCATGAACCCTGTGCTCAGAAGTTTTGATTTTTTTCTACAAGTAGAAGTCTTTGAATAAGGTATCGGTATGTTCAGGCTTAATAAGACCCTGAACTGAGTACTTGACAATGAAAATGAAGAAAATAAATGTGGCTTCAGAAAGATTTCTTCCGCTGAAATAACTAGAATTAGATGACTGATTTGAAGGGGATTCAGGAGAAGGGTGTAAGGGAAGTCTTGTCATGCACTGCACTCGTATCTAGCGACTGGACTTTTAAATTTGAGACTGTGACACTGGAACACACTTCAAAGGTTTTGAAGGATATACAATGCAGCTTTCTCCTAACATATGCTAAGCCTGAGGCTTGGATACCCTGGAAGGTCTGCTAATCTCAGTCTCCCAAGCAATAGAGCTTAAAACATAGCTAGAAATTACGTTATATCTAAGTCTAGAAAAATGAGTGTATGTCAGATAGTGATATGTGTTGAGTAAGTATATCTGTTCATGTGTTTTCTCAAATATTGTTATATGTTCAGTACTTTTTAAAAGAGTAATTTGAGTCACTCTGTTTACTTTTTAGAGGAATCATCCATTAGCCTATTCTGTCAGTGTTTCTCAAAGTTAACCAGCTGTTATCAGAAATCACCTCAGGGTTTTTAGTTGAAAATGCAAATATTTGGGCCCCTCTTCATTCATATCCAAATCTCTTGGAATGAGACCTGGGAATATGCCTTATAAATAGCAGTAGGTAAATCACATAAAGCTTAAGAACCAATGACATAGTGATAGGTGAGACTTTGGGGACCAGATGAGTTCCTTGGCACAGACGGATTCATGAACATCACAGTTATAAAAATGAAAAGTGACTCTTGTCTTTAAAAGCAAAGATGACGGCAGTGTCAGTGTAGCTTACTGATGTAGAAAGAAGAGACCACACACACCCCGACTCTAAGTCCAGCTTAGCCAGGACGACTTGCTAATGCTACTTGTATACCTGTGGCTTTTCCCTTGTCTCTAGTTTTTCATATGCAGGACAAAGCTCTTGGTGACACATTGAGCAGACAGGGTCCTGCTGGAATTCAGAAAGTTGCTTTCTTATTTTATTACCCCCCTTTTACCCCACAGTTTTTGGTGCTATGATGAAAAAAATGTGAGCTGACATTCCCTTCATTTTGGTGAGGGGAACATTGACAATGGTGCTTTCGTAATTCTCAAATCAAACTGGGCATCAGGATGGTTACATGTTTATCTGGGGTATGGGGGTGAGGAGGGAGAAGCAGATTGTTTCTTATCCCAATATGATCTCTGTCTTCTGATCTCTGGAAAGTGTACTTGGCCAATGTGATTATATGCGTTTACTTCTAAAAGGCAGAGTTTTCCTGTGTGCATCCATCTTAATTTTAATCGTGTTATCCAGGAAGGGAAAGTTAAAACACTTACAGCACGAAGTATGATTTCTAAGTCATAACATTAAGTTACAGTTTCTAAAAAGTGTTAGAGTATAAATTTATAAACCTCCTATTGCAGATTGCTTGATTTGGCATTTAAAGACTGGGATTGGTCATTTGATGATGTTGATGGTGGTGGTGGTGATGATGATGATGATGATGATGTTTTTGATTTCTGAAGAAATAAATGGGGTAAATAAAAAATGGAAAATCAGTTATTTTAGTACTTCAACATAGCGCATGTGGTTTGCACTTGGGCTTTCTTTTTATTTTTAAAACGTTATTAAGTTGCTTTTATAGTATATAGTTAAAAAGTAGTCTTCAAAAAGTTGCTAACTGAAATCTACATGTTAAGTATAAAAATGAAATGCTATGTTCATATTCTTTAATTGGCTATACATTTTTAATACAGTTGGAATTATAATTTCTCTTAGGAATGAGACATAGAAATCACAAAAGGAGTTAATTCTCATACATTCTGTTCTCCGAAGAAGCCATATTCAGAAGAGAAATAAAATGTACAATGTTTTCAGATTCCTACAACTATATTAGTTTGTGAACATAGCATGGGACTCCTTTCTCCCACCATCTCTCTCCTCTTATTTCCAACTTGCAAGAATTGAAAGCATAAAAACTTTATAAGTCTAATAAGTGCTATGAAATAGCTCTTTCTGATTTGGCTTTTTTGTGTGTGGTGCTGTGAAATGTTTGCTTTATGAGAACTTAATGTTATCCATGCTGAAGAATATCGTGGTATGCTGTGAGAATTGTGCTTTTAGAAAATGTAAAATCGTTTGGTTAATAGTAGCTAAAGGAGGTTTGAATGAAAGTTGAGCCTCAACTTAAACGTTTTTCATAGAATGGATTTAAAAGAAATAATGTCTGTTTTAATCTAAGCATGTTGCAGAACATCAGTCAGGTACTATTGGTATCTATGTATAATCAAGTTTCATAGAGTAGTTTGTATATATTTACTACAACAATGTATTTGGTCCTATCCTATAGATAAGAAAAATGCGGTTAGGGTCCAACAGCCAAGTAGAACCTGAGCAATAGGCCCATTTCCCTTTCAGCTACATGAGGCAGCTAGTAGTTAAACCCCAAATCAAACTTTATCTAAGCTTTTCTGTGGCATATTACTTAACCCTAATAGCTTGTTAACCATATTAAGACTTGTGTGTAATGTATGTAACCAATATTGCAAAATCCCAAGTTGCATTGGGAAAGAATATAATTGCATGTACCTAAAAATAGCAAAAGTAACACAGTAAGTATGTTTATGCATGATTTAGGTGTTAAAAAATATAGTAGTTGGAAAACTGTATAGTTTAATAATGTGAATGGAATGCTTTTTCTAGGAATTTAACAGTCTCTTAAATTATTTCATTGTATCAGCTAACTTTATTTTTCCTTTCATTCCAGCTAACTGCCTTCTGTGAAAGCAGTCATTATTCACAGTGATCATATTCTTCCAGTGAAAAAAACACTGAAATATCATGACTCAGAATTTATTAAAAAGCTCTATTTTCCTGGAGAGACTGATACATATACTCATACATATATGTGTTCCCCTTTTCCCTGTAATATAAATTACAAATCTTGGAGAGATTTTCTGGGCTCCTTTGAAGCAACAAGTTGAACCAGCAGTGATTGGTTGATAGACTGAGGATATATGCAGCTCTTCCAGACGCGTTCCATAAAGCTCTCTTGGCAGTCACTCACACTACAATGCACACAGCGATTGAGAAGAGTTAAAGTTTAAAGAAAACAGCTTTTCTAGCTTCAGCAGAGAGATTTCACCAGCACATTTACCAGAAGAATCTGGGAATGGATTCCACTACAGTGATACTGACTGCATCTTTAAGAAGTGACCATTATACTGTGTATATATATATATATATAAACATATATATATATAGTACTCGAATACTGCAAGAAGGTTTTTTAAGCTGCCCACTTTATTTTTTTATACACAATCAGATGTCATTACTTACTGGAGTTGCATCTATGCACTTGTCTAAAGCCATAATGTTGGAGTTTCTATCACTCATTCCTGTGTACCTGATGGGAGTTGCATGTTCATGTTTAAGCAGTTACTATAACAAGAAATTTAAAGTTAATTACATCGGTTCCCTAATGCTTCATGATAGGCCACTTTACCCATTTTGAATGCCTTAATTTAATTGTTTTCAAAGTCTCGGCCCTTTCTGTATTAAAACAACAACAACAACAACAAAAGCGGTTTACCAGCTTTTAGGATGCAAACTAGCTTTGTGGAAGAGAAATCATGCACTATTTTTACACATAAATAGTTATATCAATGTCAGCCTATTTTGATTAACAAATTTTTAAAAGTATTATTGGTTATAGAAACTAATGGATGGTGTTGAAACTAATGTATCTTTGTCATCTGTTATTCACTCAGCCATTTTTACAGACTTCAGGATTAGTCTGTGACTACAAAATATTTTCTTTGCTTTATATTTGCTGGCTACCCTAGATGTGTTTTTATTCCTAGTAAAGACATTTGTGATTACATTTTCACACTTAAGATTCAAACATTTTTCCAAATATAAAGAAAACTAAGACATGCTGTAGATACATTTTAAATATGATAATATGACCCTCAGACAGACAACTGTGTGTGGCAGTATTTTAGCACTGGGTTAAGAAAACTGGTAACTGGGAAGAAGCGGCCTCAGAGGCCCCTAGTTTGATTTTTATTTTTAAAATGCTGTCACAGTGAGTTTATGCAGGACCATTCTTGCTATACTCTTGTGATCCCAGATAAGTGTATGTTTTATACTGCGACAGTACGCAGCAAGGGTGAGCATCAAGTTTTTGTTATTTTTTAAATTATGAAGTCTTTTATCAGTCTTTCTTTATATAAATACACACAGAGTTTGGTATGGTATTGAAATACATTGTCTGGCCAGGCGCGGTGGCTCACACCTATAATCCCAGCACTTTAGGAGGCTGAGGCGGGCGGATCACCTGAGGTCAAGAGTTCAAGACTAGCCTGGCCAACAGGGTGAAACCCTGTCTCTACTGAAATACAAAAATTAGCTGGGCATGATGGCTAGTGCCTGTAATCCCAGCTGTTTGGGAGGCTGAGACGAGAGAATTGCTTCAACCTGGGAGATGGTAGTTGCAATGAGCCAAGATCACACCACTGCACTCCAGCCTGGGCAGCTGAGTGAGCCTCTGTCTCAGAAAATAATAATAATTAATATTTCAATGAAGGAAGTAGACATTTTTCATTGATTCTCTCTGAGGTCAGATCCCCATGATCGATACTATTGTGGAAACTGAAGAGCAGCCACTGGCCTACTGATACCCTGAAACTGATTTTGTTATTCTTGAGTTCTCCGATCTGCGCTCTGATGCTGTCTGTGCTCAGACTAGATGTGCATGCCGTCTCCCTTGGAGCTGTGTTCTGCAGCTCCGGCTTTGGGGGACAGCTTTTTTAAAGTAAGATTAAAAAATGAAAAATATATAAAATTTATATAGAATAAATATTTCCATTCATTAGAGTTGTTAAAAGACTGAAGTAATATTTTATATAAAGATTTTGTTACATTATGGAAGGCTCTATCCTATTCTGAATTGGAGAGTATATATATATATATATATATTTTTAATAAACTTTATTAAGGTGAAATTCAAGTTTACATGAGTAACTGAAATATTTGAGTAAAAAAGGCAAAAGTTAAATTTGGGATGCTGTATATATTAGAGAATATGGGGAATCATGGTGTGACCAACTGTACAAGGAAGATTCATGTGAAGGTCTTGGTGAAAAAGATAATTCCAAAGGGTGAAAAAAAAAATCTCTCCCATGGAGATTCTTCACATTATATGGTTTGACATAAAGGTTTATAAGGTTGTTTGTCCAACTAATGAAAATGCGCTTAATAAAACATCCTGACCTTGGGTAAGAATTCGCTTTTTGCCGCATTGCCGCTTTCATGTACATACATGAATGCATGCACCTATCAACGTGTTTTCTTTCCAACACTCATTAAATACGAAAAGAACCTGATTTTGTCCTCGTTTCTCTTTTTTCTTGAGGCCCTAAAGCTTCCAAGATAAATATTTGTAAGACTAAAAGTTGCTTGTTTCTTCACACCTGACTTCTAGAGCCATAAATACCTCCTATGGGGAACTAAGAAATCATGAATACTGGGGTTCTCTTAGTTGTATTTTTTACTTTTGTCTTGTGGGGATAACGAGACAGATGTGAAAGGGAAACTGGTGCCGGTATTACTATTGAAATTAATGTATAATGTTTTTAAAATATTAATTTAAATCATGTTCTCTAGAAACAAGTTTTTTAAATCTATATGAAAGTTTTAAAATGTTCTAGCTAACTAATGGATAAGCACACCAGTAAAGCCAAGTAAAGGTTAGTGCTTTTAAAACTAACCTGTGTTAGAGTTACATGAATCTCGCTCTGAAGTATCTGTTTTGCATCCATTTATCTATAGATCCTAAAAATACTCTAGGTGGCCGCACCACAGTTTAAGAAGTTATGTTGCTGCTGTTACTCTCTTCCAGGATTCTGGTGACACAGTAGAGAAACTCAGACACTATATAAACCTTATTGAAACATGCTCTAAATCGTGTCTAAAATCTGATTTGAGCAAGTCACTACCGAGTTTCTCAGTCTGCACCGACACTGCTGCTGACTCACCTCTCCTTCCCTGGAATAAGGCTTCAGCTTCCCTATGTTGCGAAGACACCATTTGTAAGCACTTTAACTACAAGCACTGTGACGGCGCTGGAAGTTACGCTTGGGGGGCCTCTCCCTGATTCCCATCCCCATAATAATGAATTTTGTTTGGAATTGTAGTAAGTCATGAACTGCATGGTTTAGGAAATCATAAATATTTGATGAGCTATCCCCTTTGAACAAAAAATGCACCCCTTTTTCTTTCTTAAAATTTTATTGCATCTTTGTAGTAATGTGATTGTATTTTATGCTTGCTTTTTATAAAATAAAAGAAATGGAGACATAAGCATTTTCATACTTTTCCTATGAAATGTAGTCCTGGAATCCAGCAACCTTAGAAAGTTTACCTAAAACATTTGCTTTCCCTCTAAGATGGGTAGAAACGATGGGATGAGGAGAGTAACTAAGGCTGTAGACTTGTGATTCTTCTGCCCTATCATTTAATTCATGGAGAAATGCCAAACTGCAGCCAGGACTGTCTGATTTGATTTGGGTGTTTTAAGAGGCACACAAACATAAACTCATTTGAATTGGTGAGAACGGGGAAAAGAGGGAGGATATCTGTTTCGTCTGGAAATAGTGTGCTGATAGATAGGTGGTTTTCTAGAAAGTGTTTGGCAATCAGTGGAACCTTTTCTAGAGCACTTATTTGCTCTGTGATCTTAGGCAGGTTATTCACTCTGAGCCTCAGTGTTTTTATCTGTAAAATGGAGATTGTGTCTTTCTTACAGGATCACCACCAGATTAAGAATGATCATGTGTGTAAAATGTCTGAAGTGACTCAAGTGTTTGTTACTTACAAAGGGGGAAAAACAGACCTCATCACCTATGTCTCCTTTTAGTTTTTAAAGCAATGATGAAGTACTAATACCAGCTAAA
Organism: Callithrix jacchus; assembly: GCF_049354715.1. Taxonomy (NCBI): domain Eukaryota; kingdom Metazoa; phylum Chordata; class Mammalia; order Primates; family Cebidae; genus Callithrix; species Callithrix jacchus. The sequence continues at coordinate 103,859,438 of NC_133515.1, forward strand.
TAAAACGTGTGTTGGAATAAAAAATCAGAATTTGTAGGGATGCTAATGGTCAGATTATAACTGCAAATGAAAAAAGATTAACTTGGATGTTTAAAAATATGGCATCTGTAATTTTAACTATAGAATGAATAATTTTGTTTTTAGATACCATGTTTCTCTTCCTGCTGGGCCCAAGCAGTAGTTCTAAAAGGATTAACCCGTTCGTTTAAAAACTACAGCTTACATAAAATAGTCATATTGATGATTGACAGTTTTAAGACTCAGCAGAATTCAAAATCTGAAAATTTATTTTGCATAGGAAACAATTTCTGGTAAACATCATTGCTGCATATGACAAAACAATGTCTTCAATTAAAGGGGGAAAGTGAGTTTTGAAACAGTTAATTTAGAAGAAAATACAGTATTATAATAATCTTATGCTTCATGTAAAAAATACTATAATGTGAGTAAAATCCATAAGAATTGGGCAGAACCTACCTAACAACACCCTTTACTGTGTATGTTTTCAATAGACAAAACTTACTTTGTACCAAATTCCAACAGTGGTAATCATATAGTTGTGGCCCTTTTAAAAATGGCAGCATTAGGCTGAGCGCGGTGACTCACGCCTGTAATCCCAACACTTTGGGAGGTCAAGGCAGGAGGATCACAAGGTTAGGAGTTCAAGACCAGTCAAACCAACATGTTGAAACCCCATCTCTACTAAAAATACAAAAATAGCTGGGCGTGGTAACAGGTACCTGTAGTCCCAGCTACTCAGGAGACTGAGGCAGGAGAATTGCTTGAACCCAGGAGGCGGGGGCTGCAGTGAGCCGAGATCACACCACTGCATTCCAACCTGGATGACAAGAGCAAGACTCTATCAAAAAAAAAAAAAAAAAAAAAAATGGCAGCATTGTACTTGAATTAGAAAGCTTATTGGGATTTCCTCAGTAGAGATTACAGCTAATCCTAATACCTTTTCTTAGGAATTACTGAAGGCACAGTGCGAAGTTGAAGGACTGTTTTGGTACACAAACTCAAGCCAGTTACACTATGCTTGCCTTGGCGTCCTTGCTAGAGCGCATGCAGGTGTAATACGGTATTATATAAAACGAGGCCATCCTGTTGTATCTATGTTAAAATTAAACATCAGTCCCAGAAAGTGAACCCTAGTCATTTAATATGGGTGTCCACCTCTGACTTGGAAAAAATGCCACTCCATTCATGTTCATTTTTGTCATGGAGAGGATTTATTTCCTAAAAGATTCTGAGAAAACATCGATGTAGTTAAGTTCTTTGTAGAGAACTTAATCATGACTTCAAGAGTAAGAGTCAAAATGGCCTTGAAATGGGCTTCCTGGATGACTTCCAACAGTCACTGGCCTTCTCAACATTGCAGATGGCTCGGCGCTACCACAACCTAATGAAGTGAGGAAGGAGGAGGGAAATCGGTATTTTTAAACAAGTATTTAAATGGCTCTTTCAAGTCTAAAAAAGCCTTTGGCTTCAAAGAGTCTAAATTGATTTACTAAATTTGTAAAAGACCTTAATTTAGCAAAGAGCTTCTTTTTCCTTTGGTTCAGTTACTCGGAATCCACAGTGTAAAGGAATAATGTGTCCATCATTCAGCCTTCATGGCGGTCTTCCGGTAGCGAAGTACTGTCACTGTTACCCATATATTTAAAGCCAGCATGATCACAAAACGTGTTAGAACTGAAATCAATTTAAAAAGTATATTAAAAACCTTCACAATATAGAGCAAAACTACCTCCCGCTCTAAGTATAAGCCTAAATAAAGCTTCACCCCCAACCCCCAAAATGAACAATTTTGGTTCCTGGGGAAATGATCTTCCTATCCTAATGACTACTTTTGGCCACTTGCCCCAACATCATAAATCATAATTTATCCTCTTAAGTGCTCCATTGAAGGGTTATAACTTTTTTGGGGGGGGTGGAGATAGAGTCTTGCTCTGTCACTCTGTTACCCAGGCTGTAGTGCGGTGGCGCGACTTTAGCTCACTGCAGCATCTACCTTCTGGGCTCAAGCAAGTCTCTTGTCTCAGCCTCCCAGGCAGCTGGAATTACAGGCGCCCACCACCATGCCTGGCTAATTTTTGTATTTTTAGTAGAGATGGGGTTTCACCATGTTGGCCAGGCTAGTCTCAAACTCCTGATCTCAAGTGATCCACCCACCTTGGCCTCCCAAAGTGCCGGGATTACAGACGTGAGCCACTGCGCCCAGCCTATGAAGAGTTCTACCTTTTAAAAATCCCTTTATTCATTTGAAGTCCTGAGGTGCTGGTGTCTCGAAACAGTCCATGTTAAGCAAAGGTGGTTTAATATATTCTGTTAAGATAATTCTGAAAAAATTGGCCCAAATGACAAGGCATACTTTATATTGAAGTAACTATGAAAATGTGTCTCTTTGTGGAAAAATAAAATACATATATATATATGTGTATCTTTAACAGTGACTTAACTTCCACTTTAAGGTACAGATACACTCCTGATAAATAAGGTTTAATGAGATTTAAAATATATCTTTGTGTCTGTAAAACACGTGTTAAGATTTTAGCTAAACTGTTCTTAAAAAGTTATTCCTTGGCCGGTGCAGTGGCTGACACCTGTAACCCCAGCACTTTGGGAGGCCAAGGTGGTCAGGAGTTCGAGACCAGTCTGGCCAACATGGTGAAACCCCATTTCTACTAAAAATAAAAAAATTAGCCAGGCATAGTAGCGCATGCCTATAGTCCCAGCTACTCTGGAGGCGAGGCAAAAAAATCGCTTAAACCCAGGAGGCAGAGGTTGTAGTGAGCCAAGATCGCACCACTGCACTCCATCCTGGTTGACAGCGAGATTCTATCTCAAAAAAAACAAAAAAGTTATCCCAGATATACTGATCACTGATATGATCACAACAGCTGTCATAGGTAAGAAATAAATAGCAGTTGGAACAATCTTGATCCTTTAAACTTAATTTCTAATGTAGAGGTTTTGTTGTTTACTTGTGGTTTGACTCCTTTTCACGCTAACTCCAGCCCTGTGGAAAGACCCAAGCCTGTCTCCCTTCCCATTTCCCACTTGATCAAAGTTTATGCTTTGACCAGAACAATTTTAGTCCTACCCACAGAGCTGACAAAAAGTATCTGAGCAAAGGTATAACCTCCAGGAAGAGACAGACAAACGTATCTCTGTTCTGAAGCAGTATTTCTCAAATAATAATTAGCTCATTTAAAAGGCCTACCTGGCCAGGCACGGTGGCTCATGCCTGCAATCCCAGCACTTTGGGAGGCTGAGATGGGCGGATCACCTGAGATCAGGGGTTCGAGACGAGTCTGGCCAGCGTGGTGAAACCTCGTCTCTACTAAAAATACAAAAATTAGCCGGCCATGATGGAGCACGCCTATAATCCCAGCTACTCGGGAGGCTGAGGCAGGAGAATCGCTTGAACCCGGGAGGTGGAGGTTGCAATGAGCCGAGATCAAGCCACTGCATTCCAGCCTGGGCAACAGAGCAAGACTCGTCTCCAAAAAAAAAATGGTCTACGTGCTGGGGACATTTTCTGATCTTCACAGGTCACACCATCTGTTCTAATCATTTCCAAAGATGTGTCATATATGCTTGATTGGGGAGTTGAAAACAGCCCAAGGAATTACTAAATTCTTTGTGGTTAATCAAAGTATTTCCTCTTCCATCACAGCTTTTCCTTTTAAAGAAACAGAACAAGAACATAGTCCACTGGTGACACCACTTCCCTGCTTCAAAGCCTCCGGAGGCTTCCTCCTGTTTGTAGGCAGTTCTCGTAAGCCCTGGATACTTGGGCCACTGCCAGCCTCATATCCTTCCTTTCCTGAAACTTACCCACTTGTCGCTGTCCCCTGCTCTCCGCACTCTAGCCCTCTGTCCTTTGCTCACCTTCATACACTGCTCCTTCTAAGAGTCTGGCCTCCCCTGCCTCCCCGTCCCCCACAACATTTTTTCTGGCTAAACCTCTTAGCCTTACGATCACTCTTCTTCAAGTTAATCTGCCCAGCTCCCTCAAACTAGGCCAGGTTCTCCTTAGATGCTCATCCTGCTCTACTCTTCCAAAACATGGCCCCTGATAATTCAATAGGGAATTGTGTGATTACCTCATGTCCAATTCCATAGCAATTCCATGGAGACAGGAATCTGCTATCTTGTGCATATTCTATTCCCTGTACTATAAGAGAGCTTAATAATAAAAATGGTGACCAGTAAGACCAGAAATACATTATTGCTATCTTCTAAATCCATAATCCAGTAGAGCCAAGTCCATCCATTAAACCCGAAGACAGTTTAAAGTACGACAAAATTCAGAGAGGAAGTGAGAAGAAGATCTTTTACTTACTTGTAAAATCGTTGGTGGTCATGAAGGTTGTGATTATTCTTGCTGTAAAAGAAAATGTGCAGCATAAATAACTTGCCTCTCAGACATTTTGGGGTTTAGTTAATAATGTCCTTCCCTTTTAGTATCCCAATATAAATAGACTATTATTTTCTAATTATTTTTATTTTTATGTTTTTACCAATACATATTAACTATTCTTGATAAAAGTTTGGTAGTACAGAAAACCAGATAGTGCTGTATTTCATAACTATATTAAAACCCAGAAATGCCAGATCACCTGAGGTCAGGAGTTTGAGACCAGCCTGGCCAACATGGTAAAACCCTGTATCCACTAAAAATACAAAAATTAGCCATGTGTAGTGGCGGGCACCTGTAATCCCAGCTACTTGGGAGGCTGTAGTGAGCTGAGATTACACCAAAACACTCCAGCCTGGGTGACAGAGCCAGACTCCATCTCAAAACAAAACAGCCATGCATCCCACCCCAGTGGTTTTAAAACTGCTAGTAAGGGAAGGTGCTTTGACAGTGCATGAGCGCTGCCCGGGGAAACCCGGAAGGGCTGAGCTCCCTTCTACTGTCTCTGTGCTAACTTGCAAACTTCCACCCTCCAAAAGCAAGTCTAACAATTCTTATTTACAAATGGAGCGTCTGCATAGTTTTAAAGAAAGGCTCCAACTAATGGAAAACAGTGTTTTCAAATCAGTGAATTCTAACCTTGCATTTTATAGATAAGGAAACTGAGGGCCAGCAAAGGGAAAGACTTTTCCAAGGGTCTAACTAGAACTACTTTGTTTAGTTCACTGGTGTGGTATAGCCCTTCACTTAGGAAACATTTAGGAAACTGGAGTAACAGTTTAAAGCAAAACACGAAAGCAGAGAGCAGCACGATTTGGGAGCTGAGGAAGACCACTGCCCGCAGCTCCAGGCCTGCCTCTCCTAGGCCAGAACCAGCCCGTCAGAGCCTCTCTCTCCGCCAGCGCAGTCTGCACTCAGCACGTACTGACATCGTAGTTTTTTGGTCTCAATCTTCCAACTAAACTGCAAGCCCCTCAAGGGCAGAGACCAAATCCTATAACATGTTTTGTTGACACATTTGATAAATCAAGGCTTTACACACAGACACCCCCATATAAATAGTTGTTGATTAAATCATCAATTTAAATGGAAGAAAACGATCATATAAATAGACAGAAGACTTCAGTTAGGGAAGTGGCCAACAAGGACTCTCAAGCAAACTTTTTAAAAGGCTGTTAATAACCACACATCTGGTGAGAGTTAATGACCAAAACATGTAAGAAGCTCAAACAAACGATCTGATTAAAAGATGGGCAAAGGGCCAGGCACGGTGGCTCACACCTGTAATCCTAGCACTTTGGGTGGCCAAGGCAGGTGGATCACTAGAAGTCAGGTGCTGGAGACCAGCCTGGACAACATGGTGAAACCCCGTCTCTACAAAAAATACAAAAATTAGCTGGGCATGGTGGTGCACACCTGTAGTCCCAGCTACTCGGGAGGCTGAGGCAGGAGAATTGCTTGAACCCAGGAGGCGGAGGTTGTGGTGAGCCGAGATCGTGCCATTGCACTCCAGTCTGGGTAACAACAGCGAAACTCTGTCTCAAAAAAAAAAACAAAACAAAACTGAGGTCAAGAGTTAAAGACCAGCCTGGCCAACATGGTGAAACCTTGTCTCTACCAAAAATACAAAAAAAAAAAAAAGTTAGCTAGGCATGGGGATGCATGCCATAGTCCCACCTACTCTGGGGGGCTGAGGCAGGAGAACCACTTGAACTCAGGAAGTGGAGGTTGCAGTGAGCCAAGATCACCACACTGTCCCACAGCCTGAGTGACAGGGAGATTCCATCTCAAAAAAAAAAGAGCAAAGGATCTGAATAGATATTTCTCCAAAGAAAACATACAGAGTCAGGTGCAGTAGCTCACACCTGTAATCCCAACACTTTGGAAGGCTGAGGTAGGATGAACACCTGAGCCCAGTAGTTTGGGACCAGCCTGGCCAACATACTGAGACCCCGTCTCTATAAAAAGTTGGCTGGGTGCAGTGGCTCACACCTGTAATTCCAATACTTTGGGAGGCCAAGGCAGGTGGATCACCTGAGGTCAGGAGTTTAAGACCAGCTTGGCCAACATGGTAAAACCTCATCTCTACTAAAAATACACAAATTAGCCAGGCATGATATATGCCTGTAATTCCAGCTACTCTGAATTATGTTTCTACCTACATATACCATATACGTATTTTAGGTAGTTTTTGTAAGAATCCAAATGAACAGAGAAAATTCTAAAGTTGAGACAAAACAATGTGACTGCCAGAAATCTCCACTGCTACACACCCTAGTCATTCTCAAAAGTCACTGTACAACTTTCAGCTTTTAAAACTTCTTATATCATAAAGATTCAAATTTTTAAGATAAACTAGTACATTCAATATACAACCTCTTGATGCTTTTCAAAGAAGAGAGAACTATTAATATTAGGCCAGATTTCTGGAGAAAAATATGCTTTCACTTTTCTTGGCAACTTAGATCTCACAGAAAATGAAGAGCAGTGTGCGTTGTCGTCTTTGTAAATATGGATACACTTAGGAGTTTCTAGCTGAATAGCTGTAAGTGCCAGGGACCATGTCACTTCAACACCAACTAAACACCCTACTAGGCAGACACGTGGTGCTACCCAAGGCCTCCCCACCGTCTGAGTCCGGGTCTTACTTGCGCAGGTGTAGGCGGAGAGGCTCCAAGTCAGCGCACTCACCGCTCCCGAGTCTCTCGTCTTCCACAGACACTGGAGCTGTGTAAACTTACTGGCCGCGCTGATGAAAGTACAGAAATTCTGTTTACAGATAAAATGTGAGAAAGTCACAAGTCCATTTGTTAAACAAGCAAAAGAGCACCAGATACTCGAAGCACTTTTGAAGCCAAATTTTCAGGTCAAAATTATAATGGATTTGTACACAGCTGAAACCTAAGTTTGGTGAAAGAGAATGCAATAGTGAGTTATTTACTTATTTATTTTGAGAGAGAGTCTCACTCTGTAACCCAGGCTGGAGTGCAATGACGTGATCTCGGCTCACTGCAACCTCAGCCTCCCAGGTTCAAGTAATTCTCCTGTCTCAGCCTCCCGAGTAGCTGGGAATATAGGCACGCGCCGCCATGCCCAACTAATTTTTGTATTTTTTTGTAGAGACAGGGTTTCATTACGTTGGTCAGGCTGGTCTCAAACTCCTGACCTCCTGATCCACCTGCCTCGGCCTCCTAAAGTGCTGGGATTATAGGCATGAGATACCACGCCCAGCCTAAGACATTTATTTATAACTCATGGATTCCACCGTGCATTGGGTAACTAACATCTAGGGCTAGTTTGAAGTTGGGAATGAGAAAGAATCAATGCATGGCCACAGAGCTTCATCTATCCACACCTCTGATAAAAAGTAACTGAGGCCGGGCACAGTGGCTCACGCCTGTGAGCCAACACTTTGGGAGGCCAAGGCAGGAGGATCACTTGAGGCCAGGTGTTCAAACTAGCCTGGCCAACATGGTAAAACCCCATCTCTACAAAAAATACGAAAAGTAGCCAGACATGGTGGCATGCACCTGTGGTCCCAGCTACTCAGGAGGCTGAGGCAGAAGAATCATTTGAACCCAGAAGACAGAGGTTGCAGTCAACTGAGATCACACCACTGCACTCCAGCCTGGGCAACAGAGTGAGACTCTGCCTCTAAATTAAAAAAAAGGAGAAGGGAATTATGGAGAAGGGAATGGCAGGGAATACTCCTGGGCAAAGGAGATGACCAAGGACCTGTAGTCAGGCCCGTGGCAGGACTAAGGTCACCCTGGGAGCTGGGTGCAGATGGCTTAGAGGATGGCTGACCCCTGGCAGGGAGACCTGCAAGGAGAGGCTCTTGTGTAATCAGGAGACCTGGGCAGAGCAGAGGAGGGAGGACTGCAGGGGAAGACTCGCACCAGAGAACTCACCAGGACACTGGCTGGGTGGGGCAGCAAGGAGTCAGTGTGGGAATGGGAGAGTGGAGGAAGCTGGCTTGGTTCACACACCTCAGGGCCCCAGACCACATTACGACTCGCTTGTGCTACACAAGCTTGCCTCCTGGATCTTCTACCAGATTCATCGTTCAAGAGCAAAGCCACATTTCCAGTCCTGGAGTCGTGTTGGTTTGGGCCCTAACTGAGCCCTGGAATGACTTATCACATCAATTAAACGGGACACAATTAGGATTTTCTGAAAACAGAGTCTACTATAGGAACAGGACTGGGAAAGAGAGGGGATGCTTCACTGTTCTGGAGATCATCTTTAAGTACTTTAATCTTTTCTTGGGAATAAACCATGAGTATATGAATTATCAATTTAACCATGAAAGCACACTTTAGGACTTCTGGGGAAACGATCTTGGGTACCTGCATTTGAAAGCAAAAACATGGAACATTCTACAATGGAGGATTTCCACTGATTCAAGCAGCACCTGCCCTCTCTAGGATTCTGGGGGTTTGCTACAATGTGTAGCTCTGAAGGCCTGGCTCGTTCTCCTGCACTGGGGCTCCGCGCCCCTCATATCTGGGCCACCTTGTGCCCCAGGTCCTGGCACCTCAGAGCAGGTGTGCAAAGAACACTCACTGAGTCATGAAGGAGGGCTATGGGCAGACACAGCGCCACGCCTGTGTTCAGACTTGCATGATGAAGGAAAAAATCAAATTTATACTTCATGAAATAATATACCATCAATGTGTGGTTAGAATAGACTGCTACTGCCAAGGGCACAGAAGAAACACCAAAAAGCTGTTGTTGCCCTTGACCCCTGAATTTCATTCTTTTTCTCGTTATGAGACAGAGTTTTACTGTGTCACCCAGGCTGAAGCACAACGGTGCGATCTTGACTCACTGCAACCTCCACCTCCGGGTTCAAGTGATTCTCCTGCCTCAGCCTCCCAAGTAGGTGGGACTACAGGCATGCACCACACACCTGGCTAAGTTTTCTATTTTTAGTAGAGACAGGGTCTCACCATGTTAACCAGACTGGTCTCTAACTCCTGACCTCAGGTGATCCACCTGCCTCGGCCTCCCAAAGTGCTGGGATTACAGGCATGAGCCACTGGGCCCGGCCATGCTTGACAAGCCGATATCTCAACATTGCTGGAAGGATGGTTCCTGAGGGGTGAAGGCTCACAGGTGCTATAACAGAGCTAATCACCCCCAAACTAGAACCACCCCAACTCAAATAGGAGTAGGAGCTACTGAGAACATAGAGATGGCTCATTTACAGGGTTGTGAGATTTGGCAAATAAAAATACAGGATGCCTAGTTAAATTTGAGTTTCACATAAACAACGAATAATGTTTTAGTACAAGTATGTCCCGTGTGATATTTGGTTTTTTGTTTGTTTGTTTTTTGAGATGGAGTCTTGCTCTGTCACCCACAGGCTGGAGTGCACTGGTGTGATCTTGGCTCACTGCAACCTCCACCTCCTGGGTTCAGGCAATTCTCCTACCCAAACCTCCCAAGTAGGTGGGATTACAGGTGCCCACCACCGTGCCCAGCTAATTTTGTATTTTCTTTTGGTAGAGAATGGGGTTTCCCATGTTGGCCAGGCTGGTCTTGAACTCCTGGTCTCAGGTGATCCGCCTGCCTCAGCCTCCCAAGGTGCGTGAGCCACCATGCTTGGCACCACGCAATATTTTGGACATACTTGTCCAAAGTGTTCCTTGTTAACATGGCAACCCTACTTATTTGCTCTCTGAAATCACAGGGTTGAAATGTAACAGAGAATCGACTCCACTTTCCAAGACAGGATCACAGACAAGATAGTGGGGGAAAAGGGAAAGAAATTCATGAGTCTGGGTGTGGCAGACAGAGCCCTGTGGCCACCAATCAGTTCTCCTCCTCCTTTTCTCGTTGGGTGGAAATGTTCACTTCCGTCACCTTGGAGAGGTCTGTGGTTAAACACATCCTGAACCACCCTCAGAACCCCTTAAAGATTTTCGGCCCAAGTATGAAAAAATAATCAGCCCTTCTCCCGGACAAGGCCAACATGCAATTAAGAACCTAAGAAGGAGCTCTTTAACCGATGTTTAATTCTTCATTTTAAAACTGTTAGCAGCCAGGTGCGGTGGCTCACACCTGGAATCCCAGCACTTTGGGAGGCTCGGGCGGGTGGATCACCTGAGGTCAGGAGTTCGAGACCAGCCTGGCCAACATGGTGAAACCCCATCTCCACTAAAAATACAAAATTAGCCGGGCATGGTGGTGGGACATGCCTGTAATCCTAGCTACTCAGGAGGCTGAGGCAGGGGAATCACTTGAACCTGGGAGGCAGAGGCTGCAGTGAGCCAAGATCGTGCCACTGCACTCCAGCCTGAGCAACAGAGCAAGACTTCATCTCAAAAATAAATAAATAAGGGGCCGGGCGTGGTGGCTCAAGCCTGTAATCCCAGCACTTTGGGAGGCCTCGGGTGGATCACGAGGTCAACAGATCGAGACCATCTTGGTGAAACCCCGTCTCTACTAAAATTACAAAAAATTAGCTGGGCACGGTGGTGCGTGCCTGTAATCCCAGCTGCTCGGGAGGCTGAGGCAGGAGAATTGCCTGAACCCAGGAGGCGGAGGTTGCGGTGAACCAAGATTGCGCCATTGCACTCCAGCCTGGGTAACAAGAGTGAAACTCCGTCTCAAAAAAAAAAAAATAATAAAATAAATAAATAAATAAGGCCAGGCATGGTGGTTCACACCTGTAATCACAGCACTTTGGGAGGCCAAGGAGGGCGGATCACCTGAAGTTGGAAGTTCGAGACCAGCCTGACCAACATGGAGAAACCTGTCTCTACTAAAAATACCAAATTAGCCAGGCGTGGTGGTGCATGCCTGTAATCCCAGCTACTCAGGAGGCTGAGGCAGAACTGCTTGACTGAACCTGGGAGGTGGAGGTTGCGGGGAGCTGAGATTGCGCCATTGCACTCCAGCCTGGGCAACAAGAGTAAGACTCTGTCTCAAAAAACTATAAAATAAAATAAAATGATAAATAAATAAATAGATAAACTTTTAGCCACCTCTCCAATCTGGTTCTCTATGGCCCAACAAAACGAAGTTAAACATTGTTTTGTCCTGCATTTAAATAAGAAGAATGTCTTTTCATATTTGGACAGCACTTCACTTTCATTCCCATTATCCCCTAGCATGGCTGAAAAATTAGCAGGTTAAACATTTCATCTATCAAATTCTCTCCAAGGTGCTTATTCGCCCTCGTTTCTTTTCAAGCACAATCCTTACCATGGCCAGGTCTATGATCCACTTCTGCAGGGCGAGGACGAACCAAGAAGATGCCAGTCTTACCAAGTGCTAAGGAACACAGCAGTGGGTCGCCCACATCCCCGCCACCCTCCCATCTCAGGGACACAAACCAAGACCACAGAGACCCACACACGGAAGCCAGAGGGGAGCAGGGGACACACCACCAGAACCTGCCAGATTTGGAAGGGACAAAAAGAGTTGTAAGTGAACATCTGCTCGGAGTTCAAAAAACAAAAGCAAGACACCCATGCTCATGGACTGCTTCCTAGGATTGGGACATTCCTAGTGGTTTTCACTGCCCACTGAATTCCTGATCATGCGGACATCTCCAATTTATGGTTAAAAGCTAAGCACTTAAAAGAGAAGTTGGGCCAGGTGCGGTGACTCACACCTGTAATCTCAGCACTTTGGGAGGCTGAGGCGGGTGGATCGCCTGGGGTCAACAGTTCGAGACCAGCCTGACCAACATGGTGAAACCCTGTCTCTACTAAAAATACAAAAATTAGCCAGGTGTGGTGGTGGGCAACTGTAATCCCAGCTACTGGGGAGGCTGAGGCAGAAGAATCACTTGAACCCAGGAGGCAGAGATTGCGGTGAGTTGAGATCATGCCACTGCACTCCAGCCTGGGTAATGAAAGTGAAATCCCATCTCAAATAAACAGATAAATAAATAGAGAAGTCCAACATTAGAAAGCAGGAATGTTCTACAAAATTGGTGTGATGTGAACTTCCGTTTACTGATTTCCACTTTTCCCACTAACTCCACTGTAAAGATGATACAGCTGGCGTGGGCAACGTCAGGAGTCAGGCATGTGCCCAGAGCTCTGTGATGCCACAGAAACAGAGCCCAGCTAGGAAGCTGAGCAAGCAGCTGGGAGACAGGGGCCAGGGCCGGACGGGGATGGAAGTCACTTGCCATCTTTCCACCCTGATTTTTTGTCTGTAAAACAGATTCAACATTCTTTACCCTATCTACCTCTCAAATGCCTCCAGAGACCGCTGTTATTATCATTTAAAACATTAATTAAATAAAGATATTGAAACAGACAATGCCCTGTGCTAAGTCAGTGGAACTTAATCCTCAGCCTGCTCAACACCAGAAGGTAGTTTGAAGCTAGCTGGATGGAATCCTGTTTTTAAAACACGAACTCAATTTTTTTTTTTTTGAGATGGAGTTTTGCTCTTATTGCTGAGGCTAGAGTGCAATAGTGCCATCCCAGCTCACTGCAACCTCCGCCTCCTAGGTTCAAGCGATTGTCCTGCATCAGCCTTCTGAGTAGCAGGATTACAGGCATGCGCCACCACGCCCAGCTAATTTTTGTATTTTTAGTAGAGACAGGGTTTCTCCATGTTGGTCAGGCTGGTCTCAAACTCCCAAACTCAGATGATCTACCCGCCTCAGCCTCCCAAAGTGCTGGGATTACAGGCATGAGCCACTGCACACAGGCACTAACATAATTTTTTAAACTAATTTTTGTGATTCTTCCCCCAACCAATTCTGTTCTATCCCACCTCATTCTGTGTATTCTGAATATACATTTTATAAAATTTGACCATTAGTAGGAGCTCCTGAGATCCTACAGATAATTTATTTGTAGAGTTGCCAGATTTCACAAATAAAAATACAGGACACCCAGTTAAATCTGAATTTCAGGTGGAAAACAAATAACTTTTTCCGAGTAGCTGAGACAGGTGTGAGGCACCATGCTTGGCTCAGATTCCTTCGTTTTTTTGTAGCACTAGGGAATCCCACTGTATTAGCCACGCTAGTCTCAAACTCCTGGCCTCAAATGATCTCCCATTTCAAACACCCAACACACGGGATTATGGGCATGAGCCACTGCATCTGGCCAATAATTTTCAGTAGAAGTATATCCCATGCAATACTGGGGACACACCTATATTTAAAAGTATTCATTAATATGGCAACCCTATTCTTTTGCTCTCTGTAAATCACAACCAATGGGAGATCATAAGCATCTTGCTGATATTACAGAATCACCATCAGCATCCAGCTACGTGATCATCTCCCGGTGCCACCAGCACCCACATTTGCTAATCTGCAAATCTGCAGCCTAGCCATTTGCATAAAGCTGTGGCATTTTATTTCAAAAGTAAATCGTAACATCCTTTTCATCTTCAAAGCACTGTTTACCAAAGCCTTTAACCAGCTGGCACTGGCGGTGAAGTGCTGAGGTGCAGTACAGCTGTGTGATCCCTTTCTGCAGAGAGAAACTGAGGCAGCAGAGCTTACCACTCGGGGAAAGAGCAGAGGGTCAAGACTCAGCCGGAACCCAGCTCCCTCCAGAGGCAGGCTGCAGAGCCCCCCTTCTAGTAAAATCACCACGATGACCCTGTCATTTCCTCAGCTTGACTGTGTTCCTGGTACTTCTAGCTCTCACAACAGCCCTAAAATGTAGGCATTAGGATCCCATGCCACAGATGTCGAACATGCAGCGTAGAGCTTGTGGCATATGCTGAAGCCACCCCTACTGTGGTGGGGACCTGTCCCGCCTGACTCCAGCCCAGGTGTTCCCCTCACACCACACCCACATTCTCATGGCCTGCACTGAGGTCACTTGTGCCACAGGCCTGGCTCTGCCCTCCGTCCTCCACTCTGAAGAAGGCATGGGAAGAAACAGCTCAGGCGATTTCTCAGATGTGGCAGGACAGGCTGACAGCTACTGCCATTCAAAACGCTTTGTTGGGCCGGGAGTAGTGGTTCATGCCTGTAATCCCAGCACTTTGGGAGGCCTAGGCAGGAAGATCACCTGAGGTGGGGAGTTCAAGATCAGCCTGACCAAAATGGAGAAACCCCGTCCCTACTAAAAATACAAAAATTAGCTGTGTGTGGTGGTGCATGCCTGTAATCCCAGCTCAGGAAGCTGAGGCAGGATAATCGCTTCAACCCAAGGCAGCAGAGGTTGTGGTGAACTGAGATCACGCCACTGCACTCCAGCCAAGAGCAAAACTCCATCTCAAAAAAAAGATTAAAACATCTTACAGCCTGGGTAACATAGTGAGACCTCATATCTACAAAAATGTTTAAAACTAACTGAGCATGGTGGCACACTCTGATAGTCCAAGCTACTCGGGAGGCTGAGGCAGGAGGATCCCTTGATCAAGGCAATCAAGCTTGAACAAGGAGGTCAAGGCTGCAGTGAGCTTGGATGGCACCACCACAATCCAGCCTGGGCCACAAAGTGAGACCATCTGGGAAAAAAAAAAAAACACTTCTCCTGGCTTTTTAAGGAGTGCAATTTTCAACTAGTAAGTCTTTACAAAGAGAACTGAAATGAAGCCAGGAAATGCCACTGAGTGGACACATGTGTGTCAGCTGACCCAGCTTCCACCGATGGCTGCTCAGACCTCTAGGCTCAGCCTCTAAGCTAACATCTTGAGAAGCACCAGACACTCTCATTATTATTGCTTCCCATCCTTGGGGGACGTTATCAGGGTAGGAAGAAACGTCTCAGATGAACTAACGCAGCTGGATGCTGCTGCTCTTAGCAGGAATGGACTCTACCATTCTGCACGCCAAGCACGGAGACCCAGGCTGCCTTCCACCCGGCCTGCTGGCACCGCCCAGGGCATGCTGATCTTGGAGGGGCAGCAGGGGCTCTACTGAGGGCATCTCTAGTGTGTGTGGGCACATTTGCATTTGGGATTTTTTAAAATTTAATCAGAAAATATTCATCTGGTAAAGGAGCCCACTTGATGGTACATACTATTTGCAAATACCCCCATTCTCACTTCTGGCTCAAATTCAGAAAGGATACGCAGCGACGTAGGGCATGGCCTGCTTCACGTTCCCGTTAAAATGAAAGATACAGAACAGGAGGATGACATCTGAAAGAGAGAGGCTCCGAGTGAGGGAGGCAGGGGAGACTGCGGCAGCCCGTCGGACAGGGAAGGGGCTGTTACCTTGTGCGATGAGGATGGGGTACTCCAGGTAGGTCAGTGGCGGATACCCATAGTAACACTGGTATCGGAGAAACACCAGGAACCTGGAGAAAGGAGGGCATGGGTCCACACGGCTGCCCCAAAATGCAGCCATCGGGGCCTGACAGGCACCCGGCACACAGGTCAGTTTGCTAAATCCTCCCAGTGGTGGTGTAGACTCCCCAGTGTCAAAGAAGGCGGTTTAGAACAAAATAGATGGAATTCAGTGGAATCATCTATACAATTTTTGGAGCATCCAGAACTTACCGGGCACCAGGCCACAGTCTCTATCCAATGCCTTGAGATGGTCTCTTACAAAGGATTTTTACAGAAGGCAAATCCCTGAGCAGGAATATGAGACTGCTCTAGGCCCATGCTTGCTGGCCTGCCTGCCACGCTGGGTGCTCACTGACCCTGGCAGCTGCCCCTCAGCTGCTGCACACATCTGCCCTCCACCCTGAGAAGCTGAGAGGCGCAAGAATCCAAGGGGCTGCAGCTATCCCTGGATAGGAGTCTGTGGCCGTGTTTTAAGAGTTAGAACAGCACATGGATACTCCAGTTGCCTTCCAGAAGAGCTGCCCTGTTGAGAGCGCAGTGGGGAAACGCATGAAGAACCACCCTCAATTTCTCTAAGAAGATTCCAGCTCTGTGTGGATGCTAGGAAGTCACGAGGGTCCCACCTTCTCAAAAGAAAAGGCAGAGCTTCCTGCCTCCCTGGCTCACACTCAGCCATCTCCTCCCTCAGGACCGGAATCCCCGTAGTAGCCTCGGCCTGCCTGCTTGTCCCAACACCCTCCCTCTCACATGTGTGTTCAGACCACTCGGGAAAGGAAGAAAAGGGAGCCGGAACCATGAGACTTCAATACACAGGAGAGGCCCCGGGGTCTCCGATCTGCTAAGCTGGGAAGGAACCTGGAAAAGCCCCATTCACAAACAGGCCTCCCTGGCCTATTTCTGACAGCGTACAACTTAACTAGGGGCAGAGTTGGAGGAGGTCAAAGGACATAGGATGGGAGGCCAGAGCCCAGTGTCACCTTGGGCACGAGGGCCTCCCACAGGCCTGGTCCTCAATTGGAGGCCCCCAGCATGCCCAGCAGTGTTTCCATCCCTGGCTGCCTGCAGGCCCTCGGGGTGCTTTGCAGCTGGGCCACCTCCCAGCTTCAGGGATAAGCAGCACCTCTGCCTAGCCCAGCCGGGCTGCAGAGACTCCCCTCCTGCCAGCCTCCTGAGCAGCCCCGCTGTTCCCCTGTGAGAGTAAGCCCAGGGGGACTAGCAGAGAGGGATGCTGCACCCCAGCCCCTCTGCGGGGCCACAGCCAGCCGTGGGGTGCTGAAGGAATGTGCTAGAACAAAGGCTATGGGGGTCTTCACCAGTGAACTGTGTGCCAACCCCTGGGATGCAGCCACAGGCCGCAGGTCAGGAGTGAGAATCTGGGAATGTCAGAGCCGGTTCTCACCTCCAGGGGTCATCCATGCTGGTTTCCACATCTCACAGACCACTTGGGGAAATGGAGGCCAAAGACACCAAGAACATATTCAATGAAGAGCCTGGGTTTCCTAACGCTGACCTAGATGCAGCCGTCACCACCCCTGCAGGCTTTGTCCTCTATTCCCTGCTTTCCCTGGGACTCAAACTCGCCGCTGCCCCTGAAGCCTGGGGAGGTGTAGGCAGTGTCTTTAGTTTTTAAATTTTTTTTTTTGACATGGAGTCTTGCTCTGTTGCCCAGGCTGGAGTACAGTGGTGTAATTTCAGCTCACTGCAACCTCCACCTCCCAGCTTCAATTGATTCTCCTGCCTCAGCCTCCCAAGTAGCTGAGACTACAGGTGTGCACCACCATACCTGGCTAATTTTTGTATTTTAGGTAGAGATGGGGTTTCGCCATGTTAGCCAGGCTGGTCTTGAACTCCTGACCTCAGGTGATCTGCCCGCCTCGACCTCCCAAAGTGCTGGGATTACAGGCGTGAGTCACCAAGCCTGGCCCATTAAAATTTCTTTTAATTAATAAGTAATCGCTAAAATGCTCATCATAATAAAATCATGCCAGCTGGGCATCTGACACAGCCCCATTTGTTTCCATTCCCATCTGCTCCAATGGAGTTTCCTCCCTCAACACCTGCTAGAGGGTTAAACAAAATATACCTCACCCAGGCTGGGGAGCAAGTGACCTGGAGCAAGGGGTGGGCTCCAAAGGCACCCTACCCAGAGGCCAAGGCTTCTACAGCCTAAGGGGCCACTAGGGGAGGGCCACTGTCCATGGAAGGCTGCAGGCGGGGCAGGTCTGATGGGTCCTGTCCTCCAGGACGCCCCAGGCTGCAGAGAGCAGAGGGAAGCAGAGCCCAGCAGAGCCCTGGAGGCAGGGCAGGAGGCCACCAGCAAGCCTGAGAAGCAGCAAGGTTGGGAACCAGGGGAGGAGGAAGGCCCAGCCATAAGAATTGCCCCTAGGTGGTGGGGGCAGAGGCTCCTGCCCTTGACACCAGGTCACACTAAAAAGATCCAGTGGACTCAATGCTCTCAAAACCGGGCTCTTAGTTTGCTCAAATGGAGCCCCAGGAGGGCCCGTGCCCTCCAGGCAGCTGACTGTGACAGCCCTGGGCTTCCTTCCTCTAACTCTGGCAGCTGCCTCTGTCTGGTCAGTGGCCCGGGGCTCCGCTGGCAGGCCTGGTTCCCTGGGGAATGGGGCCAGCCACTTAACCACCCAAGCCCCAGGCAGGCCTCCTAGGCAAGGCTAGGAAGGACATGAGGGAGGCAGGCAGGGAGAATGGAGGGCCAGTACCCCGCTGGGCTGCCCAGCCTGCTGCTGCCACAGGCTCCTTACCACCCTAACTCAGGCTCCCCTTGTCCTCAGGCTGTTGTGACGATTAAATGAGACTATAATTCATGATAGTTTATACAATGCACAGACAGAGTCAACATGCAAGAATGCTCAGGCAGTGCCACCCATTAGAATCACATGCTGGTGGTGAGATCAAATCTACTGGCACTCAGCAAGGGTGGAGCCCTGATCCCTTCCAGCAGGCCTTCTGGGGGAGGATGGCACTGCGGTTGGCCCTGCACAGCCAAGCCTATTCACAGAAGTGTGCCTGGCCCTGGCTTGAGGGCTGCAGAGCTGGTGAGCCAGCCCTGACAGAGCCCCCTTTCCCTGCTCGTGATCAACAGCAAGCCCCTCAGACAGGCCAGGAGAAATGGCAGCAAGCCGCGGCCCCACCCCCACCTCGGGCTCCCCTGCCCAGGGAGACCCGTCCACTGCCAGAGGTTGGGCTTTCACCAAGGTGAGCTGAGAGGTGACAGCTGACAGATCTAATATGAGCCCTCACCTGTGTGTCCCCTCTGAGGGTTTGCATTTTTCAAGCAGTGGTACAAAGGTGGTGGAAAAGCAGGCCCAGGAGCCAGTGGCAGGAGGGACTCTATAGGCTGGCTGACTTCTTTCCCTCCATGGGTCCAGCTTCAGCTTCCCCAGCTCAGGGACCTAGCATGGGGCTGAGGCCAAATCCCACTCCTGGCTTTCGTGCCCTTGACCCCTCTCACTTCCAGTCTGTGTCCTTTGCCACAACCTCATCCCTCCAGCCTCTCTACTCCCAGCCTGGTGGTGGCACCAACTTGAAACACATACTGCCCCCATCCCCTGGGTGCCTCTGAACCCTGCCATCCAGCCTGGGACACCCTCTCTACTCTCTTCCTGCAGGGTAAAGTCACTCACAAGCCTGGGAGGTGTCACAGCCCCTCGCACTGCAAGCCTTTCCCAAAGTTTCCCCTCAAGACCCTGCATTGGATGACTGTGCCCAGGGACCAGCTCCACAGGGCCTGCGTGGGCTCGAGCTTGGGTGGGACCCCTCACCCTCCCACCTCTGAGGTCTTCTCTTTCTCCCCCGCACTACTTGGCTTCTTCCCATCCTGTATCCCGGGACACCACCTCCCCCCCAACCCCCCGGCTCCAGGAAGGCTTGTGTGTGGAGGACCACTGAGCCTTTGGACCCGCTGAGTGATGGTGGGGAGCAAAGTCGAGGGCCAGGCTTGGCCAGGGGGAAGGGGCAAGACCACTAGTTTCAGGTATGTGTTTTCTATTGTTGGGGCTCAGAAAATGATACCCCAAAAGTCTGGTGCTCTCACACGCGGAATACTTTGAATCTTAGAAGCTGCCTGAGAATCAAGGACTTACTGACCTCTCCGTCACCCATTCCCAGCTGCAGGGACTCTGCAACACCCTTATAGATGAGTAAGGAAAGGTCTTTCTACAAGAAATGCAGTTGTCTTAAGACCCGCTCCCAAGGAATCTCATCAAATAACCAGGAAGATTCCCCACTAACCACTGGGAGAGAAGACTCATCTATTCTTAGTTCAACCCCTTATTTCACAGGTGAGGAAACTGAGTCCCGAGAAAGAGGTTGACGGAGCGTGATGAGTTTAGGGACAATAAATATGACAGCCTCGAGGTGCAAATGGCCTCGCTCAGGGCCGGCAGGTTTTGTCACCAGCGGACCGAGGGCGGCCTCCGCTGGGTCTGTTTTCGCATCTGTAAAATGGGCATGCGCAGTCAATCCGTGCCACGCGGGTCTTGGTGAGAAACGATGCACGCGGGCAGCCTGGAAGGCGCACCCCGAGCCCATAGGCTCCCTGGTTCACCCTCGGCCGCCCGGCTGCGACGCCCGCGCGTCCCCGTCCTACTTCGAGCCGAGGCTCTCCCAGGCTCCCAGCAGGCGGCAGCGCGAGGGGGAAGGAGACAGCCTCGGCCGCCCCGGGCCTTACCCCGCCAGCTCCAGAAGTAAACTCGGGAGGCTGAGGCCCCGCGCGTTGCGCGCCGCCAGCACCGCGGAGATCTGCGGCAGCTTCAGCGCGGCGCACACGCCCAGCGTGCTCCAGTTGCACAGCCCCAGCAGCGCCGCCTCCATAGCGCCTGGCGCAGGCACGGGGTCGCCGGAGCGGGAAGCCACCGCCCAGCCTCTGCGGCGCGGCTCCGCCTAAGCCTTCCGCCTTCCCGGGACCCGCCGGGGACCGCCCGGCCAGGCCCGCCCCGCCCCGCCGTGCTCAGGGACCGCCTCGTTCCGGCCCCTCCCCAGGTCCACTCGGCCCCGGCTTCCCTCACCTCCAGGACCGCCTCGCTCCGGCCCTCCCCGGGACTCACCCCGCCCCCTGGGCCGCCCCTTCCCCACCCGTCCCGGCTCGCCCCGCCCCCAGGCTCGCCTTTTCCGGTTGGCTTCACCTAGCCCAGTCCCCCGGCCAACCCGCCCCGCCCCTCCTCGCCCCGCCCCCGGGCCGCAGCCCCACCCTGGCCTGCGGGCTCCACCAGCCGCTGCTTTGCTTTTCCGCGTTCCTGCGATCTGAGAATTTAGATGCTGCCGGAAGCCGCCCTGGCAGTCCCGCTTTCCCACGGACAGGGTGGGCAGAGCGGCAAACAGGCAGCTCCCAGGGGGATGGGCCGTTCTGTCGGGATTTTTCGCTCCCTACAAATGTTTTAGTTTCTCTCACTAAGCATTTCAGGAATTAAATAAGTCTGCAGGGCACTGAACGCCCCCCTAAGGTCTGAGTGCACCCTCCGGGTTTTACAGGTGGGGACCTGGGCCGGAGAGGCTCAACGGGACCAGAGCTCCCGGGTCGCCCCATTCGTGCCGTTTCAGAGCGCCCGGCCTGTCTCCAGCCTGGGACAGAAGGCTTCCCTTCTGAGGGCGTGGGCCCTGGACCCGAGGGGCTCCCGGAAGCCTTGCATTTGAGTACTTCACAGTGAAATTGTTTCTTAAGGATTTATCCTGATAAAGTAACTTGGACGTGGCCGCCTAAGGCACAAACTGAGAGAAAGGGAAGGACGCATTTTCCAGCCTCGGAAAATCCCCTGTGTATTACGGTCTGAAGCAGGAAAAAAAATCACAAGTGCATGCCAGAATCCACAATCGCTGGTTTTGTGCCGTAAACTTCAGCCGGGAAGGCTGAGGGACGGGAGCTGGGGCAGCTTTGGAGTTTGGAGTTCTGGCCGAGGCTCTTTCTCTTCAGCCTCACCAGCCCATCACCTCCACCTATGGAAAAAAAGCCAGGTGCTGAGTCCTGCCTCCCAAGTCTAAATGAGAACAGGATGTTCAGAAGGGAACCCTTAAAGGAAATTGGGCTTGGGCCTGCCCTGGCTAGATTGATAATGATCATTATTGCCCCCTTGAAGCAGAAAGATTGCTTGAGGCCAGGAGTTCAAGACCAGCCTGGGCAACATAGGGAAACCCCACCTCTACTAAAAATACAAAAATTAGCCGGGCGTGGTGTCACGTGCCTGTGATCCCAGCTACTCCGGAGGATGAAGCAGGAGGATGGTTTGAACCCAGGAGGTGGAGGTTTGCAGTGAGTTGAGATCACGCCACTGCAGTCCAGCCTGGACGACAGAGCCAGACCCTGTCTCAAAAATAAACAAATAAATTATATCTATATATATATATAATATATATAATATAAATTTTTTGAAGAAGGAAATAGGGAAGTAAAGAGCTTTTCTACAAGCATCAGCAGCGTGCCAGATGTTTTACTTTCATCATGTCATGTGACACATCTTTGAAGCAAGCAGGTGGTCCTGGTTGGAAGTGCCTGGTCCCTGCCACATGGCTCTTCCTCCTTCCTCTTCCCCCTCTGCCCCGGCCTTGGACTCTGTTTATTCCAGGGGATGGCCAGGGTCTGGGCCCCCAGGACTAGCATTAGGAGGGAGCTGCTCCCACCTGGGGCCCAGGCTGCTCTAGCATTTGGGGATGCAGGCAACATGAGGGGCCTTCGAGAGGTCTGAGTGCTCCCAGGACCACGCAGGGAGTGGTCTCCTCCATTGTGGAACAAATGCTCTTCCTGGCCCAGGACATGGCATCCATCTGCTCTGGGGGTCTGCTGGCTGAGGCAGGTCTGTGGAAGAGGATTTCTTCCTGACTCACAGACCCCTCCCTGGCTACTCTGCATAAAGACCAGGATGGTGTGATGTGGGCGTGTGGCCCTTGGGGGTTAGGCAGACCCCAGCTGTCCTCCCAGCGTTGGCCCCTACAGACTGCATGAGCTTGGACAGACCTTAACTTCCCTGTCCCTCGGTGTCATTTTTAAAAGGGGAGAACTTTCCCCCTCAGAAGGTTATTGAGAGGCACAGAATAGGTGCTCAACGTGTCATTCCCCACCAGGTGCAAACCAACAAAGCCTTTTTGGGATTTCTGGGCACTGGCTTTGCTCCTGAGGCTGTGTGGGGATGGGGGCGGTCCAGATGGAGCCAGGGTTGGGCCAAGCAGAAAGGTGTTTGGGTCTCAGCCCCCATGCCCAGCTGGGACATCTCAAGAGTATGCCAGCTCTTCTGCTCAGAGGATGGCCTCAAAACAGCTGAACTTCGAGGCTCCTCTGTCCCTTCAGGAGGTTGGGGAGGGTCTGGGCAGGGGGTTATCTACTCACTGGGATATCTCTCCAGCACAAGACAGGGCCCCCATGTTAGAGACCTCTGCCTCCTCCCCAGCTCAACATGGCAACCCTGGTCACAGTCTGTTACAGGAACCTAACCCCACTCCTGGGCCTCAGCTGCACAGAGTCAATCAGCACCCCGACTGAAGCTGGCTAAGGAGTCTCCCTGAAACCACCTTTGCAAAAATTATAACTGGGGAAATTATGACAGTGCAAGAGGTCAGACCTAACTGACTCCATCTTGCTTCTAACCTTTAAGCTGTCCTTGTCCCTTTCTGGGCACAGGCCAAACCGAGCTTGGAAAGGAATTTAGTTTATGGTTTGACTCTGAAACAAAATGGATAATAGCCCCTTCCTGAAAAGAGACCTGTCTGCCTTTGTAGGACTGATAAATTAGCTACAAGATTAGAAATTTTGGTTTAGGGTCACGCAGTCTCTGCCACAAGAGTCTGAGCCTTCCCAAATTGCTCCTGGGGATCACGTCACTACTGTAAAACCTAAGATCAGTGCTTGTTACATTTTGCAGACTCTGTACTGGATGGATCAGTTGACACCACCCAGACCAGTCACCTGGCTCAGCCAGCTTTGCAATCCCGCTCAGTAACAGAAGACAGCAAGAAAACTTCACTTGAACCCCGCTATGAGTCCATCTCCATCCTGACCAATCAGCATTCCCCACTTCCTAAGCCCTTACTGGCCAGATTATCTTTAAAAAACTTCCATCCACAGGCTGGGCGTGGTGGCTCACACCTGTAATCCCCGGACATTGGGAGACCAGGCGGGGTGGATCGCTTGAGTTCAGGAGTTCGAGACCAGCATGGTCAACATGACAAAACCTGTCTCTACGAGCAAAACAAAAAATTAGCCAGGCGTGATAGCGGGTGCTTGTAATCCCAGCTACTTGGGAGCCTGAGGGAGGAGAATCACTTGAATCCCAGAGGCGGAGGTTGCAGTGAGCTGAGATCGTGCCACTGCCCTTCAGCCTGGGTGACAGAGAGAGACTCCATCTCAAACACAACACTGACAACAAAAGAAACCAGCTCAGGGAGACTGATGTGAGGAATAATTAAACTCTGGTCTCCTGCATGGCCAGCTCTGTGTGAATTACTCTTCATTGCAATTCCCGTCTTGATAAATTGGCTCTGACTAGGCAGTGGGCAAGGTGAGCCCTTTAGGTGTTCACACCTGCACGTGGGGATGTGGAATTGAGCAGTAATTGATTCCATACCTTCCCCACCCCCAACTCCCACTCTCTTCAACAGAGGATATGTAAACTCAAGAGCCTTTAGTGGTGGCAGTAAACCCAAAATATCTGAAACAAGTCTCAACCAATTTAAAACTTTATTTTGCCAAGGAAGTCCTGGTGACATGTGCCCAAGATGGTTGAGGTACAGCTTGGTTTTATAGATCTTAGGGAGACATGAGGCATTGATTAATATAGGTAAGATATACTTTGGTTCCATCCAGTAAGGCAGGACAACTCCAAGATAGGTAGATGAGAGGCAATAGATTGCATTCCTTTTTTTTGTTTTTGGAGATGGCATCTCTCTCTGTCGCCCAGACTGGAGTGCAGTAGAGCCATCTTGGCTCACTGCAACCTCCACCTCCCAGGTTCAGGCGATTCTCCTGCCTCAGCCTCCTGAGTAGCTGGGATTATAGGCATGTGCCACCATGCCTGGCTAATTTTGATATTTTTAGTAGAGATGGAGTTTCATCATGTTGGTCAGGCTGGTCTCGAATGCCTGACCTCGTGATCTGCCCGCCTTGGCCTCCCAAACTGCTGGGATTACAGGCATGAGCCACTGTGCCCAGCCAGGTTGCAATCTCTTGAGTCCTTGATCAGCCATTCAGCGAATACACAATCTAGTCTGGCTCAATGAGTCTGCATTTTTACATAAACAGTAGGGCTGAGGAAGCAATTAGACAAGAATTTCGGGTGAGCAGAGGAATGACTTTCTGTCCTGCACCTATTAAAATCAGCTGTCAGTTTACATTGCCAGGGTCAAGGTCAATAGAACTGTTTTCAGGGTAAAGTTTTTTTTTTTTTTGGCTGGGCGCGGTGGCTCTCGCCTGTAATCCCAGGACTTTGGGAGGCTGAGGCGGGCAGATCATGAGGTCAAGAGATCGAAACCATCCTGGCCAACATGGTGAAACCCCCTGTCTACTAAAAAATACAAAAATTAGCTGGGCGTGGTGGTGTGTGCCTGTAGTCCCAGCTACTCAGGAGGCTGAGGCAGGAGAATTGCTTGAACCCAGGAGGTGAAGGTTGCCGTGAGCCGAGATTGTGCCACTGCACTCTGGCATGGCGCCTGGTGACAAAGCAAGACTGTCTCAAAAAGAAAAAAGAAAAGTTTTTTTTTTAATTCTTGGCATGATCCTGAATAGGGCAAAGATCTTGAAGCCCACACGGAATTTCCTTCGGGAAATTGTGAGGGAGGCATGTAGCTCTCTCATCTTTACAACCATCTCATTCAGGAATTAAAATGGGAGACAGGATCCCCACTTGATTTTTCCCTTAGATTAGTGATTTTGGAATCCTGAGATTTATTTTTCTTTCATAGTGGCCATTCTCCCACCTTCATTTTTTAAAAAAATTCCTAAACCACCAGGCACAGTGGCTCACACCTGTAATCCCAGCACTTTAAAAGGCTAAGGCTGGTGGATCACCTGAGGCCAAGAGTAGACCAGCCTGGCCGACATCGTGAAACCCTGTGTCTGCAAAAATACCAAAACTAGCCAGGTATGGTGGCGAGTGCCTGTAATCCCAGCTACTCTCGAGGCTGAGACAGAAGAATCACTTGAACCTGGGAGGCAAAGATTGCAGTAAGCCGAGATTGCACCATTGCATTTCAGCCTGGGCAACAGAGCAAGAATCCGTCTAAAAAAAAAAAAAAACCTAAACCGATAGAGAGGTTTCAAAAATAGTACCGTGAACACCCATGTACTCTTCACCTACACGAATCAATTGTTGACAGTTTTATCTATCTTGTTTGATCCGTCCCTATTTACACACCACACAATTTTTTGTTAAGCCACTTGCAAGTTTGTTATATATCACAGCACTTCTCAGCAAACACCTCCTAAGAACAAGGGCTTTCTTCAGCAGAGCCTCAGTGGAATCACCACACTCTGCACTTTCTCGATGATACATTTAGTCTGCAAATTGTCCTTTAGAGTTGTTTGTTTGTTTGTTTGTTTGTGAGACAGAGCCTTGCTCTGTCGCCCAGGCTGGAGTGCAGTGGCACGATCTAGACTCACCACAACCTCTGGCTCCCAGGTTCAAGCAATTCTCCTGCCTCAGCCTCCTGAGTGGCTGGGACTATAGGCGCCCACCACCATGCCCAGCTAATTTTTGTATTTTTAGTAAAGATGGGGTTTCATCATTTTGGCCAGGCTGGTCTTGAACTCCTGACCTAGTGATCTGCCCGTCTTTGACCTCCCAAAGTGCTGGGGTTACAGGTGTGAGTCACCACGCCTGACCTAGAGCTCTTTTGCTTTGACCCAGGAGCCAGTCAAGGATCAGGGGCTGAGTCACTTCCCCAGCCTTCCTTTGTCTTTTATGACACTGACTTTTTTTTTTTTTCCGAGACAGGGTCTCATTCTGTTGTCCAGGCTGGAGGGCAGTGGCGAGATCACAGCTCACTGCAACCTTGACTTCCTGGGCTCAGGTGATTCCACCACATCAACCTCCCAAGCAGCTGGGACGACAGGCATGCATCACCACACCTGGCTAATTTTTTGTATTTTTAGTAGAAATGTGGTTTTAGCACATTGTACAGGCTGGTCTCGAACTCCTGAGATCGATCAATCCACCCACCTTGGCCTCCCAAAGTGCTGGCATTACAGGCGTGAGTCACCATGCCCAGCAGACATGGATGTTCTTGAAGAATCAAGGCTAACTCTTCGGCAGAACGCTTCTCAATTTGGGTTTGCCCGGAGCTGCTTCCTGATTATACTCTGGTTACTTTCTTTTTTTTGGCAGGAGTGCTTCCTAGGCGAGTGGTCCTCAGTGAACCACACCAGGGGGAGCCTGGAGTCAGCTGCTCTGTTATTGATGAGGTTTGGTTTGATAGTTTGGTTAAGGCAGTATCTTCTAGATTTCAGCATTTACTATTCCTTAAGAATCTTTGACTCAATCATTTTAGTGTCTTTTATTGATTCTTGCCTAAATCAAGAATGAATTTTGTGTACTCTGCAATGACATGTCACCATGCCAAACCCCTCGTCACAACAGTACCGTGATGGCTGTGGGTCATTCAATGGTGATTTTTCTGTTATCATTTATTCTGCATTCTTGAACAGAAAGGAGTTTCGTTAGTACTTAAAATTTCATCAAAAACTATTAGTATGAACTAATGGATTCTTTGTTGTTATTATTATTGAGACTGAGTCTCACTCTATCAGCAGGCTGGAGTGCAGTGGTGTGATCCCAATGCACTGCAATTTCCGTTTTCCAGTTTCAAGCAATTCTCCTGCCTCAGCCTCCCAAGTAGCTGGGACTACAGGCACACACCACCATGCCCGGCTAATTTTTTTGTAGTTTTAATAGAGACGGGGTTTCAACATGTTAGCCAGGGTGGTCTCGATCTCTTGACCTGGTGATCCGCCCACCTTGGCCTCCCAAAGTGCTGGGATTACAGGTGTGAGCCACCGTGCCCCGCCTGTTATTATTATTATTAGGTGGGGCTTGTGGGCACTGGCTGGGGGGATCATGGTGTGGTCGAGGGGCTATTACCGTTCTTCATTTTGACACTCATGTGGTCCCAAATTTAGGTTGGTCCTTTATTCCTTTTCCATAGCCTCATTTTTTGAATTTTCCTTAGTTTCTGGCACGAAGTTGCTCCAGGCGCACCTCATACTTCTGTGGATGGAGGTCATTTTTTGTCACCTGGAAGCAGAGACGCTGGTCTGCTACAGACAGGAGAGAGAAGCAGAGGTGCTCAGAGGAGCAGTGATTAAAAGTGAAGCAAGTGTCCCTCCAGGCTCGCTACGGCTCTCAGCTCCTGCTTCCAGCCCTTTCACGAAGCCCTGCTGCCTCCTGGTGCTTGGTCTCCAAGTGCCCACTCTTTATAGGTAATGCCTCCTTTTCTTTTTGCTGGTGCTGACTCTGCAGGCTTGGTGCCCTCTTCTTCACCACCTCCTGGCCCATCTACCCTCCTGTGTTCTGGTCCAAACAAGGTGAGAGGCTGGCATTGGGATTTCATTGCAGATGCCTCTTTCCTTGTTTCCTGGGCTCCCAGTGGGTGAGACAGGGAAGGTTAGAAGCAGGCATCTTCTTGAAAGGAAGGCAGATGTGGCAAGGAGCAGAGGGTAGTTGGGGCTGGTTGTGAGGAGGGGTTTGGCATGAGACAGGTCATTGCAGAGTACAGAAAGCAGTTCTGCTTGCGGAACGTGCACGGTTCGGTTGGGCCCTTGCGCCCTAGTGATGTGCCGTGAGAAAAATATGTCCAAAGAGGCTTTTGGTCCAAGAGAACAGGAGACATGCACAGAAGACTTCACCAGCCTGAAGTATGGAGCCAAGTCTAGCCAAGCCCAGACCTGTGAGTGAGGAAGGGGCTGTTTTGTTGCACAGCATTGTCACAGCTGACTAATGCACCCTGCAAAGAACCCAAGCCCCTTGTTCTCCAGTACTCCCAGAATGCTCAAAGAACAGAATCCTGGAGCTGGAGATGCCCTTAAATCTGTCTCCTTCTCTCCTCCCTCTGTTTTATAACTGTGGAGACTGAGGCCTGGAGCAGGGAAGGCAGCATGGAGAAGTCACACCTGAGATGGATCCTGGTCTTCACTAGTTATGTGACCCTGACCAGATTGTGTGAAGGCTTTGGCTTAGTTTCTAAACTTCTCAAATGATGACAATTATAATATGTGCAAAAGTCACAATGTGAGTAATGTGCCAAGCCCAGAGTCTGTTCCGACAGGCTGCATTGTCTGTAAGTGGCTGTGCTTCCAGGAGAGGCAGAACCAGCGCAGGTCCCTGGCTCTCCTCACTGCCCTCCAGGGCACTCAGTGATTCCCTCCCCTCTGCACAGGCCTGACCACCTGCAGCCATACTTAACCTTGACTTTTCTTGTACCTCCCTCAGATGGAAATCTGTCTTTATTTTGAGTGTGAAAATAATATAAGGCAGGCTCATCACAAAAACGCAGATTGGGTCTTTAAGGAGCTTCCAGCATCTTTGTACCCGCCCAGCCCAAGGGCAAGCACTTGACCTTCAAGGGATGCTGCCAGGATGTGACCAGGACCCCTGGCTGTCCTGACCACTGACCTTTGCCCAGATGGTAATCTCAGAGTGGAAAGGAGCCCAGCTTCCGTCTCAGACACTGAGAAAGAAGGCAGTGGCCTCCAGATCCAGATAGGAAGGGTGTGCCTTGTTGGCCTACCTGAGTCTCTTCCTGGCCAAGTCACATTGGGCCTGGTCGGCTCCATCACACACTCGCACAGGGCCAGGGTGTGGCATGGAAATAGCGTGTCCTGTGTAACTCCTGGTAACATCGATGACCTATTCCTGGTGGTAGTAGGGATCCCAGGGACTGGAAAAATCAATTTTCCCTTTCTCAAGGATCAAGACACTTTCTTAAGCAGAAAAATCCTGTGATTTGCTAAATTTTGGGGAATCAATTTATTGAGAATTAAAGGGGACCCTTATAGCATAGTGCTTAAGTATACAGTTTTCGGAGTCAGACTCAACTGCCGAGTCTGAACCTCAGCTTCACCACTTGCCAGCTGTGTGACCTTGTGCAAGTGATTTAACCTCTCTGTTCTTTAGTTGCATTATCTATAGGAGTATCTATCTCAAAGGGCTGCTGAGAGGATTAAATGAGTTAATACATGCAAATAACAGTGAGGTTTAGCTACTGCCGAATAAGACCCAAGCAAGCATCAAAGACACAGCAGTCATTTCAGCCCCTGCCCCATTTTCTTCTCATTTCAGGAGGCCATGGCTGGGGTCCCACAGAGGATACTGGGCTTCAAGCTTGAGGCCTGGGATTTATGTATGTTTGGGATTTTATTTCCCCTCTCTGGATCTCAGGTTTTGCTTGTGTTAAATGAATATGAAATCCCTGCCTGTTTATTCCCTTGGGTTGCTGAGAAGATGCATTTAAAATGCTTTACCCTAGAGACGTGGGCTATTGTTTTTGTTTTGGTCAGTTTTTGTTTATTTTGTTTGTATGTTTGTTTCCCTGAACATAAAAGGCATTTATTTACTCCTCTCCCAGCCCAATGTGGGTATAGGGAGGTTCTGCTCCACGAGCTCACTCAGGGCTCCAGGCTTAGGCCTGATGCACTCTTTCCATCTTGTGCCCCTCTCTTCCCCACATCCTCCAAGTCCTCTCCCCTCTTCAGCTGATGGGGAAAAGAGAACAAGCCAATACCTGGAGTGTCTCATGGACCAGGCCTGGAAGGGAGACCTAGGGTTTTTGCTCCCAGTCCACTGACCATGGCTCTGTCACACGCTCCACCCAAACCAAGGGAAAACACAGCCTAGCAGAGTGCCCAAAAGAAGAGGAGAATGCGGATGTTTGAAAGAATGAATCCATTTGTATTTTAACCAACAAAGAGGAACTAAGCCTTTTCTGCATTTTTTGCTTAAATATGAAGGTTGTGATGTAAGCACAAGTGTCCTGAAAAGATGGAGGAGTGAAGCCAGATGCCTATAGTCCCAGTTCTTTGGAAGGCCAAGGTGGGAGGATCATTTGAGCCCAAAAGTTCAAGACCAGACAGGGCAACATAGCGAGACCCCCATCTCTACATAAGATTTAAAAAACTAGCCAGGCATGGTGGCATATGCCTGTGTTCCTAGCTACCTGGGAAGCTGAAGTGGGAGGATTGTTTGAGCCTGGGAGTGTGAGGCTGCAGTGAGTTATAATCATGCCACTGTCCTCCAGCCTGGGTGACAGAGTAAGACACCGTCTGAAAAAGAGAGAGAGAGAGAGAAAGAAAAAAGAAAGAAAGAGAGGGAGGGAGGAAGGGAGGGAGATAAAAGATGAAGGAGTGAGGCAGGAGAGAGAGAACGATAGAGACTGGATTTGAAGACAGAGTAAGGAGCCGCTAAGTAATGCAGGCTGCCTTGAGAAACTGGAAAAAAATGTGGAAATAGATTCTTCCCCAGATCCTCCTAGAAGAGCACAGCTCTGCAACATGTCGATTTTGGCCCAGTGACACCATGTCGGAGTTGTAGACTTCAGAGCTGTAAGAGGATATGTTTGTGTTGTCTTAAGCTACATAGTGTGTGGTCATTGTCACAGCAGCTGCAAGGAGTGAAGACACCGTATCACAGGAAAGGAGATGGAGGAACAGCAGCAGCCAGCTCCAGGTTCCACAGCTCATCAGAGTCATGAGGTGGACTTGAACCGAGGCATTCAGTGCCCCTAACCGCAATGAAGGGTCCCTTTCGTGGGGCACCCAGGTGTTACCGAGCTGGAAGGGCTGGGGGTTGTATGGCCATGGACCAGTTACTGAGTCCTCTGAATTTCAGATGTAAAAAGTGTGTAAGAGGAGATCGATCCAAGATGGCCGACCACTAACAGCTCAGGATTGTAGCTCCCAGTGAAAGCCCAGAGAACGAGACGACGCCACACTTTTAGACAAATTTTCGTCACTCACCGATCAGCCGATTCCCAGTGGAGGAGCCCCACGGGTCGCCAGCGCGACTCTTGTGGCCGCCGCAGCGGTTTTGCTGGCGTCGCAGCACAGCAGCTCTTCATGCAGAGTCAACGGGACTGCTTCCCCTACTGACCGGAGTTTGGAGCTCCGGGAAGTCAGAGCCGCTTGTTGCAGACTCAAGAGGGAAGCCAGACCAGAGATTCCCGGGCAGAAGAGCACAATCAGTCTTATCGCTGCTATTTAGGCCGCCACAGTGGGTTGCTCGGATCCCAGCACTGGGAATCAATAAGTCAGACGTCGACTCAGAAACCTAATTAGAAAGGCGGTTCATCTACAATGAAGGGAAAAAAACAGCCTAAGAAGGCCGAGTATACTCAAAATCAGAACCCATCAGCAACAGAACAAGCCCTGATGGAAAAGGACTCATCAGCAACCGAACAAGCCCTGATGGAAAAGGACTCATCAGTAACGGAACAAGCCCTGATGGAAAAGGACTGTGTTCCATTATCTGAAGTAGGCTTTAAAAGGTGGATGATAAGAAACTTCTGGGAGTTAAAGGAACTCGTTCTAACCCAATGTAAAGAAACTAAGAACTTGGAAAAAAGGTTCGATGAAATGTTGAAAAGAATAGACAATATAGAGAGGAATATAAATGAACTTATGGAGTTGAAAAATACAACACAAGAACTTAGTGAAAAATGTACAAGCTTAAACAGCCGAATGGATCAAGCAGAAGAAAGGGTATCAGAGGTCGAAGACCAACTTAATGAAACAAAACAACAAGACAAGAATAGAGAAAAAAGGATAAAAAGGAATGAGCAAAGTCTCCAAGCAATATGGGACTATGTGAAAAGACCTAATATACACTTGATTGGTGTACCTGAATGTGATGGAGAGAATGAATTCAAGCTGGAAAATACTCTCCAGGACATTATCCAAGAAAATTTTCCTAATTTAGCAAAGCAGGACACTATTCAACCCCAGGCAATACAGAGAACACCACAAAGATATTCCTCAAGAAGACCAACCCCAAGGCACATAATCGTTAGATTCACCAAGATCAAAACGAAGGAGAAAATATTAAGGGCAGCCAGAGAGAAAGATCAAGTTACCCATAAAGGTAAGCCTATTAGGCTTAAAGCAGATCTCTCAACGGAAACCCTACAAGCTAGAAGAGAGTGGGGGCCAATATTCAATATACTTAATCAACAGAACTTTCAGCCCAGAATTTCATATCCTGCCAATTTAAGCTTTACATTTGAAGGAAAAATAAAATCTTTTAGGAACAAGCAAGTACTCAGAGATTTTATTACCACCAGGCCTGCTTTACAAGAACTTCTAAAAGAAGCACTATACACAGAAAGGAACAACCAGTATGACCCTTTCTAAAAATACACCAAAAAGTAAAGAGCATTAACATAAAGAAGAATTTTTATCAACAAAAGGACAAAATAGCCAGTTAATATCAAACGGCAGCAACCCTAAATTTAAATCGACCAAATCTCCCAATCAAAAGATACAGACAAAATCTAACGGTATATCCAAAGATATACATAGACTCAAAATAAAGGGTTGGGAAAAAAAAAAAAAAACGTACCAACCAAATGGAGAGCAAAATAAATAAATAAAAAGCAGGAGTTGCAATTTTCACATTTGACAAAATAGATTTAAAAGCTACAAGGATACAAGGATAAAAGGATTAATGTAATAATAAGAGATCTTAACACCCAGATACATAAGACCCATAATGAGATTTAGATTCAACGAGACAGAAAATTGATAACGATATCCGGGACTGGAACTAAAATCCAGAACAAATAAACTCAATAGAGCTCTCCATTTTAAACACACAAAATATACATTATCCACAAAATCTAACGATATATCTAAAGATATACAAAGACTCAAAACAAGGGGATGGAAAAAAACTCACCAACCAAATGAAGAGCAAAAATAAGTAAATAAAAAGCAGGAGTTGCAATTCTCACACTTAATAAAATCGATTTCAAAGCTACAAGGATGCAAGGGTAAAAGGATTAATGCAACAATAAGAGATCTTAACACCCAGATACATAAGACACATAATGAGATTTAGATTCAACGAGACAACAAATTGATAATGATATCCAGGACTTGAACTCAGAGCCAGAACAAATAAACACAACAGAGGTCTCCATTTTAAACACATAAAATATGCATTAACCACTTTAAACACTCAAAATATTGATCGGCCATTATTGAAACCCATTTTAGGAATGAAGTAATATTCCTTTTTCCCTCTTTTTCTTTTTTTCCCCTTCTTCTTCTAAAAAAAAAAAAAGAAAAGAAAAAGAAAAATAGGTCATTCTCAAGCAAGTTTTAAGAAATAGAAGGAATTCAAATTATTTGAAATGGACGTATGGCAATTGAGGGTATTGTCTAATAGCCCCCATAAAAAAAAAAAAAAAAAAAAAAAGAAAAGTGTGTAAGAGTGGCCCCATGGAGCCCTCTGGAAGGGTGTCCTGCAGCTTAGAGACAGTGCAGCCCCAAGCTGCCTTGTGTGGGGAGCCGACTGGTGCTGTCATGGGCCAGGTCTCTGGTCCCCACCCACACTCACCTGAGGAAGGCCAGCCAGCCCTCCTTGCTCCTAGATGGGCTGCATCTCGTCCTCCAGCTTCTTCTTCCGGACCCCTTCTGTGAAGAAGAAGTCCATGTGGATGAGGGTCTGTCCCAGGGGTGTGTCCAGCCTGCTGCCCACAAATTGGTTCGTGGAACTGGGGACTGTATCCGAAAAGAGAGGCACATGGTCTGGCAACTTCTCAGGCTCCTTCTTATTACCCTGAGAAGAGGGGACAGCTCAGGTCACACAGAGTGTGGAAAAGGAGGTTTCTATTCATTGCTTTTTTTTTTGTAGATTTGTACTTAGAGTATAACATTCACATGGAAAAGTGCGCAGGTCATCACTGTCCAGTTTGACAAATGTTCACAAAGATGCCCATGTGCCCAACCAGATCAAGGGATATGATCACCCCTCCCCCACCTCCTTTCAGCCCCTCAACCACTGTCTCTGCTTTCAAGGCAACCTGATCCTGACCTGTAATGCCACGCATTAGTTTTGCCTGGCTTTGAACTAGGCATTAGTGGAATCATGGCTCCTCTGTCTGGCTTCTTTCTCTCAAGATTATGTCTGTGAGATTCATTCACATTTTGTGTGTGATTGCTGTCCATTTATTCTCAGTGCTGTACGTTACTCCATGGTGGGAACTGTGTAAATATCCCGCAAGTTATTCACCTGTATCACCGCTGATCACTCTTGGGTTGACTCTAGTTTGGGGTTCTCATGGGTAGTGCTGTTCTGGGCATATGTGAACATGCCTTTGGGTGAACTCCGTAATGGATGCATGCATGAATTAGTAAATATAATCTGATGGCCACATGCTGTGGCTCATGCCTTTAATCCCAGCACTTTGAAAAACCTAGGTGGAAAGATTCAGACCAGCCTGGGCAACATGGTGAGACCTCATCTCTACAAAAAATACAAAATTAGTTGGGTGTGGTTGTGCATGCATGTAGCCCCAGCTACTCAGGAGGCTGAGATGGGAGGATCACTTGAGCCCAGGAGGTTGAGGCTGCAGTGAGCTGTGATCATGCTACTGCACTCCAGCCCGGGCAACAGAGTGAGACCATGTATCATCTATCTATCTATCAATCTATCTAATTATCTATCTATCTATCTATCTGTCTATCTATCTAATTATCTACCTTTCTATCTAATAAGTGGAAAAACATCCTCAGCTCTTCCTGCCCCTGTTTAGGGGTACGTTTCTGCTACCCTGTGTCTAATAGAAGTGACATGACCTGTCAAGTAAGGAG
Source organism: Callithrix jacchus (assembly GCF_049354715.1). NCBI lineage: Eukaryota > Metazoa > Chordata > Mammalia > Primates > Cebidae > Callithrix > Callithrix jacchus. Next base: position 103,894,891 of record NC_133515.1, read on the forward strand.
ATCCTGGCTATTACCTGGCAAAGTGCATGCCGAGATGGCTCCATCCATTGGCCATGATGTAGGTTTCAGTAGTCAGGTTGCTATCACATAGCCCTTAGCAGGGAGAGACTTACAGGCTGGAAGCCCAGACAAGATGCACAGGGCAGGATATCAGGTCCCATGAGCTGAATTTTCCCTCCAGAATAGACAGCAACAAGCCCAGCAGGTCCACAGTGCAGGCATTAAACCTTTCCTCAACCTGGCAAGGTCCATGTCAGCATGGCCACCGCAGCAAGTGATTTTCCACATTGTTCATCTCCAGGTTGGTTCTTTGGCCATGCATTGGCGGGATCTCGGCTCACTGCAACCTCTGCCTCCCAGGTTCAAGTGATTCTCCTACCTCAGCCTCCTGAATAGCTAGGATTATAGGCATGCACCACCATGCCTGGCTAATTTTTGTATTTTTAGTAGAGACATGGTTTCTTCATGTTGGTCAGGCTGGTTGCTAACTCCAGACCTCAGGTGATCTGCTCACCTCGGATGCCCAAAGTGCTGGGATTATAGGCACAAGCCACCACACCTGGCTCACCATCTTTTTTATAGTGAGACCTATCTTTCCATTCACTCATTCATCCAGCATGAACTGAATGTTCACTGTTATGGTCCCTGGGGGATGGGGCAAATGCTAGCGCTGTGGTAGGGTGCAGTGATGAATTCACATTCATCTTTTCTCTTTTTAAAAAATTATGTCATTTTTGTAGAGATGAGGTCTCCCTATGTCGCCCAGGCTAGTCTTGAACTCATGGGCTCAAGTGATCCTCCCACCTCTGCCTCCCCAAGTGCTGGGATTACATGTGTGGGCCACAACTCCTGGCTTCATCCTTTCTTTTAAGGAGTTCACAGCTGGTGAAGTTGGGCATTGCAGTATTACATTACATGCAGTGCCGAAATAACAGGTGAGATATGCTGGTGAATCAAAGGAAGGAGTGATCTGGTCAAGCCTACCCAGAAGAGGGGGCACTAGAGCTGGGTCTTGAAGAGTGAATAGGAGCCCGTCAGGCTGACCAGGTGGGAAGGACATTTCAGCAGGGGACGTGCATGCCCAAAGGCATGGATGAAAGAGTGTGTCGTGGGGGCTGGGTGCAGTGGCTCATGCCTATAATCCCAGCACTTTGGGAGGCCAAGGCAGTTGGATCATTTGAAGTCAGGAATTCGAGACCAGCCTGGCTAACGTGGTAAAACCCTGTCTCTACTAAAAATACAAAACTTAGACAGGGATGAGGGAGTGCACCTATAATCTCAGCTGCTTTGGAGGCTGAGGCAGGAAATGTCTAGAATCCAGGAGGTGGAGGTTGCAGTGAGCTGAAATTGTACCACTGCACTTCAGCCTGGATGACAGAGCAAGACTCCATCTCAAAAAAAAAAAAAAAAAAAAAAGGCCAGGCATGGTGGCTCATGCCTGTAATCCCAGCACTCTGGGAGGCCGAGGCAGGTAGATCACGAGGTCAGGAGATCGAGACCATCCTAGCTAACATGGCAAAAACCCGTCTCTACTAAAACTATAAAAAATAGCTGGATGTGGTAGCGTGCGCCTGTCGTCCCAGCCAATTGGGAGGCTGAGGCAGGAGAGTCACTTGAACCTGGGAGGCAGAGGTTGCAGTGAGCCAAGATCATGCCACTGCACTCCAGCCTGGGTGATAGAGCGAGACTTCATCTAAAAACAACAAGAACAACAACAACAAAACTGTGTTGTGGGGTCAGTGTGGTGTGGGTAATGAGGCTGGAGAGACAGATGGCGTTAGATCACAGGAGGCTTTGTGAGCTACCCTGAAAATTTCAGACATACTGAAGGATGTTAATCGGGGGAGCTACATGGCCAGTTCTACAGTTCAGGGAAATTTCTCTGGTGGCACAATGGACAACGAATTGGAGGTGCTGATACTAGAATCAGGGAATTAGTTTACAAAGTATTTTTATCCAATTTCATTGTCCTCTTTGGGCACACCACAGAGTTCTGACTACACATTGCTGCCATCCTCAGTCAGGGGAGATATTTCAGATGCCTGTCATTTCCAATTAGTTCATCTTAATAAAATTAAGAAACACATTTTCAAATGCTTCATATACATGTTTTCTTTCCCACTGACCCTGCATTCCTTGAAACAAGAGTGTATTTTACTCATCTCTGTACATCCAACATCTAATGCAGAGTAGATCTTTAGTAAATGTTAGTTGAATGAAGGCAAGAATGAAAAAATATTCAATTGCAAGTATGTTTGGCAGAAACATATTTTACCTTACCATTGGGTCATAGTCTTTCAGGAAACTCCAGTTCTGAACCCTGGAAAGGAAAAACATGTTGGCTGTGCGAGTGCCTTCTGGGCATTTTCAGAAATGACTTTCACTGCCTCAGGTCAATGCAACAATGTATCACATGGGAGAACTAAAGAATTTTTTCTTGAGAGGGAGTCTTGCTCTGTTGCCCAGGCTGGAGTGCAGTGGCACAATCTCAGCTCACTGCAAGCTCCACCTCCCCAATTCTCCTGTCTCGGCCTCCCAAGTAGCTGGGACTACAGGTACACGCCACCACGCCCAGCGAATTTTTGTACTTTTAGTAGAGATGGGGTTTCACCCTATTGGTCATGCTGGTCTCAAACTCCTGACCTCAGGTGATCCACCTACCTTGGCCTCCGAAAGTGCTGGGATTACAGGTATGAGCCACTGCACCCACCCAGAACTAAAGAATTTTTAAGTGAAACAAATGCCAAGTGTCAAACAGGTATTTATGGTGTATCCTACCAAAGGAACAAACATTTCAATTTCCAATGACTTTTCCCACAATGACAGTTATGGTGTTGCTATGGTGGGCTGCCGAAGGAGAGCAAAGGCTGGGACCTCTCCCTGCACCTGTGCATTTTCAGAAGGCTTCAGTAAGCAAGCATTCTCTGAAGAAAAAACAGTTTTCATGCTGCCAAACCTTTGTAACCTTCCAATGTGAGTGACAGAGGAAGGTTAGGGAGCGGTTGGAAAAGGGAGGGAGGATGACCGTAAGAATGGTATGACCTTGCACTGGTCATTTAATTTTATGTGAATCTATTTTTAAAAAGTCAAACAATTCTACAAAACACAATAAAAACAGTCTTCTCTGCCCCCATCCTCACATTCCCTGAGCCCCACATTCTAGAGTCAAACCACTTCCAGTCTTTTAGCTGTTTCATCAGGACTTTTGCTTCCATATTTTGAAATAATATGATTCTGCTGCTGTATTACACCATTCTTGCTTTGCTATAAAGAATACCTGGAGCCAAGTGCGGTGGCTCATGCCTGTAATCCCAGCACTTTGGGAGGCCGAGGCGGTTGGATCACGAAGTCAAGAGATTGAGACCATCCTGGTCAACATGGTGAAACCCTGTCTCTACTAAAAATACAAAAAATTAGCTGGGCATGGTGGCGCATGCCTGTAATCCCAGCTACTCAGGAGGCTGAGGCAGGAGAATTGCCTGAACCCAGGAGGCGGAGGTTGCGGTGAGCCGAGATCACGCCATTGTACTCCAGCCTGGGTAACAAGAGCGAAACTCCATCTCAAAAAAAAAAAAAAAAGAATACCTGAGACTGGGTAATTTATAAAGGAGGTTTAATTGGCTCACGGTTCCACAGGCTGTATAGGAAGCATGATGCTGGCATCTGCTTAGCTTCTGGGGAGGTCTCAGAAAGCTTAAAATCATAGCAGAAGGCAAAGTGGCAGCAGGCAGGTCACATGGCCAGAGCAGGAGCAAGAGAGAGAGAAGGGAGGTGCCACAGGCTGTAAAAGAACCAGATCTGCTGAGAACTCACTACTGTGAGGATGTACCATGAGGATGGTATAAACCATTAAAGAGGAACCGTCCCCAGGATCCAATCCCCTTACATCAGACCCACCTCCAACACTGGGGATTACAATTCAACTTGAGATATCAACTGCTGTTTCTTAATATTAAAAAAATTTTTTTGAGACCAAGTCTCACTCTGTTGCCCAGGATGGAGTGCAATGGCACAATCTCAGCTCACTGCAACCTTGCCTCCTGAGTAGCTGGGACTACAGGCGCGCACCACCACACCTAGCTAATTTTTGTATTTTTAGTAGAGACCAGGTTTCACCATGTTGGCCAGGATGGTCTCAATCTCTTGACCTCATCATCCACCCACGTCGCCTCCCAAAGTGCTGGAATTACAAGCGTATTTTTTAAAATTTAAACTTATCTACCAACTTTCTATTATGAGAGATGAAGAGTTAGCATTCTTCTCCCTGGCCTTCCCCTAATTCTTTCAATATAATTATAGATCTTAGTTAAGTTGATAGACATTATAACATTGTTTAGATTTTTATGATTATGTAAATGTTATTCACTGATGAGCTAAGGAGTGCAATACATCTGAATTCTTTTCTTGTACAACCTTGTATTCTCTCTAGAGCTAAGAATTACATTTCCTCCAGCCAGGAGCAGTGACTCATGCCTGTAATCCCAGCACTTTGGGAGGCCAAGGCGGGCAGATCACAAGGTCAAGAGATCGAGACCATCCTAGCCAGCATGGTGAGATCCTGTCTCTACTAAAAATACAAAAATTAGCTGGGCATGGTGGCGTGCACCTGTAGTCCTAGCTACTTGGGAGGCTGAGGCAGGAGAATTGCTTAAACCCAGGAGGCAGAGGTTGCAGTGAGCCGAGATTGCGCCATTGCACTCCCACCTGGCAAGAGAGCAAGACTCTGTCTAAAAAAAAAAGTTGGACCTTCTTGTTTAGTTTCTTTAGGTTTTTAATTCTTCCTTTGTGTTTTCTGTCTTGATTTTCTGAATAATTTTTCCTGTCTTGAGTTTATGAAATCTCACTTCAGTTGTGTCTTATATTTCAACTTTATATATTTTTATTCCTATAAGGTTTTTTCGCTTTTCATTTTGAGACGGAGTCTTGCTGTGTTGCCCAGGCTGGAGTGCAGTGTAATCTCGCTGATTACAACCTCTGCCTCCTGGTTTCAAGCAATTATCCCTGCCCCAGCCTCTGGAGTAGCTGGGATTACAGGTGTCTGCCACCACACTTGGCTAATTTTTGTATTTTTAATAGAGGCAGGGTTTCACCATCTTGGCCAGGCTGGTCTCGAACTCCTGACCTGAGGTGATCTGCCCACCTCTGCCTCCCAAAGTGCTGGGATTATAGGTGTGAGTCATTGTGCCCGGCCTCTTGTTTCATTTTTGTAAGGAGGTTACTAGAAAATTTAAGCTGTGTGTGTGGCTCACATGGTATTTCTGTGGGGTAGCACTGCCTTACACATCCCTCTTAGGGCTTTCCAGGCCTTGCAAAACTCTTTGCTCTTGGTCTTTATGCCTCCTTGTGCCCCTGGCTTTCTCCTGGCAGCTTCTCTGCCCTTCTAGTACGTGTTGCAAGTTCTGTCCTGTGTCCTCGCCTCTTCTGATCCATCACGCTCTAGGGAAAGTTTATTCACATCACTGGGGCCAATGCCCACCTGTTTCCTTCTAAAATTGAGATATAATTTACATTCACAAGGTTCACCTTTTAAAGCACACAACTCGATGACTTGATATACTCATGGAGTTGCATGGTCATTACCACTTTCTGATTCCGGGACATTTCATCACCCCAAAACACCTGTGTCCATTTGCAGTCAGTCCGCATTCTCCCCTTCCGAATGGGTTTTTAATGCGCAACTCGTGACTGTCATACTCAGCTACCTCCTGGGAAGCTCCATCTAGACATGGTTCAGGCATTTAAAACTCACCAGAGCTCAGCATCTTCATCATTTTTCTCTATTAATTATTCAAGCTGAGATCTGTCGTCCTTTACTCCTTCCTCACCTTTCCTCCCACACCTACTCAGTGTGTAAATATTTTCTGCCATTCTGTAGTTGCCTTTTCACTCTGTTAACTGTTGCCTTTGCTGTGCAGAAGCTTTTCACATGCAAAAGAATGAAATTGTTTCCTTTCTTACATGATACATACCAATACACTCAAAAACACAGGAGGAAGCTTCATGCCATTGATCTTGGCAGTTATTCCATGGAAATGCCACATGAAGCACAGGCAACAAAAGCAAAGATGGAGAGATGGAGTTACATCGAACTGAACAGCTTCTGAAGAGCAAGGGAAACAAGCAACACAGTGAAAAGCAACACACAGAATGGGAGACGGTATTTACAGACCCCGTTTCGGATAAGATGTTAATTTACAACATACGTAAGGAACTTCTAAAACTTAGCAGCACAAAACCAAATAACCCAATTGAAAAAAATGGGTTAAGGACTTGAACAGATGTTTCTCCAAAGAAGATAAATAAATGGCCAATAAATATATGAAAAGATGATCAACATCACTCATTGTCAGTGAAATGCAAATCAGAACCACAATGACATCGAACACAGTGGCTCACACCTGTAGTTCCAGCACTTTGGGAGGCTGAGGCATGTGGATCACCTGAGGTCACGAGTTCAAGACCAGCCTGGCCAAGATGGTGAAACCCTCTCTCTACTAAAAATACAAAAATGAGCCAGGCATGGTGGAGGGAACCTGTAATCCCAGCTACTCAGGAGGCTGAAGCAGGAGAATCACTGGAACCCGGGAAGCAGAGGTTGCAGTGAGCCAATATTATGTCAATGCACTCCTTCCTGGGTGACAGAATGAGATTTCGTCTCAAAACAAAACAAAAACCACAATAAGAGACCACCTCACTCCTATTAGGCTGGCTGTTATCAAAAAGGAAAGACAATCAATGAGCATTGGCCAGTATGTGGAGAAACCGGACTGCTGGGATGCTGCTGACGGGGATGCAGAGTGGTGCCGCTGCTGTGAAAAGACAGCAGAGGTTCCTCAACAGATTAAAAGTAGAGGTGCCACTTAACCCTGCAGCCCACTGGGATGGTTTGAATGTTGGTTCTCCCCAAATCTCATACTGAAATGTGATCCCTACTGTCGAAGGTAGGGCCTAGTGGGAGGTATCTGGGTCATGGGGGCAGATCCATCATGAATGGCTTGGTGTCCTCCTTGCGGAAATGAATGAGCTCTTGTTCTATTAGTTCACGGGACAGAACTGGTTGTTAAAAAGAGCCTGACCCCTCCCCTCTCTCTCAGTCCCTCTCTCACCATGAGACATGCCTGCTCCTCCTTCACCTTCTGTCATTAGTGTAAACTTCCTGAGGCTCTCACCAGAAGAGATGCTTGTACAGCCTGCAGAACTGTGAGCCAAATAAGCCTCTTTATAAATGACCCAATCTCAGGGGGTCCTTGACAGCAATGCAGAATGAACTAAAATATCCACTTTTGAAAATTCACCCAAAAGAACTAAAATCACTCCCATGTCCACTGCAGCACTATTTATAATAGTCAAATGTGGAAACAAACTAAAAGTCCATTGACAAATGAATAAGGAAACTGCACATACTAAAGAGGGAGGGAAGTCTGTGATATGCTACGACGTGGATGAACCTGGAGGACAGGATGCTGAGCAGGAGACAGACAGAGAAAGACAACGCTGCACAATTCCACTTACATGAGGAAAACAGACTCCTGGAAGCAAAGACCAGAATGGTGCCGGAGGGTTGGGGGAGGGAGAATGGGGAGTTGCTAATCAGTGGGTATGAAGTTCAGTTGTGCAAGATGAATGCATTCTAGAATCTTCCAGGCTGGTCATTTAAAAATGGAAATGATCCTGCCATGCTCTTGCTTAAAATCCCGTATGGTATCTCCTTTGGAAAAAACACGTCCAGACTTTTACAAGGGCTGGGGTGGCTCCCCCCATGCTCCCCCTCATCCTGTCGCCTCCCTCCGTCCCTGGGCCTCGGCTATACTCATTCTGTTTTGTTTTTGTTAGACACATCAAACTCTTGGCTACTTCTCCTATTTTAGGTCTCAGCTTAAACGTCTCCTTCTCAGAGAGGCCTTCAGCAGGCTCCCTCCTCTCACCCTGAACTGTTTCCTTCTTCTCCTTTTTGTTTTTTAGAGACGGTCTCACTCTGTCCACCCAGGCTGGAGTGCAATGACCATGATTTTGGCTCACTGCAACCTCTACTGGGTTCAAGTGATTCTCCTGCCTCAGCCTCCCGGGTAGCTGGGACTCCAGGCGCTGGCCAGGACGCTGGGCTAATTTTTGTATTTCGAGTAGAGATGGGGTTTCACCATATAGGCAAGGATGGTCTCAATCTCTTCACCTCGTGACTCGCCCTCCTAGGCCTCCCAAAGTGCTGGGATTACAGGCCGGAGCCACCGCACCGGGCCAACTGTTTCCTTCTTACCGCTGCCCACCCTAAATATAGATCTGTACTTGTTTGCTTCTCTGCTTGCTTTTGGCTGCCCTGTCCTGAGAATGAAGGCTCCGTGGAGCCACAGCCAGGTCAGTCTTGTCCCCTGTTGCAGTCTGGTCTCGTTTCAGAGCAGCGCATGGGCATTTTTGGCTGAATGAATGCATGAAGGAGCATCCTTCCCTGGAGTCAGGTCAGATGGCCAGCGCCTCTCACCCAAACTAGACCAGCAGACTCCAGTTCCAGGGATTCCGGGCCTCCCCGCAGTCGGAAAGAACCAGGTGGGGCTGCCCTAACCCAGCGGCACCCTGCCCTGGCCTCCATGTTTCCCACTTCCTAGGCTCAGGCTCGGGTCTGGCCGGGGGCTGGGCTGGTGCCCCACCTCCCCCCCAGGCATGCCACGCACTCTGTCCCTTAGCTCAGATCATTTCCCCACCCATCCCCCTTCTCCAAAAGCTTCCCCAACTTGCCGTCAGGCTGCGGGGTCAGAGTGGAGAAGGGAGAGCAGACTCACCAGCGCTGCTGGCCCCTCCGCTCGGCTTCCAGGAGCTCCCGCCACAGCTGGTCCTGCTGCACTCCACCGCAGGCAGCTCCCTGGGCCACCCGCTGCGCCTTCGGAGCCTGGGGGGCCTGGCAGCCACCAGCAACACACCTGCCGGCCATAGGGCCACCCTGGGCAGCCGGGGAGACTGAGGCTGGCGGCCTGGTGGGGGGCAATCGGTACGCAGCTGATGTGGTTCTCTGGAGCCCAGGGGTGGGGTGGCTTCCCATGGGTGCAAGTGTGTGTGTGTGGGGGGGGCAGAGAGGGAGAGACAGAGAGACAGGGAGAGGTGTGTGCTTGTGCCTGAGCTCAGCCAAACCTCCTCCTGGAACACCCCCTCCCTTCTAACCCCGGGACAGCCTGGGCAGGGTCCTCCTCACTGTCCCTTTAGGCCCCAAGCTCAGAGTGGCTGGCGGGGACAGGGCCCTCCAGGTTGGGGAGAGCATTTGAGCTCAGCTGCGTTTTGAACTCCAGTCTGTGTTGACTATTGACTGTTGTCCTGGGAACCGTCAGCTCCCAGGAAGGGGCGGGCCGTGTGTGTGTGTGTGTGTGTGTGTGTGTGTGTGTGTGTGTGATCTGAGCCCTGGGGCGGGGGTGCAGAGCGTTCCTGAGTAGGTGCCACGCCCAGTTCAGCAGCCGAAGTCCTCCGCACAGGACAGGGGATGGGGAAGGAGCCAAGCCAGGGCTCCTGGGGACCACCCTCCCTCATTACTGCATTTGGCCTCAGCAGCCGCTCAGACCGTGGGGCGATGACAGGCCTGGGCTGCCCCCTCGTGGAAGCTGCGAGGCTCGCACGAGACGGTGGCGCTGAGGGGGCTGTGGGAACGGTGGCTCAGGCATTGGTGTGAAGTTTCCTGCTTGTTCGGGAGCGATGGCGGAGGTCAGGAGCTTCTGTCCGGCAGGGAAAACGGTGCAATGCACTAGGAACATCCCCTCTGTCTGTAAAGTTGGAGCGTTCACACAGCACTCGGCTTTATCTGGCTGCGACCTCCCGGCCATGCCTTTCCAACCCCATTCTACAGACGAGGAAACTGAGGCCCTCCCTGGCAAGATTAAGTGACCGCCCGCGGTCACACAGTCACCGCCTGAAGGGAATAGTGAGAACCTGAGGACGGCGGTTCGTGGTCTGAGCCCCGTGCCTGGCTTCTGCTCTCACTGGGTGCAGCCAGGCTCTCTCCGAGGCAGCCTCTCCGGGTCCGGCTCAGCTGAGCTCCAGGGGCGCCCGCGGCTCTCATCACTTCTGCCTCCAGCACGCGCTGCTTCCGTTCATGCTGTTCCCGGTAGGTGCTGGCGGATTCACAGTTCCTTCCAGCTTCTCTGTGGGTCCATTCAGCTGGCGCGCTGCCTCCTGTGGGTGTATGGGAAGAGCTAAGCGCAGGGACAGCCCCGCTGAGCAGAGGCCTGCGCAGATGCCCTGGGGCCGCGCAGCAGGGCAGCCCTGAACACTGAGCCCGCACTGTGTGTGGCGGGTCCTGTGCGCCCTGCTGGATTCTGCTTCTATGAGGGAGGCAGCAAGGAGTTGGGACTTCACAGGTGAAAGGACTTGCCAGGTAGAAAAATTGGGGTGACAGCAAAAGCTTGGATGTGTTAAAACGCTCTGAATGAAGAGACCCCACCCCCCACCCCCCCGCCGCACACACATACAGGCTTTATGTGAGCAACTTGGCTGTTTATTCACCAGGGTGCGGGTGGGCTGAGTCTGAAAAGAGTCAGCGGAGGGCGGTGGGATAGGAGTTGGTTTTATAGGTTTGGGGTGAGCAGTGGAAAGTTACAGAAGTTACAGTTTAGGGGTTTTTTTTTGCAAGCTGGGAGGGGGTCCTAGGGTGTAGAGTCACGAGGTTGACCAAGGTCCCTTACAAAGTCCAATGGCTTTGTCAGTTGGGACGGGAATTAGGGACAATAGAGAATGTCAGAGTTAAGTAGGCGCAGGGGTTGATCATTTCTTCCTCTTTTCATGGTCTTCCAGTTACTTCAGATTTTCCAGGAACTCATCTGGAGTGTCTGTGCAGGTCACAGAGGTTAACATGGCATCCATGGCTCCATCGGGATGCAACAGACAGCCTGGTATTTTGGGAGATGTGGGGGGAGGAGACAAGAACCGGGGTGGCAGGGCACATGGGGGCAGACCCGCCGTGTTTTTGACTGCATCCTGTACCCAGTGGGGAGATACTGAGGTCTGTGAGCCCCAAGGGAACTGCAGGGAACAGAACCACCAGGAAAGGGGCAAGAAACAGGTGAGGTCACTATTGCCATGGTCTGGGTAAGCAATAGCAATGAAGTCCCTACTGGGCACGGGTGGAGGGCTGGCATGAGAAGACAGGGTTGAAGCCAGACCAGAAAGAGCTGCCAGCCTTGTCTTTCCTCACTTACAGGAGGAAGGAGCTGAGGGGTGTGACCTTTTGGGAAAACATTAGTCTAAAATCAGAGCTGCAGACCTGGGACTCTGTCTCCCTTCTGTCCTCCCCTTAGAGCAGGGATGATACAGGCTGGGATCTAGTGACTTAAATTTTCCTGGCAAAGACGAGCGTGGCAGGAGCGTGGTTGGGGTGCGACGCTGTGTGCTGGGGCCCTGGGCCAGGCTTTTCTGAGTGCTGATCTCTCGAAAGTGTCTGTGCTCCCTGCACGGTGACGACAGGTTCCTGCCACGCCCAAGGAGTAGCAGTTCCGACTTCCCTGAACCCCCAGAAGGCATCCTGTGAGTGTCTTTAGAGAGGACAGGGTATGGGTGTCCTGGGAGGCCTTGTCAGGCTGATTGCAGGCTGTGGCCCTGAGCAGCCGGGAACAGCCATGCAGTTTGCTCAGATACCTCCAGCCCTGGCCACAGGCTCCAGAAACAGGGCCAGGACAAAAAAGTCAGTGAGGGCATCTGTGAAAAACCATCATGACTGATGGAGTTCCTGATGTATGTAGAGGCTGAATATTTCCACGGAGGTTATTTGCATTTTTATTTTTTGAGACAGTCTCACTGATCCCTGGGCTGCAGTGCAGTGTTGTGATCTTGGCTAACTGCAACCTCTGCCTCACAGATTCAAGCGATTCTGCCTCAGCTTCCCGAGTAGCTGGGAATACAGGCACGCACTGCCACACCCAGCTAATTTATTTTGTATTTTTAGTAGAGATGCGGTTTCCCCATGTTGGCCAGCCACCGCACACAGCTGGAAGTTGCCTTTTTTTTTTTTTTTTTTTGAGACGAAGTTTCGCTCTTGTTACCCAGGCTGGAGTGCAATGGCGCGATCTCGGCTCACCACAACCTCCGCCTCCTGGGTTCAGGCAATTCTCCTGCCTCAGCCTCCTGAGTACCTGGGACTACAGGTGCGCACCACCATGACCAGCTAATTTTTGTATTTTTAGTAGAGATGGGGTTTCACCATTTTGACCAGGATGGTCTCGATCTCTTGACCTTATGATCCACCCGCCTTGGCCTCCCAAAGTGCTGGGATTACAGGCTTGAGCCACCTCGCCCGGCCGGAAGTTGCCTTTAAAAAATTAAAATGTAGCCAGGTGCGGTGGCTCACACCTGTAATCTCAGCACTTTGAGAGTCTGAGGCACGAAGATTACAAGGTCAGAAGTTCCATACCAGCCTGGCCAATATGGCGAAACCCTCATCTCTACTAAAAATACAAAAAGAGCTGGGCATGGTGGCGGGCGCCTGTAGTCCCAGCTGCTCGGGAGGTTGAGGCAGGAGAATTGCTTGAATCCGAGACAGAGGTTGCAGTAAGCCGAGATAGAGCCACTGCACTCCAGCTTGGGAAATACTGCGAGACTCCGTCTCAAAAATAAATAAATAAATAATTAAATTAAATTAAATTAAATTAAAAGGTACCTTAAAACCATTTGAGACCGAGAGCTGATAGCGGGCTGGACTGATGTGTGACAAAGCAAATGCAACACAATGTAACCTTAGAATTTAGGTGGCGGGCATATGGGTGTCTCCCCCAACCAGTCCTTCAACTTTTCTGTGTCCGAAAAATTTTAAAATAAAACGTTGAGGGGAAAAAAAAAAGTCACCTGCCAGTCCAGGTCAGTCACTGCCAGTCTCTTTTCACATGTCTTTGTGCCTGGAAAAGCATCCAAATTCACTGGGGGTGTGCCTCACTGCGCCCCAGCCTGGGAGGACCAACCCCGCCCTGCCCCTCCCGCCAGCTCTAAGGCCGGCCTCACCTGGGGATCAGGACTCCCGGCTCCAGTCCCTGCTCTGTCGGTGACTTGCTCCGCACCCTTGAGTTTGTGGTCTAACTTTATGTGAGACTTTCCGGGGGATCACAAGAATCCCTGCATATAGGTTGCTGGAGTCGTCTTTAAATGGAGTCGTCTTTAAAACCCTAAAAGGCGGAGCAAGTTTATGGCCTTCAGCTGGGCGAGGCAGAACGTTCCAACCCACCAGCCCGGGAGCGCGCACATCTACGATTCAAAGAGCGCGGCGAGGCTCCGCCCCGCGAGCCAGCCCCGCCCACTTCCTGTAGGCCCCGCTCCTCCCCGGGTGGGAGGGGGACAGAGGGTCCCGAGCTCCGCCCCTCTCCACGGACGCGGGGCCCAGGAGCCCCGGAGCTTGGGAGTCCGCGGGAGGGAGCTGAAGGGTCGGGTCCGTGGGAGGCGAGGGCAGGGGAAACGTGTCTGCATTTTTAAATTTTCAGGGCATATGTTCCATCCCCTTCCTCCGGTGAGCCTCTGCTTCTTGGTGAAAACGTTGGCTTTACCACCCTCTCCCTCCTTCCCGCACGCACACACCTTGAAGGCATCAGACCAGGCAGTGACCGTCAGAGGAAGCATCGGGGCCACAGTTCTGGCCTTGTCAGCTGCTCCCACCACGTCCCTAGAAAGCTCCCAGTTCATCAGAGCAGCAGCATTAAAGGAAGGCCCACTTCATCTCTGGAAAAATCCACCCCGGCCTTCCTCTCATAGCCCCAACCGTTTTCACTTCTGAGTAGCCGCTTTGGGTCTTCCTGTTGGTTGTACAGGTGCTGTCAATGTGCCTACCCTTTTGTACTCAGCTAAAAACTATTTATTTATTTATTGGCAGATTCTCCCTCTATCACCCAGGCTGGAGTGCAGTGGGGCGATCTAGGTTCACTTACCTCCGTCTCCCGGGTTCAAGCGATTCTCCTGCCTATGCCTCCTGGTAGCTGGGATTACAGGCACCTACCACCGCACCCTGCTAATTTTTGTATTTTTAGTAGAGATGGAGTTTCAACATCTTGGCCACGCTGGTCTTGAACTCCTGACCTCGTGATCCACCCAGCTCAGCCTCCCAAAGTGCTGGGATGACAGGCGTGACCCACCGCGCCCAGCCTAATTTTTGTATTTTTAGTAGAGATGGGGTTTTGCCACGTTGGCCAGGCTTGTCTTGAATTCCTGACCTCAAGTGATCTGCCCACCTCAGCCTCCCAAAGTGCTGGGATAATGTGAGTCACTGTGCCCAGCCAAAAAAAAATTTTTTTAATGTATCAGCAACATTTTTTCATGTTTCTCTTTATAATCTTTTTTCTTTTTTTTAAGACAGGCTATCACTCTGTGGCCCAGGTTGGAGTACAGTGGCATGATCATAGTGCATTGCAGCCTCCACCTCCCTGGGCTCAGGTAACCCACCTCAGCCTCCCGAGTGGCTGGGACCACAGATGCTTTATAATCTTTACACATCTCGTTGTAACCAGTTTCTTAGAGTTGATGGACCATAATTTGTTTAACCAATTTGTTTCTATTCTTGGGCATTCAGTTTTTGTTGAGGTTTAGCACCAGCTGTGATGAATATCTCCAAGCCTCTGCTTCCTGCGGTGGAATTGTTGCCACGGGACACGTTCCCAGATGGGATTACTGAGTCAGCGGAAATGGACACTGAGTGCCTTTCAATAGACAGAGCTGTGTTGCTCTCAGTGCCCATGCATGTACCACCAGCAATGTCTGAGTATGCCGGCTTCCCTGTCGTCTTGTTGCTGTGGTGTGTTGGGGTCTCTGAGACCACCCCGGGTTTGATGATTGGCTAGGAGGACTTGCAGGACTCAGCATACAGTGATACTCAAGGTTATGATTTATTACAACAACAGGAAATGAAGCAATTGGAGCAAAGGGAAAAAGCTCACGGGTCAAGCCCAGAGAAAATGGAGTGTGAATGTCCAAGACCCACTCCCGGTGGACCCACACTGGATACACTCACTTCCCCCAGAGGTGTGCTCTGACAATACATGTGGAATGCCATCTGTCAGGGTCACTCACCGAGGGTTTTACTGCAGGCTAGTCACAAAGGCACCCTCTGCCTAGCATACACCAAAATTCTGGATTCCCAGAATTTTGAATGTTGAATACAAAGACAGGTATTCAACATAAAGCAAGGTTTGCACGGTTTAGGCGCAGTGAGCCATTCTTATCAGGGAAGGGTGGGAATCCTCCCCAAAGCCGAGTTCCCAGATACCAGCCAGCTGCCAACCTTGCAAGCAGACCTTGCTAAAGATAACGTTGCTATAATCTGTATTTCTTTCATTTTCTTTTGAGGACAAATCATGTTGGTATAAAATGATGAGATCGGACTGGGCCATCCGAAGGTTCATTTACTCTTGAGGCTGGAGGTTGATGCCATCTGTTGGCTGTGACCTCAGATGAGTCTGGCAGCCAGCTGGGGCTTCTCCATGTGGCTTGGGCTTCATTCCAGCATAGTGGCTGTATTTCAAGGAAGAGGAACTGAGAAAGAGGGAGCCAGGTGGAAGCTATGTCACCTTTTCTAGCCTAACCACAGAAGCCACCCTTTGCCACTTTACCACATTCTGTTCATTAGAAACAAGTATAAATACTGGCCCATATTCAAAGGGAGGAGAATTAAACTCCACTTTTGATGGGAGAAGGATCAAATAATTTGTAGAGTTGATCTAAAACCATCACAAACATTAGCTTTGCCATGTTTAGGTATTTATTCTGCAAAAAAACATACAAATGTGCAAAATTACTTGAGGCTATTTTCTGCAGTGTTATTTGTGTTAGTTTAAAAAAAGGAAACAATCTAAATGTCCATGAGGGGTGGGGCTCGGGGGCTCATGCCTGTGATCCCAGCACTTTGGGAGGCCGAAGCAGGTGGATCACCTGAGATCGGGAGTTCGAGACCAGCCTGGCCAACATGGTGAAACCCGCATTTCTATTAAATACAAAAAATTAGCTGGGCATGGTGGTTCATGCCTGTAGTCTCAGTTACTTGGGGGGCCGAGGCAGGAGAATCACTTGAACCCCGGAGGCAGAGGTTACAGTGAGCTGAGACTGAGCCACTGCACTCCAACCTGGGCAACAGAACAAGACTTGGTATCACACACACACACACACACACACACACACACACTGTCCATCAATAGGAGTCTGGTTATGTTACTTTGGTATCCTTACTGTACTTACTACTTGTGAAGATGTGATCTATAGAAAGTTAAGCAAAACAAACATGAAAAAACAATAACAAAACCTGTTGCAAAGTGGTACATGCGGTCCGATTCTGGTGTTGTTATTATAACAGAGGTGAGTGCTTGGGGAAAGTCTGAACCATGCGCAAAGTGGTACATGCGGTCCGATTCTAGTGTTGTTATTATAACAGAGTTGAGTGCTTGGGGAAAATCTGAATCATGCGCAAAGTGGTACATGCGGTCGGATTCTGGTGTTGTTATTATAACAGAGTTGAGTGCTTGGGGAAAGTCTGAATCATGCGCAAAGTGGTACATGCGGTCGGATTCTGGTGTTGTTATTATAACAGAGTTGAGTGCTTGGGGAAAGTCTGAATCATGCGCAAAGTGGTACATGCGGTCCGATTCTGGTGTTGTTATTATAATAGAGTTGAGTGCTTGGGGAAAATCTGAATCATGTGCAAAGTGGTACATGCGGTCCGATTCTGGTGTTGTTATTATAATAGAGTTGAGTGCTTGGGGAAAGTCTGAATCATGTGCAAAGTGGTACATGCGGTCCGATTCTGGTGTTGTTATTATAATAGTTGAGTGCTTGGGGAAAGTCTGAACCATGTGCGTCCTCCTGTGTCTACTGCATACCTTTAGGGAGTAGGCTGGAGTGCAGTGGCGTGATCATGGCTCACTACAGCCTCCAACTCCTGGGCTCAGCCATCCTCCCTCCTCAGCCTCCCAAGTAGCTGGGACCACAGGCGTGTGCCACCACACTTGGCTAGTTTTTGTATTTTCTTTTTTTTTTTTTTTTGAGATGAGTCTGCTCAGGTGCCAGGCGCCAGGCTGGAGTACAGTGGCACAATTTCGGCTCACTGCAATCTCCGCTTCCTGGGTTCAAGCAATTCTCCTGCCTCAGCTTCCCTAGTAGCTGGGACTACAGGCGCACGCCACCACGCCCAGCTAAATTTTGTATTTTTAGTAGAGACAGGGTTTCACCATGTTGGCCAGGATTGTCTCGATCTCTTGACCTCGTCATCCACCTGCCTCGACCTCCCAAAGTGCTGGGATTACAGATGTGAGCCACCGTGCCTGGCCTGTATTTTCTTGTAGAGACGGGGTCTCACCATGTTGCCCGGACTGGTCTCAAACTCTTGGGGTCAAGCAGTTTGCCCACCGTGGCTTCCCAGAGTGCTAGGTTTATAGGTGTGAGCCACTGCACTTCGCCAATTATGTTAACTCCTAAGAAATGATTGTCAGGGATAGTGGAGAGTGCAGCAGTGCCCTCATGACTGACTGCAGCCTCCCCTGCCCAGTGATCTTCCCACCTCAGTGCCCTGAGTAGCCAGGACCACAGGTGTGTGCCACCACACCCAGCTAATTTTGTTTATTCTTCTGTAGCAATGGGGTCTCGCTATGTTGCCCAGGCTGGTCTCAAACTCCTGGGCTCAAGCAATCCACCCTCTTTGGCCACCCAAAGTGCTGGGATTATAGATGTGAGCCACCATGCCTGGCCTGGGCCCATTAGTAAAGAGTATTCAACAGTAATGATAGTCAATCTGTTAAAATCTCTCTTGGATTATGTATTAGTTTAGCAGGGCTGCCCTAATAATACCACAGACTGGGTGGCTACACAACAGAAATGCAGCATCTCACAGTGTGGAGGTCAGAGGTCTGAGAGGAGGGGTCGGTGGGGTTCATTCCTTCCAAGGCAGTGAGGGGGAATCTATGTCAGGCCGTTTACCCCGGTTTTGGGGCCTCCCTGGCAGTCTTTGATGTTCCTTAGTGTGCAGAAGCATCACCCCAATCTCTGCCTTCATCTTCACATGGTGTTCTTTTTTTTTTGAGTTGAAATCTTGCTCTGTCACTCAGGCTGGAGTACAGTGGTGTGATCTTGGCTCTCTGCAACCTCCGCCTCCCGTGTTCAAGTGATTCTCCTGCCTCGGCCTCCCGAGTAGCTGGGACTACAGATGTGTGCCACCAGGCCCAGCTAATTTTTGTATTTTTAGTAGAGATGGGGTTTCACCATGTTGGCCAGGCTGGTCTCAATCTCTCACCTCTTGGTCTGCCCACCTCTGCCTCCCAGAATGCTGGGATTTCAGGTGTGAGCCATCACGCCTAGCACACATGGTGTCCTTGCTGTGTGTGTCTTTGTCCACGTTTCTCCTTTTTTGTGAGGGCACATTCACACTGGATCTCAGCACACCCTACTCCAGTATGGCCTCGTCTGAACTCTTCACATCACAATGATCCTGGTTTCAAATAAGGTCATATTCTGAGGTGCTGGGGATTAGGACTCCGATGCAAATTTGGAGAAGCACAATTCAACCCATCACGGATTACACAGATTTGAACTCCTTATGGGATCTATTAAGGAATAGAACTGACCTTATATGGCCGGGCGTGGTGGCTCACACCTGTAATTCCAGCCCTTCGGGAGGCCAAGGTGGGTAGATCACCCGTGGTCAGGAGTTCAAGACCAGCCTGGCCAACATGGCAAAACCATGTCTTTACTAAAAATACAAAAATTAGCCAGGCATGGTGGCGTAAGCCTGTGATCCCAGCTGCGGCAGCGGCAGGAGAATGACTTGAAACCAGGAGGTGGAGGCGGCAGTGAGCCAAGATCGTGCCAGTGTACTCCAGCCTGAGGGACAGAGCCAGATTCTGTCTAGAAAAAAAAAAAAAAAGAATAAAAAGAAAAGAACAAACCTTGTATTCAGCCCTCACTGTACACCAGGCATGATTTCCAGTACTCACCTCGTCTCATTCGGTGAACAGTATTAGCTCCATTTTACGGACACGGAAAGAGAGGCTTCAAGAAGCTGAGTGTGTTGTGCAGGGACACGGCAGTGAGTGGCAGGGCTGGCCTGGGATCCGTCATGCGGCTTCTGCAGTCTGTGCTTTATTCAAACCGCAGAGCTGGGGCTGGCCTAATGCTTGACTACTCTTAAGTTTTTCCCCAGGAACTTCCTTGATAATTTTCATTAAATAGACCTTACATTTTCAATACAATTGAGCCTCTGGGAGACAAGTTACAAATTCCCTGAAAGATAATGACATTAAAACCAGCAGCTGTGCACACGGCTTTAAAAGCGTGCTTTCTCGCATTTCTCTTGTGAAGTATTGTGACAGCCCTGAGAGGTGGAGCCAATCACATGCGGATTTAGGGGCAGAAACTGGAAGACCACAACCCACCTAGACCACGCAGGCAAGAAATCTCCCCCCGGGACAAAAATCCCTTCTGATTATAGTTCCTGGTCTCTTCTTGAGTTGCTATTTGCAGAGAAAAAGCATTTCACATAAACAGTTTTCCTTCTGTTATCAAAAAGATACTACTCCATGATCTACATTTCAAAGACTCTAGATTCCTGGGAGTTGGGGAGATTTTTGGCATTGGGAACATGATCTGGAGCATATCTCTATTTTCTTTATTCTGTAACATCCCACGCGTGGGCAGCCGAATGCATTTTGGGGAAAGCAGGTCTCGTGGGTAATATTTCTGAAGATCGAAGCAGGTTGTATTTAAGTCCACGTTGGCCAAGACTGCAGCACGCTCTGGAGGCAGCAGAGGGCAGCCTGGAGCTTCGCATCCTCCCTCAGGCCCGCGGCAGCTCCCTGGCTTCACCATCCCCAGGTGCAGACAAGCCGGTGTCGAAGGTCTGAGCATGGTGGTCGCGATGGCCATTTCTGATCAAAGACAGAGAACAAATGCACTGTCCAGAGACGGTGTCTGTGGAGGAGCCCAGCTGTGGGCCTGGGGAAGCAGGTGCCCTGGCAGGAGTGACATTCTAAACCAATAGGGAGGCACAGAGGGGATGCAGGAGGTCACTTGCCATGCAGGGTGCGTGGGTCTTGGAGGTGGCAGCAGCTGTTTACCAGTGGGCAAGGAGGGGCATCTGTGCTTGAACAGCCGAAGCAACACTTACAGGCGAACACCAGCCCGAGGAGGGCCGGGCACCCAAAGCTCTGGCGTCCAGAGCCTTCCAGCTCCCACTCTGGCCTCCCGTGGCCATGGGGTTGTTAATTGTGAGCTTCTCCCAGCAAGTCAGGTCGACACTATGTCTTGCGATAACGGGTCCTCGTCTTGCCTTTGGCCTTCCCAGCCCCTCTCTGAGCCCCAGGACTTACCCATACTGCTGGTCCAGGCAGGGTGGTCCCAGCCTGCATCAGCCAGGCCTCACTCTGGAGCCAGGCTTGGTGCAAACCCGTAGCTGAACTCGCCGGCTGGCTGCAGTCTGTGATGCTTCCCTGGTGGTCTCTGACGGGCCATATGACCTCCTTCTGGAACCCAGGCTGCATGTTCAAGGAGCTGGGGGCAGCCGGGCAGAATCAGTCTCTGGTTGCCAGCATAGGGTGTCAGGCAGGGGTAATGGAGGGGGAAGCCTGGGGAGAAAGGACGGGGGTGTGGCACTGCTCTCAGGCTTGGGGCAGTTGGAGGGTGGGATTCACACCTGAATGGCTGAGGCTGGTCCTGCCCCCTCTGACCACCTGGGAGGTCAGCTTCTCCCTCCCCAGGCTCAGTTTGCACCTCTGGCCTGTGTGGTTGGCACTGTCTTTCTCTCATGGTGAGCCCCTGCCTGGCCCAGGGCCTGTCTGCCACATTGGCTGGGCAAGCAGGAGAAGCTAGGACTGAGGGACCCCGGTCCAGAGCCCACCTTTGCAGCTGCCCTGTCCTGTGGAGGCAGGAGCCGCCCCTAGCCTTGGCCTGGTCCTCTGGTGAGGCCGCAGTAGGCAGGATAAGGCTATCCAGAAAGGCCATCTGCCTGGCAGGCATTTCTTGCCCGCAGAGGCTGGGGGAAGGAATTCACCAGGAGTCCTGGAGGGAAGGCCAGGGTGACAGACAGGGGTGGCTGCTGGCTCCATCTTGCTCTGGGATCCAGGCATGTGGCAGGGCAGGGCACATGTTCTGCTGCTCTTCCAGGCCCAACTCCGCCTCATTTCCTTGAGAGACCCTTTCACCCATCCCGGCCTGTGTTTGCCCATGTCATCCTCCCTTGCAGCAGCAGGCTTGTGGCTGTGCCTACTCTGTGCCCTGGATAACGGGAATGTCTGAGTTCTAGGCTGAGGCTGAGGATTGGATGAGTTGAGCAAGGCTCCTAGCACAGTGCCTGGCACACAGTTAAATAGACGTGAAGTCATAATTACCAGGGGCATGACCCTGTCCTCAGTATGAGTGCCACAGTGGGCTGGAGACTGGCAGCCCTGCTGTGCAGGATGGTCGGGTCTCAGTGGCAGGGACTTCCTTACTTCCCTGCTAGGGAGAGAGGCTCACTGAATAGTAAGCTGGTTGCGTCTTTTCTGTCCGAGCCTCCCAGGGCAAGCTTCCTAGGGCAGTAAAGGCTTGAGCTGGAGCTTGGAGGAGTTTGCAGGTGGCTGGATTGGGGTGGGGTGGGGGGGGCAGGAGGGTGCCAGCATGCCAGGCATGGCCAAAGGTATGGAGATGGCAGAGGGATCTGGGCGGGGTGCCTGTGGCTGGAGCACCAAGTGTGTGTGGGTGGGAAGCAGGTGAAGAGAGGAAGCGCTCAGGGTCTTTGGGAGGGAACCCCCACCGTGGGAGCAGGCCAGTGGCTGGCAGGGCTAGATGGTGCAGGTGCCTCTGATGGATTTGGTCAAAGTGGACACACATGCTTCTATCAGAGGCATGTGAACCAGAGCAACTCCATCCACAGTAGGAGGCTGAGGCTTACCGGGCTGCATTCCCAGATGGTTAAAGCATTCTAAGTCACTGGATGAAATATGAGGTCAGCACAAGATCAGGTCATAACGACCTTGCTGATAAGACAGTTTGCAGGAAAGAAGCCGGCTAAAACCCACGAAAACCAAGATGACGATGAGAGTGACCTCTGGTCATCCTCGCTGCTACACTCCCACCAGTGCCATGGCAGTTTACAAATGCCACAGCAACATCAGGAGATCCAAAACGGGCAGGCATGAAAAATCCACTCCTTGTTTAGCATACCATCAAGAAATAACCATAAAAACATGCAACCACCAGGGGCAGCAGCTCATGCCTGTAATCCCAGCACTTTGGGAGGCTGAGGTGGGTGAATCACCTGAAGTTGGGAGTTCAAGATCAGCCTGGTAAACATGGCAAAACCCCCATCTCTAATAAAAACACAAAAAATTAGTTGGACATGGTGGTGCATGCCTGTAATCCCAGTTACTCGGGAGGCTGAGGCAGGAGAATCCCTTGAACCTGGGAGGTGGAGGCTGTGGTGAGCCGAGATTATGTCATTGCACTCCAGCCTGGGAAAAAAACGTGCAGCCAGCATTGTCCTCCAGCCGCTCTGTCTGCGGAGTAACCATTCTTTCTTCCTTTACTTTCTTAATCAACTTGCTTTCACTTACAGACTCACCCTGAATTCTTTCTTGTGTGAGATCCAAGAACCCTCTCTTGGGGTCTGGATCGGGACCCCTTTTCTGTAACATTTTAGCTCTATACACCTTGAGGGTCTTGGAAGGAGGGTGGAGACAGCCCAGGGCAGAAGGCTGCCCCCTAAGGAGAAGCGAGGACCCAGAGTCCTAAAGGAGGTAGCTTCATGGTGGGAGGTAGAGGTTGGCTGGGGGGCAGGGAGGGAAGTGAGCCCCTGGCCTTGGGGGCATCCCCAGGTCTGTGGGACTGGCTCACGCAGACCTCTGTCCCGGCTCCAGCTTCATCACCCTGACCTGTGCCTGTGCTGAGAGAGGACAGGATGAGAGGGTGGGCCAGAGGCTCTGCAAACTCTGGAGTGCCGTGCTCACTCCCCTTGAGGCTGTGCATGCTCAGTTCAGCTGCTCATCTTCCCAGGGAGAAAGTCTTTGGAAGCTCAGGGAAAAAGCAGATCAGGAATGCGGAAGTGCCTGGAGGGAGCCGCTCAGAGGATTACAGTCCACACATTGTCCGGAGAGCAATCAAGGCGGGGGAGGGGGTGCTACATGCCCCTGAGACTGGGGAAGGGGAGGAGACATGGTGAAAGCGGACAGGACGCTTTTGGGAGGACGTGTATACAAATCCAGGCGGGCATCTCATTTGTTTTTTAAGCCATTTCCCCATCACACCAGCCCATAAGGTAGGTCATGTTTCCATTATGCCCGTTGGAAAAGGGAGGCTCAGAGAGGGTGAGCAACCTGCCAGGGTCACACAGCAGAGCTGGCATTTGAACTCAGGGCTCTGACTTGCGGGTTCTGGGAAATCCCTCCACAGCAACATAAAAGATTACAGAGAGGCTGGGGCCAAAGACAGATTCTGCCTAGCTCCCAGGTGGCCTCTGGCCAGCCCTGCCATGATTTTTTTCTGAGGCTATTAGTCTTTAAAGAACAGCAAAGGCCGGGAGTGAGTTCCTCTGCTCCCGTCAAGTGAGTCGTTTCTGAGACGCACTTCTGGGAGGTAGTGATGTCACTGTCGCAGGAGGGACTGAGCAGAAACTGCTGCTACAAACACATCTTGTTTGAGAGTGAGCTGGGACTGAGTGACCTCGGAGGCCCTTCCGCTTGGGGTTCCTTGATTCCAGGTCTCTTTCCTTTTATCGGCCTCAGTTTCCTCCTCATGAGAGGTGGAGCAGTGGCTCCCAAATCTCACACTGGAAGTGTGTTAAAATTCAGATTCCTGGACTCGACTCTGAAGCTCCTCCAGCATCTACCTCCCCAGGTGACCAGACCCATGGGAAGGCATCACCTCAAGACCCCTGCACCCTTCCTCCAGAGTCCTGGGATTAAGCTGAGTCCTGGGAAGGTAGGACGGGCCCAGGCCACCTGCCTCCCTTAGCTGTAGGGTCTCTTGTCCCTGTCTCTCTGCTCCTTCAACCCCAGTCCCTGTCCTTGAGGAATCTGAGTTCCTCCTGGAACTTCTCTCGAGACAGCTTCTCTGTCTTGGGTCCTCTAAACCCACTCTCCGGCCTCACCTCCTGTCACCTGCGCAGCAGAGTAGTTTCTTCAACAGCACCCTCCCTAAGACACTCTTAGATCATTTACTTGTCATGATGTGTGATAATTAAATGAAATAACAGAGGCAATGAGGCACCCACTCAGAGGCCAGCACCTGGTGCAGCTTTGACAAATGGCACTGTCACCTCGAGGACAGTTGGGAGGAGCTTGCACGGATGAGTGGGGACGTGGGCGTGCTGGGTGGCACCAGGGCACACACGGCTTGACATGCGGACGCTGTCTGGCAGCAGGTTAGATTAGAGGTGGAGGGGCACGGACGCCTGGACCATCGAACTAGGACTCAGGGATGCTCTGCCCCAGGACGGGGCAGGCGAGTGCTCCGGGAAGTCAGTGGGCAGACAGAGGGTGAGGTTGAGTAGGCAGGGCTTCCTGGAGGAGGTGATGGTGTTGACATGACCAGGGACCTATGCCCTTTCACCCTTTTGCTGTTGTTCTTTTTTTTTTTTTTTGAGACAGGACCTCAAGCTTTGTCACCCAGGCTGGAATGCAGTGGTGTGAACATGGCTCACTGCAGCCTCAACCTCCTGGGATCAAGTGATCCTCCCACCCCAGCCTCCCTAGTAGTTAGGACTACAGGTGTGCACCACCAAGCCCAGTTACTTCTTTTGATTTTTTTGTAGAGATGAGGTCTCACTTTGTTGCCCAGGCTCTTCTCAAACTCCTGCGTGCAAATGAGGCTCCCACCTCAGCCTCCCAAAGTGCTAGGATTACAGGTGTGAGCCACCGTGCCTGGCCACCCTTTGTTCTTACAACTCGCAGAGAAGACAATTGTAATACTTTAGCTCATCCCATTCACCACATTGTGGCTTCTGCAGTGTTGGGAATCTGGTGTCCCCATGCCCTGCTGTTATCATGAGGCCGGTGGTAATAGGTACACATCCGAGGCGCCTCTTCAACCACTCAGGGCTTTGTTCCATTGACTCCTGACAACAATCAAATGACATGGTTAATTTCATGCATCCCTTTGACTGGGTCAAGGGTGCCGTATTTGGTGGAGCGTTTCTGGATGTGTCTGTGAGGGCATTGCTGAGTGAGGTCTGAATTTGAATGGGTGGACTGAGCGAGGCAGGCAGCCCTCCCTAATGGGGGTGGGCTGTATCTGTCAGTTGAAATCTATGGGGGTTTCTTTTGAAGGCCCAGATAGAACAAAAAGTCTGGCATGAAAGGGCTCCACCCGCCTGACTGCTTAGCTGGGACACTGTTTTTTTCCTGCCTTTGGACTGAGACTATGACACCGACTCTTCTGGGCCTCCAGCCTGCTGGCTTTCAGACAGGCGCTGAGCATTTGAAGATGCTTAGGCTCTGACTCCGACCAGAACTGTTTGTCGGCTCTCCTGGGTCTTGAGCTTGCTGACTGCCCATCTTGGGACTTAGCCTCTATAACTGCATGAGCAACTCCTCAGAAGAAATCTGTCTCTCCATCCTGTTGGTTCTGTTTCTCTGGAGGATCTTGACAAATACAGACGTCTGACAGATGGCTAAGTTGTCCGATGTCTGTGTTATATGTACCATCAGATGTCTGTATTACATACAATGGTGGTCTCTGATGGGGCCGTATGGCCTCCCTCTGGAACCCAGGCGGCATACTCGAGGAGCTGGGGGCAGCAGGGCAGAATCAGCCTCTGATTGCCAGCATGGGGTGTCAGGCAGGGGAAATCGAGGGGGGAGCCTGGGGAGAGAGAATGGGGGTATGGCATTGTCTCAGGCTGGAGGATGGCAGGATTCACACCTGCATGGCTGAGGCTGGTGCCACCCCCTCTGACCTCCCGCCTGGGACGTCCGCCTCTCCTTCCCCAGGCTCAGTTTGCACCTCTGGCCTGTGTGGTTGACACTGTCTGTCTCCCATGGGAGCCCCATAATACAGACCATTGTCCCTATTTTGCAGATGGGGAAACAAGTTCAGAGAGGTCAGAGGGTAGGGCGGGAAGTCATCCTCGGACTCGGTGCACACCCAGCCTCATGAGCTCTTGGCCACTGATATAATTTGTCTGTGTCCCCACGCAAATCTCGAATTGTCTCCCAGAATTCCCACGTCGTGGGAGGGACCTAGGGAGAGGTAATTGAATCATGGGGCCTGGGCTTTCCCGTGCTATTCTTGTGACGGTGAAGAAGTCTCTCGAGAGCTGATGGTTTTATCAGGGGTTTCTGTTTTTGCTTCTTCCTCGTGTTCTCTTGCCACTGCCGTGTAAGAAGTGCCTTTCACCTTCCACCACGATTCTGAGGCTCCCCAGCCATGTGGAACTCTAAGTCCAATTAACCTCTTTTTCTTCCCAGTCTCGGGTATGTCTTTATCAACAGCATGAAAATTGACCAATAAGCCAGGCGCAGTGGCTCACATCTGTAAACCCAGCACTTTGGGAGGCTGAGGTAAGTGGATCACCGGAGGTCAGGAGCTTGAGACCAGCCTGCCCAACATGGTGAAACCCTGTCTCTACTGAAAATACAAAAAAATTAGCCAGGCATGGTGGTGAATGCCTGTAATCCCAGCTACTCAGAAGGCTGAGGCAGGAGAATCAACCCTCCTGGGGCTTGAACCCAAGAGGTGGAAGTTGCAGTGAGCTGAGATCGCACCCCTGTACTCCAGCCTGGGCAACAAGAGTGAAACTCTCTCTCAAAAACAAACAAAAAACAAGGGACTGATAGAGCCACTGTGCCCATGTTCCTACCAGCTCTGGGCCTGTGCAGCCTCTGCAATTTCCCAGGGAAATGCCTGGCCCTATTCCTTACACATGAGGAGCAGATGCTGAGGGCCACAGTGAATGCGGTGGCCTTTGAGGACCAGGGTCAGGAGGTGGGGAAGGAGGAAAGGACTCAGGGGCATCCCATCCCTGTTTTCAAAAACAGCTGAGGCTCTGGGAAGATGGAGACCTGTCTGCCTTCTAGTGGGTGATGAGGCTGGACAAGCCTGCTTGTCAAGTGAAGGGAACTATGTATTAACACCTTGAGGAGTGATTTCACACTCCTGCCCCATTTGTCTTTGTTGTAACCCTGCGAAGTGCAGACAGTTCTACCCCAGTGTGAAGAAACAGAGTCTCGGAGAACTTCGGGGACTTGGCGAAGATCTCAGGCTGGAAAGTCGGGCAGCTTGGAATCAGTCTGACAAGAAATGACTCTAGGGATCAGGTTTTCCTTCCACCCTTCACTCTCTTTCCAAGTGGGAATCTTCTATTCTTTTCTAAACAAGGGCGGTGGGGAGGCCTTGTTAAAAGAAAATATCCAACAGTGATTTAGAGGAGGAAGTGGTATTTGACCCAAATATGCAAATACGGAGGGTCCTAACAGTTATTTAACTCTTTCCTTTCCCAGGCCATGTGCTGAGAAATGAGGGTTAGCTTCGGGGCTGCTAAAGCAAAATGGGTGGACAAATATTTTGTTCTCTGATGAAACAGTCACCATTGCCTGTTGACTCTATTGCCAATATTAGTCTTGTTTTGATTATCGCAAAGGCTGATAGCTGCCTCCTACACCATACTGGTTCTACAAATTGGTGGGGAGCCTGTAAATGAGGAGGTGTCCCTGGGGGACCCCACAAACCTAGCTGGCCCTCATGGTGCCCCTTGAAATGTTGTACTCACACAGTTGAAGGATGATGTCTGCTCCAGAGTTATCAACTCAAATCGTGTGTTTGAATTACGAGTCCCTGATCTTATTAGAGGGATCAGTGCCTGTTTGGAATGAAATGTGTTTGCATTTACGTATCTTGCAAGTTCTCCTGGGATCCAGTGTACTGGATGGGATGCGTCTTGCATTTTGCATTAGGGCTGAAATTCACTTAGTGACTATACAAGTGGAAAGGTGGTAAACTACGATGGTTAAGAGCAAGCACTTAGGAATCAGACCTGCAAGAGAAAGCTGGCTCTTTCCCTCCCCGCACTCAGGATACTGACAGCGCTGTGCTTGCTGAGGACAGCGTCAGCAGATGGCTGTGGAGTGAGCATGGGCTCCTTGTGGGTTCCACCCCTTTATGGCTTTCCCTCTCTAAGTTTCAGTCCTAATCCCTCGGAAGAAGGATAATAACAATAGATAATGATAATAATAGTCACCCAGTAGGGTTATGGCAAACATGGAATGCCTTGAATTGCATGTAAAGTTCTTTGCAAACTACAAGTCATCTAGTAAGAATTTTTCAAGTTGTGTTCTCACTCTGTCACTGGAATGCAGTGTTACAGTCATAGCTCACTGTAGCCTTGACCTCCTGGGCTCAAGTGATCCTCCCCCTTCAGCCTCCTGGGTAGCTACAACTGCCTGTGTACTTCACCACACCTGACTAATTATTATGATTATGTTTTACATTTTTGTAGAGATGGGTTCTCACTATGTTGTCCAGGTTGGTCTTGAACTCCTGGACTCAAGCAATCCTCCTGCTTCAGCCTCACACAGTGCTGGGATTACAGGCATGAGCCACTGTGCCAGGTCTAGTTGGTTTTTAGAATTTACCTTCCTTCTGTTTTCAAAAACTGAGCTGGCATTTCCTGTCTTCAGACTACTGGCCTTGTTTCTTTTCTTTTTTCTCTTCTCTTCTCTTCTTTATCTCTTTTTTGGAAAATGTCTCACTCTGTCACCCAGGCTGGATTGCAGTGGTGCAATCTTGGCTCACTGCAATCTCTGCCTCCCAGGTTCAAGCAATTCTTGTGCCTCAGTCTCCCAAGTAGTTGGGACTACAGGAGCCTGCCACCATGCCCTCCTAATTTTTGTATTTTTAGTAGAGATAGGGTTTCACCATGTTGGCCAGGCGGGTCTCGAACTCCTGACCTCAGGTGATCTGCCCATCTGAGCCCCACTAAGTGCTGGGATGACAGGCTGAGCCACCGCGCCCGGCCTCTCTTTTCAATTCTCTTGATTTCTTAGGTGTTTTCGCATTTGACCTGTGCTGAAGTTCTCATGTTCTTTCACTTTCCCAGTTAGAAATTTCCTAGTTCTGAAAGTGTAAAACCAACTAAAGTGACCCAAAGATTCCTACCCTCCCTCTCTTACCTGGAGATTGGAAATCCTATGATGTGAGAAATTTGGTCACAGAATTCATAGATCAAAATTGAAGTAACATCGGCAGACCAGTCAGAGCTAGTGAAGACAAAGACTGATCTGATTTAAAAAAAATAAGCCCCCCATGTGGAATGAATAGGGTTCAGGTGAAACCTCCAGACCAGAAAGGGGAGGGGGAGGGTCCTAACAGTTATTTAACTCCTTCCTTTCCCAGGCCGCGTGCTAAACATTTCACAGATCCACAGCCACCAAGAGTATCAGGCACTGTAGCGTGGCCCGAGAAGGACTGGGGATAGCTGCCCTGTGAACTCAATAGCTGTTCACTTTCATTCCTCTGCATAGTCACCAGTTTTCTTTCTTGAGACAGAGTCTTGCTCTGTTGCCCAGACTGGAGTGTAATGGCGAAGTCTCGGCTCACTGCAACCTCCATCTCCCAGGTTCAAGTGATTCTTCTGCCTCAGCCTCCTGAGTAGCTGATTACAGGCACCTGCCATCATGCCTGGCTAATTTTTGTAATTTTAGTAGAGACGGGGTTTCACCATGTTGGCCAGGCTGGTCTTGAACTCCCAATCTCAGGTGATCTGCCTGCCTCAGCCTCCCAAAGTGCTGGGATTACAGGTGTGAGCCACCATGCCCAGCCAGTCATCAATCTTTGGAACACATTTTATTTTTATTTCTTGCTATATGCTGTGTATTTTTAATAGAGACTGGGTTTCACCATGTTGGCCAGGCTGGTCTCGAATTCCTGACCTCAGGTGATCTGCCTGCCTTGGCTTTCTAAAGTGCTGGAATCACAGGCATGAGCCCCTGTGCCCAGCCAGTCATCAATTTTTGGAACACATTTTATTTTTATTTCTTGCTATATGCATGGGACTGTCCCTTCTGGTATAGTCTTGTCATCTATAAAATGAGAACGGTTGGACTAAATGTTATCTCAGGGTCCTTCTAGCCCTGAGTTATTCTAATTCCAGCAAAGTTACGAGGACACAGGGCCAGACAGAAAGGGGATGAGGTCAGTGGGAGTCTGACTTGTCTTCGCCCGGGGCTCCCTGGAGCAGGGTAGGGCCTGTTACTGATTTTCCCCATTGTCCTCTTGGTGCTGGGACCGATGTCGCCGCTCTCAGCTGTGAGGGTGATTTTTATGACGGCAGAGTTGCCAGAACATGGAGTGCCACAGATGCGCCACTATAGCCTGGCCACGGGGCTGTAAATCAGGAGTGTCGCCCACGGCTTCCTTGACCTCTCCTGTGGCTGGTCCTTAGCCTTCTAAGCAGCCCAGCCCGTTGTGGAAAATGTACTGCAAGAATCTGGTAATGCAGAGACTGTAGGATTTATTGTAATGCTTCAGTCGGGGATGCAGTCAGCTGTTACAAGCTCTGATGCAGAATTCCCAGAGGAAGGCAAAGAGACCTGATGGCTTTCCAGCGGGAAGAGCCGCTCTGGCCCAGGACACATGGAGGGGATTATGAAGCCATGGGAGGCATCAGAGCAGCTCTGGGAAGCCATGTGGTCCTTCTGCGACCTCCCCCAGGGGGCTGTGTCCCATGGCACCTTCGCAGTGAGAGGTGTGAAGGAAGGAAGGGGCTGCGCTTTCTGGCCATCCTAGATCCTGGCGCAGTTGTGCAGAGCTGGGATCTGAATGCTGGTTTCTGCAGCAGATTTGCATCTTCTTGGAGGTGGGAGTGTTGCTGCCTTGGTCCAGTCTCTCCATCATCATCATCTGAGCCCCTTCCACCCATCCCCCCAACGCAGCATCCACAAACCTGCCAGTGCCAGACAAGCACATCACACTCGGGGCCCTCTGTCCCCCATCCCCAGCACCCGTGCCATCCAGCACCTTGACTGGCACCGCAGGCTGTGCCACAATCGGGTGCCTGCCTCCCTTGGGCCTCCCTGCTGCGCCCGGCCACATGGAAACCCCTGTAGTTCCTGGCTGTGCAGGAGCATTCACAATGTGCCCTTCCCAGGACCACCAACCCCCTCACCGTCTCTGAGGCACCTGCGTGGTCCGGATCTGGGTCAAAGTCTCATTTCTCTGGACTCCCATGGTGGCTGGCGGCTGCCTCTCCCACGCCCCTTGTGTCACACAAAGCTGTGTGTTGTCTTCCTTCCCACTGAGTCTGAGCCACTCGAGGAACCGTGAGTTCGTGCACATCCTCAGCGCCCAGCGTGAGCCGTGTACAGTAGAGGCTGGCTGATGTCTTGGAGGCAGAAGTGAATACATACCTGACAATTGCTTAAAGTTGGTGGGGCCAAGGTTTGCAGGCTGGGAGGATCACCAGATGCAGGTGGGGCACAGTGGCAGGAGGGGGCTCCCAAGGCTGGTCATCAGTGGAGTCTGGAGGTGGCTGCCCAGCGGTAGCCTCTGAAACATGGAACAAGCTTGTCCTGTCACAATGTGACTGTGAGGGGACCCTCCCCTGGAGGCCTTGGGTGGTGAGTTTGTTAGTTTCACAGCCATGTGTCACCATGGGCCCGTGTCCCCACGTAGGTGAGTCCTTGATGCAGGTTGGGTCCCCGGGGAAGCTCACTCAGAGACAGAAGAGTGTTTACTGGTGGTAGGGCAGTGCTCTTGGGTTTAAGGTCTGTGAAGGGAGAGAAGGAAGGCCAGTGGGGTAAAGTCATCGGGCAGTGAGGCCCTACCCGCCAGTCCCCAGGGAAGCTCTGGAGCCAGCACAACCCTTCAGAGTCATCCTGCGTGGAGCCTGGGGCCAGGCCTTTATCACGTGTGGGCCGCCACTGGGTGTAGGTGCCTGGAGGGGGGCATGTTATGAGTTGAATTGTGTCCGTCTGCAAAGATGTATTCAAGTCCCAGTCCCTGGTACCTGTGAATGTGACGAATCTGCTGCAGAAACCAGCATTCAGATCTCAGCCGGCAATCACTATCATGAGCATGGCTGTCCCATGGGTTAAGTGGCGGGTATAGACTACATATTATCTCAGCAAAAAGACTTCACTCAAACCCATTAGTGCAGACGTTCCTTTAACTGTGGAGGATAAAATAAAGGAATCAGAGATTGTTTACGTGGGAAGGGATTTTGAAGTGTTCACTTAACTGGAAAGCAGGTCATCGCGAGCCCTACGTGGGTGCTGGTATCCACTGAAACTCCAAATCTCGTCAAGGGGAGGCTGACACAGGCACCGGGTGTAAGGCCCCACCCAGCCGGGCTCCCCTCCACAGGCAAGCCTGGGGCCTGGCCGGGCGGCCCTGCATGGTGCCAATGCTGTGTGTGGGGGTGTGCCCCAAACTCCCCCTTTCACCTTGTCACTAGAATCAGCCTTCTTTCCTTTGGGTTTCTTCTCTTTAGTATCCAGCGTCTTAACTTTTTCATTCACCATCTTGCAAGATGGGAGAGAGCTGTCCCCACAACTCTGCTTCCGGGGGAGGAGCTGAGCTTTCTTCTTTGCAAAGGGCCTTACAGAGAATGTTCTTTGGTCTTCTTTTCTTCCTTCTGCAAACTCTTCTCCAAGGGGCTAGATGCTGGAGTTGGTGGGACTGTCTTTTTATCTAGGATGGGTTATCATTAGCCTGTGGTGCTAATTACATGAATTCTTAACCCCCAGGTGAGCTTTCACATGGAGTTCAAGGCCATAGATGGACATGCTGCACCCAAGGTGCAAAGAGAATGCAGCCCCTTTGTTTCTGCTGGTTGGCATCATCTCTTGTGGATGCCACCGTCTCTTGGCAGACACGTGGTCAGCACTGCAGACCTCCCTTCTTCCCCTCAGCCCCTGCTCCTCTCCGAGTGTGGGCAGTGCGTGCAGTGGCAGAAGGAGAGCCCCTGGTCCCTAGGCAGGTGGCAGTTCTGCCCTTGGGTGGGTCCTCGCTGCTGGAGGCTTAGGTAGTATGTCGGTCTTGCCCTGTCCCTGGGCAGCCTGGTGGGCTGTGGCAGAAGTCCATGGCTGCTGTCATCTGTGGTCTGGGGAGCTCAGGCATCTACCCTGGCCAGTGACATCCTGGCTGTCCTGCCGGTGCCCTGAGGTCTGGCGGAAACTACCATTTGATTCTTGGCTCAAGCAGCCCCATTGATTGATTGCGCGCTTGGCTTCAGAGCCACATTACCCCCGTGAAAACAACTTTCTCTGACAGGTCCCCACGCCTCAGCTAACAGGTACTGAGGGGTTCCTGCCATATCACATGGAGCTGGGCAGGCCCTGGCTGTCCCCTCAGGCTCTTTTTGAGCCTCCGTATTTACCCCGCTTCTCTGGCCTGGGTTGAGAGTCCCAGAGCTGTGGGGGTGGGGACCGAAGCGCAGGGGTTCTTGGAGTCCCAGTGGGAATCCGGTCGAGGCCTGGCCCTGCTTTGACCTCTTTTCCATGCTGCTTTGTGACCCTCCTGGCTCAGAGAGCATGGCCTCAGGGGAAGAGGGGACACCAAGGGCTGCTGCCTGTGCCTTCTGCCTCTACCCGCCTCTTCCTCAGCACCCACCTGGCGGGAAGGCTCTGACCTCCTGTTTTCCCCAGGTAGCTGAGATTTTCTGCACTCCACATCTTCTCCTTCCAGGAATGGGATCTTCCCTAACCCTGCCTGGAGGCCCACATGGCAGTCAGATATCAGGCTTTAAGGAACCATTAACACCCAGTGCGATGACTTCAGATCCTGCTCCCATGACCTCTGCATCCCCTAGACTGGAAGCTTCCTGAGGACAGGGCCCTGCTGTCCTGTCTGTCACTGTACCCCCAGCACAGGCCGGCATCAAATGAAAACACAGACTTACACGTTCTCCTAGAAAACTCCAGTCAGCCAGTAAGGCCTCTCTGGACCTCACTGGGGATGTGGGAAACACCCTGTGAGAAACACCGCTCCAGACTTTCCTGTGAGCCCCTGAACGATACTGGTTTCACCCAATGCCATTGTTAGATGGCTGCAATACACTAGATGATTTGGCTGTAAAACTTGGCACTCTCGAATAGAGGTCAAGTTCAGAATCAATCCAGAAATGCCCTTCACAGTGTGCAGTGTCACTGAAGTCATGACCAATAGAAGCAGCCTTTGGGAGAATCCTGCGTGTGTCTGAAGTTCACAAGGAGGAGAGCGAACGACACAGGCTGTTCTGCCCTGGTTTCCGTGCCCACCCGTATTCCCAGAGGGCGGGGTGGTCAGACGCAGGGCCTGTGGGCCCGAGGCCACTCTGTTCCTCAGTGCAGGGGGCGCTGTCCCCACAGGGTAGCAGCAAACAATGAGAAACAGCTGCCCCCACTGTCGCCATGTGCCCTACATGCGTAACCTCACTACATTTCCCAACAGCCATGAGCAATAAACATCATTGCCTCCCACTGGACAGGTCGGCAAACTGAGGGTCTGGGAGATTTTCTTTAGATCACGCAGCTGTACAGTCTAGGGGATGTGGAGGTCACGGGAGCAGTATCTGAAGTCAGCGCACTGGGTGTGAATTGTTCCCTGAAGCTTGGTCCCTGACTGTCTGGGCCTCCAGGCAGGGTTAGGGAAGATCCTGTTTCTGGAAGGAGAAAGATGTGGAGTGGAGAAAATCTCAGCCACCAGGAAGAGAAATGGGAGGTCAGAGTCTTCCAGCCAGGTAGGTGGTAAGGAAGATGACATAGAGGCAGGTGGCACAGGCAGCAGCCCTGGTGTGCCTAGGCTGAAGCATGGACCCCATCTTGCAGGAAGAGGTCCTGTGAGGACCCCGCAGCCCTAGGACTTTCTGCAGAAGTGAGTGTGCTTCCCCAGGACAAGAGAGCTACAGGATTTTGAGCAGCACTGGGCTTTTCCAGAGCTAAAATAATTTATCCTGAGTTTCAGGCGAGAGCCTTTCTGGATTCTTCCTTGAAGCCCTACTGGGGAGAGGTGTGCCACTGAGCTGGTGGGGGGATGTGACATGGGGGACAGACTGTCAGCTGCTATGTCAGTGCCAGGGGCACTGGGCTGGCACGAGAGCCACCATTTCTGCCCCAGCACGAGCCAGGGGATGATGGACATTGTGACGAAGAACAAGGACCGTTTGGTGAGATAGTGACGATGAGCTCTCTGTGTGCCCTGAGGCTCTGGGAGATGCAGTAGTTTTCCTTAGCTCATGCAGCCATGCCTTACACAAGGGGTGCAGGATTTGAGTGCTGTGCCTCTTGAACGGGGATATTATCCCTGTGAGGCTACGTGGTAAGAGGCCTGCTGTCAGAAAAGAGCATTCTGGCCTCTGTTCTGCCTCCCTCCCTCCCTCCCTCCCACCCTCCTTCCTTCCTTCCTTCCTTCCTTCCTTCCTTCCTTCCTTCCTTCCTTCCTTCCTTCCTTCCTTCCTTCCTTCCTTCCTTCCTTCTTTCCTTACCTCCCTTCTTTCTTTCTTTCTTTCTTTCTTTCTTTCTTTCTTTCTTTCTTTCTTTCTTTCTTTCTTTCTTCTTCCTTCCTTTCTTTTCTCTCTCTCTCTCTCTTTCTACTTTGGGAGGCCAACGCTGGTGGATCACTTGAGGCCAACATGGCGAAACCCTGTCTCCACTAAAAGTACAAAAATCAGCTGTGCATGATGGCATGTACCTATAATCCCAGCTACTCGGGAGTCTGAGGCACAAGGATCACTTGAACCTGGGAGGCAGAGGCTGGAATAAGTCAAGATTATGCCACTGCACTCTAGGCTAGGGGACAGAGCAAAACCCTCTCTCAGAAAAAAACACACACAAAAAAGAGAAATTCAGAAGTGAGGCTGAGTGCTTTTCATCAATTACTGTTTATTTGCATACTTTATTTGATATACATTTATTGAGACCTGTTATTTGCTATACTCAGAGGACAGATAAAGGCTTACAAAAGAGGAGTTGGCCGGATTGAAATGGCTCCTCTGGGGTCACCAGCCGGCTAGGGCAGCACGAGGACCAGAACTGGGGGCTCCCTGCACCTGCCCTTCAGGGCTGTTGGGAGGCCCCTGCTTCCATGGAAGAGGCTGCTTCCTTTTCTGATGGGATCGAGACTAAAGCTTGCATTCCCTGTGTCCTGGTCATGAACATGAAACGTAACACGATGACATCATCATAGAAATTGTTAACACCCAAACCTCCTTAACCACCTGCTCTAATCATCGACAGCCCAGGACACATTGTAACAATTTGTCACCCATTTCTAAGGTACAGTACTCTAACTCGTAATTACAAGCCAAAGCGAGAGACGAGCAAATAAACATGCACGCCAGTCTGACGCTATAATTAGAGCCAGCATTTGGTTAAAGAAAAGTGGAGACGATTTAATTCCAGGCCTCTGCTTGAATTCGGCTTGAATGTGAAGTTGCTGCTAGGGAACAAGCCGCGTTGTGAATGTATCGAGGTCTGAGGACGCTGTGGCATCTTGAGATATTTCTTTGTGAGGCTGGGGTGGGCTCTGTACGTTAATAGATACTTAAGTTCTGTGTTCTTTCCCAGGGCCAATCTAGCATGATAATTAGTATTTTTCAGCTATTCCTGACAGCCACTCAGGATGATGATTTCATGTAAAATTTCTAACTCTATTTGTATAACAGGGTGGCATGATTCATTGGCACCAATGGTTTGGGTGATGATAAGATGAACACAGATTATTCATTCATTTAATAAATAATTAGGACATAGGTGTCTGTTATTTCCAGGGAAGCCAGGAAGTGTGTGTTCCTTGCTGTGTTCACAAAACACCTCAGCCTTCTGTTCTGACCACTGAGTTAACCTACACAAGAGTGACTCCTTTAGGCCTCCTCAGTCCAAGTGCTCAGCAAACTGACCAGAACAATCCAGAAGCAGAAACCTACTCTCCCTGCAGTGCCATCAGTCAGCTGGATTTTAGACTTCATTCCGTTTTGGTTACTGAAATAGAGAAATTTCAAACTCCTGAGCCACTGGGAGGATGGACACTCTTCCTACCCCCATCAGAAGGAGGAGTGGAGTGATTTCAGGTCATCAGGTGAGTGCACTTTGGAAATCTCCAAGAATTCAACCCACACAGAAAAAAAACTTTCATAGAAAAGAGGCCACACCCACGGTGGCCTCTGCCAAGTGTCACTCAGTCCCTTGGCATCAGTGAGTGCTCGGGGGAATGGTGGCCACCTCCAGCATCAGCCACAATCCAGGCACTGTGCTAAGCTTAGAGGCCTCCAGCACCACGGACGAGGAAGGTCAGTGCTCTGAAATCTCCAGGTGATGCTGGTGGCTGCGCCACCCGGAGGACCCCTTAAAAATGTGGATTGAGGGGCCCACCCCAGAGAGGGCTGCCAGACAACGCATAAGCATTCAGGACATCCAGTTACATTGGAACTTCAGATAACAAATTATCGTTTAATATAAGCATGCCCCAAATAGTTCGTGGCCAATATTAACCATCTGTCTGAAATTCAAATTCAGCGGGATGATCTGTAGTTTGTCAGCTCTACCCCCGGGGTTTCCGAAGCGGCAGGTCTGTGGTGGGGCGTGAAGATCTGGACTTCCAGTCAGTTCTCATGTGATGTCGACGCTGCTAGCCCACGCCACACTTTGAGAACCACTGAGGAAGGTAATGCTACGATCCCCACGTTATGGTGAGTTAGATGGTGCACAAAGAGGCTAAGCAACCTTCACAGCTCTGGCTCCCAGGCCTGCTTGTCAGCTCGAGCCACCCTGCCCCAACAAGAGATGCCTCTCATAAGTGGTCTAACACCCCTACCCCCAGGCTGTCTCCTCATATGGTTACTCCCAATGTATTATCTGGGTCAAGCTGAAATTTTTTTTTTTTTTTTTTTTTTTTTTGAGACAGACTCTCGCTCTGTCACCCAGGCTGGAGTGCAGTGGCATGATCTTGGCTCATTGCAACCTCTGCCTCCCGGGTTCAAGCCATTCTCCTGCTTCTGCCTCCTGTGCAGCTGGAACCACAGGCATGCACCACCACGCCCAGCTAATTTTTGTATTTTTAGTAAAGGCGGGGTTTCACCATGTTGGCCAGGCTGGTCTTGAACTCCTGACCTCAGGTGATCCACCCACCTCGGCCTCCCAAAGTGCTGGGATTACAGGTGTGAGCCACCCCACCTGGTTGAAATGCTTATTTTAAAATGCAAGTTAAGGCCGGGTGCGGTGGCTCATATCTGTAATCCCAGCAGTTTGGGAGGCTGAGGTGGGTGGATCACTTGAGGTTAAGAGTTCGGGACCATATTGGCCAATACGGTGAAACCGCGTCTCTACTAAGAATACAAAAATTAGCCTCGTGTGGTGGTGCATGCCTGTAATCCTAGCTACTCAAGAGGCTGAGGCATGAGAATTGCTTGAACCTGGGAGGAGGAGGTTGCAGTGAGCTAAGATCACACCATTGCATTTCAGCCTGGTCAAGAGAGTGAGACTCTGTCTCAGAAAAAGAAAAAAGAAAAAAGTAAATGCAAATTGAATTATGCTTCTCCTTCAGTCAAAACTGGACAATGACGACAATGTTTATCAGTAAAATTCACATCCTGACTGTGGTCCGCAAGGCCCCTGCTGATGTGGCCCTGGCATCCCCTCTGGCCTTATTTTCCACTGCCTTCCCTATTCATGTTTCTCCAGGCAATCTGGTCTCGTGCTGGCTTTGAACACTCCAGGCACACTCCTGCCACAGGGCCTTTGCACCTGCTATTCCTCTGCCTGGAATGCTCTTTTCAACAAGCCCCACGGCCCCCTCACTGTGTTGTTCAGGTCTCTGCTCCAATGTCACTTTTCCAGAGTTTCCCCAGTGACCCAGCGAGACAGCAGCTTCTTCATCACTTTCTGGTCCCTCATCCTGACTTGTATTCCTTTGCAACACTTACCATCCATCAGCTAACATTTTCATGTATGTACTTGTTTGTATACTTGTTTATCTGTCCTGTGTATCTCCATCCACTAAAAGGTAAGCTCTGGGAAAGCAAGTCACCTGTTTTATGCACTACCTAGAACAGTGCCTGGTAGCAGTTGGTACTCAGCACCCAAAATAATATGAACCATCTGTATCAGGCACAGGTTCACCTGTAGGCATTCAGTGTTGATAAGACGCCACTCCTGCCCTTGAGAAGCTCAACTGACATGGAAGAGAGATGCAGAAAAA
This sequence comes from Callithrix jacchus, assembly GCF_049354715.1. Lineage (NCBI taxonomy): Eukaryota > Metazoa > Chordata > Mammalia > Primates > Cebidae > Callithrix > Callithrix jacchus. The sequence continues at coordinate 103,933,948 of NC_133515.1, forward strand.
GGCGATTATGCAACAGTGTGGCAGGTGCAGTACTGCAGATCCGCTTGGCACAGCTCTGAGTTATCCTGTCTCGGTTTGGAAAATGGCTCAAACTTAAAGCTTTTTAAAAACGAGGTTAGTAGAATCTCAGTGAGAAAGTTCCGTCTTTGCCGCACAAGACCATCTTTCAACAGAAATCACATGGCGAGGTTATTCCTGAATCTCTTATGCAAGAAGCGGCATATCTGGAACATGCTGGGATTGGCCACCCAACCGCCCGTCCCTTCTCTTTGTGGCCAGGAGAACCCGCATCCTGTCGCAGAGGTTAATATTTTAGACACGTCCTTCTTAGCCCCCACTTGCAGTTAGGGCCTGGGCATGGGAGTCCTCTACCCAGTGGGGCCTGATGGGGAGTCTCTGGGGCCTTTTAGGAAATGCTCTCTCCCTAATTTAGAGATGTACTGGCGGAAATGCTCCCTTCTTTAAGTGGACATTGTTACATCTACAAGTGGTGCCCAGAAGTGCAGAAGCCACATTGGAACCACTGAAGGGCTCCGTGACTCTGCTGAAGGCAGCAGAGTGAAAAGGTTCCCCTGAACCCAGACACCCTCAACCCCCTGCCTCGGAGCCTTTCATAATGTGTGACAAGAGGCTGCTGGTGTTCTATGGCCACTTTCCCAGGGATCCTGTCCCTTGTGCTGCAGCATCCTGCGCACCTGGGAGGAGAGCCGCCTGCCCGCTGGTCGGGGCTGCTGGTGCTGTGGACCTGGGGGAATATTTTGTGCAGGAAGTCACACGCTTGGTACGTACAAGGACTGGCCACCCATCTGTGGTGTGCAGAGAGGCTTTCCGGATCATGCCTGTGTGCATGAAGCAGGAGGAAGATGGTCACAGATTTGGGAGTGCTAACTGGCCCTCTGCAGAGGGATCTGGTTCATTTCGCTGCCTCCCTGGATGACACCTAACTGTAGCTCACAGACCCTCTGGAGGAGCCTGGCATGCATCTGACGCTTCTCACTAAGGGGCCAGTGAGAGTTCGACCAGAGGCAGGCGGCAAAAGAGAATGATCCAGATCTTTCCTCCTGCAACTCCCAGGCTCTGCGCTTCCTCCGCCCGTCCACTCTGGCTGGGAACCCAGTGCCTTTTGTACACCTTGCAGTGCAATTTAAGCACAGAAAGGCTATCAGCTGATTTTAAATGAGGGCACCCTCCTCAATGGCTTGGCCTTCAGGGCTGTTTCTGGCCCTGGGAAGGACTTCATTGTCTGTCCTGGTGCTGCAGCCCTCTGTTTCATAAAGGAAGAGAGGGGATTTAAACTCTGCTCATTTTAATGGGGTGAGTCATTTCTGGGCTGGTGACATGGCCTCTTTAGGCAGAAGCATGGCTCCATAGGATTCTCTGCAGCTCCACTGAGCACCAAGCTGGGGGAGCAGCTCAGGGGCGACCCAGCAGGTCATGTTGTCTCGGGGACGTTTTCGTCTCACATGCCCCAGGATGCAAGTGTGAGCCCCTGCCGTCTGTGCTCCTGAGCACCCGGTGTCATGGGTTCCACAGATGTGGAGGTGTCCAGCTGCTGGCATAGCCAGGGTGTGACTGGCCCCGTCCTCACTGCCTGGTGGTAGTTTAGGTACAGGAGTGAGCTCCTGGAGGCCAGGGCCTGCCCAGAAGCTCCTTGTATGCCCCCAGGGTGGGGAACATTGAGTGGGTGAAGAACACACTGTCTCACACACAGTGTGCAATAAACTCCTGATCGATTCAAATGGTTAAGCCAGGAGATTCGAGTATACTATAAATTCTATAATTTAAGAGCTGCTTAAACAGAAAAACCACGGGGTAAGTCTGATATATAATACAATCTGTTTCACTGTGGGATTCTTTTTCAGTTGTTGGTTCTTTTAAACACATTCTAAGCAGATTTGATCAATGTGTTGATTTTTTTACATTTTAGGAATCCACTAATTGCACATGGTGAGGTGCATCTGCAGGGGCTCAGGCTTGCTGGGTTTCTCCCCGGCATTGCTGGCGTAGGTGCTGGCTTCCTCCATCCTCACCCCATTCCCCCGCCGACTCCAGCGGCTTTCTGTCACCTGCCAAGTTTGCCTCTGGGCCTGGTGTCTGCTGGGCTGCCTTCCTTGCTCTAATCTTCTCTCCCAGAGACAGAGTTGAGAGAATACATCCTTGTTTGCCTGCAGTTTGCAGCATGTCGCGTCCCTCATTCTTCTTTCCCCAGGCTCCACCACACGAGGAGAGCTCTTTCCAGCCTGTGCAAGTGGGCATGGAGCTGAGGGAGGCAGTAAGAGCTGCTTCAACAGAGAGAGCTGTAATGCACATGCCTTGGGATTCACCCATGTCAGTGCAAAACTCAGTGGCTTTAGTATAGTCACAAAGCTGGGCAGCCATCACCACTGTGTAATTTCACATTCCATCACCCCCAGAGAAGCCCCGTTCCTATTTCCCATTCTTCCCTGCCGTTTCCCCTTCTTACCTCCCCACAGCCTCCGACAACTATCAATCTACTTTCTGTCTTCCTGGATTGCCTAGTTTGAATGCTTCCTATCAATGGACTCATACGCTATGTGTTTTTTGTATCTGGCTTCTTTCTCTTGGCATAATATTTTCAACGTTCCTAAGCTGGACACCATAGCTCACACTTGTAATCCCAGCACTTTGGGAGGCTGAAGCAGGTGGATCACTTGAGGCCAGGAGTTTGAGACTAGCCTCGGCAACATGGACAAACCCCGTCTCTACTAAAAATGAAAAAAAAAAAAAAAAAAAACTAGCCAGGTGTGGTGGCACACACCTGTAATCCCAGCTACTCAAGAGTCTGAGGCATGAGAATGGCTTGAATCTGGGAGGCAGAGGTTGTAGTGAGCCAAGACCACTGCACTCTAGGCTTGGTGACAGAGTGAGACTCTGTCTCAAAAAAAGAAAAAAATATATATTTATATTGACATGTTAAATATAATATTTATGTTAGATAGAATTTATTTGTATAATATATATAATTGTATGTGTTAAATATACATATAGTTAAGGTTCCTCCATGTTGTAGCGTGTTTTGGGACTTCAGTCCTTTATACGTCTGACAATTTTCCACTGTGTGAATATACCACATTTTGTTTACCTGTTCATCAGTTGATGGAAATTTGGTTTGATTCCACTTTTTGGCTATTAAAAATAGTGCTGCTAGAAACATTCAAGTGAAAGCTTTTGTGTGGCCATGTTTTCAGTTCTCCTGGGTGTGTTCCCAGGAGCAGAATTGCTGCTGCATCATGCAGTAACTTTATGTTTCACGTTTCAAGAAACTGCCAAACTCTTTCCACGGTGACTGCACCATTTTACATTCCCATTAGCAATGAGTGAGGGTTCCAGGTTCTCCACATCCTCACTGACACCAGTGAATAACCTTTTAAATTTAGCACTCCTAGTGGGTGCAGGGTGGTCTCTTATCATTTTCATTTGCATTTCTCTAATGATTAATGAGGTCGAGCATCTTTTCATATCTGATTGCCCATTATTATATAATCTTTGGATAAATGTCTATTTAAATCCTTTGCTGATTCTTTAGTTGGGATATATGTCTTTTTATTAAGCTGGGAGTGTTCTTTATATATTCTAAGTATCTTCAGACATATGGATAGCAAATACGTTTTCCCATTTCATGAGTTGTCTTTTAACTTTCTGGAACAGCGTCCTTTGAAGCATAGAAGTTTTAAATTTTGAAGTCCAGTTTATCGAATCTTTTCTCTAGCTGCTTGTGTATTATGTGTTATATCTAAGAAACTATTCCCTAATACAAGGCTATAAATGTGTATCTTTTGTGTGTGTGTTGAGGGGGTAACAGTGTTATAGTTTTAGCTCTTACCTTTAGGCCTTTCATCCATTTTAAGGTATTTTTTGTTTATGGTGGGAGGTAAGAGTCCAAGTTCATTCTTTTGCATGAGACTATCTGATGGTTTCAGCACCTCACTGAAAAGACTCTTCTTTATCTTTTGAATTGTTGTGTCTGAAACCTATTGACCATAGATGTATGGGTTAATTTCTGGACCACCAATCCTGTTCCATTAATCTATAGATTTATCCATATGTGGGTGCCACATTGTCTTAATTACTCTACTTGGTAGTAAAATTTGAAATCAGGAAGTGTAAATTCTCCAACTTTGTTCTACTCATGAAAGTTACAGGTACCAGGATGAAATCACTTTAGCCAGATCCAGACAATTAAGGACCAGGAAGGCATAAAGGAGTGGGGCTCATGTTTACACATCTGAAATAAGAACAATTCCAAGGACTGTCTACAAACCCGGGAAGAAATCCCTTCACGTCCTTCACACATCTGCTTTGTGTGGCTTGTATGTTTTGCATGTGTGCACATATTTCTATGACAATGTGGCTTCTTATTAGACATTCCTTAGGACTGCACCAATTCTGATAAGATGCTCTTGAAAGAACACTTGCTCAGTAAGTCCTCCATGAATGAACTGACGCAACTCTGGCTTTGAGCTACCAGAACCAATGAACTCTGTTTCCAAGAAGTTTACGTGCATGTCTCCCTTTTGGCTAAAAAAACTTCCCTTTACTCATTTTCCTCACTGGGTGCACCCGTGGCTTGTCATAGTGCGTTACAGATTATGATCCTCTTTTCTATTCCCCTCCAAATTTAACATATTTGGAGACATTTTTCTCTGATGTCTTTTTTTTTTAGGTTGACACACTTTTTCAGGATTGTTTTGGGTATTCTGGGGCCATTGCATTGTTATATAAATTTTAGGTTATCTTGTCAATTTCTGAAAGAAAGCAGCTAGAATTTTGTCTTTCTTTCTTTTCTTTCTTTTTCTCTCTCTTTCTTTCTTTCTTTCTTTTTTTTTTTTTTTCTTTTGAGTTTCACTCTTGTTGCCCAGGCTGGAGTGCTATGGCACCATCTCAGCTCATTGCAACCTCTCCCTCCTGGGTTCAAGTGATTCTTCTGCCTCAGCCTCCCGAGTAGCTGGGACCACAGTCATGCACCACCATGCCAGGCTAATTTTGTATTTTTAGTACAGACAGCATTTCTCCATGTTCCTCAGGCTGGTCTTGAAGTCCTGACCTCAGGTGATCTGCCTGCCTCAGCCTCGCAAAGTGCTGGGATTACAGGCATGAGCCACCGTGCCCAGCTAGAATTTTAATAAATTGCATTGAATATGTAGGTCAATTTGGAGGGTATTGCCATCTTAACAATATTAAGTTTTACAACTCATGAATATAGAATGGCTTTCCATTTACTTAGATTTTCTTTAAGTGTTTTGTAGTTTTCAGTGTACAAGCCTTGCACTTTTTAAATTAAATTTATTCCTAAATATTTTATTTTTTGATGTTATTATAAATGCAATTGTTTTCTTAGTTTCAGTTTTGGTTTGCCCATTGCTAATGTATAGGAATACAACCGCTTTTGTATATTAATCTTATATCATGCAACCTTGAAGAACTTGTTTATGAGCTCTAATGGCTTCTTTCACGGATTTGTTTGGATTTTCTATATACAAGATCATGTCATCTGCAGATGGAGATCATTTTCTTTCTTCCCTTCCTATCTGGATGTCTTTTATTTCTTTTACTTGCCTACCTGGCAGAGCCAGCACTTCTAGTATAATGTGGAGTGGAATTGCCACCTTTCAAAAGAGAGCTCTTAAAACTTTCATTTTAGTGCATTTTAGAAATTTCACATGGGGGAAAATGAGAATAGAATTCCTTCAAAATGCTAGGAGGTAGGAAGAGAGAAAAAATAAGTAAAGAAAAAGAAAAATAGCATTGATTAGGAAGTACAAAATAAGATAGCAAACCTAACTCTAATTAGTTCAGTAATTATAATAAAAGTAAACAGATTCCATTTTCTAGTTTATTTAGAAACTCTTGGACAAAAATCAGGCCAGATGCAGTGGCTCACTCCTGTAATCCCAGCACTTTGGGAGGCTGAGGTGGGTGAATCATTTGAGGTCAGGAGTTCAAGACCAGCCTGGCCAACATGGTGAAACATCGTCTCTACTAAAAATATAAAAATTAGCTGGGCATGGTGGTGTGTGCCTGTAATCCCAGCTACATGGGAGGCTGAGGCATGAGAATTACTTGAACCTGGAAGGCAGAGGTTGCAATGAGATGAGATGGTACCACTGCACTCCAGCCTGGGTGACAGAGCAAGACTCTGTCTCAAAAAAAAAAGAGAAAACAACAAGCAAACAAACAAAAGGCAAATTCAACTATAGGTTATGATACTCAGAAAACAATGAGGCAAAAATGTTAAAATTAAAAAGAGGGAAATATTAGAAAGGATAAAAGAATAACTAAAGGAAACTACTAGTTATAGTAATATGAGGCACAAGAGGTTTGAGTTACATCAATAGTTATTAAATACTGTAAGAGAAGCGTTTCAGGAGAAAGAGGTAAAAACCCTGAACTTGTATGTTCCTAAAACATATTATCAAAATAGATAAAGCAAAATTTGACAGACTTTTCCCGAGAAGTTGACAAATCCTTGATCATGGTGAGAGATCTTGATACCAGCTTCCAGAATTGATCATTCTAGCAGAAAAACAATCCTGGAAGAGCTGATCAGTACACTGATAGGCTTGATCTAATGAGCTGCATAGAAACTGCCCAATGGTTAGGAAATTCACATTTTAGCTTCCAAACATAATATGAAACATTTACAAAAATTGGCTGCATACTAAGATACAAAGCAAATACAAATAAACATAGAATGAAATTATATGATGTTGATCTTTTTCTGGTCACAGAAATAAAATACAAGGCTGGGAGTGGTGGCTCATGCCTGTAACCCAGCACTTTGGGAGGATGAGGTGGGTGCATCATTTGAGGTCAGGAGTTCAAGACCAGCCTGGCCAACATGGTGAAACCCTTCCTGCCTCTACTAAAAAAATAAAAATTAGCTGGGTGTGGTGGGGTCACCTGTAGTCCCAGCTACTTGGGAGACTGAGGCAGGAGAATCGCTTGAACCTGGAAGGTAGAGGTTGCAGTGAGCCGAGACTGTGCCACTGCACTCCAGCCTGGGCAACAGAGCGAGACTCTGTCTCAAAATAAATAAATAAATGAATAATAAAAAAAATACAAAAAGACTGTCAAAAAGTATCTTACAAAAATTAAGGAGAAGGTGGCAGAGTTTACAACAGTAGGACAAGGAAAAGACACAATAAGACCGAACTTGTTGGAATTTGCTGTATTACTTATTTCGTTTTATTTTGGCCAAGGTATAGACAACGGATGTTTTAAGGGAGGCGGAAAGGGAGGCATGGTGAAATCTTGTCCTCTGGGTAATTTCTGTTCTGAAAATAAAATCGTGTCTGCAGGGCTTATTCACTGCAGGTGCAACTTTGCAATCTTTTTCTAAGTGAGAGATTCGCACTGTAGTTATATGGGGAAAATGTGCTTTAAAACTCATTATTACTAAGCCTTTGAATTCTGTCTTGCCTCCCCTGAAGTCAACATTTTATCCACTCCAACATGCCCTCTCCAGCGTGCTTTTGTAGAAGAGATTATATGTCATTCGAAGCCGGGAAGGTGTCTCTTTCTTATACACACAGCTCCAAAAAATGTGATGGTAAATGGAATTCTCTTTTTGGTAATTGTTGAAGCAATGCCATGGGAATGTTGAATTTATTAAGGTGCCGCCTTACATGTCAGATGTGCAAAACCATATTGAAAACATACAAGTTTGTAATGGAAAGGTTCATCTGTATCTGGACAGGTTGTAAAAAAGAACAAAATAGTGTTGGGGTAATGATGAGAGTTGTGCCGGGGAAGCTTGCTATGTTTCTAATCATCCAGAGAAGAACAGCTGGGGAATAAAGAGGAAAATGAACATGGCAGAAGCATCAGTCTAATAGCTGACATCTGCTCAATCAAGTAAGATACATTTTTAAGACTGTGAAATCCATAGACTTCTACAGATCAACAGAAAAAAACGGAGAGGAACTTTTGGGGTTCACCCCAAAAAAGATGCCTCCCATTCACTGTGCATCTCATGTGAGCCACACAGAAAAAGGCAATCCAGTTTGGTATTTGCACCATTTTTCTTAAACACTGAGCACCTTCTCTTGCACAAAGTTCTAGATTTTAAGCAGGTTAACTGCAATTGGTGTTAGCATTTGCAACTTTGTTAATGAGTTTTAAAGAAGGTCTTGAGGAAGTGAATTGAAATCGCAATTCATGAATGTAGGCAATCTCTTTTTTGCCTAGGCATGACATGACAGATATCAGATACCTTGACGATCTGAGAACAACCATTTGGCAAAAAGGATTCAATTAGTCAAGTGTGGTGGTGTGCACCTGTAGTCCCAGTACCTAGAAGGCTGAGGTAGGAGGATAGCTCTAGCCCAAGAGTTTAAGACTGCAGTGAGCTATGATCATGCCACTGCACTGCAGCCTGGGTGACAGAGCAAGACCCCATCTCCAAAAAGAAGAAAAAAAAGATTTGAAAGTTCAGTTGACATTAGTTTAAAAGAGTCCACACAGGGCAGAAAGAACCTGAGGCAAACACAGACAGTAAATAAGAGATAAGGCTGGCTTGTAAAGCAATGTGCAAGTGCAAAAAATTGCCATTTGTCACATTTTGATTCAAGTGGAAGGGTAATTAGCCCAAAATCACTGTACTTTTCCCATCTGCAAAACATAGTGTCTCAAGACTCCTGGGAACTACCAGCGAGTTGTGAGTAGGTAACCTTTCTTCCCCTTCCCCTTCCGTCATGATTGTAAGTCTCCTGAGTTCTCCCCAGCCTTGTAGAACTACGAGTCAATTAAACCTCTTTCTTTACAAATTACCCAGTCTCAGGTAGTATCTTTACCGCAGTGTGAGAATTGACTAATACGGGTGCTAATATATATTTCTGTGAAACTTAGATCTATCTTTTAAAAGATGAACAGGGTCAGAGAGAGTCAGAGAGGACCATGGGAAATATTGAAGTGATGGGAGCGGGTGGGGGTTACTGCAGGACCCTGGCTTCCATGGTTCCCACACACCCATGTTTAAATGCTACTGCTTAGCAGCTGTATGATCTTTCCAACTGGCTGCCTTTTCCACTCAACAGAGATTTTTGTGAGCACCTTCTGTACGACAGTCCAGGCCCTAGGGGTTTATTCACCACGGTGACTGAGAGAAGTATCATTCCCACCCTAGTGACACTTATGGTTTATTATAAAAAATATGAAGGAAGCAGTTACATCTAAGTATGATTCAGTGTTTGAAAAACAGATGAGTTTTTTTGGAGCACAGAGAAGGTGTGTTGAGGGGTTGCTGGGAGCTGTGTGGGGGTTGAGAAGAGGCCAGGCCAGATCTTAGGGAGGGGGCAAATTAGGAAGTGGATACAGCACTGGGGGGAGGAGGGGACGATGGGCCCTGCCCGGAGGAGACGTATGGGAATGAAGAGCAGGTGTTTAAGAATTAGAATTGGCAGGGCTTTTTATAGCCTGCCTCTAAAAATATTTCATAACTTACCTTTAGTAAAGATGCTATGAGGCATTTTTTGGTCTTTAAAGGATTATATAGGCATGGGGAACATACAGAAATATATGGCATGATTGTTAATGACTTAGGTTTTGTTGGTGTTTTAGTCTGGGTTCTAAAGAACCAATACCACACACACACACACACACACACACACACACATACACACATACACACACATAAATACATACACATACACACATGCATACACACATACACACACATAAATACATACACATACACACATGCATACACACATACACACACATAAATACACATACACACATGCATACACACATACACACATACATATACACATACACACATACACACATATAAATACATACACATACACACATGCATACACACACGCATACACATACACACACGCATACACACACGCATACACACATACACGCATGCATACACACACGCATACACACACATACACACACATACACACATACATACACACTCACACAGAAAGAGAGAGAGAGAGAGAAAGATAGTTATCATAAGGAGCTGACTTATGTGGTTATGGAGGCTGAGAGGCCCCTAGATCTGCAGTCAGTAGGCTGGGGACCTGGGGACCCAGGAGAGCTGATGGGTAAGTTCCAGGCCAAGTCAGAGTCTGAAGGCAGAGAAGATCCGTGTTTCAGTTTAGACAGAGCACATGTCAGGCCCCTGATGGATTGGATGAGGCCTGCACACACTGGAGAGGGATATGTGCTCTACTCCATCTACCGATTCAAAGCTAAACATCACAGACACAGCCAGAGCAGTGTTCACTCACACATCTGAGCTCTGCACAGTCCAGTCCAGTGGACACACGACAAAATCCCACGGTGAGTATGAAGGAGAGCCAGGACAAGCAAAACAAAACAACACAGCCAAAAACCCAAGCCAATAAAACACCACGGTCTGCTCCCGCCTAAGCATGTGGACATATGTAAAAAAAGGAAAGGTGTTTTTTTTTTTAATTTTAATATTTAAAAATTTTCTCTTTTTGGAGACAGAGTCTTGTTCTGTCACCCAGGTTGGAGTGTGGTGACACGATCTCAGCTCACTGCCTCTCAGGTTCAAGTGATTCTTGGGCCTCAGCCTCCCGAGCAGCTGAACCTGCAAGTGTGTGCCGCCATGCCCGGCTGATTTTTTTCCTTTTAGTAGAGATAGGGTTTTGCCATCTTGGTCAGGCTAGTTTTGAACTCCTGAACTCAAGTGATCGGCCCACCTTGGCCTCCTAACGTGCCGGGATTACAGGCATGAGCCACCGTGCCCAGCCAAAAAGCAAGTTAAAAAAAGAAAAAAAGAAAAGGGGAGTTTCAAAAGTCATTTGGATCACTCATCGCATCTTGTGATTGGTTTATGTCGTTGCTTAGACAAATGGGTAACTGGACTTCTGGGATGAGTATTAGATTCTCCACTGGAAGGGATTCAAAAGTTACTTCTTAGGCTGGGCACCATGGCTTACGCCTGTAATCCCAGCACTTTGAAAGGCTGATGTGGGCAGATCACCTGCAGTCAAGAGTTTGAGATCAGCCTGGCCAGAATGGTGAAAACCCATCTCTACTAAAAATACAAAAATTATCTGGGCATGTTGGTGAGCACCTGTCTTGAGCCTGGGAGGCGGAGGTTGCAAGTGAGCCAAGATCGCACCACTGCACTCCAGCCTGGGTGACAGAGTGAGACTCTGTAAGAAAGAAAGAGAGGGAGAGAAAGAGAAAGAAAGAGAAGGAAAGAAACAGAGAGAGAGACAGAGCGAGGGAGAGAGGAAGGGAAAGAAAGAAAAGAAAAAGAAGAAAGAAAGAAAAGAAGGGAGGGAGGGAGGAAAGGAAGGAAGGAGGGAGGGAGGGAGGGAAGGCTATGACAGGAGGCCAACAAGCAGGGTTGGTGGTGATGCAGGGCTCTCCTCCCTCCCACCCCCGTGCCCCGGCCTCAGACTTCAGGGAGGGAAGTGGGCCGGGGATGCCTCCTTGAATGCCCACCTATCCGGAGAGGTGCTTGAAGGCTTTCCCCAGCAGGCAGGTCCAGTCCCAAGACCCCAGGAATCCAGCCCCGACTTCTCTCAGCCGCCTGGCCTCCAGTGGTGTCCCTGTTCTAGTCAGCTGGTTTCCCGGCTGTCCCCAGCTCTTGTCATGGTTTCTCCTGGTCTGGACTGCTCCCCTGGTCTGGACAGTCCTCCAGCTTTCATGTCTGCCTCCACCAATCCCCCTGGCTTTCCCAGCCGGCCCCTTGGCTGCACCAGCCTCGCTGTGCTCCCTGACTGCAGCTCCTGGGTTCCTTCTCATGCACAGCTCCAGCCTGCCTTCCGCTGCAAATCTCCACCAGGTGAGGATGCCCAGTTCTGCGAGCAGGGCCGCTGGAGAGCAATTCTGTTTTCTGACTCAGTCGTCTCCCAGGGGCCCACAAAAGGTGACTCTGTGTCTTTCTAATGAAGGACAGACAGTTTGGCATCAAAACCACCAATGACTGTGGGCCTGTGTATTGGTGGTGGTTGTGGCTGGTTTCGGGGAAGCGGTGAGGCTGAGGTCCCACAGGTGGCCCTGTTGCTGTCACTCCGGTGGGCCAGTGCAGTTAGCCGCTGCTGGGCTGGAGCTGTGCTTGCCCACATTGGTTTGTTTTGCTGTTTTCAATATTTATTTCCTAATGAAATGACAAATTGCACCCGATGCAGCTGTCTTGTCAATGAAGAAGCAATGTAATTAAGTGTTGAAATTATACCACGTCAATGCCCCAAGCCGTGCTTGCTTCATGTAAATGGAATGGCTATAAAAGATCCCGGGGCTGGCTTTGTAAATGGCCTGTCACATCCTGCAGGAAGGGAACTCCACGGTCACCAGCACCTTCTGGACTTCGAATGTCAAAAATGACAAATGGACTGTGCTTTCCTTCTTAATAATGATCATCTGTCACCCACTGGTGCAGAGTAATAGGCTGGGCCGCTCGTTTGCCTCATCTGCTGAAGACGATGCCATCAAGCTGAGCTGTCAGCACCCAGCGGTGCTGGGGGCACCTGCAGGCCAAGTGTGATCAACAGCAAAGCCCAAGGGATGGCTCCTCCAGGTGGGCCTTCCTCAAAGCCTAGCACCTCCCTCCCCGCAGCAGCTCCCTGCCCGCCCCTATTTCTGATGCAAATACCAAATGCCCGGTTCGTTCGTGGACCATTAGACTGTGGGTTGTTGTTTTTTCTGGAGGGAGGGGGGTTAAATACATTGCACAATATTCAATCATTTTAACTCTTCAGAAGTGCATGAGTCAATGGCATTAAAGACATTCACCACGTTGTATACCCATGACCTTTATCTATACCCAAGCATTTCATCGTCCCCAATAGAAACTCTACCCATTCAACAATAACTCCTCCTCCTCCACCCCCAGCCCCTGCTCGCCTCTATTCTACTTTCTGTCTCTATGCATTTGCCTGCTCTAGATACCTTATGTGAGTGGAATCACACAATACTTGTCCTTCTGTAGGTGCCTTGTGCCTTATTTTACTTAGCTTAATGTTGACAAAGTCCATTTGTGTGTTGTAGTGAATATCACCATGCCATTCCTCTTCGTAGCTGTGTAATATTCCACCCGGTGCATAGACTGGTCGGCTAAGTTTGGAAAGGCCCCAGGCAGCTCCTGCTGCACTGTAGCCACAGACCTGGGTGAAGGCTGTCTCATCTTTGGCACCAAGGTCGGGACTGTCTCCACTGCTCTTTATGCTGAGGACATGGCTGACTCCTTCACTGCCTGTCCTCTTCAACTCTGTGTCCAGAAGTCATGGGCTGTGCTGAGGGAATCGCAGGGGAAGCGAGAACAGTGGCTCTGGACACGATGGAAGAGACTCAAAGCAAGTTACTTCCTTGATTTCGTGGAACACTGATAAGATGCTAACAAGACTGGGGAGAAAATCTATTCGCTCGTGGACAACCGGCGCCACAGGACACCCCCGTTGCCATGGGGAGAGCAGAAAGGCAATGGCTCAGCTAATGAAGACCTGCCAGTGCCCCTGCCGTGTGGGAAGCACTCGCTTCCCACTCACGATGGACTAAAACCCTCACCTTGAGTGAGAATGTGACTTGTCATGACATCCATGATCGTAAAGTGACTGAGCATGACCTTAGGGGGACCCAAAACTCCTTCCTGTGGCAGATGAGGGAACTGAGCCCGTAGATGAGCAGCAGATGTGCCGCCCCCTCAGCTGGTGGCTGTTTGTCATGACCCACCTGATCATGGTTCTCCTGGCTTCTGTATTGCCTTCCCTCCACGGGACAGCAGGTGCTACGTCTAAATGGACAAGTGGGAACGTGGGACCACTTATGCTAAGATTTAACTGTAGCAGATGGCAGCCAGGAGACAGTGTGGGTGCAACTCCTGAGGGGCTTCCATTGCCTTGTGGGGCAGTGGTCCTGGCACTGGCAGAAGTGCCAGCTCTTATTAGCGAAGGGTGGGGCACCCCTCCTAGCACAAAGGGGCCAGAGGGACCTGCAGGGGATTTCTGGGAGCAGCCATCCATGTTTCAGGGTTCCAGGGTGTGGGGATTCACTCAGGGTGGTGGCAAAAATATTAAGGAAAAAATAGTAGAGCAAGTTATAGAATATAGTCTCAAACCCCTTTGGAAGGCCTAAGGATTTTTTCGTAGTTTCAGTAAAAGTTTCAGCTGAAGGCAGCCTAAATCCCCCTTACATTTAGTGAATAAGTAAAACAAATAGCTAGGGTATGTGAGGGAGTTTACCTAACCAACTTATTTACTCATGTGGTCTTAAAACTAAACTTTGATCCAGTTGGCCCTCTTGTGGGGAGGTCGACCAGGGATATTATCCACTAATGGTGTTTGCTTTGGCCATCGAAATCTGGCCTTTAATCTTTCTCTGCAAGTGTGTTGACTTAAAGCCTCTGTTATTAAATCTATACTGAATAATGGAGAGAGGGTGAACTAGTGAGTGTCCTGTAGCTGTGATCTCTCTCTGTGAATGGCTCATGACCCTTTGGCCCACTTGTTCATGGTATTCTGTGTGTGAGTGCATTTCTTCATCTGTTGTGCAGCTGGGGTCTGCAGGAGGAACCCCAGGAGGTGGTGACCCCAATGTGATGCCCAATGTGGGGCAACCCCAACACCAGGGTCCCCTCCCTAGAGCCCCAACCTTTGCATGGCAGATCTCGCTTTGTCAACCATGAAGATGGTCTTGGAGCTCTGCGCCTGCTCAGCCCACATGTGAGAGACGAGGACCTCTTTGGAAACTAGCACAGAAAGCTGATGGCTTTCCCATGAGTCACAACTGCTTGTTGACCCCCTCTGCTAGGTGCTTTTCCCAGGTCACCACCGCTGGAAGCTTCAGTTGGCACCAATTCCAGGAACTATCACTGTCCTGCCTTTAACCAGGATGGCATCCTCATCATCCTCCTGGCAGTGGATGAGCCAGTCCCAAATCCTCCTCTAACTGCCTGTTTTCTTGGACCATCCCTGGAGCCATTTGTGGAGCTTGGGAGCTCTGAGGAACAGACACCAGCAAAAGAGTAAAGCTGGAAAATCAGGCGACATGCTACTGGGAGAAGTTGGGGTGGGCTGCAGAGAGGCAGGGCAAGCTGTGGGATGGTGATGCCCATCAGAGGAGTGCAGGGAGAGGAAGGAGGGTCTGAGGAGGGGGCTGAGTCCACCAAGAGGTTCTCAGGGCAGGTTAGCCTTGTTCTGGTGAAACTTGGAGCCACAGTCACCTGTCGGGAGGCCCATCCCCCAGGAATGGGCCTGCCTCAGTGTCCCTGGCATGCTCAGTCATGACTAGTAGTGGCTGAGGGACTTGTTTTAGCACAAGCATAGGGAAGGATTTCAGAGCACATCAGGGAAGGCCTGAGGGGTCACGTCCTGCAAACAAATCTAAAAGGTGAGTTCTCACAGCAGCCACTGTCTCAATGGGCTATAGCATCTGCTTCCAAACTGACAGAGCTTCTCTGCAGACCTGTCTGGCTGAAACCACAATTTTGACTCTGCCTTCTTTCTCCCAATTTGGTGACAGACCTGCAGCCAGAATTTGCTCTTTCTTCTGTTACTGTCACAGTAGAGAACTAAATGATATAATTAACATAATAGGTTGTCATGTGCTAAAAAGGATAAATTAATGTTTTCTACTATTGCGTTTGGCAATTTCATCACAAAATCTTTGCCCAAGCCTATTTCCTGAATGGTATTGCCTAGATTTTCTTCTAAGATATTTATGGTTTGGGGTTTTACATTTAAGTCTTTAATCTGTCTTAATTTTTGTATAAGGTGTAAGGAAGGGGTCAAGTTTCAATTTTCTGTATATGGCTAGCCAGTTTTCCTAGGACCATTTATTAAATAGGGGATCTTTTCCCCATTGCTTGTTTTTGTCAGGTTTGTCAAAGATCAGAAGGTTGTAGATGTGCAGTCTTATTTGTGAGATTTCTTCTGTTTCATTGGTCTATATGTCTGTTTTGGTACCAGTGCCATGCTGTTTTGGTTACTGTAGCCTTGTAGCATAGTTCAAAGGAAATGTTCTTAACATCATACTTAATGGTGAAAGACTAAATACTTTCCCCTAGGATTAAGAACAAGGCAAGGACATCTGCTCTCACCACTCATTTAACATTGTTCTGGAAATCCTAGCCAATACAATAAGGCAAGATAAAGAAATAAAAGCCTTTCAGATTGATAGAGGAAAGAAATAAAACCTTTTCTGTTCATAGATAACATGACTCTTTGTAGACAATTCCATAGAATGTATGCAAAATTTCCTAGAACTCATAAGTGAGCTTATTAACATCATAGGATGAAAAATCATTTTACAAAAATTATTTTTTATGTTGGCACTAAACAATTGGAATTTGAAATTTATAAAACAGTACCGTTTATAATGGTTCAAAAATAAAATAGTTATGCATTAATCTAACAAAATATTTTTAGGATCAGTATGCTTAAACCTATAAGAGGAGATGAAAAGAAATTAAGGATGACTTAAATAAGTTAATAGATAATCTATGTTTATGAATTGGAAGATTCCATATTACTAATATGGTCTTCTCTCTAAATTGATCTACAGTTTCAGCACTATCACAATCTAAATTTTAGTAGGGCTTTTTATAAATATCAACAAGCTGATTTTAAAATAGTATCAAGAGAAAAAAATAACTACAATAGTCATAAGAACTTTGAAAAAGAATCAAGTTGGAAAGCTACATGAACTTATTTTAAGACTTAATATAAAGTTGTTATTATGAAGGCAATTATGGCATTAGTGAAAAATAGATCAATGGAAAAAATAGAATCCAGGAAATAGACCTACACACATTTGGAAAATTGACTTTTTATAAAAGTACAAGTGCAATTTCTTTCTTATTTCTTTTTGTGTTATGTTCTATAGCTGTTTTCTTTGTGGTTAACATGGGAATCACATTTAACATCCTAAACTTATAACACTCTATTTTCAGTTTGTACCAGTTTAATTTCAAGAACATATACAAACTCTGCTTCTTTACAACTCTCGCCCCCTTCATTTATTGTTGTCACAAAATTACATCCTTATACTTTGTATGAGAAGTGGTCAGCCATTATTTCTTCAAATATTCTCTCTGCCCATTTCTCTCTTTCTTCTGAGACTTCCACAGTGTGAATGTTGGTCTGCTTAACAGTTTTGCACGGATCTCAAAGTCTCAGAGTCACTTTTCTTCAGGTTTTTTAAGATTTGATAATTTTCATTGTCCCATCTTTAAGTTCACCAATTATTTCTTCTTCTGCCTGCTGAAATCTGCCACTGAATCTCTCTGGCGAAATCTGCATTTCAGTCATTACTGTTTTCAGCTCCAGAATTTCTTTTTGTTTTCTTTTTAGGTTTTCTATCCTCTTTTTAAATATTTCCACTTTGGTCATACATTGTTTTCTTGCTTTTCTCCATATCTTCTTTAGTTTTTGAGCGTATTTATGACAGTTATTTCAACATCTTTGTCTAGCAGATCTGCCACCAGGTCTTCTTCAGAGACAGTTTCTGTTGTTTTATTTTTTTTTCCTTTGAATGTGCCATACTTTCATTTCTTTGTATGCCTTGTAATGTTCCAGGCAGTCCTTCACATTTCCTGTACCAGACTTGGAATGGGTTATTTCTCTAAGGAGCTCTGGCCCATTTTAGTGGGAATCAGTATTTACTAACACAATCAGATGTTAGGGGTGCCTATTATCTCTATTAGTCATTATTTTCAGGTTTGTTCACTGGCCAGCACTAGCAAAGTGTAGACCTACACAGTTTTTGTTAAGCTTGTTTATCTTACATCTGCACTTCCTTGTTCCACTCCAAAAATTCCTTTCATTTGCTTTAACATAATTACTTATTTTCTGTATCCCACAGAACATGCACAATAGCTTCAGAATGCTACTAAAACTGTAACCGATAATACAAATAGCAAGAAACAATATAAGGCTGTTTTTCCTTCTGGGAGAATGAGAACAGTTCTTTTATACAGAGATTGTATCTCACTAGGTGGGTGAAATTAAATTACTGTGACTTAAAGTCCTTTGCATGATGCTTCTCTACAGGATAATCCACAGCCTGATACATGGCAAGATTCATTTGTTTCATTTTGTTTTTGATTCTAAGGAATTGCGTTCTAAAGTTTAATGTTGCTTTAGATACATAAATTATTTATATCAAATCTATAAGACAGATATATTCAATAAAGTCCAACTTCTAAACCTATTATCTCCACCCTATATTTCCCCTTTTCCTATAAGTAATACTTAATATCTTATTGTTTATCCTTTCATTTAAAAAATATAACACACACATTTTCCTTCCTTCTTAGACAAATGTACCATATCATACACATTTTTCTCCATCTTGCTTTTTATTAACTTAATAAAATATCCTGAAAATCAGTAAGTAGTATATAGAGATATCCTTATGCCATTTTGTAGTTGTATAGTACTTCATCAAATATTTGGTATATTTCAAAAATCAGTTTCATCTTATCAACATTGGGTCATTTCCAGTCTTTTACTGTAAGCAACAGTGCTGCAATAAATAGCCATGTGCATTTGTCTTTTTGTCTTTGGGGATACAGTTTTAGAGGTGGGATTTCTGGGTTAAAGGGAAAAAGCATATACCTAATTTTGCTGTATATCACCCGATTTCTATAATAGGGGTTGAACCACTTTGCATTCACCCAGCAAACGTGTGAAAACAATATCCCCTCTACATCCTCACCAACAGAGCATGTTGTCAAATTTTTGGAGTTTTGCCAATGCAATAGGTGAGAAGTAGAATCTCAGATAATTTTAATTTGCATTTCTCTTAGCATGAGGAAGGTTAAGCATCTTTTCATATTGTTAAAAAGTCATTTTTATTATTTTTCTGTGAACTTCCTATTCACATTCTTACACTATTTTTCTATGGAGTTTGCTTTGTTTTTTTTTAACCTCATGGTTTTGAAGCTCTTTATGACTTTTTTCCTGGGACAAAGAATAAAATATTTCTCAAATTAGTCATTTGCTTTTCTCATTGCTTCTGCTTTCTTGATATGCAAAACCTTTTTAAAATTTTTATGTAGTCAAATTTATCCTTCCTTTTCTTCATTGCTTCTGGATTTTGAGTCGCTGTTAAGGAAGTTTTCCCACTCCTAGATTACGGAGGAGTTTACTCAGGTTTTTCTTCTAGCACTTATAAAGGTCTTCATGTTTATAGTTCTATCTCTTATTCATTTAATATTTATCCTGGTGTGCAGTATGAAAAATGTACAATTTCATGTTTTTTCTTATGTTGATTTAGTTATGCTAACTAATTTCACTTGTTAAAAATCCATCACAAAATAATTAGCTGGGTGTGGATGGGACCCGCCTGTAATCCCAGCTACTCGGGAGGCTGAGGCAGTAGACTCGCTTGAACCCAGGAGGCAGAGGTTGCAGTGAGCCAAGATTGCGCCATTGCACTTCAGGCTGGGTGACAGGGCAAGACTCCATCTCAAAAAATAAATAAATAATAAAATAAAAAATAAATAGAAAGTTAATCTTCTCCCCATTGACTTGAGATTCTGCCTTCATTTTATACTATATATGGGTCCATAGTTTAATTTTTCCATTTGGTTTTCTTGGCTTATCTGTTCATTCACTAATATCACACTGCTTTAATGAAAAATAGTATAATTGGTACAGAGAGCTCTTTCTTGCTCTTCTTCTTTTTCAGAAATTTCCTGGCTATTCTTACTTGTTTCTTTCTTCAAATGAACCTCATGATCAACTTATGCAGCTCCAGAAAAAAGAAAAAAAAAAACCATAGTGATAGTTTTATTGGCATTACATTACATCTATACATCAATTTAGGGAGAACTAAATCTCAGTGATGTTGTGCTTCCCTATCAAAGAATGTAGGATGTCTTTCTATTTGTTCAAAATTGCTCCTATTCTCTCAGGAATGTTTTCCGTTTCTTTTTCTAGAGGTTCCAACATCACGGAATATGTAGAAACATACTGCTCAGATCTCCCCTTGTTGGAATTCACTCGGGATGGCTGGCAAAATATTAGGGAAAGTTATAGATTAGTCTCAAAGCTTTTGGAAGGCCGAAAGGTGTTATTGGGACAGGCCAAAGATGGCTGGTCCATTACATTAGGGAAAAGATGGGGACGATAAGAGGCTTTCCCAGTTTAAGTCTTTTACCTCACATCCCTTTGTCTCTACTCTGTTTTCTCATTAAACTTTGTGCTGGATGGCCCTCTCAGGGGGAAATAAGGGGGCAATTACCCATTCATAGTGTTTACTCTGGGCCCAGCACCTAAAGCTGTTATCATTTGTAAAACCACTCTTTTAACCGTGTTAATTATCCACAAGCATGTTGACTTAGAACCTCTGTTATAAAATCTTTTACTGAATAAATGTGTGGATGTACAGGGGGTCTTGGTCCATTGGCTGCAGGTCACCCTCTGAAAGCAGCTAACCATCCTTAACCCACTTGAATCACTGAACCAGGCGTGGGAGTGCATTCATTCATCGGTCCTTGGGTCAGGGTCTGCAGGATAGACCTCCACAGGTGGTGGTCGACATCTCATCCCTTCGGGAAAAGACCTTGCCCTGTTGGGAGCAGGTGGTCGGCTGACAGCCTCTGTCAGGGTCCACTTCAGCTTTGGGGCCAAAGGAATGGTCTTCTCAGGGCAGCCTCTGACTCTTGCCTGAACAAGGCCATCAGAAGAGCCTGGACATTTCTGCCCAACCTAGAATGACTCTAATAGGTGACCCTTGCTCCAGATCTCCCTCTGTGCCAGAGACAGAGGGGTCTGAGTGCCTGTCCTGTCCTATCTTCCTCCTGCCCTTCCCTTTGACTTTTTACTCTGAACTCCATCTTGTCATCTGCTTCCCAGGAGACCCACAGTGCAGCAGACATTTATGGTTAAGTTTAAGCATAACCTTAGGTATGAGCGTTATTCGTGTTACTACTTTTATTGCCTATGGTCAGAGGATGTTGTTTACACAATTTCCACTGTTAGAAATAGACTAAGGTTTTCTTTGTGGCCTAAGATACGGTTAATTTTTATGAATGTTCTCTCTGTCACACTGTTATTTAACATCGTTAAATATCTGATGTCAATTAGCTGAGGAAGGGAAATGAGGCAAACAAATTAGAAAGGGGGAGGTAGCATGATTTCTCTCAGATGTTATAGAAGAACCAACAGAACAATCTATAGAAATGCTAGAAATGTGGATGTAAAAACATTAATATATACAGCTCAACACTCTTCAAATATATATGCAAAAAATTAGAAGCATAATGTGAAGCAAGTTATAAGCTTGTAAACATGTGTATAGAAAGCGTTTATCTACCCAAGTATGTGTGTCCATGCAGAGACTCTCAAGGAAGACATGACACTGGCTGCTTTTGGGAAGAGAGAGAACTGAGAAACCCAAAAATATCTTAGGGTGAGAGCTGAAAGGTAATCATGGTGACCCTTCCCTTTGCTCCATGGAAATATTAGGGTGCCCAGGATATCAGGGTACGTAGGAAGGAAAGAGATCCAGGAAGAAAGTTAACTGACAATCGGAATGGAAAGAGAAGTGTTCTGAGCTTGGTATCGGAGCTTTGAGACTTGCCAGAGGTGAGGACCCGGGAAGGATTGGGGGCAGCAGGAGATGGAGAGACCAGAAGGAATTTGGGCAACTCTTGAGCTCTTTCCGCCAGAAAGAAGAGGCCATTTGGAGGGTGGATTACAGCAGTCCCTAAAAGCAGATTTTATTCCTAAAGTTATCTTTGAACAGACGGTGTTCGTGTACCAGTTTTCCTGAGGGAACTATAGAAAACAAGCTGATGTACTTATGTCTGCAGAATTAATGATGAAAAACATCAGTTGGGAACCATTCTAAGGGCTGAGCATTGTTTGAAGACTATATATTTTTTGAGGCAGAGAGAAAATTCATGTGTTTGCTCTTGAAGCTTTAAAAGCTTTTTTATGCTCTTGCATTAAACAATGTTGTTAATGGAATGAGAATTTTTTGCCCTCTGATAATGGTCTATTATTGAGTCAGAAAGAAACCAGCATCTTTAGAAATGCCATGGTTTCTCTTTGCCAGCCCTGATTCTTTCACTGATGGAGGTACCTGAGTGTCTAAATGCTATTGCCAGACCCTTATTTAAATGTGGAAAATGCACAGCCACTTGAAATTATCCTGACAAACTGATGACTTTGAAGAGGAAGTGCAGCCACAAGCCTTTTTGCCAGCACGGAGAGCTGAAGCGATTCCTCAAGCTGTCATTTGCTGCTGCTTCCGTGGAACCTGGGCTTGGAGCCAGAAGTCTTGAATTAAGCCCTTGATTCACACTAACTTGCTCTGTGACTCCAGTGAATCACCCAACCCTCTTTTATCTCAGTTTCTCATTCATTGGAGAGGAGCATAGCATTCCTATCTCACAGGATTGCTGCAAAGTCTGAAAACAAAATCCCATTAAAATCAAATAGGACAGTGGTTGGTGTGAGGTAAGGGTCTACTGAACTGAACTATGGGCATGTTTATCTTTCGGGAAAATGGCTCCCATACAGTGGTCCTCACTGTCTCTCTTTTTTATTTTTCAAGACAGAGTCTTGCTCTGTCACCCAGGCTGGAGTGCAATGGCACAATCTCAGCTCACTGCAACCTCCCCTTCTGAGTTCAAGTGATTCTTCTGCCTCAGCCTCCCATGTAGCTGGGATTACAGGTGCCTGCCACCATGCCCAACTAATTTTTGTATTTTTAATAGAGACAGGGTTTTGCCATGTTGGCCAGGCTGGTCTTGAACTCCTGACCTCAAGTGATCTACCCCTCTCAGCTCCCAAAATGCTTGGATTACAGGTGTGAGTCACCATGCCCAACCTCATTGTCTGTTAAGTCCACTTGGGAAACTAAGACACAAAATCCTAACCAACACAGATCCCTGTGCCTGTTCAAACTGCCAGACCTCACATCAGCATCTGGGGCCACCGGTCTAGAGGGTTTGAAGCTGCAATACTCTGACCAGCAGACAGGCCTCTCACTGGGTACAGCTGCCAGGCCAGTGTCAGCAAAGATGCTGATTGTATTGTGCCATAGAGCTCTGCACTGAAATGCTCCTAAGAATTTATCATCTCAGGATGAATTTCATCTTATAACCTCGAAAAATGAAACATCAGTATTGTCGGAATGCAATTTTCAAACAGATGCAATTTATACTAATCACCAGCCTGATTGGAACTTACACCGTTTTATGTGGTATATTATCAACACTGTAGAAAATTCTCAACAAAAGCCCCCCTAAGGAGTTTTGGTGCCCCTGGGCGAAACTATCTGCTCTGAAAATTCCCAGAAGGTAGTTACTTCAGCCAGTTCCTCAAAGTCTGGAGGGTGGCCCCACACCAAGAGCTCTCACAGGAATCAGAGTTCAAATTCAGCCTCCCAAGGAGGGACAGTCACACCAGAGCTGCCCCTGACATTTGCAGGGCCAGGGCGAGAACACACATCCACATATCAATATCTAAACATTATCCACTGGCCTTGTGTGCTGTCAGTGAAACAGGCCTCATTCTCCCCGCAAGTCACCAAGTCCGGTGACATATGTGCCAAGAAGGTAAGGTTTGAATTTAGAATCAGTGGGGTCCACAGGTTTCCCGTGGAAAGGTGGCTGCATGGTGGCTGCGGGTTCAGACTGCCCCCGCCCCAAGATTCACTTCTTTCTCCACAGCAGGAGCCACCGCAGGCAGCCACAGCCTCACAAGCAGCTGCCCTCAGCTCCTCCTTAGGCCTGGGGTGTGCACACCCATGTGTGCCCCTCTGGGAGGCTGGGCCTGGGAAAAGGCTCATGCAGGCCTGAGGCAGACTTGGGGCTGTTTGGGCAGCAATTCTGGGATGCTGGGCCCCTGGAGCGTGGTCCAGATGGGCGGGGGCAGGGGCCCCAGGTGGGCGCAACTTCTGGGCCTCCGCCCATGGGGAGGGGAGTGACCGAGGAAGGTCAGAGCAGGAAGGTCACTAAGGCTGGGACTTGGGGCAGCACGCAACAGCAGAGCTGATTTAGCAAAGCAGTGGATGCCATGAGGGGCCATGAGGGCACAGAAGCCTCACCAAGGGCTCCCGCACACGGTCACCAGCAGTGCCACAGGGCTGGGGCTTAGGGACCTGCTCCTGGTGGATAGGAAACAAGATCTGAAAGAGGGCTTCAAAGATGAGCCACAATTGTCCAGGCAAAGAAGGGAGTGGTGGCAGGGTGGGGGTTTTAGACGCAGGCAAAATCTTGTGCAGAGGAATGGAGGTGTGAGAAAATAGACCATGTTCAGAGAAACCGCATCTGATTCTTGGCAGCCAGGTGTATGGATGGGTGGACGCTTAGGGGAGGCTGAGGCAGCTGTGCCCGGGGTACCTGCCCAGGCCCTGTGAACAACACCACGGACGGGATGAGAAGCTGAAGCACTGTCATCAGTCGACTAAATGCAACGCTATAAATAAGACGGGCGGTCAGAGTGTCCTTGAGTAATGCGTATTTTCTCACATACAAAAATACTCTTACAAAGTGAACAGCTATCACTCTCTGTGCAGAGTCTGTGTAACAGAATCTTACGGGATAGCCCAGATACTGAAGCATCTGATGCATTGACATTACAGACGTCACATTAATTTTTGTTCGTAGTTGTATTTTTTCTAGCTACGGACTAACAAAGACACTCAGTTCCTGCATGGCTTTTGTTTCTACGACCTGCACATATTGGATGTTTTTGTAGCACTGGGAGATTTTATGAGGCTCTGCAAGGCATGGTATTGTTCCAAATAAACAGATCCAAGCCTTGCCTCTCTGGATATTAAGGACGAACAGCACAGAAATCTTTCTTGTTCTCATTTTCATTTATATTATCTGACAGAGTTGTAGGAGTGCTTATTAGTGGTATGAATCTGAACAGCAGAGGCCCCTGGAGGGGAGGAAGATGTGAGTTTTGAATATGACTTTTCCACCCAGCAAAATGAAATGGAATTTGAATCCATTCTAGTCCACTTCACAGGACATACCTATTGTCTCTGTGCAGCAGACCTCCTCTGTGACGAATGTGCTGTTGTCGCTTAGAGTGACTACAAATGAAATGGCGCAGAGAGGCAAGGAGCCTCAGAAGGTGGGCTGTTCCTTACTCAAAACCCATCTGCCTTTGATCCTGGCTGACGTTGTGCAGATGTCCACCAGCCCCCAGAGGATGCAGGGAAGGCCGAACCTGGCCGCTGAGGCTCAGCCTTATCTGGGATGGATTTAGGTTTGGGATGAGAAACAGCTCTGGCCAATGGGAGTCTCTTTTCTAGCCATTGCTAGGTTTGGAGGTGATGCCTGGACAGCAGCCATGATGAGAACTGGCTTCAAGACAGGTCAACCTGCCAAGTGTGCCAAAGCGGGAAGGCAAAAAGAGCTGGGGGCTTCGACGAGGTCACTGATCACTGGGTAGGAGGTTTTATTAGGTAAGATGACACACTTTTGCTCCTGCGGCTGACAACGTTCTCAGCAACAGAGGAGGAAATGGCCTTTTCCTAATCTCTCCACATCTCTCTGGCTGGATCTTTGTGCACGTTGTAATGTCATAAGGTTAAAAGCGAGAGAGGTCAGCTCAGATAACTTATTCTCTAGCCTAATATATATTGTCTTTGTACAAACAGACAGTCTTCATATTGGGAGCTAGTGTGGTGATATAAAATGAGCACTGGACTGTGAGTCCAAATACTAATTTTTTTTTTTTTTTTGAGACTGAGTCTCACTTTGTCAGCCAGGCTGGAGTGCAGTGGTGTGATCTCCGCTCACTGTAACCTCTGCCTCCTGGGTTCAAGCGATTCTTATGCCTCAGCCTCCCGAGTAGCTGGAAGCACAGGTGCGTGCCACCTTGCCTGGCTAATTTTTGTATTTTTAGTAGAAATGGGGTTTCACCATGTTGGCCAGGCTGGTCTCAAACTCCTGGCATCAAGTGATCTGCCCGTCTCAGCCTCCCAAAGTGCTGGAATTACAGGCGTGAGGCACTGCGCCCAGCCCCATATACAAATTTTAGTAAGTTTTGCTTTCCCCCGAGGCTCTGAGTGAGTTTGCGAGGGACACCATGCCCTCTCTGGCCTCAGTCTTCTCAATTGTAGAAAGACAGGCTTTGAGGAACACTGCCTCTGGGGTCCCTTCTGGCTCTTCCTGTGGGTGATTCTAGAACCCTTCACCACCCTTGTGTGCCCTGGATTGCCTGCCTCCCCTGGCAGCACTGCTTGCCCCCCCTGCAGCAGGGGACTCAAGGTTTTTCCCTCTGTGCCAATGGAGGTGCCTGGCCTCGAATATTGAAACCAGTGTTAGGCCCTGAGGAGATGCTTCTTTTGGTGTTTTAATTTGTATCTTGTCTTTTTGGGGATTTGGGCATAGTGCTAGCCTGAGAAACTAACTCCGCTGGCTGAGCGGTGTCGTAGGAACGGATCATTTTGTCAAGGATGTTATCACATAAATAATGGCAGGTATATATAGAGTAGTGCTCCGGCCATCAGTATTATCCCCACAAGTATTGTTCCTCGGTGCAAAAAGTGTGCCCAGCGCCCTTGCAGGCATGCACGCTTCCTACTTGCCATATATTTTGAAGAAAGCAGTGTTTCCCAACAAGGTGAAACCTTAGGGCAGGCCTGGCCTCGTTGATTCCCACTGTCATCCAGAGCCAGTACCTTCAGAGCGAGACATGTGTAAGTGGAACTGATCACAGTGAGGTGAATGGGAAGGACTCACAATCAGTTCTTGGTTCTGGGACTGAGAAGAGTTTGGTGGCCCCTGACAACCGCCTCCCCTCATCTCCTCCACTGTCTGCCCTGTGCTCTCCACCCACAGCCACGGTGACCTTTCTTCCTTGGCCCTAAACGGCCACCCTCCTCCTGCCTCAGGACCTCCGCATGAGCTGGAACCGTCTCCTGGAGCACGCCGGCCCAATTAACTCCCACTCATCTTTCAGGATTCATCAAATGTGCATCTGGTCAATATGTGCTGAGTGCTGATCCCACAGCCCAGGGATAGGGGCTGTGAAGCCTTACTTGACACCTCACCCCAGAATAGAGCCAGACCTTGTCTTTTCCTTCGCTAAGTCCATTGCAACTTGCAACAGCACATTGGTGTGATTCTGCATATGATTAATGACTGAGACAGTCAGACTCCTGTGGGCGGCCACCCTGCCCATGTGTTCTGCAGGGGGCTGTCAGCACCTAAGTCAGTGCCCGGCACGTAAGAGGCAGTCAATAAACTTTTTTTTTTTGAGCTAGAGTTTTGCTCTTGTTGCCCAGGCTGGAGTGCAATGGCACAATCTTGGCTCACTGCAAGCTCTGCCTCCCCAGTTCAAGCGATCCTCCTACCTGAGTAGTTGGGATTAAAAGCATGCACCCCCACGCCTGGCTAATTTTGTATTTTTAGTAGACGGGGTTTGGCCATGTTGGTCAGGCTGGTCTCAAACTCCTGACCTCAGGTGATCCACCCACCTCAGCCTCCCAAAGTGCTGGGATTGCAGGCATGAGCCACTGAGCCCAGCCAATAAATCGTTAAAGAGATTTTGTTGTAATCTAGTCAACCAGCAAGACACAGATAGGCTTGTCTTTGAACAGGGATTTTTGTGGGTAAAGAGAACCCTCGCCAAACTACAGATATATATATATATCTGTGGCGTTTATACCCCACCCAGTGATTAAAAATATATATGACTGTGGACCTAAATGTGCATTTGTGGTCTGAGACAGAGATCCTGGTCTAAAATATCAGGGATTTGTGTATTTTAAAGTCAAATGTCTTCAATCTGTACTCAGTCTTCTGACCTTAAAAAAAGCGCCTGAGAAAATGTCAGGCTTTTGTTAGTCGGGGAGATGGTGGGTGTTGAAGCTTCCAGAACGAGCCTGTGTATTCTCCGCGTGGGGAGGAGCGTGCCAGTTGGCTTTGTTCTCTCAGTGGGAAGATTGTTCTGGAAGCCAAGGAGGAGATAGACAGGTATTCCACAGGATTAGTCAGAGGAGAAGTGCCTCCGTTGCAGGGTTTCTTGTGATTGTTCACAGAATCCTCCGTGTTTGGAAGGATGAGTGAAATAAAACATTCGTTTTATTTGATTGAATGGAGCAGCTGGAGCTTCCTGGGTGAAGCAATTACTGATCAGTTGTGAATTTAGGTTTTCAGAGAAGAATTAGGATGTGTTTTTTTCATTGTAATCATCAACAGATTTCACGGACAAAGCTTACACTAGAGACTCTGCTGGTTCTTTTCCTGCTCAATCGGGACCAAGTGGCTGCACATCTCTTTGGGTGGCTCTTTCTTCCTTTCAAAGCACTAGATCATTCCATCCTTGTGACAGCCCTGCGCAAGGTGAAGACCCATCTTACAGAGGAGGAAACGGGTAGGAGGACATTACTTGGCTGTCTAAAGTCTCACCCTACTGCGTGGTACACCTGGGCTTAGGATTGAAGCATCTATGCCCTTTCTATCGCCTCCTAGTGCTCTATTTTCTTTTGAAACTGGGATAAGATGTGAGAGGGTGGTAGGGAGAAATTGTGGGTGGACCACAGCAACCTGGCAGCGTGGCTCAGTCCCCAGACTGAGACGTGGTTCAGTGCAGATTGTGGGAGGCCAGAGCCTGAGAAAGCAGCTGTTGTATGCTCTGCAAGATGGCCTGACCCCACCCTTGAGGGAAAATGACAGCAGCAGAAACAACAATAACAACGTCTCTACACATGGTACAATTTGGAGAAGGAAGTGGGGTTTCCTAGGGAGGACACAGCTGTGTGTAGCTGTTCAGCAAGGGGCAAAGCTGTGCCCTAAATGCACTCTCCAACTGTGAGGGCATTTTTCCCCACCCAGTGATCACATTTTAACAAATATCTGCTCTTTCTTAAAGTTTTGCATCATATCTAGCTGGGATTTTAGGTGTGTGATTCGTAGCCATCCATTGATTCATCAGAATGATATTCTACTGTTTTCACAATGCAAATGCCATAAGGTTCGAGCCCTGTAGTCAACAGGTGTAGAACTACATGTTACAAATACTGCGTTGGTGGAATGAAGCCCACATGTTCATTCTTTCTGAATGTGGTGGTGGACTCTGCTGGCTAACATTTTACTTAGCATCTTCTGCACTGATATTCCTGGTGGTATTAGTGTGCATATCTGCACCGTCTCTATCACGCTGAGTTGTTAATGTAATATTCGTGCTTCCTAACATGGATTTAGGATGCTTTTCTTCACATCCAGTGTTCTGCATTCAATCCTCAGAAAAATTTGAAGTTATCTGAAGCCCCTGCTTCAAAATAACTGTAAGGTAAAAGGGGGAAAAAATCACCAAATCGAAGCATACAAGCACACAATTTCTCATGCTCCTGGCCTACCTTCACCCCACCACAGGCCTCGTAGCAAGCAAAGGCAGACCCAGAAAACTTGAAGGAAGAGAGAAGAGGGGAGTTTAACTAATGGTCCCAAGGTTGAGCTGAACCCACCACCGGAAAGGTGACATCCACCCTCCATCTGAATACTGACAATCTGGCTAGATCACAGTGTAGACTGCAAGGAAGGGATTGACAACTATGTGCAGTTTGAAGGAATGGTTTTCAAAATGCACAGCTCCTGGGGAGAAAAAGGCAAACCTTATCTGTCAAAACAGAGCTCATCCTTCCAGACCAAGTGGAAGGAAGAGTGTTCTTTTGAAATCAGATGATGAAGGGCAGAAGAAGCAAAAAGGGAAGGTTTAAGGTCCTAGAAGACCGAAGAACTGAAAATAAGAGAAGACTCAAACACTCCCTCATCACCAGCATGGGAACGCACATGTACACACGTGGACACACATGCACACACGTGTGTGCACACAGAGATGCGCACATACACATACATGCACACATGCACACACACATGCATATGCACACATATGTGCACACACACAGAGTCCACTTACGTATCTGGACTGTACTGACAGAGTAGAATGCCATCGAGGTAGAAACCTAGTAAAACTCACTGATACAAAAATGAACAAGCGGGCCGGGCGCGGTGGCTCACGCCTGTAATCCCAGCACTTTGGGAGGCCGAGGCGGGTGGATCACGAGGTCAAGAGATCGAGACCATTCTGGTCAACATGGTGAAACCCCATCGCTACTAAAAATACAAAAAATTAGCTGGGCACGGTGGCGCGTGCCTGTAATCCCAGCTACTCAGGAGGCTGAGGCAGGAGAATTGCCTGAACCCAGGAGGCGGAGGTTGCGGTGAGCCGGGATCACGCCATTGCACTCCAGCCTGGGTAACAAGAGCGAAACTCCGTCTCAAAAAAAAATGAACAAGCGGGAGGGTTGGGAGGAAGGGAAGTGCGGGAGTGAGGCTGCCATCTCTGCTGCAGCTGGGCCTCAGTTGCCTCCCACTGAGGGTGCTCATGAAGACGCAGTCCTAGACATGCCAGGTGACATAGAGGGGATGCTGAAATCACTGGATGACACTGACATCTTGTCCCTAACTTTTACCCATTCCATTCCTGCAAAGGTCACTTCTTGATTTGCAGCCTGCCCCTCCATTCAAATGTCAATGTAAAAATAATAGACAACATATATTTTATTCATTTTATGCAAATTATGATTCAGTTTAATGCATCTTGTTTGTTTTACTTAATTCTTAACCAAAACACTGAGGTTCTCCTATCCCCATTCACAGATGAGGAAACCAGAACTCAAAAAGCAGAGTAGTTGATCCAAGGTCCTTCTAAGTCAGTGGCAGATCTGGAATCTGGTCGGGTCTGCCTTTCTCCACGCCTCTGCTCTTAGCTACCATACTGCGACATCCCCCACAGCAATCATCGTCAAGGAGCAGAATATGGAGCCATTATCAGTAATGTACATCCCAGTATTAGCAATTCACATCTCTTTAGCACGTTGCAATCTGTGAAGCACTTGGGTGTGTACTATGCTGCTTGATGTTTCTTACAGCCCCAGAAAGTAGGTACCATCCCCCGCAGTTTTACAAGGGGGAAATTGGTGTTCAGATATTTGCACAATGTTATCTAGCTGGTAAACGGTGGGAGGGTTGGACTCAGTGAGGCCTCCCAGCTGTCAAATTCATTTTCTATCCACCACAAGCAAGCTTCCTGAACACCCAGCTGAGCGGAGGGTATCGAGGGCATGACAGTGTGAAGATATAGATATTACACACATCGGTTATGTATACATATATTCACATGCATACATACATATCTGTGAGTGTGTATAGTTAAAGTAAATTTGTTTTTTTGAGACAGAGTCTTGCTCTGTCACCCAGGCTGGAGTGCAATGGCACAATCTTGGCTTCTTGCAACTTGCGCTTCCCAGATTCAAGAGATTCTCCTGCCTCTGCCTCCTGAGTAGCTGAGATTATAGGCGCCCGCCACCACATCTGGCTCTTTTTTTGTTGTTGTTCTTGTTACTTTTAGTAGAGACAGGGTTTCACCATGTTGGCCAGGCTGGTTTCGAACTCCTGACCACAAGTGATCCACCCACCTCGGCCACCCCAGAGTTCTAGGATTACAGGCGTGAGCTACCACACTTGACCTTAAAGCAAATTTTTAAACTAAAGAAAAACCAAATAAAAAACTGAATGTAGTTTTACTCTAAAACTTTAGAAGCTTTTTAAAAACTTTTTTTTAAAGCCCAGTTTAAGATTAAGTTTGGATAAGGACAGCGACCCAATCTGATAGGATAGGACTAAAATAGCTATCAAAGGCACAAATTGGGTTTGTCCTGTGCTCAGCTGACTCTGAGTTTTGCCTCTGCTTTACTTTCAATGTGGAACACTCTTCTTTTCCACCTTATCTGTCAAAACAGAGCTCATCCTTCCAGACCAAGTGGAAACATCACTCCCGTCGTATTGCCTCTCTTAATCTGCCAGCAAGAAGGGAATTCTCCCTTTAAGTTTCTGAGCACTTTTTTCTTCAAAGCTAAAATTAATTTAACTATATTATCATTTTTAGATAATATAGTTATTCATAGAATGTGCAAAACCTGAAAATTCATAGAATGTGCAAAACCTGAAAATACAATATATAAAAGGTCGAGGCGGGAGGATCTCTTGAGCCCAGGAGTTTCAGACCAGCCTGGGCAACATGGTGACACCCTGTCTCTACAAAAAATACAAAATTTAGCTGGATGTGGTGATGCATGCCTGTATTCCCAGCTAACGAGGAGGCTGAGGTTGGAGGATTACTTGAGCCCAGGAGGTCTGAGGCTGCAGTGAGCCATGAGCCTGGGGCTGCCCTCCAGCTGGGATGACAGAGCGAGACCTCATGTTCACAAAAAAGTTTCTAGATAAGTTGAAACAACACTAACAAATTCTGCATATCACAGCATATCCAGTGTTTCCTTAGATAAATGCTAAACTTGATAGGCTCTACCATGCACATATTTTTTGAATACTGTATCTTTTCATTAAAAGCTTTAATTGGAGATAATTGTAGGCTTATAAGCCATCCCCAGAAATAACATGGAGAGATCCAATGTTCCTTTCATCCGTTTCCCACCGGTAATGACATCTTACAGAACTGTGGCACAGTATCCCAGCCAGGATATTGACACTGGTACGATCCATCCAGCTTGTTCTGATTCCTCATTTTTCCTTGTACCCATTAGTGTGTGTGTTTATTTAGTTCTGTGCAGCCCTAAGCACATGGGCACGTTCACATCCCCTTCACAACAAGCACAGAACAGCTCCATCTCCACAGGGATCCCTCCTGTTGCACTTTTATAACCATGCCCACCTCCCTCCAGCCTCCCTCCAGCCTCCCTCCAGCTCCCCTCCCTGCCACCCATCTCTGAACCCTGGTGACCAACAATCTGTTTTCCATTCTGTAGTTTTGTTGTTTCAAGAATGTTATATCATGGAGTCAGACAGTGTGTGACCTTTTGGGATTAGCTTTTGCATCTGAGCTTTTTATAGAATGGCAATCATTATGCTTGAGTACTGTTTCTACGACTTGCTCAAGTTACTTAAACATCCTGTTTCTCAGTTTCCTCACCTGTAAAATGCAGAAGGTAATGCCTATTTGATAAGACTGTTATCTGTAACCTGGGATACTGTTGGCTGCAAGGTGACCGTGATTGTTCACTTGATTCATCTGTGATGCTGGACTGAGAGCTTCTTGCAGCCCTTGCTACAGATGCTCCTGGAAGATGCTGACCATTGCTGTCTTCTAGATCAGAGATCCCCAACCCCTGGGCCACGGAACGATCCTGGTCTGTGACCTGTTACCGGCCAAACAGCCGGAGGTAAGTGATGGGTGAGGGAGTGAAGCTTCATTTGTATTTATAACTGCTCCTCATCACTTGAATTGCTGTGTGAGCTTCACCTCCTGTCAGATCAGCGGTGGCAGTAGATTCTCATAGGAGTACAAACACTACTGTGAACTGTGCATATAAGGGATCTAGGTTGGGAGCTCCTTATGAGAATCTAATGCCTGATGATCTGCCACTGTTTCCCCTCACCCCCAGATGGCACTCTCTTGCAGGAAAACAAGCCCAGGGCTCCTCTGATTCTACATTATGGTGAGTTGTGTAATTATTTCATTGGCTATTACAAAGTAATAATATTGGAAATGAAGTGCACAATAAATATAATGTGCTTCATTCTTCTGGAAGCCACTCCCCACCCCCGGTCCATGGAAAAATCGTTTTCCACAAAATCATTTTCTGGTGCCAAAAAGGTTGGGGACCACCGCCCTAGATCATTTTTGTGGGATACCCAGGGTTGGGTTGACCTGGAAAAGACTGTTTGAATTGAGAAGTTTCTGTTCACTCTTTGTGGGAGAGGAGAAGAACAGGCGCTGGAAGGAGGTGGCACACATGTGGGGCTGTCAATGTCACGGTAGGACCTGTGAGAGAGAAGTCTCCTGGAAACAGAAGAACAGAGAATTCACTTTTTTGCCAATTTAATGCTAGGAACTCCCACTAGAAAGAGGAATCTTGAAAACGCCCATCAAGAAAGGTGTATTGGTCCATTTTCACATTGCTATAAAGAAATACCTGAGATTGGGTAATTTATAAAGAAAAGAGGGTTACTTGGCTCATGGCTCTGCAGGCTGTACAGGAACCATAGTGGCTTCTGCTTCTGGGGAGGCCTCAGGAAACTTACAGTTATGGTGGAAAGCTAAGGGGATACAGGAATGTCCCACACGCCTGGAGCAGGAGGAAGAGAGAGGGGGCAGGAGGTGCCACACACTTTTAAACAACCGGATCTCATTCACAATCATGAGAACAGCATGGAGGGGATGGTGCTGAACCATTCATAGGAACTCTGTTCCAATAAGCCAGTCTCCTCCCACCAGGCCCCACCTCCAACACTGGAGATTACAATTTAACATGAGATTTGGTGGGGACACAGACCCGAACCGTATCAGAAGGATCCTGGGAATGGCCACCAAAGAGGCATCAGGTGCCTGTTACATTTGGTCTGTGGAGCCCTCATTCAGAAGTTGAAGTGCTGCAAAGGCAGATTTTGAGATGTTTAAGACATTAAATGCTACAGACAGTAAATGTTATTAGTTCTTTGAGAAGTTTAGTTGTGTTAGATTTTTAATCTTATATATTTGCTTAAAGTTCAGATTGTCTTTTGATAGCCAGGTAAAAATGCTTTGTTATTCCATCCAAATCTCAAACGCACATAGTAGGACCTCCAGGTCACACAGTAAGAACCAATATTGCTTCTTCCCAGTAAGTAAGCAAATAGCGCAAACTCCATTTGCACCAGAAGGTGCCCTACCAGGTCTGCACAGCTTGAGGTGTATTTGCTCATCACGTGGGAAATACCTACCATTGGGCAGTTTTAATGTTTTCCCCCAAAGGACACCTCTAACCATGCAGAAGCAATCTGATCCCCCAGCTGGAATGATGTAAGTGGAATTAAATATTTTAAAATGATGTCTTAGTTGTTGAAATTCTTGGGTCTCTGCTGTGATTTGACAGCTTGGTAATTGCTAATTTGCTTTTATGCTAATTTAACTGGATCCTCATTTTCCTGTTAAATTCTAAGACTTGTTGATTGAGCTGAGCTCTTCCTATCTGACTCAGAAGTGCACAAGAGGGAGGCAGTGGAGGGCTGGGGACATGCCATCTCTGGCTTCCTAACTCCACTCCGGTACCTGCAGCCTTCTGCAAGGAAGGAGCTCAGTAAATATGCATGGCATGAGTGAAGCCTGTCGAAGGAAATGTGATTTTCTAAAAGGGAAATTAGTGACTCTTCAACAGGCAAGCATTCACTTACAGCTGTCACCCATGTTTGATTTAGTGGAAGGGGCAGAATTTAGAGAGGAAGACATAACTGGGTGCAGATCTTTCATTTGTCATTTGTTGGCTGAGGGACTTTGGGAAAATCACTCAAGCTTCCTGAGGTATGTTTCCTCATTTACTAATAATGTTCCCACTTTAGGGCATTGGGTGCATGTAAGGGCTGTATATAAGGACCGGGGCAGAGTAACTACGGCACATGGGATTGGAACTGCTGGCTTCAGTTTCTTCCTCTTTCTAAGCATTTGTAATTCTGTTTCCGGCTGTTGTGTTACGTTCCTTTGCTCTCCCCACACAGTCAATTGCATTTGTCCAGCTGAGTTTGACTTAATGCCAAACTCTGTGTTACCTGCTGCAAATGAAGAAACGGGCAAGCACATCCGGATTCTCAGAGACCTAATGGGCCAGAGGGCGGCAGCCCCCAGGCAGGAGGCAGAGGGCCAAGCTTCTGGAAGAGCCCCTGGACTCAGTGGTACACTGGAGGTGACCGGGCAGCCTCCGTGGACCGCCCGCCCCTGCACATTTCTACCCTTGCCTCTGTTACTCCTGTCAGAAGCAAATCCTCTCAGTAGCCCCAAGTCTCCATTCTGGGACAGTTCCAGGCAGGTGAGGCAGCCATGGGTGAGTATCTGTGTCACCTTTCTTTTGCCCAAACTCACTCATTTGCACAGCAGGAATTTAGAATATAAATCATTGCATAAAATGAAGATTGCCTGTGTAGTGGATAGTGGTACTGAAAAAAATAAAGCTTGTTTGAGTCTCTGTTTTCAGCTTTTGGGGCATATACCTAGGAATCCAATTGCTGGATCATACGATAATTCTGCTTAACTTTTTGAGGAACCACCAAACTCTTTTCTACACTTTCCTTCTTTTCATGACGTTGGCCATCTTGAGGAACTGGCTAGGTATTCTGTAGAATGTCCCCAGTCTGGGTTTGCCCAGTGTTTTCCATGTGATTACACTGGCTATTATTTGGGTGATTTGAGAGACTATGATGTTAAGAGCCCTTCTTTCTCATCATGTCACATCAGGGGTACATGGGACCTGCATGGCATTGCTGGCGATGTTAACCCTGACCACTAGGCTAAGGTGGTGTTTGCCAGATTCCTTCACTGTAAATTACTCTTTCCCCTTTCCCCAGACTACTCTACAGGAGTGCATCAGTAAGCCTAGCTACCCTCAAGGGAGACAGTTAAGCTCCACCTGTTAGATGACAGCATCTGTACATGCTGCTTGAAATTCTTCTGTAAGGAAGATTTGTCTCTTTTCCCATTCAGGTATTTATTCAAATGTTTATTCATACCACTACAGACCTAGGTAGATTATACTTCAGGTCATATTTCAATATCACACTATTTATATTTTTGCCCAAATTGTTCCAGCTTCACCTCTTCCATTTGAGCCCTGTGCCCCTTTAATGCCCCATCCTCTGCTTTTTGAGCAGTGTCAACGTTTTATTGGAACGTCATATTTAGAAACCAGGCTCTTAACTCTGGGCATGAGATGCCTGAGGTTTGAAGGTTTAGTTAATATTCATCATCATAACTACCCTCATCCCCAGCAAACATAGTCTGTGGCCATGGCAAACAGAGGTCAGCAGCAATGCCAGGCACAGACCCAAGCCATTATTCCCCAATGTATACGTGCTGGGCAAAGGGCTTGTCTTACGCTGTTGGCACAGATAGACATAAAAAGCCCCACTGCTCAGTTGTCTTCTGTAGGCCAGGGCACAGGATGAGGGTGTAGACACCAGAGCCTGTCTTATAAAGGCCAGCAAAGCTGAGTTCTGTCAACACGTCTAGGTAGGTTGCAAACACACCCAACCTTGTGCCGTACAGGGATGTGAGTAGCAGGAGGGTGGAACTTCCTAGAATGTGTCAGGTTTTGGAAATGGGATGGCTGGTATCACAGGTCAGGCTTCAGTGCATTGTTGAGTACAGAAATGTGGACAGGCTGGAAGGAGGGATCGCCAAACTCAAATTCCAAACAATGACCATTCACAGAATGTCCTTGTAGGACTATGGGACAGAGAACAGGAAACCAGGACTACCCCCAAAGATCCAGGCTGTTGCTTGCCTTGTTGAAGTGGAACTAGCCAGATGGGAGTTGATCAGAATCAGAGCAGACACCAGAACAGAGCTGGTGCATCAGGTCAGGTGGGAAGGGGGCAAGGGCTGGTGCCTGGAGGCCAAGAGGCGTGGCGTGTGGGAGAAGACCCAGTGCCCAGCAGAGCCTGGTACTGAGCCCAGTGCTCTTCCCTCTTTCATGTTTGCTGCAAGATGTGGCTGAGGCAGGAACTCCTGCAGGAAATGGTGGGTCTGAGTCCTGGAAGTGGAGCCCTGCAGGGGGCTGAGGCTCTAGATCTCTAGGGTAGCTCTGATTTCCTCTCTGAGGAGGTAACTGTCTTTGACAATCGAATCCAGAGTCCACACTATCACCAGAGCATCATAATATAAATCTTATGGAAGACTTGCCCACATACAGCAACAGTAAGGGCAGGAGTAAGTTTTGTTATAGGAATTGGTAAATTTGGTGGCTACATATCTAAATCTACATGATAATGAGAGCTTTGTAGAGATTCTTTATGCATAAGCTTGGTTGGCTTAAGCCTGAGAAATTTTCTGGTGCAATTTTTAAAGTTTCTCATTACATACAGGTTTCCTGGAGTTTTTGCCTTTATTTTATAAGTCTGGTAGGAAAACATTTGATATTTGAAAGACTTTTCCTTGGCCTGAAAAGCAGTTTCCCACAATGGAAGGGAATGGATTCCTCCTGGCATTGTCCATGCCTGGGCTACAGCATAGATTCCAGAAGGGCCTGTGTCAATTATTTCTCAGCAGGGCTGGCTGGAGCTGTGTGGACTGCACTGAAGGACAGAGATAAGAAAATAATCAATTATTCATAATGAAAAATATTCTGTACTTGATTTTTAAATGAGAAAGAAAAAGGAAGGGTTTTGTCCAATATGTTTACAGAAACATTCTTAAAATCTGACTATAATGTGAATATTAATTCATTTGTTTAATCATTTAACAAACATTCATTTTCAGAAAGCCTTCTGTGCACTTTGCATGGCAGCTACTTTTTGTGCCATGTCCTGTGCTTGGTCCCCACCCTCACAGGCTGGCAGTCTCATGGGGAAAGTGCCAAGCAGAGATCCAAGAAGAGAAGGATGGGGCAGGAAGCAGGAGACCCATACATAGTTCTATTTCTGGTGAGTGTCCTGGATGACTTACAAGACGTTGGTGATATGATGGGTCCCAGTTTAAAATAATGGCTGAGCATCTGCATTTATCTTTCCTGCCTCCCAAATCTCCCCTGAAACAGTAGTAAAGAAGCATAAAATTAATAACAACAAAAGAGTGGGGTAGAGCAGTTATTAGGAGGCAAGAGATTTTTATGAATTTGAAGAACATGGATGACAAAGAAGATTTTACTGATGGGTAAAGCAAAATAGAGCCCAGAGTGACTGCAGCAGAAATAGTAGCTGTTCTTTCCCCTGATAATGGAGGAGGCAGGGAGAGAGAAGAGGGGATATGGGGGACCCACACAGAACTGTGCACCAGCCATGGAGTTGGCATCAAATTCAGAAACACTGAGAAGATGAACTAGCTACAGGGAAGGACTAAATCTTGCAGTGTGAGTTCTGGCACAGGGAAAGCCATCCTAACTCTGGTAGGAGGGGAAGGCATTACCACACTCACCTGCTTTTTTTTAAAGACAGAGTTTCGCTCTTGTTACCCAGGCTGGAGTGCAATGGCGTGATATTGGCTCACCGCAACCTCTGCCTCCTGGGTTTATGCGATTCTCCTGTCTCAGCCTCCTGAGTAGCTGGGATTACAGGCACGCACCACCATGCCCAGCTAATTTTTTATATTTTTAATAGAGACGGGGTTTCACCATGTTGACCAGAATGGTCTCGATCTCTTGACCTCGTGATCCACCCGTCTCGGCCTCCCAAAGTGCTGGGATTACAGGCTTGAGCCACCACGCCCGCCCTCACCTGCTTTTTATCTTGAGTCAAAGTAAAGTTTGCTATATACATGCTTTGACCCCATGCCCAGGCACCTGGGGAAACAAAGCTACCTGGAAGATGAGGGACTTCATGCCAGTGATTTACATTATTCAACCAAGGCCTTCTTTTATAAATCTAAGAAGACAACTAAATGTCACCACACATTCAGCAAAATAAATGTGTAAGAGAAAAACACCAACTGGAACAAATCCTGGAGGAAACAGAGATGTGCAAAAGATAACTTCAAGAAAATATAATTGGTATCTCATATTAATCTAATAAAATGCTTTTTATTAGATTAATAAATTTAATTTATTAATTTATTATTTATCTTATTTAATTAATAAAATAAGAACCAGAGGCCATAAAAAGGAAAACAAAAGAGATGACTGAACTTCTGGGCAACCCATGGCAGTTCTTTCTGTTTTCCTCTAGGAGAAAACTCCAGAGGAAAGTGTGAATGATGTTGGAACTCACCAAAAAGTTACACCCTAGAATAGTCCAACCTTGGCAACACAGGGGTTGAAATCTGAAAATAGAGATTCAGATTATTTTTACTGAAGTATAACTGGCATAATATAAACTTTACTCATTGATGTGTACAATTCAACAGCTTTTGGTATATTTGTAAAGATGTGCAACCAATATCACTATCTAAAGGTTTTCATCACCCCTAAAAGAAACCCTTCACTTGAAGTAATTCTGAGAGTAGTGAGTCAAAGGGTAACCTATAAAGGAATACTTATCAGACTAACAGCAGACTTTGCACCAGAAACTTTACAAGCCAGAAAGGATTGGAATCCTATCTTTAGCCTCCTTAAACAGAATAACTGTCAGCCAAGAATTTTGTATCCAGTAAAACTGTCTCCTACATGAAAGAGAAATAAAGCCATTTTCAGACAAACAAATGCAGAGGAAATTTGTCACTACTAGACCAGCCCTGCATAAAATGCTAAAAGGAGTTCTAAATTCTGAAACAAATGATTTATATGAACCAGAATAGAACCTCTTGAAAGCCTAAAAGTCACAGGGCCTATAAAACAATAACACAATTAAAAAAGTATCTAGGTAACAACTAACATGATGACTGGAAAAGTACTTCACATCTAAGTATTAATATTGATTGTAAATGGTCTAAATGTCCCACTTAAAAGATACAGATTTGCAGAATGGATGAAAAACCACAAACCAAATATCTGCTGTCTTCAAGAGACTCACCTAACACCAGAGGATTCATAAAAATTCAAGGTAAAGAAATAGAAAAAGATATGCCATGTTAATGGAAACCAAAGTGAGCAGGGATAGCTATTCTTATACCAGCTAAAATAGACTTTAAAGCAACAACAATTAAAAAAAAAAAACAAAGAAGGTCATTATATAATAACAAAAAAATCAATATAACAAGAGGACATTATAATCTTAATTCATATCCACCTAACACTGGAGCTCCTAGATTCACAAAACATTTACTACTAGACCTAAGAAATGAGACAGACAGCAACACAATAATATTAGGGGAACTTCGACACTCTACTGACAGCACTAAAGAGATCAAGATAATTGAGACAAAAAGTCAACAAAGAAATAATGAACTTAAACTATACTCTAGAACAAATGGACCCAGTAAATATTTACAGAACATTCCACCCAAGAACTGCAGAATATGCATTCTTCTCTTCAGCACATGGAACATTCTCCAAGATAGATTATATGATAGATACCCAAACAAATCTCAATACACTTAAAAATATTGAAATCATATCAAGTATTAATATATTCTCAGACCACGATGGAATAAAACTAGAAATCAACTACAAAAGGAACCTTCAAAGCTACACAAATGAATGGAAATTAAACAATCTTCTACTGAATGATTTTGGGATTAGTAATCAAATCAAGATGGAAATTTAAAAATTCCTTGAAATGAATAATAATAGTGACACAAGTTATCAAAACCTCTGGGACATAGCAAAAGCAGTGCTAAGAGGAAAGTTTATAGCACTAAATGCCTACATCAGAAAGTATGAAAGTTTACAAATTAACAACCTAATGTCACATCTCAAGGAACTTCAGAAACAAGAACAAACTAAAGTCAAAACTAGCAGAATAAAAGAAATAACAAAGATAAGAGCAGAACTAAATGAAATTGAAACAACAACAACAACAAAAAAACAAGATTAATGAAACAAAAAACCGGTTCCTTGAAAATATAAACAAAATTGATAGGCCATTAGCTAGATTAACCAAGAAAAGAGAGAAATTCAAATAAACTGAATTAGAAATTAAACTGGAGACAACTGGCACCACAGAAATGCAAAAGATAATTGGAAATTGCTATGAAAACCTTTATGTACATAAACTAGAAAGTCTAAAGGAAATGGATAAATTCCTGGAACAATACAGCCCTCCTAGATTAAATCAAGAAGAAATAGAAACCCTGAAAAAACTAATAACCAGTAGTGATGTTGAATCAGTAATTCTTAAAAATGCCAACAACAACAAAGCCAGGGTCCGATGGATTCACAGCTAATTCTACCAGATATTAAAAAAAAAAATTGGTGCAAACCCTACTGAAACTATTCCAGAAGATTGAGAAAGAGGGAACTCTCCCTAACTGATTCTACAAAGCCAGTATTACGTGGATACCAAAACCCAGGAAAGGACATAACAAAAAGAGAAAACTACATACCAATATCCCTGATGAACACAGACACAAAAATCCTCAACAAAATACTAGAATCAAATCCAGTAGCACACCAAAAAGATGATACATCATGATCAAGTGGGTTTCACCCCAGAAATGCAGGGATGGTTTAATATATGCAGGCCAATAAATGTGATACATCACATAAACAGAATAAAAAACAAAAAACATATGATCATTTCAATAGATACAGAAAAAGTATTTGATAAAATCCAGCATCTCTTTACAATAAAAACACTCAACAAACTAGACTTAGAAGGGATTGACCTCAAAATGATAAAAGCCACATCTGACAAAACCACAGCCAGCATTATAGTGAACAGGGAAAAGTTGAAAGCATTTCCCCTGAGCATTAGAACAAGACAAGGATGCCCACTTTTAGTTTCTATTCAACATAGTACTAGAAACCCTACCCAGCACGATCAGACAAGAGAAAGAAATATAGGGCATCTGAAGTGGAAAAGAGGAAGTCATACATCTAGAAAACTCAAAGACTCCTCCAAAAGACTCCTACATATGATAAAAGAATTCAGTGAAGTCTCAGGTTACAAAATCACTGCACACAAATTAGTAGCACTGCTGTACACCAATAATGACCAAGCTGACTCAAATTAAGAACTCAACCTCTTTTATAACAGCTGTGAAAAACAAACAACAAACAGAAAACCCCCGGCAACCTGGGAATATACTTAACCGAGGAGGTGAAAGAGCTATACAAGAAGAACTCCAGACGCTGTTGAAAGGAATAATGCATGACACAAATGAATAGAAACACAGCCCATGCTCATGGATCGGAAGAATCAATACCATGGAAATGACCATACTGCCAAAGTAATCTACAAATTCAATGCAATTCCTATCAAAATACTCACATTATTTTTATTTTTCACAGAATTAGGAAAAAGAATTCGAAAATTCACATGGAACTTAAAAAGAGCCCAAAGAACCAAAGCAATCCTAAGCAAAAAGAAAAAAGCTGGAGACATTGCATTGTCAAACTTCAAATTATACTGCAAGTCTAGAGTTACCAAAACAGCATGGCGCTTGTATAAAAGTGGACACATATACAATAGATAACCCAGAAACAAAGCCGAATACCTACAATCAACTGATCTTTGACAAAGCATACAAAAACATAAGTTGGGGAAAGGATACCCTATTTAATAAATGGTGCTAAGTTGACAAAAATTGATTAAGTACCTGAGATATTTTCCTCCGAGCAACATATGAGATGGGATTGGAACATCTGAATTTCCTCTCAGACACACCTTTTGAGCAACACCTTTTGCTCCAACAGGGAAGTGATGCCATTGGACGCCTATGGTTTTTGTCCATATCACATGACTTTGTTCTTTATTTGCCTCCTAGGTGGAAAAGCAATCCAGTCAGCTATTTATGCCTAAGATTTAAGAGGAAGGTTTTGATTACAATACATATCTGAATTTTTTTTAAAGCCCTTAATTTCTCCTTCCCCAAAAGAAATTTTATTAATGTAATCCAGCACATTAGCAGAGTAGAATACAGTGATACCAATAGATACATTAAAAGCATTTGATAAAATTTAACATCCAGTTGTGATTTTCTAAAAAGGAGAGGAAACTCAGCACATAAGAATTAGAAGACTATCTAAAAAAAAAAACAAAAACAAAAAAACCTTACAGATATCATCTTACTTAATGGTGAAGAATTAAAAATAATTCCTGTTAGAACACAGAAAAAAATACCCAAGGGTGCCCACACTCACAGTGAAATTTAATGTGTACAATAATTTGTAGTCAGAGAAATAAAAATAGGAAATGGAAGTTATAAAGATTAGAAAGGAAAAAATAAACCTGTCATTTTCTTTGCAGATGACAGGACTGTAATATAGAAGTCGGGGAGATTAGATACACTATTAGAATCAATAGGAGAGTTCAGCAAGATACTAGATTTTTAATATAAAGATTCTAATTTTACACACCATGCGTCAGTTATAAAATGCCATTTAAAAAACACCCTTTATGATAGCTACGAAACAATCAAAAATAAACCCAGCTACCCAGAAACAATACAAAGGTGCAAGACTTTTGTGGAGAAAACAGTTAAATTTACTGAGTGATATTCAGGAAAATCTGGAGATAAGTCACATTCATGGATAGAAAGACCCAATATTGGCTAAGCACAGTGGCTCGTGCCTGGAATCCCAGTGCTTTGAGAGGCCAAGGAGGGAGGGCAGCTTGAGGTTGGGAGTTCCAGACCAGCCTGGGTGCAACATAGCAAGACTCTAGTCTCTCTCTCTCTCTAAAAAAAAGTTAGCTGAGCGGGGTGATTGCGCTCCAGCAGAGGCTGTATTCCTAGCTACTCCAGCAGAGGCTGAGGTGAGAGAATCATTTGAGCCCAGGAATTCAAGTCTGCTGTGAGCTATGATCGTGCCACTGCACTGCAGTCTTAATGACAGAGCAAGTCTCCGTCTCATAACGTAAAATAACCCAATATAAAAAAGATGTTAATTCTTCCAAAAATGATTCATAGATTTAATGGAATTCTAACTTTAAAACTTCAGTAGGATTTTTCACTAAACTCAATGAGTGTATTCTAAAATTTATATGGAAAAACAATAGATGAAGACCAGCCAAAAACTCTTTGGAGGAGTGCGGAGGTGGAGGCTGCCCTCTGAATCTAGAAACACGTCACACAGCAGGGCGGTTTTGTGTTGGATCAGAAACAGGCAGGCCAAGCCCAGAGAACAGAACTGGAGGAACTCGCCACAGACTGGCAGGTGTGTGGAAACGGGCTCCCGACTCAGCTGGCGCTGAAGGCCGCGGAAGAAGGACAGACTCTTTAATGACAGGTAATTGATTCTCTACAGGGCAAACACTGAAATCAGATCTTTACTTCATGTCTTGTGTAAAAATCAGTCTCGAATGGATTAAAGACTTAAATATTAAAGTCAAAACTTAAGGAATGCAATATAGGAGAATATTGTCATGGTCTCAGGGTAGAGAGGAATTACTTAAAACACACAGCACTGTTTACAATAGCAAAGACCTGGAACCAACCCAAA
The DNA here is from genome assembly GCF_049354715.1 of Callithrix jacchus. Taxonomy (NCBI): domain Eukaryota; kingdom Metazoa; phylum Chordata; class Mammalia; order Primates; family Cebidae; genus Callithrix; species Callithrix jacchus. Next base: position 103,978,894 of record NC_133515.1, read on the forward strand.
TGCCCATCGATGATAGACTGGACTGGGAAAATGTGGCACATATACACCATGGAATATTATGCAGCTATCAAAAACGATGAGTTCGTGTCCTTTGTAGGGACATGGATGAACCTGGGGAACATCATTCTCAGCAAACTGACACAAGAACAGAAAATCAAATACCACATGTTCTCTCTCACTCATAGGCGGGTGATGAACAATGAGAACACATGGACACAGGGAGGGGAGCACTACACACTGGGGTATATTGGGGGGAATAGGGGAGGCATAGTTTGGGGGGGGAGTTGGGGAGAAATAGCATGGGGAGAAATGCCAGATATGGGTGAAGGGGAGGAAGGCAGCAAATCACACAGCCATGTGTGTACCTATGCAACTATCTTGCATGTTCTTCCCATGTACCCCAAAACCTAAAATGCAATTAAAAAAACCCTAACAGAAAAGAGGAATACATTTGCAGCATTAAAAAAATATTGTTCATCCAAGCTCTATAACAAGATTCAAATAAGACATGAATTAGCAGAAGGTGTTTTCAACACATGACTGACAAAGGATCTAGACTATATTAAAATTTCTAATAAGATAAAAACAAGCTCCCCAATAGAAAAAAGTACAAAAGAAAGCACTTCACAGAAGAAACGCAAATACCCAATTAATACGTGAAAAGCAACTGACTCATGTTACTCAATTAAGGAAGGTAAACTCAAACCCTCGTAGGAGACGGAATAATCCCTTTATATTCTGCTGGGGCTCAAAATGGTACAATCACTTTGGGAAAACATTGACACTATTTAATAAAGAGATTGAAGATGCATGAACTCAAAGATTCAGCAATTCTACTTCAAAGAATAACCCTTACACATGAACGCTAGGAAATGTATACGAACATCCACAGTGAAATTGAATGCAATGTGAAGAACCACTGGAAAAAACCCAAAAGTTCACTGGCAAGAAAATGAATAAATGAATTGTGACACGTTGATACGATGCAGTGCTGCACGCAGAGAAAATGAACTCCCCAAAATGCAGGCACCAACACAGAAGAATCCGGCCTAATTTGGAGCAGAATATGTCACTCACAGAAGAATACACACAGCATGACATCATTTTTGTAAAGTTCAAAAACATGCAAATTAAACAATGTGTAGAAACATGCATATTGTGAAACTTTAAAGAATGGCGAAGGATGATAAACAGAGAATTCAGGACAGTGGTCACCTGTGGGGAAGGAAATGGGGGCGTGGGACTCAGGTGGGTACGCGGTGATGTCAGGCGCAGATGCATGGACTGGTTCTTTTTTGTTGCTGTTTGTTTGAGACAGAGTCTTACTCCGTATCCAGGCTAGACTGCAATGGTTCAATCTCGGCTCACTGCAACCTCCATCACCCAGGTTCAGGTGATTCTTCTTGAGGAGCTAGGATTATAGGCTTGTGCCACCACGCCCAGCTATTTTTAGTATTTTTTTTTTTTTTTGAGGCGGAGTTTCGCTCTTGTTACCCAGGCTGGAGTGCAATGGCGCGATCTCAGCTCACCGCAACCTCCGCCTCCTGGGTTCAGGCAATTCTCCTGCCTCAGCCTCCCGAGTAGCTGGGATTACAGGCACGAGCCCCTATGCCCAGCTAATTTTTTGTATTTTTAGTAGAGACGGGGTTTCACCATGTTGACCAGGATGGTCTTGATCTCTTGACCTCGTGATCCACCCGCCTTGGCCTACCAAGGTGCTGGGATTACAGGTGTGAGCCACCGCGCCCCACCGCACTGACTGGTTCTTAAACCAGCAGCCAGGGCCTTGGCCTTCACTGTGTCACTTGTGGAGCCTCTCCACCCTGTGCCCTTTCACACCACCACGTGGGTCTGCAGAACAGAAGGAAGAAGCAAATGACCCAGACTCAGATACATCTGCATGAAAATGTGAACATCAAGAAAAAAGGGAAGAGCTTTAAAGCTTTAGAGAGAAAAACATGCAAATGTTTACACCTTCGAAGGAACAGGAATCCAGACCGATATCAGGCGTCTCCGCAGAAACACCAGATGCTGGGAGATGATGAGGCAATACCTACCGTGTCCCTGATGCTGGGAGATGATGAGGCAGTACCTACCATGTCCCTGTTCACTGCCGCAGGGCTTCCCGGGACGGAATCAGAAAAGCCTCGCGTGACCCTTGAATTCATGAAGTGGGCTGATTTGTTGTTGTTGTTTGTTTTTTTGCCTGTCTCTGAGTGAAACTTAGGACAAATCTTACTATTTTTCTTATTCTTGTCAGAGATAAGTGGTCAGCTTCTCCCTTTTTGGGCTGAGGTCTGCACAGGTGACCCTGGGTGGGAGAGAGAGGCATGACCGCTGTGTCTCTTTCCCTAGTTCTTGCTAATTGCAGTTTCTCACATTCTGGGAATGGAGAAAAGGGAGAGAGAAGACGCAAGAAGTCAGGAGGGTCCTGACCTGGCTGGCTGGATCTAGTTTTAGTTTGGTTTGGGCAGGTGTTTGAAGATGTCTCTTTTACTGGCGATGTCGGTGAGTTTGCTGGACATGTTCCCTGCCTCCCTATGAGGGCTCTCTTCCTATAATTCCCTTTATGCGGCTGAGCATGGCTTCTCCTGGCTGATCTCCCAAACCTTCCTCAAATCCCAGCATCCGTCCACCCCTCCAGGGAATCTCACAGACAGGACCAATGACGGTCCACGTGCTCTCTCTCGCACAAGCCCCAGCTGGTCCAAGGACACCCTCAGGCATCCTCCGCTTGCGTAGACTTCAGGAGTTCAGTCTGCTGGTGCAGGGATCTCACCTTGCTCTGCTCTCTGAGCAGGTAGTGCTTGACCTGATTTTCCAGGTGGGCTCACTGTGTCCTCCAGACTGCAGAAAACAAACCCTCTAAGTTTATTCTCTTGCTTTGCTTTAGGGGAAGGGGTGGAGCCCCCCAGGAGGAAGGACTCCCAGCACACCAAGAACACTCCAGAAACAGCCTCCTCCCTTCTGCAACCTCTGACCCTTTCAGGCTCTCTGAGTGGATGTCTATAGATGAGGGACCTGAGAATTACAAAGCCATATTTTTCTAGCTTCTCTTTAAAACTCTTGTTCGGTCCAGGAGCAGTGGCTCACAACTGTTATCTCAGCACTTTGGGAGGCCGAGGTGGGTGGATCACCTGAGAACAAGAGTTCAAGACCAGTCTGGCCAACATGGTGAAACCTGTCTCTACTAAAAGTATAAAAATTATCCAGGCATGGTGGTGGGCACCTGTAATCCCAGCTACTGGGAGGCTGAGGCAGGAGAATAGCTTGAACTTGGGAGACAGAGATTGCAGTGAGCTGAGATTGCGCCACTGCACTCCAGCCTGGGTGACAGAGCAAGACTTCATCTCAATAAATAAATAAGTCAAACTCTTGTCTGGTGACCACAGTGGGCAAAATAACATAGCCTCCTCCCCTGGACCCTTAGAGAGGTCCATGTCCCAATCCTTGGAGTCAGTGGGATGTCACCTTCCATGGCAAAAGGGACTTTAAAGATGAGATTAAGAAATTTGAGATGGGGAAGTTATCCCCAGTACACCACGACTGGTGGCACCCAGTCGTGCCCAATATCATCATGCCAGCCTTTCTAAGGGAAGGCAGCAGAAGAACCAGTCAGAGAAGGCGATGTGAAGAAGGAGGGGAGATCCAGGTGATGCCAGGGCTGGAAGGTAGAAGAAGCCAAAGAAAGCAGGCGGCCTCCAGAAGCTGGAAAGGGCGAGGAGACAGCTGCTCCCCAGAGCCTCCGGGAGCGCAGCCCTGCTGACGCCTCGCCTTTAACCTGGTGAGGCCCCCCCTTGGATTTCTGCCTCCAGAACTTAGACATAATATGTCTGTGTTGCTTTAAGCCACTGATTTGTGGTCCTTTATAACAGCAGCAACAGGAACTAATACAGTGGCCTTGCTCTGCAATGTGGTATCGATTTTCTTTGGGTCTTAGCCAAAACTTTCATTGGAAATAATTTTGAAACCAGAATTTTGTATCCAGCCAAACTGTCATGAAGCTTAAGGGACAAAAATGATATTTTCTTACACGGAAGTAGTAAGAATGCTTATGTCCAACACCTTAAAAGAAACACACATACATATACACACACAACTAAAGGACGCACTCTAGCAGAATGAAAAGCGACATATTAAAGACAGAGGCTTGGGGTCCAGGCAACTGTGGAACGAATTCAGGGGCAGGAGAAATAAATGTTGGGACTACAGTCTCGCAGGAGGTCTAGAAAGCAGGAAAGAAAGAAGTTAAAGAATAAAAATAGTTTCTGTTCAACAAACTCTGAAAACTAACAGGAAGATCTTTATCTGTGATAAGAAAACATCTGTTTTTCTTTCAATAATGAGAAAGGAGTTATTCATAGAGAACCAAGGAAAGAGCAGCTGCATGAGGTGGTTGTGGCGGCTCTGCAGGTGAGCCCGCCCAGCTCCATTGGCCTTGCTGTGCCCTGGAGTGGCAGCTCTGCAGGTGAGCCCGCCCAGCTCCATTGGCCTTGCTGTGCCCTGGAGTGGCAGCTCTGCAGGTGAGCCCGCCCAGCTCCATTGGCCTTGCTGTGCCCTGGAGTGGCAGCTCTGCAGGTGAGCCCGCCCAGCTCCATTGGCCTTGCTGTGCCCTGGAGTGGCAGCTGCTGCAGGTGAGCCCGCCCAGCTCCATTGGCCTTGCTGTGCCCTGGAGTGGCAGCTGCTGCAGGTGAGCCTGTCCAGCTCTGTCGGCCCTGCTGTACGCTGGACTGCAGTGGTTCTCGCAGTGTGGTCCTGGGCCCAGCTGTGCAGCATTGCCTGGGAAATGGTTAGAGATGCTCATTTCCAAGCCCCACCCCAGCTCCGCCCGGTCAAGTTTGGGAGCCACTGCCTAAGTGTGTGTTGCAGCTGGGAAAGCCAAGCTGTGTATGTACCCCAGGCTCCCTCAGCCTGGGGTTGTCCTGTGGCCAAGCGCCTGCCAGGCTGATGCCCATGACCTGCAAATGTGGATGGGAGGATCCTGCGGGAGGCTGGATCTGGCTGCCAGCACAGAGAGGCATTGGTGTGTCTGCAGCAGGGGCAGGCAGATGGCCCGCTAGCTGGCCTCTAGTTCATGGATGTGAAGAGGCTGGGTATGGGCCACCTGTGGCGCTGGCATAGATGGTGCATGAGACACTGAGAGCCCACAGCCAATGGAGGAAGGGCAGTGGAATCTGACCCCCAGATAGAAGGCAAGAGAGCATGGCTTGGAGACCCAGAGTTGAGGCAGTGGCTTCCTGGTTCTTGTTTGCCTAGTTGTTCCCTGCCTCCCTGGGCAGCTTCCTTGGTGGCTTTGAGAGTCATTCTCGAGGCTAAGCCTTCAGCCTGGGCCTCCAACCCTCCCAGCAATTTCACAACCCCATAATTTTATGTCTCAAATTCCTTTTGCTTAAACTAGCCAGAGTGGGTTTTGTTCTCTGGGACTGAACCCTCACAAGTGAAAAGATCATGGTTCGACTACGTGGACCTAAGATGAGATGTGAGGTTGAGCACTGATTGGATGCGAGAAAAGAATCCATTTGGCCCGTATGCCTGGCGTGCTCTCCTTCCAGAATCATTCAGGTGGGCTGCAAGGCCTCATGGGTAAGTGACACAGGAGAATCCTCACTGATGGGTGTAAATTCCTCCACACTTCAGTTTGCTGCGTCCACGACTGTCAACATTCTTCTGCTAAGTGCATTAGAAGAGAAAATAAAAGGGGGATTTTATGACCCATTTTGTGTTGACAGCCTGTTCAGAAATCTCCCACCAGACGGTGGGTCAGAAGGGAGGCAGCAGGAAGTGCTGTGAAGGGTGGGTCACCTGCTGACACAAAACGGTGCCTGACAGTGCACCTGACAAGACAGAATCCCCGACACCAAGATGTGGGCTTTGAGTACAGCTGATTCCAGGCGGCGACATGGAATGAGCCCACAGCAGTGGCTGCTTCGAGTCATATGTATCAGCTTCAACCCATGTTTTAGGCTTCCTCGATTCCTTCTCAGAAGACATTGATAGAGGCCACACAAGTGTGAGGTGACAGTCAGAGTGAGATATGGGATGAGGGGCCCTCCCCACCGTCCTGTCGCCACCTTGTTTGAGAGAAGCACCTGGTAATGGAAACACATGGAATTATGTTTTCTTCTCTACAAAGCAGATCACGCTACTTTGCAGAAAACAGTACTTGTATAATGATAGTATTATAATCTCTATTGGCTTTAGTTTTAGAATTAACCGATAGGCAATTCAGTCATTAATTCAGGATTTAATTAATGGGAGTCCACGATAGATACAGAACAAAATTGAATAGGCTTAGAACTGACGAATGAAAAACCGTGGTGGGAGGGGGCGGGGGAGACGGAGGAGGAGGTGCAGGTGTGGAAACACAATTCCCTTTACCTTGCATAATAGGAAATTAGAAAACTCACCGGTATCGCCAGTGGAACAAGAGGTGGAGGTTTCTGTATATTTTTAGAGTTAAAGATATCAAATTAATGAAACAAAAACCGTTGTTATAACTAAAAAATTCCGGAAGGAAGATAAGGAAGGTAGGAGACGCTGTGAGCAGAGTGATTCATCTTTGAGTGGGGAGGCTACCAACAAAACAGAGGCACGCTTGTTATTCCCATCATTGCGGGGCAGCAGAACCTTGGGACCAGACTGGAGGGTGGGGCAGTGGGAGACACTGAATTTTTTAAATGTCACTCCTGATTGTTTGATTTTTAAAAACCATATGTGAATATGCTTCTCTCTCCCTCTTCCTGTCTCTGTCTCTCTTTCTGTCACACACCCAAACACCCTATGGATCTTACAAAATAAAAAGCAGCTGGTCTCTCAAAATCTGGCCTCTTGAAATGTGGAGCTGTAGGAATGGGGCGGCTGAGGGAGAGCACAGCAACTCTCTAACGAGGTGTTAAAGCAGAGACCCTCGAGATGGCTCTCTGATCCCAAAGGCAGCATCCGAATGTCCCTTACAGACACAGCATACTCGAAGTCTGGGATCAGAATCCTTTCTGCTTCTGTCGTTCTGTGTGGCCGTCTCCCCGTGTCGGAGGGTGGTGCCCAGCGCAGGGTGGCGTGCAGGCCACAGGCATGGGTGAGCATGTTTCACCTCCCAGGCGCAGCCACCCATCTGCAAAGCCCTGGGAAAGGCTCTCTCTGATCCATTGCGGTCATTTGCTTTGTTTTTCTAAATAACAGCAGATTACATTTGCACAGCTTTATTTTTGTTACTTCCAAAGCATGTTTATGGAGCTTAGGCCACATGCCCCAGGTGGCCCTGAGAAGCCAGCTGCACCTGGGGCAGGGCCAAGCAGGGAGACAGCTGGGTCCAGAGGGCCTGGGACTCTTCACAGGGACTGATGCTCAGGGAAACCAAAGGCCCAACTTCTGCTTTAGGGACTGCAGCATCCCAAGGAAGAGGAGCCTGGCAGGGACAGCTGGGAGGCCGTGGCAAAGCAGCCCAGTGACCCGGCAGGAGGCCATGAGCCGGCAGAGAGAGAGAGAGAGAGAGACAGCGAGAGAGCTGCATTGGAGGCAGAGAAGGAATCAGCTTTCTCCTGGGTCTGGGTAGCCAACTTTGCCTCCTCTACGACCCGCCCGGCTGCCGGCCAGAATGTGCATTTACAACTGCGGTTCCGGGGGCAGGTGTGGACATGGGCTCAGGGCTGGCCTCACATGCCCCTCGTCCCTGTGATGGTGACCGAGGTGTAGTGTGGACCGCAGAACCCCCGTGCGAGACCTCGCCAGGCCTGCCGCTGGGGCACGTCCCACCGGCCATGGAGTCTTCAGTCTGCCTCGTTGGTCGGTCTCCCCATTCCATCAGCTGAAGGTTTTCAGAAGTTAAATTCAAAGTTGCTGGTGGTTTTGAGTCACCTTTTTTTTTTTTTTTTCAATAGCGACTCGAGTGAAAATTAGGCTGTTGTGTGGGTGGCTGTTAAGGGTGCTTCATTTCCACATCGGAGAGCTGCCCACACAGCAGATTTTAGTAGCACTTAAAGTGGGACCTGATTTTGCCTCTCAGCTGCTACATTAAAATAAAATGCCCTTAAGCTGATTATAAAGATACTAATTTAAATGCATGGATACCATTTCCTGGGAGGAAAAATGTCTTCATTGATTCTGAGACCTCATGTACCCTAGGGGTGCATGCCACCTTCTAGCACTCTGTAGCAGAGACGGCTGGGGGTGGGGGGTGGATGCAGAGGGGCGCTGGGCGGTGAGTCCTGGCTCTGTTGCTGGCTTGCCATGTGGTTTCAGTGAGTCACTTCTCTTGGCGTCTCAGCCTCTGTCCACGTAGGGATATTCACCCCACTGGTCCACCTGACTGTGTTACTGTGAAGACTGGATGGGTGACCCAGTGGCAAACCCTGGACACCTGCTGAGCAGTCCTCTATGAATCACCGCCCCTCACCCTCAGGTGGGCCAGGGCATGGTAGGGCGGCCACCATCACCACATCAGACCAATTTGATTCAACCTTTATGTAACAAAGTTGTAAGTTGTTTTGCAGTTGCCATGGACACCCAGGTTGAAGGGCACATAACTTGAGCATGCCCAGATGAGCCAAGCATGCACCCATGGGCAGAACCCAAGTGCTCAAACCTAGGAGCGGGGATGGAATTAGGAAGTGGATGCCACACAGCAAGATCCAGGATCCAATCAGATCAAGCCCTGGCATCACCCCATAGCATGATCCAATCAGATCACTCCTCCAGGAATCACGTTATTGTAAGATTCAATCAGATCAGACCTCATTACCCTATGCTTATAAAACTCAACCCAAACCCCAGCTCAGGGAGACAGATTTGAGTGTTTCCTCCTGTCTCCCTGTCAGTCAGCTCACAATAAACCTTTCTCCCTGCAAAAAGCCAGTGCTTTGGTGTTTGGCTTTCTGTTGTGTGGGTACAGATGGACACCATTTGGTTTGGTGATTCCACTGCTCTTGCATTTGCCCCCAACCTGAATTTTCTTTGAGCTCCTTTGGGAGAATGTCATGCCTTCGCCTTCCCTCATTCAGTCTGTTACAACAACCTAACTAGTCTTGTTTCTCTTCATTTCACCTTCCAGGTGGTTGCCTGAGAGCTCTCTGGCATGCAGGTCTGAGCGTGTGGCTCCCAATGTCAAAATCTTCAGTTTCAGTTTCTTTTCACCGTTCTGTGGTGAAGCCTTTGCAGTCTCCTCCTGGCAGGTGAAGGTACTAAATTCCTTGAGCAGGTAGGTGAAGGGGCTCGATCCCTTGACTTCTCCATGGTACCATGGACAGCCTCCACTGTAAACTGCTTTCTATGGTTTGGATATTTGTCCCCTCCAAACCTCATGTTGAAATGTGATCTCCAGCAATGAAGGTGAGGCCTGGTGGGAGGTATTCAGATCATGAGGGCGGACCCCTCATGAATGCCTTAATGCCAGCCTCTTGGTGATGAATGAGTGTCACTCTATTAGTTTACACGAGAGCTGTTTAAAAGAGTGTGGCACCCCTCTCCTCTCTCTTTGTCTCCCTCTCTCGCCTCTGCTCCCCCTTTGCCTTCCACCATGATTAAAAGCTTCCTGACAGCTTCCCCAGAAGTAGATGCTGTTGCCATCCTTCTTGTACAGCCCGCAGAACCATGAGCCAAATAAACCTCCTTGCTTTATAAATTACCCAGCCTCAAGGATTCTTTTATAGCAACCCAAAACAGACAAACACGCTATCATCCCGGATAGCTCTGATCACCCATCCCCCCACTAGACTGTGAGTTTCTAGAGAATAGAAGCCAACGCCGACCCATCATAGTGTCCCTTGTAGGCACTCAGGGATGTTTCTTGACTGAATGGATGGACGGGAGATTTAAGGTATCCTTTTTGTTGGGAACGTTCTTCTCTTTCTGCTTAACTTTCTAGATTCATCTAGCTATAGGCCACATCCTCTGAGGAAGAATTCTTAGAAATTCCTTCAGGTAAACGTCATTCCCTCTAGGTCCCTGGGTAGACTTTTGTCTGAGCACACACAAAGGTTTATTTCACTGAGTTGCTTATAGGACCCTGGTGTTCCCCCAGCCAATGCCAGTTTCCAAACCATTAGATGAGCCCCTATAACGTGGTGGGGGACAATTTTGATTTGGAGTCTTTTTTTTCTCTAGAATCTGGGGTCTAATCAGGGTTCTGGGGGAGGTACTCCATGGCTGACTCTAACATAGATGACCCCACACCACTATCCACAGAGGGCTTGGATGGTGGATGCTGTGGTTTGAATATCTGCCCCTGCTAAAACTTGGGTTGAAATGTGCTCCTCGGTGTTGAGAGGTGGAAACTTTGAGAGGTGATTGGGTCATGAGGCTCTGCCCAAGGAATGGATTAATCCATTCATGGAATGATGGAATCATGGTGTGAACTGAAAAAGTCACAAAATCTATAGATTTAGAAAGGAGGGTTTATTTCTAAAGGAGGGCACCACAACCTGCAGGCAGGAAGTGGAGCCTCCAGCTGAACGGAAAAGCAAGCTCTTTAGGGAGGCAGGAATTTGTGCTGAATGGGCGGGCTAAGTGTACCTATTCAGCAGCTGTAGGAGGAGCTATGAATATTCACAAGGGGGAGATGCGCACAGGCGTAGTCACTGAACATGTATGTTACACATGTCCCACGTTCACTATGGGATGGAGAGGGAGAAACATTTAAATGTGTTACAAATAGGCCCTATACGTCAAAAGGTGAAGCAGGGACACAAAGGCCCTCCCTGTGCAGCTCCACAGACTGCACAGAATCATTCCACGGTCAGTGGTCTCTTATCGAAAAGGAATGCGGGTCAGGTGCTGTGTTAAAACTGCAGAATGGAGGGTGGGTATCGGGAGGCCGGTTGACATCAGCAGCAGAGCAAGTCTTTCAGTAGGGTTGGTTTCTGTCCATCCCTAAGGAAAGAAAGGTGGTTAGGGAAGGAGGGGTGGAAAGGGATGGGTCTGGTCTCCTGTCATGGCCAGGAGCTCAGTTCTTTTTAAGGTTTCTCTTCAGTCCCCTTAGCTGAGAGGGGTCTGTTCTGTCAGTTGAGGGACTTAGGATTTTATTTTTTCTTTTGCAATGGGTTATGCTGAGAGGGGAACTGGTGGCTTTAAAGAAGAGGACAGAGACCTGAGCTGGGACACTCAGCCCTTTCACCATGTGATGCCCTGCACCGCCTCGGGACCCTGCAGAGTCCTCATCAGCAAGAAGGCCCTCGCCAGACACAGCCCCATGACCTTGGACATTGTAGCTTCTACAACTGTAAGAAATAAATTACTTTTCTTTATAAATTACCTGACTTCAGGCATTCTGTTATAAGCAAGAGAAAATGGCTAAGACAGTGGAAACATGTCCCATCAATCAGTCTGTCCTATGCTGAGGTCTGCAAGGATGACACCCCCTACCTAAGGGCACCCTACCCCCCTGTACCAGATCAGTACTGTACCAGATCAGTACCACTGGATTACAAGGTGAGGCACACTCTTCTTTCCAAAGGAGAGGAGGCAAAGCCCAGAGGGCACGGCAAGGCTGGGGCAGGACCACTGCTGTGCTGGTGACCTGACTGCCCCTGTGCTGCCTTGAGACAACCCTTCACCAGCAGGTGCTCCTCCGATGTCTGACCCGTCTCTTTCACCTCCATCTCTTCTCCACCTAGATGCCTAGGCATGGCAGGCTGGGGTGGTTGGCTCTAGGTCCACGGGCAGAAGGAAATGTGAGTGCTCCAGTTCTGGTTCCATTTCTTCCTTAGAGAAAGTGGCAGCTGACTGCTTAATAAAATCAGCTGGAAGTGAGCATACTTTCCCAAGGGCATGCATTCATATTTCTTGAAGGTATCATGGTCTAACCTCATAGTGAGGAAGGACTGTGTCTCCCTTTGGCTCTGGGTTTACCCTTTTTTGGAACTACAGACCCCAATGATGAGAGTTTTAGGCTCTTTCCTGCCTGGCTGGCCTGGCTGCCATCCTAGAGGAATAGCATAATTGATGGCTTGTCTCTTTGGTACATGGTAAAATGGTTCCCATCTCTGACGTGCCCATTCTGATTAAATTCTGCTAACTTCCTTTTCTCCCTCTAATGATGGGGGTGGCCTGCCATTTGCTGGTTTGTTCTGCCATATATCTGTTTCCACCACTGGGCTTGAGGGCAGATGCCTCACTTATTGCTCACTATATTCCCAAGGCCTAATAGAAGACTTGATCTAGCGTCAAGTACTTCCTTGATGTTTGTGGAATTCAAGAAGGGAAAAAATGAACGCTGGGGAACAGAGGTTAAAAATCCATGTGGAAGAAGAAAAAGGAGGGGGGTTCTGTGAAGATGGGATTCCTTGCCCAGCCCAGCCAGCCTGGGGGATGAAGGAGACAAGGAGGCCTGCGTGGTTGGAGAGGGATCGTTATGCGACGGTGTTCCATAGCCTCCAGATGCATGGCCAACCCTCTCCCTCTCTTTTCCTGAGCCAGGTGGTAGAGGAGCTGACAGCCACGAACAGGATTGCTCTGGGCAGACCTCAAGCCTGGACTGTATGCTCCCTGAGATTTTCCACACAGCAGGAAGTCACCTGCTCTTTCTGAAAACTGACAGAGGTTTTCCTCCCCAAAACCAAGGGAAGGGGTCTCTAGGGATGCCTGCAGGCAGGGGAGACTGCATTCTGCTTGCTGGGGGCATCTGCTTGGATGGTGCCTGCCTTGTCTTATCTGATGCTGTGAGCAGGAAAAAAGAGAAGCAGGGAGATGGCAGGGGATTACGGGGAGATAGGTGGCATGGCCTGAATCCCCACCAGTGGGCAAGGCTCCCCTGATGTTCATTCAGCAGACTCAGAGGAAGGTGTCTAGGCCTGAGCTGTATGGCTGGTGCCTGACTCTGCTTGTGAGACCATCCCTGGGGTTAAAGAGACTGAACTGGAGCCATTGGGAGGAGCGGGCAGAGAGTCTCCCTTAAGATCTTCATAGGAACCCAGACATGCACTAGCAAGTGTAATAGCAACACAGAGAGCACTTCTAGGCATTTAGGTTGGGCCAGAGAACCTACAGGCCCTCACTAAGGAAACCTCTCTGGTCCTTCCTCTTCTACCCCAGAGAGGTAAGCCATGGAAAGCAGGCTCTGTGTCCCCACCCAAATCTCATGTCGAATTGTAATCCTCAGTGTTGGAGGAGGAACCTGGTGTGAGGTGATCGGATCATGGAGGTGGACGTCCCCCTTGTTATTCTCATGACAGTGAGTGCTGGGGAGACCTCAGGAAACTTACAATCATGGCGGAAGATGAAGAGGAAGCAAGCACATCTTACCACGGCAGAGCAGGAAAGAGGACGTGAGGGAGGAAGCACCACACACTTTGAAACAACCAGATCTCATAATAACTCATTGTGAGCCAATCAGCAGTGTGAGAACAGACGAACACAAAAGTAAAGTCGTTCCACGCCAATTCCTTTCTCAATAGGTGGGCTGGATGTTGCACATTGGAAAGCAGAGGCATGGAAGCTCCACCATGCAGGTCTTGTTCTTGCTCTCCTTTTACCTCCCCAGGAGCCATGTGAGCTGGAGATTATTGGCCCCATTCTTACACAGATGAGCACTAAGGTTCAGAGAGGTCAGAACCTTGGCCAGGGCCACACAGTGGGCAAGGGGCAAAACAGAGAATTCAAATGCAGAGTGAGACTCTACCACCTACCCCACAGGGATTAATGTTTATTGAGCACCTATTATGTAACTTTTGCTTTTCATAGCTCTCTGTCTCCCAACTGGGAGAAATAAATTCCTTTTCTTTTCAAATTACCCAGTTTCAGGATAATTTATAAATTGCATTATTTTACTAGGGAAGAAACTGAGTCTCAGACAGGAAGGTATTCACCCATGCGAGTATGGCACTAGCAAACTGGAGACTGGAGTTTGCACCCCAGTGAGTCTGACTCCAAATTAAACGCTCTTCCCAGTATTCCCCAGCTGTTCCATCCACGGACCTGTAGGATTCCTTGAGCAGAACCCAGCTCAGAAGGCACGGTCTAACCCTAAGAAAAGAATTGTGTTGATCTTTGGGCTCAGCTTAAAATTCAGTCCTCTGACTGAGCTTTTCTCTGATTTTGAAAAGTGCTCTCCACTCAAGCCCTTGCTGTTTGGTCTGAAACCACAAGTTTCCTGCAGTGTAGACAGAAAACTGGGCCAGATCAGACAAAGCCCTGGCCCTCCAGTGCTCGTGAGCGAGCTGTTTCTGCAGGGTCTCTTGGCCTTCTGAAGATGGATTTGGGGTGATACGGTTAAAAAACAGCAGCATTTGGTCTTGGGGATGCCACTTTAAAACCCCTTAAAAATAAATGTCAAGGCTCTTTATCTTTGTTGAAATCCTGTCTCTATGGCTCTGGGTGGGGGTGCCCCTCAGAGCCTGCTGCCTGGGCTGAGCTGGGAGGTGGACATTTCCCTGGGCAACTGGAATGCAGTCATGGATACTGCTTGTAGGGGCTTTAATTACAAGTTTTCTGGCATAAAAGTTTGCTTTTAAAAATAGAAAGCGTGCCAGCAAATACGTAATATTTGCTTTGAAGTACTGAATTCCCAGAATTAGGTTTCAGCTTTTCCTTCGTGGCGGGCTACGGATCCCTGGAGTCCTTCTTGGTCCTTGGAGAGGCCACATTATTTAGTTCTTCTCTCCAATTTCTAACTTCACCTTTTTCCTCGCTTTTAATTTTAATCTCTGCAGCTTGAAAGTGATAGCAATGAAGTCGGAAGCTCAGGTCTGTGTCCCAGCAACGTTGGTTAGTAACTGTGTGACCTTGAGCAGGTCTCCTAACCTTTCAGAGGCTTCTTCTCTCCCTCTGTAAAGAACAAGGGTGCAGTGGCTAGCACCTGTAATCCCAGCATTTTGAGAGGCTGAGGTGGGAGAACGCTTGAGCTCAGGAGTTCAAGACCAGCCTGGGCAACATAGACCCTGCTTCTACAAAAAATGCAAAACTTAGCCAAGCTCAGTGGTGTGCCTGTAGTTCCAGCTACTCAGGAGGCTGAGGTGGGAGGATCACTTGCAGGCAGGGAGGCTGAGGCTCAGTGAGTCAAGATTGCACCACTGCACTCCACCCTGGGTAACAGAGTGAGACCCTGTGTCAAGAAAAGAAAAGAAAAAAGAAAGAGAGAGAGAGGGAGAAAGAAAGAGAGAGAGGGAGAAAGAAAGGAAAGAAAGAAAGAAAAAGAATAAGGGCAGTATTTGCAGAGCTGTGGAGAGGCATAAAGGCTCAATGGGCGAATCTGAAGCATTGAAGCCCATTAATGCTTGTTCATTCTTACAAACAAATTTCCTTTTGAAGCCCATCTTTCTTGTTCTATTCTGAGTCTTTATCTGTTTGGTATGCTTTTAGGTGTTATTTTTTCTCTCTCTCTCGGATGAGAAAAACACACACGGCTTCCTTCCTTCCCTCTCCACCTTCTGTCTCTCTGCAAGGCTTGTTCCACTTCCCCCTCATCTCTCCCGGAAGCCTTCGTCATTTACCTGGTTTTCCTTCCTTCCCTCTTCACCTTCTGTCTCTCTGCAAGGCTTGTTCCACTTCCCCCTCATCTTCCTGAGCTACAGTCATCTCTCCCGGAAGCCTTCATCATTTACCTGGTTTTCATTATTTCTCTTTAACTAGCATTTACCATAAGCCTCAATCTAGCAGGCACATCTTAGATGTTTGCTCATTTTGGTACAACCTTGTTTTTCTCCCCCAACTTCCTCTCATCCAGAAGGATTTGAAATGTTCCTAAGAAGCACTGAAATGGACTATATAGGAAAGTGGGGGCTGGCTGTTGGTTTCTTGCCAAAGGTCTTAGTGATTTCCATTTTCGCTCTTCCATCTTGCTATTTGGCTTAGAGTCGGGGGTGGTGGTGAGAAGGGACATTGGTGTAAGAACCAAAATGTTATAACTTGTCATCAAAAGATGTGAAAGCCCACAGAGAAAAATCTTCTTCAGAATATTAGGGAGACACTGGCTTGGAAATTGGAGAGACCTCATTTCAAACCCCTAATGGCTACTTCAGCTTCCTTTATTTCTAAAGGTCATAGTCTTTTTCACCATATTTAAAGACATATGTTTAGATATTTAATGCACCCAGAATTTACCTGTGAAGCAGGGAGCCATCTTCATCTTTTTCTAAATGAGTAGCCCATTGTAACAATACCATTTGTCGATTAGTCTGCCTTTTTTTCCTACTGTTCTAGAATATCATCTTTGTCATATGGTAAGTATATAATCTATAGTTCTGTTTCTGGGTGCTCTGTTCTGTTCCATTGATTTTTCTATCCCTTTGCCAGTAATTACTGTTAGAAAGCTTGAGTTTCTGAGCCAGAATATTCATGGCCACTCATAATTTACTTTTTAAAAAAAAACATGAATAAAAGGGTGGTTAC
The DNA here is from genome assembly GCF_049354715.1 of Callithrix jacchus. NCBI lineage: Eukaryota > Metazoa > Chordata > Mammalia > Primates > Cebidae > Callithrix > Callithrix jacchus. The sequence continues at coordinate 103,995,211 of NC_133515.1, forward strand.
AGAATCCCTTATTCCTACAAGCCATCTGGTATTCTCCAACACTTGTAAAAAAATAATGTAAAGCAATAATTTAGATTTCTATTTGATTATTTTAGAAATCATTTTGAGCACCCTTGTTTAAGATATTTGCTAAATCTTTGAACTGAAGAGAAGGAAAATCCTGCATGCTTAATTTAGAAGATGTTTGCCTGATGGACGCTGGTTTATCTTCAGCTTGGGGAAAACAAATCGAACTTGGATAAATTCTCTTACTTTTCAGTTCCGGTACTGATCATCAGTTAACCATCGCCATGCCGCCCTGCTCTGAATTTGAGGTGGGATGTGGCGATCTTCCATTCCTGGCCCTGCAGCCTCCTTTTGGATGTGGAATGAGAACCTCACAGTCACCTTCCAAATGCAGTTGTCAAAGGTTCCTGGGGTTTGGAGAGGGGTTGGCCACAGGTCGCCAGCTGTCACCTGAGCAGCTGTCACTGATGTCCAGAGCACACCTATCAGGTTTCATGAATTGTTTAAAAATGTCCAATTTTGGAAAGTAAATCGAGTTTTTGGAGCTATGTAAGGTGGGGAGCATTGGCTGAGCACCTGGTTTCTTCCTCAATACCTAGACACGATACTTATGGAAATCAGTTTGGGTCTTCTGATCCACAGGAGTAGGTGGATCGTCCCTGGGAGGAAACTGAGGCTAAGAGAGTTTCTGTAACTTGTCCCTATTGACTCAATTTGTAAGTAATGGATTAGGAAGCCAAAGCCCCACCTATGAGACCCACATGCCTTCCACCCACCAGGCTTCTGTTCCCCGGTGATGGATTCAGACTCTGCTCACTTCCGGTCCCAGGTGTCCTACAGCAGACCATGACCGTGACTCATCAGCAGGCTCAACCAAGGTCAAGGCCAATGCCTGTTACTATTTCTGACAATTGTTCTACATTTCAGGTACTGAATCGCCTTGTTGCTTTAGGCACAATTATGTATCTGTAACGCCAGATTTGATCATTCCTGTCTATTCCTTCCCTCTCTTTCTCTTATGTAATCATTCAGCACACTCCTTGCAAGACGTTCAGTGATAATATGGAATTTCTGCCCTCTAGGAACCTGCAGTGCGATGGCGTGTGTAAGTAATAACAGCTGACGTTCACCGAACACTGTTTCTCAGGCACCATTCCAGGAACTTTACACGTGTCCTATCATGAACTCCTCTCAAGAATCCTATGAAATCAGATCCAGTATTATGCCCATTTAGTATAGGAGAAAATGAAGGCAGGAAGCTCACACAGATAGGGAGTAGCAGAGCCGTGCTTTGAATCCAGGTGGTCTGATAGGAAGACCACACTCTCAAACCTGGTGCTGGCCCACGATCCACAGAAGGGAGCAAAGGCGGATGAGCATCTGAGGCTGCCTTGGGCTTAGAGATATTTAATCTGGAAGATGAGTCTAAGAGGCCATTCTTGCTCACATTGCTACAGAGTAATACCTGAGACTGGGTCATTTATTAGAAAAGAGTTTTAACTGGGTCATGGTTCTGCAGGCTGTACAGGAAGCACAGTGGCATCTGCTTCTGGGGAGCCCTCAGGGACCTTTTACTTATGGCAAAAGGTGAACCTGGAGCAGGCAGTTCACAGGATGGCAGGAGCAAGAGAACAAGGCAGGGAGGAGCCACACACTTTTAAACCACCAGAGTGCCCAAGAACTCACTCCCTACCGCAAGGACAGTACCAAGGCGGGGATGGCCCTAAACCATTTGGGAGAAATCTGCCTCCGTGATCCAATCACCTCCCACCAGGCCCCACCTCCAACCCTGGCGATTACATTTCAACATGAGATTTTGGCAAGGACATACATCCAAACTATATCAGTGAGCGGCCGGGAGCAGTAGGTCACACTTGCAATCCCAGCACTTTGGGAGGCTGAGACAGGTGGATCACCTGAAGTCAGGAGTTCAAGTCCACCTGGCCAACATGGTGAACCCCTGTCTCCACTAAAAATACAAAATTAGCTGAGTGTGATGGCACACGCCTGTAATCCCAGCTACTCAGGAGGCTGAGGCAGGAGAATCACTTGAACCTGGGAGGTGGAGGTTGCAGTGAGCCGAGATCCTGCCATTGCACTCCAGCCTGGGCAGCAGAGAGAGACTCTGTCTCAAAAAACCGAACCGAAACCAAAACAAACAAAAAATCCAAACTACATCAATGAGGAAGAATGTCCCAGCCACCCACAGCGGGTGGATGCGGAAGGCTCTCGTGGTGGAGGGAACTGCACAGGCAGAGGCCTGGAGGAGGGTGTCTGATGGATGGATGAAGTCATGAGCTTCTCAGTGGTCATTTCATGTTCGTGGCTTATTGTGTCCTGGGATCATAATACCAGATATAATGAACCAGCTTAATCCTACAAGAAATTTGAAACAGTGAAGCCCTCGAAGTTTGGAAGTTTGAGGGACTAGACTAGGGAGCCCATAAAGAAACATTGTTCATACTTGAAATACAACCTCCGCCTGCAACCGCCTCTCCCAGTCTTAGCTTGGGTACCATGGGAGCTCTTTGGGCGAGCAGCAGAAGAGAGTTCTGCTAAACAAGCATGCGCTAGGCCGGGCGCAGTGGCTCAAGCCTGTAATCCCAGCACTTTGGGAGGCCAACGCGGGTGGATCACAAGGTCAAGAGATCGAGACCATCCTGGAAAGGAAAATACAAAAAATTCGCTGGACATGGTGGCATGTGCCTGTAATCCCAGCTACTCGGGAGGCTGAGGCAGGAGAATTGCCTGAACCCAGGAGGCGGAGGTTGTGGTGAGCTGAGATCGCGCCATTGCACTCCAGCCTGGGTAACAAGAGCGAAACTTCGTCTCAAAAAAAAAAAAAAAAAAAAACAAGCATGCGCTATGCCTAAGTCTGTGCTGGATGATCAAAATTCAGGCAATTTCCCTGCCCTCTGACGAGCCCAGGCTAACAGAGGGTACAGACAGACCAGCGAATACAAGATGGCAGCACAGTGTGATATGTGGACAGGCTGGGGTTCTGCAGGGAGCGTAGCTGGGAGCATCTAACACCCCCTAATCCCCAACCGCATGTGGAAGATTTCTCTCTCTCTCTCTCTCTCTCTCGTTTTTTTTCTTTTTTGTAAGACAGAGTCCTGCTTTGTCATACAGGCTGGAGAGCAGTGGTGTGATCTTGGCTCACTGCAATCTCTGCTGCCTGGGTTCAAGTGATTGTCCCACCTCAGCCTCCCAAGTGGCTGGGATTACAGGCACTTGCCACCAGCCCTGGCTAATTCTTGTATTTTTAGCAGAGATGGGGTTTCACCATGTTGACCAGGCTGGTCTTGAACTCCTGACCTCAGATGACCCTCCTGCCTCGGCCTCCCAAAGTGCTGGGATGATAGGCATGAGCCACCCACGGTGTCTGGCCTGCCCTGAGTTCTTGGTGGTCTTAGCTTCTTACTTCTCTTGGAACCATGAGCTTTCAGAGTCATCACTGATGAACCTTCCCCCTTTAACCCCTGTGACGGAGGGTCATCGTGCACCGGTTACCAACTTGTCTGAGTCTTGTGAGACAGAAACTCCCACACACGCAGCAAGTTACATGAGGTGGATTTATTTCTTACAGATGGGCAGCAAAGGCAACAGAGGCTTGGCATTCATGAGGAGCTGCTACCCTGAGGCTTGGGAAAGCTGCCGGGTGGATGGAGTCCTGTCTTCAAGCGCCCAAGGCTGGCCCTGGGTTTTATACCCTGGGGAACCTGGCTGCGTAGTATTCCACGGTCTATCTGGATCACATTTTCTTTATCCAGACCACCCTTGACAGGCATGTGGGTTGTTGATTCCATGTCTTGGCTCTTGTGACTAGTCCAGCTGTGACTTTCTTGAGAGTCGGATTCAGTAGGATTCCTCTCAGTTCCTAGCCAATGCCACCAGAGTTGTCCCAGAGTGGGAGCTGCCAGCCATCTCCAGGGCTTCGACAATGCCTGTGCATGCTGGTGACTGCCCATGCTTCCTGGGGCCGTGGCCTGCTCTCCTTCCTGCATTCTGCAACAGCTGCCCAACTGACCTCCTCGGCCTGCCATCCAGCCTTTTCCATTATTTTTCCTCTATGCTGCTGGGATAAAAACGGAGTGTCGGTGTGTTCTCAAACGGGCGATACGATGAGGAACTTGTAACTCATCTCTTGATCCTTTTCCCCACCCGCACACCACTTCTCCAGACTCCAGTTGACCTGAAGCCCAAACCCTTTGCGCTCTCGCACCTCCAGTCTTTGATTTCTTCATCACTCTCTTCCTGGAATTCACCTTCCTGCCACCCCGACCCTTGGTCTCATCCCCTCTGGTCTCTCAGGACGCCCACCCCTCCGGAGTGTGGCCTGCCTCTTGCAGTGCTCACACACCTCCCCAGGCTTCCTGCTCTGCTCACACCATCACACTAGTCTAGCTGTTTACAATGCTGCCTGCGTCAGAGCCCTGGAGTCTGTGAGCACAGGATCAAGCCCCTGGTTTTCCCTGTGTCCCCACATCTGGCGTTGGCTTGGGTGGATGCTGTGTGAATGGATGCATCTGCCGTAGTCTCACGCAGCAGAGTGGGGCCCAGGCCTGTGTCCCCTTGGCCTCCTCCTTCTGCCGCAGCATCTGTGCCTGCTCAGACTCTGCCTACGGATTCTGGGAACAACCTCCTGTCTCTGCAGAAAACGGCTCAAAGCCCTCCTCAGATTTCAGGTCCTCCCAGAAGGCTTCTCAGACGAGGTGGGCTGAATAAGGCTCCTCACCTCCCTCAAGCTTCCGGGATGAGAAATGCTCTTTCCTTCTCTGTCCCTCTAAGCTGACCAAATAAGAAAAATGTAGGGCCTAAAAACAGAAACCAACAAATTGAACTTCATCATAGAAATGGAGTGAGTGACTGCGTGTGTGTGGGTGTGAAAACTGAGCAGAACTTGAACTCACCATCTGGACACGCGTCCAGGGCCTCCAAGCCCCTCAGAAACACACCAGGGAGAAAAGACGGTGCAACCACGAGCTCTAAGAGGTTCATGTGTCCTTGGGGAAGGAAGAAGGGCTTGTCACATTCGTTTTTACTCAATCTGCTACTCTGGAAAATTTCAAATATATTTAAACATTGGGAGAATAGTAGAATAGGCTGTCATATACCCACCACCAGCTTCACCAATGATCAAATTATTGCTCAGCAAATATAAACATCTATTCATTAGAGATTTAATGATTAATTGAAAACATTGGTTTTATCAATGTTAACAGTACATATTAAGTGTTAATGTAAATTTAAATGTTATTCCTAATGCTAATTAATTCAATTATATATTACAATAATGTATACGGTAAGGTTTAGAATGCCCAGCATTTATCTTATTTATTTATAATACAATAATATGTACAATAGGTTTACCTAACATTTATTAGGTTGATGCAAAAGTAATTGTGGTCTTCGCCATGGAAAGTGATGAGTTCTCAGTCACCTGGGCCCAGGCCCAGTTCCAGAACATTCGTGTCAGGGACAGAAGAGGTGACCTTGCTGAGCTTCTACATGGGACAAGAATCCAGTAGCCCCCCTGGGATCACCCAGTCCCTCCTTGGGTTTCATGGAACTCAAGAGGGGCCCACAAAGTAGTAAGTGTCAGCTGTTAAGGCAGCATTCTGGCTTTTGGAAAAGCTGGAAGTGAGAGTCAACTGATGTGACTTCTTGACAGCTGGGTAACATCGGCCATGTGCATAACGCCTTCTGGGACTTCATATTTTTTGTTTGGTGAATGAAAACTGTTTAAGGGACCACATGGGTTTCTGAGGAAGAAGGAAGAAAGAGGCATAGTTGGGATTCATGTGAGGCTCAAAACCGAGGTCAGAGTCTGCATGCACCCCCACCTCTCACCCCACCTGGCTTCAGATAAGCGGGGAGTGACGGGGTCCCGGAAAGGTCTCTCCGTACATGGCTCCAGCCATGGGAACAACAGCAGAGACACAGCCTCCAACTCCCTGGAGTTGGACCATCTCTGGTATTAGAAGGGTCAGACCAGCACAGAACGGGCCAAAAAGAGAGCTGCTCTTTCCCATCTGCATTTAAATAGAGTGAGAGCTGCTGAATGCCTGAGCGCTCTGGAGTGTCCACTGCGGGGGAGCTGTGGCAGGAGGAGGAAGGGAAGACCAGGGAGGAGGAAGGAGAGAGGTGGAAATCAGAAATGGGGGCTCCTGCGCCCACCGGCAGGAACACCACTACCCTAATGTTGGGGACGAGTAAACACAGACAGACTCCACCTGGATGCCTGTCAAGGGACAGCTGGGAGAGTTTGGAGCTGCTCACCCATCTGCTGGTTATCCCATACACATCACACCCGAAGGGGTTTTGAAAAGGAGTTGTTCTGACAGTTATTTAATTAGGGCTCAGCTCTGAATATGCAGCCTGGCGGTAGCTAAAATGCCTTGTCCCATCAGAGCCTAATGACATGACTTCATTACAAAAAAAGGTATAAAACTCCGACAGTGACCGTCCCTGATGACAAGTGAACATTGCTGATTAAAAGCCACCAGTTTGACTGTAAGCAGATGAGGGTGGCCTGGGAATTGGGAGGAGACTGAAAAAGGGGGTGACACTGTCAGGATGATGATCACTGGTTATGGAGACTGTGGCAATGGCCTCAGGATGGCACTCTGTCAAATGCATCAGCATCATACTCTTTAAACACCTGCAGCCTCTCCTCCTCAACAGAGCTGAAGACGGGTCCATGGGCGTCGTGACTGCTGAGGCCTCTTCACCACTGTTTCCCCTGAGTTAGTCTCGGAAATCCTCCAAAATAAACCTTGGAGGAGGACTAGTTTTTTGAAATGTTATAATGTTAACAACCACAAAACAAAATACCCTTAAAAGCGAGGGAGATACGGGGGAGCTAAGGTTTGTGGAACCACCACGTCTTTGCAAACATGGTTCATTTGACACTTACAGCAACTCTGTGAACCTGGTGGTGATATTGGTGATATGACTCCCACTGCACAGATGACACAGTGGCTCTAAGAAGTTACAGAACTCAGGTGGTGTCGGTGGAGCTGGTCCGTCCGACCCGCAACGAATTCCCTCTGCTCTCTGTGCATCCAATGCTGCTAACTGTGGTGCCGCCTTCATTTGTAGGGGCTCACGGGGCACGTGGGCCGCTTGCTCCTACCGCCCTCATGATCCTGCTTCGGGCCGTGGCGTATTGTCACCCCGTAATCGTAAGGTAAGCATCATTCTGCATTCTGCTGTTTTCACCTCATGTTGTTTGTCAACATTTTCCCATGGTGCTCGTATTTATTTTGAAAGCCTTCATAAAACCCAGTGAGTTAAAGCCTTGTGATAATTAATTAATTTAGTTTTGAGACGGATTCTCCCTTTGTCAGCAGGCTGGAGTGCAGTGGTGCGATGTGGCTCACTGCAACCTCTGCCTCCTGGTTCAAGTGATTCTCCTGCCTCAGCCTCCTGATTACCTGGGATTATAGGCACATGCCACCATGCCAGGCTAATTTTTTGTATTTTTAGTAGAGATGTGGTTTCACTGTATTGGCCAGGATGGTCTCGATCTCTTAACCGCATGATCCACCCGCCTAGACCTCCCAGAGTGCTGGGTTTACGGGTGTGAGCCACCGTGCCTGGCCTGATTTATTGATACTTAATCCTAGCGTTAGACAATGAGATTAGTTCTAGTATTTTGCTATATATGTGACACAACACCCAGTGTATCGTGCAGCAGGCAGTATTAGGGAGCGGATGAGAGTCAGCCCCACAGTCAGGCCGCCTGTGTTTGGATCCCAGAACCGCCACAGAACGCTGTATAGCTTGAGGCAGGTTTTTGACCTCTCTGTGGCTTCAGTTTCATAATTTATAAATCAGAGATAACACGAGCACCTCTCTCAGAGGCTCCGGGCCCCTAGAACAGAGAGACCTGGCTCCAGTAATGCAGAGTCTTGGGTCTGTGGCTTTCCCGTCTCAGCAGCCTCTCTTTTGGTGACCCCTCCTTTCCATGGCTGCTGCGATAATCTCTCTAACCCTAAGCCTACCAGAAACGTAGTGGCTTGGAACACAAAGTGACTAGCTTACAGTTCTGTAGAACAGAAATCCAACACGCATCTCACTGGGCTCAAATCAAGGCACCCTCCCTCCATGGAGGCGGCAGGGGAGAATCCGAGCCTCACCATGTGCAGCTTTGGAAGGCACCCGCTCCTCCCACCGACATCCCCCTTCCTCCATCCTCAAGGCCGATGGTGCTGGATGGGTTCTCGTGTTGCTCTCTGACGGCTCTCTTCCGATTTCCTCATCCACTTTCAAGGATATTGGATTCATGCAGATCATCCAGCATAATCTCCCTACTTTAAAATCAGGGGATTAGAAACCTTCATTCTAGCTGCAGCTTCATTCCCTCTTGCCTGTCTAACCCAGCCTATCCACAGGTTCTGGGGACTAGGATGTCGCCATCTTTGGAGGCGTCGTCATCTGCCTACCACCACACACTGCTGAAGCCACATATAGCCCTGCTCCCAGCTGGCCAGGTTCCAGCTAGAGTAGCCGAGGGAGACTTCCACCCCAGACCAGGAGGTGGGAGTGTGTGCATGCGTGGGCTGTGGCCTCTAGCCAGCATGCTGACAGCCTTCTCTTCACGACACAGCACCCCACCCCACCACCCTCTTGCCCCTGCAGCCTAGAGGTAGAAGCAGCTTCCTGATAGCTAGGTCACACCCTGTCCCCTTCCCTCTGTCGCCGCTTCAACAGCTTTGTCACAAGCTCCTTGCATGCACACCTTGGCTTCCTCCAGTCCCACACAAAGGAGGTGCCAGGAGGGCTGGGAACTGGGGCAGAGCCTGGAGCACCTCCCAGGCACCAGACTCCTGTGATCCATGGCTTTAACTCCCACAACAGCTCTTATTTTGAAGATGGACCCACATGCTTCACTCAGGTTACCCAGGTGGTGTCTGCTAGGGACTGTCTGGCCTGCCCAGGACACTGGCCTCAGTTCAGGGGGCACTGTGGCCTGTTCGGGTGTCTCCTGAGCCTCTTTCAGCTCCCTTTTGAGCTCTGTGGCCCTGAGAGTGGTCACACCTCCCAGAGACCCCTTCCAGGCATGTTGGGTTGGGGATCCCAGGAAGCCCCCAGTGCCTGGCTGCCCATGGCATCTGTGCTACAAGAACTGCCATGTGTGGACTCTTTGCCTCCTCATGGTTGGCATATCTTGGTGATTCTCTAATTTACGGGAATAGGCTATCACAGACATTACATGTGTCTCCCCTTGTTCCTGCCTGTTCTGTTTACATGAAAGGGACTAGGGTTCAGTGTCTGGAGGATCCAGGGGAACCCTGGCTCTGGGAGGCACACAGCCCCCTCTCCCTCACTGGTGCGATAGGGTCACCATACCTCCTCCTGGCGCTGCCTCAAAGATTAAATGGGATGGCATGGAAGCGCCTAGTCCCACGGCTGACACTTGATATGTGCTTAACACATTACAGTTTTTTATTATTTTAAATTTTAGGTTTGCTGGGTTTTGCCAATTTTCATTTTCAGTGAAATAGCCAAATGCTCTTTTTCACTGAAATTTCTTCCATTGATTCCATTTTGAAGAAGCTAGTCTCTCTTAGAATTGAGGTAAAGGGCTGAGTGCGGCAGCTCATGCCTGTAATCCCAGCACTTTGGGAGGCTGAGGCAGGCAAATCACCTGAGGTCGGGAGTTCAAGACCAGCCCGACCAACATGGAGAAACCCTGTCTATACTAAAAATACAAAAAATTAGCTGAGTGTGGTGACGCATGCGTGTGATCCAAGCTACTCAGGCAGCAGTAGCTTGAACCCGGGAGGTGGAGGTTGCAGTGAGCCAAGATGGCGCATCGCACTCCAGCCTGGGCAGCAAGAGCAAAACTCCATCTCAAAAAAAAAAAAAGAGTTGAGGTAAATATTCAAATCCATTTTTAGCAAGTTCCCCTCTAATTTCACATATTTTAAAACGATTTAACTCCTTCAAGCATCTGGAGTCTATTCTGGGGCATGATGTTAAATGCAGCTCTAAATGAATTTCCAAATCCTATGAAGTTAACCTAACTTAATGGATAACCATTTTTCCCCTAGTGTTTGGTGTGGCTTATTTTAGTTTGCATTAGGTTCTTGCACGCAGTAGAGTCTATTAAGGGCTCTGCGCTATGGATTCCTAAGCCAAATAAGGACATTCTGTGGGTCCGAAAGCGCCATTCTGTCACCTCAGATAGTAATGACGACTTGTTGGGTAACTAATTCTCAGAGCACATCCTTTTCTGCAGAGCTGAGGCCTATAGATGTGCTTCTTTTGTCCTTGGGAAGTGAGAGGATTGGAGAAATCAAAGGCAGCTATGAGTCATACCTTTCACTGTAACTTGTCTTCTGCTTGGTGAGTGCAGAACACCCTGGTGTTCTTTTCCCCTGGTGAGTCTTTTCCCTTGGTTTAAAAGTTTCATGAGACACTGTCTTTGTGCAGACTCTGATTGCAGCTTTTATCTCAGACTCTCTGAACCTTCTCTGTGCCCAGCCTCAGTCCCTTCACTATGATCTGGATTTTATTTTCTCTGTGCTGATCATTCCTCTGTTTGCTGATGGTGACTTTAGTAAGTCTATTGCGATTTGATGGTATGGCTTTCCTAAAATAATAACAAGCATCCCGGTTTATTCTCACCGATTTAAAGTGATGTCCTCGTTTATTACTTTGGGAAGAGATGCCAGCAACTCTAGCTCGTTAACCATCGTGTCTGATAGGAATGTCGGGGTGTGTAAATTTGAGATCTTCCGGTTTGACTCTCACGTGGGGTAAACATTTTGAGGCTGCATGCTGTGTTTCCGCTGCTGTGTTGGGGCTGTTGGCTTTGGTGGCCCCCACACTTGCTTCTGCTTGTCTCTGTCCCAGGCAGGAAGAAGGGGACATGCAAGGGTCTGAGAGCTGCCCTTTCCATAAGGGAAGGGATGCCTGCAGAGATCTGAGCTTTCAGTGTTTGACGCTCTATTGTTTTCCAGACACAAAGTACCACAAACCGGGTGGCTTTAAACACTAGAAATGGATTATCTCACAGGCCAGAAGTCTGAAGTCAAGATGTCAGCAGCGCCCTGCTCCCTCTGAGGCCGTGGGGAGGCTCCTCTAGCCTCTCCAGCTTCTAGCGGTGGACGGCTGTGCTCAGGGTTCCTTGGCTTGTGGACCCGTCCCTCCAGTCTCTACCTTTGTCTTCATGTGGCGTTCACCCTGTTTCCATTTCTGTGTCTCTTCTCTTTTTAGAAAGACACAAGTCATATTGGATCAGGGCCCACTCTATTCCAGGAGGACCCCATCTTACCTAATCACACCTGTACCGACCTTATTTCCAAAGGAGGTCAGAGTCACAGGTACCTACCTATACAACCTGCAGAACACAGTTCAACTCATAATGAATAATACCATGTCGCCTGGACATGCCTCACTGAGGCTCTTTTAGTAAGTAAAATGGTGCAACTGGATATTTAGCTGGCTCTGGCAGTGCAGTGGTCTGGTCAGCAGCCGCAGCCAATGCAATGAGGATGATCACCCCTCTCTCCTGAGGTTCCAGTGTTGTGTGCCCTGAAGCCTGGCTGGCAGCTCCCACACCATGTCTCTCCCAGTCTCCTCTGCCTTTGCAGATGGCATCGAGGTCCACACAGAGCGCCGGGCAGAGGCCTCAGCAGTGCCCTTCATTTCTCTTTCCCTTTCCTCATCTGCCCAGCCCATCAATATCCCGTCAGCTCCTCCTTGAGAAGGTGACTTTTCCCATATCTACTGCCATGAGCCCACCTTAAATAACCAATTAACCAGCTAAAGACTGCACTGATCTCTCCACAGGTCACTGCAAGAGCCTTATCACCCTCTCCCCGACCTGTGCTCCACACAGTGGTTATTATCCCGCACTCCAAACCATGCGTCTGCTCTGCTGAACCCCAAACTGGACTCCTGGGTCTCTGTGAGACCAGCCCCTTCCCTCCTCTCCACCTCACTTCTTCCCACTCTCCCTTCCCTGACTCCACTTCTGCACGCGCGTGTTCGCTCTGTGCTGGAACATACCAAGCTCATTCACGCTCAGGACCTCTGCCTGGGATCTTGCCACTGCCCTGGTCTCTGAGACAAGCCCCAAGGGACGGGAGGATGCTGGGGAGGGGCAGGTCTGATGCGAGGAGCCCTCTGGGTGGGTGCTGGTGCTCTCTGTTCACGTTTAATCATGAAATTCATGAGCACATTAACTGGGAGCTGATTATTCCACAAGTTAAGGATAGACTCAGCTTCTTTTCTTTGTTTTGGCCTAAAGCCTTTGAAGTCTCTCAACTTTTCCTGATAATAACGGCATGAAAGAGGTATTTGCATTTTTAACTTTTATATAAAACTACAAAAGAAAGAACAAGAACTATCAACAAGATCAAAAGAAATGGGAAACTTACAAAGAGGAGGGAAATGATGTTATTTTTGCCATTTGGTTTATAGACCAGTGGGGGGACATGAATAACACATAAGAAACCATACAGACTAGTTCAGAAAAGCAGAGGGTTGGTGCTTCATGACTGTGAGATGCAGGATGTAAGTGGGGTGGGGTCCAGGGAAAATGGGCTTCACCAGGGCAAGGAAGAAAGGTCCGGGAAGCTGTGAACGTGAACTTGAAAGCCACGAGTCCACGCTTGTCAGAACTGTGCTGAAGAAATAGCTAATTCAGGGTGTGTTTTCTCTGTGGCAAAGTCATGGGTTTTGTTCCAGTCCCCCCAAGTCTTCTTTGCTTGATTTTGGTTTCTTGATGGAATTCCAGAGGGGCATGATTGCTGCGATCCCATGAAGACACTTAGAATTATAGACGTTTGATGTGGCTTTCCATTTCATCTCTCCCATATGTCACTTCATTGGTGGACCTCCTTTTCTTCTTCCTCTCTGAGTAGGGAAAAAAAAAGTCCCCCTTGCCATAAAAGAAACAGAGACCAACATGAAGAGAAAGGTGAGTGCATTGTGGTGTGACAAGGCACCTGGGTACTCATCAGGGACTCAGAAGAGAGATCCTGTGGATATAGAACCAGCTGTCCTATGAGAGGTCTCTGGAGGCAGTCTCTGAGTTCCATGCCACATGCACAGCCTCATGGCAGTGGCCTCTCAGGAGGATAGTGGGTCCCCATCTTCTGGGGGAGTACATCAGGTCCTGTAGCACAACACCAGAGATAATGGCAGATCAAGACCCTAGCAGAGGAGAACGCTCCTCTCCCTCACTCTCTCGCCAGTGAGGCTTCCTCCCTCCCTCCCTCCCTCCCTCCCTCCCTCCCTCCCTCCCTCCCTCCTTCCTTCCTTCCTTCCTTCCTTCCATGCTTCCTTTCAACTACCCATTCTTCCTTTTATCCATCCATCCATCATCTACCTCCTTCCACAAAAGGAGAAAATTTACAAACAGGCAGGTAATACTTTAAGATATAAAGTTGTTATAAGAATGATACATGAGTATAGGAGGCTGAGCTGAAGCCAGAGGTTATACTGTCATACAAAACACATTCCTCTAAATGCTAAGCACCTGCTAGAGATCAGCAACATCCCGGCTCTGAGCTTCCCAGCAGGCAATGCGAATGGAGAAACAGGATAACGTGGTCAGTCCCTTGACTCTCAGTATCCGTAAGGTAAAAATAAACTCATTGCCAAGGAAAAGTTTGGCTCCAAGTGATTTAGACAGCAATGAAAACTTTCCCAGGGCTTTTGTAGAAGAGGAGGTTTGAGGTTTAGCCAGGAACAAGGCTGGTGAGCTAACGACCTCTAGCTGACCAGGCTAGACCCCTGTAAAGGGGAGATTGTGGTTTACTGGAAACTCTAGGGACAGACCCGATCAAAAGAATGAACAAAATTGACAAAATCTCTGTTCTTATTGAGCTTTCTCTCTAGAGGGGAGAAATAGACATATATAAGAAGACAGTAGACACATTAGTAAGTAAAAAATAGGGAGTATTTTCCCCCCATATGGAGATACGTGCTGTGGAGAACTGTGTGGCTGGGAAGGAGGTTGGAAAAGCAGGAGGCATGGGGAGGGGGCTGCAATCTGAATGGAAAAGTCAAGAAGCTCCTGGTGCTACAGCGATGGTGATGTTTAAACAAAGACCTTCAGGAAGTGAGGGGCCCACGGAGCAGACACTTGAAGAGAGTGCTATTCAAGAGAACCGGGTTAGAATTCTAATCACGTTGGGTTTAGTAAGTAGGCTGCAAGTTTAAAGCCCTTTAAAAATTAATTTTACCTGGTCGAGCTCAGGTGATGCTGAAGAACCCACATTTTTTGAAGCCAAGAGATGCATTCACAGCATTGGTGCTGGGCAGAGACTGAGCACGCCTCCTGTGGCCATCTACACCCCGAGAAACAGGAGAGACACATGATATCCTGCACCCCATGCATCACCTTCATAAGGCTTCTGTCCTCTGTGGGCTCTGAGACAGGCTAAGCTCGGGGCTCTTACCATAAAGAAAGGAGTTTAGCAGAAACAGGGAATCACAGGGAACCCCAAGAATCCAACTGTACATAAAAGGTCCCAACCAAGCAGTACCTTCTGTCACCGCCACTCACCATTTGCAGCCCTGGAGTGCAGGTGAGACCCTGCGTCTTTGCACCCTGTCTGAGCCTCAGCCTTTTGCCACACCCAGCCACCTTCTTGTGCCCAAAAGTGTGCATTTTCCAGGGGATGCACCAGTGTGCACCTGAAGAATCAGCTGACCATATTGCATTTATTGAGGGAAAATTTCTCTCCACCATGGCACTACCTCGGCTATTTTCAGAGGTGATTTGTTTTGCTGGTATTTTATTTTGGTTTTAAATGAAGATCCATTTGTCTTTCTCTGTTTATATGAAGGGCTGAGCAGGCAGTATTGTTCAGGGAGGAAATCTCTTGTATTGGGGGACGTGAATGGTCCAGGACTGTAAATAGAACGAGAATGTGTGAAGTCTGTGACTTCAGGAATTCCAATAAAATGAAGAGAGGAAAATTGCAGTGTTTACCCTCTTGTGATCCTCCAATGCAAGACGGGCCAAGAGAAAAGTTGGAGTCCAATGAAGCAGGGAGAATGACAGAGGCCAACCTCCTGCCCTGCTTCCTGGTGGTGGGGCTCCTGAGGCTCCTCCCTCCATTCACAGAAACGAAGCATGAAACGTGCAAGTTACCATGCAGATGTGAGGAGCGGGGTGTTTCTGGGCTCGTTAGCTGCACCTGGCAGGAAGCTCTGGAAGTAACAGGGGACAGATTTGCACCCCAGTAACTGGAGGACTTAGGCACCTGCTGGAGTGAGACTTGGGTTTTGCATGTCTGTGGACCCTGAGGCCCCTCTGGATGGGTCACTAGGTGTATGTTGATGTCCTGCTGGTCCTTCTGTCCATGCCACTGCCTGGAAGGAGAGCCCTGCAGCTGGCAGGTGGACGCCTGCCCCTGTGCCGTGCGTGGCTGGAGGGACTGGAGCTGCTAGACCCTGCATCCCCCAGGGGATGGACCACATGTCCAGGATGGGAGAGGAGAGGTAGAGGACATGGCCATTTCTAAAACAGGAGGGGATAGGATACTGAAATGTTCAAACGATACATCAAGATATAAGAAGGAGAAAATGCAAACCTCAAATCCCAATAGATAATTTCAATTGTGCTAAAATCTTGTTTGTGACTCTACAACTGACTGTAGAATCTTCTTCCATGCAGTCGTCGTCCTGCTCTGGGCACAGTGGCCCGTGTGACTTCTCTAGAGGGAGGATTTGGTGGGATGTGGCTTGAGGCCTTGTTGTCCTCTGAAACACTCTCTCTGGGCAGAAAAGGCAGAACCTTTCCTGAAGGTAGTGGGATGCGGATCCTGAGGAAAGGCCACTTTCTCAGTGAGCCGTGAAGGTCCAGTGTAGGTGGGCAGCGTGGCCTCTACACAGGGTATCTGGGGGCGCTTCTCCCCATGGAAGTCCCCTGGAGATGATGAATGATGCCTCTACTGGGAACTGTCTTCTGGGCATAGCAGCCTCAGTGACTGTTCTGGAGTTTCTCAGGCAGCTATTCTGGTAGATGGTGTAGCCACACCTCTTCGCTGAGAGGCTGCAAAGACTCCCGGACTGACAGGGGCTTTCTGGGGCCTTTCTCTGGTCATTCTGCAGCACTGACTCCTGGACACCCGAGGGTCCATCCATTCCCTCCCTGCAGGAAGCTCCTTGGTGCTTCCTTCCTACAGAGCCCCGATTTCACCTTCCTCTGGGTCAGCTCATCCCATAGCTCCCCTGAAGCATGTCACAGTAACAGCCTTTGGGAAAGGAGGCAGGACTTCCCTCTCCTCCCAGGAAACTGACATTGCTGGTTTGACAATGTCAGCTCCCAGGAAACTGACATTGCTGATTAGACAGAGGCCATTCCCACAGAAGCAGGGAAGTTGGGGGCAAAAGGCAACCCAAAACTGTTCCAGTAGCCCTCCCAGAATCCTGGGGCTCCTCCTCCTCCTCTTCTTCTTCCTTCTCCTCCTCTTCCACCTCTTCAGAAAAACAGAAGCTTGCTCATTATTAACTGACTTGTGAAGTTTAAAAATATATGCCCTACAAATCAAAGTTCATTATTAAAGTTCAAACTTTGGGATTGTAACTATATATTTAATATATAAATAAATGATGATAAGAAAAAAGTAGGGCAGTCAGGACTGGCTGGCTCAGTGAATCTTGTTAACTACACAGGTCTTTGAAGCAAAAGTATTCTGGCTGTAGAGCAAATTAGCTTTGAGAGATAAAGCCTTTCCTCAAAAGTATTACCATGAAGAATAGCAAATGAGGTCTCACTTCCAGAAAGATGGAGTCGACACATTTTCCCCTATTCTTCCCACCAAGACACTAAGTGAGCTAAAAATCCTGGGCATCATATAAAAAACAAACATGAGACTCTGAAAGGTGGAAAAATGGCAGACTGTCTAGAAATTTCAGGACCCGAAGAACGACATGAAGATGAGTTCCCTGGGTTTTCGTGATGCCTCATGTATCCTAGATTTTGAGCAGAAGAGCTGAAAATCTCAATTGGCACAGACGATAAAACCCTGAACAAAAGCCTGCTCCCTCCAGCTAAACGACCAGGAAGAGGGCAGCCTAGCAAGACAGAAACTTCAGAAAACAATCACTCTATCCCAGCCAAATGCTGCAGACAACCACTGGCCTGCCCTTTCCCATGCTGGCAAAAGCCAACCAGGGTACCCAGCCTTCTGCTCCCAGGGAAGCTGTAACACGGCGCTTCCTCTTCTTGTAGGGGAAGAAGGACACAGTGACTGTGGTGGAATGAGAAGTGACAGTATTATCACTGGGGGAGCCATTGGGGAGCAGAGGGCAGGCCTGGGCAGACAGAGAAGGAGGAGGGAGCCTCACTGACTAGGAAGGGTCTTGGACTGGTTCTGCCCTCTTTCCTCCCAGCTGGTCCTGACCCTGCAGGGTGGGAGGAACAGGTCTAGCATGTGCTCCTGTTGCCCAGCCTGAGCCTGGGCTTCCCCCCGCCAGTGTCTGCCGGTGCCTCTCACACACGTGGGTGACTGAGCTTCATTCAGGGCCCATGACACTCAGTAAGAGTCTTTGGTGGGATGCAGCTGCAGCCTTGGGGAAATGACCACATTTAGGAGCTCAGATCTGCTCAAGATCTCCATGCCTATGGGGGTTTTTCTATATGTAAGTTTCAAATAAAATGGCCGGAACCCTTATCCAGCCCAGGGCCTTCTCCCCATGTCCAAGGACTCCTGGGTCATCTCTTCCTTCACATTCCTAAATTCTGACTCTTCAATTTGCCCACCTGCCTGCTGGGGCTGCTGGCCCCTCTCCACCTTCACCACCCCAGGAGATGAATAGCGCCCTCTCCCCTTTACCGTGTCAGTGTTACCATCTGTCTATAAGAGATGTCACTCAAGATGGGGGAAGAGCGGTATTTAGAACCTCAAGTAGAATATTCGCTATCTCTGTCTCTACAAAGGGGTGGGTCTCCCCTCACAAGGGGAACTTCTCACTGGCCTGGGTCCCCCATCAGACTCTGGCTTCCCATCTGTGTTTCTAGGCGTCTCTTTTCCTGCAAATTGCTTATTCAGACCCCAGCTCTCTTCCCGGAGTCGCCGACAATGGAGATCCGAAAAATCCTGCAGGACGATTTAGTGCTCTGCTCTCTTCCTTCCTCCTCAGGCCCAGGGCTTCTCGAAAGTGCTGCCTGTATTGGTCTGTTTTCACACGGCTATAAAGTACCATCTGCACTGGGTAATTTATAAGAAAAAAGGTTTAATTGACCCATAGTTCTGCATGACTGTGGAGGCCTCAGAAAACTTACAATCATGGCTGAAGGCAAACGGGAAGCAAACCATGTCTTACATGGTGGCAGGAGGAACAGAGCACGAAGCGGGAACTGCCAGACCCCTTTAAAACCATCGGCTCCCATGAGAACTCACTCACCATCACGAGAACAGCGTGGAGGAAACTGTTCCCATGATCCAGTCACCTCCCACCAGGTCCTGCCCTTAACACCTGGGGATTACATTTGAGATAAGATTTGGGTGGGGACACAAAGCCACGCATGTCCCCAGATAGCCCCACATATGTCCCCACATAGCCCCGCGTGTCCCAGCCCAGGTGCCAGGTTTTTTTCTCCAGAAGGAGTGATCTGCCTCCCAGAGGAACCCTGCTCCACCCTGAGAATACAGAAGTGTGGCCATCACTTCTTTTTGAAAAGTTCTTTCTTGGCATTTTTTCTTTCTCTTACATTCATAAAATTGAGTGTGCTGCCAAGTTGACTGGTACAGTATAGCAAGAAGAGGGCTCCGGAACTTTCCAGGAAGACCTTGGCTCACAGATCTCAGGAAACAAAGGAGAAGGACCGCAGGCAGTGAGAGGCAGGGAGACACAGCTGAGCCGAGCCTGGAGGCCTGCTCCCCTGAGGGCCAGGAGACTTCTGGGCTGGACAGACTTGAGAGCTGAAGCCAGCTCCACTCATCAGGACTGGGCCTTCAGCAGGAAGGAAGGCTCTGTGAGAGCAGAGGAAGATGTCTTTCTTAAGGGAGAGAGGACAGGGCCTGAGATAGAAAAGTTCAGCCTCAACTCTGGGCAAGATGTTCTGGAAGTGAAATGTGTAAGATCTATCTCCTAGTTTGGGCCAGGCCTGCCTTCATCCCTTCTGCAGCCTGAGCTGTGCCTTGACCCACACCCACCCTGCCATCATAGTGTCTACTGTACCCAAGGCATCCCTTCTGAGAATATGAAACTGATGGGGAGATTTGGCGAGAGAGCACTTTTCCCAGAGGGGCAGTCAGGACCCACCCAGCTCTGGTGGATGCTGGGAGCACAGCCCCTCAGTTTTGTTAGAACTAACCTTTCTCCTGGTGCACTGCAGCTGTGAAGAGGCAGATGTGCTTATCAGCGTGTGAGCCTGGAGATGCTGCTGAAGGATGCCCATCAACAAGATGGCTTTCTGGGTTTTGTTTTCCTTCTCTTGTTTGCTTTCAAATAATAGAACAAATCAACAGATGCATTGGGCAGACGATGCCTGCCTAGCATTGAGCAAAATGTCAAGCAGCTTTCTGGCGCCCGTCAGATTCCTTATTTCTGTGGTGGGTCTGGAGGGACGTGGCTGCTTGAACCATGGGAAGAAACAGAGCTTTATTTTTTTCCTCTTTAAGAAGCGCTACCAAGAAGGGCTGGAAGCTATCTGGTTCATCCGCTGCCTCCAGATCCCCGGACCAGTCTGGTCTGACCCTAGATCCACCTTAGTTTCTTCACATGGACAATTGTCACAGGGACAAACGGTCTTCACACTCTCCAGTTGTTGCTGTTGTGAGTAAAATGGAGTATGCGTTGCCAACATACGCAGTAGTCACGTCCAAACGGGCACATTCCAGGCCTACTTCAGTAACATCTTCTGTACAAAAACAGGAGTTAAAAATAGATGAAGCAAAAATAAAGTTTGAATGTACTAATTTGGATAGTGTGCCCCTAAAAGTCATGTCCTCCCTTGAACCTCAGAATGTGACCTTATTTGAAAATAGGATCTTTGGAAGTGTCATTCCTTAAGATGAAGTTGCCCTGGAGGAGAGTGGACCCTTCATCCAATGTGACTGGCATCCTGCTACGAAGAGACTGAGACACACAGGGACAATGCCAGGTGCCTCCAGAGGCAGAGATGAGAGTGACGCAGCTACGAGTCGAGGCGAGCCAAGGATGGCCGGCGGCCCCTGAAACCAGGAGAGAGGCGTGGGAGGCCCTCCCCTCGAGCCTTGAGTGAGAGCTCGGCCTACTCACACCTTGATCTTGGACTTCTAGCCTCCAGCACGGTGAAATTTCTGTTGTTTTAAGCCATATTGTTTGTGGTCATGTATTATGACAGCAGTAGGCAACTAATACACTAAGTAAGATTTTCCTATTTTCATTCTGCTCCTCAGTGGTGTGCAACTGAGTCTTGTACAACCCCACTTTCGAGACCATAGATCAGCAGTGTCCACAGCAGGCCAAGAAGGGGACTGAAGGCAGGGACAGGGCTGCCAGGGTGGGGAGGGCATGGTCGGCCCCACTCCCAGAAGCTGTTGTGTCCTGACTGGTCCCTGTAGGCGCATCTCTGATTTCTAACTAGAAAACTTGGAAAAGATCTATTGCTCCTGACTTGTCGACCAATCAGAAGAGAGTTGTTAGCTGGCTCCAGCGTGTCCCTCCGAGACTTCTCTGTTGGGCTCCAGATCCATTTGCCTGCTGGGTCCCTGCATCTGGGCCTCTGGGGCCCTTGGGCTCAAGATGTCCACAGCTGAGTGCATGGTTTCCTTCTGCAGATTGTTCCCCTCGGCCCCAAGTGAGCCCAGTGTTAAGATCATTCAGAAAGTTTCCCAAATCAGGAATCTAAGTTCTCCCGGAAGCCTCTCTCCCTGGTCCCTTCAGCACATTCGGTTGATCATATTCATATCGGCAAAGGCCTGTCCCCACTCTCTGGAATACACAGGATGAATGAAAACCCCTAGCTTAGCCCCGAGTCTCTTTATCAAGGGTCTGCAACAGACACTGTGGGCCTGCCACACACAAGCTCCTCCCAACTTCCTGGGTCTTTTTTCTTTTCTTTTCTTTTCTTTTTTTTTTCCATTCTTCTTCTACAGAGCCTGGAAGGCTAAATACTTGATTTTTCTAGACACCAGCCATTGGGTGGCCATAGGACCCTGCTGTGGCCAACAGGACGTAAGTGGGGATTTACTGGGGAAGGCTTTCACTCTTAGAAAGAAGAAGGGCTTTTGCCCTCTGCCTTCTTCCTACATGGAAAACACATGTGACGTCTGGAAGTGTAGCAGCTGTCTTGTGAGTAGGAGAGCAAGAGTCTGAGTGGAAGGACGGTAGAGGACAAAGACAGAGACAGAGGCTGGAACCCTCGTGGCTTTGCTGAGCAGCCACTGGCTTGGATAACTGTCCCTCAAGTTACAGGAGGAAGAGAGACCCTTAACTGTTAGCCACCCTCGGTCACGTTTCCTCTTGTTCCAGCGTATTCCAGCTGCTGCTGGAACATTGCAGTTGCTCAGTAAGTGTGAGTTCCTTTCCCTTCTCCACTTGCTAGCTGCCTGACGTGGTCACTCTCTCCACTTCCTGAGGAATTTTCTAGAACTCTAGGAGGAAATTTCATTACGCTAGCAGAGAAGTGCATGGTGAGAGTAAGCTCTCTGCAGATGAGACAATTCTTTGAACTCCTCGTGTTGGACCTGACAAGGGCTCAGTGAGTGAGGATGCCAACTCTCAACTTCTTGTCTTTCCTCTTTTGGCAGAAATCTCTAAAAGCATGGGCTTGACAGACATCCTCCCATGATGCTTCTGCGCCACCCCGGGGAGTTGCGGGTCACCTCCCCACAGCCCAGGCCCCATTATGATCTGCTGCGTGCCTTCCAAGTGGCCCTGCTGACAAACCCCAGTGACCAAGCCCCTCCTCCTGGGGCTCCTAGCCCACCACCGCCTGGTGGCCTTCCTCCCTTCCTCCTGGGAGCCCACATCTGGTTAGCACTTAAGATGTGTGGATTCCAGCTCCTTTGTGGCTGTGGGGTCTGTCCAGGCCCCCATTGTCTCATTGCCGTGACCTCAATCCAGCCCACATGCCATCCCACCCACAGTCCCAGCTCCTGTCCCCATCTGGCTCCCCTCATCCATCATGGGCTCTGCAGCCTCTAAGACATCATTTCTCTTCTGGATGCATCCTGTCGGTGAAGTTGCCTTCAAGGTGCTGCTTTACATGTTTTATTTTATTTTATTTTTTTGAGACAAAGTCGCTCACTGTCGTCCTGGCTGGGGTGCAGTGGTGTTATTTCTCAGCTCACTGCAACCTCCACCTCCCAGGTTCCAGTGATTCTCCTGCCTCAGCCTCCCAAGCAACTAGGATTACAGGTGCCTGCCACCATGCTCAGCTAATTGTTTGTGTTTTTAGTAGAGACAGGATTTTACTATGTTGACCAGGCTGGTCTCGAACTCCTGACTTCATCATCTGCCTGCCTTGGCCTTCCAAAGTGCTAGGATGACAGGCATGAGCCACCATGCCTGGCACAGATATTTAAAAATATTATTCGCTGACATTTAAAACCAAGGCCTTTCACATACATATTCTGTTTTCCAGGTTCTCTGGAAGAATCCAAGGCTCTGCAGGTGATGGGCCACCGTTCCTCACAGGAAGCCATGTGTGAGAAGGAGCTGTCCCTTCAGAAAGAGCTCCCTGTCCAGTTCCCTACCAGCCGCTGCTGGTCCCTCAGACACAGGCCTGTTTGCCACCCATCAGAGGTTCATGAAATCTAGTTAGTGGATCACAGCCAGAATTTAAGAAAAAAATGACATAGAATTAGATTGAACATATCAGACTGACTATACTGCATATAGCAAGGCTAACAAGTATTGCTTTCTGAAATTTTGCTATGTCCATGCCTTCATTCGTGTGTACTGGGTGGCGGTGCAAATCTATTTTTTTACTGTGGGTCCTTAGCTTCTGGGCCTCTATCTCTTTAAAAGGCCTCTCAATCCCAAAGGGAGAAGAAGTGGGAGTGGGCGGTGGGTGGTTGTCCACTGTTCTGGAAGACCTTAGAGACGGAGGCTACACATAGCTTCCCACCCCCGTTCTTTTTCCTCTGGGGTTCCAGTGCATAAAGGCGTGCTTTCAAAAATGGAGGTTCACTAGGCTCTGGAAGGCATCTCCACCAATCTCCTCCATGGGAGCAGTTCTCCCCTGTGTACTCCCTTCAGACTCTTCCAGGTGTTAATGGTCGTTACTTGAAACAAGCCTTGTGCTCTGGCAAGTTTGGGCATTGCTGGACTAAATGAAACGAGTGGGTTTCTTATCTGCAGGATTTCTCAAACACTCCGAGTGTTCTTGACATAGTGATCTCTAGAAAATACTATAGGAAATGCATGATCAGGGGTAAAACCTGGAGGTGCTTCCAAATCTGAAAGTTTAATTTAGACTGGACTCTTGAAAGCAACTGCAGAAAGCTTGGTCTTACTCCTTGCCACGTGACCCAGTGAATAATCCCTCTTCACTGCTGTCATTCGGGAAATACACAGGCCATTTAGACATTGATTCTGCCCTCCACAAGCTAACAGTCTACAGTGCATACGATGAGGACACATATGACTAGAACACCTTGTCTGAAAGGGAAGGAAAGGTCAAGTCTTCAGAAACAGGGTTCCTGCCAGCCAAGGGGACTGGGCACTGAGAGGGAGGCAGGTGTCTTTGGGTTAGGCCTCAAAGGCGGTGTGAGATGAACACCCATGCAGAGGGGACGGGGTGGCGTGGACACTCCAGGCAAGAGAGAGTGTTCTGGGGAATGTTTAGAGCCTAAGACAAAAATTAAGGAACAGTGCTAGGGGCCAATCTTCCTCTCAGGAACAAAAAGTTGGACAAATGCTTAAAAGGCACCATATGGGTAGGAAACAAGGAAATACAGGCAGGCTGGATGTTGGGGCACCTCAAATATGGGGCTGGAGGCTTCTACCTCTGTGCTGTTGGGCAAAAGTCATGGAGGGACTTGGGGCCAGTGACAAGGAACTGCTGTCTCTGACCACACGTATCGGTGGGGAGAGCCACTGTCTCAGGGCCAGATAACCTTGCAGTCCTTTCTTACGGTGAGCCCTTAGTGCCACGCCGAGTCTCAGCTCTCTGTAACAAACAGCTGGGCAGGAGAACAGGGAGAACCGAGTCCCTGTCTGGTCTTTGAGATTTCCAGGGATCCCTAGCAGTCGCACCAAGACACAGCCACCAGCCCAACTGGAACGTTATTTCCAGGGCTGGCCTGTGAGGGTGAGTAAAGCCTGTGACCCCTCGTCCCCTCCAGAATGCCTGGCGGCTCTCCCCGGCTTGGGGACTCTGTGGCTGTGGATCTGTCCTGTGTGGCCTTGGACAAGTGCTTCATGTCTCCAGGCTGAGCAGACATCTACCCAGGACTGACATGCTCTGCCTTTCAAAGGGGGCTTCTCTGTTGCAGAGCCAAAAAGCACAACACTTTTTCTGCCCAAGAGCAGAGCTTGTTGGGGGACGTCGCCCAGCCTGAGCTCCGCTTCTTCCTCCAAAACCTGGGGTGGAGGGAGGGATGTGTCAAACCAGGACCAGATGGCTCCAGCTGTATTCATCTCCCGGAAAAGAGGCCACTGTCATTTCCCCTGATTCCTAGACTCACAGAGCTGGAAGGGTCCTCCAGAGATCGCTCCGTCTGTCTCCCTGTCTTGAAACGAGAAAACATCTAAGCCACCAGCTGGCATGGAGCGTAGGTGTAGAGCCTAGTGGGAAGCAGGATGGAGGAGCTCGGGGAGGTGAGAACACAGCGCCTGCTCAGCGGAAGGGCAGGGGACAGGGTAGGAAGGTGAAGAAGGGCTGCGGGCGGGGGACTGCGGGCGGGGGGCTGTGGGCAGAGCCCCCAGCTGCAAAGTACAGAGGGTGAAGGAGCCAGAGCGCAGGGTGCAGGGTGCAGGGCAAGCAACATGGGACTATTTTTAAGAGGACTCCTGTGTGAGGAGCCCACGCTGTTGAGAAATCATGGGATAGGAAATCAAGCCAAGTCTCTGAGACGTTTGTACATCTGAGCCATAGATCCCTTTCAGTGGCCCTTTCTGAAAACCCCAGTTTTGTTTGGGGTGGTTTTTTGGTCAGAAGGCATTGAAGTGTGAGGATAAAAGCAATGCATTTGGTCCTTTATTCACAAAATAATTATTTGGCTGAAAAATTTCGTAAGTCCAATAATAACTGTGAAATCACTGCCCCACCCCTCACCCAGCATCCACCGAGAAATGCAAACAAGGCTCTACATTTGTCTTTCATATTATTTTGTTCATAATTGGGTCCTGGCTTAGAAAAAAGTATTGCAATGAGAAAAAACAACAAAAGCAACACAAGTTCACACTAGATGGAAAAAGGAGACTGGGGCAGAGGCTTCCGGAGTGGGACCGAGGCTGCCTGCTCAGAGGCTAGGAAGGAGGTTGACCAGACACTCCTGCTGGAAGCCTCCTGGGTCCAGTGGGTCCTGAGCTGTCTGCTTGGCTGTGTCTCCCAAGGCCTGGGGCCCAGCAGGTCTGGAGTCTGGCCACCAGGCCTACATATCCAGCACAGGCGGCCGATTGGAAGGGTTAAACCACTGGCTACATTCAGGATGAGTGAATGGTGTTTCCGATGTGCCATACACATGCCTCGCTGCAATTGTCCGTGGGAAAGCCTGCCTCTCCCTCCAGCCTGGAAACTGCCAGAAGGCCGGGGTCTGTCTAAGGCACTCTGGGGACAGAGCCTGGCACCCAGGAGGTGCTCAGGGAACCGGGCGGTGCCCCAGGGACGTACTTCTAACTTGAGGACCAGGGTCTATTCTCTTTGAACTGAAGTGGTCACTGCGGGCTTTAACTGGATGTCGTGGGGAGCACTCAAGTTTTCATGTCGTGCCTGGATTCAAACCTTGGTCTCTTTGTTTGCCAGTTGAATGAACTTAACCATTCATTTATTCTCTTTGGGCCTCAGCATTTTTCACATGTAAAATGGGGCTAAGATGAATGAAAACGGAAACACTGCAGCAGGAGCACTTTACAGGCACTCGGGAACAAGAAGCATCATCCTTTGCTCCTGGTTCCTGGGGCCTGTTTCCAGGATCGAGATGTGATGCTGGTACCTGGAATTCCAGGAATGTACGGGGGGTGCTGGTGGTGTAACAAATCTGTTCACCCTCACGGGCTTCTTCTTGGTGTCTAATCTGTGCAGAAATTCAAATCAAATAGACTTGACAGACTCCAAAATCTTTCATTAGGCACCAGTAATAGAAGCTTCCTTACACCACCCTTGACAAGTGTGAATGTCTTGCTGATGCCTCCAGCTGTCAGAATGGGTACCGGGAGCCTCGGCATGGTGATGGGCCAGTGGTAGGTGTGGTTTTTCAGGTGGGTGGAAGCTGGCAGCGGACCCAAGACCAGGAGCTGGAGGGTATTTATGGCAGTGGGTCAGTCAGAGCGATGACATTTAGACCATGAGTGTTTCTCAGTCTCAGCTGCCAGTTGGCTTCACCACAAAGGCTTTAAAAACGGCAGTTGCCTGAGTCCCACCCCTTGAGATTGTGATTTAATTGGTCTAAGGTGTGGCCTGAGTGTCAGAGTTTTAAAAGCCCCTCGGTGATTCTAATGTGTAGCCAAGGGCAGGAGCCAGGGGCACCCAGAACAGAGCACTGGGAGATAAATGGAGAGTGGGAAGGTCGGCAGCACCTGCCAGTCACCTAGCCGTGAGAACAGCCAGATGTGCAGAGCAAAATAAGACCGGCTTCTGGGCTGGAAAACAAAACCCCAGCCAGAGAGGACTGGTGGGAGCCCCATTTCCTGAGGTTTGGTTCAAAGTCAAAGGAAGAAGGTTTGTTCCCACTCTCTGCTCCCCAAGCCCCCTGCGCCGCCCTGTCAAAGCCTGCACCTCTCTGCACTGCAGTTATTTGATTATTCGCCTGTTTCCCTTGGGCTACAGAGACATTCTGGAAAGCAGAGGGTCTATCATTTTCATCTAAGCATCCCCAGTAACAAGCACCATGCCTGGCTCAGAGCAGGGTCCTGGCTGGTGTGTACTGAGTGGAGTCGACCCCATCTTGAGTCGCTTGTTTGGTCTGAAGTGGTCACTGCTGGCTTTAACTGGATGTCGTGCAAGCTGATGCTTCTGGATCCATCAGACAGCCGCTGGTTGGTCCCAGTGCCTGAGCTGAATCAGCCTGTATCAGGAATCAGGTGATTTCATCTGTGAGGAAAAGAAAAAGAGCTTGGGGCCTGGCAGGATCTGATACCCTCTCTGATTATTTGCCTAAACAAAGACTTTATTTAATGAAGACATGACTTCTAGTCATCATGAACCATTTTAGCTTTGAGGAGGACAGGAAGCAGCTATTACATTTCGCAGAGCAGTTTCTTAATCTGGTTTACTTTTTATGTTTTGGCTTGTGCTTATAAGCCATTAATTGCTGTGCTGAAAGCCGGGGTGACGTTAGCAACCTTCCACTCGGGAGGTGGGGTGGTGGGAAGAGAAGGAGCTGCGAGCTGCTTTGCTGAGTATGAGTTGAGCCTGTCAGCTTTGACCTTTCCATTCCAACTCAGCGCCTATTCAACAAAAACTCTGACATTCCAAAAGGCAGGCTATCCAGCCCACATCTTCATGTTACAGGGGGCTGCTTTTCAGAGCCTTCTTTCTTCAGCGCTATAGCCAAAAACATAGTTTGGCACTTCTGATTCTTCTGTTCCCCAGCTTTCTGAAAAATGAAGAGAAGACAGGCAAGATAAAAGTGTCTGTTCGCTGATGTCCATTCGTTTAAATGGACCTGCGTTTGCTGGTGGGTGTTAACGTGTCGTGCACAGCTTTCTTTTGCGTTGAAAAGGAGAGGACCGCAGGTGTCGGGAAGCAAGATGAGGCAGGTGGAAACCCACTTCGGTGCACCTATTTTTAGCTCAGATTCTATTTAAGTGGAAGTGATAACTTCAAGGTAATTGGCAAGACAAAATGAGTCTGTTTGCACAGTAATTGTTTTGCCCAAAAAAGGAATGAACATCCTTAAGGTGATCCAAAGGCTGAGTGAAGGGAAAAATCAAAACAGGTTACGGAGAGAAGAACCTCTGCAGGAGGTTTAAAGAAATTAGCACAGCCAGAAAAATTACAGTGATGAAGGCGAGTCTCCAGTTGATCAGGGCAGCCATCGACCACTGCCTTCCCTCTCTCCTATGGCGGCTCCTGAGGTTCTCCGCACCCCGGCAGGGAAAGGTCACTAGTGAGGGGGGCTGGACAGTGCTGGAGCATGTCACCACATGCAGACCACCCTGAAAATCCTGAAACCCATGTCTTAACCACAAGCCTCTAACCTTCTGGGTCCCTCTGCCCCCACTCTGATTATACCTATGCTTTGACCTCTTAGGCGCCCCTTCCCTTTATACCTGTCACCCCCACCTCCAACTCACCCCCTCCCTCATTGGAACAGGATCCATGATGGATGGCTGAACTAATGTCTTGCCAAACCCACAACCCCCTCATCCCCAGGTCAATTGTACCATCTTCTCTCTACTAGAAAATGCCCTCTTGGCACAGGTGGCAGTGCCAGGCACAGCTCTGCCCAGCTCTCGCCTCTCTCCGAGGTGGAGGACGACAGGAGAGCAGAAGTCCTGTCTGTCTCATGACCTCCTTCAGCCTGGCCAGAGCAGGTGCTTAGTAAGTGTGTGTTAAAGGAACATTCCCCTTGCCACGTGAAGTGGGCGTCGAGGCAGAATTCAGGAGTTCTTCGGTCTCGGCATGTTTGCTGTGTGATATAGAATAACACTCTAGTCCATCTTTTTCTAGGTTTTCTTGAGTACATGAGGGAAGGGGGCAGTGGCCCAAGGTGGGGGTTAATGGTCCTGGACAGGCCACGGGCCACCTTGAAGACAGCAGTCACTGAGCATGTATTGAATCCTATGTAGGCAAGAGGCTGGGGTGAGCACTGCAGACTATAAAACCCCAACCCTCCCTCTCGCCCCTCCCATCCCCCCAAGGCTCCCTTCTTGGCTCTGCCTGGGATTCTCTGGGTGACTCTAACAAGTTACTCTTTTTCCTTGAACTTCCATTGTTTTCTTTTTTTTCTCAATGAGACAGTTCCACCGAGTCATCTTGGTGGTGGTGGGGGTCTCTTTTGGCTCTGATACCCCATAACTCAAGTCCCATCCTGCTGACTGGTGGTGGGAGCTTTTTCCTGGTAGTTAGAATGTGCTCCGCCCACAGGGCTTTCACTGGACCCTGCTGCCCCTTCCCACCCAGGACAGGAACCTCTCCAGGGCCGGAGGTGGACAGCAGTGACAGGAAAATCTAAGTCAATTTCAGAACAGTGCAGCCCAGCGTGAGTTGAGGAGAGAGGTGCAGGAGGACCGCATTGGAGACCGGATGGAAATCTGAAACTGGGGCCGAGCGAAGCAAGACGTGTCCTATTTTTCCATTTGGGATTTTCTTTCTGGCAAAAACAGCTGTTCTCTTACCCCTCATTTGTAAAGCGGGCCCGATAACAAGGATGGCGACCACGTGTTACAGAGTCGCTGCGAGCATTCAGCAGGAGAGTACAGGAGAAGCGCGGGCACTCAGCGGCCGGAGTTCTGGTGCAGGGGCCGCGAAGACTCCTATCATCCTGCCTGCAGTTTAACGTTTCCATTTCCATAAGCCCTGATAAAAGTCTCCCAGGGCTTTCCAGCTCCTGGCTTTTCTCCTGTGCAAAGCCACTTCCATTATTTTTGCTTTCAATTCAATTTCATCAGAACAAAACAAAAAAAAAAACCAAAAACATGTATTTTCTATGCCCGTTGCTCTAGCTCTTCCTTTGAAAAATGTCAGGCAAGTCAGTGTGGTCGGTCTTAGCCATATTACGTTTAAAAAAGATTTAAAAAATGAAATATTATTTGAAAATTATAGAAAATTGGTGGGTAATGAGACTGGCTCTGATTCATATTCAAAATAGATTTCCTATCTGGCAGGAACAGGCTCATGTTGGGGGAGGGCAGGCTGGAGGGTTTGAAGGCAGAGCTCTTAGAAACCTGGCTTTCCCCTTCTTATCTGCCTGTGGAGACAACTGATAATCTCTTCCTTTTCAGAGAAAAATATAATTTTAAAATGGTGTGCCTCCTTTTTAGTTCACAGTCGTAAAGGCATTGGAATAGCGGATTATGTTTCAAAATGAGACCTGCATGTTAATGCACAAAAATGATCAAAAATTAAAACCCCAAATTCTCAAAAGGTAGATGTTAACGGTTCACAACAAAAGCACTGACTGTCTTCAGCAAACAAGGGATTCGTGTGGGAATCGCTGTCCTTTGTGAAAATAATTACAGAGTTACTGAAACCAAGCTTTTCAGCGAATCCGAGGGAAAGAAATGCTTTGACCCATATTTAATATTTGAATTTCTCTCCACCTGAAGTTAGGATCAGATTTGCCTCCATGGATAAATTAGGTGCAGAAAAGAGCAGCCGGCCAGGGAGCAGGGTCGTCTTTGTGGTTCTCTGTCCCATCCCACGCCAGCCTCCAGGGACACTGGGTGACAGGCAGCAGGGAAGGCTGTGTTGATCCTCCTTCTCCTCCTGGGCTGTGAACTGTTTCATCATCAGTTTTAGGTTTTGAAGCCAACCCTTCAAAGCTTGATTATTTTCTCCAAGGCATCAGGTCAAAGATTCCTGTAGCTGTTGCCTGGGAGGACGGGAGAAAGTGGGGCTCCCTAACAAAGGTGGTTCAGCCCAGAGCTGCTCTGCTTTGAGAGTTCTGCATTTTCTGCCAAATACACTGATAAAATGACAAGTCATGATAGGAACAAGGTCTTAGAATTTCTGCTAGGTCTTTAAAGGACATTCTGTTGTCCCTTCGCTCTTTTTGTTTGCTTGGTACTACCAAAGTAATAAGAATGCTTACAGACTGTAAAAAATGCAGACTGAAAAGGAAGAAAATTGAAACTCTGCATCTTTCCATCTAGTGACAAGCAGTATTCATATTTTGGTGGATACCTTGTGTGTGTGTGTGTGTGTGTGTGTGTGTTTGTGTAGCCATTCGGTCTTCATTCAATAAATATTCATTAGCCCTCACTTAGCGTACTTAATGAGTTAACAAAACTGCCATCACATTTAATTACTGTCTTTTTACTTAATATCCTCCTATGAGAATAAAACAACATCTTTCAAAATCACTTTTAATGGCTTCGTAACTTTCCATTGCATGGGTATACAAATATGCTGAAGTAGTGTATTTCTTGAACTGTTAAATGAATAGATACAATTCATCATTTCAGTGTGGATTAACATCAAAAGGCCTTTTCCCACTTTAATCAATATATTATTAGTATCTAATATTGACAGTATTATAATTTTAACAATAGTAAGAGCAACCATTAACATTTCTTCGGTACTTAACTGTGTGTCAGACATTGTGCTTAAAGCTTCACATGAAATATTTTATTTAAATCCCACAACAAGTCTATGAAATATCTACTATATTTATATTAACTGTCAGGCTATAAACATTCACCCTAAATTCTCAGTCTCTATGCAAAGGAAAAATTAGATTTGTTTCTCTCTGTGTCTTTTAACATCAACGCAGATTCTGCAACTTTTGGTTTGACTAAAACCAGAGAATGATTATAAAACACCTATTATTTTAAAAAGCATAAATGTACACTGAAATGCATTTTCAAGTACATGATAGTATGCATTTCAGAAGTCAAAACCATTTGACTGTTTTTGTTTTATCTTAGTATGTTTGGATATCTCATTTTGCTTTATTATTTTGAAGCAATTTTATTAATGCCCACCCATGAAGGCTAAAATATTTAGATTATTTTCACCTCCACCTCTTTCCCTAACTTCTCTTTACAATTTTTTTTTCCTTGAGGTGGAGTCTCACTCTGTCATCGAGGATGGAGTGCAGCGGTGCAATCTTGGCTCACTGCAACCTCTACCTTCTAAGCTCAAGAGATTCTCATGCTTCAGCTTCCTGTAGCTGGTATCACAGGCGTGTACCACCACACCCATCTAATTTTTTGTATTTGTAGTAGAGACCGGGGTTTTGCTATGTCTCGAGCTCCTGTCCTCAAGTGATCTGCCCTCCTCAGCCTCCTGGAGTGCTGGGATTGGATTACAGACATGAGCCACCTTGCCTGGCCTCTTGGCAATTCTTAAAGTAGCAATTATAGTTCTTCTATGTTTTCTTAAGGATCTAAAAGTAGACCTCCCATACCTGGTCCTAATCATATGTGAGTAGAACACAAAGACTGAGTGCCTTTTTCTTCTTTTTAGAGTGCATACTTTGGTAATCTTTTCAGAAAAGTGAGTGGGAGGTAAATTGTCTAAGACTTTGTAGATCTAAAAATGCTTTCACCCTTCTCCTCCACCTGACTGGCCGATTGGCTGTGTTTAGAATTCCAGTATTAGACTAGTTTTCTGCCTGAACTTTTAAGGCATTGTTTCATTGTCTTCTAGTGCTCATTGTTGCTGAGAAGTCTGAAGCCAATAAATTAGGAATAAAAATACTAATACCAACAAGGAAGATGCTAAAAAAATAATTTTTCTCTCTTTAGCTCTTAGGATTCTCTTTTCATATTTTTTACATTTTAGCAGGGTGTGGTGGCTATAATCCCAGCACTTTGGGAGGCTGAGACAGGAGGATTGTTTGAGCCCCAGAAAATTGAGACCAGCCTGAACCACATAGTGAGACCCTGTCTCTATTTTGAAAAGTTAAAAAAAACCTTTTATTAAGTATTTGAAAATATCATAAATGTATAACCAGTTTGATTCATTTATTCAGTTTTATGCGTTATGCTTTCATTGTTAAGAAATCTTTCTCTATTGTTCTGTCTGTCCAAAACTCTTCTATGTCACTCAGCTCTTCTCTTAGTGACAGAATTTGGATCTGTGTCCCCGCCCAAATCTCATGTAGAATTGTAATCCCCAGTGTTGGAGGTGGGGCCTGGTGGGAGGTGACTGGATCATGGGGGTGGATCCTTCATGAATGGCTTTACACCATCCCCTGGGAGCTGTTCTCACGATAGTGAGTTAGTTCTTGTGTGATCTGGTTGTTTAAAAGTGTGTGGCTCCTCCCCTCTTGCTCTCTTGCTGCTCTGATCATGTTAAGATGCCTGCTCCTGCTTTGCCTTTCGCCATGATTGGAAGCTCCCTGAGGCCTCCCCGAAAGCAGAAGCTGCTGTTTCCTATACAGCCTGCAGAACCGTGAGCCAATTAAGCCTCTTTTCTTTATAAATTACCCAGTCTCAGGTATGTATTTATAGCAATACAAGAACAGAATAATACACAGATACTTTTTTTTCATCTCCTTATCTTCTTTGCTCTCTGCTCTGGGAGACTTTTCATGGCTTTTCCTATTGCCTTTCTTTATTTTTTATTTTTTTTATTTTGGTAATAGCTTTAAAAAAATGTCAACAACCTTCTTGTTCTGATTTCTCCCTGTTGGTGGCAGTTTGTTTTACTTTCATGGAGACAACATTTGCTCTCTTTTCATTGAGGATACTAATCGTAATTACCTTGAACGTTTTCCTTCATGCCCTAAGTTATTTGTTCACGTTCATCTTGGTCCTTCTCCTTTGTACTATTTTCTGCAGGTAACCTGTGAGTTTTGTTTTCATTCATTTTTTGATGAAGGTCTAAGTTGACTAATAGCAAAGAGTGGCTGGGGTAGAATCCTCTGCCATTATCAGCTTCTCTCTGGATGTAAATGATATGGGAGGGTTGTTCCAGCCAAGGGGTTTGCCACCATCCTTAAGAAATGCGCCACCAAGGAGGGCGCCCCTGAGGGCACC
This sequence comes from Callithrix jacchus, assembly GCF_049354715.1. Classification (NCBI taxonomy): domain Eukaryota; kingdom Metazoa; phylum Chordata; class Mammalia; order Primates; family Cebidae; genus Callithrix; species Callithrix jacchus. Next base: position 104,028,937 of record NC_133515.1, read on the forward strand.
AGCCCACCAGCCTTTGTGAAAGCATTTGCCTGGCCCCAGCCTGGGGGGTTGGGGCGGGGATGGGGAGGGGTGTGGGGGGGAGGGGCCTGGGCTCTTCTCACTCTGCCATCTCTGCCCTGCCTTCTCCTTTGCCCTTGCCAAGTCTGGGTGGTTCTGCCATGGGAACTGGCTCCCACTCTCACGCCAGCTCTGAGCTGGGCTCCTTCCACACTGATATGTCTGTACGTTTCGGCATATGTCCTTCTGGCTTCCAGCAAGGAGCCATGACTGGGGGCTGTTGCCTTGCCCCAGTGAATTCTCAGCACTGTGTTAACTCACTCCCTTTAGGCCTCCTTACTGTCCTGTTAAGGGGTTTCTGGGAGGCAAAGCCTGTTGTCATTTCAAAGGATTTTTGAAAATCACAGTCAAACATCTTGACCCGGAAGCCCCAGAAAGTCCCTGTGTGTGCGCCTCCCAATATGGTCATGTTTGACTAAAAATGACAACCTCTCCCTCAGCTCCTGAAGCCAGTGAGCTTAGTCAGTTACTCATGGTTACAGCCAGTCTGTATCTCTTTTTTCCTCAGGTGGACACCCCACATCCAATCCATCTCAAGTCCTATCATCTGTCCTTTCAGATGTCTGTGCAGATTCTGACCATCCAGGGCTGAGCCGCTGCATGCCCGACAGGCAGGCCCGTACCTAAACCCAGGCTCCTATGGTAGGGTGGATTCTCAACCCTGCAGCTAGAGGGGCCCTTTCGGAATGAGTCAGATCATGTCACCCCCCTGCCCCAAACTTACAGTGGCTCCCATGTCACTCAGAGTAACAGCCAAAGTCCTCCCTGTGGCCTCCCTGCCCTGTGTGACCTGTATGGGCCACCTCACTGTTCCTCAAAATCGCCAGGCCCTCCTGCCTTACGGCCTTTGCGCTTGCTGTTCCCTTTGCCCAGAATGTCCTTCCCCTCCCCTTCCCTCCTTCTCCCCCTCCTGCTTTCCCCCATCCCTCCTCCTGCTCCCAGTCCCCCTGCATCACCATAGACCTTCCCAGTCCGGCTTCCTCACCCCCTTAGCTCTTTACTCCAGTGTCACCTCTGCAGTGAGGTTTTCCAAAGCTGCCCCACCCCAACCGCCTCCTATCCAAGGGTGTCGCATCCTCCCTCCTCCCAGGTGTGTGACTTGCCCAGTGGCAGTCACACGATCTAACCTGTGGCAACACGCTGCGACTGAACTCACCTTATCTGCCTAATATTGCCTCCCACTTGAGTGGAAACTCCATGAGCTCAGGGACTTTTGTGTGGTTTATTCACTGTGCCCAATCCCAGCGGCTAGAGCAGTGCGGGGCATACAAGGGATGCTCATTCGTGTGTGATGAATCATTGAAAAATGAGTACCTGATATGCCTTGCCTAATCTCTGTAGCACTCAAACGCCCTTCCACATTGACTTTGGGCTTTTCAAACTCCTTTCTGTGGAGTGAGGTATTTCTCAGTCTTTCCTTCATCACTGTCCCCTCTGGGAGCCTTTCTAGATTTTTATTTCCTGCCCCCCCATGAAACTTGAACCCCACAGATAGGCTGTGTATCTGGGATTTATACAGAAAAAGTAAAGTATTTTCATCCCAAGAAACAATTTTTGCCCTCTTGGGAGCAAGATCACTCATGTTGAGTCTGCATGATTTAGCACATCAGAATATTTTAAAGCCCTTTACACAAACTATAACTAGGTTTTTTTTTTAAGATATGCAGTGGTTTTATGGTAGAAAGGGGAACTCAGTGACTGAAGAAAGTCTGAACTCAGTGCCTTTAACCCTATAGCCATGTGTGCCGTCAGCCCCCTCCTGGGAGCAGAAGCCGAGAGGGAACAATCAGTCAGCTCTTCCACGGTTTCCAGTAGCCCTGTGCTATCATTGCACTCTCTGGGAGCACGAAGAGACCAGCACAGCATTTGTGCAGCCTGTTCTTCGTGGACCACTAAACGCATTGTGAGCCAGGAAGCCAGAGCCTGGCCCAGGCAGGGCCCAGCGCACACATGCTGCGGTCAGCAGCCTCTGAGCACAGAAGTGATTTTGCACAGAGGCGCAGGTGTGAGGGAGAGCTCTGCTGCTTCCACCCGGGTTCCACATCCCCTCTTTCCTGAGCTTCCCCAATGCCCCAGCCACAGGCAACCCCTCATCCCACCCATCATCCAGAATGTCATCGTTGTGTGGCCTATTGGACACTTCCATGCCCTTGTTTCTCCTTACTGGGGGCGACCTGTTTCCCTTGAACCTGAGCCCTCCTCTCAGCCGGGCTCGCTGGGCAGTCAGCTTACGTCTAAAGAGCGCCATGACATGCAATGGGAATGTGTAGCTTGTGCCAAGGCGTGTGGCAGCCAGTGACTTGTCTGCCTCCCAGCAGAAGGTGCTCATTAGATACTTGGTTTGCAGAGAAAGGATGCCCAGCCCTGGAGGAATCAGGTTCCGTCATCCAAGTTAACAGGGAACTACTGGATGCCTAATTGTCCAGGGAGTAACCGTTGTATCAAATTACGAGCTTGAAGCGACCGTTAGTGGCTCATGACTGGGGTCTCCCTGCAGAGGCAAGGGGCTCTCGCTGGGCCTTTCAAATGCCTTTCTGAGTCTCCAGCCATACTGCTCTGCTTGGCACTGAGGTTGTCCCTGCAGTCCTCAGCACCCATCCCTACCCGCATCCTGGAAAGTTTACCCCAGGGCTTAAATGGGAGGGGCCGAGGGATGGCCTGTTCCTCCTGCCCGTCAGAGAGCTGGAAGCTTTTTCAAACCTATCTTGCCTTTTGGAGCTGACACATCAGAGCTGGGCCTCCCTCTCTATCCTCCCTGCAGAAAACATGGTCATGGACTTTAGCAACAACGGAGATGTGTTTGAGGGGTCGGGGCTGGCTTGTCAGGAACTGCAGATTACAAGAGCTGCAAAGCCACCTGGAGACCTGCCAAGCTGAGTGAGGCTCGTGGGCTGGACTTATTCGTGGCTGGTGTGGCAGAGCTACCCTCCCCTCCTGCAGGGTCTCACTCATCTGGGAGGAATGAGGGTGCAGCCGGCCTTGGGGCCCTCTGTGGCTCTTCTGGATTAGGGGTCCTGCAGGGGCACATGGGGAGGTCCACACACTGTGTGTCTACACACTAAAGGTTATGCACCCAGCCAACCAATTAGATCCAATCGGTGCCGTTCTGCCACCTTGACCAAGGTACCACTATAACTGCAAAATGACAAAAGTATGTGTGGCCCTATTGCTTCGTGTTTGGTAAAATGTAAAAGATGCCAGAACTCAATGTTGTGTATGTTTGGCTGTTGATGAGAGAGATGGCTATATTTGGGTGTGTTTGGCCCTCTGCCTGGGAGCTCAGACCATGGGGCTCTGAGGGGCTGGTGCTCTCACCCGGGAGAGCCTGCCGTGATCACCCCACCCTAACCCACCCATCACCTTTGGTCCAATTGCCCCTCTTATTTTCTTCTTGGAACTTGCCGCTTTTGGAAATACGATTATTCATGTGTTTGTTTGCTGTCTGTCTTCTCAAATGAAGAATCCGTGAGGCAGGGATTTTGTCTGATGTTTGTAGCTGAACACCCAGCAACAGATACAGAGCGTGGCTTATGCTTGCCATCATCTGCTGAGCAAATGAATGACATACACTCCGTGAGTACGAAGACCTTAGAAACTGCTAGGTAAACAGAAAACAAATCCAGAAGAAGCATTAGAAACTCAGGGGCGAATGTCAACTGCTTAAAAGCAGGTTTTGTTTTTGCGCTCAAAATAAGAAATGTGGGAAATAGAAAAATGCAGAGAGACATTGATATACAGACTTCAGGGTAAACTCTCACAAGTAGACAACATGGGGACAAGATGGGGGTGGCATCCTGATGACAGCAACTTCGCCTTCTCTGGGAAAGACCCCAGGGTTCTCACGTGGGCTCCCTGTAGCTGTGCTCCTGTCTTCTGGGAAAACTGCTGGGTCTAGGGATGTACACTTCTTCCAAGTAGGGCCACTCACGGAGCTCAGCCTCTCTGGCCATAGGTAACTGGTCCCAGGCTGTGTGACCTACTAATATGGTTTGGCTCTGTATCCCCGCCCACATCTCCCCTTGATTTTAATAGTCTCCACATGTCAAGGGCAGGACCAGGTGAAGGTAATTGAATCATGCGGGCAGCATTCCCCATACTGTTCTCGTGATACTGAGTGAGTTCTCACAACAAGCTCTGATGGTTTTAGAAGGGGCTTCCCCCTTCACTCAGCACTGATTCTCTCTCCTGCCGCCGGGTGAAGAGGTGCCTTCCACCACAATTGTAAGTTTTCTGAGGCCTCCTCAGCCATGCAGAACTGGATCAATTAAACCTCTTTTCTTTATAAATTACCCGGTCTCGGGTATTTCTTCATAGCAGTGTGAGAACAGACAAATACACCTGCCAAGAAAAGTTGCGGAACTTTGAAATGGGCAAAAAAATACATACATACATACACACACACATACATACATGCATACACACATATTTAAAGTGGGCTGCTAGACATTGTCTAGAGGACTCTCCTGGGGTTATCTGATTCTGTAAGAGTCTGTGTCTTTTGTTGTCTTTGATTATTAATAAACTTTTTAAAGATACAAGTTGGCTGTGGAGAGCTGGTGTTGATGCACCTGAGTTCACAGAAATTTGAACACTGCTGTTCATCCAAATTGCAAGTGATGACCACCCCTGTGAAAGAAGTCTTCTCTATTAGTGAATTAGCTTCAGCATTCCTGATTGAACACGCGCGCACACACACACATTCTCTCTCACACACACACATACACACATTCACACACACACATACACACATTCACACACACACATATTCTCTCTCACACATTCTCACATACATACATTCTCTCACACACACATTCTCACACAAACACATTCTCACACATTCTCTCACACACACACATTCTCTCACACACATACACACATTCTCACACACACATTGTCTCACACACACATACACACATTCTCACACACATACATTCTCACACACACATTCTCACACAAACACACATTCTCACACAAACACATTCTCACACATTCTCTCACACATACACACATTCTCTCACACACACACATTCTCACACACACATTGTCTCACACACACATTCTCACACATATACATTCTCTCACACACATTCTCTCACACACATACACACATTCTCTCACACACATACACATTCTCTCACCACACACATACACATTCTCTCACCACACACGTACACATTCTCTCACAGATACACACATTCTCACACGAACATACACACATTCTCTCACACACATACACACATTCTCTCACACGCATACACATTCTCTCACAGATACACACATTCTCACACGAACATACACACATTCTCTCACACACATACACACATTCACACACACATACACACATTCTCTCACACACATACACACATTCTCACACATTCTCTCACACATTCTCACACATACATTCTCTCTCAAACACATTCACACACACATACATTCTCTCACATATACATTTTCACACACATACACATTCTCTCACACATACATTCTCTCACACACATACACACATTCTCTCACACACACATTCTCTCACACACACATTCTCTCACACACATTCTCTCACACACACACATTCACACACATGCTCTCACACACATACACATTCTCACACACACATTCTCTCACACCACATACACATTCTCACACACACATTCTCACACACATTCTCTCACAAACACACATTGTCACACATTCACACATTCTCTCACACACATTCTCACACACATTCTCTCACACACATACACACATTCTCTCACACACACATTCTCACACACATACACATTCTCTCACACACACATTCTGTCACACACATACACATTCTCACACACATACATTCTCACACATACACACATTCTCACACACACACATTCTCTCACACACACATTCTCACACACATACACACATTCTCACACACATTCTCTCACACACACATACACACATTCTTTCACACACATACATTCACACACATTCTCACACACATTCTCTCACACACATACAGACATTCACACACGCTCTCACACACATACACATTCTCACACACACATTCTCTCACACCACATGCACATTCTCTCACACACACATTCTCTCACACACACATACACACATTCTCACACACACATTCTCTCACACACATACACACTCTCTCTTACACACATACACACATTCTCACACACACATTCTCTCTCACAAACACACATTGTCACACACATTCACACACATTCTCTCACACAAACACATTTTCACACACATACACATTCACACACACACATACACACATTCTCTCACACACATTCTCACATACATACACACATTCTCTCACACCCACATACACACATTCTGTCACACACATACACACATTCTCTCACACACATACACATTCTCACACACACATTCTCTCACACACACACATTCTCACACACACACATTCTCTCACACACACATTCTCTCACACACATTCTCTCTCACACACACATACACACATTCTCTCACACACACATTCTCTCACACACACATTCTCACATACACACATATATTCTCTCACACACATACACATTCTCACACACACAAACACAAATTCTCTCACTCACACATTCTCACACATTCTCTCACACACACATACACACATTCTCTCACACACATACACACATTCTCTCTCACACACACACACACATTCTCTCTCACACACACATACACACTCACACACACATTCTCACACACACAAACACAAATTCTCTCACTCACACATTCTCACACATTCTCTCACACACACATACACACATTCTCTCACACACATACACACATTCTCTCTCACACACACATACACACATTCTCTCTCACATACACACATTCTCTCACACACACACATTTTCTCACACACACATACACACATTCACACACACACACTCACACACACACTCTCACACACACATAACTCCTTTGATTCTCCTTTGAACTTGGTTTTTCAATCTTGCCTGTTTTCTCATTACTTAATTAGCTAAATAAAATCTTTGACCTGGTTCATTTTCTCTTTCTGTGAGTCATGTTTTACTCTAAAGCAAAACAACAACAAAAAGATTAACCCTTTAACACACCAAGCAGAACCAGCTGGAATCTTGGGATGTCAGTGGCCTCGGTGCTCTGCAGGCAGAGGTGAGTCAGGGGAGCCGAAGAGGAGGGAGAGAAGAGCCTGGGGTGAACCCCACTCCTGGGGTCTGCAGTCTGGGTGCAGAGGCCCTGTGGTGCCTGCCTGAATGAGACAAACTCGCTTTGCTCTAAGCTACTCCAAGTCAGGTTTCCATCAACTGCAGCCCAGAGCGGGCTTGCCACACGGGCTCACGTTGCAGGGAGATCGACTTCAGAAGCAGGTGAGGTTTAATCAGTCCAGCTGGGCCTGTTTGAAGGTCATGGGCCGCACACATGGGTGGACACAAACGCAGGTCCGGCAGATGCAGAGAGAGAGGGAGGAGAAGGGAGGCTCCCACTAGCTCAGAAGGAGCAGAAATCACTCAGAATCTGAGAATTCACGGCCTGGCAACCAGTGAGGTTTGAGGAGGAAGCTCAGAGCCAAGGGCAGGTCTTGGACATGCACAAGCAGCAGCCTTGGTGCCGAAGTGTGCTGAGGGCCATCATCAGCTGCATCCTCCAGAAGCCCGGCAGGACAGACTCATGCTCCAGGGACAGGCCATGGCCAGCATGACTCCCCTGCCTCTGTCTGGCATTGCCAGCCACACCTCTTCTCCCCTCTTCCAGGCATGGACAAGGAGCCAGTGCCCATGGGAGCCTCGCTGACAATTCATCATCTGTATCCAAAAGTTTAAATATGAAATTAAAGATGGACCAAAGCCACTATGAGAACACCAGAAGGAACACTGCCAGGGCCTCGGCACACCCTGGTTATTCTTAGAGCAGCTGTGAATCCTTAGGAGGGTGCATTTTATTTCCTTGTAAAAATACCAAGTGGTGGAGGGGGTGAGGAAGTAGTGGCCAATCTTGCCCGAGTTATTTTTCTAAAACGTTTATATGATGCTCAGATGTGCTGCTGCCCAGCACTACCTGTGGTGTTGGGCAATGCATACAGAGTGGCCTTGGAGTCCCAGAAGCGTGGGTGTGAAACGTGGTTCTGCCATACATTTAGCTGAGTGAACTTGGCTGAGTTCTTTACTCTCCCTGAGCTTCAGTGACTTCCTCCATAAAATGGGATGCCACCCAGTTATGAGGATGACACATAACGATGCGGGCCAGGTGCCCGTCACACAGCAGAGGAAGGAAAATGGGACCTCTGCAAGGGAACTCGCCATCCCCACGCTCAGCCCCCACAGTCATCCCCTGGGATTCCAACTTCTGGTCCTGAGTGGGGAGAAGGAAGGGCCAGGTAACGCTGCAGGCACATTCTTTTTAATATTTCAACTTCACGTAGATTGGCTGTCATCTAGAACAGGACCAGCTGGGAGTCTATTCAAAGGGCTGATCCCACGCAACTGTGACATAGGAAACAGCCCATGTGGGGTGATCTCACACCCTGCCCCCACCTCAAAAACCTCCTGCTCCCAGAAATGCCACCTTCATCTCTTTGCAGTAAGACTCCTCCTTGCCTACTCCCTAGTCTGGATGAGGGAACCCCTGAGGCTACAGCAGACCCAGAATATATTCATTTCAGAAAGGGGGGCACTTTGGGGCCTGGCCCCAGAGCTCACCCCTACCCAGGTCTGTGCAAAGGGATGCTCATTCTCTCAGCTGCAAGAGGGAGGTGACAGTCGCCTGGGGGTTACAGGAGACAGCACACACAAACTCCTGTCCAGGTCACTGCTTCAGTGCTTCCTCTCACTGTTACTTGGGTGCTTTTTCCTGCCAGCATACTTTGCCAGAGTGGTGGGGGCAGAGGACACCAGCTCCCTGGGAGCTGAGAGGTCACCAGGGGTCCAGGGACAGGGAGAAGGGCCAAGCATGCATCTGGGTTCCCGGGACAGCTGGCCCTGCGGAGGCCACTGTTCCTGACCTATGCACCCCCGACCCTGCAGGAATGCCCTGCCCAGTGACGTGTGGCCACAGCGCCTATGAGGTGGGTGCAGCTCCCCCAGCTGCTGCCCTGCCCGCAGCCTCAAGTGCACGTTCCTCCCTGGAGCCCCCTGCTCCAACCACCATCCCAGCATCTCAGGGTCTCTCCTGGGCACCTGGAGCTCAGCTGTGTGAGTCTGAATGGCTCAGAAACTGATCTGGGCAGAAGACTGAGTGTCATTGCAGAGGATGATGGACAGCCTCCTTGAAAAGGGTGTAGCCACCCAAGACAAAGGCGATACCCACCCAAGACTCAGACTAGGCCTTGGTTAGAGAAGTGACACCTACTTGATCTTAGATGATGGCACCTGAAAAGTGGCAGCTTTAAAAAGCAGCCTCCACAGGCAAGTGGCCATTCCCTGTGTGTCCTGTGCCCATTTTCTCCTGTCTGGAATGCCCTTCCCGGGGGTCTGCAGGGAGAAATGCCCTGCGTCCCCAGAGTCCCACCTTTGGGTTGCCACAAGGGCTACAAAAGCCATGCGTGCCTCAGCTGTCTGTCCCCACCGGGCTATGAGTCCCCCGAGCAGACTGTGCGGCCCCACAGATAAGGCACTTGGGCCAGGCATGGGGCAAGTTTCTAGCAAATGTATTTCTTCAGTCCCTTCTCACTCCTTCTCTCCCTTCTCCCTCCCTTGTTCCCTTCCCTCCTTCCTTCCTCCTTTCTCTCCTTCTTTCTTTCCTTTCTTCCCTCCTTCTTTCCTTCATCCCTCCCTCCCTTCCCCTCCCACCTTCCCTCCTTCATTTCTTCCCTCTCTCCATCTCTTCCTCCCTCTCTCTCCTTTCTTCCTTTCTCCGCCAAAGCAACAGCTAGTCACACAAGCAGTTGCTGAATGAATAAATGTGGAATTGTTAAAATGAGCTGGCGAAAATATTGAATGGTCATTGTGGAAACTGCCAACCTGCCCATGACCAAGTCATGGGACTTTGGTCAAATGGGGCCGCATCGCTGTGCCCGTTTCCTTGTCTGTTAAAAGACAGCAAATGTTACTACCTACCTCATGAGGTCGTGGCAGAGCTCAAGTGATCTTGAAAGTGTCGAGTGCTACAACAGCCTTGGCATAGACATGAGTTATTGTTACTCACCTTCTTCACCGCCTCCAAACACCTTGGCAGATGCCCCCACCCTGCTCCTGGGCTCCTGGGCATGGTCAGCCTCCACCTGTCTTGGATCCCAACAGTCTATGAGCTTCTATTTCGGCCTCGTCACCATTTGGGTGGCCATGTGATTTTTGTAGCAGTCTGATTTCCCCCAGATGGAACTTCTAGGGGGAATCAAAACTCATTCACCCCCAGTGCCTGGTGCAGGGAGGGCAGCACATTGACCAGAGTGGGAAACAGGCAAGGCTGAAGTGAACAGGGGCAGGCGTGCGTCCTGCAGACACCAGGGCCCACAGCGCAGTGGTGTGTGCAGATGACGGCTTGTCCCTGTATGAAGACAGTGTCGGGTGACCACAAGACTACACGGAGCCCATATCCAGGCCCACTTAGCACAGCTCCTGGCCCCTGGGAAGGCAGAACTGGTATTCCTTTCTTCTCTTCCTCTCTCCACATAAGCTAGCAACAGGATTTGTTGCTTTTTTTTTTAACCTCTCCCCATCCCCTTTTCTAAGGTTATCCAGATTCAGTGTCAAGATCAAGGTATCCGAAGACTCTGTGCTGGGCTCCCTGGGGAGGCCAGCTTGTGTTCTGGCCCAAGTGCGATGTCACAGAAACAGTGATGAGAGCCTGGAGTTTATTGGTGGAGAGTGGCAGGAACCATTGACCTAAGGAAAGAGGCAGCTGAAGGATGTGGGCAGGTAAATCACTCGGGAAGTGATCCCAGCAAACAGAGGGGTGAGAGGAAGTGAGAAGGGAGGGGAGGGCAGCCGGTCATGGGGTGTCACCAAGCAAGTCACCACTGTGGGCAACTGAAGCTTCATCCCTCTAGGACACTCTGGGAACTCATGCAGAATGGACAGCAGAGATCTCCCACCCAGCGGGGAGGGAGCTGGGTCGCAAAACCCATTTCCACCAGGACTTTGGTGTTTGGTCCCAACCTGAACTGCAGCAGAATTTCGTTGATTATATTTCTTCTTTTCCAACATCTGCCACAGCTGGAAGATACACTCATTTTTATATGAGCAAAACTGCAGAAAGAATGCGTTAATGAATAATTTTGTGTTTCATCTGAATGGATGGAGTTGCTAGAACCCAGCAGAGGGAGGAAGAGTGGATGATCTCTCTCTCTCCCAGCCTCTGCGAGGTGTCAGGGGAGTTATGCTAAAAAGACTCCCTGTCATGCTTGGTCAGAATAAATCACGTGTTCTTCGCATTTGCTAGGAACATAGTATAGACTGGACTACAGTCTGTCTGTTTTATTCCTTGTGGGAAGTGCTGGGAATCTTCAAAGTACAAAATTCACTGTGTTAAGTTTAAGAAGAAAGGGAATCACTTTTCGTGTCTGATGTCCTGTTCACTTCCAAGACTTTCCTTCCTCTGGGAAGTGCCCATGGATGGCCCCTGGCTGGTGAGTTTCTCAGTAAGAATGAAACATGTTTCTCATGGCTGCATGGGGCAAATGTCTCCCTTTCATTCCAGTGAGGAAGAAGTCTCAGATTTATGCTAATTGGCTAACATTTAATGGACAGATTTAAAATAGTCCCAAATATCCAGTGAGCCAGGGCAGCATTGCCTCAAGGGAAGTATCGGGGTGGAAATAATGATTACCTAAATTAAAAACCCAAAGGAGAAACTGGCACCTGTTTCGGGGGTTGGAAGGAAGAAGGTAGAAACAGGCGGAAGTCTGTATATGTGTTCTCTTTTTAGGGTGAGGGCGTGGACCATGGGGAGGGTCTGGATGGGGGAATAAGGGAGATGGAAACTCACAGAGGATCCAAAATCCAGAGATGCAACTTAGCAACAAAAAGACAAGTAACCCAATTTAAAAACAGGCAGAGGACTTGAATGCACATCTTCCCAAAGAAGACCCAAACGGCCAGTAGGCACATGAAAAGATGCTAACGTCATTCGTCATTAGGAAATGTAAAACAAAACCTCAATGAGATACCACCACTGCACACCCACTGCGATGGTGAACATCGAAAAGACAAAAGATAGGTGTTGGCAAGGATATGGGGAATTGGAACTCTCACACACGGCTGGTGGAAATGCAAAACGGTGCAGCTGCTGTGGGAAACAGCCTGGCAGCTCCTCAGACAGATGAACACAGCTTTTTTTTTTTTTCCTCCTCTGTCTCTCTTCTTTTCTCTCTTGGACTTTGGTGCTCACTTGGGTCTCTGCTAAGTGCACCTTCCTCCTTCCTGTTCTAAAGCTTTTTAAATAAACTTCCATTCCCGCTCTGGAAAGAAAAAGTTGAACACAGAGATACCATATGACCCAGCAATTCCACTCCTCAGTAAATTCCCGAGAGATTAAAACACAAGTCCACGCACAAGCTTGTATCTGTAGGTTCACAGCAGCATGATTCACAATAGGCAAAAAATAGAAAGAAGTCAAATGTCCATGGAATGACGAAAGGATAAGCCAACTGTGGTTCATCTATGCCATGGGATCCTACCCAGCTATAAAAAGGAATGGCTCTTGATACGCGCTGCAAACCGGATGAACCTTGAATACATCACACTCAGCAAAAGAAGCCAGACACGAAAGGTTGCATGTTGTAGATTCCACTTATATAACATGTCCGGAATAGGACAATCCACAGACCAGGAAGTAGATTCGTGGTTATTGGGGTGTAGGGTAGGAGAAGATGGGGAATTACCACTTCCTGGAGCGGAGTTTCCTTATGGGATGATAAGAATATTCCAGACTCAGATCTTGATCATGATAGGACAACATCTATGACTGCACTAAAACCCACTGAAGTGAACACTTCAAAATGGTTCAAATGATATATTTTGCTATGTGAATTTTACCTCAGTAATAGTTATTAAAAATGTATTTTTAATAGGGGTATAGCCATAAATCATAAATTGTGAAGCACGGCTAAGAAGAACATGTGAAGTCCTTTGTTCAAAAGCTGTAAAGAGTTTCAAGGATGGCGACGGCAGAGCCTTAAACCAAGAGAGGGGGCCTGCAGGGTGGCACAGGCTGCTCCCCAGAGGCTGGCCCCAGAGGCAGGGTGGGCAGTGGCGCTGGGGCCTCACTAGCCATCTGCAGCAGGGGCCGGATCCCCCGCTCCCCGTGGATGTGGCAGTGCAGTTCTGCCCTTCTCAGGTCCCCGAGCTGCTGCCATTACAATTTCAACTTTTGCTTGTCCCAACTCTGCCCCCTGCATGGCTTGTCTCTGCTGGGTTCCTCTCCATGTCCCACCATGGCTGTGATTCTCTCTCTCCAAGGGGCTTCCACGGTCACATTCTGGAGGGAGGAAACCTGCAGGCACCCTGCTTTGTGGTTGGAGGAGGTGTGGGGGGCTGCTTCCCTGCAGCTGTGTCATAGATTGCTGGGACCTTTTCCTCGGCTGTGGCTGCAAGTGGGGGTCCTGTGGGCCAAAGTCTCAGGCTCCTTTGGAAAGGTTGGGTGGGATCCCTTCCCATGGTGGGGAAGAGGACTGCACGTGAGTGTCAGCGACAGCTGTGTGGTTCACAGGAAGATGACCGGGGAGGTCTTGGGAACGATGGCCTTGACCGTCCTTTCCCCACTGCCCATGCGACCTCTTCAGGTGACAGCTTCTTGATATTGGACAAGTCATTTAAGTTATCTGACCCTCCATGACCTCTTCCATAAATGGGAATAAAACCTTAGCTGTTCACGCACAGGCACTGAACCAGGTGATGAAATCAAATAACCCTGTGTGAGCTCCCGCTGTGTTCCCTGGGAGGCGGAGGGCAGGCAGCCGGGTGGGACACAGGTGTCCTTACAGCTTGGCCCTGGGAGGCGGAGGGCAGGCAGCCGGGTGGGACACAGGTGTCCTTACAGCTTGGCCCTGGGAGGCGGAGGGCAGGCAGCCGGGTGGGACACAGATGTCCTTACAGCTTGGCCCTGGGAGGTGGAGGGCAGGCAGCTGGGTGGGACACAGATGTCCTTACAGCTTGGCCCTGGGAGGCGGAGGGCTGGCAACTGGGTGGGGATGCAGGTGTCCTCGCAGCTTGGGCCCTGGGAAGTGGAGGGGAGGTGGTTGGGTGGGGACAGAGATGTCCTTACAGCTTGGCCCTGGGAGGCAGATGGGAGGCTGCTGGGTGGAGACACAAGTGTCCTTGCAGCTTGGGTCCCAGGAAATGGAGGGGAGGTGGTTGGGTGGGGACAGAGGTGTCCTTACAGCTTGGCCCTGGGAGGCAGATGGGAGGCTGCTGGGTGGGGACACAAGTGTCCTTGCAGCTTGGGTCCCAGGAAATGGAGGGGAGGTGGTTGGGTGGGGACAGAGGTGTCCTTACAGCTGGCTGTGTGTGATGCAGAGCAGAGTGAGAGCACTCACACCCAAGCAGGGTCTGTGGGAAGGACCCCGGAGGAAGGTGAGGGTCCCTTAGTGGGAAAGAGGCCTCTGAACTGGACTTTCAACTGGGCAGGTTTCCACAGGTGGTGAAGAGCCTTCCAGACAGAGGCAGCCGCTGCAGCCCAGCAGAAGCAGGGGAGGGGCCGAGGGAGGCATCCCCAGCAAGGGAGGGAGAAGTGGGGTCAACAAGGCTGGCCAAGGCCAGAGGGAGCCGTCTCCGAGCCATGCACCTGGGATGGGACTGTAAGGATCACGTGAACTTGGCCTTTCAAATACATTCCCCTGTTTCCCTTCGTGTTTCTGGAGTGGAGGGGTGGATACTGGATGCTCTGCTCTAGTACCTTCTGTAGGAGGTATTTCCACCATAAACTCACACTTGCTCTGCTTTCATCGCCTTCTCGAACCTACATTTAAGAGGAACTTTAGGACAACATAGTCAGCAGTAGCCAACGTGGAGTTTTCTTTTCTTTAAATAAAAATTTCTTAAAATAATTAAAATTAAAATTTTGTCTTGTCGGAAAGTAATAAATATTCATTGCAAAGAAAAATAGAAAAGGCTGAGGACAAAACAGTAGAAAATAAAAATTATTCCCTTGAGATGACTGTTGTCAACATCCGTGCAGTATTTCTTTCTGTGCATATATATATTTAAAAAACCAATCAGGAATGCTTATAATGAATGCATCACTAATTCATAATCTTTTTTCCCTCAGCTAACAATACACAATAAATTTCTTTCTAGACACTAAAAATTCTCCTTCTGTGTTATTTTAGTGATTATGTAATATTCGAAATCGTATTGAATCAATCCTCAAAGTGTTTTTGTACTTTCTTCCTTTGTGAACAATGCTGCTATAAATGATTTTACAGCTAAATCTCTGCATGTGTTCGTGAATATTTCCTTAGCATAAATTCCTGAAGGTGGACTTACTGCATCAAAGGGATGCAGACGTTAAAGGTTTCTGAATGTATTACCAAAACGCCTCCAGAAACGGATCTCAATTTATGCACCCAAGAGTACTGTACAAGAATGACAACTTATCTGTGTCCCTGCCAACCAACTGTTGTCTTTTTCTGTGTGTGTGTGTGTGTGTGTGTGTGTGTGTGTGTGTGTGTGTGACGGAGTCTTGCTCTGTCGCCAGGCTGGAGTGGAGTGGTGCAATCTTAGCTCACTGCAACTTCCGCCTTCTGGATTCAAGCGATTCTCCTGCTTCAGCCTCGCAAGTGGCTGGGACTACAGGCAAGTGCCACCAAGCTCAGATAATTTTTGTATTTTTTTAGTAGAGACAGGGTTTCACCATGTTGGCCAGGATGGTCTCGATCTCCTGACTTTGTGATCTGCCCGCCTCAGCCTCCCAAAGTGCTGGGATTACAGGCGTGAGCCACCACCTCCAGCCCAACTATTTGTGTTTTTAATTATTGCCAACTGAAGAACAGAGCAAAATGATATTCATTTAGCACTTAGTTGATTAATAGGTATTGGATATTTATTTGTATACTGACCAATTATATATGTTTTCTGTGTGATATCATTCCATGCCCTTTTACTGTAATATTTCTTTTCTATTGATTCTTAACAGCTGTTTACATATTATCGCTGTTGAACATCTTACTAGCTCTATATGTCATAGATGGATTTTCCAAGGTTGTCAATTGCATTTGGTTGTGTTTATGGCTTGTTTGGAAAGCAGAACTGTTCTCTTTTCATCATCGAATCTATCACTTGTGTCTGTGATGGTCTGTTCCTTTGGCACATGCCTAAACAGCTTTTTCTCATCTCAAGGATACAAACATTAAACAACGTTTCCTCCCAGTACTTTCATAGATTCCTTTTGCACTTAATGTTTATTCCACTTGAACTATATTTAGTTATAAGGTTCGAATCTATTTTGTTTCTTTTGCTCCAGTGTTTATTTGAAATGAAAATGGCATATTTGGGGTGAGATGTCCCTTCCTCCCCCGACTGCCAGGTATCCGCTGTTCTGATGGCTCATCAGGTTTTCCGTTATTGTTTAAAAATCAGCTTTGGGGCCAGGCACGGTGGCTTACACCTGTAATCCCAGCACTTTGGGAGGCCTAGGTGGGCAGATCACTTGAGGCCAGGAGTTCAAGACAAGCCTGGCTAACATGAAAAATCCCTGCCTCTACTAAAAATACAAAAGTTAGCTGGGTATGGTGGCACATGCCTGTAGTCCCAGCTGAGACAGGAGAATCACTTGAACCAGGGAGGTGGAGGTTGCAGTGAGCTGAGATGGCACCACTGCACTCCAGACCTGGCGACAGAATGACAGAATGAGACTCTGTCTCAAAAAAAATAATTTAGCTTTGGTTTATTCAGCCGATTCCCCCTCTTCAACAATCGTCCCCTTATTCCTTGCCCCCTGACCCTTCTGTGAGCCATAGCACATCTTAGAGCTGTGGAGAAAAATATCATATCTCCATATACCCAGATAGGCATGGAAGGACGAGAGAGGGGTGGTTTTCTGCACACTGACAATGGGGCTTAGCTCCTGTGCTTTGGGTAATTTTTTGGGTTCAGTCTCCATAACAACACTGAGAAATGAGTGTTAATATTCCCTTTTTATGAAGAGGAAACATTAGGCTGAGCAAAATGTCACTTCAAGTAACTAACAGAGCTGAAATTCAAACCTAATTCTGCTCACTCTGAAATCCAGAGCCCACTGGGGCTCTCAGCAGGGATGCAGAGTGAGCCCACTCCGCCTTCCATGCAGTCTTGGAAGGTGTCTTAGTTCAAAGGTCATAGACGGGGTGGCTTAAACAACATTGATTTCTCAGTTCTGGAGGCTAAAAGTCCGAGATCAAGGTATCAGCAGAGCCATGTCTAATGAAGGTCCTGGCTTTTAGGTAGCACCTTCTTGTGTCCTCATGTGGTGGAGAGAGAGTGCTGCTCTCTTATAAGAGGGCTAATCTCATCGTGTGGGGGTCCACGCTCATGACTTTATCTAAACCTAATCGCTCCCCAAAAGCCCTATCTCCAAATACCATCCCACTGGGGTTAAGGCTTCAACATGTGAATTTGAGGAGTGGGATAAAAATTCAATCCACAGCAGAGGGCCCTCCTGCCAGGAGTGTCTCTGGTCCCACAACAGACAGGGTCTCCTCTTGTCCCAAGACAGAAACAGGGCCCTCTTAGGCAGGGACATGGCCTGTTAAGGATGAAGTTTGTTTCTCAGGCCTGACTCCTTTGCAGGAAAGGAAACTGTCTATAAATTCTGTATCATTGCCTGATGATAGTGAGATGGGATTCCGGCAGGGAAGTGAGAGAGGGCTGGGGAGACCATGTGCTTGGACTTTGTTATTCCCCTGGAGTTAGGAAGCTTCTGCAGCCACTTTGCAGTCTTCTTGGACACTCACGCCAAGGACGCATTCCTTGTATGAAATGTCGGTGCTGTCCCCATGGGCCCAGTGATTAGCCGCTGCTATTACCTGTGACTTCGCAGTGATGGAGGCTGAAGGGCAGGGTGGTCTTGGCACACCCCCAAGGTGGAGCAAGGCCACCTGCACTGGGGTCACTGTTCTTGGGGTCGGGAGCACAGGGGGCTCTCAGCAGGGGAGATGCAGAGGAGTCCTAAGAAATCCTGAATCCCCTAAGACCCCTCCAGCCGCACCGCCGCACATTTTCATGTTCTTAAACCCACTGTGATTAATGGCCACAGAGAAAGCTTACACATTAAGAACTGGCCTTCTCGAAAAAGGGAGGCTTGTGATTGTAACACAAAGGATAAGTGCTTGATGGGATGGATACCCCATTTCCCGTGATATAATTATTATGCATTGGAGGCCTATATCAAACATCTCATGTACCCCGTAAATATAAAAACCTATTAGGTACCCACAAAAATAAAAAATAATTTTTTTAAAAAGGGAGTGTTGTGGATTTTCAACTTGGTAGAAGCCAAAACATTTTCTTTCAGTCATTTAATCAACAAACGCCTATTAAATTTCTACCATGTACCAAGCCATGGCCAGAGACAAATAGTATGTGGCTCCCACCTTCAAGAACCCACAGGCAGGTCACTCGCGTGTCCAGATCTGGGTCCAAGTGCTGTGGTGCCGGTAAGAGGAGGGGCTGATGGGCACAGGAGAATGGCAGAGGGCACCTGAGGTGGCCTGTAGGAGCCATGCAGAAAATGTATCTGGGGCCTGGCTGAGGAGATGCCCAGAATGAGAAGGAAGGGGACATGCAGGCAGAGAGGCCTGTGTGCGAGGAGAGGGGTGGGCAGTGGAGCAGGCCGGGGTGAGCCCCAAGAGCTGAGCTGGGGCTGTGTGGCTGGAGCGGGGGTCTGGGAGAGGGGCAGTGAGACAGGGAGAGGCCAGGCCTGTCTGGTCTCCAGAAGTGGGCTCAGACACCACTGAGACTTGTGGATTGGAGC
Source organism: Callithrix jacchus (assembly GCF_049354715.1). NCBI lineage: Eukaryota > Metazoa > Chordata > Mammalia > Primates > Cebidae > Callithrix > Callithrix jacchus. The sequence goes on from NC_133515.1 coordinate 104,047,870, forward strand.
AAAGTGGAGAGAAGGAAACTTCCCCAGTGGAGAGCCCACATTTCCCCAGTGGAGAGCTCACACTTCCCCAGTGGAGAGCTCACACTTCCCCAGTGGAGAGCTCACACTTCCCCAGTGGAGAGCCCACACTTCCCCAGTGGAGAGCTCACACTTCCCCAGTGGAGAGCTCACACTTCCCCAGTGGAGAGCCCACACTTCCCCAGTTGAGAGCTCACACTTCCCCAGTGGAGAGCCCACACTTCCCCAGTTGAGAGCTCACACTTCCCCAGTGGAGAGCCCACACTTCCCCAGTGGAGAGCCCACACTTCCCCAGTGGAGAGCTCACACTTCCCCAGTGGAGAGCCCACATTCTCACACCAGCCTGGGGAGAGGAGTGGCTGGTGTGAGTGCCAGCTAGGAAGAGGAAGGTGGCGAGCGTCACTGAGGAAAAGGAGGGGGCTTGAGAAGGCCCGCTTGTTTGCCATGTGGGAGCCTGGTTGAACCAGTGCCTCCTGCTTTGCATGCCATGTGCACACAAAGATGCAATTCCTCCATCCTCTGCTTGATGGTCCCTGGTTCACCTCTAACATCCCCATGTCAGCAAAGCTGCCCCTCTGTGCCCACCCCACCCCCGCCATCCAGAGTTCACCTGGGCATGAGGCCACACAGCTGTGAATGAAATACAGTAATGAAGGCGAATTGTTTCACTGTTGTACAGATGAGAGAATTGAGTCTCAAAGAGAGGGATGTGCTTGGTCCCAGCAAAGAGAGAGGCAGGTTTGGTCACAGAGTGTGCAGAGTCCTGGGCCTCCACTCCAGAGTTTAAAACTGTCCACAGTAGTCCCAGGGGTTTAGTGTTGATTTCTGCTGGAAATAGCTGGAAAGGCTGGCTGCAGTAATTACTGTGTCTTCTGCCCTCCGAGGGGCAGCTATCTTTGGCAAGCTAATTACTAGTAAGGTTTGCTCACCAGCCATTGTAATCACCAAAGAAAACCATCTGTAAGTACTTATTCTGCCCAATTTGAGGTTTGATGTTGCAGCCGCAGTGTTCTGAGAGGCTCGGTTCTCTGACAGGGGTGTCACTGCAGAGGACCTCCTGGGCTGGTGAAGCCTCTTGGTGCCTCAAAGCAGCCCTCCACTGCCCACCCCTCCCCGAGGACCTCTCCAACCTCTAACAACAGCTTCCTTGCCTGCCATCCAGGATTAAGTCCCAACTCTGCCAACAATCTGGGCTTAAGTTCTTGACATGAAAATGAGGACAGTAATCCATACCCTAGAGGGCATTGTGGGAACCAGCGAAGCAGTGGCTGTCAAGGAGGTAGCATGGGGTTGAGCACCCAGCAGCTCCCAGCCACGGGTCCCCTGCCACCCACTTCCCACAGGAGATGACAGCTCAGCTGGATCCTTTCCGTCTTGGCTTGTTATTGTCTGCTCCCCTGTACATAAAACCACATGTGCCCAGAAAAATCTGGAATGATGTACCCCAACATGGGAGGGATGGTGCCTTGTCTAGGTGTGGTTGGATTTAGGTTTTTATTTGTCCCTTTATGAATTATTTTCATTTTGTGTAATAAGCATGCATCCCGTTTCTGATTAGAAAGAAGAAGCTCAGGAAGTTTTTTCTGAGTGAGGTGCCCAGTGTCCCTGCTTCCATGTACCAAGGGACATGCAGGAAGGACACCAGGGCAGGCTGAGCTCCTCCTGTCCACTCAAGGTGGAGAGAAAAGATGAACGCATGTGTAAGAGGTGGGGATTCCCAACTGCCTGCTGATGGCTGGCTTCTGTCATTTGTACTGAAGCATGTTCTGCTCGTCCTGGTTCTGCTCTGCACTTGTTCAAGTGCTGACTGTTAAATGCACACTCTGAATGAAGAGACCACCCCCCCCCCACAAATAGGCTTTGTGTAAGCAACATGGCTGTTTATTCACCTGGGTGCAGATGTGCTGAGTCTGAAAAGAGAGTCAGCACAGGGTAGTGGGATAGGAGTTGGTTTTATAGGTTTGGGGTGGACAGTGGAAAGTTATAAGTTACAGTTCAGGGTGGCTTTTGCAAGCTGGGGGGGGGTTGTAGGGTCTGGAGTCATGAGGTTGACCAAGGTCAGTTACAAAGTACAGTTGCCTTATCAGTTGAGATGGGAATAAGGAACAATGTAAGAATGTCTCAAAGTTAATTAGATGCTGCAGGGGTTGATCATTCTCCTTCTTGTGGTTTTCCAGTTACTTCAGACTTTCTAGCTCCAGGAACTCCTCTGGGGTATACGTGCAGGTCACAGGGCTTACCATAGTGTAGTTCTTGGTGCAGTCAGTCAGCCTGAAAGAACCTGACAGTTGAACACAGGCTGCCAGCCGTGCCTCCATATGATCGGCCACAGGAAGTGGGTGCAGTCATTAACTCTTGTCAAAATCTCAGAAGCAAATGGAGATGACTGGCTTTTTGTAATATATTCATATTTCTTCCTCCAAATCAGTTCCATTGATCTGTTTCTAACAGTTGGTGCTCTTCTTTTTTAGTTGCTACTGCAAATCATAAATATGGATTTAAGAACTTTCTTTTAAAGGCTTGGAAATATTTATCTGTCCTCAAAGTTCCTAAGGTAAGAAAGGCCAGCTGCCACCTTGTGGGATGTTGCCTCTGATCGGGGCTCAGAGGAAAGAAATGCAAATGGGGCAGACCCTGGGGCTGTGCACGCTCTGCTGATTGTCATCTCACCTGGGAGGACCCCCTTGCTCTCTGGGCCTCTGTGGCACCCCCATTTGCTAAAAAAGCAGTAGGGACAAATGAGCTCTCAGGCTGAGAACCCGGCCAAGACCTCATGGCTGTGGCTGTGAGGAAGGCCACCCAGTTGGCCCTGCCCAGCCAAGAGACCTGCAGGGCAGACACCCACAGATCCTAACCCCAAAGGGCAGTGGGCACGGTGGGCATCCCAGGGGACACCAGGGTCAGAGCTATAAGGTTTAAGTGAGTCTTTCTATGCCTCCAATAAGCTATAGGAAAACTCCCTGTGCCTCAGTTTCCTCATCTGCAAAGCAAGGGTTATGAAGATAATACTGAGGTAGGCAGCAGGACTCTACTCCAGAGGCAGGGCTAGCACACTGGACCAGATCAAGGACTAGCTAAAACAAGGGCCAGGGCAAAAGCAGCTTTCAATCAGACATCCCACCGGTGTTACTATTGCCATGGCAACACCTGGGTGTCACCACCCCTTTCCATGGCAATATGACCCAATGATTACCACCCCTTCCGTAAAAATTTCTGCATAACCCCTTAATATGCATGCAATTAAAAGTGAGCACAAATGTAACTGCAAAACTCCTTGAGCTGCTACCCCCTGCCTACTGGGTAGCCCTGCTCTTCAGGAGCAGCCACAGAGCTATATATAACACAGAGCTCTTTCCTGGGCAAAGCCGAGAACCCAGCAGGCTAAGCCCCACTTTGGGGTTCGCCTGCCCTGTATCAATCCTGCCTCGGGTGGTTGCTGTCAGCACCATGCAGTTGATGCCAGTCACTTACAGCGGTGCCTGGTGCCCCTGAGTGTGAGCTGTTTTCATCAGGAGACTATGGCCAGGGACCCAGTGCACCAGCTGTAAGAAAGCCCGCTCCTTCAGCTGTCTTCTCTGCCCTTCTCAACATCTTGCTTCACACTGTGTTATTTCCTGAAACGTTTTTGAATCAAAGCCTGAAAATCCATGTCAATACATTACCTTTAGAAATGTCAACAAGGCAGCACTTTCAGAGGATGTGCCCAGAGGGAAGAGCCCTCCCACGTTGCCACTGTCAGCTACGCTCTGGACCGAGCAACCTCACTCCCTGCACCCTGGGGGCTGGCTGTTTTTCAGCCTGAAGTGCAAGCTGGGAACTAGGAGCCCCTGCCTGGGCCCCTGACCTGCCTCTGCACCCTCACACTTGCCCAGCCCGGAAGCCTGATCTTTCTCCCTGCCTGGATGCTTGGTCCTCAGATCCATGTAGGGCCCTCAGCTTCCTTCTCCAGCCTGTCCCTGTCAGTTCTCCTTGGGCCTGGAGTGCCTGAGGCTGGATATGGGCAGCTCGAGGGGAAGCCAGTGTCCTTTGGGTCACTTCCAGCTAGATGGAGTCTTTCATTCCTCGTAACTTGTCAGACAGGTGAGCAGAACCCACAGGTGTTTCTGGAGAGTCGGCAATGGACTCCTGGAGGACAGGAGAGGAGGGAACAGGGAGGGGCCAGGAGGAAGGAGTGTGGTGACCTATACGGAGGGCGCCTCCTCTGGCTGGGATGGGAAGCCCGTGTTTCCTTCAGTCCATACTGGTCCTGGCGGAGGCATTACTTCCCGGCCCAGGGAGGCAGGTAAATCCATCCGTAACAGAATGAATGTTAAGAGTGGGAATCAAGGTCTGCCTAGGCCCTTGTTCTTTGCACCAGACTGTTCAGAGACGTTCAGTTCAAAGTACCAAGTACTCAGCTTCACACTGGGGCTTTGTTATTAGCTGGAAGCCTTGTGAGGTCACTGATCAGACAACTGGCAATTTGTGGGACAGTCTTTATTTCAGATGACCTGTCTTGTCATCCCCATGATTCATGGAGGTGTCTTGGAAATCCCAATCTTTGAGCACCCAGACTTCCAGAGTCCCTCCTGCATCCAAAGTCATAGAAGTTTATCACCAATCCAAGAACTCCAGATTTTGGCTTAGTTCTGAGCATCTCGAGAGCAAAGGATCTGGTTTTCATCTTGACACCCTCCCTTGAATGGAGCAGGCATCCCACACATCCAGTGACTCTCTCCCGCCTCTCTAAGGGCATGGGGCAGGGCTCCTGCCTTATTTATCTTGAAATCTCTACACCCAGGGCAGATTAACCTTACAGATGACCGTGCAATGGGCCTCGGACTCACCCAGCTGCGGAGTGAGTGATCAAGGCAGGATCCCAGGAAGCAACTCTGAAAAACGAGTGTCCAAGGATGCTGCAATTTCAGGAAATGCAACATATTTCTATCCCACGGAAGGACAGGGCTGGGGCTAGGCTTGTTCATAGGGACCTGTGCCACTCAAGGTTTCAGTGTTGGGAAGATGGCAGTGAGCAATTCGAGCTCACCCTGCACCCCCTCCTGGCTCACCGATCACACTCTAAGGTCAACATGTTGCTAGCACGTCCTGTGGTGGCCCCACCTGATGACCCCCACACCTTGTCAGGTCAGACAACTTAGTAGGTTGAAGTCACCCATGGGACTAGACGCCCCAAATGAGGCATAACTCTCAATTTTCTAGCCCCAAAGGGAGACTTGACAAGCAGGCCAGGTGTAGGTGTCCAAGAATGGTCCTTCCCAGCTCCTTCCAATGACCTCTGAAATTCCAGCTCCTTCCCGATCTGAGCCCTAACTGCCAAGTCACCCACTGTGGGCTTGAGCTTCCCCGGCTGTGTACTCACGGCCCCTGATCCTTTCCTTAGCCAGAGCCAGGGCTCCTGTGGGTTGCCTTTCCTGGTCCTAGAGGAGATGGAAATGCCTAACATGCACTCTTTAACAACACTTCCTGAGCCCTTCATGCACTCCAAGTCTTGGGCCTGGTGCTGGGAAATGAAAATCTCCGGTAGAACTTCCTCCTCCAATGAACTTTCCTCCTGACAAGGCAGGCGGGCACAAGGTCATGCTCATGGAGACAAGATGGGTGCCCCTCCCAGCTCAGACCAGCATCATCCCTCTGCGAAGCCTTCCCTGGCCTCTCTGTGCCCCTTCCAGCCCTGTTGGCACCCTCAGGCCCCTGTGCCCTCTGCCAGGTGGATCCCCTGTTCCTCTAAGCCTGTAACCCCTGAGAGAGGGCTGCGGCCTTATTCTTCTCCATCACCATCACTTCGTAATGAGCCAGCCACAGAGGAAACACTCCATCAGTTTGCTGAATACAAGAATATACTTTGTCAACTTCGTGTGTGTGTGTGTGTGTGTGTGTGTGTAGACAGTTTCGAGTTTGGAACATTTCCGTGCCTTCTCTGGGATCAGGCAGCAGAGAGTGGCGTGGAGGCCGCCAGCAGGACTCAACGGAGGCCTCATCACACCCTGTCCTCTTCCAGCCACCGGCCCAGCAGCCACCTCTGCCCAGGGGCCAATATGCTCTGTGATTATTTTCAACCCACAAATAAACTGCTTTGAAAGATTCATGTTTCAAATTTGCCTTGGGCCTGATGGCATTTGATTAAGACCTACGCAGAGCCAGAAACCTCAGGTCTGCTGCCTCCCATAAAAATCTAGGCCACAGAGGGAGGTTTTGTGGTGAACGGGTCCCGCCAACTCAGCTATTGTTAGTAACTGCGTCTGCCATCGCGATGGTCACCAGGCAGGCCAGCTGGGGCTATGGGCCAAGGCCAACGAGGCTGGTGGTTCTTCACCTTCCTGTCCCCTGAACACATGGTCCCCTGGGTGAGGGATGTGAAGGTGGCAGGAAAGTGAGCTGTAAACAAGGTCTCTTCCAAGCTGGGGGCTGCCAAGGCACTGATGTGGGGGAGGGCCAGTGATAAAGGTGAAAACAGCTGACACCTGCAATCTCCCATGGCAAGGACAACAAGCAGGCGCCCGGCTCTGTCCTGCTAGGAATGGCCTGATCTCCAGTTCAGAGGTGTGGAGACCAGGCTCAAGGAGCACCCGCGGTCCCCCAGCACTCAGCAGCACCACTAGAATCCTCGCACAAATCCTGGAGCTGGAGTCAAAAATGCACACAGATTGGGTGCAGTGACTCACACCTGCAATTCCGGCATTTTGGGAGGCCAAGGTGAGTGGATCACCTGAGGTCAGCAGTTTGAGACTAGCCTGGCCAGCATAGTGAAACCCTGTCTCTACTAAAAAATATAAGAAAATAACTGGGCATGGTGGCAGCAACTTGGGAGGCTGAGGCAGGAGAATTGCTTGAACACAGGAGATGGAGGTTACAGTGAGCTGAGACTGGGCCACTGCACTCCAGCCTGAGGAACAAGAGCAAAAATCCAACTTAAAAAAAAAAATGCACACAGGACAATGCAGATTCAGGGGTGAGAATGTAGTGTTTTATTTCGCATAACTGCCTCCATCCTTCTCCTGGGTCTCCCTCCAGTCAGGGAGCGGATAAACTTGCCAATCACAGGCATCCCCATTTCCTCTGGTTTAAAGCCATGTCTTGGCAGTCAGCCCCGGCATTTTTGGGTATATCCCAAGGTGGCATCTGAGTACGGAGCCCATGTCTTGTCCTACACGCAGCTGAAATAATCAAGTGGTCCCTCTGCCTGGTCCCATGATGTTCTGAAGAACAGGCGAGAAACTCTAGACCTGCTCACGTCTTTGGCAAGCTGCGGGGAATGGGCAGAGTTTCCTGCAGGCTCTGGTGTCTTGACTATTCCCTCATCGCTGCTCTGCTGCCCTCTCCCATGTAGGGCTAGAGGAGCCTCCCCCTCCCCACTGCAACTGAGCACCTTTGTGACATATCCTGAGTTTCATGTCTGTGGGTCCAAATCCACCAGCACTGTTTTACATGTAGTGGAGACTGTTGGAATTTAGAAATCCCTTCATTCTCCTGATGAAACCTCTAGACTCCTAGAAAGCACACTTAAAGGTAAAGATGACTCCTAGAGGCATGGAAACCCATTGGTTCGACAAGTGGGAACAATAAAAGGAGAAGAAAAGATGCATCCATTTAGCATTTTCAAAAAAGGAAACTTGTAAACCTGTCTGACTCAAGTCCGTACTTCCCTCCACCTGCTCCTTCACCTGCCTTCGCCCTCTGCCTGCTCCTTCACCTGCCTTCGCCCTCTGCCTGCTCCTTCACCTGCCTGGGTGGTCCTAGAGGCAGCTGAGGCTGACAGTCCCAGGCCAACATGCCCACAGGCAAATGTGGCACCCTTTCTTTGGGCTATACATAGAGTGACAATATGACGTATTGTCCAAGCCCAGATGTTATTAACAATTATACCTGAACAACAGCCATAAATTGGGATTGTCAGAGGCAAACTGGAGCATGTGGCCCTTCCAGCTACAAGTCCCAGAAGATGGACAGAAAACAGATGCAGTCTTCTTTTGCAGACCTCATCTTGGACCCCTGGCCCTTCTCCCCTAAAATAGAGCAGTGCCAAGCACAGCTGTGGAGGCAGCCAGACCTGGATTTGAAATCCGACTTGACCTGTGCAAGTTGCTTGATTTTTCTGAGCCAACTTTTGTTTGTCTGTAAAACAAGAATAACACCGAGCTCACAGGATTGTTGTGAGGAGCAAATGAAATGACATGTACAATGATTCATGTTATTGTAACATTACATTAGACCACCAGAATGGCTAAGCAATAGGAGAGTCGGATTGGCGATATCAGTTTGCAAACCAGGAAGAGACAGTCTCCAGCATGGACCAAAGGTGCTCTGTCTTCAGAGAAAGGATGGGCAGCTTATGTTTTATGCTCACAGGGCCTGGATCACACAATAAAGTCAAGGAGATTCAGCAGATTTGGGGAAATTCATACATATTTATAAGGGGGATAGAGCGCAGGCACAGTGGGTAAACATATACGCAACATACATCCCATCTTCACTTTGGGACCAGATTTTAGCATTAAAATGGTAGAATTTGGCTCTTTTCATTAAAAGGTGAACTACAGGACACAAAGAGAGTTTATGCAGATGCGGACATCAGCTTCAGGTCTGTAGTCACTGAAAATCAGGAAAGAATATATGTAAGGCTTGTCCTCTGTCCAGCTGGAGTCGCAGTGGTCTGGGTTGTAAAGCAGAGTTAGGAGGAGTGACGGTCTAAGCAGAGTTAGATCATTTGCCCGATGGCTCCTGTTGTTAGTGAGTTTGGCAAGTGTGGTTTTTGTAGCCACAGGAATTTAGGAAACTTGCCATGTCAGTCAACCCCTGAACCCTTGACTCACAGGTAACTTTAGTTTTCTTAACCTTGTCCAACTTAGCTGATAAAGGGACATTTATTTTGAACTCTCAGATGACAACATGTTGCTGAGATTATTGCAGGCACCCAGTGAAGGGTGAGCAGTACCATCTCAGCTGAAGTCCTCACCCTAATAATCATGGAAACCATGACTTTCCAACATTCACGAAGGTGTGATCAATTTGTAAGGTTCTTTCAAATCCGTCTTTTCATTTAATCCATATTCCTTTGGATTAAATGAAAACATGGATATTCCTTTGCATTCATTCACCTTCTCCATATCCCTTTGCATTCATTCACTATTCTCCATATCCCTTTGCATTCATTCACTATTCTCCATATCCCTTTGCATTCATTCACTCTTCTCCATATCCCTTTGCATTCATTCACTATTTTCTTCATCATTCTCTAGTGGACTTCAGCAATTCTTACTTGGTCATATGGTTTGAGTCTGTGTCCCCACCCAAGTCTCATGTCAAATTGCAATCCCCAGTGTTGGAGGAGGGGCCTGATGGTAGATGATTGGATCATGGGGGCAGACTTCCTCCTTACTGTTGTCATGATAGTGAGTGAGTTTTCACAGGATCTGGTCGCTTAAAAGTGTATAGCACCTCCTCCTTCGTTCTCTTCCTCCTTCTCTGACCATGTAAGATGTGTCTCCTTCCTCTTCACCTTCTACCATGATTGTAAGTTTCCGGAGGCCTCCTTCGCTGTGCTTTCTGTGTAGCCTGCAGAACTGTGAACCAATTAAACCTATTTGTTTTATAAATTCCCCATTCTCAGGTAGTTCTTTATAGCAATGTGAGAACTGACTAATACAGAAAATTGGTACCAGGAGTGTGGTATTGCTATAAAGATTCCTAAAAATGTGGACATGACTTTGAAACTGGAGAATGGGCAGAGATTGGAACAGTTAGGAGGGCCCAGGAGAAGAAAGAAAGATGAAGAAAAGTTTGAAACTTCCTAGAGACTTGTTTAATGATGTAACCAAAATGTTGATAGTGATATGGACAGTGAAGTTCAGGCTGAGAAGGTCTCATACGGGGATGAGAAACTTATTGTGAACTGGAATAAAAGTCACTCTTGCTGTGCTTTAGCAAAGGGGCTGGTGGCATTGTGCCCCTGCTCTAGGGATCTGTGGAACTTCAACTCAAGATAGATGATTTAAGGTATCTGGTAAAATAAATTTCTAAGCAGTAAAGCACTCAAGAAGTTACCCGGCTGCTTCTTAAAGCCTATACTTATATGCATAACCAAAGAAATTACCTGAAACTGAAATTTATATTTAAAAGGGAAGCCAAGTGTAAAAATTGGAAAATTTGAAGCCTAGCCATGTGGTAGAAAAGAAAAACCCATTTTCAGGGGAGAAATTCAAGCCAGCTGTTTGCATAAGGAAATTTGCATAAGTAAAGAGGTGCTGAGCATTAATAGCCAAGACAATGAAGAAAAGGCCTTGAGAGCATTTCAGAGAACTCTGTGGCAGCCCTCCCATCACAGGCCCAGAGGCCTAGGAGGGAGAAATGGTTTTGTGGGCTGGGTCCAGGGCCCTGCTGCCTGTGCAACCTTGGGATACTGCTCTCTGTGTCCCAGATGCTCCAGCTCCAGCCATGGCTAAAAGGTCTCCAGATATGTCTCAGGCCACTGCTCCAGAGGGTGCAAGCCATAAGCCTTGGTGGCTTCCACATAGCATTAAGACTGCAGGTGTGCAGAGGACAAGAGTTGAGGCTTGGGATCCTCCGCCTAGATTTCATAGGATGTATGGAAATGCCTGGATGTCCAGGCAGAAACTTACTGCAGAGGCAGAGGCCTCATGGAGAACCTTTACTAGGGCAACATGAAAAGGAAATGTGGGGTTGGAACCCCTGCACACAATACCACTGGAGCAATGCCAGTGGGTGGAGCTATGAGAAGAGGGCCACCATCCTACAGACCCCGGAATGGTAAGCCCACCAAAAGCTCGCACCATGTACCTGGAAAACACTCAGCCACTCAGTGTCAGCCCATGAAAGCAGCCATGGGAGCTGGACCCTGCAGAGCCAAAGGGCAGAGCCTCCCAAGGCCTTGGAAACCCTCCTCCTCCGTTAATGTGGCCTGGATGTGAAATTCGGAGTCAAAGGAGATTATTTAGAGCTGTAAGATTTAATGGCTGCCCTGTTGGGTTTCAGACTTTCATGGGGCCTATAGCCCCTTTGTTTTGGCCAATATCTCCCTTTTGTAAAGGGAATATTTACCCAATGCTTATATTCTCATTGTATCTTGAAAATAACTAAATTGTTTTTTATTTTACAGGCTTATAGGCAAAAGGGGCTTGCCTTGTCTCAGATGAGACTTTGGACTTTCGATTTTTTAGTTAATGCTGAAATGAGTTAATACTTTGGGGGGCTGTTGGGAAGGCATGATTGTATTTTGAAATGTGAGAAGTACCTGAGATTTGGAAGGGACCAGGAACAGAATGATATGGTTTGGGTCTGTGTCCCCAGCAAAATTTCATGTCGAATTGTAATGTCCAGTTTTGGAGAAGGGGCCTGGGGGCAGGTGATTGGATCATGGGGGAAGGTTTCCCCTTGCTGATCTTGTGATAGTGCGTGAGTTTTCACAAGATCTGATTGTTTAAAAGTGTGTAGGACTCCTCTGCCCTTCACTCTCTTCCTCCTGCCCTGACCATGTAAGACCTGCCTCCTTCCTCTCACCTTCTGCCATGATTATAAGTTTCATGAGTCGCCCCCAGCCATGCTTCCTGTACACTCTGCAGAACTGGAGCCAATTAAATCTCTTTTTTTAATCTATTACCCCATTTCAGGTGGTTCTTTATAGTGATGTGAGAACAGACTAACACACTTGGCTTCAGAGATGCCGCACTCAATTCTCCATGGCTTTTCCCACCCACCAGATGAAATTCACTGCTCTGCCTTGTCTTGGGCCTGTTAGTGCCTGCAATAGACTTCCACCATTCCAGCCAGAGCTCTTTATGTTCCCTGCTCACCTGAGTGGCTGTCTCTACCACTTGCTGGGCAGAGGGGGACAGGTACTGAGTCTCATTCATCTGAGCAGCCCCACTGCATAGCACATGGCCTGGCTCAGCAAGCACCCAGTAAATGGTTTTAAATGGAGAAGATAAAGGAAAGAGCAAAGATGAATAAGAGAATCTCTCTACTTACTGGGAACTCCAGGCTAGTGGGGAAGCCTGAGACAAGCACTGATAAATTCTTAGAGCATCCAGCTACCTCCTTAGCCCTGCCCCCCATCCCACCAAACTGTACCTAAACAACGCAAAATAAGACCTAAATTCTGGCAGAAAGAAATGTGCTCATTATCGCACAATGCTATGCTACAAGTGGATTGTCTCCATGTGATCACATAAAAACCGAGGCTCAGAGGGGTGAAGTGATTTCTCCGAGATCCCACAGCCCAGCATATATTTTTCAAATGCAAATTAATGCTTCAGAAGGCTTAAGAGAGTTTGATGAGAAAGAAACTGATAAAAAAGGGCCACATTTTCAGAAAGAAAATCCCAAATGTCCCATATACATGAAGCATGGGGTTCTTCTGAGTCTTGGGGTAAGCCTTCTGTTTTGGAGCCTTAAGAGGAGAGAGGGGCTCAGTTGCCACGGTTTTCTGATGGCCAGAGCTGGGGACGCACCCTGCAGCTCACAGTGACGTTTACTTGTTTTAGCTGCATCCCGTGAGTCACACTTGACCCAAGCTTTGACACCGTTTCTTCACTCGTGAAACTGCAGCAGAAGATGGGGCCACATCCTGCCCCTGGAGCTGTTGGGCTCCTTTCGTTCATTCTGTCACTGTCTCCAATGAATGTGCCTGGCCTTTATGTATTCATCTACTGACTCATTCATTCGCTCAGTCACCCACTCATTCATTCCCATGTCTGCTCACTCAGTCACTCACCCACTCCCACTCATGCAGTCCCTCCCAGGAACTCCAGGCTGGTGGGGAAGCCTGAGACAAGCACTGATAAATTCTTAGAGCATCCAGCTACCTCCTTACCCCTGCCCCCCACCCCACCAAACTGTACCTAAACAACGCAAAATAAGACCTAAATTCTGGCAGAAAGAAATGTGCTCATTATCGCACAATGCTAATGCCTTAATGTTACCGAAGCGTTCCCTTGCTTCTTTATTCATTCACTCATTCACTCATTTATTCACTCTCCTTTGAGTACCTGCTACATACAGTCGGCTTCCTGTGACCACGCGTTCTGCCTGTGTGGATCCAGCCAGTGAAGGTGGAAAGGATTTGAAAATAAATAAATAAATAATAACAATACAACAATAAAAAATACAAATGAAAAATACAGTATAACAACTATTTGTACAGGACATTATATAGATACGAGTTGTCTAGAGATGATTTAAGGTGTACAGCAGGATGTGGCTAAGTTTATGCAAATGCTTCACCATTCACATCAGGGACTTCAGCATCCTTAGATATTGGTACTTACGGGGTCCTGGAACCAATGTCCCGAGGACACTGAGGGGTGAGTGTACCAGGGCCTAGGCAAGGTTCTTAGGTTATCATGTCGAATTGTAATGTCCAATTCACAGTGGAAAACCTTATTCCAGTCCATGTAAAGCAGGCAGGACCAGCAAACAGCCACCGTGAACTACATGGTGAGCGTTAAAATGGGGAGAGGTACAAAGCAGTGTGGGAGCCCAGGGCCTGGAGGGACTGTCTGTGGCCTGAGGATATAAAGACAGCCACCGTGGCCCCCCACCTTCGAGGTGGGGGAAGAGTTTTCAGCGGCAGGCAGTGAAAAGGGTTAGGCCTCCAGCACGGTTAGGAACTCCAGAGAGCCTGGGACGGAGGCGGGGGCGGGGGGGTGACGGTGAATGAACAGCAGGAGGCCGATGAAGGAAAGAGAATGAGAAAGTGGTGTAGACCAGAAGCTGCCTCCTGAAGACGGCCACACAGGTCACACAGACAAGGATGCCCGTGTTTCTGGGACCACATACATCCTTGTGAGGCGCCCAGTGACCTGGAGGTGGGGGAGCTCAGCTTCTGTCCTCCTTGGAGGCGCGTCCCCTCAAGGAGAAAGCCACCAGGCCAAGTGGGCCGGTCTGCATGGTCTCTGGGTTCAGTTCTGGAAGACAGACTTGCGGAGAAGGTGACAGAAGGAGTGAGGCAGAGCCTCCAATCACGCCCCTACTCCTGCAGGACCCCTGTCACCCAGCCCCCTACTCCTGCAGGACCCCTGTCACCCAGCCCCCTACTCCTGCAGGACCCCTGTCACCCAGCCCCCTACTCCTGCAGGACCCCTGTCACCCAGCCCCCTACTCCTGCAGGACCCCTGTCACCCAGCCCACCCCTTGGAGTCTGGGCCCTGGATTTGTCACTTTAATTACGGTGACATTCTGCATCTGCACACAAAGCCATCATCACCCAGCAGCAGGCATGGGGGAGGGAGGGAAGGAGGAACTCTACGGGCTGGCTGGCCTGCCCCGAGATGGCTGGGCCGCTCTCAACTCAGGATCCCACCTCCCCCACAGCCTTGCAGCACTTGGCCTCCAATTCAGCTTCATTTACCTCACAAATATCACCCAGCACCTTCTCCGGGGCAGGGTGCGCCAAACACTAACAACTGCAGGCGCAGCTCAGCAGATCTTCAGCACAGCCCCCCCAGAGCGGGCTGCACACAGCTGGTCATTCGTGCAGCTGGGATTTGAAGGCGGCAGATGGAGCCTCCCACTCCAGCTTCGCCTTCCACAGACCAGCCTTCCAGCCAGCCCTGCCCTCAAGGGCTCATCGCCTGGAGGGAAAGACAAAGCCTGCCCCTCCAGGATGCACCCTTCTTTGGCAGGTAACAGGAGCCTGACGGTGGGGCCAGAGACACCATTTGTTATTGTTGGGGAGAGCCTAAGCTCTTGGGCAATAGGGAGAGGCTGACCTTCGGGGTCCCACAGGACCACGGGACCCAGAGGCCGCCAAAGGAAGAAAACGCTGGCAAGGAGGCAGAGGGAGGGGCAGGTGGAGGCTTTCCCAGGGATGAGGGATCCACCACACCTAAGAGAAAGTGCAGTAGCCAAAATCAAGGGGCACAAGTGGGGCAGGGGCCGGGGGAGGGGGCACAGCCTGTCAGCTGGGAAAGGGCTCATGCTCTCCTCTGCTATAGATGAAGCTGCAAACCCCAGTCTTGCCCCCTCTAATGTTTGGAGGAGGATCAGGGATCCAGTGGAGATGGGGACGTGGATGCCAGCACAGGGCAGGTGAGGCAGGTTAGCGCATCAGGAACCCCTGTGCTTTGCTCTTCTCTCACCCATGGGAGGCAGGAAGCCTGCCTGGGGATCCTGCATCCTTGAGGGGCCATGTGGGTTCTAGGGCTGGAAGCAGAAGTGACTGGAACGGGCCCCTGTCCCGCCCGCTCCAAGCAGAGCATGGGCTACTTTGTCCCTAAAGAGGTGACTGAGTGTTTTTGAGACGAGATGAGAATAGCAGGACAGAAAAGAGATTTCTCCACATGGCAACATGGTTCCTGCTGGGGACCCACACTCTGTTTCCTGGCAGCAGCCTGGACACAAGTCAGGAGAGATCCCAGGGCTGTAGGTTGCCCAGAGGCAGGAGCTGGAACCCAAGTGACGGAACAGTGGGTGCGTGGCTCATGCGGAACTAATAGACTGCAGGCACTCCCTTGACTGTGAGGTGCTAGAAAAGACCCCAGGACCCGAAAACCACTCGGT
The DNA here is from genome assembly GCF_049354715.1 of Callithrix jacchus. Classification (NCBI taxonomy): domain Eukaryota; kingdom Metazoa; phylum Chordata; class Mammalia; order Primates; family Cebidae; genus Callithrix; species Callithrix jacchus. The sequence continues at coordinate 104,063,401 of NC_133515.1, forward strand.
GTCCATCAGCTGGTGAATGGATGAGCAAATGTGGCATCTCCATAGCAGGGAGATGAACTCCACAAAGCCAGTTCAGCCATACAATGGAATGAGCGCTGGCACACGCAGCGATGTGGATGAGCCCAGAGCATGACGCTAAGTGAAAGAAGCCAGACACAGAAGGCCACATAGCGCAGGATTCTGTCCACGCGAAACACCAGAGTAGGTAAATCCTGATAAACAGGGAACAGGCTGGTGTTGCCAGAGCCTCGTAGGTGACGGGGGAGTGGCTGTGTCCCAGGTAGAGGGTGTCCTCTGGGGATGATGAAAGTGTCCTGGAACCAGATGCAGGTGATGGTGACACAACACCGTGAATGGGCTGAATGCCATCAGATCGTACTTTCCAAATGACTAATGGTTCATTTTGTCATATGAATTTTACCTCACTTTAAAATAAAGACCTCATCAGGACCTTTGCCCATCCCCGGGGAGGGAGAAGGAGCCCTAGCAAGACCGCCCCAGTGACGTGCTCGGAATCCGAGGGAAGGAGGTTTGGCAAGACAAGACCGAAAAGTGTGGTCTACTGAGTTTGTGGAGTGAGACTTGCCTCATTTACAGAAGAAGGCGTGGGTACAGAAGAGCTATTTATGGGTCTCATGGGGCAGAAAGGGGTGCTGAAGGAATGAAAGGACCCCTTTCATTCATGGGATGGTGGGACCGGAGGGCAGCCCTGGAGAAAGGCTGGAAAGACTCAGGAGTCCAGAGCCCTTCAGTCCAAGCATTCAGGGCTCCAGGCTGGGAAGTGTCTGTCGGGAGAAAGGAAGAGTCGCTCTTCCCCTCCATGTGCGCGGGCACACACACACACACACACACATATAGATGTGCACACACACACACAAGGGCAACAGCACACACAGATGCACACACCAGCACACACATACACTGCTCCACAGCTGACCCCTCGGTGCCTGGAGTACTGTTTGGCCTTGCAGGCTGCTGACCACAAACGCCTGCTGGCCCATGGACAGTGTCCAGCCTGGGGTCCCCAGGCAGCCCTGTGACAAGAGCTGCATGCTGCCAAGAAGCCTCCCAGTGGCTTTCCTAGAGGACTCTGCCCCTGCTGGGACAGTCTCATCAGGAAAGGACAGCTGGAGGAGCCTGTGACAGCACGCGGGTCCCAGATCCCAGTACTCCCACCCAGACAGATACATCCTCCCTTTCAGACTCCACGTGGAAACACACACAAAGTGAAGGCAGGTCAGGACGGGGACCCTGTGGGGGAGTAGGCCTGTGTGCATCGTCCTCCCAGAACACGGTATGAGCCCGGCCTCAAGCAGTTCAGTGACACGGCAGACAGGTGTCTCTGGCTCCAGAGCCAGCTCAGGCAGCAGCCGGTGCCCAGAGAAGGCTCTGGCCATATTCCCAGAGTGGGCTCCATCCTTCACTCTGGGGTTTTCTGGTGGTGGGCCCGGGCAGGCGTGGAGCTTCCCCAGCCTATCTCCTCTTCCGGGTCTGCTTGCCTGTTTGGGACACCACTTCCCCTCCAGGCCCCACTCTCCTCACCCATGGAAACCAGAGGCTGACCCATACCTCGCAAAGCACTTGCCCAGCTGAGAGCCTGGAGGGAGGAGAGTGAGGGCTGGGTCTCCAGGGGTCATAGCCACCGGTCTTCAGAGCACTATAGAGCAGCAGCTTTGCGAAAGGGTGTGCGTTCAAGGCGTTATCTGTTATAAAATGCTCGAGAAATATGAGTAGTTCACATTTCGAAGATGAGAAAGGGATGATCGTGGTTGACCCCATGAATGGTAGAATCTCAGCCAGGGCTACTTTGAAGAAAGGCTTCCAGGGACTCTTGAGTCACCCTCTGTAAGGGACGACCCAGCCAGCCCTGAGCAGATGCCAGGGTTGACCAAGAGCTACATGCACAGAAGGCAAGGCTTGGAGATGCCTGCCATGATCTGGGCCTCTGTTCATGCTTGGATCCTGGCCATGTGTGTCCTGGGACCCTAGGGCCTGCCAGGGAAACCACGTGGGCCAGAGAGCCAGACTACTGGGTGAGCTCCACACTGAGTCCGCCAGGAGCAGCAGGTGGCATCCAGCAGCCCCCACAGGGTTCCTGGCCTACTTGTTCCTCCCTGGGTACCAGTAACATGCCTGCCCCAAGAAGTGCTGGTAAAGGGAAGCACCCCCACCACCATGACTGCACTGGGTCAAAGGTGGACCCGGCCTTGGTCCGACCCATAGCCGCTGTTGGGGGACCACCCAGCCCCAGGGGTCATTCCCAGGAGGACCTTGTGTGAGGCTCTACCCTACCAGCCCTCTGCTCAGAGCTGCACACAACATGCACTTGGCTTCCCAAGTCATGGTGAGAGGGAGTCCTGGCCCACAGGACCCCAGAAGGAATTAGATGACTGCCGAGCCCTCACAGTTGGGAAGAGGTGCAGGAAGGACCTAAACCCAGGCATGGACAGCTTGAAGCCAGCTCTATTTCCCTACAGAATCTCAAGCTGCTTGGCTCTGTCTGTCTGGTGCTGTGGGAACAGGCATTGCTGGGCAATCACAGCTGGTTTAAATCATGGGCCCTGTGGAAGGAATTGTCATCGGAACTTAGAGACATGCACAGTGTCCCCAACTGTCCCCTCTTGACTGCCTGCTGTTTGTAGAAAGGATGATGAAAAACCAACAACCAGAGTGTAGAAAGGCAGCCTTCAACCCTGCCAACCAAGTCTCTATTAGACCTGGGGGTGGACATTTCCGGGGACTATTGATCTCCCTTGGCCCAAACAGATTGTGAGGGAGGCAAGACCCGCGTGGAATTACACTCTTTGGTGACACAGCTATATTAAGATCGATTACATTGTGCAACAAACATATGAATCATTCCCAGAACCCTAACTGCTTGAAATTGAATATGCATGAGAAGCTGCCCAGAAATGCCTGAAATACATACATGCACATATATATAGTCGAAAAACAAGACAGCTTTCGGGGCGAAGAATAACAAAAGGCAATTTGCCACTCTGATGAAAGGGGCCGTGTGCTGGGTTAACTGATGAAGACTCATTCACAATCGGTGTGCACATCAGGGCCCACGGGAGCTTTGCCCACGCCATCCCCGTTCATCCTCACCACACGCCTACACGCAGGAATTATTTTTCCCGTTTTGCAGATGGGGAAGCTGAGCCTACAGCTGAGTTAAGATCATGCTGCTGTTGGTCAGTCCCAGGGAAGAATTTGAACTGTGGGCTTTCTGTGCCCAAAGCTCTGCCTTTCTGTGCGAGACTCCGTCTCAGACACCGAAAAGATCCCACCCCTACCCACTTTAGTCTTCCAGCTTCAGGCTTCACAAAACCACTATTGCCTCCTGTTCCTGGAGTTCCGCATAAGAGAACGAAGTTTGAAGGAACCATAAGCTGACACCAAACAGCAGCAATAGAAAAACAAAGATCTCTTGGAAATTAAAAACCACAGTTCCAAAAAGAATCAAGTAGATGAATGATAATATGAACACAGTTGAACCCCAGATAATGATATAGACGATAAAGCCAACAAAATCAAACATGGAGCGAAAAGGCAAACAAAACAAAACAAAACACACACATACACATACACACACACATACACACACACATACACATAAATACACACATATGCATACACACATACACACATACACACACATACACACACACATACACATAAATATACATATGCATACACACAGATACACACATACACACACACATACACATACACATACACACACATACACATAAATATACATATGCATACACACATACACACACATACACACACACATACACATACACATACACACACATACACATAAATATACATATGCATACACACACAGATACACACATACACACACATACACATACACACATAAATACACACATGCGCATACACACATACACACATACATACACACATACACACATACACACACATAAATATACATATGTATACACACATACACACACATAAACATACACATAAATACACACATACGCATACACATACACATATACACATACACATAGACACATACACACATACATACACACAAATACACATACACACGCATACACATACACACATACACACATACATACACACACATACACATAAATATACATATGCATACACACATACACACACACCTACACATACACATAATACATACACACACATACACACACATACACACATACATACATACACATACACATAAATATACATATGCATACACACACATATACACATACACATAAATACACACATACACACATACATACACATAAATATACGTATGTATACACACACATAAATACACACATACACATACATACACACACATACACACATACACATACACATAAATACACACATACACATACACACATACACACATATACACATACACATAAATATACATATGCACACACACATACACATACACATGCATACACATACACATGCATACACATACACACATACACACATACATACACACACATACACATAAATATACATATGCATACACACACACCTACACATACACATAAATACACACATACACACATACACATGCACATACACATACACACATGCACACACACATACACACATACACATACACACATACACACTAAGCTAGTAAGAGTGCTTGGGTGAGAAAACAAGAAACACAGAAGAGAATGAAAGCAACAATAGAAATAAATTTCTCTGGGCTAAAGAAAAATTTGAAGGTTCAAAGTGAGAATCACTTGCAAGTGTTCAGTGGGAAAGGCTTACTTTCTAGGTGAAATTTCAGGTTGTGAAAGACTTTCAGAATTCCAAAGACATAGAGAATTCTCAAAGCCTCCGGAATGAAAAATCCAACGATCTGAGAAGGAACGGAAAGCAGATTGACTTCAGATAAAGTGGCCAGAAGGATTACGCAGCCAAACTGTCAGTCCTGTGTGAAAGGAAAATAAAGACCTATTCAAACACGCATAGACTCAGAACGCCTATCGTCCATAGACCTATTCTGAAAGATACATTCAAGGATATATTTCCAGCAAACCTAAAAAGGAATCCAAGAAGGAAAATGACACAGCAGCCAAGAAGCTAAGAAACTATCCACCAAACTCAGGACGCGACGTGAAAAAGAAATCATGGGTGACAACTGTGCCACCAACCCCATGAGCAAATGGCACAAACCCAGTCAGGAAACTAGAAGGTCCTGAAAAGACTGTCTCCAAGAGGAAAAGCACATTTGTCTTTAACCAACAGTGTAATGAAAAAGCTGGATAATCCTAGCAATAGGAAGAAGGCATAACAAAATACAAAATTTGTAAAAATTATGCACTGTCCCCTTAACCCAGTGGCAGTGGATGTATAGAATGAAATGGATGCTCTCTACAGGGGGCTTCTAGGAATGCTTCCTCCCCTCTGGAGCAGGCTGCAGGAGGCGCACCTCTCCCCCCTCCCCAGGTACTGCTGGAGACATGAGGCACACGCCTGCTGTAGCTGTCTTCCTACCAGCCCACGTGTGGGGGAGGCAGAGCTGGGAAAATTGCAGGGAAGGGAACCAAGCTCCTGGATGGAGCCAAGCCTGAAATCCACCTTCCCTTAGCTTTAAGTCAGTGTGGCTCAGGTTTCCTAGTCACTTGCCACTGAAGCACCCCATGTCAGCAGGGAGAGAAGCTTCCAAAGGATGCCAAGGAATTGGGCCTGGGGGTTTAAGCAAGGTGATGCCTTGCTCAAGCTGGGAGTTCTTTTGACAAATCCCTTTGTTATATGGAAAATGGTGGAGACTGAAGGCAGGAGAGGTGAGTGGGCTTTTGTGGTGAACCAGGCTACAGCGGGTGAGGCTGGGACCCTCTGGCCGCCCTGTGGGTTCACCCCTTCTTGGCCTCTGAGGTGCCCTCTTAGAAAGTGCAATGGGGGGTGGAAGGGGAGGGGACTGTGTATCCCAAGGTCGGTGTCACCTCAGAACACCCCCAGGAGGAAGATGGGACATGGCCAGGACCCATAGCTCATGACCCTCTGGAAGCAGAAAGCAGGTGAGGGGCCACGGAGAAGGGGCCTCGAATGTTAAAGGAAACGGAAGCACACGCTGCCCGCTCTGAGTGTGTCCCCCAGTCTGAAGTAAACCCCCACCTTGCGGCCCGCACTGGGCTGCAGAGCCCCACCTTCTCCCTTGCCCCAGCTCCGCTCAGGGAAAGTCCCTGGAAACTCTTCGTGCTTCCTGCCCTCCCTGGGAGGGTAGAGAGCAGGTGAGGCCTCATGATCTACCATGCAGGGAGATCAGGGGCTAGTGGGTCGGGACTCAGTCACCGTGGCAGCTGGGACACCTGCTCCAGCACAGCCACCCCAGTGTCCTGAGGCATTCAGGAGCCGGCCAGGCCTTCCTTCCTTCCTTCCCCCCACAAAACAGGGTGGTGGAAAGCTGGGGGTGCGGGGGAGCTTAGGAAATGCCTGGCGATGTTACCAGCCGTGGAAACCGCATGCGGCTATGGAGAGCCGTGTTTTATTTCTGGACGATGAAGTCTTTAGGGGAAACGTGTCTCTGTCTGACACGATTAAAAGGTTGAACAAAATGTGAAATACTAAGAACTTGTATCTAGTGGTTATTTTGATGATAGAATTCATTTTATTTTTCTGTGTGTTAGAAAAAAATTACAGTAATGACACTTTGTAAAAGAAAAAAAAGGAAGAAAATACCAGAGCCCACAGTTCTCAAAGGGTATCCTTCAACACACTGGTTCTGGGAGATGTGGAGGAACCTTTCATTACCAAAGGAAAGAGCCCCTCTCCCCTTCCAGGGAGGCGAGCAGGCCAGAGAACCATAGGAGCAGCCTGCAGGGCACATCAGGGGCTAGATCCTGGGCTCCAGCTTCTGGGCCACATGGGGCTGCCCCAGGAAGGTGGGCAGAGATGGTGAGCCACATGGGTATAGCTCCGTGGACACAGGCCCACAGACGCAACCCCAGGTGTATGGCTGGTCTGAAGGCCTTCCCTTACTGGGCGGGTCAGGGGACCAGGACCAAGGGCGGAGCTCTGTGGAGGCGCATTCCAGCTGGGCGGATGATCATTACTGGAGCTTTCTGACCAAGGAGTCTGAGCTTCCTCACGAAGGATGCCGTTAGGGGCTCAGGTACTCAATGTGAGCATTTAGAGGGCGCTTTTCTGTGCTGCCAGCCCCTGGGCTGGGTACAGGGCATGGAGGTGAGACATGGAACCCCATCAACAACATACAAGACAGCCACATGCAGAATTTGAGGACAAGAAGATCTGGGCGTGGCCACCCCAGGGCACAGCACCATGCACAGAGTGGGGCCGTCCCATAACCATTTGTTATGTACCAACTATGTGCCAGGCACTGCTCCAGCTGCCAGAAGATACCCCTGTGACCCGAACACAAACCTGTCACCCTGGAACTCACACCACATCACAGGTCACTGTCCTACAAGGGGCAGCCCCAAGGTGTCAGGAGGCACCACAGGGACATGTCCCCAGGGCAGGGTGCACACCCTGGCCCAGCCACTGTGCTGCAGGGCAGTGGGGAGCCTGGACAAGCCGCTTAGGTGCTCAAGCCTTAGGTTTCTGGGAAATGTGCAAAGCTGGACACAGAGTCAGTTACTGCGAGAAGCCAGCTCTCGGCCTGTCCTTCTGCCACCTCTGCCTGTGCTCTGAGCAGCCAGGTCAGGAGGATGTTTGGGGCCTCCTCTCCCCCATGTTCTATGCCCATCTGGTCCCAGGACCAGAAGGTGGCTGGTGCTTCCAGAGACGGGAGGTAGAGCTGTTTACGGCCCCTGCCTTGCTGGCTGTGAAGCAGGTTTTTGGAGTTGATCAGCTATAAAGGGAGGCAGCATGCAGTCCTCCTCCTTCCACTCAGAGGGCAGGAAATCTGTTCACACACACACATGCACACACGCACACATGCACACACATGCACATGCGCACACACTCATGCGCACGTGCACACACACGGACGCTGATGCACGCACACACGTGCCCTTAAGGTCTTGCACGTGCATGGCGTGCCCCAGCTTTATGAGAAGCAGAGGATCCCTCAGTCTAGCTGTGAACTTCAGGCCATTAAAAGAAGCTCCCACCAAGGTCTGACACTAACAGGAGACTGCGTGCAAAGCACTCGGTGCTGGCAAGCCCCGGCTCTGTTCTGATGCTTGCCATGCCACGCACGGGTGGCAGGAAGCTGTTCCTTGGGCAGTCTTTCTGTCTGCTTTCTCAATGCTCACCCCTGACTGGGTGCAGGAAAGTGATGTAGAGACAGGATCAAGAGCCTGGTTCCAGCACGTGACTCCCGATGGTCACTTGACCTCCAGAGATGCTTTCCTTGCTATGGCGTGAGGTGGGTGGGCCATAGGATCTCCACAGCCCAGATTCTGCCCCACAAAGCCAGGCCCCTCCCTTGGCTGTGCGGGGGCAGTGTCGCCTCTGAGAAAGGGAGTTCAAGGCAGTGTTCTGGCAGGTCGAGGACTGGGAGAAGGGAGACAGGGACACCTATGCTCAGCAGGGAGCGTTCAGTGTGAGGGAGGGCTGAGGCGCGGAGTGGGAGATGGTGCTGGAGAGGCGCTGGAGCCATGGAGGGCCTTGTCCGCAGGCTCAGCAGCCTGCACGTGGCCCTGTGGCCTGGGAGACTGAAGGGAGGATGGGGAGGAATCTGGCTGGCACCTCCCACCCACTCGGGAGCAAGGTGTGGGTGCAAGCCACGAGGCTCCCCACGGCTCTAGTCCACCTGGAACCTGGCTGCCAGAGAGTCTCCATGGGGCCTCCCTTGGGGCTGGTACTCCAAGGCCAGGTCAGACCCATTCTGCAGAATCCAGCAATGGGACTACCACCAACAAAGCCCCTGGCTTCCAGTGACCGCTTCGCTAACAGATGCACCAGCAGAAACCCAGCCTGGATATATGAATATGTGCAACTCTCCCGAGTCTGGGCTGCCACCATTGCAAGCACAGGCCCCATCTTCCCAGCCAAGCCCTTGACAACAGGCATAATATTCTGTTTGGGGAGAGATTTGTGGCTGCCGCAGGGCCAGTCTTTCCTTCACCTGCAATCTAGCTTTGTGCTGGGGAAGTGACCTAGAGGCTAAGCTCTATCTAGGGCAGGGTCGGCAGCGGTGGGCTCCAGCCTCACTCCTTCGGGACAGACACTGGTCCTGCAGGGCAGTAGGCACTGGGCCCTCTTGGCAAGCAGAGAGGGAGGCGGGGGGCTGCGCAGTCCCTTGGGCCCCAGCTGGAGTCCCTTTCTGACTTGCACTGACCTCTCTTTAGCTGTGTGACCATAGGCAATTTCCCGAGACTCGACCTCACAGGTGTCACCTGAAGCCAGAGCAATCAATGTTTCTGGCCAGTTGCTGGGAGTGTGGAATAAAATCATGATTACGGCAGCCCTGGTTGATAGCGATAGCCTCAAAAACGAAAATGACTAAGCACAGAGCTTCCCAATCCTCCTTTAGCTTTTTTCCTTTGGAAACTGACATCCTCTCTGTAGCTACATTTCCCGCTGCTCCAAGTGAGAAAAGCATTTAGGGGGAACTTCCACCTCTGGTTGCAGGGTTCGGTGAAATCCCCTTTCAAGTCAGCTGGGAATGTGCCCTCTGGAGGAGCACAGAGCTGTCTCCACACAGGCAGACAGTTGGGAGGCCCCTGGAAATGTCCCAGGCCCTCTTCTCCCCGGGAGGTGACAGGAGGCTCTGAGACATTTAATCATCCTCCCTTGGGGGGAAGAGGGCTGGGCCTAGGAGCTGTGGGAGGGCAGGCAGCCCCTTTACAGAAGAAGAAGGAGACAGGGGCCACTGCCTCTCAAGCATTCCCCACACTGGCCCATCCCCCTGCCTGTATCTCCCCATTAGGTCAATGAACCCCCTTGCTGTAACCCGGGGCAATTGCTAGTATCTTACCTGGCCCCACCAGTTTTCATCAGGGAATGTGTGAGAAGTAATTCTAGGTCTTGCTATTTTCACAGATATTTTTTCCAGTTTCCCTTGTTTTATGTGGTCCCTCCAGACCCCAGGGGGCCTTTAGGCTCGACCTTCCTACAGTTGCCAAGGTGGATCCTGAACTCCGCATGGCCCAAGCATCTGGCCCGAAGAAATGGGTTTGCCTTCTTTTTCTTTCCTTAAAAAAATACAGCCACCAGAACCAACAAGTGGTTCATGAAGTGGTGCCTTCCAGAGAGATCAGATGATGGCATCCTTCCCTTATTAGGAAGCTTGGGTCAGACGTTAAGTGGGGCCTGTTGGGCGCTGAGTTTTGATGGCAGCAAGGAGAGGTGCATGATCCGGCTCCAGATAAATGTCAGCTGGAGGCTCTGGGCTCGGCTGCCGACTCGGCCGCCCTCGGGCAGCAAGACCATCGCCTGCTGCTTCTGCCTCTGGGCCTCAGTCTCCCCTTCTGTAAAACTGCGGATTCCTAGCTCACTGCACGGAGTTATTTTGAGGCTAAAATGAGATTGTTTGTGAAAGTGTCTACCACGTGTCCTTTTATTAGAAGTCAGGAATTGATTTGTTTTGACACACACACACACACACACACGCACCGTCTTGCACTCAGACGTCTCTATTTGTGAAATAGGATGCATGGAGTGCTCCCAACTTTATGAGAGTCAGAGTGGGGTGGGACCTCAGCAGTGTGTGGCATCCAGGCCTCACTCGGCCGTACACACTCGGAGCCACCTTATCCCTGTCTACACAGCGGGGCCTGGTACCCGATGATGCCTTGCTTTTCTCTTAACTTGCGCCTTCTGCAACTCCACGGAACACATCTGCCTCTCACTCGATAGTCATTATTAGCAGGTTACAAGAAGCTTGTGAGATTCACCCAAACCAGGGAAGAGCGTGTGAGGCAATGGCCCCAGGATGGGGAGATTTTATAAGACTGTGAATGGGAGGTTAAGACAGGAGGGAGAGAAGCCAGCGGCCTAAGCACAAGCTGGGACTGCAGAGAGCTGGCTGCAGGGAACCTGGAATCGGGGGTCTCGAGGGAAACAGAGCAGGGAGCTGTGAGCCCTGGGATGCAGTGTGGAAGGAAGGTGGTTGAACTGTGGCACCTGCACCTGCGCTGTGGTTTAAGAGCCGGCCTCACTCCCTCTGAAGCAGGTTCCACATGCCTGCGTCTTGGCACCCACGCTGTTCCTGGTATGTGGGACGCTTTCTACTCCCTCTTCCGGGAGAGCTCCTACTCATTCTTCAAGGCCTGACTTAGACGTCATTTTCTATGGGGGATGGAAAATAAATAGTCCACATTTGTCTTGTGGACACAAGAATTTCAATTGTATGTACTTTTTATGTGTCACAAAATGTTATTCTTCCTTTGAATGTTTTCAGCCATGTAAATACATAAAAGCCATTCTTACTCATGGACTGTACAAAGCAGGTAGCAGATCAGATTGGCCCACAGCCGGAGTCTGCCGACACCCCCTCGGCCCTCTTGCGTTCAAAGCGGGGCCCACGCCCAGGAGCCTCCGCCTCATCTGAGAGCTTATTGGAAATGCAGATTCCAGGGACCCACCCAGACCCTCAGATTCAAATCTACATTTTAACAAGGTCTCTGGATGACTCGTGTGCACTTTAAACTTTAAAAACTATGGTCATATCACTGCACTCTAGCCTGGATGACACAGTGAGACCCTGTCTGAAAAAAAAGTCCCTCCTGGGTGTCACCCCCAGAGATTCAAGTTTAACAGGTATGGGGTACAGCCTGGACATGGGACTTCTGACAGCTCCCCAGGTGCTTCTAATGTACCGCAGAGTTCCAGAACCTGTGCCAGAGAGATTCCCCGAGGAAGGAGGACTGCTCCTCCTCCTAGATCCCAAAGCCCCCAGGTCACTCCTGCAGGACACAACATGTCACTGTAGAGGGATTATTTGTTACACTCTGAGCTCCTCTGGGATCAGGATCCCATCTCATCCTAATTTATGAAGGTCTCAGACAAGCCACCTACCACCTCTGGGACTGGATCTCCTCCTCTTCCAATGCATGGCTTTGTAGCCATAAATCTGCTCCTCACTGACTGCCTCCCGCCCCCCCCGCCCCGCACCCCCCATCCCCCACCCCAGGTGAGCTCGGAGAAGATGGCCTCCAGAGCCAGGTCACCCTGGCCTCTCCCACACTCCCTGAGCTGCTCCTGCTTCCGTGAAGCCCTTGGCCGATACAGGTTCTGGGGAAAAGGGGGACAAAAAGAGGCAACCCACATCTCCAGCAAACCCACCAAGCCTGGAGAACGCAGAGGCTACACCCTCTGCAACCCTCCCCTCTCCGTGCTGGAGAGCATCCAGCCCTCTCCTCCCGGCACTGGGTTCCTGCTGCCCTACCCCCTGCCTCCTGCCTCCTGCCTCCTCTGCCTTTTGGCCCTGACCCAGCATTTTCCTGGAGAAACATGTGAGGGAGGGGTGCCCGGCGCTGACTCAGAGCCAAACAAGATTCTTGCCTAGGAGGGCCTCTGTTCAGAGAGGGCTGGGGGACACAGGACAGCCCCTTTCAGGCCAGGGCTGACACGCCTGCCCCACCCGGCCATGCAGCCGTGGCCAGGCCCCTCTCTACCTGGGGCACTCTCATCACTTGCAACTCTGAAGCTGAGCCCTGCACTCCACAGGCCCTAACTCTCTCCTAAGACCTCCCACTCCAAGCCCCTACAACATGGCAGCCTCCCACCTTCTAGAGTCTGCAGCACAGGGCATCCACAGCCTAAGACTTCCAAATCCTGGAAGGTCGGACCCGGATGGAGCCTCAAGAGGTCAACCCTTATTCTACACAGAGAAACCTGGGCCCAGAGGAGGGGAAAAATTGGCCTGGGATGGTGGCAGACTGGAGACCACCACCTCCCTCTCCCCCATCTAGTCCCACTGCCTCCCCCACTGGAGGGCTCCTCCCTCTGCACCTTAGCAGGGGAAGGAAGGACAGAGCTCTGGGGTCCAGGGAAGACGGAAACCCAGAGGAAGGGGCCTGCTGGGGCCAACTCTTAGTCTTTGACTATGGACAGTGTGACAATGCCCTGCCCCCATCCTTCCCCCACCTACATGCCCAGCCCAGAGCAGTGGAGGCCAGAGTGAGCAACTGTGCAACCCACCTTCCTCCCAGCAGAGTAACAGAGACAGCTACTATTTATTGAGCACTTAACTAAATGCCAGGTGCCATGCTAAAAGCCACGATTCCCTGCAGTACTTACTAAATATTATATCCTCATTTAGTAAATGATCAGAATGAGGGTGGGAGAGTCACAAAGTTGGTAAGGGAGTGGTGGAGGAGAGGCCTTAGAGAAAAATGCTGGAGCTCAAATGTTTCTCAGAGCTCCCCCTCACTGCCTGGGCTTTAAACCCAGACCTGTCTGATCTGTTCCCCCGGGGCTCTCAGACAAGACGCAGTGAGATACCCTTTGGAGTTGGGGGTCCACACTCAGGTTCATTCATTCAGCAGGTGTCTCAAAGGTATCAAGGCTAGAAGGAAAGACGGGCTGGAAAGCAGGCACCCCCATACCAAGGAAGATCAGCACCTCTCCTGGTCCAAAGACGCTCCTGTCATGAGCCCAGGCAGGTGCCTCTGTCCCAAGACCACCTGGTGTCAGAGAGAATAGATGGGCTTTGGGATCATCAGACCCGGGATGGTTCCCTGTTCTGTGTGACCTTGGGCCTCAGTTTCCTCATCTGTAAAATGGAGATACCTAGCTAGCAGGGTCGTTGGAAGGAATAGAAAGAGGTTGTGAAAAGGGCCTCATGCAAGTGATAACTAAATGCCGAGCAGGCTGCTGAGCATGCACTGTGGACTCTCCCCCACCCTGGGCCTGCTCGGGGAGCAAGCTTTACCCCAGAAGGAAGCAGCAGGCAAGCTGGCCTGCACAGAGCCTCCTGGAATGTGGCAAGGCTCCTTGGCGCCGAAACTGCCTATGAGCCCTTCTTTAATTAATTCTCAACTAAAAATAGCTTCCCCACCCCCCTGGGGCTGCACACCTACCTCCTGGCTTGGCACTGGGTTGTGCCTGCACTACTCTTGGGGGTGACAGCCAGCCTGTGACAGAACCTACAACACGGAGTTTGCACAGAGCAGGAGGCTTTATTGAGGGAGATACAGAAGCGCGTGCGGGCTCCCGCGCCAGCCAGGCCACAGCCTCCACTCGCCCCACACTGCCCTGTGGCTCCTGCACGCCCCTCCCTCCCCTGCTCCGGGACAGCAGGCAACACAGAGGAGTCTTACCCAGCCTTGGCAGAAGTGCCGCGAGGGCCTTCAGAGTCTTTCCAGGGGAGGGTTGGGGGACACAGGACAGCCCTTCTGTGCTGTCAGTGACATGCCTGCCACACCCATCCATCCGTACACCGTCCGGTCCATTTCTGCCTGTGGGGCCCTCCTGTCACTTGCAACTCTGGAGCCGGGTCCTATGGTGCTTCTCCTCGGTCAGCAGGGGGATGAAGGTGTCGCTGTGGGAGAGCTTCAGCCGGCTGCTGCAGCTCGGCGCCTCCTTCCCCGCAGGCTCTGGAGGGAGGTTGTCCAGGTCACTGCGGGAGCCCCCAGTCTTGCCCTCGCCCCCACTGCTGGAGTTGAGCTCCATCAGCTCCAGCTCGTGCTTGGCCGCCGTCTCCAGGACGCGCTGCTTGTTGTAGTACCTGACAAAGTTGTTGATGATGGGGTGGATGGGCAGGGCAATGGCGATGACCCCACACAAGAAGCTGATGGCCGCGTTGAGCTTGCCCAGCGTCGTCTTGGGGTAGATGTCGCCGTAGCCGACGGTGGTCATGGTGATGATGGCCCACCAGAAGGACTGGGGAATGCTCTTAAATAGGGTCTCTGGGTGGCTCTGTTCCATGGTGTAGCCCAGGGCAGAGAAGACGAAGATCCCCACTGCCAGGTACATGAGCAGTAGCCCCAGTTCCTTGAAGCTGCGTTTGAGGGCGTAGGTGAGGGTCTGCAGGCCCGAGGAGTGGCGGGCCAGCTTGAAGATGCGCGCGATGCGCATGATCCGCAGCGCCTGCACGGCCTGCTGCACATTGGTCAGCTCCATCATGCGGGCACCCAGGTGCGTGAGCGTGAGGCTCACGTAGAAGGGGAGGATGGCCAGCACGTCCACGATGTTCATGAAGGACAGCGCGAAGTGCAGTTTGTTGGGAGACGAGAAGAGGCGCAACAGGTACTCCAGGGTGAACCAGCCGATGCAAGCTGTCTCCACGTTCTCCAGCGTCGGGTGCTCCACACGGTTGCCCTCGGCGTCCAGCACCTGCAGCTCGGGGATGGTGCCCATGCACATGACCACAGACGAGACAAGAATGAGCAGGAAGGAGAGCACGGCCACCACCCGCGCCGGGCACGACGACTCGGGCTTCTCCAGGAACTTCCAGACGCACTTCTGGCAGCGGCGCCAGCGGCCCTCGGCCGCGTCCACGCCCAGGTCGTCCAGGATGAGCTGCACGCGGCGCGCGATTTCCTCCAACTCCTCGCGCTTTTCGCTCAGGTGGCTCTTGCAGCAGTCGTCCAGGAACTTAAGGTCCACCTTCCAGAAGTCCATCTCGTTCTTGAAGCAGATGGGGCAGATGCCCTTCTTCATGTGGACCTCCCCGAAGTAGTACACCTCGATGACACACTTGAAGGCGTCTGGGTCCCTGTCAAAGTAGAACTCGCGCTTGCCAGGGTCGTAGTCGTCGCACAGGGAGAAGATTGTATCGTAGCCCCCCGCCAAGCAGTTGATGAGCTCCGCCAGCCGGGTCTCGGGGTACTGGCTGAGGAGGTCTCCGTACAGCACCTGCCGCACGCCCCCCACGTTGACGACTATCTCGATGTCGTCGCCGGCCGCGGAGCCCTGGCTGTCCGGCTCCGGGAGGCTGCGCTCCCCGGACCCGTCCATCCTCCCCGCGCGCGCGCCCTTTCAGCCCCGGCCCCGCGCCCCCTGCCGCCGCCGCCGCCGCCGCCGCCTCCGGGGGTCCGGCGGGTGCCACCCGTGCGCGGATCTCGGGGAGAGCCCGGCCGGCGCCCGCCTGCGGGGAAGGGCGGTCACAACGGGCAGCTGCCGGCGGGGGCGCGCCGCGGGGGAGGCATGCACCCGGCGAGGGGGCTCCGAGCGGGCATCTGGGCGCCGGGGCACGCCCGCGGGGGCTTCGGCGGCCGCCTGCCTCGCCCGGAGCACTCACCCCGGCTGGCGGGCGGCGCGCTCCGCCGCTTCAACTCCTGCAGGCGCGGGGTCTCCTCGTGGGCGGCGGGCACCGTCCTTCGCCCCGGGGCGCGCAGGCAGCCGCCGCAGGTCCCGGAGCTGACGGACCCACGCCGTCCGCGAGGTGCTCGAGGTGCGCGGAGAGCGAACTTGGGCTGGCTTTGCGCGAGCCGTTTCTAAACACAATAGGAATTCCAGCCTGACGTCAGGAGCTTTTCAAACTGTACCCTCTTCTGGTGAAATTCTGCAAGGCACGCGCGGCAGCTGCAGGGGCCGGGTTAACCCTTGGGCAGACGGGCACAGCTGCCGAGCCCGCTGCCGCCACCGCGGACCGCCCGCCCCTCCCCGGGCCCAGCGGGTCACCAAGAGGCCGCGACCGGGCTGGAAGCGGCAGGCGTTCCCTCTCGCTGCTGTTTGGAGAGGATGGGTGGGGAGAGAATGCTGCCGCCTGTTGCCGGGCAGGAGAATGTGCTCCAGGAAGCCCCTTTGTAGGCGACTCCGAGGTCCAGGTCCCTCCTCCGGTCTTAGACCCGCGCCTGCCTTTTCTTTTCAGAGGAAAATCCTGCCTGATCCTTGAAGCGTTTCCTGCCCGACCCTAACAATGTCGTGCCGTGTTGGTGTTACTGCTCCCCTTCCCGGCAAAGCTGTTCGAGGAGGACATCCAGTCCAGCCTCCCGTAGAAGGGAAGGGACTTGGCCGAGGTCACGTGGCGGAATGGGAGCAGAGCTCAGCTTGACGGCCTCCGGACCCCAAGTTTTCTGGCTGTCCCAGCAGAGGGATGCCTGTGGTTCAGCAGATTTCAATTCTGCCTTGAAGTCCCTGCTGTCTGCCACCTCCGATCTCTCTGCAGCCCCACACCAAGGCCACTAGCTTCCAGAGCCCTCGGTCCCCGTGGCTCCTGCTTCCCCGTTTCTTACTCCTCGACCAAGGCCTGTCTCTTCCTGCACAGTGTCCCACACCTTCCTCTCTTCCAGCCTTTGCAGCCACAGCTGCAAAGTCCTTCTGACCTCACTCATCTGAGCACGACAGCAGCTTGCTAACAGCATCTCTCTCCTCCGGTTCACCACCGTCATCGTCAGCATCATCCATACTGCAGATTACTGAGTATCATCTATGGCCTGGAGATTGTGTGAAAAATATTCTGGAGGGAGGGATGAATAGGTAGAGCAGAAGATTTGTAGGGCAGTGAAATGATTCCGTATGATGCCATAATGGTGGATATGTGTCATTATACGATGATCAAAATCCATAGAACGTTCGCCAGCAAGAGTGAACACTAATGCAAACTCTGGGTGCCTGACATGGGTGTCCATGTAGGGTGATCCACTGTAGGAAGCCACCCATCCTTCGTGAGATGGTGATGGGTAGGGGAAAGCTGTGGGGACAGGGAGCATGTGGGAATTCTCTGTACTTTCTGTTGAATTTTGCTCTAAAATATAAATTCTATTTATTCTTTACTTTATTTCATTTTTTTGAGATGGAGTCTAGCTCTGTCACCAGGCTGGAGTGCAATGGTGTGATCTCGGTTCACTGCAACCTCTGCCTCCTGGGTTCAAGCGATTCTCCTGCCTCAACCTCCTGAGTAGCTGGGATTACAGGTGCTCGCCACCACACCTGCTGATTTTTGTATTTTTAGTAGAGACAGGATTTCACCATGTTGGCCAGGGTGGTCTTGACCTCATGATCCTGCCACCCCGGCTTCCCAAAGTGCTGGGGTTACTGGTGTGAGCCACCGCACCCAGCCTAAAGTGTATTTAAAAATGTATTCTGTAGGCTGGGTTTTTTAAAACTTAAGGGCATGTCCGTTGATGGATTTAATTTTACTGGGTCACTGACAGTGTTCTTTTTTCTTTAATGAGTTGGAATAAAATGGAATATATTAGAATACATCACACGAAGTATTATTTAGTGAAACTTCTTTTTGCAAATTTTACTTCATTTTCATTTAGCATCAGCCATGACATGCTACTACAGAGTAAGAAATCGAGGCTCAGAAAGGTTGAGTAATCATAAGAGTTGCCACTTATTCTCCATGTACATCGGAGTGCAGTCTCTGAGTACTTTGCATTTTTCTTGTTTAATCTCCCAGCAACCCTCTAAGGAAACAAGATGGTGAGTAACCTGCTGAGATCAGGATTTAACCATAGTCCTGCTGGATTCTGAGGCCTATTCCTCTCCCCAGTCAGTGCAACAAACCACCTCCTACACACATTCCAGCTTCAGCTTCCAGCCCTGCTGCCTGCTCCTCTGCTTCTCAGCCGTTCAGGTACCTGCAGGGTTAAATTCACATTGCATCCATTCATTCACTCAGTTATTCAAATATTTATCAAGCTCTTATGGCACATGCATATAAATGCACACACACACTCACACACATACATACACCACCCTAAGTGTGGAGACAGGCTTCATATTCTAGAAGATAATATATTTTTTGTAAATAATAATTAGCAGTTTGGGGTTATGAGCTTAACTAGAGAGGTATATGTATTATCCAAAAAGTGGTGCTTCCTGAATTTCTCCACAGGGGGCGCTGACGGGCGGCCATCTGGTTGCAAGAGCGAGGACTGCATTTGCCTAGCAGCATACCCTTCCCTCACTCAGGTTTGCATGGGGTGTCTGATGAAGATCCCTCAGCAGATAGAGCCCCAACAGCTACCCCTTCGTATCGCCACAAAATACAAGGTACTGTGGAACCCGGGAGTTTGCAGATACCTCAGCAGGCCCAGGAGAGGCTGGCGTATTACAGTTTTCCCCCTGGGATTTAGAGAGATCAGTGCCATTGAAAGAACGCACTACTAACCTGTCCTGAGAGAAGGGGACACGCACAGGAAATTCCAGGTGCAACCAGACAGAAGCAGGAGCAAGGGGAAAACGAGGCCAGGCCCTCTATTGGGGTTTCCTAGGGGAAAAGGCAGGGCAGGGAGTGAAAAGAGTCCAGGATTGGCTCCTTGGGATAATTCTGGAGGGCTTCGAACTGTAGAGGTGGTCTCTAGTTGCCTGGTCTCTGGCCTGGGATGATTTAGAGCAGGGAGATATTGCCTTGGTGTGTGAGCATTTGATAAGAGGCAAGTTGGGGGTCTGGGCCTGGAATGGGTGGGTTTGCATGTGAAAGACACACTCCAGCCCTTCGCAATCTCTAATGAGGTCCCCCACTGGAAGGGGCACTCTCTCCCCATTTTGTGCGGCCACAATGCCAGGCATCAAGAAAGCAGAAAATGGCCAGACACAGTGACTCGTGCCTGTAATCCCAGCACTTTCAGAGGCTTAGGTAGGCGAATTACGAGGGCAGGAGTTCAAGACCAGCCTGGCCAACATGGTGAAACCCCTTCTCTACTAAAAATATACAAAATTAGCCAGGCCTGGTAGTGGGCACCTGTAATCCCAGCTGCTCGAGAGGCTGGGGCAGGAGACTTGCTTAAACCCAGGAGGCAGAGGTTGTAGTGAGCTGAGATTGTGCCCCTGCACTCCAGCCCGGGCAACAGTAAGAGACTGTCTCAAAAAAAAAAAAGAATGCAGAAAATAAGAAATCATACTTAATACGCTATTGACCCCGGGATGAGAGGATGGCACGCAGACAAATCTAGAATCTAGAAAGATGTGATGACGAGCTGGAGGCTCAGGACCCCGGAAGAGCCAGAGCATGAGCTGAGCCTGGAGGTCTGAGTGCCACTTGCCAGCTCAGCTAAAAAGGACACACGGTTTGCAGGCCGGACGCTGCTGGAGTCAGCTGGAAACAGACCCCAGAGGGTCTCAGCGGCCCTGGAGGCGTCTGGACCACAAGTCAGCACTTCATACTTCAGGTCACAGCTCAGTAGTGGGCTGTGAAATCACTGTATTAAGTATTAGAAAATATCAGAGAATATCAGACACGGGAAAATAAAAATGGCTTGAATCAGGTCATAGCAGCCAGAGGCTGATGTGGGCCCCAAGTCCATTCAGCAAATCCTAGGCCCAGCAGGGAGAAAGCTGGTCTGGTGCAGAAGTGGGAGGGGAGGGGCAGCAGATACAAAGCCCGGCAGAGAGAACATTCCCACACAGCCCACTGCAGAGCAGGTGCCCACTGACAACGGGGCGGGAGAAAGAAGCAGCTGTAAATAGCAGGTCCAGGCTGGAGGTGCGAGCCCAGTCTGCAGCCAGAAGGCAGGGGAGGAAAGAGAAGAGGCAGAGACACAAATCCTGCTCTGTGAGGAGCAGCCCTGCCTCCTTAGATGGGAGAGCAGAAGGCTGACGTTCATGTGTCCCTCAGTTTCCCGAGCTGTAAAATGGGTGACATGGACTTACATATTTATACGTCATTTGTTGAATAGTGCAGTGAACACAGAGGCTATTAGTGGAGGCCTTGCCGAGCTCTGACACAGGTATAAGGCTGTGGATTGAATTGTGTCCTCTCAAAAGACACGCTCAAGTCTCAACCCCCGCCCCTGTGAATGTGGCCTGATTTGGAAATTGTGTCTTTGAAGTTACAAGTGAAGATGAGATCATCCTGGAGTCTGGTGAGCCCTAAATCCCGTCGCTGGTGTCCTTGTGAGAAGAGACACAGACACATGGGGAACGCCATGTGGTGGTGCAGGTAGAAGTTGGAGTGACGCTGCCACAAGCCGTGGTACCGCAGGGACTGCCAGGAGCCACCAGAAGCTGGGAGGGATGCGCGGAGTCCTCTGAGTCCCCAAGAGGGAATCAACCCTGATGACACCTGGATTTTGGACTTCTGGCCGCCATAACTGTGACAGCATAAACTTCTGTTGTTTTAAAGCACCCAATTAGTGGTAATTTGTTATGACGGCCTTGAGATATTAATACATGTGGCCTTAGGCAAGCTGCACCTTCTTTAAGCCTCCAATTTTTCATCTGTGGAATAACGAGACTGCCACAGCATACGGACAGTAGCTACAGAATAGAGTGGGGACTCAGTGTTGGAACAGGTGGGGACTCAGTGTTGGAACAGGTGGGGACTCAGTGCTGCAACAGGTGGGGACCAAGTGCTGGGATAGGTGAGGGAGCAGGTGGGGACCAGGTGCTAGGGGAGGTGTGAGCCAAGTGGGAGGGCTACCTGGGAGAAGGGAGGCCCTGATTCATCATGGGGCCTGGGGGAAAGCTCCTGGAGAAGGTCCATGCACCCGTCTAATGAGCCAGCAGGTTCTTACTACATTCCAGGCTCTGTTCTGGGTGCCGAGAACAGAGCGCAGACAAGACGGACAAAGGTGCTATCTCTGCAGAGCTTGTGGATTTCAGGTGTGAAGACCACGAAGCAGTGCCAATCGTGAGAGGTGACTGCAGGCCAGGGACTGAGGGAGCCTCCAAGGGTACATCTGGGAGGCCTGACTGTCCAGGGAGGCCCAGCCTGTCCCATGAAGCTCTCAAAATGACCAAAGGGCTCCTTCTCCACTGTCCAGCACGCTGGGCACAGAGAATGTCCACGTGGCTGTGGAGCGTTTGGTATGTGCTTAGTGCACCCAAGGAGCTGAATTTTTATTTCAATTCTATTTGGTTTGTAACAGCTTTACTGAGATAGACTTCACATTCCCTGCCGCTGAAACTCCAGTGGCTTTCAGTATACTCAGAGCTGTGCAACTGTCTTAGAACGGTTCATCACCCCCAGAACGAACACCACACCTTTTAGCCTTGACCCCCAACCTTTCCCTGCCCTGACACCCACTGGATTACTTTTTATCTATGAATTTGCCTATTCTGGAATATCATATAAATGAAATCCTAGAATATGTGACTTTTTGTGACTCGTATCTTTCACTTAAATTTTTTTTTTCTTTTTGAGACAGTCTCATTCTGTTGCCCAGGCTGGAGTGCAGTGGCACAATCTCGGCTCACTGCAACCTCTGCTTCCCGGTTCAGGTGATTCTCCTGCCTCAGCCTCGATAGTAGCTGGGATAACAGGTAAACACCACCACACCCAGCTAATTTTTGTAGTTTTAGTAGAGATGGGGTTTCATGATGTTGGCCAGGCTGGTCTCAAACTCCCGACCTCAGGTGACCTGCCTGCCTCGGCCTCCCAAAGTGCTGGCTGGGCTTACAGGTTTGAGCCACCACACCCAGCCCACTTAGGATGTTTTTAATGTTCATTGATGATGTCAGTACCTCATCCCTCTTTATGGCTGATCATATCTATTGCATGGATAAGCCAAATTGTGGTGATAATCCCCTGTGGTCAGTGGCTGCCATGTTGGGCAGGTGGGGTCCGGGGAAGCTAAGCCAGGTCAGGTGGGTGTGGGCAGTGAGGAGCGGGGCCAGGCCTCCCCGGCAGACAAGGAAGTAGCACAGACAGAGGTAGGGAAGCCCCCACCAGGGTTCCAGGCCCCACACTGCACTGGCCTCTGCGTGCTCCACGCTAAGTGTGCCCTCTGCTGCAGCGCTGCCCCCACCCATCCCTGGGCTCATTCTTTCCACCCCTTCAAAGCTCAGTCCTCAGTGTCACCTCTTTCAGGAGGTCTCCAGGGACTGCACCCCTCCCCATCCCTTCTTTCCCCAAGGGATCAGGGCACGCTCACAGAGCCCTCAGCTGTCCTGTGGCACAGGGTCAGTTCATGCACCACTGGCTCATCTGCCCCCAACTCCAGCCCCAGTACAATCTGGGTTATTTCCCTCTGTGATGGTGCCCTGCATGGGACCTGGACATTCAGGTGCTGGGCAGGCATGTGGAGGGAGGGAATGAGAAAATGCTTCATTACGCAGAAGCAGAATCCTCAGGCCCTTCGTGGTCCCTGATGAACCTTAATTTGCTCAGCTCTCCCACAGAGCTGGGTTTCAGCAGTGCCTGGGGCATGGCAGTGTGTCTGGGGCATGGCATGAGAAAGACATGGTCCCTGGGCATGCCCCAGACTTGTGGTCAGATGGGAGGTGAGAAGGGCCTGGGAGCTGGGCTGGGCTGGGCAGTGGCTGGCAGAGATTGTTGGGGGTCACAGGATGGTCTTCCTTCCGCGGTCAGGACACAGGCATTTTTCCTTCACCCCTGCATGCTGCACACTCCACCCCCTCAACACACCCTGGCAAGACCATAGCCTGGCCTGCCAACATGCCCAAGCCCGGAGTGCCCCCCACCTGGGATCCCACAAACCCCACTTGTCCTCCCAGGCAGAGTGAATGGAGCCTGCAGATCACGTTGGCTGACTCCTTGCCCAGTGCTCTCCCCAGTCCTGTACTACTGCCTCTGTTCTGGACTGACTGTTTTTACCACCCCTTCCAAATTCATATGTGGAAACCCTCATGCCCAACGTGACAATATTTGGAGAAGGGACCTTTAGCGAGATAATGAAGGTTAAATGAAGCCATAAAGTTGAGGCCCCAATCCAATAAGATTAGTGGCCTTATAAGAAGAAGACCACATGAGGACACAGTGACAAGGTGGCTATTTGTAAGCCAAACAGAGAAGCCTCAAAGACATGAAACCTGCCAACACCTTGATTTTGGACAACATACGTCTGTTGTTGAAGCCTGAGGTCTGTGATGCTTTGTTACACGGCCCCAGCTGACTAGTACATTCTCCTGCCCTCACACTTGCTAAGTCCCCCCTCTGCTTTCTCTTCTCAAAGCTCTGGAGAGAGGCCCTTTGTCCTCTGACCATGTAGGTCCTGTTTGGAAAGGTGAGTCTGGGTTCCCACGGATTAGAAAAAAAAAAAATCAATGTGCTGCCCTCTCATTGAAGGTGACTGTTACATAGAAACTTGAGCCAGCAGCCTGGATTCATTTAGAATTTCCTGAAGGGTTAAACCAGCCGAAAAATAGTCTGGACTTTTTGTCTAAAAATGGAAAGCTTCTTGCTGTGATGTATTCAGTTCGGCACTTTCTATGAGACTCGTACATTTCATGATGCTATGGGGGAAGGGACGGAGAACACAGAATCTTCTATTAGACACAGAAGCCGCAGCAATTTTGACTCGTGGATCTCTCATTTAAATGAAGAGGGGGAAGAAACAGTTTATTCAGGCATTATGGGCAGTTGTTCTTTGAGCTGCATTAAAAGAAATTTTTTTATCTGTTGAACAATATCACTTTGGGCTGCAGAATGCTAGATTTTTATGGCACTAATTAAAACCAGTGCATGTGTAGCTAAGTGATTTGTCTAGACGGCAAATGATGCAAGCTGCAATCTATTCCTTTTTATGGACTAATCAGTTCTGCTCAGTTAAAATTTCTTTGTGTTTTGCTGAATTTAATAATACCTTTCATTAAGATTCAATTCTGTACTCATTGAAAATTTACATTTCATTATTTGCTGTGCACCCGTCAGCATCAGGGAGCTGCTCCCCGTATCCACCCCTGCTCCCTCTCCTCATCATCCCCCTCCCCAACCTCCACCAAGAAGAGCTGATTGACAGAAAGGCTCAGCTGGTCTACTCCTGTCTGAATGCCCTGGCCCCTGGAAGTCAAGTGTAGGAGGCAGCTGGATGGGAGGTGATGCCGGATGGGGGTGGGTAGAGCAGGATGTCAAACTGAATCATCAGGAAACTTCATTTTTATCATTCCAGCTTCTAAGCAGTTGTTTTTTTCTTTTCTATGCCTCAATTTTTTCATCACCAAAATGGAACTAGTGACTCTTTCCTTCCTGACTATAAGATCTTACAGGAACGAATAAACTATTGGGTGTGAACAGCTTTGTAAGGGACAAGCTGCTGAACCTGCCCAGGCTCAGGAGAGCAGGGGGAGGAGGGCAGGAGGGGCGACTTCCTCGTTCCTATTCCTGAGGTGGGCACGTTTTCTGGAGTCTGCTGACTTCTGCCTCCCTGGTTCCCTGGCCTCGGTTCTGTCGTGACTCATCCTGCCCGTGGAAGGGTGAGAGGACCAGGACAGGGTCACCACACGCCCCAGGTGTGTAGAAAGATGTCATGGAGGCTTTCACCTAACCCAGAGGCTGCAGGTAGGACCCCTCTGGGCCTGAGATCTTGGGAAGAGAGAAAGCAGTTAGAAATGAAGACCAAAGAGAATGAATGTTCCTGCCTTTGGCCCACCTCAGGACAACTGGTGGAACAGCTAAGCTAAAGAGTACAGACCTTTTTTTTTTTTTTTTTTTTGAGATGGAGTTTTGCTCTTGTTACCCAAGCTGGAGTGCAATGGCACGATCTCGGCTCACCGCAACCTCCGCCTCCTGGGTTCAGGCAATTCTCCTGCCTCAGCCTCCTGAGTAGCTGGGATTACAGGCACGCGCCACCGTGCCCAGCTAATTTTTTGTATTTTTAGTAGAGACGAGGTTTCACCATGTTGACCAGGATGGTCTGGATCTCTTGACCTCGTGATCCACCCGCCTCAGCCTCCCAAAGTGCTGGGATTACAGGCGTGAGCCACCGTGCCTGGCCAAGAGTACAGACCTTTTAAGTTTTGATAAATACTTCTAAAATAGCTTGCAAAGGGACACCCTCATTTAAGAAGAGAGAAAGCAGTTAGAAAACAAGATCAAGGAGAATGAATGCTCCTGCCTCTGGCCTACCAGGTTCAATCAGGTGGGGGTGGGGGTGCTGTTGGCTTTTGTGCTTGCTTTTAAAGCACACTTTTAAGTTTTGATAAATATTACGAAAATAGCTTGGAAAAGGGCACCAAACATTTCAGAAATAAATAATACAAAGGCTACACAAACTCTTCCAAAAAATTAAAAGAGGCAAAAACATTCTCTACATCAATTTATGGGGCAGAAATGCCCTGATTCCAAAACCAGAGATACAGATGTATCTCTCATAAAGACCAAGACAAATATTCCTCTTAGATATAGATTCAAACACCTAAACAGAATTTTAGCAAATCATCAAGACTTACTACAACATTGCAGTAATCAAAAGCTAAAGACCTTTTAAGTTTTGATAAACACTCCTAAAATAGGCTACAAAGGGGCACCCTCAAGGAACCTGCCCATTTCCCCAAACTCTTACCGTTGTTGAATAGATTCAGTCTTTTAAAATTTTTGGCAGCCAGAAGAGTGGAAATGGTACCTTGTTTTAATTTGCATTTATTTGATTATCAATGATTTTGGAAGTTCTATTTTTATTCTATTTTTTGTTATCACCTTTATGTCTCCTTAAAGCAGGACCCTTCGGAACTCTACCAGACAATTTATTCAGTCTTTAACGTTAGTTGCTTTGGTATATTTTGATCATTAAAGCAGACCCATAAATACTCCTTCTCATTCCACAGACATTAACTGAGTGCCTGTTTTATGTTGGACTCTGGGCCAGATGTGGGAAATATGGAAATGAAAATGGTATTGTTCTTACCTACAGAAATCAGCCACTTCAATGAGCATTATAGCAACATCTAGTTCAAGATATTGAATTTATGTGCAAAGACTGGCAATTCTCAAATTCCTTGAAAGACACAAACTACCAAAGCTCATTCAAGAAAAATACATGATTACATGAAAAGCCCTGTGTCTATTGAAAAATTGAAATTATTGTTAGAAACCTTCCTCCCCACACACAAAAACTCCAGGTACAGATGGCGTCACTGAATTTCACCAAACACTTAAGAAATAAACAATACAAAGACTACACAAACTCTTCCAAAAGATAAAAGAGGCAAAAACATTCTCCAAATCAAATTTATGGGGCAGGAATACCTTGATTACAAAACCAGATGAAGACACTGCAGGAAAACTGTATCTCTCATAAAAACCAAGACAAATGTCTCTCTTACACATAGATTCAAACACCTGAACAGAAATTTACCCAATCATCAAAACTTACTACCATATTGCACTAATCGAGACTATAATCAAATACATATATCATAAGGACAGACATCCAGATCAATAGAATAAAACCCTCACCTTTATGGTCAATTGATTTTCAAAGAGGGTGACGAAACAATTCAATGGAGAAAGAATAGTCTTTTTAACCAATGGGGCTGGGAAATCATTCATGCAAAAGAATAAAGTTGGACCTTTACCTCACACCATACATAAAATTAACTCAAAATGGATTAAAGATCTGAATGTAAGAAGTAAAACTATAAAACTCTTTTTTTCTTTTTTTTTTTTTTTGAGAAGAAGTCTCGCTCTGTCGCTCAGGCTGGAGTGCAGTGGCGCGATCTCAGCTTACCACAACCTCCGCCTCCCGGGTTCAAGGAATTCTTCTGCCTCAGCCTCCCGAGTAGTTGGCATTATAGGCATGTGGCACCATGCCCAGATAATTTTTGTATTTTTGTAGAGACAGGGTTTCACCACGTTGGTCAGGCTGGTCTCGAATTCCTGACCTTGTGATCCACCAGCCTCAGCCTCCCAAAGTGCTGGGATTATAGGCATGAGCCACCAAGTCTGGCCTATAAAACTCTTAGAAGGAAACATAGGTAATATCTTAGTGGCCTAAGATCAAGCAGTGAGATGCTTCTGAGATTATACCAAAAGCCAAAATGACCTAAGAAACAATAGATACATTTAGAACATTTATGTATCAAAGGACACTATCAAGCAAATGATAAAAAGACCCACAGAATGGGAGTGCATATATGCAAACCATGCATTTCATAAGCAACTAGTATCCAAATTATGTTAGCTCCTTAGAACTCACCAATAAAAAGACAAATAACCCAATTAAAAAATGGTCAAAGGATATGAATAAAAATTTCTCCAAAGAGACTACGCAAATGGCCAAGAAGCACATAACAAATGCTATCTCTTGGTGCCCCCAGCTTCATAGCGGTTCCTGGCCAGAGTTTAGAAAGGGAGGTGTTGGGACCTTATGGAGTCAAATGAGGAGAGAAAGGGAATGGTGTGGGAAGTGGCGTGGGCTGAAAGTAAACTGGGAGCACAGCGGGAGATGGATGGGGAGAGAGCAGGGAAGTGGAATGGGAGTAGAGAAAGAAAATTCTGGAACATCTTCCAATGTTTGGAAGACAATGTCATGCCAAGCAGAACTTGATAATTATTGTCATTTGTGGGATATTTCAGTACAAGTGAACCAAATAATTATGATGTCATGGGCCTCAGTGCCTTCCTCCAAATCAGCATCCAGTCATCAGATGCACATGGCTTATGCGTCCTCGAGAGCCTCCTATGCCTTTAGTCATAGCACCGGCTGTGAGACAGAGCCCTTTGGAGGAATCGAAGTTTCTTCCTCCTGTGGTTATAACAATCAAATAGCATTTCACAAGTGTACAGATGGATCCTTGGAGATAATCAGTTTCCAGGAAGTCTGAATCATTGAGGTCAACCTTCCCCCCAAAGTGGAAATCTCGGCCAGTGTATCTCTCTAAGCAGGTGATCGGTCAGCCTGGATCCCTCCAGTGATGGGGAGCACTTAACATCCAGGGAACAGGGTACAACATGCAAACTCTTGGGAAAAAATGCATCCCTTTCTACTTCCTGATGGTATAGTAATTGTACACCTTAAGACAGTGGAGGCAATGTCTCTCTAGGTAGGCTGGATCCCCAGTTGGGAAACTCAGCTTTGAGTCCCATCTCTACAGTATAAGAGCTGTGTAACCTTAGACAAGCCATTTTGCCCCTCAGTCTCAGTTGCCTCTTCTATAAAATGGAGATGATACTCAGTAGCCCTGCGTCAGATGGTTATTTTTAGTAATAAAGAAATGGCATTGGGAAGTATGATGTGAAGCATTGCTATCCTTTGCACATATTTTTCATAATATTGGGATTGAAAGGGACCTAGGAAATCAGATCCACATTTCTTCACTACCCAGCACCAATAGATATATAAGCTTTAATTTCCCAGTTCGTAATAAGGTGCTACCAGTCCGATGGAAAACGAATTAGAAATAAGTTAGGTATTGGGAAGACGTTTCTGTCCCTATCGTGTCCTTTCGGCTTCGCATGTGAACTAACACAGGGAGTACTGCTCACTGCATCTGCCTCACCTACATTCATTCCACCTGCCCTACCCAGCGTGTCGTAGCTGTGGGTCTGAACAGGACTGGCCCCATCTCCAGCTTCAGAGGGAATCTTATCAGTCTAAGCCACTCTCATCATCCTCTTGACATGTACATCTCTATATTGGTCCATTTTCATGCTGCTAATAAAGACGTGCCTGAAACTGGGCAATTTACAAAAGAAAGTGGTTTGTTGAACACAGTTTCGCATGGCTAGGGAGGCCTCACAATCATGGCGGAAGGCAAGGAGGAGCAAGTCACATTTTATGTGGATGGCAGAAGGCAAAGGGAGAGAACTTGTGCAGGGGAACTCTTCTTTTAAAAACCATTAGATCTCGTGAGACTTATTCATCATCACTAGAACAGCATGGGAAATACAGGCCTTCATGATTGAGTTACCCCCACTGGGTTCCTCCCAAAACACATGGGAATTCAAGGTGAGATTTGGGTGGGGACACAGCCAAACCGTATGAAACTCCCTTGTCTTCATTATTGTTTTGGGGAAAGACAAGTCGTCCAGTCTCAATCCACTCTGGGTATTTCCCTGGCTGTGGTGATGAGGAGTGGACAGGACCCAAGTTGCTCCAATCAAAATGTAGCAAAGATTTTTGTTTGACTGTTGAGGCAAGAAAAATTCCCTCTTCTTCTGGATAAGGACAAGAAAGCATGTTTCTCTGGAGGCTGTGGCACTCGTCTTGCAACCATAAGGAGAGCCAGCCTTCAAATGAAATGGATGTGGTCAAAGGCAAGATGGAGAAACACAAATAGATGTTGTCCTTTTGAAATACTAGATCAAACTGATCCTGAAGCCTTTACTATGTCTGGATTTTCTAGTCATGTGAACCCATATATTCCTTTATTGCTTAACCCACTTTGTGTTGCAACTGTCAGCATCTCCATTACCAAATTTTGTACCAGGAAATGTGATAATTACAACAAAACTTAAAATCTGCAATTGGACTGGGCATGGTGGCTCAAGCCTGTAATCTCAGCACTTTGGGAGGCCGAGGCAGGACCCTCCTGGGGGTCAGGAGTTCAAGACCAGCCTGGTCAACATGATGAAACCCCATCTCTACTAAAAATATAAAAATCAGCTGGAAGTGGTGGCGCATGCCTGTAATCCCAGCTACTCGGGAGGCTGAGGCGGGAGAATACCTTGAACCCAGGAGGGGAAGGTTGCAGTGAGCCAAGATCGTACCACTGTACGCTAGCCTGAGCAACAGAGCAAGACTCTGTCTCAAAAAAAAAAAAAAAATCTGCAATTGATTGAATAGAAGCTGGCAAGTAGCAGTGTCCTGGTTTGGAATGTTGGCGTTCTTATTTTGCAGGCTTTTAACAGTTATTTGTGGTTTGGGGAGATATGAGCATGCTTTGCCAAGGCCGTAGCATTAGGGAACACAGAAGAGAAGCATCAGAACATTAGGATGACTTGGCTCCTTCTTGCAGTCTTCTGCGAGGTTCTACAAGGAGACAAGGCCAGGATTCAAAGGATTCCATCACAAAGCGGAAAGTGTAACTTTGATAAAAGTGCCTTCTCTGCTCTCTTAGCAAAATTAGACTACCATTCTAAAGAGCCTAAGGCCTGAGAATTTGGAGTTTTTGAAGAGAAGTCAAATTATCTTCCCAAGGTGTTATTGGGAACAGAGACAGCAGGACAGGAAGGGCACCAGAGGAGAAAACCCAGTCGGGGCCTCTGTTCCTTTTCCTTGGACCCACTGGTCCTAGCTAGAGACAAAGCAAATGCTACGGATACGGTCACAGGGCGTTTTGGAAGCAGGCAGCTCACTGATCTACTGCAAGTGCTCTTGCCTCTTCTCACAGCTGATCTTGGAACAGGCTTTTCAGGGTGGGGTGGGAAGGAAGGCAGGGAGGGCAAAACAGGAGTGAACCTGAGGCCTGGGGGGACAAAAATGGGAAGAGAAAGTCCAATAGAAGGATCTAGGAAGGCTGAGAAAGGTTACAGTGGCCAGGAAATAATTTATTCCTGACTAATTGACCTCACAACTCCACCCCCAAGCAACCAGTGGCAAGCTCATGGTTTTCACTGACCAAGTTGAAAACTGGCAAAATTGTCCTGATTTAGTGCCCAAGTTATCTTCAAGCCTATTGCCCATTCCCGCTGGGGAACAGTCTCGGTGGAAGCACCAGTCATGAGAGGCCAAACCCCCAGTTTGGTACCTTCAGGAGGCAGGACATCCTGGGGCTCAGGGTATCCACCAAAGGCCCCCAAGGCCATGTAGCAGGAAGGAGAATACAAATGTGGTGTGCAGAGCCAGGGACGAGTTGAGCAGTAACTGAGGAAGACGGGGTGTGGCTGAAGGCGGAAACAGCAACCGTGCAGGTGGAGGCTGGAAGGTCACAGAAAGGACAGCACGGGGGCAGAAATCAAGGCAGGCGAGGCATCAAGACAAAGGCTGTGCACAGCAAACAAGAGGATTCAGGTGTCCCTTCCGAGGTGGGCCCAGGGCAGGTGGCTAAAGAAACTACTGCCCCGAGAGGGCTTTTGTCCCCACCAACCCTTCCCTGGGGACAGTGCCCTGAACACAGGATGTTGACCACTAATGGAGTCACAGTCAGGAAAGAATGGTGAGTGCAGAGTCCCTTTGTTACAGACCACAGGCTCTTTGGCTCCCCAGTTAACACAGGGCCAAGCAGACTTCCCAGAAAAGCCTTTTATTTCCGGGCTTGTGCCAGATCATAAGGGAGATGGCAGAGGCAACATGCAAGGATCCCCCAGCAGGCTCCCCAGAAAACTGGTGGGGATTTTTTTTTAATTAGGCAAAGTGTGGGAATTGGCATCAGAGATGAGTTATGCAGGCAGGGTTGGGCCAAGCACCTGAGGGGTAGGGTATGTGGGTCAACATTATTTGGTTGCCATGGTTATCTTGAGTCACCTGGTGGTCAGGTCACCTGGTGGTCTGGCCAGCAGCAATA
Organism: Callithrix jacchus; assembly: GCF_049354715.1. Classification (NCBI taxonomy): domain Eukaryota; kingdom Metazoa; phylum Chordata; class Mammalia; order Primates; family Cebidae; genus Callithrix; species Callithrix jacchus. The sequence goes on from NC_133515.1 coordinate 104,095,303, forward strand.
GGGCTGCAAATCAGTTGTTCAGCATTCATTCCCACGGTGGGACGCTCTGCAACCTTGGTTCAATGTTCAGATTTCCTAAGGCCAGTTTCTGGAATTTTTTGGGTAAAAGGCATGGTTAAGCATTATGAGAGCACAGAAGAATGGCTGTTTTTGTGTGTGCCTAATAGTGTCAGTGAGGTAGTGGTGTGGATTTTGTGAAGAGAAGAAAAAAAACGCGAAGGAGGAGGCAAGTCCCACTCCTCTTCTATCTCGCCTTTCCTTCTGAGGGTGAATGGAGCTGAGCCCACCAGAGAGTAAGAGCAACGCCCCATTGAGGCAGTGTCTCTTATTGCTGCTCTGTCAACCTCCCTGGCCCAAAGCCCATTAGAACCTTAACAAAAAACACGTTAAAGCATAAAGTATACAGATCTCAACTCCTGCTATGGTCTAAATGTTTATGTGAGAGGTGTAGAGAAAGCTCCGATCTTCTGGAGAATGTCTAAGTGGTTGTGAACAGAATGTTGGTAGAAATGTGGATGGAGAAGGCCATTCTGATGAGGTCTCTGACAAAAACAAGGGACACATTATCAGAAATTGTAGGAAAGGCAGCCCTTCTTATAAAGTGGCAAAGAAGTTGGCTGAGTTGTGTTTGTGTCCTAGTGTTTCGAAGATGGTGGAACTTGTGAGTGACAAAATTGGATATTTAGCTGAAACTATTTCTCTAAGTAAAGTGTTGAAGACGTGGCCTGGTTCTTCTTGACCACTTACAGTAAAATTCCGGAAAAGAGAAATTATTTAAAGACAACATTGTCAATAAAAAAAGAATGAGAAGTTAAAATCTGGGAAATTCTCAGCCTATCCTTATTGGAAAAAATGAGAAAATCTTTTCAGAGAGAGAAGGGTGTGGCCAAATTTGATTAAAAGATTACTATGGACAGACCATCTCAACAAAAGCCATGAGGCATTCATCAGCACCATGGGGAGACTAGTCAGCCATCTACACAGAAGCCAGTACCTATTTTCCAAGGCAGTGACTCCATCACAGAATGTAAGGATCACTGGGGCAGAGCAATTTCAAAGGAGAGGCTGCAGTGCAATGCGGGCTGTGCCCTGAAAAGCTGTGGGGCCATATCTGTCCCCACCTAGATTTCAAAGGATGCTCCATAGAGCTGGCGGTCCTGGACAGAGAAGTACCTTGGGGTTGAGCCCCTACAGAAAGCCCCAACTAGGGCAATGCCCAGCAGATCCATGGAAGTGGAGCCACCCCATGACCCCAGACTAGTAGAGCCACTGGCATGCAATTTTATAAGAGTCACCAGCATGTGACTCCAACCTTGGGCCCTGCAGCATGGGCTGCACCTGGCAAAGCCATGGAGTCAGGAGAAGCTGTGGAGGTGGGATCATAACCCCAGTGAACCTGGAGGGCAGAGCCTCAAGTCAAAGGTAGGTGCAGTTTCCGGCTCCCCGGATCGTTACCCGCACATCCTTCCTGACCCCTTCATAAACGCCTGTCTGAATCCTCTCAACCCACAACCCTGCACACCATCTCCAGAAGCCTTTACCTGATCCAGGGATATACAGTTCCCCACTCCTTTGCTCACCTCTGCCATGGTTCCTCACACTCTGGGTAGCAATTATTGATTTATAACTAAATCTGCCTCTCCATCTAGACAGTAAGCTCTTTGAAAGCAGGTACTCTCTACTTTGTCTGTGTCCTCAGCACCCAATGTAGGACCTAGTAAATATTTGAGGTGAAAGAGATTGATGGATGAATGAAGGGATGAATGGGTGGATGGAAGGATAGAGTGATGGATCAATGGATGGTTACATGGATGAATGGGAGGATGAATGGATGGGAAGACGGATGAATGGATGCATGGATGGAGGGAGGGATGGATGGATGGATGGATGGATAGGTGGATGGGTAAATCGATGGATGAATGGGTGGATAAATAGATAGATGGGTAGATGGAAAGGAAGGAAGAATGGATGGATGGATGGATGGATGGATGGATGGATGGATGGATGGATGGATGAAGGGATGAATGGGTGGATGGAAGGATGGAGGGATGGATCAATGGATGGTTACATGGATGGATAGGAGGATGAATGGATGAGAAGACAGATGAATGGATGCATGGATGGAGGGAGGGAGGGAGGGAAGGAGGGAGGGATGATGGAGGGATAGGTGGATGGGTAAATGGATGGATGAATGGGTGGATAAATAGATAGATGGGTAGATGGAAGAAAGGAAGAATGAATGAATGGATGGATGGATGGATGGATCAATGGGTGGGTGAATGGATGGTAAAGGTTCTGACTTTGAGAGATCTTGCTGATGGAACAATGGGAAGCACACAGAGGGAAGAGGTTTTTCTACATGGTGCTCAGGATATGCTCCATGGGTTGGCACACACTGGACTTGTCTCACATTCTTTCTTCCTCAAGAATCAGCAGAAGGGTATCATGGGAGATGAGCAGGCAGACCAGGTTCTGGATGTGGCTCTTTGATTAAGCTGCTGCGTAATCTCGGGCAAGTCGTGAAACCTCTCTAGACCTCAGAGCTTTTGTCTGCATTGTTAGACTAGATGAACTGGCATGGCCTTCTCTGCTCTAAAATGCTGACTGTTAAATGCTCCACAATGGAATGGGTTTCCTTTTGAGCTGCCGAGTCAGGTGGACTAATTTTAACCCAGTTCCACTCTCATCTGCTGTGTGATTTCAGGTAAATTGCCCATCCTCTTCAAGCTCCTTGTCCCTAATCTTTAAAATGTGAATATTAACTTACTTCACAGCAGCATTTCAAGGACCAGAGACAACTCTGGAAGGACTGTGTACATGTATTGTCACACGGTTTGCAGGTGACAGAAGAAGTGCCCATTAGCACTGTGTGGCGCATGGAGCCATCTGAGATGCCCTGTTTCCATCTGCACTGACTCTCCAAGGCCAAGGATCATACTGATTCCAAGGGAAATCTGGGAGCAAGGCTGTGTGCACAATTTTATATTCTGTGCCCAGAACAAAGGCTCCTGGCAGAGGAACTGAGTGGGAGCTGAAACCCAGCCCACGTGCCCCTCACCAAGCCATGCTCCCTGGGGCAGAACTGCATCTGTCTACAGGAGGGAGCACCATTTTGTTTACCTAAAAGGGCCATCTGCACACCACATCAAGTGCCTGTGGGATGGCATCCAGGTGGGAACTGGGCAGACAGGCGGTGCCTTCTCCTAATTTGTATAAAGGTTCTCTATGGGCTGGTGGTAGCTGAGTTCCTGAACACTGATACAACTCCCAAACTTCACATTCATTGCCTCCCAGGTCTGGGAATCAAGTCCTTACCTGGATAGGCTTCCTGGTGCCTGCCCACATGAGCGTGTGCCTGGGTCAACCCACCTCCCAGCCTCTGACAACACGACCCATTATGATGCTCTTTCCTCTCTGGCTGGGCCTCCCTGCAGCCAAGAACATGATGGACCAGCATTCCCTCTGGACAGTATTCAGTCTGGCAGATAGCACATCCTTTCCCCAAAGTCCACAACCTGTCTCATCTGCCCTGCTTAGGTCACTAATTCAGTCTTTCAAAAAAGACTGATGAAGGGCATCACCTCTTCTTTGTCCAGCATGTCACAGGGCAGAGAAGAGGACCTTGTCACAGAGGTGTTGACTGTTGAGCTCTCTGGAAACAGACATGAGGCAGCACTCACTGTGCCAGAGGGGAATTAGGAGTAGACACCTGTGAGCAGGAGGACCAGCAGGCAGAACTGAGCAGAGAAGGAAGCCAAGCTGCACTGCAGGCCCAGCACAGCCTCGCCAGCCCCTGGGGAGCTCTGGAGTGGATCTATCCAGCAGAACGGGGCCATGATGGCTGAGTTGAATCCCCTGCCTTGATCACTCATTGGAAATGGAAGATCCCGGGAAGGGCCCTTCCCTGCCCAGCCTGGGCTGAAGTCACTCTCTGGAGCCCCAGTGAGCCCTGAAGCCACGGACAGTGGTGGCAGCAAGCTCTTATTGGAAGGGGACCTGGGTGGGGCAGCTCTGGGTCCTGCATGAGAGCTGAGGAATTGCCTTCATACCTGCTCTTATTAAAGAAGATTTATGTCATCCGGCTTTTGAGCCAAGTAAGGACAATTGCAACAACGCTGATTTCCTCTTAGGGCTTTCAAATTGCAGGTCTGCGCCTCAGTTTAGGAATGGTAAATACTGACTTGGCAGTACTTACCAGACTATTCCATGTGAAACTGGGAGGATTCTTCAGGAGGGGCTGCAAGAAGGATGGTTTCCATCCGAGCACTGGCTCTCACCAGGTGCCAGGCAGGAGAGCGTGGCAGGTCACAGCCCACATCTGTCAGCTCAATGGTTTAGAAAATTCATGAGATCAACTTCACACATTCAAAATATCCACTGATAAATGGCAGGGAGCCATTGTTACAGGTCTAACAAGCTGATCAGTGTTTCCAAAATAGAGCCACGACATATGGAGATTGAATCGGTCCTGATTTGCCCCCTCCAGATTTGCCCAGCCTCCAGCTTGGGGCCATTTGTTGGATGGCAGCCAGAGCGCCCGCCCACCTGCTCCAGCCTTCACCATGATTTCCCCAGCTGGGCAACCGGATGGGCACCGCCGACTCATAGCCTGCGCAGCCTGCAGCAACATGGTCCACATGTGCAGCCGGCCCCAGACTGTACGGCGCAGACCTGCCTCTAGCACAAGGCTGCCTGAGCCCCCATGGAAGTGGCTGGCAGCTCCTACACCAGAACACAACTTGGCTTCTCCTACAGCTTCTGGTCTCAGATAGAACACAGTGCGTGGTTCTGATCTCCCCAGAGGCACTCAGTGATACAACACAGCACCGTGGAGAAGTTGACGACCATGAGGGTTAGCTTTAATCAGTGAGAGCCAGGAGAGCAGAAGGAGATGGCTGATGAATTTCCTGCCCTTCATCTCCTGCCACCACCCTAATGGGTTGTTCTGTAAGGCAGTGATTCCGATGGCTTCCCCAGAAACATCCACGTGACTGCTCAGTCAGCTCCCTCCTTCTCAGGGAGCTACGGCTGGCCGAGCCGTGAACTGCTTGGCGTTTGCTTTCCTCCTTTTCTGGACTCGCTTCCCTTTCACTTCACCCTTATTTCTCCAGAATAGCAAACCCGCCTCCACCCTCTTCCAAAAATGTATTACCTCTTGTGCTACTCCCAGAGAAAGCTAAAGCCTCCATCTCATAAACATACATAGCCAAGAAACATAGGTACATATCATGGCTGCATCTGTGTACCTTCCCCTCTTGAATGATATAATGTGAGACAGTGCCGTTTTCTTATGTCCTCAGGCTGTGTTTCCATTAGTGATTGGTATGATTTGACTCTGTGTCTCTACTCAAATCTCATCTTGAATTGTACTCCCATAATTCCCACGTGTTGTGGGAGGGACTCAGTGGGAGATCATTTAAACGGGGCGGGGCCGGGGGCAGTTCCCCCATGCTATTCTCATGGTAGTGAAGAAGTCTCCTGAGATCCGATGGCTTTATCAGGGGTTTCCGTTTTTGCATCTTCCTCATTTTCTCTTGCCATCACCATGTAAGAAGTGCCTTTCACCTTCCACCATGATTCTGGGGCCTCTCCAGCCACATGGAACTCTAAGTCCAATTAAACCTTTTTTTCTCAGGTGTGTCTTTATCAGCAGCGTGAAAACGGACTACTACAGTGATTACACAGTTGCCTTATGCTCAATGGCACGACACGTTACAGGGCCGCTGGTGGCATCGCAAATCTCATCATGAACAGTGTGCTATGGGTTCAGTTGTGCTTCTCCCCAAATAGATGTTGAAGCCTTAACTCCTGTACCCCTACTTGGAAGTAGGGTCTTTGCAGGTGTAATCAAGTTCAGATAAATTATGAATTGTGTTGGACCCTAATCCAATATGATGGATGTCCTTATAAGGCTTGTGTCACTATTCCCACCCATATCTCCCAAGGCAGGAGAATGGAGGATTCTTCTCTGGGCAAACGTATGGCCTCTCATGTCAGTTCCTCCCCTTACTTCATCCAAGTCATTTAACCACTCTGAGTATGTAAATCTACAACCTGGATAAAGGATATTGTGAGATGCAAAAGAGGCTATAAATGGGAAAATTCTTCAGACAAGGTATGGGGCAGCACTCATCATCATTGCTATCACTGTAGCCAGCCAATCCATCAGTGTACGAACAGCTTTGGCTTCTTTCAAAGTTGAAAGAAAGGCCAGGCACAGTGGCTCACCCCTGTAATCCCAGCACTTCGGGAGACTGAGGTGGGTGGATTACCTGAGGTCAGGAGTTTGAGACCAGCCTGGCCAACATGGCAAAATCCCATCTCTACTAAAAATACAAAAATTAGCTGGGCATGGTGGTGAGCGCCTATAATCCCAGCTACTCAGGAGGCTGAGGCAGGAGAATCAATTGATCCCAAGAGGGGGAGGTTGCAGTGAGCCAAGATTGTGCCATCGCACTCCAGCCTGGGCGACGAGTAGAACTCGATCTCATTTAAATAAAAAAAAGAAACTGAAAGAAAAACTTTGATGCCATGTGCAGCTATGTCCCTTAAGGCCACAATCTTCTCAGGAATTCACTTATCACTGAATAGTTAATTGGTTGCAAAGTTCCCTAAAATAATTTATGACAAACAAATAGAGCCTCTAAAGTTCTCTGTCCCTTGTTTTACTAAACATGAAATAACCATGAAGATAAAAACAACTGTTGACAGACAACCTCTTCCTACCCACAGAAGATTCTCTCGAATCAAGAGGAGCACCGCAAAATGCTGTTCTCAGATGCGGCATTCATGTGTGGGGTTTGGGGCCCATTATTGAACAAAATAAGTGTTCGTGGCTCACCAGGCATCTGTCAGTGCTTAGTACGCTAGCTGAAATCAAACATGTAAACTCAGAGGCATTTGGCCAGAAGAACAGCTGCCTCTGCATTTTAGAAGATCACTTTTTAATCCCTCCAAGTCAGAGATTTTCTTCCTAGACACCAACTGCTTCTTGAGGAATACTTTTTGGGAGAAGAGTGGAATCCCCCTCTCATCCCAGCCCAGTACTTCAGCAGGTGCTAATTACATCCTGGATCACAGAGAAACTTCTGCACACTTCAGCACTGGGGAAGGTGGTAATTGCAGCTCAGCAGGCAGTGAATGGGAAATTGCTAAAAGACTTTCTGGCCAAATATGGGGGCTGGGGAGGGGCATCTGGGCTCTTTCCCTCGGAAGGAAGGGAGCCATTGCCGCAGCTCCTCACTTCAGCAAATAGGCTCCTCTCGTGTCTTCAGAGCCCCTAGGACCATCCAGGAGCAGGCCATGGAGGAACGCCCCAGACTGGCCAGCTTTCCAACTCTCAATAAGCGACTTCTTTCTTCTGTGTCCACCAGAAGAGTGACATCTGGTGAATGGTCAGAGTGCATGATCCCCAATTGGCCATTCCGGAAACAGAAGGTCATTTCATAGATGTGTGGTGGTACTGCTGTGCCTGACAGGCTGGGCTGCCTTGACCTATCCCACGTGGCGTGCAGACGCTGAGATTTCTCTGCAGAAGTATGTATGTGTCTGATTCCAGGGCGTTGCCTGGATCTCTAGAGCTGCTGGATGCGTCATGCAATGTACAGAATATAGATGATGTTACTTTTTTAAAATTTTTTTTTGGAAAAAACACTGATTCCAAAATACATCTGGACCTGAGGAATTGTCAACTTGTACTTGGCAGCATTTGAGATCTGCCTTGACCCTCTCACCCAGACTCAGAGGAGCACTACCCAGGCAAATGAGCACGGCTAGACGTTTGCCTGATGCCCTACACATTAGCTATTTCTCCCGTAAGGTTGCTCATGGAGAGGGACAAAGTGAACACAACTGGCTGTACCTCTCATTTGCTGCGCCACTTCCCCACTGAGGACTCAGTCTCCCCACCTTCAAATGAGAAGTTCTACTTTCTAACATCTAGACTTTGTGTGCCCTTGAGTCTCAAAACACCAACTGTGAAACTCAGTGCCATAGGCTGAAGGTTTCTGTCCCGCCAGAATTCATATATTGAAGCTCTAACAGCTGATACAGCTGTAGTTGGTGATGGGGCCTCTGGGAAGTAATTAAGGTTAAATGAGGTCATACGGGTGGGGCCCTGATCCAAAGAGTAACGCGTTTATAAGAAGAGACACCAAGGCTGGGCGTGGTGGCTCACGCCTGTAATCCCAGCACTTAGGGAGGCCAAGGTGGGCAGATCACTGGAGGTCAGGAGTTTGGGACCAGTCTGACCAACATAGTGAAACTCCATCTCGACTAAAAATAGAAAAATTAGCTGGGCATGGTGGTGTGTGCCTATAATCCCAGCTAATCAGGAGGCTGAGGCAGGAGAATCACTGGAACCTGGGAGGTCGCAGTTGAAGCGAGCGGAGACTGAGCCACTGTACTCCAGCATCGGTCACAGAGTGAGACACAAAAAACACAAAAAAAGAGACACCAGAGGGCTTTCTGTGCACATGCATGGAGGAAAAGCTGTGAGCCCGTGGGCACAGAGCAGGACCCCGGGCTATGCTGCTGGCATGCTGAGCACTTTTGAATGTAAGGAAATTGGAAGACCTCAGAGGCTGCCTCAGAGCCAAGGACTTTCTAACTTTCTAATCTTCTCTTGCTTCTTATCCCCCATTCTCCACCCCTACCCAAGCACAGAAGCGCACTCTCTGGAATTTCCTCATCTGATTTTGGAAACTTCTTTCCAAAAGAAATGGAATTATCTGAAGACCCCCCCCCCCACTAGAATCTCATCAAATAACCAGGAAAGATTAACCACAGGGAGAAGAGGAGAGACTGGGAGTCATCACCACTCCCAGAGAGACTTTCAGCTATTCTTCTGAGGGCAGCTGGAGGGATCACCTGGGAGGCTCCATCTGCATAATTAGACAACCTTTGTTCACAGTAAGGTCCCGCCCCTCACCTTCCCACCACTTCCTCCAGAGCACAGAGGAACTTCACCCAGGACATTGTTCTTTGGGCTCATTCATTTACCAAAAGTCATTTACTGCCCCTCGCAATTGCCTACACCCCGCTTTCCCTCTCCGTTATGAAGGGGTATTGAAGCCTCAGCACCCGGTGCTTCTGTGACTCTCACATCTTCTGTGGCCCTGTGCTTATGCACAGCAACAATGCTGCGTGCCTTCCTTTCTCCTATGAGTCTGCGCATCGTCAGGTCATTCAGACCTTCAGAGGAAAAGTTTGAACTTCCCTACCAGGTCGCAGCAAGGTGGCAGCCACCTGCAAGCCACAAAGAGAGGCCTCACCAGAAACCAAATCAGTGAGAACATTGACCTTGAACTTCCCGCCTCCAGAACTGTGAGAAAATGTGTTTCTGTTATTTTAAGACATACAGTCATGGTGTTTTGTGACGGCAGTCCAAGCTGACTGATACACACAGTGTGCTTGCCTTTTTTGTTTGTTTTGTTGTTGTTTGTTTTGAGACAAGATCTAGCTCTGTTGCCAGACTGGAGTGCAGTGGCACAATCCCGGCTCACTGCAACCCGCACCTCCCAGGTTCAAGTGATTCTCCTGCCTCAGCCTCCCAAGTAGCTGGGATTACAGGCACATATCATCACACCCAGCTAGTTTTTGTATTTTTAGTAGAGACAGGGTTTCACCATGTTGGCCAGGATGGTCTCGAACTCATGACCTCATGATTCACCCGCCTTGGCCTCCCGAAGTGCTGGGATTACAGGTGTGAGCCACCACACCCGTCCCAGTGTGCTTGCCTTTCTAAGAAAAAAATCCACAAAATGCTGGTGAGATTTTAATAGAAACCACAACAAATAAAATCTGAACTTGGATTTTAACTGTAAATAATCTGTATTTCATGGCTAGAGGAAAATGTAATTCAAGTTTCAGGAAAATCTAAGCGGCTACACCCCTGAGTTAGAGAGCAGCTGGACCGGAGTCGCTGCCTGTGAGGGCTGGTTTCCCAGCAGCACCAGTGTGAGAGGGATACCAGGCTCAGACTGAGATGCAGAGGACTCTCTCCCATCACACTTCAGCTCAGGACCCCAGGATGTTTTCTGCGGATCTTCCTGAAATTAAGAAGTGGATTTGCAGTTAACGAAAACGGCAGAAAGAAAAAACAGGATGTACATATCTCAGTTGCGATGGAGGAGACATTCACTGCAAGCCGCAGAACCTGGTTTTTTTTGTTTGGTTTTTTGAGATGGAGTTTCGCTCTTGTTGCCCAGGCTGGAGTGCAATGGCGTGATCTTGGCTCACCGCAACCTCCGCCTCCTGGGTTCAGGCAATTCTCCTGCCTCAGCCTCCTGAGTAGCTGGGATTACAGGCACGCGCCACCATGCCCAGCTAATTTTTTGTATTTTTAGTAGAGACGGGGTTTCACCATGTTGACCAGGATGGTCTCGATCTCTTGACCTTGTGATCCACCTGCCTCGGCCTCCCAAAGTGCTGGGATTACAGGCGTGAGCCACTGCGCCCGGACTGAACCTGGTTTTGTATACCACACTGATGGCTTCGGAAACCCTACTCCACCCTTTGTGTGGTTCAACCATCCACTGATTTTTCTTGTTCTCAATGGCTCTGCCTTTTTCTGCCCTTGAATAAATGTTTGAAGGAACAACTATTCTCCCACACACAAATGGGCACCTCTATTTCTATAGGCAGCCAGAGAGAACATCTCGAGTTTAGGGTTAGAAGAACATGTCATCTGGGCTGATTCTCAAAAAGATTCCATTACAAAAAGTCCTCTCAACGATAATTGCGGACTTTGTCCTGTTATCAACCACCCCCACCACCCCCCAAGCAGCTGGGCTTAAAACTGCCTGCTGACTGACTCCCTGGAGTTTTCTGTGTAACTCTTTCATCTCCAGTAACATCGCACGTGTGTACACGTGTGTGCATACACACGCACGCACCCTAAACCCACAAATATTTATTGAATGTTATGTGCACCCTAAACCCACAAATATTTATTGAACATTATGGTTTTTTTTTAAAAAAAAAAAAACCAACCACTTAAATTCTCTGGAAATAGTCCTAAGGGCATAGAGCAAATAAAGAAACATTTATTCAGGAAATCTGCAAGAACTCAGTAAGAAGAGTGAAAATTTCTGTTATTTGAACCTTGCGGAAGGTGTACAATGTGATACCTTCCCTCAAGCAATGATGGTCTGTTGGAGAGTGTGTAAATACAGGAAAAACCAATTTGTGAAGCAAGAGTTAAATATTGCCAGCCCCAAGGGAAGAGAGAACAGCTTAATCTTTAATAAAGCTGTCACCCCTGACTCACTGGGTTCTCACAATAGCTCTGAGAAATGCTCAAGGCAAAGGCTGCAGGATGAGGGAAGGAGCGAAGGGGTTAAGCCACGTGAATTTGCAACACAGAAGGAAGATTGGCCCCACCAAGCCCTCAGCAGGAATGAACAGCCACCGAGCGCCGTCTCATTTGCAGTCTCGGCAGCTGATCTGTACCAAGTAAACAACTTAACAAAGAAACCTTGATTTTGATGGTTTGAAAATGGGAGCGGGTTGATTTGCCCCATATCTGGCTTTTGCAAAAATCACACCATTTGAGCTTTCGAGCACTCTATTCCCCCATCTCCTGGGGTAAATTGACTTTTAAATGAACACAGTTAAATACTCAAATCTCTGTAACCAGGACAAAGGCTAAAAAGTGCACCTCCCTCCTACACAAGCCACGTCAATTTCTGAAAGCGCTTTCTCTCTGACCATAGTACAGAGCCCCTTCCCGCCCCAGCCAGCAGTTGACCTTGGGGTCAGCAGGCTCAGGGTCCAAGGAAGTGGGACCGGGGAGCTTCTGATTTGAGGGGAATGTTAAGAGAACCATTTCCCCACTTGCTGCCATCCTCTTCTCTCCTTTTCACTTACTCTTGCACGTGCAAAGGGAAGACGGTTGAGTTCTTCGAGCAGCACGTTCCAGCCTGTGGCCTGGGGACTCTTGGGGCCTGTTGGCAGGACTCTCGTGTGCAGGACCCTGATCACTCTATCAGCCCACCCCCTTGTCGCCCCACCAGGCATCAGATAAGGCCCCAGCCCAGATCCATGCATGCTGTGCTCTGCTGGGTGCTGCTGAGAAGACAGACATGAATCTGATAAAGTCCCTGCTGTCAAAGCCACAGAGTGGTCTGTGGAAACCATAAGGCCTGCTCACTGGTCCAAAGCACTGTGCAGTCAGACAGATCCAGGTTCAAATCTTAACTCTACTGTATAATAGCGTTGTTTCCTGGGGCCTCGGATTCCTCATTGGCAAACATCCCAGTCAAGTAAGTGAAACTGAAGTGACCCTGCCGGAGCACACAGCAGGTAATTAATGTCGATCCCTACTCGCCTTCCCAGGAGAGGATTAAACGATTACCTAAGACTGGCCTACAGGACTGAAAATGGAGATTAAGACAAGATTAAGACAGAGCAAAGCATGACAGAATTGAGAAAGACGTTTTCCGTCGTACCTAAGAATTTTATTCTATTATGAAAAGGAAGCTGCTAGCCCACTCCTGCGCAAAGCATTCTAGCTCCCCTCTTCTCCCGATTCCTTCCCCGTGTGTCCCTAGCACCTAGACACATGGTGGACATTAGCGAGTGATTCACTAAAGGAGGTTCTCCTGTTGTTTCCCAAGTCAATAGCAGCTCCGCACCCGACATCGCCATGTTCCCATCCCAACAGTCCTGTGCACTATTGAGGAAATAGGCTCATCTGCTGCAAAAGATCCAAAAACAAGAGATAAATAAACTTCTATCATGCAGACAACCCAGGGACGGGAGTGATCTGTGATGAGGGAACTCAGTTTCAGCTAGACCTTGTGTTCAAAGTTATGTGCAAATTCTAGCTTAGTTCTCCTAATGATGCTGGAAGAGATGACAACGATCCCAGTTTTACAGAGAAGAAAAATAAGTTCAAAAAGGTGACATGACATGATGGCAGACTCCCAGGCCAGTGCTCCTGGTACTGTTCCACAGTTGTCTTTTCTGATGGCTGTAAGCTGTAGGGTGAAAAGTCCTGTGGGCGGGGGGGGGGGGGAACAGGGATTCTGTAATTCCAGCTACTCAGGAGGCTGAGGCAAGAGAATCACTGGAACCCAGGAGGTGGAGGTTGCAATGAGTCGAGATCGCGCCATTGCATTCTAGTCTGGGCATTCTAGTCTGGGCAACAGAGCCAAACTCCAACTCAAAATTAATTAATTAAAACTAACAACGTCTTAGTTGAGACACCTATATCTAAGAATACTTAAGCCATTAGCATAGAAGTAATAGCTCTAAGTTCTATAGCAGAGCAATTCAGAAACAAAGTTTGTATAAAAATTTCTGTGAAGTTTTGACTTCCAGTATTGTGACAGGAGTAGTTCCTGGACTTGCTCCCCAGTGAAATTGGTGAAAATTATTTTTTAAAAAAAAAAACCAACCACTAAAATTCTCTGGAAATAGTCCTAAGGGCATAGAGCAAATAAAGAAACATTTATTCAGGAAATCTGCAAGAACTCAGTAAGAAGAGTGAAAATTTCTGGTATTTGAACCACAACTTACTCTCTCCTCCCCCGATTCCAGCTCAGAGTGACCACAATTCCACTCCAGACAGGCACAGCCAAGAACTCAGAGCTCTGTCTGGCTCCTGCTCCTCATCTACCAGCAGCACACAGCTCTCAGTGGCAGAGCTACAGTATCTTCCTGCTTGCCTGGAAGGAACGAGGTGTCAGCATTTCTCATTCTGCTCCCAACCCTCTATTGCGGAGGCAAAGCTCTGGGCCAGGACGGCTGAAAGGTGGGGGCTTCCTCTAAGCTGAGCTCAGTGTCAAGCACAATGGAGACTGTGGTGAAAAGCAATTAAGAGAAGACTAGTAGATGCGTTAAAGGTATAAGCGAAGCCACAGGTAGCTAGTTTTCCAAGCTACCTGTGGAAAGAACCAAGAAAAGAAGCAGATAAAAAGATCTCTCCTAGAGTCAGAACAAATTTCAAATACTGACCTTAAAAACTATCCCTCAGAGGCTCGGCATGCTGGCTTATGCCTGTAATCCCAGCACTTTGGGAGACTGAGGTGGGCAGATCGCCTGAGGTCAGGAGTTCGAGACCAGCCTGGCCAACATGGTAAAACCCCGTCTCAGCTAAAACTACAAAAGTTAGCCAGGTGTGGTGGCTCATCCCTGTAATCCCAGCTACTTGGGAGGCTGAGGCAGGAGAATCACTGGAACCAGGGAGATGGAGGCAGTGGTGAGCTGAAATCGCGACACTGTACTCCAGCCTGGATGACAGAGACTCTGTCTCAAAAAAAAAAAAAACCACAACAAAAACTATCCCTCAGAGAGGTTACATTCCATCAGCCCTTGTACGCCACTGTCCCCCTCTTTCTCTGTGCTACCTAGAGTGGCAGCAGCCATCTCTTACTTGGTATCATGGCTGCCCTCAGACCCCTTGTGAAACTCAAGATCATCAAAAAGAGGACCAAGAAGTTCCTCTAGCACCAGTCAGACATATGTCAACACGAAGCATGGTGGAAATCCAGAGGTATTGACAACAGGGTTTGTAGGAGGTACAAGGGCCAGATCTTGATGCCCAGCATTATGGGAGCAACAAAAATACGAAGTGCATGGGGCCCAGTGGCTTACAGAAGTTCCTGGTCTATGACGTCAGGAGCTGGAAGTGCTGCTGAAGAGCAACAGGGTTACGGACAGCAGAGGCCACACCATGCTCAAGAGCTGGCACTGCCTATCCCTGGAATGAGTCCTGTGCTGGAACGCAGCTTGTGCTGGTGCCAGGAGGGCACAGGAAGGAGTGTGAGGGATGCTTTGTTTGCGAGAGGAGACATGTAAGGAAGCAGAATTGACATTATCGCCATCACTTCTTACCAGCTGTCAGAGATAACTGTGGGCTTCATGCAGATGGGACCCAGTGACTGCTTCTCACCTAAGCCCCAGAACCACCTGTCAGGCCAAGAGAACTGAGCATGGGGAGAACGTTTGTCTGATGCACGGCCAGGATGGACTCATTCTAAGACACTCTAATTTATTCTGCTCAAGAAATCCCCTGAGAAACTCCCCTTGGGAAGCCACAATTGCCTCTGTTCCCAGACCCACCTTCTCTCATCAGTGACTTTATCACCTCACCAAATGGAGCCACTCAGAGGGCAGATGAGAGTCAGATGGCTCTTACCCAATGAAGGCCTTGCTATCACTCTAAAATAGACTATGATTGGTGGTGGCGGGGGAGGGTGAAGATGATGGTACAGCCCCTAATCCTCTCGGGGATGGATTTCTCTGCAGGGCACAGGGAGCCAGTGAGCTGGAGGGTGGAGGTCAAACCACAGAAGGGGCAGCATCAGCTGCTTCTGTCAGCCTCAGGATGACCACCTTTCTTGCTGGCCTGGCTAATTTTATGCACCCACGCCTCACACCAGAGAAGTTGAGATTGTTGGCTGTGGGAAAAGAGGGAGGAAAAAAAAAACTGGCCCTTGAAATGGCTCTCAGAGGCAGCTCAGCCCAACAGCAGGCACTGGGGCCTGTCATGTTAACGCACTTGTATCCCTGGTGAGTCACACAGGGCTGGCACAGAGCTGGTAATCAATAAAGATTTTCTAAATGGTTTAATAAATGAAACAGCAGCAACAAAAGCTATTCCTCAGAGAAGCCCAAATTTAATTGAATCCATCAATAGAGCAACCCAGGCCATTGTTGAAAACGATAGGGAAATCAGCCAGTAATTTGTGGAATTTAACACTATAAGGGTATGGTCAGGGAAAAAGACAATCAAAGAGAGCCCTGTCAAATCTGCTGCTATCCCAGGGTGACGGTGCACATGCCCAAGGCTGTGCCTCTCTGATGTTGAGGAGCAACTTCAGAGGCTTTAACTTGTGGAGATTGGGGGTTGGACTTCACAGTCAGTCACTAAACAAACCATCAAGTAGCAATAAAAAGCTCCAGAGAAGGGAACCCGTAACTACAGTGGCTACATTATTTACAATGTCCCATTTCCAACAAAAAATTATGACATGTAAAGAAACAGGAAAATCTGACCCATATGTGAGTCAAAAAGCAGGCAACAAAAACTGAGAGCAACCAGCTATCAAATTTGACAAAGACTTCAAAGTAGCCATTATGGATATATTCAAAGAACTAAGGAAATCATGATTATAGTAAAGTAAACTGAGATTAAAGTAGCGCAAAGGACGGTGTGATGACAAGCAGGGTAAAGGGACTATCAATATAAAGGGACAGAAATGCTTAAAAAGAACCAAATGGAAATCCTGGGGTTGAAAAGTAATAACTGAAATGACATTTTCACTAGATGGGCCCAACAGATTTGTTTGAACTGGCAAAAGAAAGAATTACCAAACTTGAAGATAGATCAATAGAAATTATGAAATTTGAA
Organism: Callithrix jacchus; assembly: GCF_049354715.1. Taxonomy (NCBI): domain Eukaryota; kingdom Metazoa; phylum Chordata; class Mammalia; order Primates; family Cebidae; genus Callithrix; species Callithrix jacchus. The sequence goes on from NC_133515.1 coordinate 104,111,660, forward strand.
GAACAGAGAAAAAGAATGAAGATAAATGAACAGAATCTCAGAAAAATATGGAACACCATGAAATGCACCAACATATGCATAATGAGAGTCCCAGAAGGAGGGGAAAAAAAATAAAAATCAGAAAAACTATTCAGACATAAGGGCTGAAAACTTCCTAAGTTTTATGAAAAACATTAATCTACACATACAAGAAGCTCAACAAATTCCACATGGGATGAACCACAAAGACATCCGCAAACAGACACATCACAGGAAAAAGATGCTGAAGGCCAGAGACCAGAAAAATATCTTGAAAGCGGCAGGAGAAAAACAAAGCATCCCTTTCAAAGGAAGTCACAACATGATCAACAGCTGACTTCTCATCAGGAACAATGGAGGCCAGAACAGAGCAGACAACATTAGAAGTTCTGAAAGAAAATAGCTGTCAACAAAGAAACCTACATTTGTTAAAGCCGTCTTTCAAAAATAAAGACATTCTCAGACCAACGGAAACAGAGAATCCATTGCTAGCCGACATGTCTTAGAAGAAATGCCAATGTAAACTCTTATGACTGAAAGTAACTCAATACTGTAGTTCAAATCCATATGATAAACAAAGACCATGTATATAGATGATTATATAATTATAAAAGCCATTATAAATACACATTTCTTTTTCTTTCTTAACTGATTAAAAAAGCAATTATATAAAACAATATGTACTTGTATTGTTGAGCTTAAACATGTGGAAATGGAACATGCTCATAAATAACAGCACAAAGGAGGTGGGTGGGAAAACAGCTGTATTGAGCTAAGGCAGTAACTCCCTACGGTAACTCAATTCACAGGAACAAATGGAGAAAACCAGAAAGGAAATATGGAGGTTAGTATAACAAAAGCTATAAATATATACTTGCCCTCCTTTCTTCTCTCAGCTTCTTTAAAAGATATAAAATTACATAAAGCAAGAATATAACAACATATTCCTGGGTTTGTAACATATAGATGTAATATATCTGACAATAATACCACAAAAAGGGGAAAGAGAATAGAACTATACAGGAATGAGTTCACTGCAACTTAATTCCATTTTGCTGGCATTAAGTCAGTATAAATCTAAAGCAGATTCTGATACGTTGAGATGTATACGATGAGCCCTAGAATAGCCATGGAGGAAAACAGTCCAAAAAGTAGAGGGAATGTCATTCAAGTAATTAACATGTTGCACTGGAAAACATTGACTTAATATCAAAGAAAGAAGTAAAGGAGGAATAGAAGATAGAAAAACACGAGACGTATAGACAACAGGAAGTCATTCCAGCCCCTAAGAACATTTGCAAAACCAATTTTTTTAAGTAAAATGATAGATGTAAAACTAATTACATCAATAGTAATATTATGTTCATGGATTAAACAATCTGATCAAAATGCAGAAATTGTCAAACTGGATTTTAAAAACAGGATCCAACTATATGCTGCCTGCAGGAGACACGCTCTAGATACAAAGATTCAAACGGCTGAAAGCATTTGCTGCCTGGTAAGCAAAAGACCCAGAAAACCAGGTGGCCTCCGCCTTGGTTCCTCTCAGGATGCTTAACCACATCTTTTGCCTATGAGGTGAAATTGACAGGTTTCGAGGATTCACAGCGGATGTCTTCTAGGGTGTTACATGCTGGATTACTGCAGATGTTGATAGCATCCGTCGCTGTCCATCCATTGCCTAAGCCGATATATTTCCTTGTCATTGAAATAGGTCAAAAAGAGGAAAGCAAGGGTAGACCTTTCGGTTTTGACCTCTTGAAGTCTCTCCTGGGGAAGGCAGAAATAGGACTTCCACATTTTCTCTATCACACTTCTCTCATGCTACCCCCACCCATTTGTGAGCCAACATGTATTCATTGAGTACCTCCCCCACAACTCCATATTTCTTTTACAACTGAGCAATTAAATGGATAAAATTCTAAAATTTCCTATTTGGAACGAGACTAAGGACAGTGTATTAGTTTCCTAAGGCTGCCACAGCAAATCACCACAAACTGAGTGGTTCAAAACCACAGAAATTTATTCTCTCACAGTTCTGGGGTCCAGACATCTGAAACGAAGCTGTTTGCAGGCCCATGTCCCCAAAGACTCAGAATAGAATCCTTCTTGCCTCTTCCTAGTTTCTGCTGCGGCCATCAATCCTTAGTGTTTTTTAGCTTGTAGCTGCAGCCACACCAATCTCTGCCTCTGTCTTCAGATGGGGATCTCCCTATGTGTCTCAAAATCTCTCTGTCTTTATGAGGACACCAGTCATTGAATTAGGGCCCACAGAATTCACTATGACCCCATCTCAACTTTGCTCCATCTGCAAAGATTCTATTTCCAAATAAGGTCACATCCACTGGTACAGGGGGTTAGGAGGTCAACATATCTTTTGGGGGAACACAGTTTAGCTCACCAGAGGCAGGAGAGTGAAGGAGAGGTGGTCCTTAGCTGAACATTCACTGGGACCCGTGCACTGGGCTCAGCACCGTGGCATGCATTTTCTTATGAGATCCTCCATGGCATAGGGATTATCATCTTTGGTTGATAGATGAGGAAATCAAGCCTTAAAGAGGTCGAGGGACCATCTTAAGGTCACATAACTTGTAAATGGCATAAACAAGATTCCATCTCAAACCTGCCTTCTGCCACATCTGGGTGACACTTAAACCCAATCTGGCTGTCTCACATCACCCAACCCCACCCATGCACTCTGCAGACTGCAGAGCTCTTAACACTCCTGAGACGGACAAATGCACGCTCATGTCTCCCAGCAAGCCCCTGGCAAAGCTAAGGCCAGAAGCTGTGTCTCCCAACCCCTGGTCCAAAACATGGTCAATTATCGTGCATAGTCAGTATCTGCAGAAGAGACTCCTCCATTCCTGCGAACGTGTCCGTGATAAGTGGAATTCTGCTTCCCACTGCAAGCAGGACCAGGGGTTAAGAAGTGGCTCTGTGACTCACGTAGAACTGAGTGGCTGCCCGGAGGACACCAAAACAGGAGATGCTCTAGAGGAGATGCATAGCTGGAAGCTGAGCTGGCGTGTGATGAGGCACCAGGGACTTAGGGCAGGAATTCCGTGCCCCTCTCTCAGGGCGCCTCTTCTAGAAGGAATGAGCTGGCGAGGTGGAGAGTGGCCCTGTGGAGGCTGGTTTCTATGTAGCCACAGGAGCTGCAGAGGCCCCAGTCAGGTAGGCCTGGGCCAGACACCACAGGCCTGAGCCCCAAACGTCCTGTGTCCTGCAGGCCCCCAGGCTGTGCATGGGGTGGGCCGGACCAGGGCCTCGAAACCCGCAGGCATGTTTGGACCTTGGCTTAGGCATCTGCCAGTTTTGTGCTGTGCACATTCCAGCCCATAGACAGAGATCGAGGGTCCCTCACATGCTTTGGTTGGGAAATAAACTAAATGAGATAGTGAATTAAAGCCCTGAGCCAGGGTCAGGGGATGCAGGGTCTCTCCATGGCAGACTGGAGGTGGTGGGTGCGACAGCTGAGTCCCCAGCTCCCTCCTTTCAGAGCCTTCTAGGCACACAACAGGCCCAGTGCCAGAGGCAAGCCTTTAGCTGGGCCTGGCCTGTGCCACAGCCTGGCAGGGATGGCTGAGGGAACAGCCAGAGATAGTATTCCTGAGCCCCACAATAGGTGCCCCTCTGCCCACCTCGCTCCCAGCTGCCCTCTTTTGTCAGTTTTCTATTTCCCAAAGCGATCCTTTTGTCAGATCAAGGGCATGCTGAAGGTTTGGGCTACTTCTCTGCCACCGCCGCCGTGTGAGCCTGGGAAAAACCCCTCCCCGCTCTGGTGAACACGATGGCAGCTGACAGCCCCTGGACATTTTCTGATTCTGCACGCAGGTTCTCCAAAGCACAGCCCCACTCTTACCACCCTTCATAACAATCTACTCATTGCCTCCCTTCTTCCCGAGCACGGGTTCCACAGGAGCAGGGACTGTGCTGATCTCTTCCTCTCTTATACCCCTGGCACCTGGCACGCGGCAGACGCTCTGTAAACCTTTGCGGACTGACATCCTCCCAGCTCAGGCCTCGTTGGGGGCCACAGGGCAAGAACATTGATGATCTACTGCATGCCAAGAAGTGAACTGAATATTTCTCCACATGGTGTATTGTCAATCTTAATAACTGTGAAAGTTGGGGATTATTATCCTCTTTGGGTGCAAGGATGGAGTCCAGTGGCCCCTACTAGACACTAACCTATAGTCTCCATATGACAGAGTTTCAGAACAAAGGAGAAGAAACAGACCCTAAAGGCAGCTCCACCTCCTCAGCCTGTAAACGGTAAAATGCCAAGAGGCAGCATCTCAGGAGAGCCAGGGAAGGAAGGCACTAACTCATCCTGAGTACTGCAGGGTCCTAGGTAGAGACCCTGTTGCTTCATAGATGCTACCTCGTGTAATTGTCACACAAAGCCTGGGAGGCATGCTCTTGTTATCCCCATCACAGAGGAAGAAATAGGCTCAGAGAGATTCATAACCTCCTCTAGTCTCTCAGCTATGGGTAGCAGGGAAGGGTTTGAACCTGGGTCAGTCTGACTCCTAAATGCTAGCCCCTTCCACCTCTGAAATCTGCTATGGACTAAATTCTGTGCCCCAAAATCATATGCTGAAGCCCTAACCCCTCCCCGACGATGTGGCTGTATTAGAAATACAGCCTTTAAGAAGAGATGAAGGTCAAGTAAGATCATAAGGGGTGGAACCCTCATGGAGTAGAACCAGTGTCCTTGTAAGAAGCAAAGTCAGGCCAGGCGTGGTGGCTCACGCCTGTAATTCCAGCACTTTGGGAGGCCAAGGCGGACGGATCACTTGAGGACAGGAGTTTGAGACCAGCCTGGCCAACATGGAGAAATCCCATCTCTACTAAAAATAAATAAAAAGTAAATTAGTCGGGCATGGTGGCAGGTGCCTGTAATCCCAGCTACTCACGAGGCTGAGGCAGGAGAACCACTTGAACCCAGGAAGCGGAGGTTGCAGTGAGCCAATTGCACCACTGCCCTCCAGCCTGGGCAACAGAGCAAGGTTCTATCTAAAAAAAAAAAAAAAAAAAAGCCAAGGCAGAGCTCTCTGATGTGACTGTGTGAGCACACGACATCCAGAAGTCAGGGAGGGGACCCTCTTCAGAACCCACCCATGCTGGCACCCCGATCTCAGACTTCCAGCCTCCAGAACTGTAAGAAAATGAATTTATATTGTTTAAGCCACCCACCTAGTTAGGGTAAAAAACAAAGATTTTTCAACCACCAAATACCTCAGCGTTGAGTGGAGCAAGCTTTTATGAACTCCCTTCCCCATTTCTCAGTCTTTTAGAGAAAAAATAGCTTTAATATCTCCCAAGGATGTTGTAGCGTTCTCGGAGGAACTGGGAACAGTTACTGATTGGTTTAACTTCCCCAGCAAGAACTGATGAGCACAAGTGCTCCCCAGGAGCCCCCAGAATCCCTGAAAGTGATTTTTCCTGGTCTGAAGACTCTACCTTATAAATTCACCGGCCTTCATCACCCCCTCTCTGGATGGCAACCGTCGAGTTTTCTCCGGAAGGCATCTGTTCTGCGAAAAAAAGCCTTCATAGCTTCCCAATTAATAAAGTGTTCACACACACGTGATCTGCTCCACAATACTGAGGACAGAGTTGTCATCTTCCCTGTTTCATAGACAAGAAGGCTTTGGGGCTGGGGTAGTGTCACCTTACTAAGGAGGCTTTGGGGTGGGGGCAGTGTCACTTGACCGAGAGGGCTTTGGGGCGGTGGGGCGGTGTCACCTGACTGGGTCAGGAACAGCAGTTCTTGAACTCTATTCCCGGTCTCTGGTCTCCTGTCGATGTCACAGCTAAGTGCTGTCATTTTGTACCATGTAAGTGTGTCCATTGGAATGAACTGTGTTAAATAACTGAATCAACTCATCGGCAAACAATTAAATGCAAAATGACAACTCAATCATTAGAGCTATTTGAACATTAGCCAGAGAGAACTAACACAAAAACAAAGAGGAGGGGAGGAGACGGACGAGGGGGGAACGAAGGAGAGAAGCGCCCCTGTGGCTCCTAGTGGTCACTGTTCGATTAGATTCTACTCCCCCGTCATGGGCCCTGAGACTCAGAGGTGACTCACCCAGAGACCCACTTGCTTTGTCACTGCTCCTCTGCACCATGCCGACCTGCCAGAAACTGGCAGTGAGGAATGAACTTGTCTCTGGGGCTAAGCCACACCGCTTTTTCCACCATCACCACACGATATGACTCCAGGGTCTTCCAGCGTTCTGATCACACCCCGAATGAGACACGTCGAGTTTGCCGGTGATCTTGGAGTCACTATGATCGCAGGATGCTTCATCATTATAAGCTGCTTCCATATTCCATGTCTCATTTGTGCCTCAAAACCCCTCTAAGAATAAGGTACTGTACCCAGCTTCATTTTGCAGAAGAGGCAAATTTACCCTCAGAGGGGCAAATAACTTACCCAAGTTCAAGTAACTAATAAGGGACCAAGCCGAGAGCCAAACTCAAGTCTTCGTAACTCCACATCTAGTGCTCTTTTCATCCTTCCCAGTGCTTCTAGGTCCCATGCCAGACACCTCATTCATGCACACATACATATGTCTGACTTGGCACATAGAGGCCAGATATATTTGAAACTGGGCACAATTCAAATTTGCTTTGACTCTGACTGTGTGAGCAATGTGTGCCCTTTGAAGGAAACTATTTGCACCTGTTTCTGAGGGCGATCTGAAACGGGTGCAGAAATGCCTATGGATGAGCCTTGTAAATTGCTGAGCCATGCAAACGTGGGGCCATGCCAAGGTCAGGGCTGCTCTGTGTCTGACAGCCAGCAGGAAATAGAACCAGGGCACAGATGATGCCACAAGGCCGCCTAGGGCTCTCTCCAGACTCTGCCCATCTGAGAGTGCCCCACCCCAGCCCCTTCCACATCCTTGCCATATCCTAAAGCCACCACGCCTCCATACACAAAAATATAACTTAAAATATATTTGATGACTCTCAGTAAAGAATAGAAGGGCGCCCTGGAATCTTAGCCGGTGTCAGTTCTGCTGAAGCAAGCCCTTGTGGCTCTCAGCGGCGCTGCACACGTCTTCAAAAGTGAAAACTGAACCTCACCTTCTCGGGAGACGTTAAATCAGAAAGGGAGTTTCAGATCTATATTTTGAAGTGTTTCGTGAAGCACTTCACTGGAAATAGAAATGCTTTTGCTTTTTACCAAATGCAGAGTAGCTGGTTTCTAAGCTCTAGTGGGGGGGGGTGGTGATCCTATTATTTTTTCAGGGCTGTGGTACTAAGGAATAACACTGAGCTTTCTACGGAATTCTCTTACCAATGTCCTTTCCCAATGTCTAATTGTCCCATTCAAACCTGAGTACATGGCCTTTTAAATTTTTAAGTGGTTTAATAATAGAATAACTCCATTAATTCTGATACATGCTTGGGAATCAAGCAAAGAACTGAAGAAAGGGCTAGAAAAACAAGCAACCGCAGCCGTGTGCGCTCCTGAGTCTTCAACACTTGAGAACTTGGCAGCTGAGAATTTATATCAAAAAGCCGTGACCGGGAGCCCTTTGTCTGCAGGGGTGGCAGAAGGACTGTCCTAACTTCTCTGCTCCTCCCAAGCCAGCCCCCTCCTTCCTACAGAGAGGCCATCCTCCTTCCTCCCTGTCACCCCACCCACCGTCTCCTGCTTTCTTTCCCTAGAGTTCAGGGGTCCCTCCTGCTGTTTCAAACACTCCCTAGCCTGGCTGCTATGAGGGACTGCAGTTTATTCACCAAGAATGAGTCTAGCCTCACTTCGTTCCTCTCTCCTTCTGGATAAGATTTAAGACCCAAGTCACAGAATTAGCCCTGCTTCCAGGTAGAATCCAGTCCAAGGGGGAAAGCTCCACACCCTTAAACCTCTCCCATATACCCTAATGCAGCCCTCGTGAGCAGGCCCTTTCTTGTGCCTCTCCTGAAACACCCCAGGGCCTGCACAGTGTGCTCTCTTCCTGGTTGCGAAGAGCCCAGGTTTGTCCAGATGCTGCTCTGTGATTTGGGCTGAAGGGCACTGACCATATCCTCGTTTGTCTACAGAAGAGGTTTCATTTTTGTTTGACTGTGTATGTTTTCTTTCCTTCCTCCTCCTCCTCCTCCTCCTCCTCTTCTTCTTTCTCCTCCTTCTTCTTCTCCCTCTTCCTCTTCTTTTTTTTCCTCTTCTCCTTCTTCTCCTCCTCCTTCTTCTTCTCCTCCTCCTCCTCCTTCCTTCTCTTTCTCTTTCTCCTTCTCCTTCTCCTTCTTCTTCTTCTTTTTGACACAGGGTCTCGCTCTGTCACCCAGGCTAAACTGCAGTGGTGCTAACACAGCTGACTCACTGCAACCACCACCTTCAAGTCTCAAGTGATCCTCCCACCTCAGCCTCCCAACTAGCTGGGACTATAGACATGCGCCACTGCACCCAGTCAATTTTTTGTTTTTTGTAGAGATGGGGTAGCGTCATGTTGCCCAGGCTGGTCTCAAATTTCTGGGCTCAAGTGATCCTCCCATCTCGACCTCCCGAAGTGCTGGGATTAAAACATAAGCCACCGTGCCCAGTCCAGAAGGGATTTCATAGGTGCTTTTCGGTAACGGGGTCTCATACCTATTGTTGAGAGTAAGATTATTTTCAAGTCTGTAATGATCCATGTTAGCATCCCTCGAAAGGCCTCCTCTCCTGGCAGCTTTCCTGAACTACATCTCTGCCACTTTCCTGCAAATCTTCCTCTTCTCGATGCTTCTCCGATCGCCAAAGCACCTGCAGGTTACTGCACTCGGTTTTCTCCCTGTGTCGCCTCCCTCAGTTATTTCACCCCTGCCTGCCTTGTCCTCTCTCTTCCCCGTGAAGAACCTCCGAACCATGGCTTCAGCCCTGACCTCTTCCAGACACCTGCTGGACACCTGCTCCTGACCCCAGTGTCCTGCCAGCATGCCAGCATCAGCAGTCACACCAAGCCTGTCACCTCCCCACACAGAGCTGACTGCACCTGACTCCCTCATCCCTGCTCGCAGCCTGTCCTCCCAGATCCTGAAGGACCAGTAGCAGGGATGCCACCCCGGAGTCTCCCTCCCTCTGGCCTGCGTGTCTGCTCAGCACCATGACCCACTTCCATCTCCACAGGCACCGTTGATGCAGAGAGAAGCCAGGAGTGCAGAGGCTCGGGGTGGGAGATGATGGCGGCCCTTTGTTTTGCTTGTACTGAGAAACCAAAAACTCAGAAAGGAGTGATAACACGACCAGGGCCCATGCACTGGGGGAGGCCAAGACAGGACTGCCCGGTGTGTTCACACTGCCTTCCTCTTCCCCACAGGGCAGCCTCTCCTGCACCCCTCAGGACCTCATGGATACGCCAGCTGCCTCCCAGCCAGCGTCCCTGCTACCATCTCTCCCTCAGTCCCTGCTTCCCGAAGCCAGCAGCACAGCTCCTGAGCTTCACTCCCCAGACTGAAGCCATTAGTGTGTCTCCTAGTCACTGCAGGTCACACAGAGACCCCATCTTCCCCTGGCCCAGGCCCTCGGGAGCCCCACTCACTCTATCCTTCCACGACTTCCCACACAAACTTCCAAATGGGCCACACAGGGACCCCGGGCCCACCTACTTCTTGCCTCCTCTGGTCTGAGGTCCTTTCCACTCTGCTGTCTGGGCAGCATCTGCCTGCACTCTGTCCCCCACGCCTAGGGGCGCTCCTCTCCCATAGCACAGCATGGGCTCCTGTACATAGCACCAGGCCCTGGGCCGCTCAGGGCTCTCTGTGCCTGTGCATGGGCTCTGCTGGGTTTGGGGTTCTGCAGGTGGGTGGAAGCCCCATCAAGTGAGCTTTCCCTCTAAGCCCAGTGCTTAGCATGCACCAGGCCTTTAGGAAAGGTGGGGGGAGAATGAAGCTGCCCTCCTTTTAAAAGCCCATGAACAAAACCCCCAAATGGTGGTGACCATTGCTGTCTATACCGTGGAGGCTTTCCATGGACACAGTTCCAAAGCAAGCCTGGTCTCTGAAGATGCTGAGAGGAGGGGTACTTGCCCTATGACTGTAAGGAATAAAGCTAAGAACCTTCTAAAAAGAGTCATCAGGGTCCTTTGAAAATAGGGGTACAGATACCTCCCATAGGAACCACTAAGAATTCATGAAACAGCCCTACTTTCAGGGGCTTCCCTGCCATGCCGCCTATCATGTAAAGGCTTCCCTGGGCAGGGACAGTAAGGGACAAGGGTGCAGCACCAGGGAGCTCACAGCCCAACAGAATGGAGGACACAGGCAATCAGAGCTCACAGCCCAACAGGACAGGGGACACAGGCAATCAGAGCTCACAGTCCAACAGAACAGAGGACACAGGCAATCAGAGCTCACAGCCAAACAGGACAGGGGACACAGGCAGATAGAGCTCACAGCCCAACAGGACAAGGGACGCAGGGAGGCAGAGCTCATAGCCCAACAGGATGGTGAGAGACAGGCAAGCAGAGCCCTGCCACAGCACAAGGCCACAGGCACAGTCCAAGGGGCCCCACGCAGACGTGCTGGATGGAGGCCACCTGGCTTTGAAGGTGGCCTTTCAGTGCTGGGCCCCAGAGCTTTGCATCATTGCACTTAGGCGTCATCAGCCACGTGTCACCGAATAGTTGATACCACACGAAAAGACACCAGTCAGAGGAGGGGCATTTCCTCCTTAAATTACTTTCCTTAGAGAGAAACACCTTTCCCAGAGGTAATGGCCTCTGCAGATTTACTCCAACCTCCACTGGCTGGAATTAGGTCACATATTGACATTTTAACAACCACTAGCAAAAGGCGTAGAATTATCATTACGACTAATCAACCTGCATGCTCTGGGGCAGGAAAAGGTCCCAAGCAGCATCTAGCCCCCCCACAACTGAAGAGAACTGGGGTTCTGTTGGCAAGGAAGAGAGTGGAGGGCAGTGGCAGTGGCAGCTGCCAAGGGAGACCCTGCACCCCACACCCTCCACCTGCCGTAGAGGACTGTGGGACCAGCACATCCTCCCCCAGTCTGGAACCAAACGCCAGCAGTAAGCGGCAGGGGCCCGGTGTGGGAGGGGTTCTGATCGATGCCTCAAAAAATCGGGGTGCTCCTTCCAGTTCTGATACTGCCAGTCATCTGATGTTGGCCGGTCACTTCCCCGAGTCTGTTTTCTTAGCTCTAAAATGGAGATTGTAATCTTTCACCCACCTATGGTAAAGATCAGATGAGGAAAAAAGTTGTGTGTGCTTTGTATAACCTTACCAGGTGTAAAGTGACCTCTTTTTCTCCCCTCAAAACAGGGTAAAAAAATGATCGTGATATGGGATGCAGTTTGCTTGCTGGCACCAACGGAGGCTATTTTGGGAGGACGGTAACTAAGAAACATGAGGCACTGGTAACCTTGACAACCATAGGTAAGGCTGAATCCGATGCCCCAGCTCTCCGAATTCCGCTCTTATCTCCTCCTCTCAAGGCTCACTATCTGGTGACATCGGGCATGGCATCTCCTAGGGCCCAGGAAGGCCTGGTGTTGGCATGGCAAAACTTCTCTTGGATCAAAAGGTCTGCACAGGCTCTGAGGGACAGGCAGCTCCTTGCTTCCTATGTCGCTGTGGGAACATGCAGGGTGGTCTCCTCAGGAACCCACTTTCTGCCTTCCTCCTGTGGTGGCCCGTGGCACCATGCCAGCCTCCTCACTCCTGTTGTCTGGGGTACAAACACCAAACAGAGAAATGAAGCTTATATACAGTAGAGCCTAGTTAGCAATTACAGTGGTCCCCTCTCATCCCCAGGGGATACCTTCCAAAATAGAGCAACGATATAGCACATGCAGCATCACTACTCTCGAAATTGACATTATTAAGCAAACTAAGGGTTATTTGAACACAAGCACTGCAATCCCACGACAGCCCATCCATCACCCAGAGGGCTACTAAATGACTCCCCATCCATCACCCAGAGGGCTACTAAATGACTCCCGGGCAGGAAGACGCTGGGTGAGGGGAGGAATCACACCCTAGGGAGACAGAATGTGAAGGCACAAGACTTCACCACACTCCTCAGACAGTGTGCAATTCAAAATTTACGACATATTGATTTCTGGAATTATGTATTGAATAGTTCAAGCCTCAGTCAACCAGGGGTAACTGAACCTACAGAAAGCAAAAGCTCAGATGAGCCAGGACCATGGTACAGGCCCGAAAGCAATTATGAGCAAGGCAAGTCTGCCCAGGAAGATGCAATAGCAATATTCCCTTGTAAATTCAAAGCGTTTAAACCATTGTTTATATTAAGCAGATATAGAAGAAATTAATAGGTATAGATAGATATGGGATATTTACAAGCAGTGAGTAGGGTGTCAAGATCACCTGTGCTACAAATACCCACAGCCCCACAGCCCTGCTTGAGAGCCAGGACACAGCAGCCACCTTTGCAGCCACCTCTGTGCCTTGATCATGAACTCCATAAATTGTGTGATTAAATTTCCTTGCTGTACTGCCGCTGAAGATGTATGAAGTTTTGAACTTTACACAAATGATATAGACTCATTCTTCTCCTACTCCTACTGCCTTTTTTCTTTCTTTCTTTTTTTTTTTTTTTTTTTTTGCTCAACTGTATATTCTGGGTTTATTCTTCTTGATGCACATATTTGGAGTGCCTTTGGTTTCACTGCTTTGTAGCATTCCATTATGTAAATATACACACTTATTATGTAAATATGTAAGTATACAGAAACTTATTTATCCTTTCTCTGCCAATGAACATTTAGGTGGTTTCCAATCTTAGGCCACTAGGAACAATGCTGCTAGGAGCATCTTGATAAGACTTTCTCTAGAATTCATATCGAGAAGTGGAACTGGTAGGTACTAAGATATGGCGTCTCAAGCTTTACTAGGTAATGCCAGAGTATTTGTGCCAGTTACCTTCCCACCAGCAATGGACAGATTCACTTCATGCCTTTTTTCTCTTTTTCTTTTTTTTTTTTTTGATAGGGTTTTACTCCTTCACCTGGGCTGCAGTGCAGAGGCATGATCACAGCTCTCCACAGTCTCAACCTGGGCTCAGATAATTCTCCCACCTTAACTTCCCAAGCGTCTGGGACTACAGACACATGCCACCATGGCTGACAAGTGTTTTGTTTTTTTTTTTAAGTTTTGTTTTGTTTTTTGTTCTTTGTGACAGAGTCTTGCTCTGTCACCCAGGCTGGAGTGCAGTGGTGTGATCTCAGGTCACTGCGACCTCCACCTCCCAGATTGAAGTGATTCGCCTGTCTCAGCCTCTGAAGTAGCTGAGATTACAGGCATGTGCAACCATGCTCCTGACCTCAGGTGATCTGCCCACCTTGGCCTCCCAAAGTGCTGGGATTATAGACGTGAGCCACTGTGCCTGGCTGCGTGGCTAGTTTACATATATATATATATATATATATATATATATATATATTTTTTTTTTTTTTTCAATAGAGACAGGGTTTCACCATGTTGGTCAGACTGCTCTCCTCAGCTCAAGTGATTCTCCTGCCTCTGCCTCCCAAAGTGCTGGGAGTACAGACATGAGTCACTGCGCCCAGCCACTTATGTTTCTTTAATGAACAAAAATTTTTAATTTTAATGTTATCAAATGTATCCATCTTTCCCTTTGTGATGTGTACCCTGGTCTCATAAAGACAAAAACCACATTATCTTCTTAAAGCTTTACAATTTTGTTTTTCATAAACAGGTCTTTAACCTGCCTAGAAGTGATTTTTGTAAATGGCATGAGGAAAAATCTCATTTTATTTCTGTATTATTTTATTTCAACATCATTCATAAAAAGCAAATTTCCCCCACTAGTCCACACAGCCTGTTTTGTCATAAATCAAGTTTCTGTGTATGTCTCGGCTGTTTCTGGGCCTATATTTTGTTCGTTGGTTTATTTATTGTTTGTTTGTTTGTTTATTTATTTTTGAGACAAGAGTCTTACTCTGTCGCCCAGGCTGGAGTGCAGTGGTGTAATCTCGGCTCACTGCAACCACTGCCTCCCGGGTTCAAGCAATTCTCCTGCCTCAGCCTCCCAAGTAGCTGAGACTACAGGCACGTGCCACCATGCCCAGCTAATTTTTGTGTATTTTCAGTAGAGACAGGGTTTCACCATGTTAGCCAGGATGGTCTCAATCTCCTAACCTCGTGATCCACCCGCCTCGGCCTCCCAAAGTGCTGGGATTACAGGCGTGAGCCACCGCACCCGGCCTGGTTTATTTTTATATCCCTTTCCAATACCAAATTGTCCTAATTACTGTAACTCGTTAGGAAGCACTGCTCCCTCACAGGCTGCCCCCGACCTGGTTCTTCTTCTGCAGTATTTTGGCTTGATGTGGCCAATTGCTCCTCCATATCCATTTGGGTATCAGCCTGTCAAACTCCACACACACACAACATTGTTGGGGCTTTGAATAGTGTAGAATTAAAGGTGTAGATTGGTTGGGAAAGAATTCACATCTACATGACTTAGAATATTTTGAATCAAGGAACATGATACATCTTGCCATTTACTGAGGTCTTCTTTCACGATTTTCAGTAAAAATTGAGTCATTTTCCTACCATGGGGTTGCATACTTTAAAATACGTATCTATCACTATGCACATAATATTTGTATCATAAATGATATTTTAAATATTTTTAAATTGACTGCTACTGGAGTATTACAGCACATTTTACTTCAAAAAACAAAAGATAGAGATGGGGTCTCACTATGTTGCCCAGGCAGGTCACAAACTCCTAGGCTCAAGTAACCCCCGTGGCTCAGCCTCCAAAACACTGGGATTACAGGTGTGAGCCGCCACACCCAGCCCAGTACCTTTTACTTTGTGCTGTTTTTCCTCCAGACTGTATTTCTGGGTAATCCATGAATAGATTAAGGACAAGAATAGCAGTATTCTAGCTAATAAATGAAAGGATTACAGAATTAGACCATCACCATTTCACCACGCCTGATGGGTTAATGATACGGACGTTGAATGTCAGTAGCCACTGATACTCCCAAAAGACAAGAATATCCAGTGAAGCAGCCTTAACTGAAAACATTTAATCTAAAACTTTAGGTCTCACTTTTTACACTTCAGATCTTCCATCTAGAATGATCTTTCTGCCTTTAAGAGTTCCTTTAGTGAAAACTCAGTTTTGTTTGTCTTGAAATGGCTTTATTTTGCCCTGGTTCCTCTAAAATAGTTTTTCTGCATAAACAATTCTAGACCATTAGTTGTATTTTCCAGTAAAGTGAACGTGTGGGTTCATTGTTTTTGGCTTCCATTGTTGCTATTAACAAGTTAGTTGGCGGGTGAGGTGGCTCACTCCTATGATCCCAGCACTTGGGGAGGCTGAGGCAGGCAGATTATGAGGTCAGGAATTCAGGACCAGCCTGGCCAACATAGTGAAACCCCATCTCTACTAAAAATACAAAAATATTATCCAGGCATGGTCGTGGATACCTGTAATCCCAGCTACTCAGGAGACTGGGGCAGGAGAATCGCTGGAACCCAGGAGGTAGAGGTTGCATTGAGCAAAGATCCCACCATTGCACTCCAGCCTGGGTGACAGTGTGAGACTCCATCTCAAAAAAAAAAGTTATTGCCTTTTAAAAAATAGCACTGAAAAGAAAAAGAGAATTTTCCCAAAAACAAAGGCTTTGAAAACCAAGAAGGCAGTATAGAAAAGGTATCCATAGCCACCAACAAAAGAAAGACAAAGCTGTTTCACATGTCACCCACACTCTGGTAGCCCAAAGCAATGTAACTCTGAAGGAAACCCAAGCATCCCAGAAGCACACACCCCAAATAATCAGCTTGAACCATTCGCCATCATCGAATTTCCCTGCCCTCGTCAGTCCTGAAGATGAAGAACAACAGGACATTGGTGTCCACCATGGACGTCAAGACCAACGATCATCAGATCAACCCAGCAGTGAAGCAGCTGGGACGCTGACATGGCCAAGGTTCCACCCTCACCAGGCCTGATGGAGAGAAGGAGGCACTTGAATGGTCTCTGACTTGGAGGCTTTGGGTGTGGCCAAGAAAACTGGGGGCCTGGCTGGGTGTGGTGGCTCATGCCTGTAATCCCAGTACTTGGGGAAGCTGAAGCAGGTGGATCACCTGAGGTCAAGAGTTCGAGACCAGCCTGGCCAACATGGTGAAACCTTGTCTCTACTAAAAATACAAAAATTAGTTGGGCGTGGTGGCAGGTGCCTGTAATCCCAGCTACTCAGGCAGCTGAGGCAGGAGAATCGCTTAAATCTGGGAGGCAAATGTTGCCGTGAACTGAGATTGCGCCGTTGCACTCCAGCCTGGGTGACAAGAGCGAAACTCCATCTCAAAAACAAAACAAAACTGGGACCACTTCAACAGAGGAGAACTGGTGAATTCTAAATAGAATAGGCTCTTCCACCATCTACAACAGGAAGAAGAAAGAGAGGAAGGAGGTGTTGGGGAGGAGGATAAGGAGGAGAAAGAGAGGAAGGAAGAGGAGGAGGGGGATAAATCTGTTCGTAAAAATTGTCATTCCTTTGAAAGTAATCTGTCTTCTCTCACTACTTTTAATGTCTTCTTATCTTTGGTGTTCTGTACTTTCAGTATGATATGATATGATGTCTCACACATTCTTTTTTCTTTTTTTTTTTGAAATGGAGTTTTGCTCTTGTCACCCAGGATGGAGTGCAATGGCACAACCTTGGCTCACTGCAACCTCTGCCTCCAGGGTTCAAGCGATTTTCCTGCCTCAGCCTCCCAAGTAGCTGGGATTACAGGTGTGCACCACCATGCCCAGCTAATTTTTTTGTATTTTTAGTAGAGCCAAGGTTTCATCATGTTGGCCAGGCTGGTCTTGAACTCCTGACTTCAAGTGGTCACCCGCCTTGGCCTCCCAAAGTGCTGGGATTACAGGCATGAGTCACCACACCCAGCCTATTCTTTACAACAACGCTGTGAGGCAAACAAGACAGCTATTTTTCTATCACTTGAAAGATTCAGAAGCCAAGGCTCAGAGAGGTTAAGACTTACAAGGGAGAGAGAGGTGAGAATGCATTTTCAAGAATGAAATTTCTTTTTGTTTATAACAAAGGATCAATGGAGAAGTGGCTACGTTAGGTCTAAGTTCTGTCAGAACCAGCAGCAGAGAACTGAAATAAAGGAGCCCGATGTCACAAACTTCACTCAGGAGTCAGGTTGGCCCGCAGAGCTGCGCATCTGTTGGAGGGAAGGTGTGAAAGTTAAGAGGCTGGTTCTCAGCTTCCCACACCCAGAAGCTCCACCTTTCTGATCCACTTCTCTGATCCAGGAGTTCAACTGCTAACATCCAAGCTCCCAAGAAGCTGATTGGGAGCATAAGAAAGGATTTCAGAGAATTAATTTGCACCTCAAAATAGAATGACCATATGGGTCAGACAATCTACAGTAGTGACCTCCCAGCTGTTTTTATGTGCAGCCCATCAGTAAAATAAAGCATGCATCGTCAATAAATGTACACTCGTCTTTCATAAATGTTCTTAGTATTGAACATGATTCTACCACCCATTACTATACTCTTAACAAATAAGCCAAAAATAGGCTGCCAGGACAAGATGAAACATAAAGACAAGTGGAGGTTCTCATATTTGTCCCCGACGAGCCGTGTGTGTACTCACACTCGGGAGGCTGCATCTGGACCCTGCTGGCCTGGAGAGCATGGCACAAAAAGTCTAATGACAGTGGGGGTGGGGAGACAGAACTCACAGCCCCAGGATGAGAAGGAGCGGTGTTGGAATGGCAGCCCGGCCCCCCACCTCACCTCCACCGTGGGGCAGGCCTACTGGTGGAGCCCCTAAGTCAGGGTTCCCCCTTTGGGTAATGCCCCCACCGCACCCCCCAACACACACACCTGCAGTTCTAAGCTTTTCTGCCAAGTTCCTCTGGTGGCCAGGCACACTCGGCTCCCTCTCATGTTACCATTCAGGTCACAGCTAGCCTGTGTCCTTCCTGCCAGGCAAGGGACCCCTCCTCTCTTTTTAGGGATTTCTGCAGAAGCTGAGCTTGTCCATATTCCGATTCCACCAACCTTTCCCCATCACGGTCATTCTTTAATGAATACATTAAATGTCATTCCTCCTATTTTGAAGGATCCATTCAGCTTTGTAGATTATGGGAGATGCTGGGTGAGAAACGACATCCAAGTCCTTGGTGGCGTCGAGTGTGATATGATAACTTTGAAAACCTAAGATGATATCTGCCTCCATCAACCAATAACAGCAAACACCATTCTGAGAATCGTATATGAGATTAAAATGTTTTTATTTATGACTAAGGAAACCAAGGATCACAAAGGTCACCAACTCTGATCTACATCACGCCTGGTAAGTGGCACAGCCAGGGCTGGGTCTGCCTGGCTCAAATCCTGAGTTCGCTCCTTTCCCCTCATTGTCTTTCCAGCTACGTCAGAGGCAACTGAGTTAACACAGGAGCTTGGTGGGAGGGGTATTGCAAGCACGATCATAGTCCGTAATTACAGCTGAAACAGCCATGACTTCAATACCGTATTTAATTTTTGTAAATACTTGGCTTTTTATCGCATATGAATTAAAATGCCCATGACACTAACCAGATACCTAGAATTCAAAAATGAGAAATTTTTAAACCACTGAAACATCTACTGGTATATAATTACGAACTGCCTCCAGACTTTATATTTTAAAAATAGTCACGAGGAGCAGGAATAATTAAGCTGATATTATTACTCCATTATTACTTCACCACTGTGTTTTAGTCACACCATTAACACATTTCCTTCCCGATTGAAATTGAAATGCCCATCAGGATTAGTTGGATTTCAGGGTCAATTACAAGAAAATACAAAATGAAGGCAGGGGGTTGATTAAACAAACTCAGAAATCGGCATGCTACCCTAGACCATCTACAAGGTAGCAATGTGAGTTCCACGGGAAGGCAGGTCGAGTTGAGATGAAATCGGTTGCTGCCCTGATGCCTCCTTCCCTAGAATCAACCTGGAGAACTTACAGAGCAAGAGAAACAGACCAGAGGAACAAACAAGAACAACAAGGTTTTTGAAATCTGGACAGCCGACAGCTATCAGAAGTGGTGCCTGGTGTCAACAGCTGCCCTCAGCATCACCAGCACTACCTGTTGAGAAAACAGAGCAGGTATGTGTCTAGGTGTGTCCCCTTACGCAAAGGGAGGCCACCTCCCGAAGTTTGGTGTGTCCCAGATGGGAAGGAGAAGGCATAGCCACAATTTATGGAGGATTGGAAGTTTGATTGAAGGGGGGTCTTTCAACTGAGGATCTGATTAGCACTGGGTAACAGTCGGTCTGGAGATGGTAGACAGAGTCTGGTGAGGATTTAGAGGCAAAGAATTCAAATACTTCCAGGAGTTCCTGTAAGAACTATCAAGTCATCTGGGCTGGAGACTCCTGGGAAAATAAAGTCACACTGACAAAGACAGGAATAACATCGAGTCATGTTAATACAGAGAGCGCATGTGCTTTTGGCTTTCAGTGTCCATGCCCAGTGTGGAGGTAGATGCTTTGGTTCTTACTCGTTGGAGTGGGATTGGCATCGAGGTGGTGGCGTAGGGAGCTACAGCCTGGAAGACGGCCAGAGGGGGCAATAAGGGGTAGGTGAGAAGGCTTTTTTTTTTGAGACAGAGTCTCACTCTGTTGCCCAATTGTGGCTCACTGCAGCCTTTGTCTCCCAAGTTCAAGTGATTCTCCTGCCTCAGCCTCCAGAGTAGCTGGAATTACAAGTACCCACCATCATGCCCGGCTAATTTTTGTGTTTTTGTAGAGACAGGTTTCACTATATTGGCCAGGCTGGTCTTGAACTGCTGACCTCAGGTGATCCACCTGCCTCAGCCTCCCAAAGTGCTGAGATTACAGGCATGAGCCACAGGGCCCAGCCAAGAAAGCTTTTTTTTTTTTTTTTTTTTTGAGATGGAGTTTCACTCACGTTACCCAGGCTGGAGTGCAATGGTGCGATCTCAGCTCACTGCAACCTCCGCCTCCTGGGTTCAGGCAATTCTCCTGCCTCAGCCTCCTGAGTAGCTGGGATTACAGCACACGCCACCATGCCCAGCTAATTTTTTGTATTTTTAGTAGAGACGGGGTTTCACCATGTTGACCAGGATGGTCTCGATCTCTTGACCTCGTGATCCACCCACCTCAGCCTCCCAAAGTGCTGGGATTACAGGCTTGAGCCACCAAGCCCGGCCAAGAAAGCATTTTTAAGTTCCGCTCTGGCCCCCATTCTGCAAGGCTTGGTGCAGCCATCGTCTGGCCCTTCAGGACAGGCGGCTGCTCCTAGTGTCTGAAATAACGTCAGGGCAACCCATGATCCCCGCTGGGGTGAGGATGTGACACAGACAGGTGAGGACAGGGCACTCAAGCCCAGCCACTCACCCACAGACACCCACAGCAAAGGGATCTGAGCATATCAGCTCCGCCCAAGACTGCTTTTCCTTGGGAGGTTGGTGGCACAACTCTGAAGTGAAGTTGCCAGGTGAGGAGACAAAAATCCAGAGTGAGTCTGAGATCTGGAGCTCTTCACCCTGGGTTCCGTTTCTCTCATTCCATCTAATGCAGGGATCGATGAGGGCCTGGTCTTTGACCCTTCCAGAGGACACATTTCCAAATGGAGTAACCAAAACCCCCTCCTTATTGGCTTCTGAGCTCCCAGGCCAATGTAACCAGATTCCTGAGGACAATTGCCATAAAACAAAGCCAGCCAGGTAAGCATCATTTTGTGCCTGAAGCAGAAATATTTGAAGAGGAGGACAAAAAATTTTAAAGAGCATAGTAATAAATATACATAAGATAAAGGAAGAAATTGCAAAAATTATTTGCAAAAATGAGAAAATGTTTTCTTAAAAAAAGAGAAAGGGCAAAGGACTTGAATAGACATTTCTCCAGTAAAAATACATAGCTAGCCAATAAGCGTATGAAAGAAATGCTCAGCGTCATCAGTCATTAGGGATACACACATCAAACCCACAATGAAATACAATTTCACACTCATTAGAGTGGCTATTACAGTAAAAACAAACAAAAAAGAACACAGCAAGTCTTGGTGAAGATGTCGAGACATTAGATCCCTTGTGTATAACTGGTAGAAATATAAAATGGCACAGCCATTGTGGAAAATAGTATGACAGTTCCTCAAAAAATCGAACATAAAATTACCATTTTACCCAGCAATTCCATTTCTGGGGATATAGTCTCAGAATAACTGAAGGGACTTGAGCAGATATGTGTACACCCATGTAATAGCAGCATTACTCACAATAGGGACTACTGTTTTCACCAGAACGTGGAAACAACCTAAGTTGTTATCACCTTCTCACAAAGAATGCAACTCAAAAGCAGCTAAGTGGAAGAGATGCACAGAGCACGATATCGGGAAGGGGTGGGAGTTTCCACGCCCTCTCTGAGGGGACTACCCTTTCAGCACCTCGGCGTGTTCACCAACTCAGAAGCTTGCCGAACCCCATAGTTTAGGATTTTCACGGAGGCTCCATTAGGAAGGTGTGATTGAATAAATCGTTGGTCCTAGGTAATTAGATCAATTTCCAGTCCCTCTCTCCTCTCTGGAGATTGTGAACACACAATTTACTCTGGCCCAGGGAATCTGCAGTTTTACATAAACAACAGGGCAGAGGAAGCAACAGTTCCATCATGCTCTTTGTCTCAGGTGGGCAGAGGGATAACTTT
This sequence comes from Callithrix jacchus, assembly GCF_049354715.1. Taxonomy (NCBI): domain Eukaryota; kingdom Metazoa; phylum Chordata; class Mammalia; order Primates; family Cebidae; genus Callithrix; species Callithrix jacchus. The sequence goes on from NC_133515.1 coordinate 104,133,384, forward strand.
CTGTCCCTCACCTGTGAAGATGCGCTAACAGTTTACATTGCCAGGGTGAAATTCAACAGAACTGTTTTAGGGTAAAGATCTTGAGCCCATAAGGAATTCCCTTGTGGGCAAATTGTGAGGGAGGCATGTAGCTTTTCTATCTTTGTAGCTATCTTATTTAGAAATAAAATGGGAGGCAGGTTTGCCTGACGTATTTCCCAGCTTGACTATTTTTTTGGCTTAGTGATTTGGGGATCCCAAGATTTTCTTTTCCTTTCGCAATAACAAAAGGTAATAATTTGTAGAGAAATGGCAAGACAAAGGACAAGGGATTTGGGTTTCTAGGGGCAGCAAATTGTGATAAGGTAAATATGTGAGGGGAATCTCTTGAGAGATAAAGGTTATTGAGTGGCCAGGGGCAGTGACTCACACCTGTAATCCCAGCACTTTGGGAGGCTGAGGCGAGTGGATCATTGAGGTCAGGAGTTCAAGACCAGCCTGGCCAACATGGTGAAAACCTGTCTCCAGGTGTGGTGGTGAGTTCCTGTAATCCTAGCTACTCAGGAGGCTGAGGCAAGAGAATCGCTTGAATCCCGGAGGTGAAGGTTGCAGTGAGCCAAGATCACCCCACTACACTCCAACCTGGGCAACAGAGCAAGACTCTGTTTCCAAAAAAAAAGAAAGGAAAAGAAGTTTCCTTCTGTACATCCACACCGAGAGCAAGCTCCTACGCCGCCTATAATCAAAGCCTCAGAGTGCATAAGAAATCTAGAGAGGAGCACTGCTCATCTCCCAAGCACCCTAAGTAGATGCCCTCATTCCCTGGTCTGGTCTGCCCGGTCCTGCAACCACAGAGTTGATGGGAAACAGCGTGATGGAGTGTTTGGAAATGATGAAAATAATGAATATCTGGTTGTGGTGGTGATTACATGAGTGTAGACAGATTCACCTCTCAACCAAACTTCTTTCAGGCTCCTCTGAGCCCTCTTCCCTCCTCCTGTTTTCAGCCTGTGTAGCCCTGTGCAGTCTTAGCAGGAATCCTGCTTAGTCAGTTTAGCAAGAAACCCTCCACCCCTCACCACGTGTGACCACCCTTGATGTCCAATTTTGCCATCAAGACCCCTGACCTAGCAAGAATCCCCCTATGCTAATGTCTCCTCTTCGTCATTTTTCATCCACTCTTTGCCCCCACTCTGCTCCTTGGCTATAAAGCCTCCCTTTTCCTTGTCATATTAGGAAAAGAGAGGAGTTGAATTCGATCTCTCACCTGCTGACAGAGTTGACCCCTATTGTATTAGTCTTGAATAAAGTTTTCCTCACTGTTTTAACAAGTGTCAGAATAATTTTTCTTTAAGAGCATCTAAATTTGCCTAAAATCATCAAAAGTTACATTTAGGTGCATTATTCATATATAAACTATGTGGAGTCCTCATAGGTAAGCAACAATGAGGGAGGAGTTCCATGTTGGGGAAGGTCTGAGGTGGGGGAGAACAATTGCTCTGAGAGACAACTAACCACGAACAACCCACTAGCGCGACTACCTCACTCCACATGTAGCCCCAGCAGTGCAGCCCCTGCAAAACCTCCCATCAGCCCCTGCCTCTTTGCAGACAGCCCTTTCTCTGCTGTGCTTCCCATTGCTTTTTGCAACATACTTTCCCTTTAATAAATCTGCCCTTCTTTACTTAACAACTGTCTTGGTAAATTCCTTTACCTCCCACATTGTTGACCCCAGCCATTCACACCCTGACAAATTATTTTCAATGAAGGTGAATTTTAAAAAGGAATGATGAAACAAGATTGGCCAGTTGTTCAGTGTTGCCATTCGTGATGGGGGCATAGAAGACCCTTATCCTATTCTGTCTACTTTCATTTATGTTTGAAAGTTACCATCTGGAAAAGAATCAAACCGATCGATCCAAGATGGCCGACCACTAACAGCTCAGGATTGTAGCTCCCAGTGAAAGCCCAGAGAACGAGACGACGCCACACTTTTAGACGAATTTTTGTCACTCACTGATCAGCCGATTCCCAGTGGAGGAGCCCCACGGGTCGCCAGCACGACTCTTGTGGTCGCCGCAGCGGTTTTGCCGGCGTCTCGGCGCAGCAGCTCTTCATGCAGAGCCAACGGGACTGCTTCCCCTACTGACCGGAGTTTGGAGATCCAGGAAGTCAGAGCCGCTTGTTGCGGACTCAAGAGGGAAGCCAGACCAGAGATTCCCGGGCAGAAGAGCACCATCAGTCTTATCGCTGCTATTTAGGCCGCCACAGTGGGTTGCTCGGATCCCAACACTGGGAATCAATAAGTCGGACGTAGACTCAGAAAACTAATTAGAAAGGCGGTTCATCTACAATGAAGGGAAAAAAACAGCCTAAGAAGGCCGAGTATACTCAAAATCAGAACCCATCAGCAACGGAACAAGCCCTGATGGAAAAGGACTCATCAGCAACTGAACAAGCCCTGATGGAAAAGGACTCATCAGTAACGGAACAAGCCCTGATGGAAAAGGACTGTGTTCCATTATCTGAAGTAGGCTTTAAAAGGTGGATGATAAGAAACTTCTGGGAGTTAAAGGAACTTGTTCTAACCCAATGTAAAGAAACTAAGAACTTGGAAAAAAGGTTCAATGAAATGATGAAAAGAATAGACAATATAGAGAGGAATACAAATGAACTTATGGAGTTGAAAAATACAACACGAGAACTTAGTGAAATATGTACAAGCTTAAACAGCCGAATGGATCAAGCAGAAGAAAGGGTATCAGAGGTCGAAGATCAACTTAATGAAACTAAACAACAAGACAAGAATAGAGAAAAAAGGATAAAAAGGAATGAGCAAAGTCTCCAAGCAATATGGGACTATGTGAAAAGACCTAATATACGCTTGATCGGTGTACCTGAATGTGACGGAGAGAATGAATTCAAGCTGGAAAATACTCTCCGGGACATTATCCAGGAAAATTTTCCTAATTTAGCAAAGCAGGACACTATTCAACCCCAGGCAATACAGAGAACACCACAAAGATATTCCTCAAGAAGACCAACCCCAAGGCACATAATCGTTAGATTCACCAAGATCGAAATGAAGGAGAAAATATTAAGGGCAGCCAGAGAGAAAGATCAAGTTACCCCTAAAGGGAAGCCTATTAGGCTTACAGCAGATCTCTCAACAGAAACCCTACAAGCTAGAAGAGAGTGGGGGCCAATATTCAATATACTTAGTCAACAGAACTTTCAGCCCAGAATTTCATATCCTGCCAATTTAAGCTTTACATTTGAAGGAAAAATAAAATTTTTTAGGAACAAGCAAGTACTCAGAGATTTTATTACCACCAGGCCTGCTTTACAAGAACTTCTAAAAGAAGCACTATACACAGAAAGGAACAACCAGTATGACCCTTTCTAAAAATACACCAAAAAGTAAAGAGCATTAACATAAAGAAGAATTTTTATCAACAAAAGGACAAAATAGCCAGTTAATATCAAACGGCAGCAACCCTAAATTTAAATCGACCAAATCTCCCAATCAAAAGATACAGACAAAATCTAATGGTATATCCAAAGATATACATAGACTCAAAATAAAGCGTTGGGAAAAAAAAAAAAAACGTACCAACCAAATGGAGAGCAAAATAAATAAATAAAAAGCAGGAGTTGCAATTTTCACATTTGACAAAATAGATTTAAAAGCTACAAGGATACAAGGATAAAAGGATTAATGTAATAATAAGAGATCTTAACACCCAGATACATAAGACTCATAATGAGATTTAGATTCAATGAGACAGAAAATTGATAACGATATCCGGGACTGGAACTAAGATCCAGAACAAATAAACTCAATAGAGCTCTCCATTTTAAACACACAAAATATATATTATCCACAAAATCTAACGATATATCTAAAGATATACAAAGACTCAAAACAAGGGGATGGAAAAAACTCACCAACCAAATGGAGAACAAAAATAAATAAATAAAAAGCAGGAGTTGCAATTCTCACACTTAATAAAATAGATTTCAAAGCTACAAGGATGCAAGGGTAAAAGGATTAATGCAACAATAAGAGATCTTAACACCCAGATACATAAGACACATAATGCGATTTAGATTCAACGAGACAACAAATTGATAACGATATCCAGGACTTGAACTCAGAGCCAGAACAAATAAACACAATAGAGGTCTCCATTTTAAACACATAAAATATGCATTAACCACTTTAAACACTCAAAATATTGATCGTCCATTATTGAAACCCATTTTAGGAATGAAGTAATATTCCTTTTTCCCTCTTTTTCTTTTTTTCCCCTTCTTCATCTCTTTTTCCCTCAAAAATAAATAAATAAATAAATAAATAAATAAATAAATAAATAAATAAAAGTTACCATCTGATATGTTTTGGGTCTGTGTCCCTGCCAAAATCTCATGTCGAACTTTAATCCTCAATGTTGGAAGAGGAGGCTGATGGGAGGTGTTTGGATCACAGGGATGGATTTCCCCCTTTCTGTTCTCATGATAATGAGTGAGTTCTCATGAGTTCTGGTTATTTAAAAGTATGTAGCATCTTCCCCTGTCCCTCTTCTTCCTGCTCCAGCCATGTAGGGTGTGCCTGTTTCCCCTTTGCCTTCCGCCATGATTATAAGTTTCCTGAGGCCTCCCAAGCCATGCTGCCTGTACAGTCTATGGAACCAGGAGCCAATTAAACCTCTTTTCTTTATAGATTACCCAGTCTCGGGTAGTTCTTTACAGGAATGCAAGAACAGACTAATACAGAAAATTGGTACTGGGAAGTGAGGCATTGCTGTAAAGATACCTGAAAAGGAAACAACTTTGGAACTGGGTAACAAGCAGAAGTTGGAACAGTTTGGAGGGATCAGAAGAAGACAGGAAGATGGGGGAAAGTTTGGAACTTCCAAGAGACTTGTTAAATTGTTGTGACAAAAATGCTGATTGTGAAGTGAACAATAAAGTTCAGGCTGAGGTGGTCTCAGACAGAGATGAGGAATTTATTGGGAACTGGAGCAAAGGTCACTTTCGTTATGCATTAACAAAGAGGTTGGAGGCTTTGTGCCCCTGACCTAGAGATCTGTGGAACCTTGAACTTGAGAGAGATGATTTAAGGTATCTGGCAGAAGAAATTTCTAATCAGCAAAGCATTCAAGATGTCACCTGGCTGCCTCTAACAGCTTATGTTCATATGCATGAGCAAAAAAGATGATCTGAAATTGGGACTTATATTTAGAAGAAAAGCAGAGGATAATAGTTGGAAAATTTTTCAGCCTGACCATGAGGTAGAAAAGAAAATTATTTCCTGGGGAGAAAATCAAGTGAGCTGTAGAAATTTGCATAAATAAAGAGGAGCTAAATGTTAATAGCCAAGACAATGGCAAAAATGTCTCAAAGGCATTTCAGAGACCCTCATGGCAGCCCCTCCTATCACAGGTCTGGAGGCCTAGGAGAAAAGAATGGTTTTATGGGCCAGGCCCAAGACCCCGCTATCCTGCACAACCTTGGGACATGGCGCCCTGTGTCTCAGCCACTCCAGCTCTAGCCATAGCTAAAAGAGCCCCAGATATGTGTCAGACACCATTCCAGAGGATGCTAGCCATAAACCTTGGCAGCTTCCATGTAGTGTTAAGCCTGTAGGTATGCAGAGGGCAAGAGTTGAGGCTTGGGAATCTCCACCTAGATTTCAGAGGATATATGGAAATGTCTGAATGTCCAGGCAGAAGCCTGCTGCAGGGATGGAGCCCTCATGGAGAACCTCTACTAGGGCAGAGTGGAAGGAAAATGTGGGGTTGGAACCCCCACACAGAGTCCCCACTGGGGTACTGCCTAGTGGAGCTGTGAGAAGAGGGCCACCATCCTTCAGACCCCAAAATGGTAGCTTGTACCATGCATCTGGGAAAGCTGCCAGCACTGAATGCCAGCCATTGAGAGCAGCCATGGAAGCTGGCCCCTGCAAAGCCACAGAGGTGGAGCTTCCCACGGCCTTGGGAATCCACCCCTTGCATCACTGTGGCCTGGATGTGAGACATGGAGTCAAAGGAGATTATTTCAGAGCTTTAATATTTAATAGCCACCCTGCTGTGTTTTAGACTTGCATGGGGCCTTTAGCCCCTTTATTTGGGCCAATCTATCCCTTTTGGAAAGGGAGTATTTACCCTATTTCTATACTCCCATTGTATCTTGGAAGTAACTAACTTGTTTTTTATTTTATAGGCTCATAGGCAGAAGGGACTAGCCTTGTCTCAGATGAGAGTTTGGATTTGGAATTCTGAGTTAATGCTGGAATGAGTTAAGACTTTGGGGCCAGGCATGGTGGCTAATGTCAGTAATCCCAGCATTTTGGGAGGTTGAGTCAGGCAAATTATTTGAGATAAGGAGTTTGAGACTAGCCTGGCCAACACGATGAAACCCTGTCTCCACTAAAAATACAAAAATTAGCCTGGTGTGATGGCATGTGCCTGTAGTCCCAGCTACTCAGGAGGCTGAGGCAGGAGAATTGCTTGAATCTGGCAGGAAGAGGTTGCAGTAAGCCAAGATCAGGCCACTGCACTCCAGCCTGGATGACAGAGTGAGACTCAGTCTCAAAAAAGAAAAAAAAAGAGAGAGAGAGAGAGAGAGAGACTTTCAGGGACTGTTGGAAAGACATGATTGCATTTGAAATCTGAGAAAGACATGAGATTTGGGAGAGTCCAGGAGCAGAATGATATTGTTTGGGTCTGTGTGTTGGCCCAAATCTCATGTTGAATTGTAACCCTAATGTTGGAGAAGGGGCCTGGTGGCAGGTGACTGGATCACGGGGGTGGACTTCCCTCTTGCTGTTCTCATGAGATCTCATTGTTTAAAAGTGTGTAGCACCTTACCTCTGTCCCTCTTCCCCCTGCACCAGCCTTGTAGGATATGCCTGCTTCCATTTTGCCTCCAACCATGATTAAAAGTTTCCTGAGGTCCCCCCCAGCAATGCTCCCTGTACAATCTGTGGAACCATGAGCCAATTAAACCTTTTTTCTTTATAAATTACCCAGTTCTTTATAGCAATGTGAGAACAGACTAATACACCATCATAAAAAAGCTTGAAAAAAAAGTCAAAGAGGAGCTGAATGTTCATAGCCAAGACAATGGGGAAAATGTCTCAAAGGCATTTCAGAGACCCTCATGGCATTAGTCAAAATGCCATGAGGGCATTTGACAAAGAAGTCAAAAGATGCATCATCCAACTTCCACCACCCACAACTCACTTCATGGGGCTGAAGAGTAAGGCAGGGACCCCCAACATTGACATATTGTTTTCAATATATGTTTCACAAGCTTTAACCCTTTGTATTCTTATGAGAAGTCAAGGCAGCCATGAAGTATCATTCCCCCTTCATATGGGAACTCTAAGGGATCAGGAGGGAAGTGACTTGCCTGAGATCACACAGGCAGGGCAGGAGGCTGGGCTCTGAGCACAGGGCTCTCAAATGATGACTGTGGTCACCCCACAGTACCTGCTGCTGCTGGTGTGTCCCAAAGCCGCAGGAACAGCCCCTGCATGGTAGGACATATGCTTCTCACAAGTACACTTGTAAAACTCTAAGGAGGAAATTCTAACCCAGTCATTAGCAGTGATTGGAGTTAATTGCATGTTAGTTACCATGGTTATGTCTAACTTAGTTCTCCCTTGAGCCTCAAGCAGGAACACTGGAGACTGTTCTCAGGCTAATGCAATGGGAGGAAAACACTCGAGGCAGGGTCAGAAATGTTCCCTGGGCTTTGTTTGCAGGACTTGTTGATGATCTCCAGTTTCTGAGAAGTATTCCACATGGAAATGGTTAACAACGTGCAAAACGAGCACCATTTCCTGGAGTCCTGAGCCACAAGCCAGGTTTCTGGAGGTGTGGCTCTGTAAGGAAGAAGCCGATGTCACGGAGTTAAGTATTGAGGATACAGGACCCTGTCACAAGGTTACGACAGTATCTGGCTCTCAGTAACTACGCGATACCTTCATTAACATTACACTTCAAATATCCCCACAGACTTATTTTAAGCAGGGTCTTCATTTCTTGTTTAAAATAGAATTTAATGCAGATCCCTTGCCTCTGATTCTCCAGGATCTTATTCATCCCGACAGAAGAGAACGAGCCTTGGAGCAGCCGCAGAAGCTGTGCTGAAGCCGCCTTGAGCTGAGGATCTTGCTTACGGGATCAGAGGCCTGGTGCCCATTCCTGGGGCTGCCCCTGCTGGTGCCGTGACCTCAGGCAGGCACACTGGGAAGCCTCTGGAAGCCCTGGCCTGCGCGCGTGGGAGGGTGAGCCATACCCCAGGGTCAGCACGAGTTCTTTGTGTGTGTCTTGGTGGGAGGTGAGTGGTTGTAGGCCCTGAATGTTGACTGAGTCATCAGACCTAGCTGGCCTGGTCTCAGGTCCCAGAGCACAGCTCCTGTGATGCTTCACTTCAGGGCTGAAGACCCTCCAGCACCCACAGGAGGATCTGCTGGGTCAACCCAGGTGCCACAGGGAAGGATTTTACAGAACTGGAGGCATCCACCGGCTCTTCCACACCCGAACAATGAGGTCCTGGCCGGGGCTCTGCCACTGCCTCTCCATTCTTGAGTGACTTCCTAAGGCCACACCCAGCCTGCCAGGGCTCCCCTCAGAGCCGCCTGAGACGCAGGTGACCTCCTCTGGCCCAGGCCCCTCCCTCTTGTCCTTCTTTATTCCTCCACGCCAGTCTATCTGCTCCCAAAAACAAATCTTGCTCTTTCACCGCTGACCTTAGTGGCCGCTGAGTCCAGAGCCACTGACATTCTGTACTGGTTCTTCTTCCCTTCAGAATAAGGAGAGCTTAATTTCCTGTTATGAGGCAGGGGATAATTACACGCCATCCTTCCAGCAGAGCAAGGAAAATTTTTTTTTTTAAATTCACGTTAAAACAGGCAGAACATTTCTATTTTGCCATTATTTCAATTCATTGGTTTTTTTTTTTTTTTTTTTTTTTTGAGCCCCTACTCTATGCCTGCTCAGCGAGCTGGGCTCTGATAGCGAGCTCGGCCCCTCCCTGAGTGCGCTGGGAAGAGTGCCCCCCAGTAAGGGAGCTCTGAAATGTTAGGTTGGCAGCGGGCAGTGTAGACGCCTGGGGCCCAGGCCAGCAGCCCAAGATCAGACACTCCCATGTCCTCAGGAAGTCACTGGGTAACAGGCCGTGGGCTGGGCGGAAATGGGACTACAGACAGAGCGGCGTGTCCCAAGAGGAAGCTGGTGGCGGGAGGACCTCAGGGCTGTACAGACCAGCTTTTGCTTGGGGGCTGCTTCAGGGGAGCCTTTTGTCTGGGCCAAGGGGGCTGGCTAAGAGGACTCGGGCGAAGGACAGGACCAAAGGGCTCTGGGATCCAGGACAGCACCACTGAGGGGACCCGCCCAACCTTACTCAGAGACCAGATCAATGCTCAGCTATCAGGTAGACAGTGGGACAGAACAAATGCCATGCACAGAGTGCCAAGGGCTCCCCATGAGTGTGCAGGGTCCCCGGAAGGGTCCCGAATGGGAATGGCAGCATTGGAGGAAGAGACCTAATAAGACCTCCCCCAATTTTCTTCGCATCAATAAAAGCTGCTACATTAACGGGGCAGGATCCACAGAGCGGGGAAAGAAATGCATTGTTCACATATTCTCCGGAGAACAAATATTCCCAGCATGAATTCTGAAGAGCTATCAGCGATGTTTGATTTAAAAGGTGGCAAAGTACAACTCGCAGCTCATTTTCCCTGCAGGGACGCTGCTCTTACTCCTCTTCCCCCCAGGCGAGCTTTGAATTCGGGGAAGTGACCCTGGCCAAGCATTTGAGTTCTGTTAACATAATAAATGCTTGTCATCAACCACCTGCACATTTAGAGGAAAAGGGGGTAATTTTCAACACTTTCCTGAGTACTTCTGAGTAAGAAATCAGCTGGCAAACGCATGCAGACGTTCTAGAACATTATGTTCTCCTGTAATTTGGTCTCGAGTTCTAGAACACTAACCCTTGCTGAGAACACGCTGTTGCTAGGATACGACCAATGAATAAACATACTCACTTTCTATTATTGTTTCATAGTCATAGACAATCCAAGCCTCTGTTGCTTTATTAAAACCACTTCACTAAGGGTGTCAGCGATGCCTGATTGGTATATCTAATGGTCACTCTAGTCCTTCCCTGCCTCTCTCCCAGGAACTTGGGAGCCCACGCCCTGGCCCTCCAGGACACCTTCCCTCCACACATTCTTTGACCCCTTTTTTTCCCCTCTGAGCCTGTGTCCTCAGCCATCCCCTTTAACTCATGGCTGATCCCAAGGCTCCCTCCCCCAGGGCTGGGACAAGCATGAGGCAAGAGAGGCAACCAGGCAGCAGAATGTCAGGAGGCCCCGGCTCGCAGGGTGCGCAGGGCAGGGCTGCTCACAGCGTGCATCCCGGGCACCCGGCTTGTCTCAGCCCAGTCCCAGCCAGCCCTCTTCCTAGGTGCTGCTGCTCTGCCAGGCTGTTGCCCTTGGAGCTCCAGACCACACCTCCTACCTCCTCCCAAACTTCCCCAGCCTAGAGCATCTCCCTAGCTTCAGGCCATGCCTTAAACTGCTGCTTCCACCTAGCTCTCCTCCACCTGCCCCTGCCACTCCCCACTCCCACTACTCTACCTAGCCCCCCACCCAGCCCCATCCTATACCTCAAAGCAATCTTCCTTCCTGATAGACTTTTCCAAATCCTCGCCTCCTAGCTATCCCCCACCATGACAGCCTTAGGCAAGACCCTCACCACCTCTTGCGTAAGGGAGGACGATTTGGCAATATTTCTCACAATTACAAATGTATATATACTTTGACCCAGCAACTCCACTTCAGGGAACTCACTCCACGTACTCATCCTTAGATATGATAATATGAATTGCAGCATTGATTGTAAGGCAAGAAATTATAAACAACCTCAATGTCCATCAATGGGGAAGAAGTTGAATATGCTCTGCTAGATCCACAGAACATTTGACAGGCAATGAAAAGATTGTGGCAGCTCTATGTATCAATAGAGAATGACTTACAAGGCTGTAAATAAAAAGTGACTAGAACAGTGTATCTAATGCATGCACCTGCATGAAAGGGGAGCTATGTATATACACACACACACATTCAGACGATCCCTAGAGTAAAACACTGAGTTGCCTGGGCATGATGCCTCATGCCTGTAGTCCCAGCACTTTGGGAGGCCGAGGTAGGTGAATCACCTGAGGTCAGGAGTTGAAGACCAGCCTGGCCGACATGGCAAAACTCCACTCTACTAAAAATACAAAAATTAGCCAGGCACAGTGGTGCATGCCTGTAATCCCAGGAGACTCAGGCAGGAGAATCACTTGAACTGGGGAGGTAAAGGGTACAGTGAGTTGAGATCGTGCCACTGAACTCCCACCTGAGTAACAGAGTGAAACTCCAAAAGAAACAAAAAACAGAAAAAAAGTGCTGAAACTGGTGACAGTGATCACTGCTACTGAACACTTTCCCATATCCCTCCTACTGTCCACATTCTTTATGTTAAGTATGTTTTACCTTTTCAAATAAAACCGCATCCAACCAGCACTGCTGCCAGCAACCTTTCTTTTTTTTTTTTTTTTTTTGAGACAGAGTTTCACTCTTGTTACCCAGGCTGGAGTGCAATGGCGCAATCTCGGCTCACCGCAACCTCCGCCTCCTGGGCTCAGGCAATTCTCCTGCCCCAGCCTCCTGAGTAGCTGGGATTACAGGTGCGCACCACCGTGCCCAGCTAATTTTTTGTATTTTTAGTAGAGACGGGGTTTCACCATGTTGACCTGGATGGTCTCAATCTCTTGACCTTTTGATCCACCCGTCTCGGCCTCCCAAAGTGCTGGGATTACAGGCGTGAGCCACCGCGCCCGGCCCCAGCAACCTTTCTAAAGCAGAAATCTGGTAATGTCACACCCTACTTACGACTCTCCAGAGGCTGTCTATGACAAGGACATCACAGACAGTCACAATTTATGCTTGTTACAGAGCAATTAACACGTGTTAATTATTTTGAGCGTCTTTTCACTCTCAGAAGTGTCCTGGTGTGGACAATAAATTATATCCTCACTTTATGGGGTCTCTAAAGATACAGTCCGCCCTCCCTATCCTGGACCAGCCTCATCTGACATGACCCCCACCAGGCTCTTTTAACTCTAGAAGCACTGAACTGCTGGTAGCTCCCCTGCCCACAAGCCATTTTTGGCCTCCAGGCCTTTGCTCATGCTGTAACCTCTGCCAGCCTAGAGTATCCACGAAGCTCAGCTCAGGGGCACAGCCCAAGGCTCAGCTTGCAAGAGGCAGCCATGCCCACCCATGCCCCCTGCCTGCATGGCTCTGAATCCCTGCCCACAGCCTGCTGTGACCTTCTATGTCCTTAGAACGGCAAAGCACAATGAGCCATTTATGCCCCTTCCTTACCTCCTGTTCTTGAGGGCCGGATCTGTGTCCTGTTTGAAATGGAAGAAAAAAGTAGTGCCCTAAATTCAAGCCCAGCTCCAGATCCAGAAGCACCTGGATTTGAATCCTGGGTCTGCAGTTAAGTTCTGCAGCCTGGAGGAATGCAAGGATGGCTGCAACCTCCAGCCCTTGCTGCCTTTCTTTTCTTTTCTTTTCTCTTTTTTTGAGATCTATGAATGTGGGTACATATAGGACTAGTTGGTTTATTTTACCTGATGTGTACTAGAAGTATAAAGCAGAAAGTAGAAAACACGTTAGCTAATCAGTTTCTCTGCTTTTGCTCTGAAGAATCTCTGCCCTGACTGTAACTGAATATGCATATATGTTAACCTTCCTGCAGACACTGTCTTTCACTTTACCTGTATTTTTCTTGGCCCTGGTCTGTCACTGTATGCGGTTCTCCTCCCGTTTGTGTGTTGGCACATTATCTCAAGCCCTTTAGGAATGAGGCCAGGAGGATACCTACCCACGCAGGCACTCTCACAAACAGGCCAAACCTCCAAGGACAGGGGGACTAAAAAAGAAGGGCCTGTCCTGCAGGAAATGGGCATCAAAGGCCGACTGCCAGAAACTGCTAGAACCAAGTCTCCCCATGCTGTGACTTGTGGTTATTTAACCTCCCACAGCCTCAGTTTCCTCATCTGTAAAATGGGGACAAGAGTGGTAACTTCACAGAGTTGTTGTGAAGACTAATAACTCATTAAAGGCTGGGTATGGTGGTTCATGCCTGTAATTGCAGCACTTTGGGAGGCCAAGGTGGGTGCATCACTCGAGCTCAGGAGTTCGAGACCAGCCTGGCCAACATGGTGAAACCCCATCTCTACTAAAAATACAAAAATTAACCAGGCGTGGTGGTGGGCACCTATAATCCCCGGTACTCAGGAGGCTGGAGCAGGAAAATCACTTGAACCCATGAGGTAGAGGTTTTAGTGAGCCAAGATCACACCACTGCACTCCAGCCTGGGCAACAGAGTGAGTGAGACTCTGTCTTACTAAATAAATAAATAGCATGTAAAAAACCTTACTACAATACCCAGCATGCAGTAGGTTCAGTAGGTATTGATAAAAACAGAAACTGATGAATACAGAATCTGAAAGGATTCTTAAAGCTCCCCCAAAGAAATCCAACCCCCTCTCACCCTGGTGCTAGCAAGAGAAGTAAGTTCCCCAGAGGATGCATGATTGTAAGCTCAAACACTGGAGCTAGCCTACAACACTCACGGGCTTTTGCCAGAGAGTTCTGGTTCCTCTAGGAAGATCATCGTTTTTCCTGCTGGGGGCACAGGACACTTGGCCCAAGCTGGCACTTGGCTGGATACTGTCCCCACTGGGCAAGCTTGTCTCTGCACCTGCCAGATACTTCCGTAGCCGGCTATCAAGAAGCCAAAGGAAGAGGCGTTCTGCAGCGAGGGGCGCTCAGGAATGCCTCCAGCTCACTTCCCGTCAAAGGAGAAACCCATGTTTAAGAGGTAGAAACCCTCGTAAGTGGTAATCAAGAGAATCAATTGAACCCGATTGTACCCTCCTAGAGGTGAGATCTACTTTTGAGCTTTTGCATGCCTTGTGTGCCCAGGCTGCAGGGCACTCTCAGAGCTGATGAGGGCGCTGTTCCTATATTGGAGCTGGTCAGGCATTCACAGTCCAGGGACCTGTGCTCAAGCCAGAGTACATGCTGGGCCTGGGAGTGTAGAGGTCAGTGTATCCTGTGGCCAGGACCCACACAGCCAGCAGAGGGGCCAAAAGTGAGAGCCAGAACTGAGCTCTCAGGAGCAGAATCCTCCAGGCATTCCAGTTCCCCATGAGAGAAACAGCTGGATGAATAGAAAAGACACAGGCCTGGGAGACAGACAGACTGATTAATGGCATGACTTTAAGCCCATTATTCAACATTTGTGTGCCCCTATTTACTCACCTGTGCAGCCGGGATGATGATCACTATGTGGATTAAGAAGACAGATGACAACAGGGAGACCCAAGTAATGTGATTAATCAGGGTGGGGTGTCCTTCCTTTCACAGTTTTTTAAATGCAGCTTTGTAATGTCACAGAACAGCTGCAGGGGAGGCCCAGGTCCTTGTTTGCTCACGCTAGTCCTCCACCTTTCTTGCCACTACCTATGCCAATCATCAGGTTATTGTGTCCCAGCTCTAAAGTCACCCTTCATTGACCTGCTTGAAATACTGGAGCAGGACCCTGTAATTTTGTCAGCTGGTACAATGTTAGGCTTTGTCATAGGGGGCTCTGGATGGATGCCACAAGGCTATAAGGATGTCGCAAAGCCACAGCAGAGGACGGAGCTTCTCTTCCTGCTGCCAGCACGTGGTGTTTCCTCCCATGGCACAGGGGCCAGTGGGACTGGTGTGCAGGAGCAGTGGTGGCAGTCATTCTCCAGCAAATGTCACACCCTTCGAGCCACTTTTATGGACTAGCTCTGGCCTGTGTGCTCCCTCTCTCTCTCTCTCTCTCTCTCTCTCTCTCTCTCTCTCTCTCTCTCGTGAGTTTTCAGGTCCCACATGGGGCGGTCCTCTAGACTGCTCTGGCTCCACACACTGGCAAGTCTTCCCACCAGCAGCATGCTTGGTGTTCCGGCAGCAGCTGCATCCTCTGCTAAAGGTCTGGGGCTCCGCTCGAGGGGATGGAAGTCTTACTCCTTCATTGTTTACTTCCTCTCAGCCAGAAGGGTAGCAGCCACTTCCTGCAGCTGCTGTTCCTGGGATCCTTGGAGTCCTCCTCTACCCTTCGTAGTACTCAGCCACCACATTTCACCCTGTTAGTAGTGTCCTGGACAGCTATAACAAAAGTGCTAAAAAACAGTGGCTTAAAAACTGCAGAAATGTGTCACTCATAGTTCTGGAGGACAGAAGTTGGAAACCAAGGAATCAGCAGGCCCTGCTCCCTCTAAGACCCCGGGGATCCTCCTGGCTTCTTTCTGGCTTCTGCTGATGGCTGGCAGTGGCTTCACTCCTCTCTTCCCTCTGCCATTCCATGGCCATATTCTCCCTGTGTGTCTGCGTCCAAATGTCCCTCTTCCTACAAGGACACCTGTCATATTGGACAGGACTGCCTTTGATCACATCTGCAAAGACACTATTTTCAAATAAGGCCACATTGACAGGTACCTGGGGTTAGGACTTCAACACGTCTTTCTTAGAGACACAATTCAACCCATAACGCCAGGGCCTTTGTGCTTGTCGATGAGTCTTTTTATTACATTTTCCCTGGTCAAAGTACCAGTGTGGCTTCTGCCTGCTGCCTAGCCCCTGACTAGTACACAGCCCAAATTTATCTCACCATAACTCTCATCTGTTCCAGTCCAGCAAGCTCTAAGCCATCTCACTGCCTCCACGCCCATCCATCTAGTCTCCTTCCACAGCACCCTGCTTAAAACCCTCCAGAGACTTCCCAGCAAGGCTGGAATCCACGCTCTGCCCCAGGGTGCTCTGGCCCCCCGCCCCGCTCCCTTGGACCTGTGTCTCCTCTTGCTCACTAGGCTCAGGCCCAACAGCATCCCTGCCCCAGGGCCTTTGCTGGGCAACTCCTTGGATGTGGCCTGAATCCCCCAGGGCATCTGCTGCCACCATCTCATCATGTGAACCTCTGCTCTGCCTCTCCCCTAGGGGAGGCGTTCCCCAACCAACTTCTGGCTAAGGCCCCCTCCTAGTCACCCGCTGCCACTTGGCCTCCTTTTGTGATCCTCCCCGCATGCACCTGTACCTAGAATTGCCATGGTTGTCTGTTCTGTGTCTGCTCCCCACTTCACCCTCTGCAGCGTTAAACCCAGAGACCAGGACTAGGCACTGTAGCATCTCCAGCACCAAGGACAGTGCCCGGCACACAGAAGGGGCTCAGCGAATATTTGTTGACTGTCGACACTGCAGCCTTTATTAGAGTACAGAATACTGTAATTACATACATATACTGTATAGAATTACATATGGAATTCCGTAATTACATACCTGTAGAATACTGTATAGAATTACATATGGAATTCCGTAATTACATACCTGTAGAATACTGTATAGAATTACATAGGGAATTCTGTAATTACATATACCTGTAGAATACTGTATAGAATTACATAGGGAATTCTGTAATTACATACCTGTAGAATACTGTATAGATTACATATAGAATACTGTAATTATATACATTTAGAATACTGTATAGAATTACACATACAATATTGTAATTACATACATATAGAATACTGTATAGAATTACATATAGAATACTATATAAAATTACATATAGAATATCATAATTACACACATATAAAATACTGTGTAGATTACATATAGAATACTGTAATTATATACATTTAGAATACTGTATCGAATTACACATACAATATTGTAATTACATACATATAGAATACTGTATAGAATTACATATAGAATACTATATAAAATTACATATAGAATATCATAATTACACACATAGAATACTGTATAGATTACATATAGAATACTGTAATTATATACATTTAGAATACTGTATAGAATTACACATACAATATTGTAATTACATACATATAGAATACCGTATAGAATTACATATAGAATACTATATAAAATTACATATAGAATATCATAATTACACACATATAGAATACTGTATAGATTACATATAGAATACTGTAATTATATACATTTAGAATACTGTATCGAATTACACATACAATATTGTAATTACATATCCAGCATCTTAAAAACTCAGATCTTTAGAAATAAAAGCCACCTGGGCCAGGCACAGTGACTCACGCCTGTAATCCCAGCACTTTGGGAGGCTGAGGTGGGCAGATCATGAGGTCAGGAGCTCGAGACCAGCCTGATCAACATGGTGAAACCCTGTCTCTACTAAAAAATACAAAAAAAAGAAAAGAAAAAGGAAAAACAGCCACCTGAAAGAAACCCTGGATTGTGCAGCTTTGCTCTTTAAAACTCAGCCCCTTTGTCCTCTCCCATCAGTGCTCTGGAAAATGCTGTAGGATCAGGCCTGCCACTGAATGAAGTCACTTCCTACTGAGCCCTAGGGTGGCCCTGTGTGGCTCCTCCAATGAACAAGGCTGGCCCTGGCAAGGGGACCGTCTACACCGGCCTCTCCAGCAGCAGAGCAAGAAACCAGAAGTTTCTCCAACAGTAAGTCCGGCTCTCTGAGGAGCAGCACAGTCCAGCGTCGAGAAGACGGGACCAGGGGCTGTGGTTAGAGCTTTCGCCATAGACTGAATATTTGTGTCTCCCCAAAATTCGTGCACCAGATCCTAATGCCCAGTGTGAGGTGGAGACTTTGGGAAGTGGTTGATGGGATTTGCGCCCTTACAGAAGAGGCCCTGGAGAGCTGCCCTGCCCCTTCCACTGTGTGAGGATGCACTGAGGTCATCTACGCACCAGGAAATGGGTTCTCACCAGACACCAGGTCTGTGGGTGCTTGATCTTGGACCTCCCAGCCTCCAGACTGTGAGAAATAAATTTCTGCCGTTTTTAAGCCACCCAATCTGTGGCATTATTTTACAGCAGCCTGAACAGACTGACAGCTTTATTCCCCAATTTGTCACCCGCTGTGTCCTTGGGCCACACCCTTAACCTCAGTCAGTGACAGGTCTGCCCCTGCAAGTGAGTAAAGTCAGGAGACCTTGCTTTGTGGGAGATGTGTCCCGTAGAGGGACCACTCTAATTAATGCTAATTAAGCTGTTTCCCAATACAAGCCAAAATATCATTTAAAAAAAATCTCAATGGTATTAGCATTTGGTTACACTCTTGGGAACAGCTCAGAAGATAAAAGCCTATGAATGATTCCAGAACATACTTAGGGCTGCTCCCTTGCTGCCACCCAGATCCAACTCCTTGATAAGCCCGACAGGTCCCCACAAGGAGCTGTTCTTGCCTGGAGCTGCTGGATAATCAACAAAACTCAGGACGTGTCAGACTGCAGCAAAGATGGAGCTCGGAGAGGTGCCATTCCTGCCTGCTCCACTCTTGGAAACCGAGAGAAGCTCATCAGAGTGGCAAGAGAGTGATCAGCTCTGAGCAAAAGAACCTGTGTGGACCTCAACGCTCATGTCCAGCACTTTCTGAGTCACCATTTCCCTCTGCAAAGTGGGGCTATAATTTTTCCCTTTAGGGAGAATGCAGATTACAGATGCTGTATGTACACAGTAGGTAACCAGTAAATGGTGTCAACCGTCCACCATCTGGGACACACCGAGTGCAGGGATCCACCCACAGACCCGGGGCCTCTTCCAGCTGCCCAGTCATGGCCCTCCACAGCCCATTCCCGACCTACAGGCCCCTTGCCCCCAACTCGTGGGCAGAGTCCCTCTGAAGACATTACCCTCATTACTAGAATGTAAGGTCACAGGGTGATCTGTGCTGTCCACGGTGGCATCCCTGGCACCTAGAACACACATTCCAACATTCAGTAAAGGTTTGTTGAGGGTCATATGAATGAATGAAGGATGCACTCAACACCAGCCTTTTAGCCAACATTCTCTCATGATAAGAATTTTCTAGGGGCTCAGACACCAGTCCCTGGGTCCCTCCAATTCCAAGACACACACAACTATCGAGACAGTTCCTCAAATAGCTCCCCCAGACTTGGGAGAGACAAGCACGCAGGCACCCTCTCCAGAGCAGTCCCTGCACCAGCCAGACTCTCAACCTGCCTTACTATCCCTGCAGTGGGAGAGGGCCAGTGCTGGCAGAGCAGCTCTCGGCTGCCCCTCCAGAAGCGGTTCACCTGACAGCTTATGCTTTCTTCAGAACCCCTTAGGGCCTCAGCTGAAGCTCAGACAGCATGAACACATGCACACACACACACACATGCAAATCTAATTTTCAACACACTGTTGCACAAATATAGAAGCACCTAGGGGAAAATGCAAAATACCTATGATTTCCGAGATAAGGTCCTGGATATCGAAAATATTCCCTGCTTATTCTGCTCATTCCCGGGCTCCCCTGCCCACCCCTGGTGCGTCCATGTAATGTCATGAAGCAGCAGCCGGGCTGGCACGAACTTGCACACCAGCTGCCCAGGCTCGAGACCCTGCCCTGACACTCAGAAGCTGGGGTCCCCAGGACAAGCCGCATAGCCTTTCTGTGCCTGGGCTGCCCTGACTGCAAAATGAGGATAATAGCAGCCCCTGCCTCCGAGGCATCCCAAGGATCAAATGAATTGATGATACTTGTACAGCGCTCAGGTCGTGGTAAGTGTGCTGCGTAAGTAACTGATCCTTAAATCACCATCTGCAGTTTCCATACCAACCTCTCCCTGGCTTCATCTTATTTTTCTTCTCCCCCTCATTTTTAATTTTTATTCCTCTCTGATTTCCTCATGTGGGTTGTTTTTTTTTTTTTTTTGAGACACAGTTTTGCTCTTGTTACCCAGGCTGGAGTGCAATGGCGCGATCTCGGCTCACCGCAACCTCCGCCTCCTGGGTTCGGGCAATTCTCCTGCCTCAGCCTCCTGAGTAGCTGGGATTACAGGCACGCGCCACCATGCCCAGCTAATTTTTTGTATTTTTTTTTTAGTAGAGACGGGGTTTCACCATGTTGACCAGAATGGTCTCGATCTCTTGACCTCGTGATCCACCCGCCTCGGCCTCCTGAGTAGCTGGGATTACAGGCACGCGCCACCGTGCCCAGCTAATTTTTTGTATTTTTTTTTTTAGTAGAGACGGGGTTTCACCATGTTGACCAGAATGGTCTCGATCTCTTGACCTCGTGATCCACCCGCCTCGGCCTCCCAAAGTGCTGGGATTACAGGCACGCGCCACCGTGCCCAGCTAATTTTTTGTATTTTTTTTTTAGTAGAGACGGGGTTTCACCATGTTGACCAGAATGGTCTCGATCTCTTGACCTCGTGATCCACCCGCCTCAGCCTCCTGAGTAGCTGGGATTACAGGCACGCGCCACCGTGCCCAGCTAATTTTTTGTATTTTTTTTTTAGTAGAGACGGGGTTTCACCATGTTGACCAGAATGGTCTCGATCTCTTGACCTCGTGATCCACCCGCCTCGGCCTCCCAAAGTGCTGGGATTACAGGCACGCGCCACCGTGCCCAGCTAATTTTTTGTATTTTTTTTTTAGTAGAGACGGGGTTTCACCATGTTGACCAGAATGGTCTCGATCTCTTGACCTCGTGATCCACCCGCCTCAGCCTCCTGAGTAGCTGGGATTACAGGCACGCACCACCGTGCCCAGCTAATTTTTTGTATTTTTAGTAGAGACGGGGTTTCACCATGTTGACCAGGATGGTCTCGATCTCTTGACCTCGTGATCCACCCGCCTCGGCCTCCCAAAGTGCTGGGATTACAGGCGTGAGCCACCGCGCCGGCCGCATGTGTGTTTTAATCTTGTCCCAGGAAGTACATCTTTGCAAACTGCTTCTAATAGTTCGGGGAACCGAGTACTACTTTCCTCGTCATCTCCTTGAATATTTAGTACTTTGTGAGAATGTCAGCTCCTCCCCACTGGGCTGGGGTGTCCTGGGCCAGGGGGCTGTGCCCGCCACGGGAGCAGCATACAGAGCCAGCATGCTGGGGGTGCACTCATGGGAAACAGAGTGGGGTGACAGTGAGACAGAGCCGGCTCCTTCATCCCACTGCCCCTGGAAGCTTCTCCTCCCAGCATCAGCGCAGGCGGATTAGGGTTCTGTTGTTTAGGAGACGTAGAATTTCCTTGTTGTAAGTGGGACAAGTACCACTACTAACCATCATGAATGAGAATGAAACAGAATGAGAAGACAGAAAAGCAGAAAGATTTTCTCATTCCTCTGTGTTCACACAGCTCGTCAGAGAAGGGGAGGTGTGGGACCCCACCTTACAACCCCAAGGAGTCCCCACAACCTGTCTGCTTCCCTGACACACACATCCCTTCCTGGTCACATGTGGTTAGCCATCGATTTTTTCTAATCCCCGTGGAATACAAGTGGCAATAAAAAGACACAATATAAAGAAAAGGTGAAGTAGATCAGTAGTTCCCAGGGCTGAGAGCAGGGGAACACTGTTACAGGTTTCTTTCTGAGGTGATTGATGAAGTGTTCTGGAATTGCTGGTGGGTTACACAAACTTGTAATATACTAAAAACAACTAAATTGGTCAGTTTCAAAGAGTGACTTTTTTTTTTTTAGACGGATTCTCACTCTTTCGCCCAGGCTGGAGTGCAGTGGCACAATCTGGGCTCACTGCAACCTCCACCTTCTGGGTTCAAGTGATTCTCCTGCCTCAGCCTTCTGAGTAGCTGAGATTACAGGCTCATGACACCACACCTAGCTAGTTTTTTGTATTTTAAGTAGAGATGGGTTTCACCAGGTTGGTCAGGCTGGTCTTGAACTCCTGACCTCATGATCCACCCACCTTGGCCTCCCAAAGTGCTGGTATTACAAGCGTGAGCCACCATGCCTGGCCTAAAAGAGTGAATTTTATGGCATGTGAATGATCTCTCAATTTAATAAAAAAATTTTTAAAACCTATAAAAGTTTAATTTAAAACCACAGAAGGCCAGGTGCAGTGGCTCATGCCTGTAATCCTAGCATTTTGGTAGGCCAAGGCGGGCAGATTGCTTGAGCTCAGGAATTGGAGACCAGCCTGGGCAACACTGTGAGACCCTGCCTCTAAAAATAAATAAATATATAGATAAATAATAAAATAACACCACAGAGCCCGAAGCCCCAGACCCATTGTAGGCGAGGATGCTCGAGGCCTGACGTTGCCACAGTGTCTGCCATGGCCATCGTAGGACCTGAGTGTGCCTTAAGAGGTGTGGCATCTGCAGCTGAATTTCAGGAAGATTCAGCTTGTATTTGCTATATGGGAGAGACCCTCGGAAAAGTAGGGGTTAATCCCCCTTCCCCTTCATCACTGATGGTGGCGCCCCCACAGGCACCTAAGGGAACCGATGGGATTATCTCAGGCACCTAGGTGCTCCACGGTCTGAAAGCTTTTTTTTTTTTTTTTCCTTTTTTTGAGACAGAGCCATGCTCTGTCACCCAGGCTGGAGTGCAGTGTGGCTTCATCTCAGCTCACTGCAAACTCTGCTTCCCAGGTTCAAGTGATTCTCTTGCCTCAGCCTCCCGAGTAGCTGGGATTATAGGCGCCCGCGCCCAACTAATTATTGTATTTTTAGTAGAGACGAGGTTTCACCATTTTGCCCAGGCTGGACTCGAACTTCTGACCTCAGATGATCCACCCGCCTCGGCCTCCCAAAGTGCCGGGATTACAGGCGTGAGCCACGGTGCCCCGCCCGGTCTCCAAACATTGTCACTTCATAGGACCCCCCCGCGGCCCCAATGAGATAGAGAGGGCCGCGGCCACCGTCCCCATCTGACAGCTGAGTGAAGGTGGAGCTCAGAGGTGGACCCTAAACCCAGGCTGGACCCACACCAGTTTCCTCGCGGGTCGGAGATGTCTGCTTTACTTTCATGAAAACAGCGTCCCGATCCCACACACCTAAAGATGAGTATCTGAGGCCGGGCGCGGTGGCTCAAGCCTGTAATCCCAGCACTTTGGGAGGCCGAGGCGGGTGGATCACGAGGTCAAGAGATCGAGACCATTCTGGTCAACATGGTGAAACCCCGTCTCTACTAAAAAATATACAAAAAATTAGCTGGGCATGGTGGTGTGTGCCTGTAGTCCCAGCTACTCAGGAGGCTGAGCAGGAGAATTGCCTGAATCCAGGAGGCGGAGGTTGCGGTGAGCCGAGATCGCGCCATTGCACTCCAGCCTGGGTGACAAGAGTGAAACTCTGTCTCAAAAAAAAAAAAAAAAAAAAAAAAAAAAAAAAAAGATGAGTATCTGAGGGCGCCGGGCCTGCTCCCGGGTCCCCACCTGCCTTCAGGCCTCCATCTCTTGCCTGCAGCGACCCCTGGTGGTCACGGCGGCCTCGTCACCTCCAGGCTAGGGACCGGGCTTCCCGGGAGGCCGCACCTGGAAGGAATATGCCCGGGATAAGGCCTGCGAGGGAAACAGAACTGGGCTGGCTCACTGCCAGCGGGCTCACTGCCTGGTCAGGAACGCGGGCTCCGGAGCCTGACTGCCAGGGGTATCCGCCCACCTCACCTGCCTGCCAGCCCTGTGTCCTGAAGCCCCCAGCCTCTCCACCATCTCAGGCCTGGGCTGGAAACAGCACTTCCTGCAGTTGGCTTGGGAACCCTCCAGAGTTGGTTCAGGTAAGTGCATGCCCAAGGCCGAGCAGAAGCGCCAGCACAAACGCAGGCCCTGGTGCTGCTCCTCGCTGCAGGCGCCCCACGTGTTCATGCTCAGCAAGACACCGGCTCAGGCCTGTAACCCCAGCATGTTGGGAGGCGGAGGCGGGTGGAGTGCTTAAGGTCAGGAGTTCGAGACCAGCCTGGCCAACATGGTGAGACCCAGTCTCTACTAAAAATACAAAAAATTAGCCGGGTGTGGTGGTGCCTGTAATCACAGCTCTTCAGGAGGCTGAGGCAGTAGAATCTCTTGAACTTGGGAGGTGGAGGTTGCAGTGAGCTGAGATCACAAGACTGCTCTCCATCTTGGGGGCAACAGAGCAAGACGAAGGAAGGAAGGAAGGAAGGAAGGAAGGAAGGAAGGAAGGAAGGAAGGAAGGAAGGAAGGAGGGAGGGAGGGAGGGAGGGAGGGAGGCAGGGAGGGAGGGAGGGAGGAAAGAAGGAAGGAAGGGAGGAATTAGTTCACTCCACAAACACATTGAGAACACATGGAGTGTCCCCTATGTGTCCGAGGCCAGGAAGGGAGGAGATCTGCCTCCTAGTGTTCATAACAAAGAAGGACCTGGACCCTCCCAGGCCACAGGAGCCTTGGCCTACACGCAGCCCACGAGTGTTTACTGAGCACCCTGTGGGTCCTGCCAGGCACTCAGGAACCAATGAGACCCCACCTCTGGGAGTGATTGCAGCCCGAAGGGGTGAAGGGCAGTGCCACAGAGAGGCCAGGCCTCAGCGGAAGGAGGGAGGGAGGGAGGGTGGTAAGCCCAGGGAGGGAGGGAAGCCTTGCAGGAGAGCAGCACACATGTCCAGAATGTTCCCTCTCCACTCTCCAAAGCACACTGCTGCAGGCCGCATGCGTGGTGCACATAGAAAGCGGCTCACCTTTGATCCAGCCTGCGACGTTCTCTTTTCCGTCTCTGCTCAGAAGCGCAGCCTGAAAGGAGAGTGAGGCACTGCCTCCTTTTGAAATCACGCAGCTGCGTCTGAGGCCCCAAAGAAAGAGAAAAATTCACTGGGATCTTTCCCCAGATCTGCATTGTGCTCACTGGGGCTTTGCAACAGTTTTTAGAAAACACTTAATGCCCAGTTTAAATCTTCAGCAGTTTGGGTCTGGGGAAGGGAGAGGAATTTATTTTAGAATTCGGCTTCCCTGTGGCATCATCCGAAGATAAGAGAAACACAGAGAACGCTGGTGGCCTTGGGAGGAGGCAAAGATTTCTCTAAACCAGTGCCGGGGGCTTCCCACAACCAGACGCTGGCTGCCGCTTCAGGGGCCTGGCAACCCCAGCTCCGAGCCCCACTTCCAGACACTCGGTGGCCTCCAGCCCTAGGGACGTCATTTAACTTTCCGGCGTCGATTTCCACATCCACTTCGTAAATCTCCCTGCAGAAGGCTGCTGTTCCCCGGCCACATGCCCTGCAATGCAGGCCCTGACTCTGGGGGTTCCAATCTGCTCACTGGTGGAAGAGGGATGTGTCTCTATTCTCAGGGGCTTGCAGGCCCGTGCCAGCCACGCTGGCATTCGGGAAACTTCTGAGAAGGGACTCAAACATGTTCTGAGAAAACGGCCCAGCCCCCTGTACCTGCAGAAGTCACAGAATTGAGGTTCCAGGGACCTCTCCCCTTGGCTGCGAGGCTTACTACGCCCACCCCCATGGTGACCGACCGAAATCCCCCAGTGGGGGTGGGGGCACACCAATCTCAGAGACAGGGCAGCAAAGGGGGGGCCTGAGACACCTGCCTCCCAGGCCCGCTGATGAGGAAATTCCAAACAGGAAAGGGTGAGTAACAATTGCCGGAGCTAGAAGAAGGGAGAGGAGAGGGTCAAGGCAGGGAAAAGACCCCGGATCCTGGGCCTGCCGAGGGCAGGAGCCAGCGCTGCTGGAGCGAGCCTGGAGGCCACACAGACACGGGCCCCTTCTGCGGAGCTGGCCTCAAAACAGGGTGCGGCGGGGCGGCAGCCTCGCTCTCCCTGACACACAGCCCGGGCCCTGGTGGACGCCTGCCCAGGCCAGTGACAGGATGCTTTCTGACTGCTCTGCCTCTGGGGAATGGGGACTCCTGGCCTTTCTCCGTGCCCCAATATCATCTGTGAGCTCCCCCCACCCTATCCCACCCTCACTTGGCCTTTTAAGGAGAGTGACCCCAGAGGGCTGAGGAGCCTCCAGGCTTCTGTGGGTCTCAGTGGCCGGGGAGGGAGTTGCGGGGGGCGCTGAGACCAGCGCTGGATTCCACCTTGCCTTTCCTGCGTCCCCCGAATGTCCCTGGGACCCAGGTGATCCTCACCACCTCCTGTCCCTGTTCCTGTGACAAGCCACAGCCTGACCGTCCAGGCCAGCTGCCCTCCCCTAGGGAGATGCCTCTTCTGCCCTGGACCCGACCTCCTGGAAGGAAGACCGAGGCGGGAGAGGCTGACTGCAGGATTCAGCCAGCCCAGGGGCCTGAGCCTGGGCGCCCTCGGTAACAGAGGAGGTTTTGCAAGCTCCACCACAGCCCCAAGTTTTTAGTGTAAATAACGTATGGAAGTACAGCACGTGTAGAGAAAAGCGTCCTGAGCGCGCAGCTCAAATCCCACACGACCACCCCAGCAGCCTGCGCAGAGCAAGGGCGGAGCGCCCCCTTGCGGCCACGTCCCGTCACTACTCTACCGAGAGTGGCCGCTGCAAGGTTGGGTCTCCTGGCCTGGCGCTTCACACTGGAATGAATAGACTCCCACGAGGTGGTGTTTGTGAGACGTAGATGGTGAGGATGTCTGCAGCGCAGTTTGCTCATTCTCATTGCTGCACTGCACTCCACTGTGTGTGTAAGCAGAACACAATTTATCCTTCCACTGCTGATGGGCATTTGGGCAGTATGCAGCTTGGGGTCTGGCCCGTCCTGCTGCTGTGAGCATTCTCATGCCTGCGTTTTGGTGAATTCATACACCCGTGGGGCGAGTACGTGCCTGGGGTTAGGATGCTGGGTGGGTGTGTTCCATTTCACCATTGATGGCGGGGCTGTTGTCTGTTTCGCTCACCCCATATTCCCACCACCTCAAATTGTGCCTGGAATATTGTAGGTGTTCAGTAAATATCCGTGGAAATGAATTCTTTTCCATCTTTTCTTTTTTTTTTTTTTTTTTTGAGACAGGGTCTTGCTCTGTTGCCCAGGCTGGAGTGCAGTGGTGCCATCATAGCTCCAGGGGACCCTGGCTTACCCCCACCCCCACCTCCAGTGCAGAGCAGAGAGCTTGGCCATGAGGAGAGTGAGGTTTGATGGGAGAGGAAGAGTAAGGAGGGAACATTCACACCCCATGACTGGCTGCCCAGGGCAGGACAGCAGAGGGCCAGGAAGGTGGCTGGGGGAAGGAGGAGGACAATGGCCAGGAGCTGGGTCCAGCTTGGAAACTGCATCCTGTCAGGTCCTAGAATCTGTCAGACACACAGTCACGTTATGAAAGAGACGTTGGTATCAATTAACTAGTATTCAACGAAGACCAACACTGTCCAGTGAGCGGATTACCTGTGTCTGCCAGGCAGGGCTCCGAGGTGAGGGAGGACATCGTAGTGGGATCCAAGCCTGCTTATTGCACTGAATCAGCAGCTGGCAATGCCTCCCATTTAGGCTACCCAGAGGTCTCACTGATGACCCGCCCCTGCCCCAGGGTGTGGGGCTTCCAGGTGAAATGCAGTCTTTTCAGCTACAAGGGAGGGCTCCAGCCACCTTGCCGGAAGAGGCTCACAGACAGAAGGAGCCTGAGAAGGAATTCGACCAACATTGCTGATTCTTAGTGAGCTGAGCAGCTTTGCCAGGTGGGGCCACCCTCAGAAACGGGCCTGCTTTTCCGAGTGAAGAGGATGCCATAGACTATAACACACATGAGCCCGGAAGGAGGGTGGCACCGCAGCCCTGGCCACAGAGTCCAGGGAAGGCTAAGTAGGTGTTGGCGAGTGGTCACAGAGCTCATCAACACCTGTCCTATCACAGCGGACTCATCTGCAGCTCCAGGTGCCAAGGGTGAGGCCAACTCAAACCCACTGCAGTCAAGAAATCCCAGAAAGAGACAAAGGAAGTCTCACCAGTGGCTGGAGGCAGAGTGGGGTTCGCTGCACTCCCCAAGGGCCCTCCCCATCGACCCCCCAATGCCTGTGGCTCAGGGATAGTGAGGGGCTGGGCCGGTGCAGGAAGGAGTTGGTTTCTCCCTAGGAGGGAGATGGAGAGGCTAAGTGGGAAGTGAATTTCTGAAGAACTGATGTGGTCACGCACCCAGAGGAGATCACAGCAGTGTCCTGTGTGCCTCCCGAGCCACCAGCCGGCAGGGGGCACCAGGCAGACCTCAACTCCAGTCCGGTCTGTACAGGTGGAGTCCCCATGTGTCCAGGGGCACAGCCATACCCATGCATGGGAGACCCAAGGGCCTGGAGGGGCAGCTCAGTTCTAAGTCTGAGGCCACATTCTGCATAGTTCCTTGAACTAATTTTTCGCTTTATCTGAAGACCTAGGTATCTTCTTAAAAACTGCTCTGCCCCCAAGGACTGGGTTTTGGATTTTGTGTTTTAGAGAGTGAGCTCCAGAAAACAACTTGGAAGTCTCTTTGGACCCTTGGCTGCGCTCCCCGGGCTGCCAGAGAGGAAAGGTCCTGCCGCTCCAGCAAAGGCTCTGGGCGCCACCCTGTGTCCCTGTGGACGCACTCCCGCCCCACAGCCGTGTCTCCAGGAAGAGGTGCCCAAGAGAACCTTGACCCTCTTGCCAGAACTGGGCAGGCTTGCAAAGTCACCAAGTTCTAGCAGTGCAAACACAAGCATCCCACCAAAACAAACGGAGAACTGACAGGCACCAAGGTCCCAGCACTTCATTCACGGATGTGTTCACTCATTCCAACATTCATTCATTCATTTTCCCAGGCCGTGCTAGGAGCTGGGACACCACCCAGTCCTGGCCCCTGTCTTCAAGCAGTGCACAGACACTGGAGGGACAGACACAGACACCCACCCTGTCTACACTTAGGGGCAGGGAGGCGGCGTGGAACAGGAGCAGCCCCTTCACCTCCCTGGGGCCTTGGGTGAAGAAGCTCCTAGAAGGGCTGGCATGGCTTAAGGGATGAGTGTCAGCCATGGAGGGAGAGAGAGAGGCATCCTAGGCAAAGACAGTCAGAGAGCTAAGGCTTCCGGGCAAGATGCTTGAAGCTCGAAGCACCTGGGCATGGCAGGAGCACAGAGGACCAGCCCTGCCGCCTCCCTGAAGGCCTGTGGACATCAGTGCAGCCACAGAGCTGCTCAGATTTGATTTGTGCCGTTTTCAGGTCAGAGGGACTGTTTAACCCAACTTCTCATCGTCAGAGGAATCCAGGGCTGGACTTCGGAGCTCACCTCCAAATGAGATTCAAAATTGAATATGTATCCTGTCAATATGTAAACCTACTATGTACCCACAAAAAATAAAAATAATTTCTTTAAAAAAGAGGCTGTTGCAATAGCCCAGGCCAGAGATTCTGGAACCTAAACTAGGATTTGTGTGGCAGGAGAAGAGAAAACGCCACTTAGGTTTCAAATTTGGCAGGATTTGGGGAATGATTGAGTGAAAGGCAGAACAATGGTTTCTAATCAGCCCCGCCCCGGGCCCTCTAACAGGGCAGTTCCTGGGAAGGACAGGAGCTTTTGTTTGGAGAGCATACAGTCGACACCCTTGGTTACTATGGCTTTTGGCCAAATTACTGGCAACAGCAGGCAATGGAAGGAGGAGGAGAGCCTGGAGAGGCAGGCAGAGCCCCCCTGCTCAACCTAGAGACAACGGGACAGGGCTGTGAGGCTGAAGGAGCCAGCAGTGCTGGGAGCTGCCTGGGTGCGGGAGGTGTCCATGAGCCAGGGTTCTGGGTATGAGTGGCCAGAAGAGAGACGTCAGGGGAACAAGCAGCTGAGGGGGTGGGCAGAACACAAACCCTTGTCCCAGCCCAGAGCCTCTCCAAAAGCTCTTGCCAGATATCCCACTTTCCACAACACCGGGAAAACGGATTCTCTTTTGGGGAATGAGAAGGGTACAAAGACCTGCCAATGCCACCCTGGAAACTGCCTGGAGACCACCCCAGGAGAGAGGGTGGCCTGGGTCACTGAAGACGGGGTTGGGGGATAACACTGTGAACGCGATGATACATCAGCTGTCCCCAGACCACACCAGCATCCAGGAGAGAATGAAGCAGGCACCTTAGGCAAGGAGGAAGCTCTGCTTTATGGCTCGTGCATCCGAGGCTCCCTGCGTGCCCCTGGGAATTTCTGGACACATCCATGTGCTTGTGACCCAGTGCTGCAGAATCGCTCCGCAGCCCCCACGGGGCCAGAGCCAGGGCTCATTTTGCTTTGTGCCCCTCCAAAGCAGGAGTTTCCTAGTGTCACACATTTGTGCCCCACATTCTCAGAGGTGTTTTATTCCCAGTCCCTGTCCTCAGAAGAATCAGACGTGATCCAAAGAGGGCTGGTAGGGGAAACTGAGACAGCAAGGCTGAGCCATGCCAGGTGTCACCTGCCTGGCACAGGCTAGCAGGAGCCTGGCATTGTGCTGCCCCCTCGTCCCAGCAGCTGTCTGCATGGGCAGAAGAGCGCCCTGGGCCCTTGTGGTGCAGGGAGGGTAGGAGACAGACCCTCGCACTCCTCTGGTCTCAGGGTCATCGGCCTGGGCGGAGGGGGCGCCTGCCCTGCTGGAACCAGGTGCTTCAGCCTGTGTCCATGCCCTTGACCTCTGCACTTCTTAAAGGGGAAATGCCACAGTGCAGTGGCATTTTTTCTTTCTCTTCCTCACCCTCTGAAACTCTTCCCTGCCCAGTGAATTTCTGATACATTTTAATTGAAAAAATGATATACAGGCCGGGTGCGGTGGCTCACGCCTATAATCCCAGCACTTTGGGAGGCCGAGGCGGGTGGATCACGAGGTCAAGAGATCGAGACCATCCTCGTCAACATGGTGAAATCCCGTCTCTACCTAAAATACAAAAAATTCCGGAGGCTGAGGCAGGAGAATTACCTGAACCCAGAAAAAATGATATACAAATAAAGCAAATTAGGGGTAGGTTGGGATGAACAGTGGGAGCACAGAGGACTTTCAGGACAGTGAAACTACTGTGTCTGCTACTAGAAGGGTGGACGCATGTCACCATCCCTCTGTCCATACCCACAGAACACACAACACCAAGCGTGAGCCCTGTAAGTGTAACTGTGGGCTCTGGGGGATAAGGAGGTGCCAATGCCCGGTCATGTGACAGCCCTGCGGCTGTGGGGTGGGATGCTGGGCAGGGGAGGCTGTGTGTGTGGCAGCGGGAGGGATTTTATGGGGAATCACTGTCCTCCTCAATTTTGTCGTGCACCTAAAACTGCTCTAAACAATAAAGTCTATTAATTTTATTACATTGCATTAAAAAATTAAAATAAAAAAATTAAACCACATTGTTTTTTTACTCTACTTCCAAAGAATTGCAAGAAAAAAAGTTTTGTGGTTTTTTTCTTTTTTTCTTTTTTTTTTTTTTTGAGAGAAAGTCTTGCTCTGTCGCCCAGGCTGGAGTGCAGTGGCATGATCTCAGCTCACTGCAACCTCTGCCTCTGGGGTTCAAGTAATTCTCCTGCTTCAGCCTCCCTAGTAGGTGAGTCTACAGGTGCTCGCCACCACACCAGCTAATTCTTTGTATTTTTAGTAGAGATGGGGTTTTATCGTGTTAGCCAGGATGGTCTCGATCTCCTGACCTCATGATCCACCTGCCTTGGCCCCCCAAAGTGCTGGGATTACAGGAGTGAGCCACTTTTTTTTTTTTTTTTTTTGAGACTGAGTCTTACACTGTCACCCAGGCTGGAGTGCAGTGGCTCGATCTTGGCTCATTGCAACCTCCGCCCTCCCAGATCCAAGCAATTCTGCCTCAGCCTCCCGAGTAGCTGGGATTATAGGCGTGTGCCTCCATACCCCACTAATTTCTGTATTTTTAGTAGAGACAGGGTTTCACCATGTTGGCCAGGCTGGCCTTGAACTCCTGGCCTCAAGTGATCTGCTCACCTCAGCCTCCCTAAGTGCTGGGATTACAGGTGTGAGCCACAGCACCAGGCCCTTATGTTTCTTATCAAAACCTATACTTTCATTAAATTTTTAATCACTCAACTTTATCAATATGTGCCTGACACTGTTGTAGACAGATTTCGCCAGCACAAAGGACGATTTTCCTCTTTCCCTCATGGAGTCTTCATTCTAGTGACGACAGATGATAAACAAATAAACATGTAAATAAGGCCGGATGCAGTGGCTCATAACTGTAATCCCAGCACTTTGGGAGGCCGAGGAGGGTGGATTACCTGAGGTCAGAACTTTGAGACCTGCCTGGCCAACATACTGAAATCCCATCTCTACTAAAAATACAAAAATTAGCCAGGCATGGTAAATAACTGTAGTCCCAGCTACTCAAGAGGCTGAAGCAGGAAATCCCCTGAACCCAGGAGACAGAGATTGCAGTTAACTGAGATCGTGCTTGGGCAACCGAGTGAGACTCCAGCTCAAAAATAAATAAATAAATCAGATATTTATAAATTATGATCAGTTCTGTGGAAAAACTAAACACTGAGTTTGATGGACTGCTCATTGGGGGGACACTCCCACTTTAGATGGCCTGGTCTGAGAAGAGCCTGAGGAGGTGCTACATAACCTGAGGCTGCAGCGACAGGCCAGCAGGTCATGCCGAGGTCCCGAGGCAGGAACCAGCCTGTTCTGTCTGAGGAGCTGGAAGAATACCGCCATGGAAGGAGGCAAAGAGGGAGGGAGGAGGTTTTGAGGTGACGTCAAAGGCAGGATCTTAAAAGTCTGCTCAGGAGGGCAAATTTTTCTTCTGTCTTGTGAGAAGCCACTGGGACGGTTCTGTTTCTTTGTTTAACGGCTTTATTGAGATATAATCTACACACCATACGATTCAACCAATTAAGCATATAATTCTTCCAGGCATGGCAGCTCACACCTATAATCCCAGCACTTTGGGAGGCTGAGGCAAACAGATCATCTGAGGTCAGGGATTCGAGACCAGCCTGGCCAACATGGCAAAACCCCGTCTCTACTAAAAATGCAAAAATTAGCCAGGTGTGGTGGCGCACACCTTTAATTCCAGCTACCCAGGAGGCTGAGGCAAGAGAATCACTTGAACCTGGGAGGCGGAGGTTGCAGTGAGCCAAGATCACGCCATTGTACTCCAGCCTGGGTGACAAGAGCAAAATCCTGTCTTGAAAAAAAAAAGTTATTATTTGATGGTTTTTAGTAAATTTACAGATATACGCAAACACCCCTCCCAACTCCCAGCCCTAGACAGGCACAAACCTACTTTCTGTTTCTATAGATTTCCTTGTTCCCAACTTGGATATGAAAGTAAACACGTATGTGGTTTTCTGGTGTCTGGCTTCTTCCACTCAGCATATGTCATCACAGCCAGTCCCTATCAGGGCATGCCACTGTGCTTCATTCCTCTCAATGGCTGAATAATATTTCCATTGCATAGACATGACATATGTTGTTTATCCATTCGTCATGGGATGAACATTTATTTTTTATTTTTTTTTGAGACGGAGTTTCGCTCTTGTTACCCAGGCTGGAGTGCAATGGCGCAATCTCGGCTCATCGCAACCTCCCCGTCTCCTGGGCTCAGGCAATTCTCCTGCCTCAGCCTCCCGAGTAGCTGGGATTACAGGCACGCACCACTGTGTCCAGCTAATTTTTTGTATTTTTAGTAGAGACGGGGTTTCACCATGTTGACCTGGATGGTCTCAATCTCTTGACCTCGTGATCTACCCGCCTCGGCCTCCCAAAGTGCTGGGATTACAGGCGTGAGCCACCGCGCCCAGCCCGATGAACATTTATTTCAGCCTTTTGATTATGATGAATAATGCTGCCAAAACATTCCTGTACGTGTTTTGTATGGACATGTGTTTTCATTTTTCCTGGGTAGATGCCTAGGAGTGGAATTTCTGGATCACATGGTAACTGTTGTATGGTCTGAGGAGCTAACAGACTGTTCTCCAAAGCGGTCGAGCCATTTCACATTCCCAACGGCCGGTGCAGGAGGGTTCCAGTGTCTCTTCATCTTCACCAACACTCGTTATCCTCTGCCTTCGATTCTAGCCTTGCTAGTGGGTATGAAGTTATTTCTCATTGTGGTTTTGATGGACATTTCTCTGATAACTGATGACGTTGAGCATCTTTTCATGTACTTATTGGCCATTTGTATGTCTTCCTTGGAGAAATGTCTACTCGGATCCTTTGCTCATGTTTAAATTGGATCTTTTGTCTTTTTATTATTGAGTTGTAATCATTCCTTAGACATTCTAGATACAAGTTCATTACCAGAGACATCATTGCAGATGTTTTATCCCACGCTGTGGGTTGTCACTTTCATGATAGTGCCCTTTGAAGCACAGAAGGTTTTAATTTGATGAATTCCAAATTGTCTATTTTTCTTCTGTAGCCCATTGGAGAGTTTTAAGTAGGGGAGAGGAGTATGAACTAATTTAAACTTTTTCAAGAATCCATAAGACTCTACTTTGTGAAAAAAAGAATTTTAAGATACCGTATTAGTCAGGGTACTCTAGAGGGACAGAACTAATAGGAGATAGATAGATATATATGTAAAGGGGAGTTTATTAAGTCACACAATCACAAGGTCCCACAATAGGCCATCTGCAAGCTGAAGAGCAAGAAGAGACAGTCTGAGTCCCCAAACGGAAGAACTTGGCGTCCAATGTTCGAGGGCAGGAAGAATCCAGCCTGGTGGATTCTGGGAGAAAGATGAAGGCTGGGAGGCTCAGCCAGTCTAGCCTTTTCACGCTTTTCTACTTGTTCTATATTCTAGCTACACTGGCAGCTGATTAGATGGTGCCCACCCAGATGAAGGGCGGGTCTGCCTTTTCCCATCCACTGACTCCACTGTGACTCTCCTTAGGCAACACCCTCACAGGCACACCCAGGATCAAAACTTTGCATCCTTCAATCCAATCATGCTGACACTCAGTATTAACCGCCACAGATACGGAGAGTGAAAATAGCGAAAATAGAAACCCAAATCAAATTTGCTCAAACAATAAAAATGAGTTCATATTCCAATAACTGGAAAGTCCAGCTGAACGGCAGTCTTCAGACACTGATCAGGGATTGGCTCCATTTCTCCATGACTGTTTCAGCTCTGCCCCCTTCAGCTTCATCCTCATGTGAGTTTTCCTCGTCTTGCCGGGTGGTTTGCAGGGAAAACAGGGCTCCATGCTTCTACACAAGCAAATGCAACTCTTCTCCCAGCCGCTGACCAAAGTCCAGAGCTTCACTCTGATTGGTTTAATATATGTCACATGCTTACCCTGGAACAATCACTGTGTCCATGTGAATGCCACTGGCCACTTGGCTTAGTGGCTATTGTGGTGACAAACCTCTTCCTGGCCAATAACTGTGGCAAGGGGATGGAATTCTGCTGGCTGGATGTCGCTGCTAGAAGCCACTCAGGGTTGCTACACAGCTGAGGGGGGGCAGCACAAGAGTTTACTGGAGAGTGCTCTTGGCAATGACACCAACGAGGAAGTGGCAAAAATGAGACCAGGCAGGAAAAGCTACATCGTGAAGCTGAATCGTGATGCGGGTGCTTACAAGGGCCTCAGTGGACCCCACAGGGAGCTTAAAGCTGGGAAGGGCCTTCAGGGTTGTCCCAAACTGAGACAAGGAGGGCCATCCTTTGTATCCCCAAATCAATCAATCATGGGATGTAAGCTGCCTCCAGGAAGGGGGCATAACCTTGGGCACGGCAGCATTTTTTAGGCAATGGAAGGACACAGCCATGAAGCAACAGCAGTCAACACTCCCCATGGCTGGAGGCATGAGTGTCCCCTTGTGAAGTGGGGTCTGGGCTACACACCATAGCATCTGCTACAGTGTGGAACCAACACTGGTGACCTAAGGGGCTACAGCAAAAGTCCCACAGCCATTTGGAACTAAGATGGAGTTAATTGTGAGAAAGAGGGGAAAATGTCAGCAGATTTGAATATGTTTTGGTACTGGAATTATTATTGCTAGAGGATGTTGGGAGGTGGTGATGGAAAGAGAACCCAGTGAGGTTTGGGGCTTAAGCAACGGGATTGGGTGGTATCATTGATACAGATGTCAGAGTGTTTGCTGGCACCGAATGGAGATTTCTTTCCTTCTCCCTAACCCTCTTCCACTTTATTCTGAAGTTCACATAAGCTGTAACAAGAACTGAAGGAAGTTTTAGGAGTAACCTCCTGGCAGCCTGTGAATTAGCGGCAGTGAGAGGCTAGAGGTCTGACAAAGAATTGGGAAGCAGCTGCTATATTCCAAGCAGCAAGTGCCAGCGTGGATGGAGAAGAGAGAGAATGATTCCATGGCAGGAGAACTCGGCTGCCGCCAATTAGACTGCACCCTTGGGATTTGTCCCTTGGATTCTTTGGCATTCGAGCTTTAACCTCTGAAACACAAGAAGAAAATAAGCAAGGTGATTTGTCCTGGCCACCTCTACTTCTGGAGAAAGGAGTCATAGCAAATTATCCACCGCTACCTATCCAATCCTACCCAGTGGATTAACACAAACCACCCCAAGGCACTGGAATACTCTCCGATCGGCCCCAGACCAGCCATGGGGAGACAGTGCTGAAAAACTGACCGTGGCCTACATCAAAGATGCGGCTGGAGACCAGGCATTGGGGGGGATTCACAAAGCGGAGGCCTCGTCTTGTCCGCAGGAAGCTGTGCTCACAGCTCATCTTCCCAGACAGGCTAGAGAGGCAACATTCATAGCAAAGGCTCAGACCTCACTTTTGTAGTGGCCACCATATGCTTTGCTTTTAGCTTTGCCTAGAAGCCTTGCAAATTGTTTAGTAAAGCCAGG
This sequence comes from Callithrix jacchus, assembly GCF_049354715.1. Lineage (NCBI taxonomy): Eukaryota > Metazoa > Chordata > Mammalia > Primates > Cebidae > Callithrix > Callithrix jacchus. The sequence continues at coordinate 104,169,917 of NC_133515.1, forward strand.
CCAGAACATATATCCAAATGCTACTGCATCCATCCCAAGCTACCTATTTGACTTGTTAGATGGCATAGGGGGCGGAGATATTATCACTCTCCTGAGTGCCTCCTTATCAATGAGTCCCAGGACGGAGCACGTGCCCACTTATCCGGGTTTGCTGTACTACATTAAAAATCATTAATGGCCAGGTGCAGTGGCTCAGGCCTATAATCCCAATTCTCTAGGAGGCTGAGGTAGGCTGAGCCCAAGAGTTCAAGACAAGCCTCGGTAACATGGTGAAACCCCATTTCTACAAAAAATTAAAAAATTAGCTGGGCATGGTAGTGCACACTTGTAGTCCCTACTTGGGAGGCTGAGGTGTGAGGATCACTTGAGCCCAGGAGGTTGAGGCTGCAGTGAGCCATGATCACATCACTGCACTCCAGCCTGGGCAACAGACTCTGTCTCAAAAAAATAAAAATAAAAATAATTGTTTATGTAAGGCTGGGTGTGGTGGCTCAAGCCTGTAATCCCAGAATTTTGGGAGGCTGAGGTGGATCACTTGAGCCCAGGAGTTCAAGACCAGCCGGGTTAACATCGTGAGGTTCTGTCTCTACAGATAATAAAACATTTAGCTGGGCATAGTGGCATGTGCCTATGATCACAATTACTGGGGAGCCTGAGGCACAGGGATCACTTAAGCCTAGGAAGTCAAGGCTGCAGCCATGATCGCATCACTGCACTCCAGTCTGCACGACAGAATGAGACCCTGTCTCAGAAAATCCCAATAATAATTTATTATTGTCCTTGGCTAGAATCTTTAAAGCCACAGAAACACTTACAACCCTGTAGAGGGAGAAGTGCTGAATTGCTGAGTTCTCCAACAGTACTTCCTCTTTCTAGATGTTTGCTCAGCATACATCCAAATACTGCTGAACAGAAAGCAACACCCAACCACACAGCCGGAGGCCTCCTGGGGAAATCAGGGACTGCTGTCCCCCGACCCCTGTTTCTCATCCCTCTACCCCTTGGCTTCACAGCAACTATTCATTTTTTAACATTCATATGCAGGGTGCCTGTTGTCTATGTCAGGGGCACTCTGTCAGTCCCTACAAACAGGCAAAATTGATTAGCTGAATCTTGCCCTCCACTGGCTTACCGTGCAACGGTAGAGACTGGAAGCAACAGACAAGGGTGAGCTTCAGAAGAGCTGAGCCCATGATTAATTTCAACTGAGAGGCAAGAGAGGGAGAAGGAAGGAGATAGATTTCAGCTGGGCTATAAAGGATGGACAATATTTCAACAACAGAAAAGTGAGAAGAGGGCATTCCAAATCTCTGAAGGCTGCTGTTTTAAAACACGACCTGAAAATCCTGTGGCCAGCATCTCACTGGGAGGTAGAGTCTACATCCCCTCCCCCTTCATCCTGGGCCCAAAGACCTGCTCAACCAGGGTCAGTCTCCAGACCCAGGCCTTGAACTGGGAGCTTCCTGTTCCTGACCCTTAGGATGTTCACTCTCGGAACACAGCTTCCAGAGGAGAAAAGACACCCCTGTATCCACGAGAAGAGACCTCCAGGAGAAGCTCTGCAGGTGTGCTGACCACCAGCCCCAGCTGAGGACCCAGCCAACATCAGCACCAACTTCCAGCCATGTGAGCGAGCCAGCCCAGCTCCCTGGCTTCGGGCCACCCCAGTGGTGCCATTGATAAAGGAGACAGAAAGCAATTATTTAGACAGATAGTGAAGACAAAACAGTCCTCGACAGAACTTCCCTTCTAACAAAAAACAGCCCAAGAAATTATTTTATTTCCTAACAAAGAATAGCCAGAAAAATCAAACTACAGGCATAGATAAACAAGCTAGAAACTTACACGGGGGATGGCAACAATGACATCTATAGAGAAGGGGCTACCTGGGGGCTGGACGTGTCCACCATGGAAGCGCCATCTTCCCCTTCTCTGTTAACACGTACACAGTATAAAAGAAATGGGCCACGTGACACAACTCCAACTGAAAATCCACCTATGTAATAAAATCCTGGGCTGGGGGTTGCCAGAAATTGATGCTCTATACAAGTGGCATACCTGGTCCTAACCAATTTTTCATGCCCTCTGTACATCAGACACCACCTTCCCACCAACTCATCTATAAAACACCCTATACTTAACCACAGATCAACAACCTACTTTTCCAGGACCCCTCTCTGTAACAGAGAGCTATTCTGTCTCTTTCACCTATTAAACTTCTGCTCTTAACCTCACTCTTTGTGGATCCATGTCTTTAATCCATGACCATGAGACATGAAACACAGGTATTACCCCAGGCAACGAGGCCACTTCACCATGCCAAGAGCACCTCCGGACTTCAGCGTCTCCCTCGGTAAAGTGACTAGTCACATCTAACTGCAGGGCTGCCGAGAGGATTAAATGAAACACGACACATGGTGCCCCCATCTAATAGAGACCACCAGGGCTGCCGAGAGGATTAAATGAAACACGACACATGCCCCATCTAATAGAGACCACCAGGGCTGCCGAGAGGATTAAATGACACACGACACATGCCCCATCTAATAGAGACCACCAGGGCTGCCGAGAGGATTAAATGACACACGACACATGCCCCATCTAATAGAGACCACCAGGGCTGCCGAGAGGATTAAATGAAACACGACACATGCCCCATCTAATAGAGACCACCAGGGCTGCCGAGAGGATTAAATGACACACGACACATGCCCCATCTAATAGAGACCACCAGGACTGCCGAGAGGATTAAATGACACACGACACATGCCCCATCTAATAGAGACCACCAGGGCTGCCGAGAGGATTAAATGAAACACGACACATGGTGCCCCCATCTAATAGAGACCACCAGGGCTGCCGAGAGGATTAAATGACACACGACACATGGTCCATCTAATAGAGACCACCAGGGCTGCCGAGAGGATTAAATGAAACACGACACATGCCCCATCTAATAGAGACCACCAGGGCTGCCGAGAGTATTAAATGACACACGACACATGGTGCCCCATCTAATAGAGACCACCAGGGCTGCCGAGAGGATTAAATGACACACGACACATGGTCCATCTAATAGAGACCACCAGGGCTGCCGAGAGGATTAAATGAAACACGACACATGCCCCATCTAATAGAGACCACCAGGGCTGCCGAGAGGATTAAATGAAACACGACACATGGTGCCCCATCTAATAGAGACAACCAGGGCTGCCGAGAGGATTAAATGACACACGACACATGGTGCCCCCATCTAATAGAGACCACCAGGACTGCCGAGAGGATTAAATGACACACGACACATGGTGCCCCATCTAATAGAGACCACCAGGGCTGCCGAGAGGATTAAATGACACACGACACATGCCCCATCTAATAGAGACCACCAGGGCTGCCGAGAGGATTAAATGAAACACGACACATGCCCCATCTAATAGAGACCACCAGGGCTGCCGAGAGGATTAAATGAAACACGACACATGGTGCCCCATCTAATAGAGACCACCAGGGCTGCCGAGAGGATTAAATGAAACACGACACATGGTCCATCTAATAGAGACCACCAGGGCTGCCGAGAGGATTAAATGACACACGACACATGGTGCCCCATCTAATAGAGACCACCAGGGCTGCCGAGAGGATTAAATGAAACACGACACATGGTCCATCTAATAGAGACCACCAGGGCTGCCGAGAGGATTAAATGAAACACGACACATGGTCCATCTAATAGAGACCACCAGGGCTGCCGAGAGGATTAAATGACACACGACACATGGTGCCCCCATCTAATAGAGACCACCAGGGCTGCCGAGAGGATTAAATGACACACGACACATGGTCCATCTAATAGAGACCACCAGGGCTGCCGAGAGGATTAAATGACACACGACACATGGTGCCCCCATCTAATAGAGACCACCAGGGCTGCCGAGAGGATTAAATGACACACGACACATGCCCCCATCTAATAGAGACCACCAGGGCTGCCGAGAGGATTAAATGAAACACGACACATGGTCCATCTAATAGAGACCACCAGGGCTGCCGAGAGGATTAAATGACACACGACACATGGTGCCCCCATCTAATAGAGACCACCAGGGCTGCCGAGAGGATTAAATGACACACGACACATGGTCCATCTAATAGAGACCACCAGGGCTGCCGAGAGGATTAAATGAAACACGACACATGCCCCATCTAATAGAGACCACCAGGGCTGCCGAGAGGATTAAATGACACACGACACATGGTGCCCCATCTAATAGAGACCACCAGGGCTGCCGAGAGGATTAAATGACACACGACACATGGTCCATCTAATAGAGACCACCAGGGCTGCCGAGAGGATTAAATGAAACACGACACATGCCCCATCTAATAGAGACCACCAGGGCTGCCGAGAGGATTAAATGAAACACGACACATGGTGCCCCATCTAATAGAGACCACCAGGGCTGCCGAGAGGATTAAATGACACACGACACATGGTGCCCCCATCTAATAGAGACCACCAGGACTGCCGAGAGGATTAAATGACACACGACACGTGGTGCCCCATCTAATAGAGACCACCAGGGCTGCCGAGAGGATTAAATGACACACGACACATGCCCCATCTAATAGAGACCACCAGGGCTGCCGAGAGGATTAAATGAAACACGACACATGCCCCATCTAATAGAGACCACCAGGGCTGCCGAGAGGATTAAATGACACACGACACATGCCCCATCTAATAGAGACCACCAGGGCTGCCGAGAGGATTAAATGAAACACGACACATGGTCCATCTAATAGAGACCACCAGGGCTGCCGAGAGGATTAAATGACACACGACACATGGTGCCCCATCTAATAGAGACCACCAGGGCTGCCGAGAGGATTAAATGACACACGACACATGGTCCATCTAATAGAGACCACCAGGGCTGCCGAGAGGATTAAATGAAACACGACACATGCCCCATCTAATAGAGACCACCAGGGCTGCCGAGAGGATTAAATGAAACACGACACATGGTGCCCCATCTAATAGAGACCACCAGGGCTGCCGAGAGGATTAAATGACACACGACACATGGTGCCCCATCTAATAGAGACCACCAGGGCTGCCGAGAGGATTAAATGACACACGACACATGGTGCCCCCATCTAATAGAGACCACCAGGACTGCCGAGAGGATTAAATGACACACGACACATGGTGCCCCATCTAATAGAGACCACCAGGGCTGCCGAGAGGATTAAATGACACACGACACATGCCCCATGTAATAGAGACCACCAGGGCTGCCGAGAGGATTAAATGACACACGACACATGGTGCCCCATCTAATAGAGACCACCAGGGCTGCCGAGAGGATTAAATGAAACACGACACATGGTCCATCTAATAGAGACCACCAGGGCTGCCGAGAGGATTAAATGACACACGACACATGGTCCATCTAATAGAGACCACCAGGGCTGCCGAGAGGATTAAATGAAACACGACACATGCCCCATCTAATAGAGACCACCAGGGCTGCCGAGAGGATTAAATGAAACACGACACATGGTCCATCTAATAGAGACCACCAGGGCTGCCGAGAGGATTAAATGAAACACGACACATGGTGCCCCCATCTAATAGAGACCACCAGGGCTGCCGAGAGGATTAAATGAAACACGACACATGGTCCATCTAATAGAGACCACCAGGGCTGCCGAGAGGATTAAATGAAACACGACACATGGTCCATCTAATAGAGACCACCAGGGCTGCCGAGAGGATTAAATGAAACACGACACATGGTGCCCCCATCTAATAGAGACCACCAGGGCTGCCGAGAGGATTAAATGAAACACGACACATGGTCCATCTAATAGAGACCACCAGGGCTGCCGAGAGGATTAAATGAAACACGACACATGCCCCATCTAATAGAGACCACCAGGGCTGCCGAGAGGATTAAATGAAACACGACACATGGTCCATCTAATAGAGACCACCAGGGCTGCCGAGAGGATTAAATGAAACACGACACATGGTGCCCCCATCTAATAGAGACCACCAGGGCTGCCGAGAGGATTAAATGAAACACGACACATGGTCCATCTAATAGAGACCACCAGGGCTGCCGAGAGGATTAAATGACACACGACACATGGTGCCCCATCTAATAGAGACCACCAGGGCTGCCGAGAGGATTAAATGAAACACGACACATGGTCCATCTAATAGAGACCACCAGGGCTGCCGAGAGGATTAAATGAAACACGACACATGGTGCCCCATCTAATAGAGACCACCAGGGCTGCCGAGAGGATTAAATGACACACGACACATGGTGCCCCATCTAATAGAGACCACCAGGGCTGCCGAGAGGATTAAATGAAACACGACACATGGTCCATCTAATAGAGACCACCAGGGCTGCCGAGAGGATTAAATGAAACACGACACATGGTCCATATAATAGAGACCACCAGGGCTGCCGAGAGGATTAAATGACACACGACACATGCCCCATCTAATAGAGACCACCAGGGCTGCCGAGAGGATTAAATGAAACACGACACATGGTCCATCTAATAGAGACCACCAGGGCTGCCGAGAGGATTAAATGACACACGACACATGGTGCCCCATCTAATAGAGACCACCAGGGCTGCCGAGAGGATTAAATGACACACGACACATGCCCCATCTAATAGAGACCACCAGGACTGCCGAGAGGATTAAATGACACACGACACATGGTGCCCCATCTAATAGAGACCACCAGGGCTGCCGAGAGGATTAAATGACACACGACACATGCCCCATCTAATAGAGACCACCAGGACTGCCGAGAGGATTAAATGACACACGACACATGGTGCCCCATCTAATAGAGACCACCAGGGCTGCCGAGAGGATTAAATGACACACGACACATGCCCCATCTAATAGAGACCACCAGGACTGCCGAGAGGATTAAATGACACACGACACATGGTGCCCCATCTAATAGAGACCACCAGGGCTGCCGAGAGGATTAAATGACACACGACACATGGTCCATCTAATAGAGACCACCAGGGCTGCCGAGAGGATTAAATGAAACACGACACATGGTCCATCTAATAGAGACCACCAGGGCTGCCGAGAGGATTAAATGACACACGACACATGGTGCCCCCATCTAATAGAGACCACCAGGGCTGCCGAGAGGATTAAATGAAACACGACACATGGTGCCCCATCTAATAGAGACCACCAGGGCTGCCGAGAGGATTAAATGAAACACGACACATGCCCCCATCTAATAGAGACCACCAGGGCTGCCGAGAGGATTAAATGAAACACGACACATGGTCCATCTAATAGAGACCACCAGGGCTGCCGAGAGGATTAAATGAAACACGACACATGGTGCCCCCATCTAATAGAGACCACCAGGGCTGCCGAGAGGATTAAATGACACACGACACATGGTGCCCCCATCTAATAGAGACCACCAGGGCTGCCGAGAGGATTAAATGAAACACGACACATGGTGCCCCATCTAATAGAGACCACCAGGGCTGCCGAGAGGATTAAATGACACACGACACATGGTGCCCCCATCTAATAGAGACCACCAGGGCTGCCGAGAGGATTAAATGAAACACGACACATGCCCCATCTAATAGAGACCACCAGGGCTGCCGAGAGGATTAAATGACACACGACACATGGTCCATCTAATAGAGACCACCAGGGCTGCCGAGAGGATTAAATGAAACACGACACATGGTCCATCTAATAGAGACCACCAGGGCTGCCGAGAGGATTAAATGAAACACGACACATGGTCCATCTAATAGAGAGCACCAGGGCTGCCGAGAGGATTAAATGACACACGACACATGCCCCATCTAATAGAGACCACCAGGGCTGCCGAGAGGATTAAATGACACACGACACATGCCCCATCTAATAGAGACCACCAGGGCTGCCGAGAGGATTAAATGACACACGACACATGGTGCCCCCATCTAATAGAGACCACCAGGGCTGCCGAGAGGATTAAATGAAACACGACACATGGTGCCCCATCTAATAGAGACCACCAGGGCTGCCGAGAGGATTAAATGACACACGACACATGGTGCCCCCATCTAATAGAGACCACCAGGGCTGCCGAGAGGATTAAATGAAACACGACACATGCCCCATCTAATAGAGACCACCAGGGCTGCCGAGAGGATTAAATGAAACACGACACATGGTGCCCCATCTAATAGAGACCACCAGGGCTGCCGAGAGGATTAAATGAAACACGACACACGGTGCCCCCATCTAATAGAGACCACCAGGGCTGCCGAGAGGATTAAATGACACACGACACATGGTGCCCCCATCTAATAGAGACCACCAGGGCTGCCGAGAGGATTAAATGACACACGACACATGGTCCATCTAATAGAGACCACCAGGGCTGCCGAGAGGATTAAATGAAACACGACACATGGTGCCCATCTAATAGAGACCACCAGGGCTGCCGAGAGGATTAAATGAAACACGACACATGGTGCCCCCATCTAATAGAGACCACCAGGGCTGCCGAGAGGATTAAATGAAACACGACACATGGTCCATCTAATAGAGACCACCAGGGCTGCCGAGAGGATTAAATGACACACGACACATGGTGCCCCCATCTAATAGAGACCACCAGGGCTGCCGAGAGGATTAAATGACACACGACACATGGTCCATCTAATAGAGACCACCAGGGCTGCCGAGAGGATTAAATGAAACACGACACATGGTGCCCATCTAATAGAGACCACCAGGGCTGCCGAGAGGATTAAATGAAACACGACACATGGTGCCCCATCTAATAGAGACCACCAGGGCTGCCGAGAGGATTAAATGAAACACGACACATGGTCCATCTAATAGAGACCACCAGGGCTGCCGAGAGGATTAAATGACACACGACACATGGTCCATCTAATAGAGACCACCAGGGCTGCCGAGAGGATTAAATGAAACACGACACATGGTGCCCATCTAATAGAGACCACCAGGGCTGCCGAGAGGATTAAATGACACACGACACATGGTCCATCTAATAGAGACCACCAGGGCTGCCGAGAGGATTAAATGAAACACGACACATGGTGCCCATCTAATAGAGACCACCAGGGCGAACCTGCGGGCCAGCAAAGGGAGGCTTCTCAGATCACTGCAACAAGAGAGGGCGCCTCAGAGGACCCACGGGGCAACTCTAACCAAGCAAGCCCACAGGATTACCATAGGGTATTGGAGAAGGGAAGGATGTAGGTGAGATTTAAATAAAGCACTGTTTTCGTAGACTCAAAGCAAAACACGACTGTGTATAAAGGAATTATGGTCAGATCTGGGCTGTGAAGTGGATGGAGGTTCGTTCCTCTTTCCTTGGAAATGATGGAGTTAAGATAAATGTGCAATGCTGCGTCCAGAAAGCCCTGGGTTGGAAATCAAGGCTGCTTCTCAGTGTTAAAATGACTCAGGTCCTTCAGACAAAAGAAGGATATTCCGTTCTTACTCTATTTATATCAAATAGCACAGTTTATGACAGTCTGTGCTTTTTCAGGAATAGGATTTTTCAGCACTGTAACTTTTTGTTGATTAACAAAAGCAGTTTGAACAGGTTCACATATGTAAATATGTGAAGCCTGGCATATGGTGAGCATTCAATAATAGTTTCCCCTTTCCCGCCTCAGTCATCTCTTCTCTCTCTCACTTTCAGCCTCAGTGTCTTCTCCTGCCTACTCCCTATCAAGGAAAAGTCCCATAAGGTGTCCAACAACCTCCCCAGCTAATGCACCCGGTAAGTAGAGGAAACCCCCAGAGCAGGAGCCGCCATCTGTTCACAATAGCCAAAAGGTGGGAACAACCCAAGTGTCCACCAACAGATGATGAATAAACACAGTGAGGTCTGTTCATACAATGGAACATGACTCAGCTTTAAGAGGGAAGGAAATTGACACATGCTACAATGTGAATGAACCTTGAAGACGTTACGCTAAGTAAAATTAATCACGCACAAAAGGACAGTACTGTAGGACTCTACTTACGTGAGATGTCTAGAATAGTGAAATTTATAGAGACAGAAAGTAGAATGGCAATTGCCAGGGGCCAGGTGGAGGGGAAGTGGGGAGTTGGCATTTAATGGGACAGAGTTTCAGTGTGGGGTAATATAAAGCTCGGGAAATGAAGATTGCACAATGTGAATGCATTTAACACCACTGAACTGTATGCTTAAAAATGGTTAAAGTCTGGGCACAGTGGCTCATGCCTGTAATCCCAGCACTTTGGGAGGCCAAGGCGGGTGGATCACCTGAGGTCAGGAGTTTGAGACCAGCGTGACCAACACGGTGAACTCCCATCTCTACTAAAAAAATATGCAAAGTTAGCCAGGCATGGTGGCATATGCCTGTAATCCCAGATACTCGGGAGGCTGAGGCAGGAGAATCACTCGAACCCAGGAGGCGGAGGTTGTAGTGAGTTGGGATTGGGCCATTGCACTCCAGCCTGGGAGACAAAAGTAAACTTCGTCTCAAAAAACAAAATGGTTAAAGTGAGCTGGGCAAAGTGGCTCAGACCTGTAATCCCAACACTTTGGGAGTCTGAGGTGGGTTAATCGCTTGAGGCCAGGAGTTTGAGACCAGCCTGGGCAACATGGCGAAACCCTCTCTCAACAACAACAACAAAAAATACAAAATTAGTCAGGCATATTGTGGCTTGCATCTGTAGTCCAGCTGCTTGGGAGGCTGAGGTGGTAAGATCACTTGACACTGGGAGGTCCAGGCTGCAGTAAGCCATGATCACACTACTGCACTCCAGCCTGGGTGACAGAGTGAGACCCTGTCTAAAAAAAAAAAAAAAGATTCAAGTGGTAAATTTTATTTTATGTTACATGCTTTTTTCTTCCTTCCTTTTCTCCCTTCCTTCCTTTTCTCCCTCCCCCTCCCCCTCCCCCTCCCCCTCCCTCTCCCTCTTTCTTAGATGGGGTTTTGCTTTTGTTGCCCAGGCTAGAGTGCAATGGCGCAATCTTGGCTCGCCACAACCTCTGCCTCCCAGGTTCAAGCCATTCTCCTGCCTCAGCCTCCCAAGGAGCTAGGATTACAAGCATGTACAACCATACCTCACTAATTGTGTATTTTTAGTAGAGATGATGTTTCTCCATGTTGGCCAGGCTAGTCTTGAACTCCCTATCTCAGGTGATCCACCTGCCTCGGCCTCCCAAAGTGCTGGGATTACAGGTATGAGCCAACACGCCCAGCCTATGTTATGTGCATTTTATCAGTATTTTTTAAAGGCTTCATCTGCCTATTCCCACTGAGAATAAGACTCTACCTGTGACCCAAGCTTCAGAATGAATGAGAAAGTCCAGAGAGAAGCACTGTGTGTCTCCTGAGCACCTCCAGGAAGAGGTACATGTTCCCTGTTGGGTCTGCCCAGTTCCTTCTATGGGTACATTAGCCCAGATTCTTCACCCTGAGAACGTTAAGCCCTGTGTTAGTTAAAATCAAGCTAAACTGCTGTGATAAGTTATTTCAAAATACAATGGCTTAAAACTGTAGAGTCTTCTCTCTAAAGTAACAGCTATGGAGTGAGCCACCCAGGTTGGAGGGTGGCACTGATCTTCCCGGTCATTCTAGACTTCGGTTCCTTCCCTGTCACTGCTTGAGTGTCCCCAAGGACACAGTGGGGGTCTGCATGGTAGACCTTCCCTGTCACTGCTCGAGTGTCCCCAAGGGCACTATGGGGGTCTGCATGGTAGAAGTTGGAGTGCCCCAAGTCCAACAATTCTGCCTGGTGGAAGAGGAAAGAGGACCCTGCTAAGGATTTGGGATTATCACCTCCACTCCCATCCCACTGGCAAGGCCTGGGGTGCCCACTGGGGGAGCTGTGCAGTGAAGTGTAGCAGGCAGCGAGTACCTGGCTGCAGTTCTGTGACTATGAAGGAATTTCCGGAATCTGCAACTTTGATTTTGGTCACTTGCCCTAAAGCAACAATCACTCTCAACTCTGGTGCTTGGGGACAGTTCTTTGTGCCAATCCAGAAAGATGGCCTGGGTGACTAGAACTCAGAATAGACACCTGAGAGTCCCTTAAGAGTTAGACAGAGGAGGTTTGCAGCCATAGCTCCACCTGCCGTGTGGTGACAGTGTCCCACCAGCTGCTGAGTGGGGCAAGTGACTTGTTGCTAGTAACATAAAGTACTCGTGTCTGCAAACCACTTACTCTTTTATCTAAATCAGACAGTAATCAAAGTTAGCTTTTTATTAATTTTTTTTGAGATGGAGTTTTGCTCTTCTTGCCCAGGCTGGAGTGCAATGGGGCGATCTCAGCTCACTGCAACCTCCGCCTCCCAGGTTCAAGTGATTCTCCTGCCTCAGCCTCCCAAGTAGCTGTATTTTTAGTAGAGACGGGGTTTCTCCATGTTAGTCAGGCTAGTCTGGAACTCCCGACCTCAGGTGATCCGCCCACCTCCCAACTCCCGAAGGATTATAGGCATGAGCCACCACCCCGGCCTAAAGTTAGCCCTTTAATAACATCACTTTCACTCATGAAAACTCATGAGCTTCCTAAGTGGAAGAAAAAGGGACAGTGATCCCAGTGGGCTGGAGCTGCTGTGGGTGTGTTTGTGCGTCAGGAAAGAATTGCAAGTGTGAAGGATTTGAACAGTCGAAGAAGTCTTGGGGAAAGAGCTTGAATGTGGGCATCGAGGAACTTGGGTTCTGGCTTTTGATATGTCCTTAACTAAGTTGAACGAGGACATTCCTTGAAAGCCTATACTGGGCCAAGCACATTCTTGGCCCAGTGTGGGTCTTGGGCACGTCACATGACATCTCTCCCTTGCCTGTTGCCTCCACCCTCTGCCCCCAACAAAACAGAAGGTTGAATTCATGTCCCCTGAGACCTTCTTCAATTCTGCTACAACCGGAGTCTATGAAGTAGAAGCTCACCCTCTGATTTTGGGAAGCAAACTAACTGCGGAAATCAGGAAGACTGTACCAAGAAAAAATCCCAGTCACATTGGATGACTTGAGTCCAATTGCAAGAAAATTTCAGAAAAACCTAAATGAGAATGTCGTATTTTTAAAAGTGGGGAGCTGGGATTGTGTACTTCCGAAGTGTCGATGCCAAAAAAAAAAAAAAAAAAAGCACAAAAAGGCCCTCAACATGTTTCAAACGAATAGAGGCTGAAGTTTAGTCCAACACCTGACTCTAGACTGGAGCCTGTAAAAAAGAGAGGAAAATGGTGTTTGTTTTCTTGTTTTTTAAAAAGGACATTAATGGGTTATTAGACAAAATCAATTAGATGAAGTATTGTATCAGTGTTAAATTAGGCCAGGCACAGTGGCTCATGCCTCTAACCCCAGCACTTTGAGAGGCCAAGGTGGGTGGTTCACCTGAGCTCATGAGTTCAAGACCAGCCTGGGCAACATGGTGAAATCCCATCTCTACTAAAACAAAATACAGAAAATTAGCCGGGCATGGTGGTGAGCACCTGTAGACCTGGCTACTCAGGAGGTTGAGGCATGAGAATTGCTTGAACCTCAATCAAAAGCAAGCTAGTTACTTCCTAGATACAGTGGGGGTACAGGTATTGGATAAACGCAGCCATTCCAAGTGGGAGAAATTGGCCAAAACAAAGAGGCTACAGGCCCCATGCAAGTCCAAAATCCAGCAGGGTGGTCAAATTTTAAGGCTCCAAAATGATTTTCTTTGAGTCCAGGTCTCACATCCAGGTCATGCTGATGCAAGAGGTGGTTCCCATGGCCTTGAGCAGTTCTGCCTCTGTGGCTTGGCAGGGTAGAGCGTCCCTCCTGGCTGCTTTCGTGGGCTGGCATTGAGTGCCACTTTTCTGGAAAGTGGTATAGGCTATTGGTGGCTCTACCTTTCTGAGGTCTGGAGGAAGGTGGCCCTCTTCTCACAGCTCCACTAGGTGGTGCCCCAGTAGGGACTCCGTGTGGGGGCTCTGACCCCACATTTCCCCTCCCACACTGCCCTAGCAGAGGTTCTCTAGGATGACCCCACCCCTGCAGCAAACTTTTGCTGGTGCATCCAGGCATTTCCATACAACTTCTAAAATCTAGGTGGAGGTCCCCAAACCTGGCAGGCTCAATACCACGTGGAAGCTGCCAAGGCTTGGGGCTTCCACCCTCCGAAGCCACAACATGAGCTGTGTGTTGGCCCCTTTCAGCCTCAGCTGAAGCAGCTGCGACACAGGGAACCAAGTCTCTAGGCTGCACACAGCATGGGTACCCTGGGCCCTGTCCACAAAACCACTTTTTCCTCCTGGACCTCCAGGCCTGTGATGGGAGGCGCTACCAGGAAATCTCTGATGTGGCCTGGAGACATTTTCCCTCTGGTCTTGGGGATTAACATTAGGTTCCTTGCTATTTATGCAAATTTCTGCAGCTGGCTTGAATTTCTCCCCAGAAAATGGGTTTTCCTTTTCTCTCGCATAGTCAGGCCGCACATTTTCCAGACTTTTATGCTCTGCTTCCCTTATAAAACTGAATGTCTTTAACATTCACCCAAGTCACCTCTTGAATGCTTTGCTGCTTAGAAATCTCTTCTGCCAGATACCCCAAATCATTTTCCTCAAGTTCAAAGTTTCACAAATCTCTAGGGTAGGGGCAAAATGCTGCCAGTCTCCTTGCTAAAACATAACAATAGTCACCTTTACTCCAGTTCCCAGCAAGCTTCTCATCTCCATCGGAGACCACCTCAGCCTGGACCTTATTGTCCATATTGCTATCAGCATTTTGGGCAAAGCCATTCAACAAGTCTCTAGGAATTCCAAACTTTCCCATGTTTTCCTGTCTTCTGAGTCCTCCAAACTGTTTCAACCTCTGCCTGTTACCCAGTTCCAAAGTCGCTTCCACATTTTCAGGTAACTTTTCTGCAGCGCCCCCTTGTATTGGTACCAATTTACTGTTAGTCTGTATTCTTTTCTTTTCTTTCTCTCTCTCTTTCTTTTTTCCTTCTCTTCTCTTCTCTTCTCTTCTCTTCTCTTCTCTTCTCTTCTCTTCTCTTCTTTCTTTCTTTCTTCCTTCCTTTCTTTCTTTCTCTCTCTCTCTCTCTCTTTCTTTTTTGAGATGGAGTCTTG
This sequence comes from Callithrix jacchus, assembly GCF_049354715.1. Classification (NCBI taxonomy): domain Eukaryota; kingdom Metazoa; phylum Chordata; class Mammalia; order Primates; family Cebidae; genus Callithrix; species Callithrix jacchus. Next base: position 104,185,045 of record NC_133515.1, read on the forward strand.
TTCTGTCACCCGGGCTGGAGTGCAGTGGCATGATCTTGGCTCACTGCAACCTCTGCCTCCCAAGTTCAAGCCATTCTCCTGTCTCAACCTCCCCAGTAGCTGGGACTACAGGCATGAGTCACCAGGCCTGGCTAATTTTTGTATTTTTAGTAGAGATGGGGTTTCACCATATTGGTCAGGTTGGTCTCGAACTCCTGACCTCAGGTGATCCACCCACCTCAGCCTCCTAAAGTGCTGGGATTACAGGTGTGAGCCACCATGCCCAGCCTATTAGTTTGTTTTCATGCTGCTGATTAAGACATACTCCATACTGGGAAGAGAGGTTTAATTGGTCTTACAGTTCCACATGACTGGGAAGCCGTAGAATCATGGCATGAGGCAAAAGGCACATCTCACTTGACAGCAGAAAGAGAAAAATGAGAGAGAAGTGAAAGCAGAAACCCCTTATAAACTCATCAGATATTGTGAGACTTACTACCACGAGAATAGCATGGGAAAGACCAGCCCTCATGATTTAATTACCTCCTTCTGGGTCCCTCCCACAACACATGGGAATTCTGAGAGATACAATTCAGGTTAAGATTTGGGTGAGGACAAGTCAAATCACATCAGCTCATGACTCCCTTGGAATGAAGCTCAAGAAATAGGAGATGCAATTAAAGAAAATCTATTTCTCGGGATGTCTGTGGTGAGGCGGTGGCCTCTCTTCTGAATGCTGCTTTTCTTTTCTGGTCTGGAGGACCACAGCATGGCCCCATCCCATGGGCATGGCTGACAGGACTGGACATATGATCCACAGCTGTCAAGAGTCTGTCCCCTGAAGTTGGAATCTGGCTTACAAATTTGTATTCATAGGCTAGGCACAGTGGTATACCTATAATCCCAGCACTGTGGGAGGCTGAGGCAGGAGGATCGCTTGAGCTGAGGAGTTTGTGAGCAGCCTGAGCAAGATGGGGAAACCCCATCTTTACAAAAAATACAAAATTAGCCAGGCATGGTGGCTTGTGCCTATAGTGCCAGCTACTCGGGAGGCTTGGGTTGGAGGACCTCTTAAGCCGAGAAGGTCGAGGCTGCAGTGAGCCGTGACTGTGCTGTTGCACTCCAGTCTGGGTGACAGAGTTAGAGCCCATCTCAAAAAATAAAAAAAATAAATAATTTGTGTTCATTCTCAGCTTGTCCCTTAAGTGGGTTGAATTGTGTCCCCAAAAAGATATGTTGAACTCCTAACCCCCGGTACCTCAGAAGGTGACCTGACTTAAAAACAGGCTTCTTGCAGATGTAATTAAGAAGTAGTCCCACAGGAGTAGGGCAGACCCTAATCCAATAGGTCTGGTATCTTTATACAAAGAGGAAGAGAGAGCCACACAGGGAGAATGCCCTTTGATGGCTGAGGCAGAGCTCAGGCATGCGAGCCACAAGTCGTGGAAAGACAAAGACTGCCAGAAGACCCACCAAAATATGAGAGGGACAAGGAGAGAGCACCCGGGCTTTCAGAGGGAGTATGGCCTGGCCAGTCCCTTGATTCCAGACTTCCAGCCTCCAGAACTGTGAGACAATACATTTCTGTAGTTTTCACTACATGGCACTTTGTATGGCAGCGCTAGGGACCTGAAACAATGGTCACCCCCGATGTGGAAGAAGAAAGAATGGAGCAGATGTGCTAAGAGATGGAGGAACGAGCAACAATGAGCTCACAGCCCAGTGCCCAGTGCCTTTCACGGCTTAGTTCTGGTCTTTGCCTGGAGACAGGCTAGACCCCTGCCCTGGGCTCTGTGAGACAGCCCCTGTCCTTAACACACAAGCCTTCTTCTATTTAAGCTTGCTTGAGCCAGATTTTGCTTGTAACCAAATACAAATGACAAGTACAGTGGTCAGTGCAATATTACAAGAAAAGAAGGAAGGGAAGTGAAATGTCTGGCAAAGGGACTAGTTAAAGGAATGACAGTTATTCATGAGTAAGACATTCAGAATAATAACAAAGTCAAGTTATTGAAGTTTATGTTAAGATGGGAAACGTTCAATAAAACGCTATGTTTAAAAAAAATAAGCCCATACATGAAATATGATCCATATACATATTGACACAAGAACAAAGACTGGAAGGGCCAGGCACAGGGGCTCACACCTGGAATCCCAGCACTTTGGGAGGCCGAGGCAGGCGGATCACCTGAGGTCAGGAATTCGAGACCAGCCTGGCCAACATGGTGAAACCCCATCTCTACCAAAAATATAAAAATTAGCTGGGCATGGTGGCAGGCACCTGTAATTCCAGCTACCCAGGAGGCTCAGGCAGGAGAATTGCTTGAACCCGGGAGGCGGAGGTTGTAGTGAGCCGAGATTGCACCACTGCACTCCAGCCTGGGCGACAAGAGTGAGACCCTGTCTCAAAAAAAAAAAAAAAAAAAAGATGAAAACACTTTACATAACCAAAGTTCGTTGACTTCTAGAGCTGGGGGCACATACTCAGGATGTTCTTTGGGTGCTCAGTACCTAAGCACAGAGTGGGCGAGGCTGGGTGAGTAGGATCTGAGACCATTTCAGCAAGTCCTGTTGGCCATGGCTGCAAGCTGGGCCCATCAAACGCAGCTCCAGGCCGCTGGCCCTGGAAGAGACAGAAGGGACAACGATCATATTTTATGAAGTACAACAGACGATTCCTCCTGCAGACCCCTGATCACCAACTGGAAAAGAATGAGCCTGATGATTTCAGGAGCTGGAAAGAACAGTCCAGGAACACTGATTTTGTTTCCAGGATAATGAACAGAATTAGTAACTGGAATTCCCACCTCACTTCATACAGTGAAAAATGATGATGATGATAAATAATATATGGTAACGTCTGCGTGTGCTTCTCTCCACATTTTAATATATTTTTATTATTTATTTATTTGTATTTCTTGGAGACAGGGTCTTGCTCTGTTGCCCAGGCTAGAGTGTAGTGACATGATCACGGCTCACTGCAGCCTTGAATTCCTGTGCTCAAGTGATCCTCCTGCCTCAGCCTCCCAAGTGGCTAGGACTGCAGGTATGCGCCACTATACACCTGTCTATTTTTCTTTTTTTTTTTTTTTTTTTTGAGAGAGAGTTTCACTCTTGTTACCCAGGCTAGAGTGCAATGGCGCGATCTCGGCTCTTCGCAACCTCCGCCTCCTGGGTTCAGGCAATTCTCCTGCCTCAGCCTCCCGAGTAGCTGGGATTACAGGCACGCGCCACCATGCCCAGCTAATTTTTGTATTTTTAGTAGAGATGGGGTTTCACCATGTTGACCAGGATGGTCTCGATGTTTTGACCTCGTGATCCACCCGCCTCGGCCTCCCAAAGTGCTGGGATTACAGGCATGAGCCACCTGTCTATTTTTAATTGTTTTTCCTTCTTTTTAATTTTTTTGGTAGAGATGGAGTCTCACTATATTACCCAGGCTGGTCTCAAACAGGCATGAGCCACTGTGCCCGGCCTCCTCAGAGTTTTTTTAATGTGGGGTGGGGGTGTTAAGGAGTAAACCAGAAGGTTCCTTTTCCTTCTATTTTCTTATAATTTCCAGCCCCCAAAGCTGGGTGACTCCGTGATGCCACTGGCCTCCCCTTGCCCTCCACCCCAGATTCCTATGACACCCCTTTCACCTCGAGAGGAGAGAAGAGGGAGGCAGGTAGGGTGGACTGGAATAAACACCTCGGGAGACATTCTCATGTTCAGTGAATTTGCTCAGAATGAAATTAAAGCCCTTGAGGAAGGAACTGGAATACCCCTGACCTTATCGCCCTCCACACCAGTGCAGGATTCCACTAGGCAGGAACCAAGGAGAAAGGTGCCCCAGACCCGGGACGAAGCAGGAGCAAAGGCCTGGAGGCGGGAAGGTGCGAGGCTTTTTCTCTCAGGTGCTATATTTTTTCTAAAACTGTGTGCAGATCTCACAACCACAGTTATTACATTTTGAATGCTTTCTATGCATCAAGCGTGATGCTAAACTGTTACCGTCAATCACTTCTTAAATCTCCATGAAAACCGGTCAACTTTCCCTTTCCCTCCTTTTGGCTCTGTCGGAGTTTTAGATCTTCAAAGGCCTCCCTGACCACGCTGCTTAAAGCTGTCATCTCTCCCTCATCCCTACCGTTTTTACTGCACCCCCTTGTTTTTTCTCTTTCTTGGCAATTGTATTTGTTTCTTGTGGCTGTTGCAAGAAATTACCACTGCCTTAGAGGCTTCAAACCAGGCACATTTATTACCTTATGGTCTGTAGGCTAGCGGTCCAATGTGGGCTTTATCATGCAACAATCAGGGCATCAGCAGGGCTGTATTCCTTCTGGAAGCTCTAGGGGAGAATCTGTTTGCTCTGCTTTTCTGGCTTCTAGAGTCACCCACATTCCTTGCCTCCAAGGTCCCACCTTGCCTCATGGTCAAAGCCAGTAGCACCTGGTGGAGTCCTCCTCATGCTACTATCTCTGTTCTTGCCTCTTGCCTTCCTCTTCCTCGTCTGCTTTTTTTTTTTTTAGATGGGGTCTCACTCTGTCACCCAAGCTGGAGTGCAGTGGTATGATCTCGGCTCACTGCAAACTTCACCTCTCGGGTTCAAGTGATTCTTCTGCCTCAGCCTCTCAAGTAGCGAGACTACAGGTGCATGCCATTACGCCTGGCTAATTTTTGTATTTTTAGTAGACACGGGGTTTCACTATATTGGCCAGGCTGGTCTCAAACTCCTGACCTCGTGATCTGCCCATCTCAGCCTCCCAGTGTGCTGGGATTACAGGCATGAACCACAGCACCCCGTCCTTCCTCTTTCACTTTTAAGGACTCCTGTGATGCCAGAGCCCATCCAGATAATCTAGGAAAATCTCCCTAAATTAAGGTCAGCTGACCAGCAATTCTTAATTTCATCTGCCAACTGAATTCCCTTTGGCCAAGTAATGTAACACATTCCCTGATTCTGGGGTTAGGACATAGACATCTTCAGGGGCCCATTATTCTGCCTGCTACTGTAATGAGCATAGTTTGTAATTATTTATTCATTCGTTTATTTGTGTTTTGTGAGGTCTGTGACAGCAGGGGCCGGCCTGTGCTGCTTTGAACCCACCTTTCCAAAATTATGACTGAGACAGTGAAAGAGATCTAACTTAACTGATTTCATCTAGCTTCTAACCTCCACGCTGTCCTCATTCATCCCTGAGCATAGGGTGAACTATCTTTGGAAGAAATTTAATTTGTAGTTTATAGTTTAAACAAAGACGGTAACACCCCTTTCCTGAAGCTGGTCTCCTTCTGCCTGGGAACTAGGCTAACATTAGTCACAAGAATAGAAATTATGGTTTAGGAGGCCAGCACAGTGGCTCACACCTGTAATCTCCGCACTTTGGGAGGCCAAGGCGGGAGGATCACCTGAGGTCGGCAGTTCAAGACCAGCCTGGCCAACACGGCGAAACCCTGTCTCTACCAAAAATTGAAAAATTAGTTGAAAGTGGTGGTGGGCACCTGTAATCCCAGCTACTTGGTAAGCTAAGGTAGGAGAATCACTTGAACCCAGAAGGCGGATATTGCAGTTAGCTGAGATCACGTCATTGCACTCCAGTCTGGGCGACAGAGCGAGACTCCATCTCCACACTAGTATGATGACTTATGTCAAAGCAGAAAAAAAAAAAAAGAGACTCCATCTCCAAAAAAACAAGAGCAAAACTTCGCCTCAAAAAAAAAAAGATTTTACTTTTGCTGGGCATGGTGGCCCTTGCTTGTGATCCCAGCACTTTGGGAGGCGGAGGCGGGAGGCTCACTGCAGCCGAGTTCAAACCAACCGTGGGACCTATTGTGCCACTGCTGGCCAGCCTGCCCCCATATACATATGTATGTGTGTGTGTGTGTGTGTGTGTGTGTGTGTGTGTGTGTGTGTATTTTTTTTTTTTTTGAGATGGAGTCTCCCTCTGTCCCCAGGCTGGAGAGCAGTGGCACGATCTTGGTTCACTGCAACCTCTGCCTCCCACGTTCAAGCGATTCTCCTGCCTCAGCCTCCCGAGTAGCTGGGACTACAGGCGTGCGACACTACGCCCAACTAATTTTTGTATTTTATTAAAGACGGGATTTCACCTTGTTGGCCAGGATGGTCTCAATCTCTTGACCTTGTGATTCGCCTGCCTCGGCCTCCCGAAGTGTTGGGATTACAGGCGTGAGCCACAGCGCCTGGCCAATTGCTTTTCTTTCACTTTTGCATATTTTACAAAGCACACGCCCATGTGAGCGCACTGCCAGCCCCCTCGCCCCCGAGAAAAAAGTGGGGACCCTGTCAGCAAGGATGCCGCTTAAGTCCCTGGGGTTCTCCAGAGAAGGAGAAGGCTCTGCAGAGCCACGTGCCCTGGACAGAAAAACTTTGAAAGTAATTCAACAAAATACAAACTTGTCGAATTACGTTGCAGACCGCGCGTGCGGAGCAAATGTGTGTCCACGGAACATTAGTGGGCACAAGAGGAATTCCCCCGTCAGCTACCAGGACCGTGGATGCCCTGAGGCCGAGTCACCCTCCCCTGGGATAAAGAGGGCAGGGAGCGCTCAAAGGCAAGGGAGGGCGGGGGGAGGGGGGCAGAATAAGGAACTGAGGTAAAAACGCCCAGTACTGGACTCCCCTCAGAGCGGCAACGGGACAAGCCCTAGCGCAGCTTAGGGGGCTCGAACCCAGGCTGCCAGCCCCGCCCCCAGCAGGCCCCGCCTTCCGCTGCTAGCCACCGCCTCCGTGAAAAAAAAAAAACAAACCGGTAACCTCTACCCGGCCTCCTCCCATTGGCTATGAGAGTGAGCGAAGTCCGCCAGGACCAATGAGCCGCAGCCACGGCGTGGCAAGCGCCTTCCGGCCCGCCCCCGCGCGGCCGCCCGGCGGACTACCGGACCGTCCTGGGGCGGGACGTGGGCGCGGGGGCGCGGCGCGCGGCACGCGGCGAGGCTGAAGCGGCGGCGGCGGAAGGACTGCGCGTAGCCCGGCGCTCGGCATGGCTCTTCTTGGGCTCGGTAGGTGCGGGCCTGCGGCGGGAGGCCGGAGAGCCGGGTTCGGCCTGAAAGATTTCCAATCTCCAGGCCGTTCCCCGGCGGGCCGCCGCCTGGAGGAGGCCGGAAGCGGGCCTGGCGGGCGAGAGACGTGGGCCTCGGCGTCCAAAGGAGCTGCGAGTTTGCCCTGGCGGAGGTGTTCGGGCTCCACGAGGACGCCGGTGCGCGGAGACGAGGGCGCCCGTGGGGAGGGGCTTCCGCAGCCTCGCGGGGCGGTGAGCCGGAAGCGGGAGCCTAGTGCGCTAGAGTCGGGCGCTGAGTCCGGAGCCGGGCGGGAGAATTGCGGAGCCCAGCCCCGGCCGGATCCCGGGAAGGGGGTCGGTATTCCGGGCTAACCGCAGGGGACCCTGTTCTAGGCGTCTTCTCGAACTCCTGCGTGGGGACGGAGGGTGGCGGGCGCCCCGCACTGCAGCTCGTTTCTGCTACCTGTTTTTTGCAGCGCCTACTTTTAAAAACTGAAATGTTAGATCTCAGTGTTGAAATAAAGACCCATAGTTGCCTTAGAAAGGGAACAGTGCCCTCCAGAAACCGGGCTTAAGACGCAGGGGCGCTTCACAGGTGATCAGACTCCTTACTAAAGAACTGGAAGCCGGGCTCTTAGAAATTCTGTAAATGCTTCAGAGACTACGGTTGGCGAGGCCGAGGGGCTTGTCCTTCCTGGGCTCGCCCTGATCACAGCCTTGGCTCTGAGAGTCCTTTACCTCGGCTCTGGCCTCAAACCACCTGCCCCCTATTGACTGGCTGTGTGACTCGGAGCGAGTTACTTAACGATTCTGTGCCAATGCCTTTTCAACAGTGCTCACCATTTTAGAGATTGGTAATAGTACTCCCGTAGGGTTGTCCTGAGGATTAGTGAGTTAGTACATATATGTCTTTTCGCTTGTTTTTTGACACAAGGTCTTGCTGTATTGCCCAGGCTGGAGTGCATTGTTTCCATCATTGATCACTGCAGCCTGGAATACCTGGTCTCAAGGGATCCAGGCACACGCCACCACACCTGACTAATTTTTAAATTTTTTTATAGAATCAAAGCCTCACTATGTTGCCCAGGCTGGTCTCAGACTCCTGGCCTCAAGTGATCCTCCCTCTTCCACCTCCCAAAATCCCGGGGTTACAAGTGTAAGTCACCTCACCCAGCTAGCACATGTTTAAAAAGATGTAAATATTTGCCATATTACTGTGGAGAGAGTAGATGCGGGGAAAATATTTGAGTCTGTTTAGTTTCTTATGAGTGAATTCATACTAGACCCTGAAAGAGTCTGTGAGTCTATCAATTAACTCATTTTAATAAATGGCAGCCTTTTTGGGAAACCTCTCGGTTTCTAGATGACTGCTCTGGGACCGTAGACTCCTCCTAGCAGATGTGGGACGGAGATGTTACTGATGTGAATTTATAACATCCTTAACTGCCGTGGAGGAATGGAAAACCACAGATGGCAGAGCCATCTGCTCACATAGATTCTAGACACTCGCTCGGATGGTCCAGTTTCCCATTGGTGCTCATTATCACTGAGTGGAATGGTGATGTGAATTTTAGAAACAGCATCATTGGTCAGCATTGACCTACTTTGTCATCTTAAGTGAGCCCAGGGTTTTTTGTGTTCTTGGAGGTTGGAGGTAGTTGTTGGCTACTTTTATGCAGTCAGGATGTCTACATCTTTTGTCTGTTCTTTCTCAGTAGTACGTTTGGTTTCCTTCTAACCCTGCTAGGTCACATTGCCTTTTTAGGAATTTTAGTCTCAAATCTTAATCATAACGTTTTCATTGGGTAGCCGTGTACAAGCAGCGGAGGCTCTTATGAGAATGAACTAGGCAAAATTTAAAGACAAACGAAGGTGCATCACCACAACTAGAAAAAAGAAAAATAACCCAAGTCTACGATGATACTGTCAATAATGAGTGTGGGAAGCACGTTCCTAAGGAGAAAAACCCTGGTCCTTTCAGATGACTGCAGCCCACTTGTAACAGCATGAAGAGGAGAGGACTGATTTTATTGCTGTCCTTGATTGGCAAAGAGAAGTGATGGTACCTAATTCTGCCCCAGTCTACCTGATGATGCTCTGTGGGATTATACCACTGCATTCTCCAGCCCTTCTGTTAGAAATTCGGGTCTATATGATCTTAGGCAAGTTATCCTTTCCCTGTAAAGTTTCCTGGTCCATGAAATGGGCATCATAACACATACCACATAGGGTTCTTAAGTGAGTTAACATCTGCAAAATGTTTAGAACAATGCCTGGCAGAGTCACGCGGGTGTTGTTGTTTTGTCTTGCCAAAAAAAAAAGACCCCAGTTTCTGGAGTGTAGTTGGACAGGTATCTGAGAATGTTGGCCATACTCCCCAATCTCTCTTCTAAGAATCTATCTTGCAGAAACAGTCATACTAATTTGAGAGGCGGAGGAAAGTACAAGAATTTTCCGTGCTGGGCTGTTAGTGAAAAAGTCAGTCAGTAGTGGATTGACTAAATGGTTCAGCCATTAAAAATTATTACATTGGAATAGTTTGAAAATTCTTAAGTAGAGGGCTGGCCTCGGTGGCTCACGCCTGTAATCCTAGCACTTTGGGAGGCCAAGGTGAGCGAATCACTAGGTCAGGAGATTGAGACCATCCTGGCCGTGGTGAAACCCTGTCTGTACTAAAATACAAAAAAAATTAGCCGGGCGTGGTGGCACGCACCTGTAGTCCCAGCTACTCAGGAGGCTGAGGCAGGGGAATGGCTTGAACCCAGGAGACGGAGGTTGCAGTGAGCCGAGATTGTGCCACTGCACTCCAGCCTGGCGAAAGAGCAAGACTCCATCTCAAAAAAAAAAAAATTCTTAGTAGAAAAATCTGTAACTTATTCTTTTGCTTTTCCTTTTTTTTTTTCCTTGGTGGCAGAGTCTTGCTCTCTCACTTAGGCTGGAGTGCAGTAGTGCAATCTTGGCTCATTGCAACCTCTGCCTACCAGGTTCAGGTAGTTCTGTGCCTCGGCCTCCCAAGTGGCTGAGATTACAGGTGCCCGTCACCACGCCCAGCTAATTTTTTTTGTGTGTTTTTTTTTAGAGACAAGGTTTCACCATTTTGACCAGGCTGGTCTTGAACTCCTGACCCCATGATCCACCCACCTCAGCCTCCCAGAGTGTTGGGATTACCGGCTTGAGCCATGGCGCCGGGCCTGCTTTTTCATTTTTAAACATTTCACAATAGGCTCAATGTATTGAACTAGTACCAAATTCATATCAATTTTACAAAATAAAATTTTTTTTTGAAATAGTAGATGTCTATAGAGGACTGTCCCCTTTTTTGTTTTTTGAGACAGGGTTCCACATCAGCCTCCTGAGTGGCTGCAGCTACAGGTGCACCTTACCACACCCAGCTAATTTTTGCATTTTGTATTTTTTTTCTCTACAAGAGATGGAGTTTTGCCATGTTGCCCAGGCTGGTCTCACACTCCAGTGCTCAGGTTATCCACCTGCCTTGGCCTCCCAAAGTGCTGGGATTGTAGGCCTGAGCCGCCACACTCAGCCTCAGTCTTACTTTCAAGCTTATTCAGAGTTCTGACTGTCAGTGCTTATGTTTTTGACTTACTTGTTTTGTCAAACATGTCAAACTCTTACTTCACCTTTTCTTCAGCAATTAAAAGATTAGTGAGCAGCACTATCCAATAGAAATATAATGCAAACGTGTATGTAATTTAAAATTTTTTAGCAGCTACATTTAAAATGGCCAAAAGAAACAGGTGAAATTAATGTATTTACTCAGTATATCTAAGATCATTTCAACATGTATTTTCAAAATGAAAAATAATACTGAGGCCAGCCGCGGTGACTCATGCCTGTAATCCTAGCGCTTTGGGAGGCTGAGGTGGGTGGATCACCTGAGGTCAGGGGTTTAACAGCAGCATGGCCAACATGGTGAAACCCCATCTCTACTAAAATACGAAAATTATGGGCATGATGGTGGGTGCCTGTAATCCCAGCTACTCAGGAGGCTGAGACAGGAGAATCACTTGAACCCAGGAGATGATGGTTATGGTGAGCCAAGATTGCACGCCACTACACTCCAGCCTGGGCAACTCAGCAAGACTCTGTCTCAAAAAAAAGAAAAATGATAAAGAGATTACATTTTTCCCTCTGTTAAGTCTTCAGAATTCATTGTGCTTTTTACCAACACATCTCATTTTGGGGTAGCCAGATGTAGCTGGTGGCGATCTTGCTGGACAACACTGTTATTGAGGGAGCAGCCCCACTTTGGTTGGCCTGGCCTCCAATCACAGGCATCCTTTCCCACCTCCTGAAATGGAAAAGGAGGTCGTCCTATCAAAGGCTGCTCCATCACTGACTGGGTTCCCATGACCCCAGGCATTTTATTCGAATATTTGATTTATTTTATCTTTGGCCTCTCGCATTCTGCATAAGTCTTCCCCTCCTAGATCACTCCTATCGTTAAAGAGAAGCCTTCCTTGTTTTCTACATTTGCCTGCCTCTGGTCTCTGTAATGAAACCTGCTTAAAGAGTTACCTGTATTCTCTCCAATCTTGTGCAGACTAGATGCTTCTTATTTTCACTCCACCACAATTGCCAGGGCTCCAAGTGATTTCTTTGTCACTAAATCCAATAGATGGTTTTCAGTCTTTGCTACTTTATCTCCCAGTAGCATTTGTTAGTGAGGCCCCTCCCACGTGTATCTTGGTTTCTGTGACACCACTCTCGATAATTCTCCCAATCCACCTTCCGCATGGCAGCTGGAATACTCCTCCTAGAAAGCACAAATCTAATCTTTCCTCTGCATGATAACCCTTTAGTGGCTTCACTATTAGTAAAGTTCACAATTAGGTTCTTAAAATATTGTCCATATCTATGATACAAATGCAGTGTAAGTCTTGAATACCATTAAGTGTTCATTCATGCCTATAGCATACAGAACCGCTTCATTTTGAGCACTAAAAAGACAGCATGGTGTAATAGGTAAAGCTTGGAAATGGAGAGCTGTCCTGCCCCTTGTATGTATGACCATAGATGGGCCATTGATTTAGGCCTTTATTTACAAAATGGGGGTGATTCCTACTTTCTAGTTAGTAATGCCGTGAAAAATTAAGTGATCTAACGTATTTGAAAGTGATTTGAAAATTGTAAGTGCTATATGATGGAGGATTTAGCAGTAAAACAATGAACAGTGGCATACGCTCCTTCCAGAAGAAATGAACCATTTAGTTATTCCAAAAAGGTCCATTCGAAATCTTCCAAATTCTGTTTACAAAGTAAGCATATGAAAATGTGGCTAAGATGGCATGTACACACACTACTTGAGAACACACGCCTGTCTCACTTGTAATTTGCTATATCAACAAATTAAAAGGAAGAAATAATGTGATCAACTTCAGAGATGCTGAAAAGACAGGAATAGATAGAAATTTCTTTAACATTGTAACATTTTGACCTGGTGTGGTCGCTCACACCTGTGATCCCAGCACTTTGGGAGGCAGAGGCAGAGGATCACCTGAGCCCAGCATTTTGAGTCCAGCCTGGGCAGTATAGGGAGACCCTGTCTCTACAAAAAGTTTAAAAGTTAGCTAGGCATGCACCTGCAGTTCCAGCTACCTGGGGGCTGGGGGTGCTGAGGTGGAAAGATTGCTTGAGCCCAGGAGGTCAAGACTGCAATAGGAGGCCATGCTTGCACCACTGCACTCCAGTCCGGGTGACAGAGCAAGAGCCTATCTCAAAAAAATGTATCTGTTTCAACCCCAAAGCCAGCATGATGCAAATAGGAAAACATTCCTGTTGAAGTCAAGAACAATCTGAGGATATTCCATTATTTAGCTTTGTCTAGAGATAATTAGCAAATTTTTGTATATAGTCACGTGTTGCTTAACATTAGAGATACATTCTGAAATATGATCAACTTCAGAGATGCTGAAAAGACAGGAATAGATAGAAATTTCTTTAATTTCTATTGTCATATTAGATGATTTCTTCATTGTGAAAAACATCAGTGTGTACTTAATACAAACCTAGATGGTATAACTTCCTGTATACCTGGGCTATGTGCTATAGATTCTTTCTCTTAGGTTACAAATCTGTTCAGCATGTTACTGTACTGAATACTGTATGCAGTTGTAACAAAATGTGGTATGCCTTTGTGTATCTAAACATAGAAAAGGTGCAGTAAAAATATGATGTAAAAGTTTTAAAATGGTACACCTGTGTAGGACATTTGCCATGAATAGAGCTTGTGTGACTGAGAGTTGCTCTAAAAAATTTATTTCTTGAATAATAAATTAACCTTGATTTGCTGTAACATTTTCCTTTTATTATTGTTACTTTTTTTTTTTGGAGATGTAGTCTTGCTATGTTGGCCAGCCTGGTTTTGAACTCTTGACCTCAAGCAGTCCTCCCACCTTGGCCTCCCAAAGTGTTGGGATTATAGGTGTGAGTCATGACATGTGGTCAACATTTTACTTTCTAAACTGAATTTTTTTTTTTTTAATTTTTTTACTCTCATAAAAACACTTAGCTTAAAACACATTCTACAGCAGTACAAAAATATTTTCTTTCATTTTTTTGAGACAGGGTCTCACCGTATGAGGCTAGAGGGCAGTGGTGCATCATAACCCACTGCAGCTATAGCCTTGACCTCCCTGGGCTTAGTGATCCTCCCACGTCAGCCTCTTGAGTAGCTGGGACTACAGGCATGTTCCACAATGCCTGGCTAATTTTTGTATTTTTTTGTAGAGAGGGAGTCTCACTATGTTGCCCAGATTGGTCTTTAATTCCTGAGCTCAAGCGATCTGCCTGCCTTGGCCTCCCAAAGTGCTGGGATTATAAGCATGAGCCGTAGCGCCTGGCCAGTGTTTTCTTTATATCCTTATTCTGTAAGGTTTTTTTCAGTTTTTAAAGTTTGTTTGTTTTACTTTTTAAGCTTTTTGTAAAAAACTAGAACACAAACACACACATTAGCCTAGGTCTATACGCAGGGTCGGAGTTATCAGGACATCACAAGGTGATGGGATTTTTTTCAGCTCCATTATAATCTATGAGACTGTCCTTATATATATGTTCTCTCCTTGACCTTGTGGATGTGACTGTATACATAAGTTATTTAAAAGGTAAATTTTTGATAGTATTGCCATTTCAAAGAACTTTTGGGTTCTTAAGATACTAGTACGTTCAGAATTTGTTTTTCTATATTATTGTTATAAATTGCATTTAAGTTTCCAGAATTGCCAAGAAAATGCTCTTGATCCACAATGTGGCAGAACTGTGTGGTCCTCAATATGGTCGACACTTATCCTTCCTTTTTATTCTTTTTTTTTTATTTTTTGACATGGAGTCTCACTCTGCTGCCCAGGCTGGAGTGTAGTGGCACAGTCTTGGCTCACTGCAACCTCCACCCCCAGGTTCAAGGGATTCTCTCCCAAGTAGCTGGGATTACAGGCACCTGCCACTGTGCCCAGCTAATTTTTTTTTTTTTATATTTTTAGTAGAGACAGGGTTTCACCATCTTGGCCAGGCTGGTCTTGAACTCTTGAACTCCTGATCCACCCGCCTCGGCCTTCCGAAGTGCTGGGATTAGGCATGAGCCACTGTGCCCCAGCCTGCATCCTTTCTTTTAAGGTTGTTCACGTGAAAATTTTTTCTGATAATGTGCTATTATTCTGATATCTCCTAATATTCTGATAATGTATTAGGAGAAATAAAACTATGAAAATAACCATTGTTCTTGAAAGAGTCACAATCTAGTGAAGAGACAAATAATTGTTTTTCCCTTGAAAAAGGCATTTTAATAAAGATAATGTGGCTGGGCACGGTGGCTCAAGCCTGTAATCCCAGCACTTTGGGAGGCCGAGGCGGGTGGATCACGAGGTCAACAGATTGAGACCATCCTGGTCAAACATGGTGAAACCCCGTCTCTACTAAAAATTACAAAAAAAAAATTAGCTGGGCACGGTGGCGCATGCCTGTAATCCCAGCTACTCGGGAGGCTGAGGCAGGAGAATTGCCTGAACTCAGGGGGCGGAGGTTGCGGTGAGCCGAGATTGTGCCATTGCACTCCAGCCTGGGTAACAAGAGCGAAACTCCGTCTCAAAATAAAAAAAAAGAGATCAAGATCATCCTGGTCAACATGATGAAACCTCGTCTCTACTAAAAATACAGAAAATTAGCTGGGCATGGTGGCGTGTGTCTGTAATCCCAGCTACTCAGGAGGCTGAGGTAGGAGAATTGCCTGAACCCAGGAGGCGGAGGTTGCGGTGAGCCGAGATCACGCCATTGCACTCCAGGCTGGGTAACAAGAGCGAAACTCCATTTCAAAAAAAAAAAAAAAAAGATAATGTGCTAATGTTGCAACTGAATAGCATGAGGAGTGATCACTGTGGATTGCTCAGGGTTACACAGGCAGAAGTGACCTCCCAAGTTTTCAGTGTCCACACCCATAAAACGCTAATAGTACTGCCTCATGGAGTGGTTGTAAAGAACAAAGGTGTTGATACATGAAAGCCACTAAGAATAATGCTACACACAGTCTTTTTCCAGTGCAGCCCAAGGAATGGGAGTGGGGACTGTCTGTTTCTTTCTTGCTCAGTGCTGCACCAGTGGGAGTGACGTTCCAGGGGCTCCAACTGCAGCAGGGACAGCAGAGGGGCCAGGGCTCGGCTATCCTCCTGTGTGAAGGGCCCTGCTCAGTTGAAGAGGACTCTGGTTCCCCATTTCCAGTCAAAGTATGAACCATGCTGTTAATGGTGTCCTTTTGTTGTCACTTCAGGTCTGGTGAGCTCTGCCTTATTTCTGGCAGTGAATGGTCTGTATTCCTCTAGTGATGATGTGATCGAATTAACTCCATCAAATTTCAACCGAGAAGTTATTCAGAGTGATAGTTTGTGGCTTGTAGAATTCTATGCTCCATGGTAAGTATTATAAAGTAGTTGTAGATTATTTACTGTACTTTCTGAAATTGGAGAAAATGCTATATAAAAATCTGATTGTATTAAGTCATCTCATTGAGCTTACCGTTTGTTAAAAGAAGTAGGGAAGAGGGAAATAGGAAATGCAAAGTGTCTAGTCTATTGTTAAAGAAGATCTGTCTGTCGATGAGGTGGTGCATGTGGAAGGAAAACCTGATTTTATGAGGAAGGAATCTTGAGCAAAGGTAAGGGAGGGGCCAATGATTAACTTCATTCTCTTTCTTGAAGAGAATTATTTCCTGAAATAATGTAGTTAGAAAATCCGGTTTAATTCAAAATTTCTTTCCTTGCCTGACATTCAATGCTGGAAAAACCCTTGTGAGGTAAAAATGTCATCACTGTTGACACTAACGACACAAAATTATATACAGTCAAAAATACAACATTGCATTGATTATTTATGTGCTTAAAGCATTTAATGAAAAAAAATAGAAGGGTGGAAACTGTGTGAGATGTACATGACGCTGTCTGTGCTGTAAACCAGCTGCAAGTATCCTGAGAGGAGAGCCAAACCCAGCCAGCTGTGTCTGGGAAGAACTGCACGGTGATCTGAGATCTAGAAGAGTCCTTTTACATGTGAACAGCTTTGTAGGCTTACGTGAGGGATATTAGATGCAGTCCTTACGGTCAAATTCTTAGAACCTGCCTGATGGGTACCTTTTAGGGTATGCCTGATGAAAGTTTTTCCTTTCTCACTTTAACTTTTTTCTTTGAACTGAGTTTTAGAAACTACACACCAGTCCTTATGGACCATTTTACTTAATGCTCAGTATAGCAAATGGAGGTAAAAATGCTGTATTTTCAAGGTGGATGCTGCCACATTGCGAGTGACCTTTACTGTTTTTAAAGGCTCTGGTTTTTGTGTGCTCTATCCAAATGCTAATTCTGTATGGATTAGCTCAATTAGATTAGCAACTGTATAAATAGTAATTGTACAAACTGTTATATTGTTAAATGCCTCTGTATGTGGTTTTTACAAGCTTATCACATATGGCATAGGTAATTTACCTTGTTTCTGAGAGCTACTATACAAGAGAAAATACCTCATTCTAAAACTCTGCAAGACAGCATAATTGAGAAGGCAGACTCTAGATCCAGTAGTTAATAATTATTATTACACTGGCAGAGTTTTACTTTGTGGTGTCTGGATGAAATAATGTCTGATTAGAGCAAATACTTTTTTTTGAGAGATAGGGTCTCACTTTCTCCCAGGCTGGAGTGCAGCGGCGCGATCACGGCTCACTGCAACCCTGATTTCTCAGACTCAGGTGATCTTCCCACTTCAGCCTCCCAAGCGCTGGTACTACAGGCATTTACCACCACACACACAGCTAATTTCTTTAATTTTCTTTTTTTTTTTTTCCCCCTCTGTTCACACTACAGAATGCCTGGCTAATTTTTATATTTTTTATGGAGATGGAATTTCACCAGATTGTCCAGGCTGGTCTCTAACGCCGGGGCTCAAGTGATTCGCCTGCCTCAGCCTCCCAAAGTGCTGGGATTGCAGGTATGAGCCATGCACCGGGTCAGACAGGTGCTCTGTAACTTCCTTTTGCACTTGGACTCCTTCGGCACCTTGGCGAAGGCCTAGGATTCTTATAATAAAAGTTTTATGGTCATGGATGATGGCTCACACTTATAATTTCAGCACTTTAGGAGACAAAGGAGAGTGAATTGCTTGAACTCCAGGGTTCAAGACCAGTCTGGGCAATGTGGCGAGACCCCATCTCTACAAAAAGGAAAAGAAAAGAGACAAAGAAATTACCCAGGCGTGGTGGCATGCACTTGTGGTCCCAGCTACTCAGTAGGCTGAAGTGGGAAGATTATCTGAGCCTGGGAGGTAGAGGCTGCAGAGAGCTATGATGTGCCACTGCACTCCATCCTGGGCCACAGTGAGAGAGCTTGTCGCAAAACAGAAAAAAAAAAAAAGCTCTCCTTTAAGAAAAATCAAAGCTTTACATGTTTAAATAAAGCCTATAGGTTCACAAAGAAAACCTAAAGTATGGAAATATGATTGTTGAAATATTTAAATTTTATGGTTAATGTAGTACAAGGACAGTGAGTATAGGTTTAACGTCTCTTACCCAAAGTGCTTGGGACCAGAAGTGTTTCTGATTTCAGATTTTTTCAGATTTTGGAAGATTTGCATAATACTTAGCTGTAGAGCATCCCTAATCTGAGAATACAAAATCTAAAATGCTCCATTGTACGTTTCCTGTGAGTGTCATGTTGGCGCTCAAAAAGTTGTGGATTTTAGAATGTTTCAGATTGTGGGTTTTTAGATTAGGGATGCTAAACCAGTACCAAGATCCAGCAGCAGACTTGACAGCTGCAATAATTCTGAGTAGTGGTGGGCATAAATGATGTTTGAAGATTCCTGCAGTAACTATAGGATAATAATGAAAACAGCTGTTATTTTTATTCATGGTAAGTCACAATAATGGACTCTGGAGTGTTGCTTACATTTGTAAAGAAATTCTAAATTTCAATTATAGATTAGTGAAAAGACTTTTTTTCATCCAAATTCATAGACCTCCCCCCTAAATTTTTCCTAAAATACCATCTTGGCTTCAGATTTGTTTATTCTTTTCCCCCCCAAAAGGGATCCCCTAAATTTTTATCCACCAGCCTTTTGGGAGTCTGGACCCCAGATACAGAACCCCTGGGTAGAGGGAATGCCATATGTGGCATTGTGATGTATGTGCAGATCTAATAAAAGAGAGGATGAACTCTGACAGTCTCTGGATTTAGTCCTCTTTTCTTAGATAAACTGAAATTAAAGAGGCACAAACCCTGTACAAATTTGTCTTTGGGTTTTCTGAGTATCTCACATAAACAACAAAACATTCTGTATATAAATACATAGAAGTAGCATTTCAGAACATTCCCCTGAAAGATCCTCACTTCAAATATTGGGATTGCCTTTAGGCCCTAATTCTCAGTTACATAGTTATTAAAACATTTACCTGTATGATTGTAGTATTTGGAATCAAAAACTTGTCAGGCAGCTCTGACGCTGAATGGCTATGTGATATTGGGTAAATTTCTTCTCAGCATCAATTCTGTCATTTATAAAATGAAATAACAAGAAAGGCATGCCTTCAGCTTCATGCTGATTAAATGAAATCTATAAAATGTTTTCATTATGGTCCTTGCACCTAGCATTTGTGCATTTGGTCCTTAGAGACCTAATTAGAAGAGAAATTACATTGTTTTTAAAAAATGCATCAAATCACCAATGGATAAAAAAACTATGGAGTCTGCATACAGAGAATGTTACACGGCAATAAAAATGAACTGTACAGCTACCTACAGCCTCAGTGAGTGGTAAGGGTTAACAGGTTTACGCGCATGTTTCAGAAGCGCTTTTCTTTGTTGTATTTCACATTAATAGTACCTACAAGGTTAACGTTGTTTTTTCCTGGTGTTTTCTTCTCTCCTCCCTCCCCACTCTTCCACTTTCCCTGTCTCCCCCCACCTCATCACTCACATCACCATCTCCTGGTGTCACGTTATGCATTTCGGCTTGTTAGGCTCACTGACATGGGTTTATGTGTGTGTTTCTAAGTCCAGAAGCAATTTGTGGGGCCCAGAGGGTATTGAGATACAGGCATAGGAGTTCTAGGCCAGATACCTTGTCTGTAACATTAAAAAGTTGGACTAGATTAGGGACTGTCAAACCTCAGTAGGTTTAAGAATCACGAGTAGAACTTAAGAAAATGCACTTCTTTCCTGGGAAGAAAAAGAAAAAGAAAAAGAAAATGCTCTTCTTCCTCTATGAAGTTTGGATTTGTGGGGCCCAAGAATCTGCATTTTGCATAGGCTTACATCTCCACAAAGTGAAGCACATTGGACCAGATAGCTTCTAAAGGGCTTGTTTAGGTGGAGAGTTATAAATTATGGAGTTTAAATATGATTTAATTGAACAGTAATTTGGAAGTTTTTTTTTTGTTTTGCTTTGTTTTTTGACAGAGTCTTGCTGTGTTGCTCAGGCTAGAGTGTAGTGGCACAATCTCAGCTCACTGCAACCTCTGTGTACCTACGTCAAGTGATTCTCCTGCCTCAGCCTCCCCAATAGCTAGGATTACAGGCCTGTGCCACCACACCCAGCTAATTTTTTGTATTTTTGGTAGAGATGGGGTTTCACCATGTTGGCCAGGTTGGTCTCAAATTCCTGAGCTCAAGTGATCCAGTTGCCTTGGCCTCCCAAAGTGCTGGGATTATAGGTGTGAGCCACTGTGCCCAGCTGGAAGCTTTTTTTATTGGGGTGATATGAAATGTGATTGTTGTAAGTAATAAAATGGTGAGCTCATCCAGGTTGCTGATCTAATTTATTTATTTTCTTTTATTTCTTTAATTTTTTTGAGACAGAGTCTTGCTCTGTTGCCCAGGCTGGAGTGTAGTGATGTGATCTCGAGTCACTGCAACCTCCACCTCCTAGGTTCACGCAATTCTCGTTCCTCAGCCTCTCCAGTAGCTGGGATTACCGGCACCACCACACCCACCTGATTTTTGTGGTTTTCGTAGAGATGGGGTTTCGCCATGTTAGCCAGCTGGTCTCAAACTCCTGACCTCAAGTGATCCTCCTTCCAAAGTGCTGGGAGGACAGGCGTGAGCCACCAGGCCTGGCCTTGATCCTGTTTTATTTGTGCTTGTCCTCTTTGCAGGCGTATCACTCAATAGACCATTGATGGATTTTTTTTTTTTTTTAATTAAATTTTTGAATTGAGAAGCAAAGGCTTTAACTGTTGCTTTTGTGTTGTCCTCCCCTGAAAGGTGTGGCCACTGTCAAAGATTAACACCAGAATGGAAGAAAGCGGCTACTGCATTAAAAGTAAGTTTTTAAGCAAAAGCCTTAAAATTTTTTTTAAGATAATTTTCTAAGATGTCCACATTCACCTGTGTATGTTTAAAGTAATAAGTATGCAATTGGTTTAATGTTCAATGGAAAGCTAGTTTGCATATCAGAGTTCAAAATACTGGTTCTGTTATCAAAATCATGCTGAGAATAAGGGGATAATACACATTTAAATGCTTACATTGCCTGTTTTTGTTCATTCTGTTTCCCAGATAAATGACAGTTACTCTCAGCCCTGCCTGTTCTGTGAGCTGCAGAGTTCCCTCTGTGGGCTGACTTTGATTTCCCCCATCACTGCATTTAAGATTCTCTTCTGGGGTTCAAGGCTAAAGCCCTTATTGACTCACTGCAAACTGCACCCTGTGCTTTATTATCTTTTTCTGAGTCTGTATGAAGCAGATAATGAGTTCTTGTGGAATCTGCTCTAGTTGAAAGAAAAATTGTTATTTTCTTTACATTTCCACAGGATGTTGTGAAAGTTGGTGCAGTTGATGCAGATAAACATCAGTCCCTAGGCGGTCAGTATGGTGTTCAGGGATTTCCTACAATTAAGATTTTTGGATCCAACAAAAACAGACCAGAAGATTACCAAGGTAAGGACTTTTCCTAGCTGCTGCCTTCCCCTGGTAGACAAGAACCTGGTGTTCTTCAACAGATTGAGAACCTGCTCTACCAACCTGCACCATTCTCAACCTCATTGTACTCAATTATCTATAAATGCTATATACAGTGATTCCTTCACCCTCCGAGTCATTCTGAAGATTAAATGTATGTTATATAGTTTGTGTTATCATTTATATGCTTAGGTCAGTGCTACGTTAGCAATGATAGAATAACGTTTCTGTGCTACCCTCTTGTCTTTCTCATTACAGTCACTTGTATTTAATAAAGATCTATATGTATGTTCTTGCTCTAATCTGTCTTCCCTTTACGTAGGAGAAGGGTCCAGCATATCACCATGAAAAAGGAGACTGTCATTTAAGAGTCTTAGTCTCGCCGGGCGTGGTGGCTCACGCCTGTAATCCCAGCACTTTGGGAGGCCGAGGCGGGTGGATCACGAGGTCAAGAGATCGAGACCATCCTGGTCAACATGGTGAAACCCCATCTCTACTAAAAATAGAAAAAATTAGCTAGGCATGGTGGTGCGTGCCTATAGTCCCAGCTACTCAGGAGGCTGAGGTAGGAGAATTGCCTGAACCCAGAAGGTGGAGGTTGCGGTGAGCCGAGATCGTGCCATTGCACTCCAGCCTGGGTAACAAGAGTGAAACTCCGTCTCAAAAAAAAAAAAAGTCTTAGTCTCCTAAACTGTTACTAATAAATGGATACCACAAACTGTGTTTTGTAGATAAGTACATTGTGAGTATCTGCTGTAAGTCACTGAGGCAACTAAAGATAGAATTCAGGTTCAAACTCCTGAGACTAAATGTTTTTTTTTCACCCACACTATTCTTTCTTTTTGCTTTTCTTTTTTTTTTAAGAGACAGAGTCTGGCTATGTTGCCCAGCCTGGACTCCAACTCCTAGGCTCAGTCGATCCTCCTACTTTAGCCTCCCTGGTCTGGGATCACAGGCATCACACTCTTAGAGAATTGTCCTGTTATTTAATTTAAGATACCACAAATAGATTATTATATTTAAGATAATCAGAGTCACTGGATTGGGCCAGATCCCTGGTACTAGTAAAAGTATCAGGCATAATGTGTTTGAAGCTGAAATTGTGGCTAATTTGGTAAAGTTTTTCACTGAAGATTTTGTTATATGAAACATGAATCACAAAACTTAGGTTTTGCTTTATGTGAGCAGTACCGTCTCATGAGTTGGGTGGGAGAATCAGCATCATAGTAAAATAGAGTTGTCTGTCCTTGGTGACTTGCCTGGGTCCAGCTAATAGAAGGCAGGGAAGGCAGGGGTGAGGGGTACAGAATCTGTCATGTGTGAACTGGGAAAGCAGCCCTACTTGGCTGCCTGGCTGCTGGCTTCTCCCCACTCCAGCGTCAGTAACTAAACAGTACTTAGTCTCTTGCTTCTGTGTAAAATGGGGATGTGCAAGCCTATTTTAGGGTACCAGAAGCTTAATTGAAATAGTACACATAAAGCTCATGAGACAAATTCTTGGTAAAAATTGTTGGCAAGTCTCGAGGCTGGCCGGCGGGTAAGAAGACGAGGAGTGGCCTTGGGCACGTTGTCTCTGCTAGGTGCTCCAGCTCCAAAGTTCTAGGGAAGGACCTTTTTCTTTCTTGAGTAAACACCTGCTTTTCTGCCCTTGAGTAATTTGTTACAGTTTTCCTGACTCGTGAAAATGTGCATATTTAGTGCATTCACTCTGCTGCTGCTGTTATAAATCAGTTTATTGGAACACAGCCCTACTTGTTTGTCTACATATTGTCTCTGGCTGCTTCTGCAGTGGCGCAGAGAACTGAGTAGTTGCAATAGACAGTATGGCCCAAAATGCTGTAAAGTTTACACCTGGCCCTTCACGTAAAGAGTTTGACAACCACTAGCCTAGAGTGAGAAAACCCTCCCTTATTTCCTAGTATACTTTGTGATTTGGCATATGTCCAGGTAAAGACGGGGGAAGAAGGGGTACTAGTTCAGATGTTGGAGGTAACCCACATAGATAAGGAGCAGAGGCTGTTTCATGTTGAGGCCTTGCCCTTCTCTGTTATCAAATGACATACTTGGTAGGCTCAACCCATGATGCAGCGCAAGATTATCTGAATAGATGCTGAGAGTTTTGTTTTTTTATGTTAGGTCTGATGTGTTCTCAGAAGTTTATCTTCCTGGCTGTACCTTACATCTCTAATCCCAGTACTTTGGGAGGCCAAGGCAGGAGGATCACTTGAGTACAGGAGTTTGAGAAAACTCTAAAAAAAAAGATTTTATTTTTATTTATTAATTTTTTTGGTCAGAGTCTTGTTCTGTTGCTCAGGCTGGAGTGCAGTGGTGTGATCTCAGCTCACTGCAGCCTCCAAGTCTCCTGGGTTCAGGTGATTCTCCTGCTTCAGCCTCCCGAGTAGCTGGGACTATAGGCCTGCCCAGCTAATTTTTTGTATTTTTAGTAGAGACAGGGTTTTGCCATGTTGGCCAGGATGGTCTCGAACTCTTGACCTCAAGTGTTCTACCTGCTTCGCCCTCCCAAAGTACTGGGATCACAGGTGTGAGCCACCACACCCGGCCGAAGGATGAAACTTTCTAAAGAGATTCTATTGAAGTTTTGCCTTTAAACTCTAAAGACAGCACATGATATGTGTTATTCAGCACTTTTGTGTTAGTCAATAGCCCCTGACTCTCTTGAGCAAATAAGTTTTTGGTGAACTTCCAAAGACTATTGTCATCTTGCCTCTCTGAGTTTTCATGCAGATTTGTTACTTATATTAGGATTAAGTTCAGCTTAACAGTGTTTCAAGCAAGATAGAAAAAAAGAGGCCTGGAATGGTTTCCAGTCACTTGGCTTCAAAGACACTTCATACCTACTTTCTCCATCTTTTCTATCCAGTGTCTCATAGAAATAGTTATTTTGGTATTTAGGAAATTCCCTACTTTCCCAGCTAGATATTAAGCTTCTTACTCATCCATGTACATGTGCAGTTAACATTTGTGAGTAATTTTCATTAGGAGATGGTATTTGAGCAGGGAGTTTTTATTAACACTAACAACATAAAACCTAAGAAGAGGAATCAGGCTGGGCACAGTGGCTCATGCCTGTAATCCTAGCACTTTGGGAGGTCGAGGCAAGCAGATCACTTGAGGTCAGGAGTTTGTGACTAGCCTGGCCAACACGATGAAACCCCATCTCTACTAAAAATACAAAAATTAGTTGGAAATCACTTGAACCCAAGAGGTGGAGGTTGCAGTGAGCTGAGCTCATACCCAGCCTGGGCAACAGAGCGACACTGTCTCAAAAAAGAAGAGGAATTGGTTTTTCAAGTGTTAAGTCTAGTGCAAAATGCATACTGGGGAGAAAGTGTGTTTTGTGAGAGATACACGTGTTGTTAGAACTGTGTAACACCTGGTGAGGCTGACAGTGAAGTAAAGACACAGTCAGTTGGGATGGGCCAGATGGGGCACTTGAGGAAGGCCTGGCTGAGGACCACCTACCTCCTCTCTCCTGTAGGTGGCAGAACTGGTGAAGCCATTGTAGATGCTGCGCTCAGCGCCCTGCGCCAGCTTGTGAAGGATCGCCTTGGGGGACGGAGCGGAGGATACAGTTCTGGAAAACAAGTAAGACCATAAAATGTCAGTTTTTATTGTGTCATAATTTTGAAGCCAGAGTGTAGATTCCTTGCAAAAACAAATAGTTGTTTTTTGCTGTTTTTAAAAATATGTTAAAGTGGTGAACTTTCAATTAAAAAACAATAGAGGATTGGATCCACTGATCCCATGGGGAACCAGCCATCCAGCCTGCTCATTTGGCCTCCTCAGAATTGCTGTTGCCACGGCCAGTCAGTCCCCGGTCATCTTGCCACACCTGCAGTCCAAGTACCAGGCCCCCAGATAGGCTTCCTGGGCCCTGGGCTAAAACAGAACTTCAGGGAGAAAGAGCTCCAGGCCCAGGAGCCAGGTGCTGGCATCGCATGGCACTTGTAGGTCCAAAGTAGGGAGGGATGGATGGGTTCTCCTTTAGGTAGACTTTGATGAACCGTGTTGAAATTTGGGTCACCTCTTGGCCTGTATCTGTGGCAATCAGCCCAAAATCCATGGAAAATTCTACACAAATGGATAGGGAAGAAGAGAGAGAGATGAGCAGATTGGTGTTGTAGATGCTATTGTATGTGAAGCTTAACACTGATATTCTTGTGCAAAATTGAAGATATATAAATATTAAATGGGCATTTACTTTTAGGCAAAAGTTAAACTAGTTAAACTTTCACCTAAAGTAAATGTACTAGCTCTGAACCCATATAAAGAGCTAGTTTAGGCCGGGCCTGGTGGCTCACACCTGTAATCCAAGCACTTTGGAGGCCAAGGCGGGGGCGGATCACCTGAGGTCAGGAGTTCAAGACCAGCCTGACCAACATGGTGAAACCTTGTTTTTAAAAGAAAAAAGAAAAAAAAATAGTTTAACATTTAATGAGCATAGTTGCCTGGCCCCCTGCATCCTGCCTGGCAACAGAAAGCAATGCTGACTGGTTTTTAGATTTAGTACTGAAGAACATTCTCAAAAAAAGAAAAGGATTAAATGTTATTGTTAGGCCGGGCCCAGTGGCTCACCCCTGTAATCCCAGCACTTTGGGAGGCTGAGGTGGGTGGATCACGGGCTCAGGAGATCAGCCTGGCCAATATGGTGAAACACCGTCTCTACTAAAAAAAAAAAAAAAAAAAAAAAACAAACTATGCAGGCATGGTGGCACGCACCTGTTGTCCCAGCTGCTTGGGAGGATGAGTCAGGAGAATTGCTTGAACCCTGGAGGCGGAGGTTGCAGTAAGCTGAGATCATGTCACTGCACTCCAGCATGGGCGACAGAGCAAGACTCTGTCTCAAAAAAAAAAAGTTATTTTTAGCTTTGTTGACTGGTAGGGACTTTATGAAAAGATGTAACATAACATCCTGGGATGAAGCAGCAGCTGTGCTTGAGTCTGATTAGAACAGTGCTGTTAAGGGGTTCTTTGAGCCATGTTGAGGTTTCTCTAAAAATAGCTGGTGACAGAATTCAGGTACAGGTTAAATGTTGTACTGAATGTATTGGTAATTATTTGAAAGTAAAAGAGTATTTACCAAGCAAAAATAATAATGCTGAGGAATGTACCCAATTTGAATACAACCATTTTCACTATTTTATTCACTAAAGAAAAGCTCTGAAACTTAGTTAAGATGTAAAAGCAGGTTGTTATTTAAAATTAGCAAAGTGTTCTTCTTGGCCAAATTGTTGTTTGATGTTTAATGTCATAAATGCCAGGGCAGAGGTGATAGTTCAAGTAAGAAGGATGTGATTGAGCTGACTGACGACAGCTTTGACCAGAACGTTCTTGACAGCGAAGATGTTTGGATGGTTGAGTTCTATGCTCCTTGGTGTGGACACTGTAAAAAGTAAGTGACTTCTGCTAAGTAGTCTGTTCAGTCACAGTGTTCACAGTGCACTTGGTAGCTTATTTTGAAAGAGCTGAACTAGATAATAGATCATCACTAAGATCTCTTTCAGAAAAACTCTGACTCTAAGTGAGTATTAAACTTGACATTAGTGCCAAGAGCTTCTGCTCTCGTATTGCCAAAGATTAAGGGACTGGCTCATGTCCAGGCTTACGGATGGGAAGTGCATATGAAGGGTAGCATTGGATTTTTGGTAAAGCTACACACAAAATGTTCTCTAGGTGTGACATAACTGGGGATTGGGCAGAAATGCACAGATCAGTTAAAAGTATAGGCTGGGCGTTGTGGCTCACACCTGTAATCTTAGCACTTTTGGGAGGCCAAAGCAAGTGGATCATTTGAGGCCAGGAGTTTGAGACCAGCCTGGGCAACATAGCAAAGCCCTGTCTCTACTAAAAATACAAAAAAAATTAGCAGGGTGTGGTGATGTGCCCCTGTAGTCCCAGCTACTTAGGAGATTTACAAGAATCTCTTGAGTGCGGGAGGCAGAGGCTATAGTGAGCTGAGATCACACCACTGCACTCCATCCTGGATGACAGAATGAGACTTTGTCTCCAAAAAAAAAAAAAAAAAAAAGTTGGGGCTGCAAGTTTAAATGCAAGTATTTGTCCTGGTGAGGTGAATCACTTGAGGCCAGGAGTTCGAGACCAGCCTGGGCAACATGGGGAAATCCTATCCCTACTAAAAAATATAACAATTAACAGTGGATGGTGGCACACACCTGTAGTCCCAGCTACTTGGGAGGCTGAGATGGGAAGATCTCTTGAGCCCAGGAGGTTGAGGCTGCAGGGAGCCATGATTGCACCACTCCACTCCAGCCTGGGCAACAGAGAGGGACTGTGTCTCAAAAAAACAAAACCAGTATTTTTCTATAGCCTAGAGCCAGAGTGGGCTGCTGCAGCTTCAGAAGTAAAAGAGCAAACAAAAGGAAAAGTGAAACTGGCAGCTGTGGACGCTACAGTCAATCAGGTTCTAGCCTCCCGGTATGGGGTGAGTATATTTATAAGGCTCATTTCATTGTGAAATACGTGGTATTTCTTTACTTCTTCCAGTACTCCAGGCGTCCCTATGAGATAGGAAGGGAGATGTTTAAGCCATTTCGTGAATGAAAAGTTAAAGTCACTCTGTTGTCATAACTAACAGTCTGAAACTCAGGACTGTCGATTTCTTTCCCTTAATGTCACACTGCTTCTACTATGTACTTAAAATGAGGTTTCAGCTTGCTCAGGCTTATTCAGGTTGCTCATATGGCTGTTGTAAGTGCTCCATTTGTTCTAGAATAGATACTTTGTGTTAATTATATGCCAGGGCTTGAATATGATTGGGCTAAACTTCACAGTCAGACTGTTAAATCTCCCTGATTGATCATTGACTTCTGTGAGTCATTCCTTTGAAATCCATGCAGTCTGGGGAACAGTTTTGTTACATTAAATTATAAAGGCCAGGAGTGGTGGCTCATGCCTGTAATCTCAGCACTTTGGGAGGTGGAGGCGGGAGTTTAAGACCAGCCTGGCCAACAAAATATAGATATTAGCCGGATGTGGTGGTATGCGCCTGTAGTCCCAGCTGCTCGGGAGGCTGAGGTAGGGGACTCACTTGAACCCAGGAGGCAAAGGTTGCAGTGAGCTGAGATCATGCCACTGCACTCCAGCTGGGGTCTCCCACAGAGTGAGACTCCACCTAAAAAGAATTACCTGTAAGGAGGTTTTAGAAACCGTAAAGGTTGTTATTTTGTGTTAAATGTTAATTGGATTTTGTCCTCTGATTTTTTTTTTTAATAGATTAGAGGATTTCCTACAATCAAGATATTTCAGAAAGGCGAGTCTCCTGTGGATTATGACGGTGGGCGGACAAGATCTGACATAGTGTCCCGGGCCCTTGATTTGTTTTCTGATAACGCCCCACCTCCTGAGCTGCTTGAGGTAAACCGCTTCAACTGCTTGTAGTGCAGGAAGCTTTTCAGCTGCTAGTGAAGAAGGTTAAAGCAGTCGTGACACTGTCCATGTTCTGCCCTTTCCTTCTTGTTAAAAATACTCTTTAAAGTGGTGTATATACTTAGAAATGGGGAAAAAAATCTGATATATTGCTTTTCATAACTTTTAGCATTAGAATAATTATACCATGAACAGAAATACAAGCTTCTTAAGTGTGTTCAATCACTCTTGCTTATCATTCTCAAAATCGCACATTTACTGAGTACCTCATCATGTTACCGGCACTGTTCTGGTGTTCTTACGTAGGTTTTTAAATTTTAATTCTCACATGAACACTGAGAGGTAGTGTTTTTATCTCCATTTTACATATGGGGAAATCGAGGCACAGGGCCTCAAGTTTGTATAAACATATAATACATGTAAGTGTAATTTATTTAAACAAGTAAGTGGCAGAGCCAGGCTGTGTCCAGGCATTGTGATTTCAGAGACATGTATGTGTGCTATTCCCTCACCACCACCACAGGTTCCGCAGGCTTAAGAATCAGAAATCTCCTCTTACAGAACGTGCCTCTGGGTATTCCCATACAAGGAAGTAGTCATGGGAGAAATCTGTCTTTTTCATGAAAGCAACTGTGAAGTTCTTGTTTGCCAGCTTGCCTTTGGGTGTTGTATCATGCAGACTCCTGACCATCCCTTGTCTTCTGGGTCCCACAGATTATCAACGAGGACATTGCCAAGAGGACGTGTGAGGAGCACCAGCTGTGTGTTGTGGCTGTGCTGCCCCATATCCTTGATACTGGTAAGACAGACAGAAACGATTTCCCCTTAGCTGTTCTATGCTAAAGGCTCTCAGAATACTTCCTAAATAGGTTAATTTTATGGACTCCTTTATCTTTACCTTTAAAAACCTTTGTTTAAATTAGGAGCTGCAGGTAGAAATTCTTATCTGGAAGTTCTTCTGAAGTTGGCAGACAAATACAAAAAGAAAATGTGGGGGTAAGTTACGGAGCTTATTTTCTCAGGGTCATCTGAACAGGGAATGGAGCTTCCTGAGAGTGATTCGCTTGTGTTGCTGTAGGCTGTGTTTCCTCTGCTCTGTGGTGTTGGTTGGTTGGTTGGTTGGTTGGTTGGTTGGTTGGTTTTTTGACACGGAGTCTCACTCTGTTGCCCAGGCTGGAATGCAGTGGTGCAGTCTCAGCTTACTACAGCCTCCACCTCCTGGGTTCAATTAATTCTCCTGCCTCAGCCTCCCAAGTAGCTGGGATTACAGGCCCCCGCCACCACACCCAGCTCATTTTTGTATTTTTAGTAGACATTGGATGTCACCATGTTGGCTAGGCTGGTCTCAAAACTCCTGACCTCTAGTGATTCACCTGCCTCCACCTCCCAAAGTCCTGGGATTACAGGTATGAGCCACCGTACCCAGCCTGCTCTGCTATATGTATTTATTCAGGATATGAAAATATCACTGGGAGGAAAAGAAGGATGCAGGGCTGCCAGCACAGTGCATTTTTCTCATAGGAATCCTGTTTTCAATGGTGATTGGGGTCCCCAATTAGCAAGCACACACACAATGAGTAGTGCAGCTGAATTCCAATATGAGCTTGAAGGCTGGATGAGAAAGATGAAATAGAAGCATGTTTCCTTACCTGAGCAAGGACTGGATCTAGGCACATTTTCAAAACAGTCTTTCTCCTTCCTATTTATCTTTTTGCTTCTTCAGTATCTATTGCTTTCCCCACATACTTAGCGCCCCCTGCTGTCCCTCTCTCCGTGACCTTGCTCCTCCTCCATTAGTTCAGCAAATGTTTATTAGATGCCTGCAGAACACAGGAGCATGATTAATAACCCAAATGATATTGGTGGCATTTTAGGTAAAAAGGGAAAATCCATGTAGAAACTCACTTTTTGTTTTTTATTTATTTCTCATTCCATGAAATATCTGAAGCATGATCTTTTGTTCTCTAAGTTCTTCTAGTTGGATTGTAAGCAATTTAAAAGACATATTTGCCCTAAACACCAGTCTGGTTTTCTAGGTGGCTGTGGACAGAAGCTGGAGCCCAGTCTGAACTTGAGACCGCACTGGGGATTGGAGGGTTTGGGTACCCTGCCATGGCCGCCATCAATGCACGCAAGATGAAATTTGCGCTGCTAAAAGGCTCCTTCAGTGAGCAAGGCATTAATGAATTTCTCAGGTAATTTGTTTTCTTACGTTGTTTGTTTCATCTCTTTGGTTCTGTCATGGATTTTTATTTGAAACCAGGTATATATAAATATAATAAATGGAATAAATGGAATTTCAAATGCAGACTAATTCCAGAGAATTGTTTATGAATTAGAGTTTTTAAATTATCTCCCTGTTCATTCTTTTTCCATGGAATACTCTGCTTGCTGGATGAGGAGAATGCATTTCTGCCCTCAGGCCACTCTGTGTGCCCTTCCGTACATCTGTCCGTGGGCTCTTTCTTATTCTCATAAAGGTCTCATGGGCTAAAGGCATGAATGTGGTTTTCATTTCAGGACACTTGTTTTTGGAATGTAGTTATTTATTTGAAAATGGGTGTACTTAAGTTACTGCAGCAGTGCAAACATGATAGGTTCTCAGACTCTAAAACCAGTGTACAGGGCTCTCCATCCTGCTCTACTGTTCAGCTTACCTCATCATCTTTTAGGCATTACAAGGCATTGACCTAATGAGGTTTTCTTTGCCATTTTTGCTGTCGTCTGTGTTCATTTCTTAGTTGCTGTATAAAAAGAGATATTCAGCACACAAAAGGCAGTTCAGGGGCTTATGATGAATAATGGATACGAAGAATAGTGTGTGAAAGTGTGCAGTGTTCTTGCTGCCAGTCTTCCAATTGATGCAGAAGAGTGTGTGTGTGTGTGTGTGTGTGTGTGTGTGCGTGCGTGCGCGCGCGCACGCGCTGTGTAGAGACTGGGGCTCCAGAGTCAGGCACCTCAGTCACAGCTCTGCCTCCGGTAGTGAAGTGGGAAGAACTCCTGTGAGGTCAGCTTCTTTAGCTCGTGCCTGGGGACAGACCCTGGCTCCTTCCCTCTCAGCTTTCTCTCATAGTTCGTTAATATGATTATGGGGGTGTTTTCATAAAGAAGTTTGTGGGGTCGGGCACAGTGGCTCATGCCTGTAATTCCAACACTTTGGGAGGCTGAGGCAAGCGGATCACTTGAGGCCAGGAGTTTGAGACCAGCCTGGCCAACATGGTAAAACCTCATCCCTACTAAAAATATAAAAAATAAGCCAGGGGTGGTGGCGTGTGCCTGCAATCCCGGCTACTAGAGAGGCTGAGGCACAAGAATCACTTGAACCCAGGAGGTTGAAGTGACGCCACTGGCACTCCACCTTGGGCAACGGAGCACAACTTGGTCTCAGAAGGGAAAAAGAAGTTTGTGGACTGCTTAAGTTTCTGATTGTCACAGAGTAGTGATTTATTAAATCATGAAATCAGAATTATTAAATATATCTAATATTTTTTTCTAATACTAGGCTTGCTTATTTTAGCCCACTGGTGCCAGCACGTTAGATTGTTAGTCTAGCTCCATTATTCTGAGTTGTTTGGTGCACTCTAAATATTTGTGCCTACAGTATTTCTAGCTTTGGTTTCCCAACAGCCACATTATACCAGCTCTGGTGTTTTCAATTACTGATGTTAACGCACATACGCAAACTGCTCCCTCCCAGCCCGCTGGAACCATCGTCTCACTGCTGACGCACTCACTCTGTACAGGTTCACAGCAGTCTTAGAAGAAACTCACAGGCAGCACATGTTCTAGATCAACTTTGATAATTATTTATGTACTTAATTCATTTTTCAGCAAATACGCTTTTTATTTATTTTTGAGATGGAGTCTCTGTCAGCAGACTGGAGTGCAGTGCTACAATCTCGGCTCACTGCAACCTCTGCCTCCTGGGTTCAGGCAACTCTCCTGCCTCAACCTCCCAAATAGCTGGGACTACAGGTGCATACCACCGCGCCCAGCTAATTTTTGTATTTTTAGTAGAGACTGGGTTTCACCATGTTGGCCAGGATGGTCTCGATCTCTCGACCTCGTGATTCACCCACCTCGGCCTCCCAAAGTGCTGGGATTACTGGCGTGAGCCACCGCTCCCAGCCTTACTCTGCTGTTTTTAAAAACTTGTTGGTAGCAACTGACTTTATCTGATGCAGAGGGCTTAGTCGGGATGTTTAATCTGGCTGTAATGTTGTCCATGATTCAAAAGATGTTGTTCTCAAGCTGTGCAAGAGGCAAGAAATGCCTCTACATAAACAGAGTAGGCAGGCTGTTATTTTTAAATGTTTGTTCTGCACCAGCAGTCCATTGTAAATGTGTGTGTATTCTGGTTATTTTTCCCTAAGGGAGCTCTCTTTTGGGCGTGGCTCCACGGCACCTGTAGGAGGCGGGGCTTTCCCTAGCATCGTTGAGAAAGAGCCTTGGGATGGCAGGGATGGCGAGGTGAGTGCGTGGGAGAGAGGCTGTGCGGGCAGCAGCCCTGGTTTACTCTCGAGCCTGTGCATCTCTGCACCTGGAGTCAAGTCCTTTCCATCAGACCTCCCCTTTGGTGTACCCGTGGGCCTTTTAAGAGGTTCTTCTCTGAGGACCCTTCATCTTCCTTATCACAAGTTTAAGTGCTGCATGGCATTTGATATTCTTGACAGACAGCCAAGATACATTTCAGCAGTAAGGTTGCTTTCCCGGTTATTACCCTCAAAGCAACCATTTAACCTGGAATTCATTTACTTTATCTTAGAAAAATGCAAAATTATAGCTTTGAAACTAGCACTTATTTCTGTACTGTTGTGTCCCACCCTCCTCAAAAGTACAAGTTCAATGGCTTTCAGTGTTAAAGTGGTGAGTGATGCTGTTGCAATGTTTTATCCAAGTTCTTAGCTTTTCTATCCACATAATCATAGGTACGAAGGTCAAGGCAGGAGCCAGCCGGAGGAGAACCTGGTTTGTAAGAGGAGTAGGTCTAGAGAGTTGCTCTTCTGTAAAATGAGATGTTGGCCTTCCAGGGTGTCCCCTTCTGCAGATCTAACCATGGATTTCTGTCTCCCAGCTTCCCGTGGAGGATGACATTGACCTCAGTGATGTGGAGCTCGATGACTTAGGGAAAGATGAGTTGTGAGAGCCTCAGCAGAGGCTTCAGACCATTTTCTTTTCTTGGGAGCCAGCGGTTTTTTTCCAGCAGTGAAGGAACATTCTCTACAATCAGATGACTCTACCAGTGGCCTTTTAAACCAAGAAGTAGTACTTGATTGGTCATTTGAAAACACTGCAACAGTGAACTTTTGCATCCCAAGAAAACATTGAAAAATTCTATGAATTGTTATAGCCGGTGAATTGTATCGTATTCTGTCACACAATATTTTGAAGAGTACTCGGCTGTCGAAACATTTTTCCTCTCTCTGACTGCTGCTTGAATGTTCTTGGAGGCTGTTTCTTATGTGTAGGTTTTTTAATGTGATTCCTTCATTTGATTATTAATGGCTTTTTCCATTAAAGAATAAAATATTTTGGACAATGCCAATAAATGTATGAAATTAGTATCCATAGGCTAAATTAAGAGATGGTTAGCAGTAAATTACTATTTTGAAGTGATACACTGATGTCTTTCCTCCCCATCAACTTTTTTAAACAAAAAACAAGACCTTTGGTTCAGATGGTGCCATCGATGCCTACCACAGCGTGGAACCTGGGCCCAGTGAGAACTGCAATTTCCTGCCCACTGTTCTGTCTTTGGGCCATCTCTAGTGATTATCATTACTAGGGAATCTAGCTGGTTATACAGTTCAAGGCTTTCTATGTTGTTATGAACCTTAAAATAGCCATTAAGACGTGAAATACAGCAGCAGGTTACCAATTTATAGGTATATCATTTATGTAAAACATTCAGAAAAATGAAATTTTGAATTTGTTAGAACATTCAAAGGACTTGAGAGCATTTTATTGTAACTTAAAAAAAAAATAAATACAACTGTCACTAACTTTTGTGAGCAATTTCTCTGAAAAAAATCTTAGTTCTATAAGACATGTGAGGCATTCTCTGGCTAAAGGAAAGAGGTGGCTGTAACAGTCTGCACGAACATGAGACAGGTGCCAGCTGGCCTTTCTAGTCAAGAAGACTAAGGTCGATATGGAAGTAGACATAAGGAAAATAGTCTTGATTACTGAGTTGCAGTCCCGGGATCTCCACAGATGCCTAGAAAAGAAGACATGGCAGTGTTCTAGGTGCATAAACTAGTTTCCTGTCTTACCGTTTGATTTTTGAGGAAGTTCTCCAGGCACTGACTGTATTCTGCTCTGCATAGCTGTGGCCCACCCGCTCCAGCCCAGCCCTTGCTGTGCAAGGGGTGTATGACATGTAGATGTTCGTAACAGGCTGGCAACTACCGTTTTTTTCCCTTGAGACAGAGTCTCTCCAGGTTGGAATGCCGTGGCATGATCTCAGCTCACTGCAACCTACATCTCCTGGGTTCAAGCAGTTTTCCTACCTCAGACTCCAAGTAGCTTGGATTACAGGCATATGATACTACTAATTTTTTTTAGTAGAGATAGGGTCTCACCATGTTGGCTAGGCTGGTCCCAAACCGTTGACCTCAAGTGATCCTCCTGCCTCCCAAAGTGCTGGGACTATGGGCAGATACCAGTTTTTTTGCAGGCAGGGGGTAGGGGCTTGAGACAAAGTTTCACTCATTACCCAGGCTAGAGTGCAGTGGGGCTACCTCAGCTCACTGCAACCTCTGCCTCCCAGGTTCAAGCGATTCTCCTGCCTCGGCCTCCCGAGTAGCTGGGATTACAGGCATGTGCCAGCACACCTGGCTAATTTTGTATTCTTAGTAGAGACAGTTTCTCCATGTTGGTCAGGCTGATCTTGAACGCCCGACCTCAGGTGATCCACCCACCTTGGCCTCCGAAAGTGAAGTGCTGGAATTACAGGCATGAGCAACTGTGCCTGGCCAGATACCAGTGTTTTGAAAGTATCTCCCTTTCTACAATAAGACACTGACCTTAATACAGAAATGCTGTTTCAGGCCAGGCATGGTGGCTCACGCCTGTAGTCCCAGCACTTTGGGAGGCCAAGGCGGGCAGATCATGAGATCAGGAGTTCGAGACCAGCCTGACCAACATGGTGAAACCCTGTCTCTACTAAAAATACAAAAACTTAGCCAGGCATGGTGGTGCATGCCTATAATCCTAGCTACTCAGGAGGCTGAGGCAGAAGAATCACTTGAACCTGGGAGGCAGAGGTTGCAGTGAATCAAGATCACGCTACTGCACTCCAGCCTGGGCCACAAAAGCCAAACTCTGTCTCAAAAAAAAAAAAAAAGCCACCATTTCTAGATACCTACATCCAGTATACTTGTAGCAGCTACTTCATCCAGGTGTCGGAAGACAGAGTTTAGAACCTCCCGTAAACGTTTGGCGGATGACTTCTTTTGTGGCTGCAGGAGCACTGCCTGGAAGTTCACTGGTAGCCCATACCTTTCCAGATAGACAACATGTGTCAGTTACTACTACAAATGCAAACGCGCATAGAAGGAATCTGACGAGACGACGTACATTCCAAGGCTGAAAAGCTTCAACCAACACAGCTTCGTAAAGTCAAACTTAAGCGAAAGACCTAGTGCAATGACGTGATCTCGGCTCACTGCAGCCTCTGCGTCTGGGGTTCAACCAATTCTGCCTCAGCCTCCCGAGTAGCTGGGATTACAGCACCTGCCACCACCACACCGGGCTAATTTTTGTATTTTTAGTAGAGGTGGGGTTTCTCCATGTCAGGCTGATCTCAAACTCCTGATCTTAAGTGATCCACCCACCTCAGCCACTCAAAGTGCTGGGATTACAGGCGTGAACCACCGCACCCAGCCATAAGCTTTTATTTTCAGTGTCCGTAAATTATCCCCTGGTTCCCAACCTTCCTGATCCTCATTTGGTAACATGAGTTTTGAAATCCTGGGCTTTCCCGTTGGGCCTCAGAAAGGTGAGGGAAGCCTGAATGCACAAAGAGGCTGCTGGGAAGCACACACACATCCACTCTCACCCACCAGGCACAAGACCGACCTGGTGGTACCACCTTTACCTCCCAAGAGCCAAGTGCCACAGAGGCTGGAGGTGTTACCAGGGAGGACTGTGGCACCTGGGTAGATAACAAGCAAGGGGAACGGCCCAGTTGGTCACCCTCATTTCTTTAGTGCGTCTCTGGTCCTCAGAGCTCTGGTGTCACCCAGGGGAAATGAGCAGAGAGGCTACAGCACTTAGTGGAGAGCCCCTTACCCTGTCGCCTTCCCTCCTGCACTCCCTGACCCAACTCCCAGTGCTGTAAACAAGCACAACATCCTTGGCTTCACCAAATAATTCCACCTTCCCTGGGGGATGACCAGAATGCTTTCCCAGAGGGCAGATAGTAGCCAGTCCCAGGCCCCAAGCCCCGGCATTCTAAGGGATGGAGTTCTAGCCCTCACTCTGCTGCCTGGATGCAGATGCTCCCCTTTCCTGCCCTGCTTTGTTGTCTTGCAACCTCGTGGTTCCACCAGTGTCATTACCAAATTGCCCTGGAGGTTATCTGTCACCCAGAAGGAGGACTGTCCTTTTAAAGCGCTCCTCCCTCAGCAGCCTGGCTTGAGGGAGAGGCCTGCCTCTGTTGTGCTCCTAGGTCCCTAACAGACATGCTCTCTAGCCCCTGACCCTTCCTCAGCCTCTGGGCTCTTCTGACCCTCCCAGCCCTGTCCCATCTCTGGCACCCTTGCTGCTAATAATGCCTTCTCCGTTCTGCCCAGAACAGAGCCCCATGCCAAGCATGGTGGCTCACCCCTGTTATCCCAGCACTTTGTGGGGCCAAGGCAGGCTGGATCACCTGAGTTTGAGACCAGCCTGGCCACCATGGTGAAACGCTGTCACTACTAAAAATGGAAAAATTAGCCAGGTGTGGTGGTGCGCACCTATAATCCCAGCTACTAGGGAAGGCTGAGGCAGGAGAATTGCTTGAACCCGGGAAGCGGAGGTTGCAGTGAGCCGAGATTGTGCCACTGCACTCCAGCCTGGAGGACAGAGCAAGAGTCCTTCTCAAAAAAATAAGACCATAGGAGTGGCTGCTGGTCCCCCTCATTCTCCTTAATGCCCGCCCCATGCCAAGAACTAACAGGAGGCTTATGGCAACAGCCAGGCTGGTGAGGCTGGACCAGTGGAAGAGAGGCGGAGTGGACCAGGCCTGTCGGGTGCAGCGGCAGGGGACTCCAAACTGACCCTGAAGTTTGGGGTCTGATGAGGGGAAAGAAGAGGAGGCCACTGGCAGAAAACAGGGAAGCAAAGGAAGCTGTGCAGGAGGGGAGATGAGACGGATACCCAGGTAAGGCCTATGGCAGATGAATGGCAGGACCTGGAGACCAGGAAACATGGGCAGGAAAACGAGGGAGAGTAGGGGACAGCAGGGAAGGGTGAGGAGCTCTTCGGTGCAGGCGAGGAAGGGGTCCGGGAGGTCAGACAGAGGGTCCTGGGGGCCGGAGGAGCCCAGGAGGCTGCAGGTCAGAGCAGCAGGCGATGCGCAACACTCCGTAACAGGGGAGGCAGTCACACGGCAAGAAAGCGGGCTGCAAAGGCATTTCCTGGCTGATTCCACTGTCATAAAAATCTGTAAGAATTATGTGCATCTGTACATAAAAACCAACAAACCCTACACCTAGAGGGACACCGACTTGCACTTCAGCAGTGTTCTCTCCTGGTGGTAAGATTATAGGAGTTTTTATTCCCTCTGCTTACCTAGAGTTGCCAGATTGCCCACAGGGAAGTAATTTTTTTTGTTTTTTGAGCTGGAGTTTCACTCTCGTTGCCCAGGCTGGAGTGCAGTGGTGCGATCTTGGCTCACTGCAAACTCTGCCTCCTAAGCTCAAGTGATCCTCCCACCTCAGCCTCCCAAGTAGCCAGTACTACAGGCCTGTACCACCAGACCAGCTAATTTACGGGGTTCACCATGCTGGCCAGGCTGGTCTTGAACTTCTGACCTTGGCCTCCCAAAGTACTGGGATTATATGGGTGAGCCACTGCACCCAGCCTGCCTAATATTTAAAAAAATAGGCCAAGCACAGTGGCTCATGCCTGTAATCCCAGCACTTTGGGAGGCCGAAGGGGGCGGGGGGGAGGGGGATCACCTGAGGTGAGGAGTTCGAGACCAGCCTGACCAACATGGAGAAACCCCATCTCTACTAAAAATACAAAATTAGCCGGGCGTGGTGGCACATGCCTGTAATCACATCTGCTAGGGAGGCTGAGGCAGGAGAATCACTTGAACCTGAAAGGTGGAGGTTGCCGTGAGCTGAGATCGTGCCATTGCGCTGTAGCCTGGCCAACAAAAGTGAAACTTTCAATATATTAGGTAACATTAGCTTTGTTGTTGTTGGTTTGGTTTTCTCTCTGGGCTGCTTTGACGGGTGGGCTTTCCAGGCTGAGGACAGAGGCAGCCCGAAAACCCCTTCCAGAGCCACTGGGCCCCTGCAGGCATCACGAGGGTGGGGACAGAAGCCAGCCAGAGGGTCCACAAGGGCATGCCAGTGGGGCAGCCAGGGAGAACCCGGATGACACTCGCCCCCAGTGTGGCAGCAATGGAGGGACCAGACAGCAGGGGACGCAGGGCTGAGGGGAGGGTATATTTGACTTGGAATTTAGCATGCTGCCAAAAGCCACGGGCACAGAAAGAAGAGGGTGGGAGGGTGGAGAGAAGGCAGGAGCTGGGGTGCCCCGATAGCTCCCCCAGGCCCTGCCCACCCTCAGGACATGCCTTCCAGGGCATCGCTGCCACGCACCTGAGCACGGACTCCACGAACACTCTCAGGGCCTTGATGTGGATCCAGGCAATGAAGGCTTCGCTGAAGTTCACCTTGAGCCAGCGCAGCAGGGGGCCCTGCAGAGACGGTAGAGACAGGTGAGCCCTCCTGGCCGCCCCGCCCAACGCAGTCAACAAAGAACTTGGGTTTTGACAGAGCGCCCCCGGGTGGAGAAGAAGTGCCCAGGAGCAGGCAGAAGCAGAGTCAGGCGGACCAGCCCTGGGTCAGGCTCAGGACCATGAGGTCCAGGGCGCCTGGAGCCGGGGAAGCTCAGCGAGCCAGCCACCGGCACATGCACGGGGACACCACAGACCACAGCACAGGAAGCTGGGCAGCCCCTGACCTCAGGATGTTCAGCAGGCGGCCAGGGGCTCCGCCTGACACTGCACAGCCAGGGAGC
Organism: Callithrix jacchus; assembly: GCF_049354715.1. Taxonomy (NCBI): domain Eukaryota; kingdom Metazoa; phylum Chordata; class Mammalia; order Primates; family Cebidae; genus Callithrix; species Callithrix jacchus. The sequence continues at coordinate 104,225,114 of NC_133515.1, forward strand.
CCACCTTCCTGAAGGCTCTGGCCCCAGGATCCTGGGACCATCCACAGCAGCTGACTCCAGGGGCACCTCACAGCCCCACGTCATGTGGCTACATCAGCGGCCACTGATGCTGGTGTGGCAGGTCCTCCCGGGAGCTCAGAGTCTAGGAGCAAGAGCTCTGAGCCCCTGCCTGACACTGCAAGTGCCCACAAAGTCAGGGGTGGGTCCAGCCAGGGCAGCCGAGGGAGGAGAGCTGAGCGGCCAACCACCACCAGGTCCTGCCCGTCCCAGCTCCAGCCACCTCCAGCCAGGGGCCCAGGGAGAGGCGCCCTGGCAGACAAGCACCCTTCACTGCTGGCGGATTAGGAGGAAGGCATGATTCTGGGCTCCTCAAATTTAAGACCTCGAAAGCCATGTGAGAGAACAGAAAATGCAAAGATTCATTTTCTCAGAAGGTGCCTGAGCTGGCGAGGAGGCGCAAGCCAGGGACCCCCGGCTTCCCGGGGCGTTGCTTACCTCACCCTCGCCCTCACTCTCTCTCTCTCTGTCGCTCTGCCCCGCAGCGGGCCTATCGGGGTTACCTAGCGGGGTTACCTTAACCTTGTGGTCCGGGAAGGTGGATGATCCCTTTTTAAGAGCAACACAGGAAGTTTGCTAAAGGCACAGAAATGATTTATTAATCTTTCAGCAAAACATTCATCACAAACAAATAAATCATTCTCATCACCTGAAAGGCACACGAGAACAAGCTCAGGAATTCAGGCCCACCCTCGGGACTCGCTCTGGGCTGGACTAGAGATGTGGCAGGTGCCCACCGGGCTCCCGGAGTGGCAAAGGCGGAGGGAGGGGCAGCGTTAACGTCTTTCAGTTCTGGATTCCAAGCAGGGAGCCAATCTCTGGCAGAGGGGTCAGTCCCTGTGCTTGGGCTCGACCAGGACCCCCACTGCCGGCTGACCAGGATGGCGCTAGGAGGCGTCAGTGGAAACGCTGTCTGTACTCTGTCAAGGAGTCTCCACCATACCCACCACAGATGCCCTCCTGACATTTGGGGGACCCCTCGGTGCGTAGAGTGTAGGAGATGAGTTGGGCGTGCAGTTAAGACACTCACCCATTCCCATTCTGTCTCTGCAAACAGGTGGGAAACACTGGGAAATCCCACTCTGCTCTCAAAATACACTCAAACCCAGGGCCTGCACTGTCCCTCTGGTTAACAAGTGACAAAAAGGATGCCAGACTCTTGGTCATGAACTTCCAGATAGGCCAGAGGGGGCCAGATTCTTAGGAGGCCAGTGGGGCTGACCCAAGCTGAGAGTGCCTCCACCTCCCACCCACAGAGACCCTGGCAGGGCCCCCAGGGCAGTGTGGGTGAAGGCTAGGCCATGGAAAATTACGCCAGCTGGCAACCTGAGCCCCACGTGGCAGGTGGCAGGCTGTGTCACCCTGTTCCCCAGGGGTCTGGCAGGCCTGGGCCAGTGCCCAGGAGGGTGCCAAAGGCCCTACTTCGCCACCTGTCCCCCACCCAGCAGGGCCTCCCATTGTGGAGGCTGCCATGGTCTAGCCCCCATCCAGATAAACTGTGCAGGGGGGTGGGGCCAGGTCTGAAGTGAACTGGGAAAAAGCCCAACTAGAGAGAACGGCCCGGGCACGCCCAGGTTATGAGGGTTTCAGGTGAGCTGAGGCTAAGGAAGAAAACACTGTGGAGCTCAGCTTTGACTGGGGAAAATCTCTCCTGCCTGGTATCTGGGTCTGTGGGCCCTGCTCTGAGAACAGGAGCACCCAAAGGTCCCCAGCTCCAGCTTGGCCCCTCATCCTCAAGAAGGGACACCCTCCCCACAGGCTCAGCCACAGCCCAGAGCCTCTGGTTCTGAGGCGTGTCTCACTTGCTATGCACACACATGTCCACACACATGCACGCGCACAGGCACACACATGCACACACATACACGCACGCACACACGTGTGAGCATCCTGTGCTTCTATTTCTGGGACAGGAGTGAAAAATCCCTATATGAACTTTTATATTATCAGCTGTTGTCTCCTTCCTAAGGGGAGGTCCAAGAACCCCACTATGGGGGCTCCATGGCTGGGCTCACTCATGAGGGGTGGCTGCTTATCTGCAGTCCCTGCGCGAGAAGGTCGCTGGCAGGCCAAGTCCCCAAGAGCCTGGAGCACACACTTGGTGATGCAGGCATCGGAGCACTCCCAGCCTGCCACGGCCAGTGCTCCTTCCTACGGAGGTCCTCACAGCGCTGCGCTCACAGCAACTTTCCCCCAAAGACCTCAAGGATGTTCTACTCCTTCCTCCCGCCCGTCTCTGGAGGCTAGCTTGGAAGGTGCTCCACAGAAACCTCTCTGGTGGGCATGGGAAAGAAGGGGCCCAAAAGCATCCCACCCAGACAGGCTTCTTCCAAGTTGCCTGGCTTAGCCCAGCACGGCAGCGGGAGGACCTGAGTGTGGAAGGCGCCCTCCTCACAGGGCCCTGGAGTGACCCTCCCAAGGCTCTCCTGCTCACATTTCAAATCAAGCATCTGGTTTTGCTCCCTGGAGAGCTAAGCTGTCCTCCTACATGAAGGGCTTCTCAGTGGCTGTGGTCGGAAGTCTCCAGATAAGCACCCACTCCGTGCTAAGAACACGGGAAGTAAATACAGGGGCCAGCGGCGCCCTGGAAACCTCGCACTGCAATCTCCAAGGCCCGGCGCTGCCCACCCTGCGCACAGATGCACCCGCTTGGAGCCCCCGTGCCTTGCTCAGTCCCAGGAAGGCTGGGCAAGGTCCTCTAGCCAGTTGCCTCTCAGCCTCAGTTTCTCATCCATTCTGTGGAGCCAGCAACCCTTCCCTGGCAGGGCAGTGCTCAGGACGGTGAGAACGTATGTGGAACATGTGGCTCAGGTGGACCCCCAGCTCCACCGCCTGGGATCCTTTGTGTGAGCACTGCCCCTCCCCTCCAGGACCCCCTCAGGCATCCCATGAGAACAGATAGTGGGTCCCCACAGTGTGAGCCCAGGGGACTGGGGACAGTGAGAGGGAGAGCAGGAGACTTGGAAGGACTCTTCTATCCCCAGGCCACTGGCGGGGGAGGGGCCACTCAATCACATACTCACATACTGTTGCTTCTTATCAGACAGCAATCGGGCCATCTCCTCCCTTTCCCTTTTAATTTCTTTCTCATCATAGTAAAATTCACGAACAGTGAACCTTAAAGCAAGCAAACCATGGGCTTTCACTCAGACGCTTTCCAGAGGGGCAGAGAACCCCCGACCCCTGCAACGGGAGATGGAGCAAATCTGGAGAACCCTTACTTGTTTTCTCTGGCTTTGCTTTTGAAATCTTCAATCACTTTTCGAAACAGAGTCACAGTGAAAAGGCCGCCCTCCTTGTCCTCAGTAATGAGTCTGTTGGAGAGAAGCATCTGCTGGCTGGACTCCGCCTGGCCCTGTGTGGGAGCAGGGCTCAGGGGCCCCCAGGCCTGGTGGCCTGTACTTGGGGCTCCTGGCATCAGCTGACGGCTGGGAAACCCAGGGCACACCCTGTGATTTCGTAACCTCTGGCTGGCTGCCCCTCCTTCCTGTCCCTTCCACACTCCTCCAGGCTAAGGCCTCAGAGGGCCTTGGGGTCCAGGGGGTGCAGAGGCCTGGGCTTTGGCTCCCACTCATCAAATGCCTGAGCAACCAAGCCCTCCTGGGGCTCTGTCACTGCAGCTGGCACGGGGTGTCCCTGGCTCTGATGTGCTGTGGTTATAGTGAAACAGGGTGGTGGAAACCATCTTACAAGGTCCATTTCACTTCCAATGTCACAAAGTCCTAATGGGACACAGCTTCCCAAGCACATCTCAACATAGGTCCACTGGGGCCACTGCCTCTAGCAACTTGGGAATTCTTGGGGCCAGGGGTCTAAGCTCTCTGAGTTCTATTGGCCAGAAGATGGGAAGTGGGAGCCCTCAGGCCCAGGCAGGATCTCACGGGGTCCCCCTTCCTTTCTCTGAGCCGCATCCACAGGGGCTGCCCCCAGGCTCCAGGTATTTCCAGAGTTATCTGTGCAGGCTCTCAGGTGCCCTGTGACAACGAAGGGCCTGAGGCTCTGGTCTGGGAGGCCAGGCCATGGACCAAGGCAGCCGGTCCTGGCAAGGATCCCGGTGCTTGGCATTTAAGAGCAGTGACTGCTTCTGCCAGCTTCCAGGGCTGGCTCCTCTGCTCCGGAGCCTTGCTCCTCTTCCCTACCTTCCCTGTGACCTCGGGCTGTGACTATCCTGTTCCTTGCAACCTTCAATTTAGATCCCGATTGCCGTCTCATAGCCCTGGGAGAGCCCCTCCCCAGCAGGGGCCCCAGGGCAGAGACCTTACAGCAGGAGTTGTGTGTGTGGGAAATCAGATGAACAGGCTGGCTGCCTGATGCATGTTCTAAAATCTCTTCAAATTACAAACCATCTCAGCCATACAAAAAGGTATAGAGGAAAACAAGTACCAGGCTGGGTGCGGTGGCTCACATCTGTAATCCCAATACTTTGGGAGGCTGAGGCAGGCGGACCACCTGAGGTCAGGAGTTCGAGACCAGCCTGACCAACAGGGTAAAACCCCATCTCTACCAAAAATACAAAAATTAGCCAACCATGATAGTGCATGCCTATAATCCCAGCTACTCAGGAGGCCGAGGTAGGAGAATTGCTTAAACACAGGAGGCTGCCATACCACCGATTTGATAATGGAAACAAAAAAAATAAATAAATAAAAATAAACCCGGGAGGTGGAGACTGCAGTGAGCTGAGATCACACCACTGCACTCCACCCTGGGCAACAGAGCGAGACTCCATCTCAAAAAAAGGAAAACACATTCCTTTGGATCAGCCACCCAAAAACCAAAGGTCCAGCAGGTGAAAGCTCACGTCCCCCTATCCCACTATGTGCCACTCACTCCATCCTGAGCCACCACCATCCTGAGTGTGGCCTTCCTCCCCATGGCCTATCCCTGCAATTCCCTTCACACCCGTGTGTACTGAGTCATATCCATTTCAGACCCTCTGCTCCTCTGCAGCTGTCTCTCCGCTTCCTCCCTGCTGATGCCCAGAGCCCAGCACCCTTCCTTCCTCGCCGGGCAGTGTCCCATGATGGACACAGTTTGTAACCTGCTCTCCTGTCACTCTAACAGGGCCCACTGGCCACTCCTGCTCTGGCCCCTGCAGGACACATGCTAAGTCTGCTTTCCCTCCCACCTCCCGCTGTGGCTGTTCACTGGGCAGCCACTCAGGCCAGGGCTGGCTTCCCCCTCCACCAGGGAAGAAATGATGCTGAGCTGAGAATGCAGCCATAATGCAGCAGAGAGCAACAGCACAGAGAAGATGCTAGGCCAGGCGGTGCCAGGGCAGCCTTCCCAGGGCAGAGGCAGGGAAGTGGAGTTTTGAAAGAGGAAGGACTCTAGCATGTGACAATGTGTGTGACCCTAACAGAATTCTAGGCCAAGGGACAGGAGAGGGCCCAGGTGTGGAGGGCTCGGGGGCTCATACCCTTGGGCCATGTTTGGTGGCTGGCTGCCCTGAAGCACCCACATGCCCCCCAGGGGACCTGGGGCCAAGCTGTGGTCTCACTTACTTGGTCGATCGAGGGACCACCATGTCTGAGAGAGATTCGTAGGTTTTTTGCCATTGTGAGTAGTTTGGTCTGCAAGAACACAGAATGGTTCTGTGATTTTTGGCTGAAAAAGCTCTTGGGAGTCCCAAGTGCTCAGGAAGCTGCACACCCCTTTTCCTGAGGCCCTGAAGGTGAGCAGGGCTGGGGTCAGAGGGAGCCCTAATCTCCGGAGGCCCTGCTGTGCCCATGGGGAATCCCTGCCCAGCCTCCCCAGGGTACCCACAGAAGTCCCTTTGTGAAGAGCTGTGGTTACAGTTGGCGCTCACTAATAACCATCTAATCTGGGCTCCGTGTGACCTTGGACAAGCTAAGCGACCTCTCCAGCCTCAGGACAATGGGAATCACCAGAGACACCAACGGGCCACCTTCCTCTCCACTGGGCAGGGGCAGTAAGTTCCCTTCTGCGATCGCCAGCACAGGCTGAGACACTCATTCTCCCAGCAGCACTCACTTGGGGACAATGACCAGAAGCGTGACGAGATACTCAGAATCCAGCACGAAGTCCTCTTTGTTCACAATATCGCTCAGTGTCCGGGTGAAGAGGTTCCCCCTAAAAGGCAGGTGGAACAAAGGGCGTGAAAGGTGTGAGCAGAAAGGGATATGGTGACCCCCACAGACACCCACACCCAGGTGCTGGGGCCAGAGGCAGTTCTCAGGGGCTGTGGGCCCTGGGGTTGCTGGGGCCTAGGAGAACACAGCAATTCTCAGAAATGATTGTTCCCCGCAACCCCAGTGCCCAGTGCCCCAAACTCTGTGCTGGGCCCACAGCTGCTGCCTCCTTCCCTCTAGGGACAGGGAGGCTGGCAGGGCATTAGGTGCTATCACCCGTCGCCCAGGGGCTGCTGAATCCAACACCTCAGTGACCTGCCCTGCCCCAGTGCCTGCCACAGCTGCTACAGGAGGGGGGCCTCGGGTGGCAGGCAGCTAAAGCTACTCAAGTGTCAACACAATGGGCAGCTCTCAGAGCTGTGTGAACCATCACGATAGAGCTCTGTGTCACATTACACGCCTCCCAGGCCAGCAGCCCGGAGACACTCACCTGAAATAGCTTCTTACATGCCCAGTGGATCTGGGCTGAGTGGAGAGCATGGTATTATTAGCACATGGATCAAAGCTATCGGATCAGTAAATGGGCCAAGATCAAGCTACCCAGGCCATATGGGGCGTCCACACAGGGGCCGTGATGCGGCCACAGCGCTTCTCTGGAAATCGCTCTCTGGCGTTGAGCCATTGCCAAAGCTTTAAAGGCAACGGTAAATACCCTCCTCGGGAGCCCACGTGCCTTCTTTGCTGTCCCCTGCCTGAACATCACTGAACAGCTCCGTGGCCATGGATAAAGCCCAGAGGTTCCTAGCGTGCTAGCACCGAACACACTACCCTCACACTGTCCCACCCGTCTCCCTGGCTGACCTCTGAACCCCAAACATAAACCCAACTTTCCACGTGTGTTTGTTGAATGAGTAACAGTGAGCCCTGCAAGTGCAGAAATTGTATTGTATTCTGCATTGTATCTTTAGCGTCTAGCATCCGGCCTGAGGGCACGGTGCACACTTGATACATGTACAACGAAAGAAGAAAAGAGCGCAGAGGAGGGAGTGACTTTCATCCTTCTTCGCATGCCGCCCTCCTATACTTGGCATATGCGCTCAGTCAATCAAAGTCACAGTGAATCAATGAATGATCAGCGGATGAAGGAACCTCACCAGCTGAGTGAAGAGGCTGGACCAGATGTCTGCTCAAGTCCCAAACAGCCCACCATGGGGTGACAGCCCCATGGCCCGCAGGCTCCAAGCCAGGACAGACGTATGACCCATCCCCGTTTAGGGCTCTCTGCCCTGGCACCAGTCTCTGTCCCATCCTTTGGAGCTCATGCCCACTCACTTCTGACACGAAGCCAGGCATCCAACAGCAAGGGCTTCTATTAAAGTGAGTCCTTCATCTGTGGTTTCTAACTTTCTTTCCACTATGTACCATTTTCTTTTTTCACAAAAAGACAGCTGGCCCAGTGACCTGAGAAGCGGAATGTGGAAGTGGGGTACCTCCCAGGTGAATTCTCTTTGCTTACAGTGGTGAGCCTCAGAGGGAGGGCAGCTGGTTCGGGCTCCCTGTCCACTTCCCTCCTCTGGAGTTAGGGTCCAAGTGTAGGCATCAAATTAAAAACTCTGCAATCGACCAGGGTCCTTAGAGAACCGCCAACAGCATCAGATCCAAAGTCTGGGGGACTGGGCTGCTCCTCCATGCCACCCCCACCCTGTTCAGGAACAGCCTCCCCAGGAGGAGCTCACCCAGTGTGTGCCTGCGTGTGTGAGTGCGTGCGTGTGTGTGTGTGTGTGTCTTTTTTTTGAGAGAGAATCTCACTCTGTTGCCCAGGCTGGAATGCAGTGATGATCTTGGCTCACTGCAACCTCTGTCTCCCGAGTTCCAGTGATTCTCATGCCTCAGCCTCCCAAATAGCTGGGATTATGGGTGCCCTCCACCACACCCAGTTACTTTTTGTATTTTTAGTAGAGATGGGGCTTCACCATTTTGGCCAGGCTGGTCTCAAACTCTTTACTTCAGGTGATCCACCCGCCTCAGCCTCCCAAACTGCTGAGATTACAGGCGAAAGCCACTGCACCTAGCTACCTGGCTTCTCTTACATACCTCCAACAGGACACTCACTACCTCCCAACGGTCCCTGCCACCATGTCACTGAGCTTATACTTTTCTGTGGCACTGCCACCATCCTGGTGACTGTTCTGTCTGCTGAGCCCACTCCCTCTCCCACACAGTTGCCCTTCAGATGGGTGGAGAAGGCACTTGAGTCCCTGAGTCTGCTCTGCTCTGGGCCACAGAGCCCAGTAACTCCCTGCCTTTTGCAAAGGGCTGTGCTGTGACATCCCAGTCCCCTGTCACCCCCAGTGGGCCCTCTGTGCAGCCTCCACAGGGGAGGACTGGGGGCAACATCCCAGGCACCCTGGAGGAGCCAGGAGAGGGAAGCATGCAGGTGGTGAGCAGCATCGCCCATACTCTTCCCTGGGCACATGAGTGAGGTGCGATCACCTTCGCCTGGCCCATTCCTCCTCTCCCAGAACGCAGCTCTTGCAGAGGTAAGCACCTTCACCTGTCTGCCTCACTGTCATACATGGGCATAGCCTCCGCAGGTGGCCCAGTGACAGGACGGGCAAGCGCTAAGTCCCCGCCAGGACCCGCCCTAGTCACATGTAGAGGCTGGCAGATACGCACATGGATTTCTTCTCCAGGTTCTCCAGGTTTGTCTTCAGAGTGTTGTAGGCTGCTGTTCGAGACTTCAGGTCCGTCTCGATCTGCGCCAGTTGCTGTTTGGGAAAGCAAAAGCTCCTAGTGACCTCTAGCCTTGGCTGAACTTTCTGAGATGGCCACAACAGCTCATGGTGTGCTCAAGAAAAACAACTGCCATGCCCATTTGCTGGGATGGCTTCTGTTTACCAGCATTTGGCCCTTCCAGGGAGGCCCCATGTGGCACCCAGGCGCCAAGCCGTGATGGCTTCACTAGGATGACTCAATGAGCCCACCCTTTCCTGATTTCAAGCCCATCCTTAATGGTCAGGCATCCCACGCCCACACCCACCCTCTCAGGCTCTGCTGGAGGCCAGCTCAGGCTGACTCCCCTCCTTGCTTCCGGGGGACCCGGCATGGCCTGGCCCTCACAGATGCCCATGTCTCCTAGCTTGACTGTGCTGATCTCCCTTGAATGGGTTGGCAGGGGCAGGGAGGTATGGTGGGCAGAAATAAGACAGGCCTGGGCTCAAGCTGCGCTCTCCTGCTTTCTGGCCAACTGGCTCACGTTCCCCATCTGTCCCACAGTGGGGATAGTGCCGGTGCTGAAAGCCAGCTGTTCGAGGCTCCTTCCCATTCCCTCCCTCAGCCCCACGCGTGACACTCCACCAGCTTGGGCAACCAGCCACAGCAGGAACATTTACACCATGGCCAGCAACAAATGCTCCAGGCCAGCACACAGCTGCTGCTGGAGAATCTCCAGAATCAGCAGATGAAGAAAACAGGTGCTCCCTAGAATGCCAACAGCTTTAGTCTAAATACACACATTTATACATGGGAGAATCCATTTTAAACTTTTAAACACTGGTTACCTTTTGGGAGAATATAGGGAATGGGGGTGATGATCACAGCTCTGATGATTTTATAATTTTAAAGATAAAACCATAAAATAATTTTAAAGATAAAATAATTAAATATGATAATTAAAACGGTTAAATGATTAAATTAAAATCATAGGTCAGGCGCGGTGGCTCATGCCTGTAATCCCAGCACTTTGGGAAGTTGAGGCAGGCAGATCACCTGAGGTCAGGAGTTTGAGACCAGCCTAGCCAACACAGTGAAACACCGTCTGTACTACAAATACAAAAATTAGCCAGGCGTGGTGGCAGACACCTGTAATCCCAGCTACTCGGGAGGCTGAGGCGGGAGAATTGCTTGAACCCAGGAGGCAGAGGCTGCAGTGAGCTGAGATCATGCTGCTGCACTCCAGCCTGGGCATCTAAATGCTTTTATCTTTACATTTTGCCATGTTTAATTTTTTTAATAAAATTCATCGTTTTGAGGCCGGGCGCAGTGGCTCACACCTGTAATCCCAGCACTTTGGGAGGCTGAGGCAGGTGGATCATGAGGTCAAGAGATTGAGACCATCCTGGTCAACATGGTGAAACCCTGTCTCTACTAAAAATGCAAAAATTAGCTGGGCATGGTGGCGTGTGCCTGTAATCCCAGCTACTCAGGAGGCTGAGGCAGAAGAATTGCCTGAACCCAGGAGGCGGAGGTTGCGGTGAGCCGAGATCGCGCCATTGCACTCCAGCCTGGGTAACAAGAGCGAAACTCCATCTCGAAAAAAAAAGAAAATAATTTCATCGTTTTATAATTTTTTTAAATGTTTAATTTTGAAACGATTATAGATTCACAGGATGTTACAAAAATAGTACACAGAGATCTTAAGTCCCCTTCATGCAGTTTCCCACAGTGACGACGTCTCACTATACAACTGTTCTGCCCTGTGCAACTACATGCAACTGTATTGTACAACTGGAGGACTGTATTAAACTATTCTGCACGAGACAAGTATACTGCATCATGCAACTACACTACATTAGTGCCATTTTGCACTGCACAGCTCTACTTCCATACTACGCTGCCCTACACAACTACGCTATTCTGCATCTCACAATCGCAGCGCACTGTCATAACCAGGACACTGACACAGGTACAACCCACTGGTACTGGTTTTTCAAATATGATTTATATATTTTTTGAAAAACAAAAGCAAAAAAAACTTCTTGTCTTTACTTTTCTGATTTCACCACAAGCAAATAAAAACTTGCCAAGCAGTAATAGGGAGCCAGCAGAACAGTGGTAGGAACGAGGGCTTTCGAACCAGCAAGACTCACATTTAAATGCCAGTTCTGACTTTTGCTTGCTGTGTGACCTGATATAAGCTCCTAGACCTCTCTGAAAAGTGACCCAGAATTATTGTGAGATACATAGGAGTTTCCTTTGACTAAATGTCTCTAGTTGGCAGATTGAGACCTCTCATTGGCAGAACAAGGCTGGGGCGGGGGTGTCACACTGTGTTTCTGGAGTAGGAAGGACTGTGGGAGCCCACACTCCAGAGCCTCAGGCCCTGCTGCTGCCAGGAGCTGCTTCCCTGCAGTGGGGCCAGTCCAGGGCTTCCATGCACACAGCACAGCCCGCAGGCTCTGGTCGCCAAGACCTGCATCCCGAGCCTGGCCTAATGGGTTGGCCCTGGAGCGCTTACTCGACCCTTCAGCTTCCTCTTCTCCACTCAGAGGAAAGCGGTGTCCACCACAAGGCAAGAGGTAGAAAGTAAGAGAGCCCAGCAAGGTCTCTGGCCATCTAGAATGCCACCAAACCAGCACCCTCCTTCCTGCCTGCCAAAGGTGCTTTTGGGGTGCCCTGGACTGGAGAAGCTAGGTCTCCCTACAGCCCCTCTGCTCCCTCCATGTGCTCTGGGGGCCTTCCCCAGGGTCTGTCATCCCTGGGATTCAGAGAATCCCAAACTGGCACGGGGCGGGGCAAGGAAGGGCCAGCCCCACCAGCCACCACGTGCTTCCAGTTCCTTGGTGGGTGTGCACAGTGCCCTCTGAAAGGCAAGCCTGGCACAGGTGCTCTGAGCAGCCCCTCCTTGAAGGGCCTTCCCCAATCACTGCCCAATCATCCCAGGAGGGGCCTGCGTCTCCTTGACGTAAGCAGTGCCACCCAGATTCCCAAGCTTTCTGGCTCCACCCTACTTTCCAGGAAACCTGCAGGAGCTGCCAGAGGATTGGTCCCAGAGGCCCAGCTCCACTCTGACCCTTGGCCACAGTCACAGAACAGGGCACCTTTGTTCTTAGCCCAGGCCAAGACTCTCCCACAGCCATGGGGGCCAACTAGAGAAAGGACATATTAGGGGCTCAGTGTTTTGTGGCAGAAGGGAGGGCCAGGCCATCAGAAACCATCAGCCTCCATCTCACGGTCCTCATCACCCTCACCCTCACCCTCAGTGATGATACAGGGAAGTCACCAGGCTCCAGATGCCCACAGCATCACCTGGGACTTGAGGTTTATTTTATCAAGTGGCATGGAGGCCATTGCTGGGCAGGACAGCAGACTCTTGGGACACTTCCTGCCTCTCCATTGTCACAAGTGCCTCTAATTAGGGAAGCTCCCAGCAAGTAGCTGGTGCAAGGTCTCAAGAGGTGAGGGCTCCCGTGCTGAACTCTCCACCTAAAGCAAATAGCTTTGCAGGTGAACAATCCCCTGGGAGGTAGAGGTGTCTGGTTGCTGGGAGGAGAGGAGGGGAGCTGCCCTCATCGAGCAGTCGCCATCAGTAACTGTTCGTGGTTATTGTTGTTTGCTGTTGTTTTGTTTTTGAGCTGTTACCCAGGCTGGAGTGCAATGGCACAATCTTGGCTCACTGCAACCTCCGCCTCCCAGGTTCAAGCAATTCTCCTGCCTCAGCCTCCTGAGTAGCTGGGACTACAGGCATGCACCACCATGCCCGGCTAATTTTTGTTTTATTAGTAGAGAGGGGTTTCACCATATTGGACAGGCTGGTCTCGAACTCCCGACCTCACGATCCACCTGCCTCAGCCTCACAAAGTGCTGGGATTACAGGCGTGAGCCACTGTACCTGGCCAAAATCAGTAACTTTGGGGAAAAAAAAGTAGAGCAGCAAGTGATTGGGTGCTGGGCCCTCAAGGGGAGGTCAGGGGACTGACTCCTTCCTGTCTAGGGCTGCCCTGAAACTCCAAACCTGACCAATGCATGGAAGGAGGCCACACCTCAGAAACCCAGAGACCCAGTCAGGGCTGGCTGAGGCTGTGGTTGGGGACCCTGTCCAGGCTCAGACCCCACGCTCTTGCCCGCCTGACTCACCGGTCAAGATGTCCCCTGGAGCATCCCCTCCTCACCTTGGCTATGGTGTCCACCACGCTCACGAGTGGCTGCTTGGCAGGATATTTGGCCATGTCCCATTCAAAGTGGGTCACAAAGGTGGTTAAGTCAACTGGAAGAATACAAACACATTTTAACACATGAGTCTGGGCTCTGCAGCCACGATCGAGACTTCAGAATCCCGAGAAAAGCATCACCTCAGACACAAAGGCAGCCATCAAGGGCAAAGCCAGTGGGCAGGCACAGGCCTCTGGGAAAGCCAACGTTTGCCCATGGGAGCAGGGAGCTATGAGTCCGTGGGAGCTGTCAGCCAGAACTGCCGCCCTAAACCACTGAAAAACACACCAGCAACTGAGAGGACTGTGCCAGCTGCCCTTCTGTGCCCGATTCTCCTTCTGGCAGTGGGTACCCCAGAGACAGGCTGTTTGGGAGAGTTGCCCTCCTGAGAGGAGGAAGCCAAGTCGGCCGATCTTCTGAGAGGGCACCAGCTAAGTGTTCACCTTCTCCAGTGGCCTGGACCACACTTCTCTGCCGGGTCACTGTGCTGTTTTGAGGTTCCCAAAGGCATGCTGGAGAGCAGTGGGCCAAGCCCTGAAACGCTGTGCGGCCCGTGACGTGTCCCAGGTGCCCCTGAAGCAAGACAAGCGTCTCCTGCCTCCTGAGCCCAAGCTCTAGACAGTTTCAACCTTTGCTGTCCAGTTCAAAAAAGGCATTTTACACATGAGCAGAATACTGGACTTCGTGACTGTGGTTTGCAGTAGCCGGCAGGAAGGTGCGTTCTTCAGTGTATGTCATTTATATAAAAGCCTCTGGTGAACAGGTTTCCTTTTTTCTTTCCTCAAAACCCACTGCCTTCAGGATGTCTCTGGCTCCTTCTAACCAGGTGTTGGGTGGAGGAGAGAGGGCCCCAGAATTGAAATCAGAAAGAAGCAACACTGAATAAACGTCAGCTGTCTCAATCCCTAGGCGTTGGGCAAGTTAGGAGGGAATCCATCTCCCTGCCTGAGACACCGCGGGGTGCACACCTTGGAGTGCCTGATCCCTTCAGATTAGTTCTCCACACACTTCAAGAGAGCTACTTGGTGGCCGAGTGTGGTGGTGGCTCACACCTGTAATCCCAGCACTTTAGGAGGCGCAGGTGGGCAGATCACAAGGTCATGAGTTTGAGACCAGCCTGGCCAACATGGTGAAACCCTGTCTCTACCAAAAACACAAAAATTAGTCAAGTGTGGCGGTGTGCACCTGTAGTTCCAGCTACTCAGGAGGCTGAGGCAGAAGAATTGCTTGAACCCAGAAGGCAGAGGTTGCAGTGAGCCAAGGTCATACCACTGTACTCCAGCCTGGGTCACAGAGCGAGACTCTGTCTCAAAAAAAAAAAAGAGAACAGCCGGGCGCGGTGGCTCACGCCTGTAATCCCAGCACTTTGGGAGACCGAGGTGGGTAGATTATGAGGCCAAGAGATTGAGACCATCCTGGTCAACATGGTGAAATCTCATCTCTACTAAAAATACAAAAAATTAGCTGGGCATGGTGGCACATGCCTGTAATCCCAGCTACTCAGGAGGCTGAGGCAGGAGAATTGCCTGAACCCAGGAGGCGGAGGTTGCGGTGAGCCGAGATCGCGCCATTGCACTCCAGCCTGGGTAACAAGAGTGAAACTCCGTCTCAAAAAAAAAAAAAAAAGAGACAGAGAGAGAGCTACCTTGGCCAGCCACCCCAGGACCTGACCTTTTAATACGCAGGGTCTGTGGGAGAGCAGAAAATTCCGTGGAAGCTGCAGTGCCGCAGTGGCCCCTGGAATTCCCACACCCCCGGCAAACGGCTCTTCCTATGGCAGACATCCCAGACCAGGCTCCCCGTGCACCTGCACTTCCGGGTCTGTATTGGTACACCAAAGGGGACTGTCATGCTCACTCCATACCCATCATCCTACTGCAGACACACACCAGATGCCACCCCCTGCCCAAGGTCCAAGAGCCACAGTGCACAGAGAGACCCCCTAGGCAGACATACTGCAGAGAGCTGGGGACCTGGGGACAAGCACCTGGAGTGCTAAGGGAGGACAAAGAGGTAGCGCTGGCTCCTCCGGGGAGGACTGTGTCCCTTCACTGGGACACAGACACAGTATTCACACAGGAACTAAGGAGAAGAGGAGGTGGCTGTGTGGCCAGTGACAGAGGGCATTGGGTATCAGGTGAGGAGGGCTGGTAGCCCACCATGCTTGGGGCACTGAGTCAGGGAATAGGGAGGGTAGACAGACACTGAACAGAAAGGGCCAGGACCAGTCACCAAGCGTCATGTCTGCACTTCGCCCTGTGCCAAGAACAGCCCTAGATCCTTCCCACTCAGCCCCTAGCACGGGAGTGGACTGAGATCTCTCTAACTCAGACTGTGATGCCCAGGAAGTCACCAAATAAGCCTCCAGGGGAGAAGCCAGCGGGAACATGGGAGGGAGAGGGTGATGCCAAGAGGCAGAGAGAGGAGGGGAGAGGAGGATGGGGAGGACCCACTGGACAGGGTGCAAGGCAACAGCGCAGGCCAGGTGACTCCAGCTTTCCCGTTGGGTGGCTGGGTTGGAGGAGGGAAGTGCACTAAGCCAGGCAGCCGTGGAGGCTGGAGGGATGGACCGAGGAGAGGAGGCAAGTTCTGCCTGGGGCAGGCTTGAGTTTGACATGTGGGTGGACAGGTCCCCAAGACGCAGATGGGAATGAAATGGGACTCAGAGGAAGAAACCGGGCTGGGGAAGAAATGCCAGCACATGAGGTAGGAAAGGCCAGCAGATAACAGGACAACGATGACCATCAGAGAAGCCGGCGTTCACTGCTACTGACCTTGGCCCAAGGCACATGAATTATCCAATTTAATTTATTCTTAACCCCATTAAAACCCTGTGATGATCTCCATTTTACAGATGAGGAAACGCGGGCACAGAGCAAGCTGTGGAAGCTCCAGGATGAAGTGAGGCAATGCACGAAGCACCTAACGCCCTGCTTGGCCCATGCCAGGGCCACAGCTCCCTTCCCTGCTGGGTCCACTAAGTGGGCACAGCCATGCTGCAGCTGGAACCTGTCCAGGAACCACACGCTGACACCTTCTAGACCACAGGGACTTGGACGAGGTCCTTGGGAGAATTTTGTTTCACAGAGATAGGATGCTGGTGTTGGAGGCAAGTCCTGGCCTGTTGACAAGAGTACCTCTGAGGCACTAAGGGTGGGGCCCTGATCCAGGGGGTTCAAGCCTGTATAAGAAGGGACAGCAGAGGCTGACGCCCTTTTCAGCCTCAGCCCACCTACACCCAGGTGAATAGCCATGTTGCATGTGTGCGTGCGCACATACACACAAAGAAGGGACAGAGTTGGGGCCTTGCTCTCTCCTCATGCATGTACCAGGAAAGGCCATGGGACGACACAGTAAGAAGGTGGCCGTCTATAAGCCAGGCAGAGTCCTCAGGAGAAGCCAGCATGTCTGATCTCGGACTTCCAGTCTCTAGAACCATAAGAAAATGAATGTCTGTGAGGGAAGCTGCCCAGGCTGACTCAGACACTGGCATCGGTCGGGTATTAGTAAAGGCTTAGGTATAGCCACACACAGTGGGGAATGACCCTGTAGCAAGGAGTCAGGCCCATCAGAGAAGGGAGTGGTCAGAGGGTACCCAGGAGGATGGAGGGGGACTCTTCCTGTGGCAGGAACGGCAGTGAAACTCACCTCTGGGACCCCACTGCGCAGGCATAGGCAAGCTCACCTCCCACCACGGGCCCAGACCCATCCCATGAGCCAGGAACCGGCCTCAAGGCACCAAGCAGCAGCCCAGGATGGGAGACAGCAGGGCCGTGTGTGCTGTCCCATCCAACTCTTCCCTCCGCCTCCTACCCCACCCCCTCTGCCACCCTGTGAGTCCCACACAGCTCCCTACTCTTCTTTCAGGGAGAGGAGTACCTGTCCTTCAGCACGCAGGACAAGCCTTTCCATAGGCAACCCGACTGCCCCTGTCCCTGCTGGCCTGAATTCCTCTCCCTGTGCTGTCTCGGGCTCCCCGAGGGCAGAGGCTGTGACTAACTGGTCTCTGTGTCCCCAGAACCTGTTGCAGTGCCCTGCAAGAGCAAGTGCTCCACAAACTTGCTCACAACATTGACAGCTTCCTCCTGGCAACCACGGCTGTGGTGTCAGCTCGCACTGTCTCCATGGCTTGGAAAACATACATTTCAGATCAAGCTCTTGTCTCTGGCCATTTGCACCAAGTCCAAGGTCTTCATGGCATTCAGACCCAAGGGCTGAGGTCCCCCTTTCCACCTGAAACACCTCTGCCCTGCAACTCCTCCAAGACTGATCCCTCTTCCTGCAGCGCAGTCTCTGTTTCCATCATGGCACATGTGGCACTGTGGGTCTGTCCCCAGCAAGGCTGTGGCTTCCAGAAGGCAAAGGCTGTGTATCACCTCCACATGCCCAGCACATGCTTGGTACAGACAGATGCTCAGGGGAGTCTGAGACAATGTCTCTCTGCTGGGGCCGCCAGAAGCCTCTGAGAGCATGACTGTGACTGCCTCCTCCTCATCAATTCTCATGTCCTGAACACCAGCCCCAGCTGTGTACACTGAACCTTGCCCAAGGCCTCCAAGCCCTTCCCTGTCCACACACGTTGCCTTTAAAAAGAATGGAGTCTGAGGACAGTCCTCTGCCATCCCTCTGGCCTCCTTTTTTTTTTTTTTTGAGATGGATCTCGTTCTGTTGCCCAGACTGGAGTGCAGTGGCACGATCTCGGCTCACTGCAACCTCTGCCTCCTGGATTCAAGAGATTCTCCTGCCTTGGCCTCCTGTGTAGCTGGAATTACAGGCACACATTAGCACACCTGGATAATTTTTGTATTTTTAGCAGAGGCGGGATTTCACCATGTTGGCCAGGCAGTCTCTAACTGCTTACCTCAGGTGATCTGCCCGCCTCCCAAAGTGCTGGACTACAGGCGTGAGCCACCATGCCCAGCTAATTTTTGTATTTTTAGTAGAGATGGGGTTTCACCATGTTCACCAGGATGGTCTCAATCTCTTGACCTCATGACCCACCCGCCTTGGCCTCCCAAAGTGCTGGGATTATAGGCGTGAGCCACTGTACCCAGCCCAAATATTGCTTTTTAAAATAAGATTTATATAGTTTTGGAAAAAGAAAAAAAATACTGGTTGTCTTTATTTTTCTGATTTCCCACAAGCCAAGGAAAACTTGCTGAGAGGTATTTGGGAGCCAGTGGTAGGAACGAGGGCTTCCGAACCAGTAAGGCCCATTTTTAAATGCCAGTTCTGATTTTTGCTGGCTGTGCGACCTGATAAGCTAAGCTCCTTAACCTCTCTGAGCAAAGTGACCCAGAGTTATTGTGAAATAATATAGGAGTCTCTTTTGACTAAATGTCTCTAGTTGACAGATTGAGACCTCTCCTTGGCAGAATGAGGCTGACACACCCGAAGTGCTGGGATTACAGGCGTGAACGCAGCCCCTCCGGCCTTCTGAACTCACAGGATCACAGCCTGTCTCTGCTGCTTGGAACACACAGGCCTGGCCTCCCCTGCCTGGGCTGCAGTCACTCAAGCCTGGACCTCAGAGGGGGTGATGGGGACCTGAGCTGAGGACCCATGAGGTCAAACCATGACCCAGGTAGGCTCACCCCACATCGAAATATGCTGCCCACAGGCTGACAGCTCTTGAGCAATAGTGATCTTGTCTGAGAACCAAAATGAGGCCTGCCCAGCAGGCAGCAGTATGAGGGACTGTGACCACCCAGGCTGCCGCCCATCACCCAGCCAGCCAGACAAGCCTTGAGGGTTTCTGTCTTCTGGGGGCATTCCAGGGCCCAGGCCGCGCAAGGTGTGTTTACCAGCCTGGCTACAATTGAAGCTGTCTGTGTCCTTCCCTGCTCCCAGCTCAGCTAGAGGCAAGGGACAAGCAGAAACAACAGGTGCCCAGGTGAAGCCAAGAGCCTGTGAAGCCATTCAGTCCATTTACAGATGAGAAAGGAAAATCCAGAAGTGACTTGTGGACCAGGTCTGACCGGCTGCTGGCAGTGGTGCCCTAAACAGCCCTGGAGGAGACAGGATTAAAATGCAACCGTGCATGCCTCTCGCTCACACGGGTGCCCTGCAGAAGAGAGAGATTTCCTCATTCGGGTAATATTGGGAAAGCCCAAGTCAAACTCGGTTTAAAAGGTCTCTCTGGCCTGGTTCAGAGTGCATGCTGTATTGTTTTATTGTTTTGTTTTGTTTTGTCTTATTTTTTTAGATGGAGTTTCACTCTTGTTGCCCAGGCTGGAGTGTGGTGGTGTGATCTTGGCTCACTGCAACCTCTGCCTCCCGAGTTTAAGTGATTCTTCTGCCTCAGCCTCCTTAGTAGTTGGGATTACAAGTGTGCACCACCATGCCTGGCTAATTTTGTATTTTTAGTAGAGATGGGATTTCACCACATTAGCCAGGCTGGTCTTGAACTCCTGACCTTATGATCCGCCAGCCTCGGCCTCCCAAAGTGTTGGGATTACAGGTGTGAGCCACCATGCCTGGCCTTTATTATTTTTTTTAAGAGACGAGGTCTTGCTATGTTGTCCAGGTTGGAGTGGGGTGGCTATTCACAGGCACGACCACAGTGCACTACAGCCTTGAACTCCTGACCCCAGGCAATCCTCCCACCTCAGCCCCTCTACAGCCTCCAGGCTTCAGAATGTGCTTTACCAGCTGTAGTCTTGGGAAGTTGAGACCCGACTCACAGGAAGCACAGAGGTCATAAAGCCCATTCAATAAACCAAGCTGAATCTTCTCTTCCTGAGAAGAGAGGCCACTGCCAGCACCATCAGGATTGGGGATGGATACTGCATAACAATTACACCTAACTTAAGGTACATTAATTTTGCATAAAATAGAAGCATTTTGATCACTATTTTCATGTAAGCTTAAGTTTCTCTGTTGTTCGTGTAGAAAAGTAGCTCTCTACCTGAAGTCAGCCTTTCAGTCCCGGCCCTAGAAATGGCCTCCTGGGAAATCAGACCCATTTGGTTAACTTGACAAGGAGATTTTTTCTTAGCATCAGCAAAAAATCTCAGTGTGACAGACAGACTGCATTTGGGAAGGCATTTGGAATGATTTGCTATTTTCCTTTTTTTTTTTTTTTTTTAAGAGGCAGGGTTTCACCATGCTGGCCAGGATGGTCTCAAACTCCTGACCTCAGGTGATCCTCCTGCCTTGGCCTCCCAAAGTGGTAGGATTACAGGCGTGAGCCACAGCGCCCGGCCTCATGATTTACTATTTTTAATTCCACCAGTTTGAGTGGGCTGGAGAAAATCCAAAGCAAATGGCTCCCTCTACCATTCACACAAGGAAAGACCTGTTTGAGCACCGGGACCGCCCTGGGAGGCTCCTTGTGTGTCTGAACCCCAATCAAGGCCACACAAACCGACGCCTGGAATGTAAGCTCCCAGTGTCCACAAGACAGACAGCCTCAAAGAGCAGGCAGTTGGGACAACGCATCGGCATCAAAACGAGCAGCAGACCACACACAGAGAGAGACGGGAGCTCACCTGGACCTCCGCAAAGTCAAAGCATTCCCAGCTTCCAGGTGGCATGCAGCCTGCTCAGGAGGGGCAGGGGTAGCAGGACAGAGGGGAGGGGATGAGACGGTGGCTCTCTGTGTCATGTGGATATATTGACCAAGTTACGAGGTTCTTACTTGAGAAATCGTCGTAACCTGATCACTGTACCCCTACAGCCAGACGAGATTCCACCTCCCCGGGACATGCAGGCGTCACACCAAGCACAGACACAGCAAACAATGGATAACCTACTCTTTAAACATTTCATTTTTTCTTTCAAGCCTGCAATATAATAAGGTGGAGTTATTAAACCACATAGACACACAAAGCCAAGAGGGTAGGAACATTTCCATTTGTCAACTTAAACAGCCAAATAAAAAGTCTCCTCGGCCGGCCACAGTGGCTCACACCTGTAATCCCAGCACCCTGGGAGGCTGAGGTGGGTGGATCCCCTGAGGTCAGGGGTTTGAGAACAGCCTGAACAACATGGTGAAACCCTGTCTCTACTAAAAATACAAAAAATTAGCTGGGCGTGGTGCTGGACGCCTGTAATTCCAGCTACTTGGGAGGCTGAGGCAGGAGACTCTCTTGTACCCAGGAGGTGGAGGTTGCAGTGAGCTGAGATCGCACCATTGCACTCCAGCCTGGGCAACAAGAGTGAAACCCCATCTTGAAAACAAAAAAAAGTCTCCTCATGTTTTCAGGAGGGAAAAATATGAATATATGTTAATATTCATATTTTTCAAATATATATGATATTTGAAATGATATCATTTTCAAGTGATATATGAATATATCATTTATAACAAATGATATAAATGCTGTTATAAATATGCAGTATATACAGTCATGCCCTGCTTCATGACAGGGATACATTCTAAGAAATGTGTCATTAGGAGACTTTTGTCATTGTGTGAACATCATAGAGGGCACTTACAAAAACCTAGGTGGTCCGGCCTCCTACACACCGAGGCTATCTGGCAGAAGCTACTGCTCCTGGGCTGCACACCTGCAGTGCATGTGCATGTGCTGAATCCTGCGGCACTGTGACACATGGTCAGTATTTGCATACTTAAATATTTCTAAACATGGAAAAGGTACAGTCAAAATATGGTATTATCTATTGTTGTTTTTTGTTTGTTTGAGACAGAGTGTCACTCTGTCACCAAGGCTGGAGTACAATGGTGCAATCTCGGCTCCCTGCCACCTCTGCCTCCTGAGTTCAAGCAATTCTCCTGCCTCAGCCTCCCAAGTAACTGAAATTACAGGTGTGCACCACTACACCCAGCTAATTTTCTTTTGTGTTTTTAGTAGAGATGGGGTTTCACCATGTTGGCCAGGCTGGTCTTGAACTTCTGACCTCAGGTGATCCATCCCCCTCAGTTCCCCAAAGGGCTGGGATTACAGGCATGAGCCACCACACTGGCCCAGTATTATCTATATTCTTATTTTCAATATATATATGCATAGAATCACGTTAAGTATAATTATCTCTACAGATATTCAAACATTTCATTCCCTTTTTTTTTCTTTTTTTGAGATGGAGTCTCACACTCTCACCAGGCTGGAGTACAATGGCATGATCTCAGCTCACTGCAACCTCCGACTCCCTGGTTCAAGCAATTCTCCTGCCTCAGCCTCCTGAGTAACTGGGACTACAGGCATGCACCACCACACCCAGTTAATTTTTGTATTTTTAATAGAGACGGGGTTTCACCATGTTGGCCAGGATGGTCTCAATCTCCTGATCTTGTGATCTGCTCATCCTGGCCTCCTAAAGTGCTAGAGCCACCTCGCCCAGGCAACATTTCATTCTAAAGTTTCCAAAGTCTCAAAGGTTTTGTCTTGCACATTTTAAATGCACTGAAATAGTACACACACAGTTAATGGGCCAAAACATCATTGGAATCTAAAGGCTGGTCCTATCAGCTCAGGGGAGGCCCACATTCTCAGCGTGACTCCATGCAGGGAGCCTTCAGGGTACAGCTTCTGTTCTTATTGACCTGATGGCAGCTGAAGACTGGCTGGAGGCCTTCCTCAGTACAGGAAGGCATTTTTTACACCTCCTTTGGGGAAAGGGGTAAATCAGAGGAGGTGAGGAGAGGAGGGCAGAACTATCCAGGTGGGAGAGTGGTGACTCTGGAGAGGGTGGAGGGCAAACAGTAGGAGCCCGGCTGAGCTCCCTGGACCTCGTGTACATCTCCAACGCACTGAGGAGTTCAGCAGCAGGCTACAGTAGAGGCAGGACTGCAGAGCCAGTAACTGATGAAGGGGCGCAGCTCCCAAACCTAGCCATGCAGATGAGCTAAAGTGGTGCACCAGCCAGGAACAGTGGCTCACACCTGGAATCCCAGCACATTGGGAAGCCAAGGAAGGAGGATTCCTTGAGCCCAGGAGTTCAAGACCAGCCTGGGTAACATAGCAAGATGCTGTCTCTACAAAAAATAAAAAATATTAGCCAGGAGTGGTGGTGAGTGAGAGGCTGAGGTGGGAGGACCCCTTGAGCCTGGGAGGTTGAGGGTGCAGTGAGCTATGATCATATCACTGCACTCCAGCCTGGGCAAGACCATGTCTCAGAAAATAATAATTTTTACCGCCCAGGTGCGGTGGCTCACGCCTGTAATCCTAGCACTTTGAGAGGCTGAGGCAGGCGCGTTGCCTGAGCTCAGGAGTTTGAGACCAGCCTGGGAAACACAGTGAGACACTGTCTCTACTAAAATACAAAAAATGAGCCAGGCAGGACAGTGTGCGGCTGCAGTCCCAGCTACTCGAGAGGCTGAGGCAGGAGAATGGCTTGAACCCAGGAGGCAGAGGTTGCAGTGAGCTAAGATTGCGCCACTGCACTCCAGCCTGGGCGACAGAGCAAGACTCTGTCAAAGAAAAAAAAGTGAGTGCAGAGCTCTGCCCAATGTGTCAACCGAGAGCATCCACTGAGGCCTGGGTCAACTCAGTGATTACTGTGTGGCCACAACCAAGGCGACTCTGTTTTGGACAGAGCCAGGAGATCGCACTCCACATCAGAGGGCTGCCCCACCTACCTCCGTTTGCCAGGAGGTGTTCCTGTGCCTTCCCCTTCGAGTCCTCCATGACTTCCACCACACTCTGAGCCATTCTCCTTATGAGGCTTTGCAGAGAGAAGAAAAAGAACCAGTTAGAATAGGAAGCTGTCCTCAAAATACTGTCACGAGCTGCTGGCAGGAAAAGTAGACGGTGACACCCTTTGGGGGAATACTTTGGCAAGATGTAGGAAGAGGGCTAAAATGCTAATAGCCTTTGAACCAGTAATTCCACTTCTGGGAAACTATCTTAAGGAAACAGGACAGACAGAAAAGCTTTCTGAATAAAACCATGTTCTTCGCAGCTCGCTGCTGACAATAAAGAACCAGAGGCAGCTGGAAGGCTTGACAATAGGGAATTGTTTAAGTAAATGATGGTGCATCCGCTGAGGATGGTTAGGCACCCGCTGAATATAAAGCTTCACAGAACTAACACTATGGAACAAGTCGTGTACTATAATGTTGGAAAAAACTAAGCACACAATCCTACAGGAAGCAGGGGCACTGGCTATGGCTTCGTGGACGTGTTTCTCCTACTTTACATATTTTCCAATTGTAATCTGGCATTGTTTATATTATTAGAAAATTAAAACTTTTTTCTCTGAAAAACATACCGAAACCTTCAGAAAGAACAGCCTTTGAAGGCAAAGGGCTCAAATTGGCCACAGCTCTGCCAATTACCAAATGTAGAATTTTAGCCGTTTTTTTGTTTTTTTTGGAGACAGTGTCTTGCTCTGTCACCCAGGCTGGAGTGTAGTGGCGCAGTCTCGAGTCACTGCAACCTCTGCCTCCTGGATTCAAGTGATTCTCTTTTCTCAGCCTCCCACGTACCTGGGATTACAGATGTGCACCACCATGCCTAATTTTTATATCTTTAGTAGAGACAGGATTTCGCCATGCTAACCAAGCTGGTCTCAAACTCCTGACCTCAAGTGATCCATCTGCCTCGTGCTAGGATTACAGGTGTGAGTCACTGCACCGTGCCAATTTTAGCCAAATCGATGTAATTTCTTTGAGCCTCAGTTCTCTTACCTATAAAATGTGGATGGTACTCATTTTGCAGGACGATTATTAATATTGACACAACCTATCATCTCATAGCAAGGAGAGTCTGCTCCAGGAGGCTGAGCAATTAGAACTCCAATTGGAAAACAAGTCAAGCTAGGATCAAAGTCTGAAAGTTACGGGGATGCAAATCGTTGCCTCAGGCTGTCTCTCCACATTCTCCCCACCCTCAGGAGGGAGGTGGTGTTTGCAGGAAGGGTGGCCTCAAGTCACTGAATCCTACATGGAGTACAAGGTCTGCCACTGCTGCACACACTGGCCACTCGGACCAGAGCCCAGAGGCAGGGACACAGGAGGCCCTGATAAAAGCAAACGAGGAAGAGAGAGAGGTATCACCTGGCTTTCCTGACTCCCAAAGTCATGTGGTCCTGATCAAAAATGGAAAAATACAAGCAGTGAACAAAAATTGAACAACCAGACTCCCCAACCCAAGAGGAAACACTTTGTATTCTGGCATATTTCCAAAGGTTTAATATTTGCATGGTTTATGTGAGTTAAAGTCTTTTTTTTTTTTTTTTTTCTTTTTGAGATGAAGTCTCCCTCTGTCTCCAGGCTGGTGTACAGTGGTGCAGTCTCAGCTCACTGCAACCTCTGCCTCCTGGGTTCAAGTGATTCTCCTCCCTCAGCCTCCTGAGTAGCTGGGACTACAGGTGCATGGCACCACACCCAGCTAATTTTTTGTATTTTTAGTAGAGATGAGGTTTCACTGTGTCATCCAGGATGGTCTCAATCTCCTGACCTCATGATCCACCCACCTTGGCCTCCCAAAGTTCTGGGATTACAGGCTGCATCTGGCCAGGTCTTTTTTTTTTTAGGCAGGATCTCACTCTGTCACCCAGGTAGGATGGGAATACAGTGGTATGACTGTGGCTCATTGAAGCTTCAACCTCCTGGACTCAAGCGATCCTCCACTTTATTTAAAAATTTTTTTTTGTAGAGATGAGGTCTCACTATATTGCCCAGGCTGCTCTTGAACTCCTGGGCTCAAGTGATCCTCAGGCCTCAACCTCCCAAAGTGCTGGGATTACAGGCCTGAGCCACTGCACCGAGCCAGCCAGAGTTAAGGTCTTCTTTTGATATCACTTATTATTTAATGGAGTCGATGAAGTATCAAACATTCTATAATTGTTGTCTCATTTAATCCTCACAAAAATTCCCAAAAGTTGGGTATTATCTCTTTGTACAGATGGAGAAACTGAGGCCCAGAGAAGTAATTTGCCCCACCCCTTCCAACAATCCAGTCTGTATGTGGACTCCTAAAGCGGGGCTCTCAGCCACCAGGACACACTGCTATCTTTACCATCACTGTGGCCCATCCTGGACTTCAATTTCCAACAGTATGATGGCATTTCTTAGCACAGTGGTTAATAGCATCTTACTGGCCATAACTTTGGGTAGGTTACCTAACTCTTCTGTTTCGTCTATAAAATGTTTTTAATTTTTTAGTTTTCAGCTGTAAAATGGGGATGATACTCTTTATCTCACAGGGTTCTTCATGGAGTTTGGTGCCCAATACCATTGTAAGGTATCGGGAGTCTGCGAAAGACATCTTGAGGTATGCTCTAGGCAACCTGGGTGGACTGTTTGGGGTTCTCTGTCCTGCCAAATCTGTCCTGTGCAGATTTGGCAGGAAATCAGAGGGAGGGAGAGTCTGGTCCCCTCCCAGTTCCAGTGACCTCAGTCCTCTCCTCCCTGCCAGCCTAGGGGTTGTGTCTATGCCTCTCCACCAGCCTGGGATCCTGCCTGGTCCCTGTGATTCTCCTACAGCCCACACATAACTCTGTCTCCCTCCTCAAATTATCCTAAGACAAGTACACCTTCTGTTGGGACTCTGACTCCACAGATTCATTTGTTCATTCATTTAGCAAATTTCATACATCAAACAACTATTATGTGCCAAGCACTGTTCCAAAATGTTATGGAGAAAAAAAAGTCCCTGGTCTTTCGGAGCTCCTGTTTCAATGCTGCCAATGATCCCTCTTTTATCCTTACCACGACATATGGAAGTTGCTGTCTCCTATCACAGCATCCCCTATAATATTGTGAGTAGTTATCTGTTTACATAAATCCAGCACCTACCACAGTGCCTGACTCACAGCAGCTGCTCAGCAATGTCTGTTGAATGAATCAATGAATTCTGGCAACCCCTACTTGCTTCGTCCTAACAGATCGGAAAAGAGAACTCACTCATCATGTTGCTAATGAGTGTCTAGTGCTCCTTGTCCTAGCCTCTGTGAAGTTTCGTTTGCTTTGCTTGGTTTTTTGTTTCTGAGACAGAGTCTCACTCTGTTGCCCAGGCTGGAGTGCAGTGGTGCTATCTCGGCTCACTGCAACCTCCACCTTCCAGGTTCAAGCGATCCTCCCACCTCAGCCTCCTGAGTAGCTGGACTACAGGCACCCACCACCATGCCCCACTAATTTTTGTATTTTGCATAGAGACAGGGTTTCCCAGCCTGGTCTCAAAACCCTGACTGCAAGCAATCTACCTGCCTTGGCCTCCCAAAGTGCTAGGATTACAGGCATGAGCCACTGCACCTGGCCTGTGAACACCTTTTCACATAAAAAGAATGCTTCCTCATTCCTTTCATTTTCTGCATAGTATTACATTTCATGTCTGTATCATAACAAATTCTCTACTAGTGGACATTTGAGTGGTTGCCACTTTGATATGGTATTACAATACATACGTTTTTGCCCGCTCGTACAGGTATGTATAAAAAATAAGTTGCCTGAATCAGAAAGCTAAACTTCGTTAATAATTTTTTTTTTTTTTTTCTGAGGCGGAGTTTTGCTCTCGTTACCCAGGCTGGAGTGCAATGGCGCGATCTCGGCTCACCGAAACCTCCGCCTCCTGGGTTCAGGCAATTCTCCTGCCTCAGCCTCCTGAGTAGCTGGGATGCGCCACCATGCCCAGCTAATTTTTGTATTTTTAGTAGAGACGGGGTTTCACCGTGTTGACCAGGATGGTCTTGATTTCTTGACCTCGTGATCCACCCATCTCGGCCTCCCAAAGTGCTGGGATTACAGGCGTGAGCCACCGCGCCCGGGTTGTTAATAAATTTTTAAAAAGAAAAATAAATATAAAAAGAAAAATT
Source organism: Callithrix jacchus (assembly GCF_049354715.1). Lineage (NCBI taxonomy): Eukaryota > Metazoa > Chordata > Mammalia > Primates > Cebidae > Callithrix > Callithrix jacchus. Next base: position 104,252,911 of record NC_133515.1, read on the forward strand.
AAGTTTCTAAGAAAGCAACTTCTGGAATAAAGAGTATGAACATTTATAGTTTTAACAAGCAAGGCTAAACTACCCTGCACATATACAAAGTCAATGTCACGCCCCAGTGTGTGAGACTGCCTGCTTCCCTAAACCCTTGCCAACGTAGGTATTATGAGTCTTCTTACTCTCTGCCAATCTGATATCTGAAAAATTATATCGCATTGTTGCTTTGATTTGCATTTCTTTGATCGTCAGTGAGGCTAGACGTCCTTTCTCATGTTTGACTCTATAAAAGGCTATTCTCTTCTGTGACTAGCACGTTCATATATTTTCCCAGTTTTTTACTGGCTTGTTCATTTAAAACAAATTTTTTTTTTTTTTGTAGGGCCCAGGTCTTGCTATGTTGCCCAAGCTGGTCTTGAACTCCTGGCCTCAAGTGATTCTCCTGCCTCGGCCTCTCAAAGTGCTGGGATTACAGGTATAAGCCACCATACCTAGCCTCTTTTAAAACTTTTCATTTTATTGATATATGTAAAATTTTAGGTGTTTTGAAGACTGTATTCTTGAGACGATGTTTTGAGCTAGGTGACATGCCCATTTTAGAGATGAAAAAAATTAACACGGAGCTAAAGGTTACCCTACACAGTAAGCTAGTGTCGAAGCAGAAATTGATCATAAACCTACACTACTCCAAGGCCCATGGAGATTTGCTCTCCCATGCTAGTCCAAAGTAAACTCTGACCTTAGGTGATCCACCCGCCTCAGGCTCCCAAAGTGCTGAACTTTGTTAAAAAGTAAAGAAATTTTTAAAAAGAAAAAATAAGTTTCTAAGAGAGCAATTTCTGTAGGAAAAGGCTAGGCGCAGTGGCTCACACAGCTTTATGTAAAATACCAGAGAAAAATTTATATTAACCCATAAAAGATGGACAAACTATACTTTTAATGAGAAAAGCAATTGTAAACAATATATAAAGACCTTGATTGGGATGTTTGATCCTGGTCAACATCATTGGGACATCAATGGGACAATGCTGCCATCATCATCACTGATGAATGATATTTGTCAAAACTCACCAGCCTGTTCACTTAAGATGTGTACCTTTCACTGTATGTATCTTTTACCTTGTTAAAAAAAAATCGTTTTTTTAAGCAGACAATGCCTTAGTCAAGTGACCACAGTTAGCATCATACACATGGAAAAGACCAATGCCATGTTCCTCCTGAGACGCACTGAGGAGAACAGCGTCACTTCTGCAGCATTTGGCCACAGGTTCGAGCCTCAGTCTAGCCACGAGGAAACAGTACACAAGTTCAAATATAGGGGCATTTTACAAAATAACTGAATTATACACTTCAAAAACTCAGAGCCATGAAAGCCAAAAAGGCTGGGCGCAGTGACTCATGCCTTTAATCCCAACACTTTGGGAAGCCAACGCAGGTGGATCACCTGAGGTCAGGAGCTCAAGACCACCCTGACCAACATGGTAAAAACCTGTCTCTACTAAAAATACAGAAATAAGCTGGGCATGGTGGGGTGTGCCTATAGTTCCAGCTACTCAGGAGACTGAGGAAGGAGAATTGCTTAAGCCTAGGAAGCAGAGGTTGCAGTGAGCAGAATTCATGCCACTGCACTCCAGCCTGGGTGACAGAGTGAAACTTTGTCTAAAAAAAAGAAAAAGGAAAAAGTCAAAAAGTCTAAATAAATGTTCCAATTTAAATAAGGCTAAAGGGACATGACAATTCATTACAGGAGACAGGAAGCCAGCTCAATTTTTATTTTTTCTGAAAAAATATGACATTTTATTTTGGTAGAAAGTATACTTTTTTTTAAAGAGATTGTGTCTTGCTATGTGGCCCAGAATGGTCTGAAACTCCTGGTCTCAAGTTATCCTCACACCTCACCCTTCTGAATAGCTGAGACTACAGTCATGTGCCACTGTCCCCAGCTTAGAAAGCACACTATTGAGACAAGTAATGACATCCGAGTAAAATCCATAGACCGAGGAACAGTATTTCATTCCTGATTCTGATCATCATCCTCAGGTTATGTAAGAGGATGTCCTTGTTTTTAGGAAATACATCCTCAAGGTTTTAGAGGTAAAGGAACATCATGTCTGCAACCTACTGTCAGAGTTCAGAAAAAGAGAAGAGGCAGAAACAGAGAGAAAGCAGATGTGGTCAAAGCGTATGATAATTATTTCATTGTCATTCACATTTTCTGGAAATTTGAAATTGGGTCAATATAAAACATTTATGCATGTAAAACATATAACCCCACTTAAAAAGTTATGGCAGCATATACCTAAGTAAGAACTCTAAAAGAAAAGACACCAATCTTAACCCAGTTATCATCTTCATGGATACAAGAATGGAGACCTGCAGTTTCCATACATTTATGTAATGCTGTGTTTGGATTCGTTAAAAACATACCAGTTTTGCAAATAGAAACTAAAAGAAACTACTGTTGGGTTCAGAGCTCACACCTGAAACCCCAGCACTTTGGGAGGCCAGGACCAGCAGATCACTTGAGGTCAGGAGTTCCAGACCAGCCTGGCCAACATGGCGAAACCCTGTCTCTACCAAAAATACAAAAATTAGCTGGGCGTGCTGGCAGGTGCCTGTAATCCCAGCTACTTAGGAGGCCAAGGCAGGACAATCACTTGAACCTGGGAGGCAGAGGTTGCAGTGAGCAGAGATCACTGCACTCCCGCATGAGTGACAGAGGGAGACTCTTATCTCAAAAAAAAAAAAGAAGAAAAAAAAGGAAATAAAAGAAACTGAAAATAAAATAGGAAATCATAATAAATAACTAATAAAAATAAATAAACTTAACAGCATTATTAACAATATCCAAGGCTGGCCGGGCACGGTCTCACGCCTATAATTCCAGCACTTTGGGAGGCCAAGGTCGGTGGATCACAAGGTCAGGAGATCGAGACCATCCTAGCTAACACAGTGAAACCCTGTCTCTACTAAATATACAAAAAATTAGCCTGGCATGGTGGCACACACCTGTGATCCCAGCTACTCAGGAGGCTGAGGCAGGAGAATCCCTTGGACCTGGGAAGCAGAGGTTGCAGTGAGCCGAGATTGTGCCACTGCACTCCAGCCTGGTGACAGTGAGGCTTAATCTCAAAAAAAAAAAGAAAACAATAGCTAAGGCCACACTCCGTGGCTTACACCTGTAATCCCAACACTTTGGGAGGAAGAGGTGGGTGGATTAAGAGGTCCAGAGATGCAGACCAGCCTGGCCAACATGGTGAAACCCCATCTCTACTAATACAAAAATTAGCTGGGCATGGTGGCGCACGCCTGTAGTTCCAGCTACTTGGGAGGCTGAGGCAGGAGAATCACTTAAACCCGGAAGATAGAGGTTGCCAAGATCATGCCACTGCACTCCAGCCTGGGCAACAGAATGAAACTTTGTCTCAAAAACAAAAAACATATAGCCAAAAGATGGGAGCAACCCAAGCATCCATCAGTGGCTGAGTGGATACATAGAACGTGGTGTGTCCATACAGTGCAGTACTATTCAGCCTTAAAAGGAAGGAAATTCTGGCCAGGTGCAGTGGCTCACACCTGTAATCCCAGCACTTTGGGAGGCCGAGGCGGGTGGATCATGATTTCAGGAGTTCAAGACCAAACTGCCTAACATGGTGAAACCCTGTCTCTGCTAAAAAATACAAAAATTAGCTGGACATGGTGGCCTGTGCCTGTAATCCCAGCTACTTGGGAGGCTGAGGTAAGAGAACTGCTTGAACAGGGACCCAGGAGGTGGAGGATGTAGTGAGCTGAGACCGTGTCTCTGCACTCCAGCCTGGGCTACAGAGCAAGACTCCTCAAACAAAAAAACAAAAAAAAAAAAAAAAAGGAAGGAAATTTTGACACATGCTATAAGACATTGAAGTCATTATGTGAAGTAAAACAAGCCAGCAGAAAAGGTCAAATACTATATGATTTCACTCACAGGTGGTGCCGAAAATAGTCGAATTCATACAGATGGAAAGTAGATAGGTAGTTGCCAGGGCCTGGGGGAGGAGGAAATGAGGTGTCATTGTCTAATGAATACAGTTTCAGTTCTGCAAGATGGAAACAGTCCTGTGGGTGGAGGGTCGCCATGGCTGTGCAGCAGTGTGAACACACTTAATGCCACTGAGCTGCACACTCAAAAATGGTCGGCTGGGCGCGGTAACCCACGCCTGAAATTCCTGCACTTTGGGAGGGCGAGGTGGATCACCTGAGGTCAGGAGTTCAAGACCAACCTGGCCAACATGGTGAAATCCTGTCTTGCCTAAAAATACGAAAACTCTAGCCAGGCGTGGTGGCAGTCGCCCAGGTGCTTGGGAAGCTAAGGCAGGAGAATCGCTTGAAACCGGGAGGTGGAAGTTGCCATGAGCCGAGATTGTGCCATTGTACTCCAGCCAGGGCAACAAGAATGAAACTTCGTCTCAGGGGAAAAAAAAAAAAAAAAAAAAAACCCTGGTAATAAATGACGAAAATACATTTTAGGCCAGGTGTGGTAGCTCAAGCCTGTAATCCTAGCACTTTGGGAGGCCAAGGTGGGAGGATCACAAGGTTAGGAGTTCGAGACCAGCTTGACCACCATGGTGAAACCCTGTCTCTACTAAAAATACAAAAAAAAAAAAAAAAAAAAAAATTAGCTAGGCATGGTGGCAGCCACTTGTAATCCCAGCTACTCCGGAGGCTGAGGCAGGAGGATCACTTGAATCTGGGAAGCGGAGGTTGCAGTGAGCCGAGATAGCGCCACTGCACTCCAGCCTGGGCAACAGAGCAAGACTTGATCTCAAAAAAAAATGAAAGAAAGAAAGAAAAGAAAATACATTTTAAATATGTAATAGACACATATTCTTAAAAATCAAGCATGGTGACAATTATTGTAACAGTGAGACCCATTTATGTAGTTCAAGTGTCACATACTAGAATTTCCCCAAGTTAAACATCTGCAGCATTAAAGGTGAGGATTCCTGCTCAAATGCTCATCTATGTGTTTACAGAACATCGACAAAGAGCCCATAAGCGTGAGAAAGAAAGCTCAACCTCACTTGCACGGGAATATCATTTACACCGGTTAGTTCAGGGTGTTAAGGAAACTCATAATACAGCGCGGGCAGTCCTTGGGGAAACAAGAACATCCATGCCCTGTTGATACGTGGCATTGACTGCTACGGCCTTACTAGAGAGTGATTTTAGAGTATTTAACATGTGGAGGCAAGGGTTGGTTCTGGTGAAAACTAGAAAATCTCCTAGACAAATTCTGAAAAAGCTATATTCTTTTTTTTTGAGCTAAGGTATCACCCAGGCTGCAGTACAGTGCTGTTACAGGCTCACTGCAGCCTCACACTCCTGTGCTCAAGGGATCCTCCCACCTTAGCCTCCCAGGTAGCTGAGACTACACTACAGGCACACCATGCTGGCTAATTTTTTTTTTTTTTTTTTTTTTTTTTTTTTTTTTTTTCAGATGGAATCGTGCTCTGTCTCTCAGGTAAAGTGCAGTGGTGCAATCTTGGCTCACTGCAACCTCCACCTCCTGGGCTCCAGCTATTCTCCTGCCTTAGATTCCTGAGGAGCTTGGATTACAGGCACACATCACCATGCCCAGCTAATATTTGTATTTTTAGTAGAGACGGGTTTCACCATATTGGGCAGGCTGGTGTTGAGCTCCTGACCTCAAGTGATCCACCTGCCTCGGCCTCCCAAAGTGCTGGGGTTACAGGTGTAGGCCACTGCGCCCAGCCTAATTTATGATGATGATGATGATGATATGTACAGACAGGGTGTCCCTATGGTGCCTAAGCTAGTTTCCAACTCCTGGGCTCAAGCCATGCTTCCACCTTGGCCTCCCAGAGTGCTGGGATTACAGATGTGAGCCACTGAACTTCTAGAAATGTGTTCTTTTGCTATATTGGCTCATGTGCTACAAAGACCATATTTTGTGGCAGAATGGTTTGCAATTACAAAAGGCAGAAGCCATTTCAATGTTCATCAACAGGGGGCCCGTCTGATATAACGGAGCACAAGAAGTCTCTAAAAAACAATGAGATCAGGTGTGGTGGCTCACACCTGTAATCTCAGAACTTTGGAGGCCAAGACAGGAGGATCACTTGAGCCCAGGAGTTCCAGATCAGCTTGAGCAATATAGTGAGACCCTGTATCTAAAGAAAAATTGGCCAGACGTGGTGGCTCACACCTGCAATCCCAGCACCTTGGGAGGCCAAGGCGGGCGGATCATGAGGTCAAGAGATGGAGACAATCCTGGCCAACATAGTGAAACCCCGTCTCTACTAAAAATACAAAAATTAGCTGGGCATGGTGGCACGTGCCTGTAGTCCCAGCTACCCAGGAGGCTGAGGCAGGAGAATCCCTTGAACCCAGAAGGTGGAGGTTGCAGTGAGCCAAGATCATACCACTGCACTCCAGCCTGGTGACAGAACGAGACTTCGTCTCCAAAAAAAAACCAAAAATTAGCCATGGGTGGGTGTGCCTGTAGTCCCAGCAACTCAGGAGGGTATGACTGCATCACTGCACTCCAGCCTGAGCAACAGAATGAGACCCTGTTTCAAAAACAAAAACTCAGTCATGGTCATTCAAATAGACAAAGCAATGAGTAAATCAAGGATAAGACAAGGGCATCTGGGGAAGTCCAAGGGGAGAAACTGGGTAAGGTGGGTGGGAGGGGGGGGGGCATTGCCTAGGAGTGAGGCAGGGCAGGTAGGGAGTGGAGGCTTCCGGGTGCTGGGCAGGCAGCCTGCAGACACAGGCAAGCTGTGGTGGGGGTCAGGCGAGAAGAGGCACCCAGGAGCTTCACAAGTCTGCCTCTGGCAGGTCTGTAATGAGCATGCCCTTCCTCTCCACAGACACTATGGGGCACCTCTTAGCGCTGCTGGTTCTAAACCCAAGGTGTTCAGGGGTGTAGCATGGTCCTGGGGTACAGGATGGCTGAAGAGCTTAGATCCCAACAGGGAGGGAGGCGGATGAGATCTGTCTCCTCTCTCCTGCACCAACAGCCAGGACATTCCTGCCATGCAGGCCCCCAGGACTCTTCCAGGCCAGGGGCGTGGGGAGAGGGGCAGCCAGCAGGTGACTAGAAGCTTGCACCCCAGAAGGAGGGCTGGAATCGGAGGTGAATATTTGAAGCCACAGATCGCAGGGCCTGAGTAGAGGAGATGCTTAAGTGGCCTTAAGACACAGTGTCTCGCTAGGAGCGGTGGCTCATGCCTGTAATCCCAGCACTCTGGAAGGCCGAGGAGGGCAGATCACAAGGTAGGAGATCGAGACCATCCTGGCCAACATGGTGAAACCCCGTCTCTACTAAAGATACAAAAATTAGCTGGGCATCGTGGCGTGCACCTGTAGTCGCAGCTACTAGGGAGGCTGAGGCAGGTGAATCGCTTGAACCAGGGAGTTGGAGATTGCAGCGAGCCGAGATTGCGCCACTGTACTCCAGCCTGGTAACAGAGCTAGACTATCTCAAAAAAAAAAAAAAAAAAAAAAACAGACACAGTTTCTCCAGGGCTTCTGCCTGGCAAACTACATAGGCCACTCCCTTCTTTGTAGGAAGAAGGGTTGTTGGGCCTCCCACCTTCAGCTCTCTCTGAGGAGTGGATATAGGTTCCGAGGACCCTGAGGGCCGGTCTATGAAACACAAACAGAAGGCTTTCCACCTCCCTGGATTTTCTGGAAAATTTTGGCAAACACAGGATAGAGTCGTTTGGTTGTCAGAAGTTACCCAGAAAAGCCAGCACAGTGGCTCATGCCTGTAATCCCAGCACTTTGGGAGGCCGAGGCGGGCAGATCACCTGAGGTCAGGAGATCGAGACCATCCTGGTCAACATGGAGAAACCCCGTCTCTACTAAAAATACAAAAATTAGCTGGGCGTGGTGGTACGTGCCTGTAATCCTAGCTACTTGGGAGGCTGAGGCAGGAGAACCGCTTGAGCCCAGGAGGCAGAGGTTGCAGAGAGCCAAGATCGTGCCACTGTACTCCAGCCTGAGCAACAGAATGAGGCTCCATCTCAAAAACGGAAGAAAGAAATTACCCAGATGCCTGGGAGGAATGCAACCAGGTTACAGGGCAGGGTTGGATGAGTTTCCAGGATTCTCAAGCAAAAATAATAATCCCTTGCAACTGAGAGCTTCTCTCCATCCTCACAAAAGCTCTAAGGATTTATATTGAATCCTCCACACACAAAGCCAAGGCCCCTAGAACTGAGGGAACACTGAAGGAACGGAGTGCACAGAGGCCCAGAAGATTGCCCCAGGTCACTTCACTGGTGGCCACAAAGTCAGCTGGTCCTGACCCCCCAGCCTGCCCCTAAAGCCAGTCTCTATCTGTGAAAGCAGGTGTTAGTATGCCCACCCTGGATAACCCCAAACCCCAGGCCTACCAGTGCCCAGTCACTGCCAGGGTGCCTCAATGAGAGGGGCTACCAGGCCCAGCCTCACTCCTGCAGCCACACAGTGGGGCGACACACCTGAGAGGGGAGGCCCAGAAGCTTCCAGGGCGAGCCTGTTCCTGTCTCCCCTGGTGACTGAGCCCCTGAGTACCTTACCCCATCCTCTGTCTCTCTGCTTCCTCCTCTACCAAGAGACAATGAAGTCCACATGCCCCGCAGCAAAGTCACAAGGAAAATGTGACTCCACAGCAACGAAGTGACTTTCTTTTCACAAAAACAAAGGTCCAGTGAGGCTTACGAGGAGGCTCCCCAGAGTCCCTCTGGGGACTCTGGCCACAGACACACCATGCTTTAAATTCTAACTTGGCTCCTCAGAAGTTTAAATAATGAGCTGATCTTTAGGTCTTTAGAGGGACTCCCATCCACATATAGTTTGTAGAAGCCACCCAGCAGTTACTCATATCACTGGGAACAGAATTCTCTGGTGGCGCATGCCTGTAGTCCCAGCTACTTGGGAAGCTGAGGTGGGAGAATTGCTTGAACCCAGGAGGCAGAGGTTGTAGTGGGCCGAGATTGTGCCATTGCACTCTAGCCTGGGTAACAAGAGTGAAAGAGTGAAACTCCGTCTCCCAAAAAAAAAAAAAAAGAGGGGGTAGGGGTCGTAAAAAAAACAAACAGAATTCTCATTGGCCAAGCTGGCACTATAGAGCTACATTCACCCACATGCGGCCCAGATAGTAATGCTCCACCCTCTTCAAAAAGCCAGCCTCAGCTGGGTGCAGTGCTTATGCCTATAATCCCAGCAGTTTGAGAGGCAGAGGCGGACAGATCACCTGAGGTCGGGAGTTCAAGACCAGCCTGGCAAACATGGAGAAACGCCGTCTCTACTAAAAATAGAAAAATTAGCCAGGCATGGTGGTGCACATCTATAATCCCAGCTACTTGAGAAGCTGAAGCAGGAGAATCTCTTGAAATCAGACGGAGGAGGCTGAAGTGAGCTGAGATAGTGCCACTGCACTCCAGACTGGGCAATGGAGTAAGACTCCAGAGACTGCATCTCAAAACATAAAAAAGTCTGGCCCTTGAAGGAACAGGCAATGAGGACCTGAACTCAGCTCCCAGAGGAGTGTTGCCGAAGTCCCCTGAGGTCTACAGTCTTTTAGGAATCACTGGGCGACCCCGCCCCCAAGCATGTGGGATAGAAAAAAACATTACACACTGAAGTTCTAGAGACTTTGCCAAAAAGTCAATCCACGGAGCACCCAGCCAACAATTGCAGGTCCCGTGCTGGCAGAGCAGAGTTCCAGCACCGCACACACAGTGCGAAGGGCTTCCCCTGGGGTTGTGCAACCTGCAGCCCAGCCCAGGGGACACAGGAGCCAAGGCTGGAAACAGGCCAATTACACAAACAGGAGCACAATGGCTGATAAGCTCTTAAAAATATGTTGACTCTCACTGGAAGTCCAAGAAATGCCCATTAAAACAATCACACATCATCTTGCCAAGTACATGAGCGAAGTTTCTTAAAGGCACTTAATAGAAGGGGTGTGATAAAAGGAAACTTCTTGTAACCTCACTGGAAAACACGTTAGTATGTACAAACAGCTTTCAACATGTCTACATCCATTACGCCAGTGATTCCACTTCTGGGCACGCTACTTCTTTTTTGCTGGAGCGCAGTGGCGCCATCTCAGCTCACTGGAACCTCGGCCTCCTGGGTTTAACCAATTCACCTCGAGGGACAGGGCTGGCTGGCAGTGTGGAGAAATCTTCTGGGTGGGCAGTCTTCTGGGATCGGGACAACAAGAAGGAGCCTGCCCTGCCAGGCTGGGGTAGGTAGGGGCCTTCTAGGCAGAGGACCAAGGCAGGATGGAGCCAGGGAGGCTGGAGAGCAGTACCCTGCCCTGAACAGCTAGGGTCTGGAAGCGAAGGGGGCAAGTACGAATTTTACATCGAAGGCACAGGAAAGCCGAGGAGGGCTTCATGCAGGAGAGCCTCGTGATGTGGTGCTTTATTTATCTTGTTAGTTTGTTTCGAGACGCAGTTTCACTCTTGTTGCTCAGGCTTTAGCACCTTGGCACGATCGCCACTCGCTGCAACCTCTGCCTCCAGGATTCAAACGATTCTTGGGCCTCTGCCTCCCTAGTAGCTTGGATTACAGGCACGCGCCACCACACCCAGCTAATTTTTTGTATTTTTAGTAGAGACAGGATTTCTCCATGTTGGTCAGGCTGGTCTCAAACTCCCAACCTCAGGTTATCCCAATGTGGTGCTTTTAAAAGATCACTCAGAGGGCTGCTGTGGGGTGAGTGAATGAAAGGGAAGCAGGGAGACAACTGAGTCTGCTGCAAAACCAGAGGAATGCAATGAAGGTGGCTTGGATGCTGGGAAGTAGGTGGATACAGGACAGATTTCGGAGGTGGAGCCCATGGGATTCCATCCTTACTGGTGTCTCCTGTGGAGGGTTGGACAGGGAGGTGGTGCCCAGACCGTCTGCCTGAGCACCAGGTGCTTGGGTCGCTGGATCCTCTGACTGAGATGGGAAAGAACCCGAGGCAGAAGGCTGCACGAATGGGAGCTGTCTGTTGAGAAGGATGCCAACTTTGGACCTGAAGCCAGTGTAAAAAAACATCCAAAAGGGACCATGGAAGGTTGCCCCTGAAGCTCATGGCAGTAGAGAACGTCCAAATGGCTGCCACTTACCGGGCTTGCGATGAGCACCGACATGGTGTTAAATAAAAAAGGCTGTGCTGAGATCTGGGGACAGCAGAGCCGCGGGTCCCTGAAGGACTGGGGCAGGGTCCAAGATAGAAATGCCTTACATTAAATGTCACCTCCAAAGAACGATTTGGGTATTTCACAACATTGCCTCCAGCCGGCCCTTCTTCCCGCACGTTGTACCTAAAGTGGCCAGCCAACATTCCTTCCTGCCCTGCTGGCTGGACTTCTGCTTTGATAAGAGCTGTTGGGAGCTGGGGGAAGCCTGGCAGATAATGGAGACTAGCCCAGCTGGGCCTAAACTGAACATCAAGGAAGCTAGCTGGAGGGGGAGGCATGGGGGGGACACAAAGCAGAGCTACTGCCACCTGTGAGGGACCTATGACAGAGCAAGGGCAGGGCAGGACAGGGGGTCAGGATGACCAGGTGAAGGCCCGACACTAGGCAGCTACAGGATCTAACACAAATGATTTCACTCTTCAAACAATATTCTCATCTATCAATTGGTGTCAGTTACCAAAATAGAGATGTGACAAACCATCAGGCAGTGTGGAACTCAAGGCAATATACTACACACGGAAGCACTAGAGAGTAACAAGGGCAGCCCTTGAGGAGTTAGAACTGTCATCGATGGCCGGGCGCACAGCTCACGCCTGTAATCTCAGCATTTTGGGAGGCCGAGGCAGGATCACTTGAGGTCAGGAATTCCAGACCAGTCTGGCCAATGTGGCGAAACCCCATCTCTACTAAAAATGCAAAAAATTAGCCAGGCCTGGTGGCATGTGCCTGTAGCCCCAGCTACTCAGAAGTCTGAAGCAGGAGAATCACTTCAACCCAGGAGGTGAAGGTTGCAGTGGGCCAAGATTGCACCACCGCTTGCAGCCTGAGTGACAGGGTGAGACTCTGTCTCCAAAACACAAACAAACAAACAGTCATAGACCTTTCTGCATCCCGTAAGGGCAGCAAAGTAGATGAAGTATAAAAACTAGGAATAGCAAATGTGCCACTCATTGATAGTGCAGAAGACATATATCAATGCTGTACAATGAAAGCAAAAGAATACTCCTATTTCAGATACCCATGAAACACTTGGAAAAATAAGCAATAGATTAGGTCATAAAGAAAATTTCAAATTTCCGAAGTTCAAAATAGCACCTAATTCGTTTTCTTCTTTTTGCTTTTTTTTTTTCTTTTGAGACAGTCTTACTCCGTCGCCCAGGCTGGAGTGCAGTGGAGTGATCTCGGCTCACTGCTGTTAGCATTCAGAACTAAACGAAAAAGATAATAAGTGAACCAAGCATGTGACTTAGCATGTTTTATAGAAAAGAGCAAGAAAATAAACCCAAATAAACAGGAAGGAAAATAAGATAAATGTAGAAGTTAAACTATTAGAAATCAGAAAAATTATAAAATTGATCAATGTATTTAAAAGTTGTTTCTCTTGGCAGGGCTGTAATCCCAGCACTTTGGGAGGCCAGAGCAGGTAGATCACCTGAGATCGGGAGTTTGAGACTTGTATGCAAAGTACGATCTTTAGGCCAGCAACACCAGTCACTGGGGAGCTTGCAAGCAATGCAGAATCCTGGCTCCATCCCAGCTCCACTGAGTCAGAATCTGCATTTTCTCAAGGTCTCCAGGAGATCCTGGCACCATGGCTCATGCCTATAATCCTAGCACTTTGGGATGCCATGGTTGGGGGGATCATTTGAGCCCAGGAGTTTGAGATCAGCCTGGGCAACACTGGGAGACCCATCTCTACAAAAGAAAAAGGAAAAAACAATTAGCCAGGCATAGGGGCGCACTCCTGCAGTCTCAACCACTCAGGAAGCTGAAGCAGGAGAATGGCTTGAACCCAGGAGTCTGAGGCTGCGGTGAGCTGTGATCATGCCACTGACTCCAGCATGGGTGACAGCACAAAATCCTTTCTCAGAAAAAGAAAAAAAAAAGATTACCAGGAGATTTGTTCACATGTCCAAGTTTGAGAATCATTCTCTAGAGCTCTAGCCCAAAATTGTGTAATAGAAATATAGTTCAAGCCACATGGGTAACTGAAAAATGTCTAGGGCCAGGTGCAGTGGCTCACACCTGTAATCCCAGCACTTTGGGAGGCTGAGGAGGACGGATTACATGAGGTCAGGAGTTTGAGACCAGCCTGGTCAACATGGTGAAACCTCATTTCTACTAAAAATACAAAAGTTAGTTGGGCCTGGTGGTGCATGCCTGTAATCCCAGCTACTTGGGAGGCTGAGGCAGGAGAATTGTTTGAATCCAGGAGGCAGAGGTTGCGGTCTGCTGAGATCCTGCCACTGCACTCCAGCCTGGGTGACACAGCAAGATTCCATCTCAAAAAAAGGTCTAGTCACCACTTTAAAAAGTAAAAACAGGTTAAATTAACTTTGATATTTTATCTAGCCAAAAAAAAATAAATCTATTTCTTGTTTTCAAACAGGGTCTCACTCTGTCACCCAGACGGGAGTGATGTGGCTCGATCACGGCTCACTGCAGCCTCGAACACTTGGGCTCAGGGTATCCTCCCACCGCAGCCTCCTGAGTAGTGGGAAGTACAGATGTACCCGACCACGCCTTGCTAATATTTTTTATTATTTGTAGAGACGAGGTCTTGCCATTTTACCCTGGCTCAGCAAGCCATCTTTCAATGTCTGGATTTATAAATACTATTAAGTGTTTTCATAAGTAACGATGATTGATGGTACCATCTGAGAGGAGGGTGGAAAGGAAGAGGAAAAAAAGCCCTTTTCTGGTTAGTTCTGCTGATGACTCCCAGAGCTGGAAGCATCATGGAAAGCCCAGGGCATGGAGTGCCCCCCAGCAGATATGTTCTGACAGGCAGACCATTAACGGCAAGTTGGTGGATCTGGAGTCTATTCCCTCCTCTGCTACCCCCACCCACCTTTGACTTTCTAGGAGCTTCTCTCTGGGCCTGTTTCCTCATTTGGAACACTAGGGGTTAGATGAGATCTCTAACGGGCTGCCCAGCTCTTAGAGCCCAGGATGCTTCCCTCCACTCACTCATCAGTCAGTCACCAAGAGCCTCTGATGTTATAGGCGCTAGGGATCTAATCGTAAGCAAAAGATAAGAAGAAAAACATTACCAAATAATCCCACAAGAAAATGTCAAAATCCACTGTGGCAAGTGCCATGAAGGAGGGGAGCACCGGCTGTGTTAGGAGAGGGCAAATCTGCAGGCATGATGGCAGGGAGTGTGGGAGGAGGTGGGGAAGAGTCTCTGGTTGCTGGGGAGCAGGAAGAGAGGTCAGCAGGGGCTGGAGGAGGGGTGGAAGAGGCTTGGAACAACCGCCACGGAAAGTGGGAGGCCAGGAGACACCCACAGAAGGGCTGCCTAGCAGCTTAAAGCAACTCACTATGCACATGGCACACAGAGACATGCACATTTTAATAAGCGGTCTATTCACTGAATCCCATGAAATGCCACACAGATCCCGTCAATCTGATATTCTTGCACTCACAGAGAAGAAAAGCCTATTTGCTTTTTAAAATTCGAGTTTGCTTCTCTTTAGTATGCCCTTACAAGAACTGATTCACATGTATCACTAAGCAGAATCCACATTCAGATATGCAATCTTTGATCAGCCAACCCTCGGTCAGCTTCATGGAACCATGTGGGTAAAGAAAAAGCCAGCAGCTATTCCACAGACAGGGGAAGCACTCAGGGGCAAGTGGCAGTCACCAAGCACCACAGCACCCAGGAGGGCCCGCTGAGGCCCCATGCCTGGGAAATGCACTCTTTCAATCAATACCGCAAAACAGGCTGTGAAGGACTCAAACATTTTTTTAAAACAGGGGAGAAAGACTTTTTTTTTTTTTTTTTAAAGATAATAGCATTTGGTTTCTCAAATGTTCATGAATGACAGGGCAAATACAGAATAAATTAACAAAGGCAGCATGACGGAATGAATTTTTTTAAAAAAAGCTCTCGTAAGCAAAAGCTGCCTTCTAGCTACATGGAAAAACACTCTAGAGCCCTGAGTAAATAAATAATAAAAGGATATGGAAACAATACACCCTGAGAACGCTTGTGCCTTCTCTGTTCTCCTGGGCAGAAGCAGTGCTGACAGGTTTACGCTACCCAGGTTACAGATCCGGCTAGCATTTATTTACCTAATAACACTCTAGAATCAGAGAGGACATTTCAAAGAACTGATGCCATTCTCCAGATGCATTAGTACGTGTATCCCATTCTTTTACCCCAAGCTCTAGTACCAGTTCCCACGACAGGACATCCTGACCCCTGGACTAGAAAAAAGCTAAGCATAAGAATTGTGATGTGCTCAGACCACACCATTTTCCTTCTTCCGCTTATAGGAAGGCTCTTAAGAATATATGCCCGCAAAGAAGACTAAAACAATGCACAGTGATTTTTCATTCTTGCCACACCCAATCCTTATTGTTTAGAAAACACTTAAATTTGCACAGGTTCTATCTGTTTCACAATTACAGCCACAATCTTGCTTGTTCACACATTTTCATTTCTTTTTTGTTTGTTTGTTTTTGAGACAGTTTTGATCTTGTTGCCCAGGCTGGAGTACAGTGGCACGATCTCGGTTCACCGCAACCTCTGCCTCCTGGGTTCAAGTGATTCTCTTGCCTCAGCCTCCTGAGTAGCTGGGATTACAGGCATGCACCTCCACGCCCAGCTAATTTTGTATTTTTAGTAGAGACGGGGTTTCTCCATGTTGGTCAGGCTGGTTTTGAACTCCCAACCTTAGGTGATCTGCCTGCCTCGGCATCCCAAAGTGCTGAGATTATGAGCGTGAGCCACTGGGCCCAGCCTCTTTCTTAAACATACGCTACGTTACCATTAAAAGCAATTGTGCAACAAGCAAGTACAGAACAAAACACTAAAAATACTTACTGGGGAAGTAGAGCAAACAGCCGAAAAGAAACTAAAGTGGGGTCAGGCATGGTGGCTCATACCTCTAATCCCAGCACTTTGGGAGGCCGAGGCTGGTGGATCGCATGAGGTCAGGAGTTCAAGATCAACCTAGCCAACATGGCAAAACCCCATCTCTACTTAAAAACAAACAAACAAACAAAAATTAGCTGGGCTTGGTGGCAGATGCCTGTAATTTTAGCTACTTGCAAGGCTGAGACAGAAGAATTGCTTGAACCCAGGAGGCAGAGGTTGCAGTAAGCAGAGATGGTGCCACTATACTCCAGCCTGGGCAACAGAGAGAGGGAGGGAGGGAGAGAGGGAGGGAGAGAGGGAGGGGGGGAGGGGGAAGGAAGGAAGGAAGGAAGGAAGGAGAGAAAGAGAGAAGAGAGAAACAAAGAAGAAAGGAAGGAAGAAAGGAAGGAAGGAAGGAAGGAAGGAAGGAAGGAAGGAAGGAAGGAAGGAAGGAAGGAAGGAAGGAAGGAAGAAAAGAAAGAAAGAAGCTACAGTGGAAACAATAATAATCCAGGACCACAGAATTTCAGAGCCAGAGGGGTTTCAGTGAATAAGAGGTTAAAAGACTTGCACTAGACTTGCAGAAAGTTGGTAGCAAAGAAAACTCTAGAATTGCCATTATTTCTGCAGCAGGCAGGGAACTATTCACACTTTTTTTTCTTTTCTTCTTGAGACAGGCTCACTCTGTTGCCCAGGCTGAAGTGCAGTTTTGTGATCTTGGCTCACTGCAGCCTCGACCTCCTGGGCTCAAGCAATCTTCCCACCTCAACGTCCCAAGTGCTGGGACTACAGGTATGCACCATCAAGCCCGGCTAAATTTTGTATTTTTTGTAGAGATGGGGCTTCACCATGTTGCCGAGGCTGGTCTTAAACTCCTGGGCTCAGGCAATCCACCCATCTCAGCCTCCCAAAGTGCTGGGATTACGGGCATGACCACCTCACCTGGCCCAATTCACATGTCCTGAGCCAACCTTCCTGCACCTGACAAGTCTCCTGCTGTAGTGTGTCACTGCTGTCCAGGGAAACCTAAGACATTCACCAGCCTAGGGCAGTGGGCTGTTCTCGATGGTATCTGTTGCAGGCCTTTCTTAGGCTTAGGATTATTTGATTCTGTGATGTGACTTTTTTTTGAGACAGAATTTTGCTCTTGTTACCCAGGCTGGAGTGCAATGGTGCGATCTCGGCTCACCACAACCTCCGCCTCCTGGGTTCAGGCAATTCTCCTGCCTCAGCCTCCTGAGTAGCTGGGATTACAGGCATGCACCACCATGCCCAGCTAATTTTTTGTATTTTTAGTGGAGACGGGGTTTCACCATGTTGACCAGGTTGGTCTCGATTTCTCAACCTCGTGATCCACCCACCTCGGCCTCCCAAAGTGCCGGGATTACAGGCTTGAGCCACCGCGCCCGGCCCAGGATTATTTGATTCTGTGGTGTGACTATTAAAACGTGTCTTCTCCGCTAGGCTGTAAGTTGTACGAGGCCAGTCATACCTCCCTGTGGTGTGGGGAAGCCTAAGAAGGGAGCTGACATTTCCAGATCAAGTCACTTTTTCCTGGCTGTAACTTTTCATAGCACAGGCCCTGAGATGAACACTCGACTTAGCATGAATTTTACTTTCCTTCGTCCCATTTTATGAATGAAACAGCCAAAGGTTACTTTTCTTTCTCAAGGGCTGTGAATGGTGGCTAGGTGTGGTGGCTCATGCTTGTAATTCCAGCACTTTGGGAGGCCAAGGCGGAAAGACTGCTTGAGCCCAGGAGGTCGAGACCAGCCTGGGAGATGTAGTAAGACCTTGTCTCTACAAAAAATTTAAAGATTAGCTGTGCATGGTGTTGCACACCTGTGGTCCCAGCTACTTGAGAGGTTGAGGCAGGAGGATCACTTGAGCCTGAGAGGTGGAGGTTGCAGTGAGTCTAGATGGTGCTATTGCACTCCAGCCTGGGCAACAGAGCAAGACCTTATCTCAAGAAAAAAAAATGGTTTACATCTATATATTATCTTGTTTCAAAAAAAAAAAAAATACTGAACAGCAAACTCCTTGGTGACTAGGACTGCCTGTAAGTCAGCCTAGCACCCCCAAAGTCAGCCTAGCACCCCCTACAGAGTAAAATGTCACTAACAAAGGCACCCTATTATTCTTAGGTAATCAGAAGTTAAAGAGTAACAGAACACAGACAACTGGATTTCTAGCCCATGGCACTAATCTGCAGATTAGAAATCCTCAAAGTGTCTGGGCACATTGGCTCATGCCTGTAATCCCAAGACTCTGGGAGGCTGAGGCTGGCAGATCACTTGAGAGCAGCCTGGCCAACATGGTGAAACCCTGTCTCTACTAAAAATACAAAAATTAGCCAGGCCTGGTGGCACATGCCTGTAATCCCAGCTACTCGGAAGGCTGAGGCAGGAGAATCACTTGAACCCAGGAAGTGGAGGTTGCAGTGAGCCAAGATCATGCCACTGTATTCCAGCTGGGGCAACAGAGACTCCATCTCAAAAAAAAAGAAAAAAGAAATCTTCAAAGTATGTTCACTACAACTCCTAATTATGCATTTTCTACACAATTCATCAAACAAGGCAGTAGCAACCATATGGCCATTCCACTAAGAAGAAAAGAGCAAGTCCACAGGCCCTAAAAACATGAGTTTCACAAATTTTAAGTGTTAGGAGAAGAAAAGAAAGGAAACCCCTAAACCCCTTGAAGGAAGCAGGCAGAGCACTGAATCCCAGCACTGCGGCCCAGGAGGCCACCACCCAGCCCTTGGGGAATGCTTTCTTATAATACCCCACAGCCAGGGTCTCCATCTGTCACCCAGGCTAGAGGGCAATGGCACAATCACAGTTCAGTGCAGCCTCAACCTCCTGGGCTCAAGCAATCCTCCCACCTCAGCCTCCAGAGTAGCTGGGATCACAGATGTACCACCACACCCACCTAGTATTGTTTTACTTTTTGTAGAGACAGCGTCTCACTGTGTTGCCCAGACTCTTGGGCTGAAGCCCCTCCTGCCTTGGCCTCCCAAAGTGCTGGAATTACAAGCATAGGACACCAAGCCCAGACTGATCTTACTCCTATGACATTATGCAGAAATCATATTTATGTGTTCAGAAAATTCGATGTATGCACTGTAAACACAATATAATAGTTATTTTATCATGGATGACATAATTATGGGTGATTTATATTTTCTTTTTCATGTTATTCTATGATCTAAAAATGTTTTCCAATGAATCACTTGAGGGCAGGAGTTCAGCCTGGCCAACATGGTGAAACACCGTCTCTACTAAAAGTACAAAAATTAGCTGGGCATGTTGGCATGCACCTGTAATCCCAGCTACTCTGGAGGCTGAGGCAGGAGAATTGCTTGAACCTGGGAGGCAGAGTTGTAGTCAGCCGAGATCGTGCTATTGCACTCCAGCCTGGGTAACAGAGTGAGACTCCATCTCAAACAAAAACAAAAATAAATAAATGTTTTCCAATGATTATATACCAGATTTGTAATAATTTATTTTCTTTTCTTTTATTTATTTATTTATTTATTTTTTTGAGATGGAGTCTCACTCTGTCCCAGGCTGGAGTGCCGTGGCGCAATCTCAGCTCACTGCAATCTCCGCCTCCCGGGTTCAAGTGATTCTTGTGCCTCAGCCTCCTGACTAGCTGGGATTACAGGTGCCTGCCACCACACTCAGCTCATTTTTTTGTATTTTTAGTAGAGACAGGGTTTCACCATGTTGGCCAGGATGGTCTTGATCTCTTGACCTCGTGATCTGCCCGCCTCAACTTCCCAAAGTGCTGGGATTATACGTATGAGCCACCATGCCCAGCCCTGATTTATAATAATTTAAACAAAGATATATAATTTTAAGACTCAGGCAGGGCGCAGTGGCTCACGCCTGTAATCCCAGCACTTTGGGAGGCCGAGGCGGGTGGATCACAAGGTCAAGAGATCAAGACCATCCTGGTCAACATGGTGAAATCCTGTCTCTACTAAAAATACAAGAAATTAGCTGGGCATGGTGGCGCGTGCCTGTAATCCCAGCTACTCAGGAGGCTGAGGCAGGAGAATTGATCGAACCCAGGAGGTGGAGATTGTGGTGAGCCGAGATTGCACCATTGCACTCCAGCCTGGGTAACAAGAGCAAAACTCCGTCTCAAAAAAAAAAAAAAAAAAGACTCCACAATATCCTCA
Source organism: Callithrix jacchus (assembly GCF_049354715.1). Lineage (NCBI taxonomy): Eukaryota > Metazoa > Chordata > Mammalia > Primates > Cebidae > Callithrix > Callithrix jacchus. The sequence continues at coordinate 104,273,138 of NC_133515.1, forward strand.
TATACTTTTTTTTTTTTGAAACAGGGTGTCACTTTCACCCAGGCTAGAATGCAATGGCATGATCTCAGCTCACTGAAGCCTCAAACTCCCAGGCTCAGGTGATTCTCCCACCTCAGCCTCCTGCTTAGCTGGCACTACAGGCACATACCACCATGCCCAGCTAATGTTTGTATTTCTGTAGAGATGGGGTTTTGTTATGTTGCCCGGGCTGCTCTTGAACTCCTGGAGTCAAGCAATCTGCCAGTCTATTGAAATAAATGAGGGTACATCTATTCACAGTAACACAGCCCTTAAAGGAACGAACATGCAGTTATGTGCTGATATAAAACTGTCTCTAAGATATGTTATTAAACTACATGCTAGATGCAGAACACGTTACATTCATACACAATTAATTTTAAGGCTGAATGTGGTGGCTCGCACCTGTAATCCCAACATTTTGGGAGGCCGAGGCAGGGGGATCGCTTGAGGCCAGGAGTTTGCCAGCCTGGAAAACATAGTGAGACCCTGTCTTTACCAAAACAATACAAAAATTAGCTGGGCATGGTGTTGTGTGCCTATAGTCTCCGCTGATTGGGAGACTGAGGTGGGAGGATCGCTTGAGCCCAGGAGTTGAAGGCTGCACTCCAGCCTGCGTAACAGAGCCAGACACTGTCTGCAAAAAAACAATAAATGAATCTTAATTTTAAGACATAGTTATTTGTGCATGTATTGACTATCTCTGGAAGGCTCACCTAGAAAGTTACAGTAGAATTGCCTTAAAAGAGGGACTTTTTTTTTTTTCTTAGAAATGGGGTCTCTCAGCTAAGTACGGTGGCTCACACCTGTAATCTCAGCTCTTTAGGAGGTCGAGGCGGGTGGACCACCTGAGGTCAGGAGTTCAAGACCAGCCTGGAGAACCTGGTGAAACTCTGTCTTTACTGAAAATACAAAATTTAGCCGGATGTGGTGGCGAGTGCCTGTAGCTCCAGCAACTCAGGAGGCTGAGGCAAGAGAATCACTTGAACCCAGGAGGCAGAAGTTGCAGTGAGCCAAGATCAGGCCACCACACTCCAGCCTGGGTGACAGAGCGAGACTCTGTCTCAAAAAAAAAAAGAAAGAAAGAAAGAAATGGGGTCTTTCTATATTGTTCAGGCAGGTCTTAAACCCCTGGGCTCAAGTGAGTCTTCTGACTTCACCTCTAGAGTAGCTAGGATTATAGGTGTGAGCCACTGCATCAGGCCTCTTTTTGTACTTGATATTTTTTACTATGAGCATTTATTACTAAAAAATAAACAAACTTAAAAAGGCTTGGTGGGAAACTACACCAATGAGTTTTGCAGGTGTCTCGGCACCTGTGCATGATCTTCAGGTCGGGGGCAGCCCCTTCACAAGCGCTGCCTCCAGCATACAAAACACCGGGAGGACCGGGTGGTCTCCTGCAGACCCAGCACCCGCAGGCGGACTGATCAGTCTTTCCTGCTGACCTCTGGAACCAGGTCCCAACAAGTGCATACTCCAGTTCAGCCAAAGCAAGAACACTGTGTCCTCTGACAACCATGTCAAGTTCTCATTTGTATGCAGTAAATAAGGAATATTTTACCTTTCAGCAAAGGTGTCGAGTTTCCCCAACTCATCAGAGAGGCCAACCAGGGAATCCAAGGTCCCCACCTAGACAGATCATAAAAACGTCAGAGGCTCACAGGATTCTGGCAAAGCATGATGCCATCTCAACAACAGAGCAGGGACTCTTGTCACTTCATCTTGAACTAGTCACCCTTGGTCAATGGCCAAACTGGAAAATAGAAAGAACTCAATAGAAACCAGTGGATTTGGGGGTGTATTCATTTATTTTTGACCCACAGGATAAACTGTCATATTTCTGCCATAGGAAGGAGTGACTATGATGCTACCGTCTGACCTCAGCTCATTTTCCTCTTAGAATGGCAGCCTACTAGTCCGTCATGTTATTAGTCATTACAGCCAAGGAAGGGATATACCAGAAAGCAAGTTAAAGAAGTTCTCATTCCTAAAAGCTTTTCTGCTCCAAGACAGTCCCACCAGTCTTTTGCTCTGTTCTTTGCTGTTATTAACCATGATCTTGAGGCTGAGTTGTGTGGATCACCTGAGGTCAGGAGTTCCAGACCAGCCTGGCCAACATGGCAAAACCCTATCTCTACTAAAAATACAAAAATTAGCTGGGCATGGTGGCATGTGCCCATAATTCCAGCTACTCAGGAGTCTGAGGCAGGACAATCATTTAAACTCAGGAGGTGGAGGTTGCGATAAACTGAGATGGCACCACTGCACTCCAGCCTGGGAAACAAAGCGGGGATGGAGGTGCCGTGGGGGGGTATGATCTTGCTGGGGAAGAAGGCACCAAGGTCCTTTTTTTTGAGACAGAGTTTTGCTCTTGTTGCCTCGGCTGGAGTGCAATGGCTCGATCTTTGCTCCCTGCAACCTCTGTCTCCTGGATTCAAGCAATTCTCCTGCCTCAGCCTCCTGAGTAGCTGGGATTACAGGCAAGTACCACTATGCTCAGCTAATTTTTTATATTTATTTATTTATTTATTTTGTTTGTTTGTTTTTAAAAGATGGGGTTTCACCATGATGGCCAGGCTGGTCTTGAACTCCTGACCTCAGGTGAGCCACCCACCTCGGCCTCCCAAAGTGCTAGGATTATAGGCGTGAGCCACCGCGCCCGGCCCAATTTTTTGTATTTTTAGTAGAGACAAAGTTTCTCCTTGTCGGTCAGGCTGGTCTCGAACTCCCAACCTCAAGTGATCCGCCCGCTTCAGCCTCCCAAATTGCTGGGATTATAGGTGTAAGCCACAGCGCCCGGCCATGATCTGTTTCTTAGCGTAGAAATTACTACAATGTCCACAATTGTATTTGAAGGTCTTTTCACAGAATCAGAAAGGAAAGAGTTGCTATCATGAGATACCATCAACTAGATGTTAAAAAGTAATTAGGTTCTGAGACTTGGCAGAGTTTCAAGGAAAAAAAATTAAGAAAACTAACAGGTGGCCGGGTACAATGGCTCACACCTATAATCCCAACACTTTGGGAGGCTGAGAGTTTGAGACCAGCCTGCTGAAACTGCGTCTCTACTAAAAATACAAAAACTAGCCAGGTGTGGTGGCATGCGCCCATAATCCCAGCTACTTGGGAGGCTGAGGCATGAGAATCACTTGAACCCAGAAGGCGGAGATTGCAGTGAGCCTAAATCGCACCCCTGCATTCCAGCCTGGGTGACAGAGCAAAACTTCGTCTCAAAAAAAAAAAAGATGAATCCTGAGTATCTCTACCAAGTGAAGTTGCTTCTTTTCAATTAATTTTAAGCAACTTCTGCAAGGGCTGTGTCTTCTTTTTTTATCTTTTTACCTTCCAGAGTCCAGCACAGTGCCTCCCAGTACCAATGAGTGGCTGCAGAATTTACTAACCCGTACAGTGTGTGTTGCTGGACAAGGCAGGCTTAGGAGGGCAGCAAGATATGGGTTCAGAACTCACTGCTGCCACTTACCAGCCCGATAACCCTGGTAATCACTTAGCCTCTCCCAGCCTGTCCCGAGTCAGCGGGAGAGGTAAAGCTTCCAGGTGGTAAGGCCGGGCGCGGTGGCTCATGCCTGTAATCCCAGCACTTTGGGAGGCCCAGGCGGGTGGATCATGAGGTCAAGAGATCAAGACCATCTTGGTCAACATGTTGAAACCCCATCTCTACTAAAAATACAAAAAATTAGCTGGGCATGGTGGTGTGTGCCTGTAATCCCAGCTACTCAGGAGGCTGAGGCAGAATTGCCTGAACCCAGGAGGCGGAGGTTGCAGTGAGCCGAGATCACGCCATTGCACTCCAGCCTGGGTAACAAGAGCAAAACTCCGTCTCAAAAAAAAAAAAAAGCTTCCAGGTGATGCATTTAAAGTACCTAGGCTCCAGCACCTTGCTTAACAAATGTTAGCAATGGGGTGCATCACAACCCTGGTAGCTGTTGGTGTAGCCGTTTTGGCAGAGGGGCAAAGTCAGGTTTGAAAGGGGAGTATATGGCAGTTTTCTACAAGAGCAGATGCTGGGCAGTCAGTGCCATCTCACCAGCACCTGTGCCATGTGGTCTGGGAGAAAGCTGTAGTGTCTTCCCCCTGGAAACCTACAGCCTCAGGAAGCACCACGAAAACTCCACTCTTCTTGAAATAAAAGAATTGCGTGGCTGGGCATAGTGGCTCATGCCTGTAATCCCAAGACTTTGGAAGGCCAAGTTGGGTGGATCACAAGATCAGGAGTTCGAGACCAGCCTGGGCAACATAGTGAAAGCACGTCTCTACTAAAAATACAGAAATTAGCCAGGCATGGTGGCAGGCACCTGTAATCCCAGCTACTTGGGAGGCTGAGGCAGGTGAATCACTTGAACCTGGGAGGCAGAGGTTGCAGCAGTGAGCTGAGATTGTGCCATTTCACTCCAGCCTGGGCAACAAAAGCAAAACTCTGTCTCAAAAAATAAAAAGAATTACACATTTCGGCCAGGCATGGTGGCTCATGTCAATAATCCCAGCACTTTGGGAGGCCAAGGCGGGTGGATCACCTGAGGTGCGGAGTTCAAGACCAGACTGGCCAACATGGCAAAACTCTGTCTTTACTAATCATACAAAAATAATTCCACACCTGGAATTACATAGCCGGGCATGGTGGTGCACGCCTGTAATTCCAGCTACTCAGGAGGCTGAGACAGGAGAATTGCTTGAACCCGGGAGGCAGAGGTTGCAGTGAGCTGAGATTGTGCCACTGCGCCCCAGCCTGGGCGATAAGAGTGAATTCTGTCTCCAAAAAGAAAATGAAAAGAATTGCGCGTCTCACTCTTCTTTAACGTTGGTTTCATCTGAACTTTGCCCTCCACTCCAAGAGCCCTCAGATGCCTGGGCATAACCCAAACTCCTTCTGCCTCCAAATCCCCTCCCTTTCTTTCCTGCAGGACCAAAGAGATCCTAGATTTCCTCCTCTGCCCCCAGGTAAAGAGCACAGTCAGGGCTGAAGTCCCCCAAGCCTGCATATCTAAAGCATACGGTTGGTCTTCTGAGATGCTGCAGACAAACCAGGAGGAGCCAGAGGAATAGAGAGAACCTGGGTGTGCATTTCACATGCTTTCCACTTTTTGAAGCATTAGACACCACTACCCACAACCTGGTCCCCTGTTCATTCCTTCCTGTGGCTGTATCTGCATAGGTACCATAATTAATTTTGGACTATGGCATGATGTCCCACAGAGCCCATCACCTCCCTGTCCATCCTCAAATCTCAGCTTGTCCTCAGAGTCCCTGCCTTTGCCTTGTTACTTTCTCCTTGGCCTCCCCAAGTAGCAACCTCTGGTTCCCTCTCCCCTCTCCCCCTGACCAATCCATCCCTTTTTTCCTCCTCCCCAGGAATTTTACCTTGAAGTCAGGAATAGCGAATTTGGTGTTATAAGACAGGTGGGACTTGGAGGTTACAGTATTCATCCTCTCCAGAGCTTGCAAATTTTCCCTATCGCCAGGGGCAGAAATTAACCAAAACTCCGACATGCTTCCAGTCTTCTCTTATCCAGTGACTGCCCAGAACCAGCACAAACATACACAAACAGAAACAGGAGGAGAGATGTGTCAGATATCCCTGCCTCACCACTCCCTGCCCTCGAATTCATCCTTTCCAGGATCTCAGAGCTCCCAGGACATCCATTTGCAAAAGCAAAGTGCTTATCTCCACCTGGGAGCCCTCAGGTGTTCCTGAAACGCCAAAGCTCCTTGGCCCCTGCGGTGGTTCTGGCTGGTTTCCAGGAGCAGAGGAGGGAGAGGTTCCTTTCTGTCTCCCAACCTCGGTGAACAACCCGTCAGGCACCACGAAACGGGAGGACGGACACCTTCTGGGGGTAATTTTTGTCTTCTTTCCACACTGCATTTTCTGGGATGCAGGTTGGGTGGGAAAAGGCGTGGGATGAGGGATTTTCACAACAGGCTACCAGGTCCAACCCCAGGTCTTAACTGACTAACCCTGTGATTGGTATTAGCTTTAAAAATAGACTTCAGAAGCATTCTTGTGATTTTTTTTTTTTTTAAGTAAGGAAAAAAAATTATAGAGGGTGAAAGGAGCTACTGAAGCCTTTTTTTCCACTTTTGGCGGGCGAGGTGCCCGCTCAGCAGAGCTGGGTCCCTTGCCTGGCCTGGCCAGTGGTTTCGCGGCCGCCTCTGCGGCCTCTTCGGTGGATTCGATTCGCGCTGCTCCTTCACAGGTGTCCACACCCGCACCTTACCCCTCGACCGGGTCCCCGCTTCCCGCTACCTCCCCGCCGCGTCTCGGGATAGCTGGGGGAAAGCAGGATACGCTCTGAGGAGCCAGGGAACCCTCGTGGCATCTCCTCCTTTCGGACTCTCGGTGCCACTCCAATCCGAGGGTATTTTATTCTCTCCTAACCCGGCGCAGACCCAATGCAGCTCCTTTCCGCCTTGACCGCCCACGGCCCGGGGACGAACGGGTCCCGCGCAGCACCTGCGGAGATGCACCTGCTCGGACGCGGGGGAGCGCGGGGAGGTGCCCGCTGCCCACGTTCCCAGTGGGAAAGCTCGGGCAGGGGCGCAGCGGGACCGAAGGACGGCGGTCGCCTGGCCTGGTGCCTGTGTCCCCACCCCGCTCCCGCCTCGGGTCCCCATTCCACTGCGCGTCCTTACCGGGAGCCGGCGGGGCGCGGGCGGAGCGGTCGGGGCTGCGGGCGGCGGGTGCGGGTCCAGAGCGAACCGCCAGCTCCCGAGAGGCAGCGGCTTTGCCGCCCCGCGTCCCGCCCCGCCTTTTATCCTGGGCGCGGGAGGCGGCTCCCGCCCCGCCGGACATTTGCATACGGGCCGCCCGCCTCTCGCCTCGCTCCAGCCGGCGGCCCCGGACCGGGGAGCAGGTGAGGGCGCCGGGCGGAAGGGCGCGGAAGGGCCGCGCAGGGTCCCCAGTCCACTACTCGCGCGGGCCGGGTCCCTGGGGGCTTCTGCGGCGCGTCTCCAGCCGCACGACTGCGCTGTCGCGACCCGGATGCGTGGACCGCTGAGCCGGGAAAGGGCTCCGCACTTGGGACCACGCCGCCGTCCAGCTGCGGCCGCCGCAGCCCCGCCGGTCGCCCACTCTTGTCTCACAGCGACGGGCGCGGGTCTAGGGAAATCACCTGCTCCCAGGTGTCTCCAGGCCTGTGCATGAGACAGGGCCGACCTGTGGGGAGCCACGCAACAGGTTCGCAGGTGTTCAGGACACACCTGGGTAGACAGCGAAGATTTTCCTTTCCGTGTGAGCGCGGGTGTGCGCCCGGTTGCCCAGGAAACTCCCACCTCAGCCTCCCCCACCTTCTGAATTGCCCTGTGAATGGTGGGGTAGTGGCGGGGGGCGGTGGTTACAGTGAGGATCAGAGGTGAGTTCTTGATCGGTGCTATATGGAACCAAGAAGGTGAACCCCAGAAATTAATGTGTGAAAGTTAAAAACAAGACAAAACCCAAGGACAACTGGGAGAATTCACTTTCTCTGGACTGAAAGAGGAAGCGTTGGAGTGTCCTTCCATGTGGGCGATGTTTTCAGGCGTTTCTGGGAGAGATAAAGATGTCAGACGTGTTCTCCGAGGGGGCATTGAAGAAGATGTTCTTGCTCCCTTGAACGTGGACTCCCCCTCTTATGCAAACTAGCTGTACCTATCAGCCCATTCTTGTGAATGCATCGGGATCTTTGGGAGAAGTATTTGACATCATCTGAGACTTAAGTTGTAATCACATAGGTGGGACGGGAAGCCCCAGATGCAGGGCAGAAAGGTGGCTTTGAGGTCACAGTGGGGTCTACTTGGAACTCCCAGCACCTGCAGCAGGCATCATTGTTATTGGGACACTCGTGGGCATTAGTCAGTCCTTGCAACATCTTCCTGAGGGAGGATCCCTGAAACCAAGGGATGAGGAAACCCCGGTATGTTTGAGGACATTAAGTGGCTGTTCCAGGGAAGGAGTGGCCCAGTTCGACATTAAAGTGGGGTGGTCTCCAATCTTGGACTCTATCCAGGCAAGCCATTTTATCCAGCCAGGAAAAACATCCTAGAGCTGGGGGCAGAGCTCATTTGCAAACAAGGGTGGAGATGCCACAGAGTTGCATGAATTGCCCAGTGTCGCACAACTGGTTATGGCAGAGCTACAGTTGGAACTCGGGCATGATTGAGTCTTATATCCTTTCTGCTGCTCCCAGCAAGCCTGCAGGACTAGGTCATCACAGTGAGAAAGAAATCACACTTTCCATGTTAATCCACATTTTCCTATCTGCAAGGTTCAGAGCCACAGACCTGGCTTCCTAGAGAGCGGGCAACACATTTAGAAGTGTCTGTGACTTTGCTCATGGCACCACTTTCTATAAACCTGGTTTCCTGCAAATACTTTGTTTTGTTTTGTGAAATAAGAGTCAGACACAAACAACTTGTGGACAGGCCCGGCGCAGTGGCTCAGCCTGTAATCCCAGCACTTTAGGAGACCCAGGAGGGTGGATCACTTGAGGTCAGGAGTTTGAGACCAGCCTGGCCAACATGGCGAAAGCCCATCTCTGCCAGAAATACAAAAACTAGCCAGACATGGTGTCACCCACCTGTAGTCTCAGCTACTCTGGAGGCTGAGGAGTGAGAATCTCTTGAATCCGGGAGGCAGAGGTTACAACAAGCTGAGATTGTGCCAATGTATTTCAGCCTGGGTGATAGAACAAGACTGTCTCCAAAATAATAATAATAACTCCTGGACCCCATCTGATTAAGAAAATAATAAGGACCTACAGTGTTTCTTGTCTTCCTTAAAATCTTCCTACCCAAAATCTAAAATTGTCTGACCTTTCACATCTTAAGTTTCTCATTCAATAGCCGAATTTATAACGGATGATGTCTACTGCTGCAGAGGTAGCTTGACTTTTTCCTTTTTTTTTTTTTTTTTTGAGACGGAGTTTTGCTCTTGTTACCCAGGCTGGAGTGCAATGGTGCCATCTCGGCTCTCTGCAACCTCCGCCTCCTGGTTTCAGGCAATTCTCCTGCCTCATCCTCCTAAGTAGCTGGGATTACAGGTGCACGCCAACATGCCCAGCTAATTTTTGTATTTTTAGTAGAGACAGGGTTTCATTATGTTGATCAGGATGGTCTTGATTTCTTGACCTTGTGATCCACCCGCCTCGGGCTCCCAAAGTGCTGGGATTATAGGCGTGAGCCATCGTGCCCAGCCTGACTTTTTTCAAATAACTTTTTTTTTTCTACTTATAAAGGTAATTCTCTCCTTTTCTCTTCTCCAATGAGAATGGGCTTGAAATTTCTGGGGTTTTTGTTTTGTTTTGTTTTGTTTTTTGAGATGGAGTTTTGCTCTTGTTGCCCAGGCTGGAGTGCAATGGCAAGATCTCGGCTCACCGCAACCTCTGCCTCCCGGGTTCAGGTGATTCTCCTGCCTTTGCCTTCCAAGTAACTGGGATTACAGGCATGTGCCACCATGCCCAGCTAATTTTGTATTTTTAATAGAGACAGGGTTTCTCCATGTTGGTCAGGCTGGTCTCAAAATCCTGACCTTAAGTGATCCACCACCTGCCTTGGCCTCCCAAAGTGCTGAGATTGCAGGCGTGAGCCACCACGCCCAGCCAAAATCTTCTGCTTTTTATAAAGAATTTAGCAAACAGGTAAGTATAAGGAAGAAAATTAAAATGACTTGTAATTCCATAATTAGCTACTGCTAACATTTAAATTCTTCGTTACCATTCAATGCAGTTGCAGACTTCTTTGTGTGATTGAGATTATGTATTATAAAGTTTGACATTCTGCTGGTTTGTTTGTTTGTTTGAGACAGAGTTTTGCTCTTGTTGCCCAGGCTGGAGTGCAATGGCAAGATCTTGGCTCACCACAACCTCTGCTTCCCTGGTTCTAGCGATTCTCCTGCCTCAGCCTCCCAAGTAGCTGGGATTACAGGTATGTGCTACCACACCCAGCTAATTTTTTTTTATTTTTAGTAGAGACAAGGTTTCTCCATGTTGGTCAGGCTGGTCTCAAACTCCTGACCTCAGGTGATCCACACACCTCGGCCTCCCAAAGTGCTGGGATTATAGCGTGAGCCACCACACCTGGCCTGCTGTTTGCTTTTTAAAGATCAAAAAAGTTATCAAATGTATCTTATCAGTAAAGGATCATCCAATGTCATCAGAGTTTACCACAGCTCAGAACTTGAGTAAGATTTTGAAGCCAAATAAAGACGCCTTGTTGGACAACTTACATCTTGAAAAGGTGGTGGCAGAGGGGAATCTCATCCAAGAGGTTCTTTGATTTGCATTTCCCAAAGGCAGCCACCTACAGACTTATCAGTTTTGAGCTGACTTGTATTTTTCTCTCACAAAGATCAGCCTTTAACACAGATAAATAGGAAGAAACCAACCAAAAGTTTTGGAACCTGCTCCCTTGATATGTTAGATGTATTAGAAGACTGTGATTCTGCATTTCCACAGTATAAGAAAAGTATTTTTCTTTCATATTTCAGCCTGAAGCAGCACTTAGCAACCCACTTTCTGTCCTCTCCCTATAAAACCTCAAAGTCTCTGAAATCTGCTGCTAAAAGACTTAAAAGTTTATGTACTGTAATCACTGCTTTTAAAGTACTCCCCAGGTTATAAAAAATACTGTACCAAGGTCATAATAAATGCCATCTCTTCCTGGGAATAGAGGCTGGGAGGAAATGCCAGGAGGCTTGAATCATCTCTAGCTGATTATGAATTTGGCTTTGCTTAGTTATTTCTGAAATGCTTCGGTAGTTGGCACCGGCCGTGCACAGAGCCAGCTGAAGTCTGTGCAACACTGAACAGTCCCGTCAGGTTTGGGAACCGGAAGGACAAGGCTGGCTTCTTTGGTCTGTTGTCCTCTGGGTACTCCCAGCTGGTGTATTTTGGACTTCTTCATTACCTCACAGCCATCCGAAGATGATGCTCTTTCCAAATCAGCCCAGATATCCTTGAATCTCCATTGGCTCACGTGGGTGGTTCTGGGTGTTGCTGAGAAGAACCCTGGGGAGTTTTTCTACAGGGACAGATCTATAGCGCAGAAATGTACGTGGAATTGGCCCTTGCAAGTTAATACGGTGCTGTAGAAACAGATTAGGCTTTGAAATCAGATGGTCGGAAAAGCTGCTTACACTTGCTGCGTTTCAGGTTTCCCATCTGAAAAAACGGAGTGAGAGTATGCCCGCTTTTTAGGCTTGTTAGAGAATAAGAGAGAACAGCATTTCTGGGAACTGCAGAGAACAATATTTCTGGTCAGAGCAACTGAATAAGCACTCCCCTCACTTCTCACTTTCCTGCTTTCTTAGGTTTCTTTGGGGTTTTACACATTAAGTGCGGTACATTGTAATAATCTCTCGAAATCATTCTTCTTCAAGGCCCAAAGTCCTCTGATCTGTATTTTCTCTTTCAGCTGAAAAACCTTTGTGATTTTAGGATGGCCATTGTTAAGACTGTCACTGTTTTGGTGAGAGAAATTCAGGCCAGGGAACTCTCATGATTTATTTGTCACAGTGCACACAGACGAGCAGGCAGCTCCTCTGCTCACTTCCTCATGTAACAAGTTTTTTTTCCTGCTCCCCCACAATATTTGCCAGGCACTGTGGGGCATGCAAAAATAAATCACCATTTTCAGACTAGTACTAAAGCAAAGCAATTCTGGTCAACTCACTAAGGTCTGAACACAAAACACTCAGCAGGATGTGATACGTGCATACACACGAGGTGTAGACAATCCAGAAAGACCGTGATCCTCATTTCACAGATGAGGAAGCAGGCTCAAGGAGATTAGGCGGGCTGATCAAAGCACACTTAGTGGTAGAACCGGGGCCTGTCATTCTTCTACGCCAAATATCTCTTGCATTACAAGCTCTAAACCACCCCTCTGCTGCCCCGTCCAGAGACCTAGTTACCAGCACTTAGCCTGTGGCTGCATTTTTTTGTTTGCTTGTTTGTTGGTTTGTTTTTGAGACTGAGTTTCACTCTGTCACCCAGGCTGGAGTGCAGTGGTGCGATCTCAGCTCACTGCAACCTCTGCCTACAGGGTTCAAGCAATTCTCCTGCTTCAGCCTCCTGAATAGCTGGGATTACAGGCACCTGCCACCACACCCAGCTAATTTTTGTACTTTTAGTAAAGATGGGTTTCACCGTGTTGGCCAGGCTGGTCTTGAACTCCTGACCTCAGGTGATCTACCCACCTCAGCCTCCCAAAGTGCTGAGATCACAGGTGTGAGCCACCATGCCCAGCCAACACCTGGCTAATTTTTGTATTTTTGGTGGAGACGGGGTTTCACCATGTTGGCCAGGCTGGTATTGAACTCCTTAACTCAGGTGATTCGCCCACTTCAGCCTCCCAAAGTGCTGGGATTACAGGTGTGAGCCACCATGCCTAGTTTACACAAGTCTCTTAACTTCGGTGAACTTTTTGGTGGGCTATAAACCATGGTTAATAATAGTACCTGTCTCATAAGATTTTCCTGGGAATTAAATGATATGGCAGAGTGAACAGTGCATATTAAGCAATTGGCAAAGTCGCACTATTAGCATTTCCTACTTTAAAAAGCGCCATTCATCTCTGCTTCTTTTCCTTCTTTTAGTTCTCGCTTCCAAGTTCCTTTTTCTCCTCATAGGATTCTTTGGGAAGATGTGGATCCTGCTTTATTGTAAATATGCGGCACACTTGCCACTCTGACATCCAGTCACTTTCAACCTATCTTTGATGGGGTTAGCCTATGTGGTAGGTTATCTACACTTGGAGGTACGACAGGAGATGTCCCTGGCCTCAAGCATCCTGAGCCAGAGAAAGAGTGTGGCTGGTGCTTAGGGAAGAGCCTTTGCGCTACCGTCAAGAACCCTGTGCGGGAGGTGTTTGTTGTTGTTGTTGTTGTTTGTTTGTTTGTTTGAGACGGAGTCTCACTCTGTCACCCAGGCTGGAGTGCAGTGGCCCGATCTTGGCTCACTGCAACCTCCACCTCCCAGGTTCAAGAGATTCTCCTGTCTCAGCCTCCCGAGTAGCTGGGACTACAGGTGCACACCCCCATCATGCCCGGCTAATTTTTGTATTTTTAGTAAAGACAGGGTTTCACCATGTTGGCCAGGTTGCTCTTGAACTCCTGACCATGTGGTCCACCTGCCTTGGCCTCCCAAAGTACTGGGATTATAAGTATGAGCCACCGTGCCCAGCTTTTGCAGGAGTTTTCAGCTCTGGCTTTGGTGTCAAAAAAATGTGACCTCAAGTCTCAGTTCTGACATTTACCAGCTGCGCCCTTTCCGAGTCATGCAATATTTCAGTACCCCAGTTTCCACATGTATAAAATGGGGACTTCAAGTTCAAGTGAGAAATTTGTGATGAAAATGGGATGAGCCAGGCACAGTGGCTCACGCCTGTAACCCCAGCACTTTGGGTGGATTACAAGGTCAGGGGTTCGAGACCAGCCTGACCAACATGGTAAAAATACAAAACAAAAAATAGCCGGGTGTGGTGGCACACACCTGTACTCCCAGCTACACCGGAGGCTGAGGCAGGAGAATCGCTTGAACCCAGGAGGTGGAGGTTGTAGTGAGCTGAGATAGTGCCACTACACACCAGCCTCAAAAAAAAAAAAGAAAGAAAGAAATATTAAATGATTTAAAAGGGACATGAAAACATAACACTGTATGTTTAAGTTGAGGGTATCTATGTTATGGATGAGTGACATCTGTAGTTACTCAGTTATGTTTATTAGACTGAAAATTGGAAACATATATGTCCAACAAGAGGGTTAAACAAATTAATAATTTTATAATCATACTGTCATTAAAAACATGTTAGAGGGGGGCCAGGCGCGGTGGCTCACGCCTGTAATCCCAGCACTTTGGGAGGCCGAGGCGGGTGGATCACGAGGTCAAGAGATCGAGACCATCCTGGTCAACATGGTGAAACCCCTTCTCTACTAAAAATACAAAAAATTAGCTGGGCACGGTGGCACGTACCTGTAATCCCAGCTACTCAGGAGGCTGAGGCAGGAGAATTGCCTTAACCCAGGAGGCGGAGGTTGCGGTGAGCCGAGATCGTGCCATTGCACTCCAGCCTGGGTAACAAGAGCGAAACTCCGTCTCAAAAAAAAAAAAAAAAAAAACATGTTAGAGGAATATTAAATGACATAAATGATCATATAATCCCAGCATTTTGGGAGACTGAGGTGGAAAGACTTTGAGACCAGCCTGATCAATGTAGCAAAACCCTACCTCTATTTAAAAATTAACTAATTAATTTTTTTAAAATGATCATTAACTTTTTTTCTTTTTTTTTTAAAGATGGGGTTTCACCATGATGGCCAGGTTGGTCTTGAACTCCTGACCTCAGGTGATCCACCCACCTTGGCCTCCCAAAGTGCTAGGATTATAGGCGTGAGCCACCACACCTGGCCTCATTAACTTTTTTCCCCCTTTTTTTTGAGACAGGGTCTCACTATGTTGTCCAGGCTGGAGTGCTGTGGCTATTCACAGGCGCAATCCCACTGATGATCAGCATGGGAATTTTGACCTGCCATTTCTGACCTGAGCTGGTTCACCCCTCCTTAGGCAGCCTGGTGGTCCCCCACTCCTGAGAGGTCACCATATTGATGCCGAACTTAGTGCAGACACCCGATCGACATGGCGCACTACAGCCCAAAACTCCTGGGCTCAAGTGATCCTCCCACCTCAACCTCCTGAGTAGCTGGGACTACAGGCACATGCCACCATGCCTGGCTTTTTTTTTTTTTTTTTTTTTTTGAGATGAAGTCTTGCTTCATCACCCAGGCTGGAGTGCAGTGGCACCATCTCGACTCATTGCAACCTCCACCTCCTGGGTTCAAGTGATTTTCCTGTCTCAGCCTCCCAAGTAGCTGGGATTACAGGTGCCTGCCACCATGCCTGGCTAATTTTTGTATTTTTAGTGGAGACAGGGTTTCTTCATGTTGGCCAGGCTAGACTTGAACTCCTGATCTCAAGTGATCCGTCCGCCTCATCCTTCCAAAGTGCTGGGATTATAGGCATAAACCACTGTGCTGGGCCTGATTGTTAAATTGTAAGCAGAAAATTCAAAAATCAAGATTCCAATTCTCAGGCAGAGCCAAGGAGGAACCAAGGCGAGAGGATCACCTGAGGCCAGGAGCTCGAGACCAGCCTGGCCAACATGGTGAAACCCTGTCTCTACTAAAAATACAAAAAATTAGCCGGGAATGGTGACAGGCACCTATAATCCCAGCTACTAGGGAGGCTGAGGCAGGAAAATTGCTTGAACCCTGGAGGTGGAGTTTGCAATGAACTGAGAGCACGTCATTGCACTCCTGCCTGGGTGACAAGAATGAAACTCCATCTCAGAAAAAAAAAAAAATCCAATTCTCTGTAATCCTAGTGCTTTGGGAGGCCAAGGTGGGAGGATCACTTGAGTTCATGAGTTCAAGACCAGCCTGAGTAACACAGTGAGACCCTCATCTCTACAAAAAATAAAAATTAACCAGGTGCAGTGGGTTGCACCTGTAGTCCTAGCTACTCAGAAGGCTGAGCATCACTTAAGCCCAGGAGTTTGAGGCTGCAGTGAGCCGTGATTGTACCACTGTACTCTAGGCTGGGTGAGAAAGCAACCCCCCCCCCAAAAAAAATAAAAATATAGGCCGGGCACAGTGGCTCACGCCTGTAATCCCAGAGGCTGAGGCTGGTTGATCATGAGGTCAGGAGTTCAAGACCAGCCTGATTAAGACGGTGAAACCCATAATTACTAAAAAATACAAAAATTAGCTGGATACGGTGGCAGGTGCCTCTAATACCAGCTACTCGGGAGGCTGAAGCTGGAGAATTGCTTGAACCCAAGGGGCAGAGGTTATAGTGAGCCGAGATCACACCACTGTACTCCAGCCTGGAAGATAGAGACTTCGTCTCAAAAAACAAAAACGAGAAACCAAACCAAATATGGAAAAGGAGAAAACTAGAATAAATCCTGTGCTACTGGACTGAAACTGGAGGTACCAATCTAAATGCCTAGATTTTAAGATGCATGGATGGAGGGGGAGAGAGAGAAATAAACCATTTACTAGCTCTGTTTGCTGTGAGACCTCAGAAGCAACGATTTACCAGTAGCACTGAATACCCCAGAGTCCAGATCTTAGTTGCTAACACCACTATCCACTAAAAAGAACCAGGGCACCTTGGAGAAGTGGGCGGCTTCCAGGCTGGATTAGGGGATATTTAACAGATAAGTCAATTTAGTCTCAAATATTTTATACATATAATTATGTCATTATATAATATATAGTATATATGTAAGTATATATTAGGTCATATAGAGAACTACGTAATATATATATTACATGCCAATATAATATCCCTACCGTATACTGATATCTGTCTATGGAAGTTCCTTGTGCCAGTCTTACAACTTTTGGGTAAGACTGAAATTAATGAGGCTGGGTACGGTGGCTCACACCCGTAATTTCAGCACTTCAGGAGGATGAAGCGGGCAGATCACTTGAGGCCAAAAGTTTGAGACCGGCCTGGGCAATATGACAAGAACTCATCTCTACAAAAAATACAAAAAATTAGATGGGCATGGTGGTGAATGCCTGTAGTCCTAGTTACTCAGGAGGCTGAGGTGGGAGAATTGCTAGAACCTAGGAGGTCAAAGTTACAGTGAGCCAAGATCATGTCACTGCACTCCAGCATGGGCAACAGAGTCAGACCCTGTCTCAAAAAAAAGAGAGAGAGAGAAGAAAAAAAAAAAAGAAACTATGTTAAAATAAAAAGTTAATCGGGCCAGACATGGTGGCTCATGCCTGTAATCCCAGCACTTTGGGAGGCCAAAGCAGACAGATCATCTGAGGTCAGGAGTTCAAGACCAGCCTGGCCAACATGGTGAAACCCTGTCTCTACTAAAAATACAAAAATTAGCCAGGCATGGTGGTGGGCCCCTGTAATCCCAGCTGCTCAGGAGGCTGATGCAGGAGAATCGCTTGAACCTGGGAGGTGGAGGTTGCAGTGAGCCAAGATCACTCCACTGTACTCCAGCCTGGGCAACAGTGTGAAACTCCATCTCAAAAAAAAAAAAAAACCAAAAAACAAAAAAAAACGTTATCCACCAACAACAGGAAAATGCCTTTGGCAGGCTTCTATGAGTACAAGTGAGAAGGGCGGTCCTGTTCCCATCCCCAGCTCCCAGCCTGGCCCACTCTGCCTAGCGGACAGTTCAGGAAGCCACAGGCTCCAAGGCCACCCTAACCTTCACCCCCTGGTCTCAATGCAGCTCAGCGCGCCCCTTTTTTCTCCCTCTTCCTGTCCCTTCTCCAGCCTCTGCCCTACGTCTGTATTCTCTGGAATTCATGTCCCTTATCGGCAAAACCTCTAGCTCCCAACTTCTTTCAATTTCCGCATCCCGCGCCCTCCCCTGAGGACACTGTTTCACGCAGAACCCTCTTAGAGGTGGCTTTTTCCTGTTTCCATACCTACCAGCACTGGGGCAATTCTCTTTGCTCCATCTTGCCATGTCAGACCATTCTCTTGCATTCTGCCCCTCATCCCCACCCCCAGCTTCCAATTCCGGCATAGACCAGCACTGGCCAATAGAACCCACTGTGATGGCTGGGCGTGGTGGCTCACGCCTGTAATCCTAGCACTTTTGGAGGCCGAGGTGGGTGGATCACCTGAGGTCAAGAGTTCAAGACCAGCCTGGCCATCGTGGTAAAACCCCATCTTAAAAAAAAAAAAAAAAAAGAACCCTCTGTGATAATGGGAATTTTGTTTGTTTGTTGTTTTTTTTGTTTTGAGACGGCGTCTCACTCTGTGCCACGCTAGAGTGCAGTGGCGAGATCTCAGCTCACTGCAGCCTCCACCTCCCGAGTTCAAGTGATTCTCCTGCCTCAGCCTCCCAAGTAGCTGGGACTAAAGGTGCACACCACCAAGCCCAGCTAATTTTTGTATTTTTAGTAGAGATGGGGTTTCACCCTGTTGGCCAGGATGGTCTCAATCTCTTGACCTTGTGATTCTGCCCACCTCAACCTCCCAAAGTGCTGGGATTACAGGCATGAGCCACCATGCCCGGCTGATGGAAATTTTTTTTTTTTTTAATAGAGATGGGGTCTCTCTATGTTGCTCAGGATGGAGTGCAGTGGCTATTCACAGGTGCAATCCCACTACTGATCAGCAAGGGACTTTTGACCTGCTCCGTTTCTGACCTGGGCTGGTTCACCCCTCCTTAGGCAACCTGGTGGTCCCCCACTCCCGGGAGGTCACCATATTGATGCCGAACTTAGTGCGGACACCCTATCAGCCTAGTACACTACAGCCCAGAACTCCTAGGCTCAAGCGATCCTCCCACCTCAGCCTCCCAAGTAGCTGGGACTACAGGCACGCACCACCAGATGGGAATGTTTTATAACAGCGTTGCCCAATACAGACGCCATTGGCCACATGGCACCTGAAGGAGGCTGGGGAAACTAAGGAATAGTCTTGCATTTCATTTAATTTTCATTACTTGATTTTTAAATGCATTAATTAGATAATTGTATTTATTATGTTTTCTGCACTGCGTGGCCCAGGCTGGAGTGCAGTGCTGTGATCTCACTGCAACCTCCACATCCAAGGCTCCAGCCCTCCCACCTCAGCCTCCCAAGCAGCTGGGACTATAGGCACACACCACCACACCTGGCTTATTTTTGTATTTTTTTGTAGTGATGGGGTCTTGCCACATTGCCTAGGCTGGTCTCAGATTGCTGAGCTCAAGCAATCCTCCTGCCTTGGCCTCCCAAAGTGTTGAGGTGACAGGCTTGAGCCACCAGGCCCAGCCAATTAGTTTATTTTTTGAGATAAGCTCTCACTCTGTTGTCCAGGCTGGCATGCAGCAGTGCAATCATGGCTCACAGCAGCCTTGCCCTCCTGGGCTCCAGTGGTCTCCCACCTGAGGCCTCTCTTGAGTAGCTGGTACCACAGGGGCATACCACCATATGCTCAGCCTTAATATATATATATTTTTTAGGAGAGGAAGAAAGAGGAAGAGGAAGAGGGAGAGAGAATGGGAGTGTTGCTTTATTGCCCAGGCTAGAATGCAGTCTAAAAACGGGTATTGAAAACCACTTTTATGCCAATAATTGTGCTTAATAATGGAGACAGGAAAAAATGAGGGAAGAAAATAACAAATAAGCAGCCAATCAATATTTCATTTAAACCTGTGAGTAGGTGTGATGTGGTACTGATAATGGTGTATATTTTGTGTATTTAAAGTGGAGAGTTCTATAAATGTTTATTAAGTTTACTTGTTCTGGATCTGAGTTCAAGTCCTGGATATCCTTGTTAATTTTCTGTCTTGTTGATCTGTCTAATATTGATGATGAAGTCTCCCACTATTATTGTGTGGGAGCGTAAGTCTCTTTATAGGTCTTATGTATCCGGATGTTCCTGCATTGGGTGCGTATATATTTAGGATCGTTAGCTCTTGTTGCATTGATCATTTTACCATTATGTAATGACCTTCTTTGCCTCTTTTGATCTTTGTTGCTTTAAAATCTATTTTGTCAGAGGTGAGAATTGCAACTCCTGCTTTTTATTTATTTATTTATTTATTTTTGCTCTCCATTTGCTTGGTAGATTTTTCTCCATCCCTTTGTTTTGAGTCTTTGTGTATCCTTGCATGTGAAATGGGTCTGGATGTAACATGCCGTTGGGTTTTGGCTGTATCTTTTGATTGGGGGGTTTAGTCGATTTAAATTTAGGATTACTGCCATTTGATGTTAACTGGCTGTTTTGCCCATTAGTTGAGGTAAATTCTTCATTATGTTAATGCTCTTTACTTTTTGGTATATTTTTAGAAAGGCTAATACTGGTTGTTCCTTTCTATGTGTAATGCTTCTTTCAGAAGCTCTTGTAAAGCAGGCCTGGTGGTGATGAAATCTCTCAGTATTTGCTTGTTCACAAAAGATTTTATTTTTCCTTCGCTTGTGAAGCTTAGTTTGGCTGGATATGAAATTTTGGGTTGAAAGTTCTTTTCTTTAAGGATGTTGAATATTGGCCCCCACTCTCTTCTGGCTTGTAGGGTTTCTGCTGAGAGATCTGCTGTAAGTCTGATAGGCTTCCCTTTGTGGGTAACCTGACCTTTCTCTTGGGCTGCCCTTAGTATTTTCTCCTTCATTTCAACCCCGGTGAATCTGACGATTATGTGCCTTGAGGTTGGTCTTCTTGAGGAATATCTTTTTTTTTTTTTTTTTTAAGACGGAGTTTCGCTCTTGTTACCCAGGCTGGAGTGCAATGGCGCAATCTCGGCTCACCGCAACCTCTGCCTCCTGGGTTAAGGCAATTCTCTTGCCTCAGCCTCCTGAGTAGCTGGGATTACAGGCATGCGCCACCGTGCCCAGCTAATTTTTTGTATTTTTAGTAGAGAAGGGGTTTCACCATGTTGACCAGGATGATCTTGATCTCTTGACCTTGTTATCCACCCTCCTCGGCCTCCCAAACTGCTGGGATTATAGGCGTGAGCCACTGCACCCTGCCCTTGAGGAATATCTTCATGGTGTTCTCTGTATTACCTGGAGTTGAATATTATCCTGCCTTTCCAGGTTGGGCAAGTTTTCCTGAATAATATCCTGAAGAGTATTTTCCAGCTTGGATTCATTCTCTTCGTTGCATTCAGGTACACCTATCAAACGTAGATTAGGTCTTTTCACATAGTCCCATATTTCTTGGAGACTTTGCTCATTCCTTTTTATCCTTTTTTCTCTAATCTTGTCTTCTCATTTTATTTCATTGAGTTGGTCTTCGACCTCTGATATCCTTTCTTCTGCTTGGTCAATTCGGCTGTTAAAACTTGTGCATACTTCTCAAAGTTCTTGTGTTGTGTTTTTCAACTTGGTTAATTCACTTATATTCCTCTCTAAATTGTCTATTCTCATTAGCATTTCGTCAAACCTTTTTCAAAGTTCTTAGTTTCTTTGCATTGGGTTAGAACAAGTTCTTTTAACTCACAGAAGTTTCTTATCATCCACCTTCTGAAACCTACTTCTGTTGTTGGAACACACTCATTCTCCATCAGGCCTTGTTCGTTGCTAATGAGGAACTGTGATCCCCTGTAGAGGGAGAGGCGTTCTGATTTTGGGTATTCTCAGCCTTTTTAGGCTGGTTTCTTCCCTTCATTATAAATTTATCCATCTGTCATCTTTGTAATTACCACCTTTCTAATTAGGTTTCTGAGTGGACGTCCAATTTGTTGATTCCCTGCGCCGGAATCTGAGCAACCCACTGCACTGGCTAAAACAGCGGCGTTAAGATTGATGGTGCTTTTCTGCCCAGAAATCTCGGGTCTGGCTTCTTTCTTGAGTCTGTTCTTCAATCAGCTCTGGAATAGGCAACTCTGCCTTCCCAGAGCTCCAAACGTCAGCCAAAAGAGGACCCAGTCCCATTTATTCTGCACCAAGAACTGCTGCACTGGCCACAAGAGTCACACTGGTGACCCGTAGGGCTCCTCCGCCAGGAATCTCCTTGTCCGTGAGCAACAAAAATTCATCTGAAAGTGTGGCATCCTCTCAGTCTCTCTGCTTTCACCTGGAGCTACTATCCTGAGCTGCTAGTGATCAGCCATCAGCCTTAATATTTTCATTAATTTTTTTTTTGAGACATAGTCTCGCTCTGTTGCCAGGCGCCAGGCTGGAGTGCAGTGGCACAATCTCGGCTCACTGCAACCTCCACCTCCTGGGTTCAAGCAATTCTCCTGCCTCAGCCTCCCAAGTAGCTGGGACTACAGGCGCATGCCACCACACCCAGCTAATTTTTGTATTTTTAGTAGAGATGGGGTTTCACCATGCTGGCCAGGATGGTCTCGATCCCTTTACCTGATGATCTGCCTGCCTCAGCCTCCCAAAGTGCTGGGATTACAGGCTTGAGCCACCATGCCCAGCCTATTTTCATTAATTTAAATGTAAATTGACCACATGGCTGGTGCTACTGTAATGTGGAATAATGCCCCCTACCCTTCTTTTTATGGTGACCTGCAGACCCCCAAGTTCCTCTCTCTCACTCTAATCCATTTCTCCCCATCACCGTCCCCATCCTTACTTAAGGTTTTGTTTTTGCTTTTGTTTTTTATTTTTGAGGCAGGGTCTTGCTCTGTCACCCAGGATGGAGTGCAGTGGCAGGATCATGGCTCACTGCTCTGCTGAAGCCTCGACCTTCTGGCCTCAAATGATCCTCCTCCCATCTCAGCCTCCTAAGTAGCTGGGACGACAGGTGCATACCACAACACGTGGCTAATCTGCTAATGTCTTCTTTTTTTAATGGATGGGGGTCTCACTGTGTTGCCTAGGCTGGTTTTGAATTTCTGCAGTCAAGCAATCCCTCTGCCTTGGCCTCCCAAAATGCTGGGATTACAGGCATGAGCCACTGCACCCAGCCTACTTACAACTTTCATTTTAAGTTCAGGAGTACATGGCCAGTCATGGTGGCTCACACCTACAATCCTAATGCTTTGGGAGGCCAAGGCGGACAGATCGCGTGAGTTAATGAGTTCGAGACCAGTCTCTGGGCAACATAGTGAGAACACATCTCAAAAAATAAAATAAAATAATTTTTAAAAAATCAAGTCAAGCATGACCTGCCCTTGAAACCATTCTTGATCCTCATTTGGGCTTCTGCCCCCAGCATCTCCCATTCTTCTACCACAGCTGCAGTGCCTGATCCCGAGGTCTGGATTCCTCATCTGCCTGATCTTGTGCTGTGAGCTACTAGAGGGCACCCCCACGCAGATCTGTATGAATGCCCAGCACCTTGCCTGGCATAAAGTAGCTTGTCAGCAAACGTTTGTTTAATACATGCATTCTTTTTCTTTTCTTTTCTTTTTTTCTTTTTATTTTTTATTTGTTCTAATATGTGCGTTCTTATAATTATTTTGATAAATATTTAATTTTAAATTCTTTAGTAAATATATCAATGTTTAATTATTTGGAAAACATATATTGCTCATTGCCATAAATAATATGCACTTAATTAGCCAATAGCTGACAAACATTGCAGAAACTTAAAATTCAGAGAACACACACTGTGATTCATAACTTCCGAGGTCAGTAATGTCTGATTCTTGGAAGAATATTTGTCCTGCTTTTCTTGTTTTTGAGACAGAGGCTTGCTCTGTTGCTCAGGCTGGTGTGTAGTGGCACAATCTCAGCTCACTGCAACCTCCACCTCCTGGGTTCAAGTGATTCATCTGCCTCAGCCTCCTGAGTATCTGGGATTACAGGCACCCGCCATCTTGTCCAGCAAATTTTTGTATTTTTAGTAAAGACAGGGTTTCATCATGTCACCTGGGCTTGCCTCGAACTCCTGACCTCAAGTGACCCACCCGCCTCAGCCTCCCAAAGTGCTGGGATTACAGGCGTGAGCCGCCATGCCCGGCCATAGCACTGGTTTTCTCCAGGTCTCTTGTTTGGTGGAAGCCTGCTGAGTCTATTGGCAGAGTGAAGGCATTGCAACACACGCCAACATACATGATAGGTCTTTTGAGATGTCACCAGAAACAGGGGTGCACTCACTTGGGGAGTCAAAGGCATCTGTGGGTCTGGGTTGGGTGCAAGCCTGAGCCTGGTGTGCATTGTCGAAGTTGCCCAGGAGTGTGGAATTTGATGAGGGACCCTCATGTTGTAGACCATCCCCAGGCATCTCTGCTTCCCAGGCACCCCAGCTTCCTCCCAGTCTGCCTGTGTCCTTCCTGGATCCTAAAGCCCTGAGGCTCCCCGGAGCCATCTTCTGGAGTAAAGGGACCCTGTGACATCATCCACCTGCCTCCATCCCCTGCCATGGCCCTCACCTGAGAACACTGTGGGGAACTACAGATCTCTGCCCTCCAGGCTGCTGCTGCCAGACCCCGATGCCGCCACACTTGTGTAGAAGTCCCTGCTCCCCAGGGCTCCTGCTCCCCAGGGCTCCTGCCATCCTGCCAAACACCCTCTGACCCTCTAGGAAGGGACCGGAGAAAGTCATGTGTGCCTGCAATGATGGGTTCAAGGGAGATGATCAGATCCACTAGGGAAGCATCTGTATCTGCCTGGCTCCCCAAAAGGTGAAGCTAATAAATGCTAAGTATATCCTGAATGAATGCTAGCATCTGGCCACATCCCCTTGCACAGTGAATACTCAGGCATCTAGCTTGGGAGCGGTATTATGCTCCAGCCCAAAAACGGTGGCTTCAGTACCCCATGGAGGACACTGGATGGCTGCCTCTGTGACCTCCACCTCCTCCACTCCAAGAGCCTTCCCTTTTCTCGCCTTTCAGCTGCCCACTCCTGTGCCACACCCTGTACCTTGTCATCACCTGAAACTGCTCCGCCCCTGAAATCTTGAACACCAGTGTCCTACTCTCTGACCCCACCTCCGTCCCCCACGCCTGCCTCCCACCACACCTTCCCCTTAACTCACACACTGCCTCTGCTCCCTCCTAGCCCATCACCTCTTCCTGGTCCTGCTTCTCTTCCAGCCGAGCCTGAACCTGGGCTGCCTGAGCTTCCCTCTCATCAGCACCTTTCCTTCTCTGTGCCTCACCTTGTTTCAGCAGAACCCCAGCCTGGCTTAGCCTTTTTTTTCTTTTTTGAGACAGGGTCTCCCTCTGTCACCCAGGCACAGGGCTCAAGAGATTCTCCCACCTCAGCCTTCTGAGTACCTGGAATTACAGGCACCATGCCTGGCTAAGTTTTTTTATTTTTTGTAGAGATGGGGTCTCACTATGTTGCCTAAGCTGGTCTCGAACTGCTGGCCTCAAATCATGCTGTCACCTCAGCCTCCTAGTGATGGGATTACCAGTGTGAGCCACTGTGCCTGGCTGCATGATTTGTTATATCACAATATCACCCTCTCCCAGGGCTGCCTCTTTCTTCTTCGCTCAGGGAATACAGCGTCTGCAGTTCAAGGCCATTACTGCCTCCTGTTTGGACACAGACTCCTCCCCGGTTCCCCATCAGCTATCTCCTCATTTTCTTTTATCTTCAGACTCATTATATTGACCCCTCCCCTCAGCTGGCAAACATGCACCATTGCCTTCTGCCCTAACGCCATCCTCCTTGGTCCCTGATTTCCAGCAGCCATCATCAAACTCTCTCCTTCCCTGCATCTCAGCTCCTTGGAAGGGAGGCCCTGTCACAGTTGTCAGCACCTGCCTGCACACACCTGCACTCCCCCGACAGGGGAGGACCTGCCTGCACGCTCATCAGGCTCATAGATGGGGAGAACCAGGAGAACGCAACAGACGAGGTCGCTGACCTCCTGAAGCCTACGTTCCAGTGCAGAAGGCATGAAACAGGCAAGCAGATAGCTAGCTAAAAATGAGAAGTGCACATATTCTTTTAAACTCCTATGAAGAAGAAAGAAGAGGCAACGAGACTGAGCAGGCAGGACATGGGTCTCACACCTGTAATCCCAGCATTTGGGGAGGCCAAGGTGGGAGGGGCAAGACATCATTTGAGACCAGCCTGGGCAACAGAATGAGTCCCCATCTCAAAAAAAAAAAAAAAAAAAAAAAAAAAGAGAGAGAGAGAGAAACTGAGAGCAACTGAGAAAATTGTACTTCAGTGAGGGTTCTTTCTCAAGCAACGACAGTGCCTGGAAGTTTATTTATTTTTGAGACAGAATTTTACTCTGGTCACCCAGGCTGGAGTGCAGTGGTGTGATTTCAGCTCACTGCAACCTCTACCTCCCAGGTTCAAGCAATTTTCCTTCCTCAGCCTCCCAAGAAACTGAGATTACAGGCACTCGCCCCCAAACCTGGCTAATTTTCGTATTTGTAGTAGAGACAGGGTTTCACCATGTTGGTCAGGCTGGTCTCGAACTCCTGACCTCAGGTGATCCACCCACCTCAGCCTCCAAAGTGCTGGTATTACAGGCGTGAGCCACCACGCCCGGTATAGTGCCTGAAAGTTTAGAATGATTCAGATATGTGAGGAGTGGAGGGAAGAGCATGACGGACCCTGGGAACAGAAAATCCAGCGCCCAGGGCTAAAAGTGCAGGTGGGCGCCATGCCCTCCTCAGCACTGAAGGCTGGTTTTTCCCCACCACCGTCTTGGAAACCACATTCTTCTTTTTGGGCCCAGTGAGCAGGTTCTGCCACATTGATTAGTCCTCCCTGCTCCATTTCTCTTCCTTGATTCTCTTCTGGAGCCACCTCCTCTTGTGACTTCCACGACTCGGAACGCCCCCACCCTCCCTGCCTGGCTCCTTTCTGGATGACATTTCCCTGATCACTCTTCACATTTTCTTGTCCTGAGTCTCCATTCTCTGCCCACTGCTCCCTCACTCCACACCAGAGGATCAGAACGTTTTCTGGGGTCATAGATGTGATATATAGCCATCACTCCAGGCTAATTTTTGTATTTTTCATAGAGACAGGGTTTCACCATGTTGGCCAGGCTGGTCTTGAACTCCTGACCTCATGATCCACCCACCTCAGCCTCCCAAAGTGCCGGGATTACAGGCGTGAGCCACTGTGCCCAGCCAGCTGTACACTCTTCTGTTGAGTGTGTATTTAGGAGCGGGGTTGCTGGGTCATACGATATACATATGTTCATCTTTTTTTTTTTTCTTATTTTTTTATTGCATTTTAGGTTTTGGGGTACATGTGCGGAGCATGCAATACAGTTGCATAGGTACACACATGGCAGTGTGTTCTGTTTGCTTTCACCCCTTCACCCACATTTGGCGTTTCTCCCCATATGTTCATCTTATGTAGACAATTCCAAATAGCTTTCCCAAGTGATTGTACTCATTTAGACACCCACCAGCAATGTGTGAATACATCTCCATCCTCACCAACACTTGGTATTGTCAGAATTTTTAATTTTCACCATTCAGTTATGTATGTAATGACAGCTGGTGTGGTTTTCATTTGTATTCCTCCAATAACTAATCATGTCATTGGAGAGG
Source organism: Callithrix jacchus (assembly GCF_049354715.1). Classification (NCBI taxonomy): domain Eukaryota; kingdom Metazoa; phylum Chordata; class Mammalia; order Primates; family Cebidae; genus Callithrix; species Callithrix jacchus. Next base: position 104,300,045 of record NC_133515.1, read on the forward strand.
AAATTTTTTTTTTTTTTTTTTGAGACAGAGTTTCGCTGTTGTTACCCAGGCTGGAGTGCAATGGCACCATCTTGGCTCACTGCAACCTCCACCTCCTGGGTTCAAGCAATTCTCCTGCCTCAGCCTCCAGAGTAGCTGGGACTATAGGCGCGTACCACCATGCCAGCTAATTTTTGTATTTTTAGTAGAGACGGGGTTTCACCTTGTTGACCAGGATGGTCTCGATCTCTTGACCTCGTGATCCACCCACCTCGGCCTCCCAAAGTGCTGGGATTATAGGCGTGAGCCACCGTGCCCAGCCTGGAAAGGAAATTTTTATGTGCTGTTATTAACACACTAATATACTTTTTTATTGGATTGCTTTTTATGTGCTAATTGCTATTAATACACTAATATACTTTTTATTGGATTGCTTTTTTATTACTGAGTTGTAGGAATTTTATATATATATTCTGGATACCAGTCCTTTCTCAGACACATACTTTGTGAATATCTTCTCCTGGTGTATATCTTGCCTCTTTTATTCTCCTCCACCTCTTGCTTTTTTTTTTTTTGACAGTCTCACGCTGTCACCGGGCTGCAGTACAGTGGCACCATCATAGCTCGTGGCAGCCTCGAACTCCTGGGCTCTAGCAATCCTCCTGCCTCAGCCTTCTGAGCAGTTGGGACCACAGGCACAAGTTGCCATGCCTGGCTCCTATTTCTTTTCTTAATTGAGTCTTTTAATGATTAGAAGTTTTTAATTTTGATGATACCCAATTTACCGACTCTTACAATTACTGCTTTCTGTGACCTAAGACACCTTTGCTTTTGATTTTCCCCAAGTCACACAGATATCCTTCTAGGTTTTCCTCTAAAACAAAGTTACGATTTTAACTTTGATATTTGGGTCTATGGTCCTTTTTTTTTTGGGGGGGACAGAGTCATGCTCTATCTCCCAGGCTGGAGTGCAGTGGCACAATCTCAGCTCACTGCAACCTCCTCCTCCCAGCTTCAAGCAATTTCAGTGCTTCAGCCTCCCAAGTAGCTGGGATTACAGGCAGGTGCCACCCTGCCTGGCCTACGGTCCATTCTGAATTAGTATTTTTAGTATGATAGTAAGTAGGTCAAGGTCCACTTTTGGCCATACAAATACAAAGTATCCCAGTACCATTTGTTGAAAAGAATTTTCCTTCCCCATTGAATTGTTTGGTGCTTTTGGTGAAAACCAGGTAACTACATAAACTGGGATCAATTTCTGAGCTCTTTATTATTTCTGTCATCATGTTTATAGATTCTCAACTGAATTACTGTTGCTCTATAGTATGTCTCGAAATCAGGCAGTGTAAGTCCTGTTTGTTCTTTTTATCACCTTGTTGTCGTTGTTTATTTTGAGACGGAGTCTCACTCTGTCACCCAGGCTGGAGTGCAGCGGCTCGACCTTGCCTCATTGCAACTTCTGCCTACTGGGTTCAAGTGATTTTCCTGTCTCAGCCAAACAGTAGCTGGGATTACAGGCATGTGCCTCAGCCAATCAGTAGCTTGGATTACATGCATGTGCCACCACACCTGGCTAATTTTTGTGTTTTTAGTAGAGATGGGGTTTCTCCATGTTGGCCAGTCTGGTCTCAAACCTGTGACTTCAAGTGAACCACCTGCCTCGGCCTCCCAAAGTGTTAGGATTACAGGCATGAGCCACCATGTCTGGCCAGACTTTGTTCTTTTTTTCAAATGTTTTGAGAAAAAAACACTTTGCATTTCTATATATATTTTAGAATCAGCTTGTCAACTTCTGCCAAAAAAAAAAAGATTACTGAGATTTTGGTCGGGATTGTGTTGCATCTATAGATCAATGTGGTGAGAATGGGAATCTTAAAAACAAGTCTCATCCTGAACTGTTTACTTATCTCCCCTGTTCTCCAGCTCTCCACCAAAACCTGCTCTTACTGATGTGTATTCTGTCTTCGGTAGAGGACCGTTATCTGCTATCCTGACTGACCTTGTAACTAGGAGACACTTTCAACTTCGTGCTCTTCCTTAGCCCTAAGAACCTTTAAGGCTGGCTGAATTTGCCCCCTAAATCTTAGTGGATTCATTAGTGACTCTTTGTCCCTACTACTACTATGCTACTGCAGCCCTTCCTCTTTACTCACCGGGACAACTGCAATCATGGCATAACTAGTTTTTCTGTTCTAGCCTGGACCCTGCAAATCTAGTTCGCACTTGGCCTCAGAGAGACTGCTCTTGCAAATCTGACCAGGACACTCTGGCTCAAAGCCCATGGGCTCCAAGATAAAGTTCTGATGGCTTTGAGCTGAGACGCAACATGCTCATGATCCGGCCCTTTCCTCCCTTCAGTTGCATTTCCTGATATTCCCTGTATTCTATTCTTTCTGAAAGTCTCCTGTACGCCACAAATGAGTAGGGGGTCCCTCCTTGGTGTGCCCATAATGCTCTGTACACAAGACCAGCTGTATGATTTCAAGAACCTAGTGTCGAATTAAAACATGGGGTCATTCAAATATGGTTAAGAGTTTAGCTCACGCCTATAATCCCAGCACTTTGGAAGGCCGAGGCGGGTGGATCACGAGGTCAAGAGATCGAGACCATCCTGGTCAACAAGGTGAAACCCCGTCTCTACTAAAAATACAAAAATTAGCTGGGCATGGTGGTGTGCGCCTATAGTCCCAGCTACTCGGGAGGCTGAGGCAGGAGAATTGCTTGAATCCAGAAGGCGGAGGTTGCAGTGAGCCGAGATCGTGCCATTGCACTCCAGTCTGGGCAACAACAGCGAAACTCCGTCTCAAAAAAAGAATTTCAAGAGGTAGAATGTTAAATCAAGTGTGGGGCCCTTCTGAGCAGGGGGACCCTATATGACCATGCTGAGTCTTTGTAGATCTCATGCTGGTTTTTGTCTCTGTTTCTGTGATATAAACAGGCAGCCCCAGTGCTCTGGAGATCCCAGGCAAATCATCCATGAAGTTGCTTTCTTCCAGAATCAATGGCTTTGGCTTTTGTTACAATCCCATTAACGTAAATGCTCTTAGAAGGTCAAACATTCTCGAGTTATTACACTCCAGTTACTCAGTTCTGAAAGCTGCAGTTAACTAGTAACGACGTGTGACAAGCCCTAGGATCAGGCATCGTGAGTTGTGACTGAACAGATTGCTTGTGGTCACAGTGTCAGTCAGCAGTTTCATCACAAAGGTAGAGGCTGTGATAAGCATTGAGGCACAGAAGTCACCTTGGGGTCAACTTGTATTCTATGTGGTATAATTAGCCTGTGCTTATTCTCAGTAGATGTCTGATAATGTTCTTAGTCAAAGGATTCTATAAATTAAATGTTTCCCCCAAAACAGATTGGAAATGTACATGCATTTGTAGTTGGTATTACTAACACAGCACTTAGGTGTGTGACTGAAGGAGGAAATGTGCAGTGAGGCAGCATCCCCTGATTTTGGCGGGTTATGGATATTGACCGTGGCATGGTTTGGGACCCAGGCTCTAGCAAGAGTCTTTATGGTCAACTCTAAGGGTCTATTGGTCTGTCCCCACTGCCAAGCCGCTGGCTGCCTTCATTAGTGCCTAGAATTCCTTGTTAGTGCAAACATCCCAGCCAGCCTTTTATTTCTATTTTATTTTATTTTTGAGACAGTCTTGCTCTGTTGTCCAGGCTGGAGTGCAATGGTGGGATCTCAGGTCACTGTAACCTCCACATCCTGGGTTCACGTGATTCTCCTGCCTCAGTCTCCCCAGTAGCTAGGATTACAGGCGCCCACCACCATGGCTAATTTTTTTTTTTTTTTTTTTTTGAGACGGAGTTTCGCTCTTGTTACTCAGGCTGGAGTGCAATGGCACAATCTCGGCTCACCACAACCTCCCCCTCCTGGGTTCAGGCAATTCTCCTGCCTCAGCCTCCTGAGTAGCTGGGATTACAAGCATGCACCACCATGCCCAGCTAATTTTTTGTATTTTTAGTAGAGACGGGGTTTCACCATCTCTACTAAAGAGACCAGGATGGTCTCGATCTCTTGATCTTGTGATCCACCCGCCTCGGCCTCCCAAAGTGCTGGGATTACAGGCATGAGCCACCACACCCAGCCCAATTTTTTTTTGGAGACGGAGGCCGTAGTGCAATGTTGCGATCTCTGCTCGCTGAAACCTCCACCTCCCAGGTTCAAGTGAGTCTCCTGTCTCAGCCTCCAGAGTAGCTGGGATTATAGGCCCACGCAACCACACCTGGTTAATTTTTTTATATCTTAGTAGAGACAGGGTTGCCCAGGTTGGTCTTGAACTCCTTAGCTCAGGCAATCCCACCCGGCCCAGCCTCCCAAAGTGCTAGGATTACAGAGGTGAGCCACCATGCCCAGCATGTCATCTTAAGAACACAACTGTAAACCCTTGTTTGAGAAACAAAACAGTGAGATGATACACAATGAGAACCTTGATCTCTAGGGCCTCTTGCAGGTGAAGAAAGATGCGGAAGAGTTACCCAGGTGTTTCAGTCCATTCTCTGTTGTTTACAACAGAATACCTGAAACTGGGTAATTTATAAAGAGAAAGAGCATATTTGTTACAGTCATAGAGGCTGTGAAGCCCGAGGTGGAGGGGCTGCATCTGAAGAGGGCCTTCTTGCTGGTGAGGTCTCTGCAGTCCTGAAGCAGTGCAGGGCGTCACATGGTGAAGGGGCTGAGTGTCCCAGCTCAGGTCTCTGTTCCTCTTCTTGTAAAGCCACCAGTTCCCCTCCCATGAAAACCATGAATCCATTAACCTATTTATCCATGAATGCAGAGCTCCCGTGACCCCATCACCTCTTCTAGGCCCCAGCTCTCAATACAGCCTCATTGGAGATTGTTTCATTGTGAATTTTGGAGGGACATTCAAACCAGAGCACCAGGTGTGCAGAGGAAGGTGTTAAAGGCAGCCAGAGGAGCAGAAGCAAAGGCAAGAAGTGGGTGAGAGAGGCCTTGTATTTTTAGGCTGTTGGTAATACAGGATTTTCAGAGAGGGTAGTGAATGAAGGAGAGAGGCAGCAGCTTTGGCACTGGCTGGAAAAGGAGGGGCCAGGTGCCTCTAAGGCCAGAACCTGCAAAGGTGTTCAGATGTAGTCTTTTCTTTTCCTAGATAGGGTCACTCTGTCACCTAGGCTGGAGTGCAGTGGTACAATTACAGCTCACTGCAGCCTTGACCTTCCTAGGCTCAGGTGATCCTCCTACCCCAGCCTCCTGAGTAGCTAGGACTACAGGCATGTGCCACCATACCTGGATAATTTTTTGTACTTTTTTGTAGAGATGAGGTTTCACCATGTTGCCTAGGCTGGTCTCAAACCCCTAAGGTCAAGTGATTGCCCACCTCAGCCTCCCAAAGTGCTGGGATTACAGGCATGAGCCACCACACTTGGTCTTCAGACATGTTCTTTTTGGTTTTAGGAGGATTGAAGAGTTTTTGTAATAGTGCACCATAATCAGATTTGCCTGTTAGAGAGATGAGTTTGTCTCTTGTGGGAGACAGACTTGAGGCTGGGAGAGCAGGAAAAGGGACTGCAATGGGCCAGGAAGGAGAATGAGGTCTGAACTCCTGCGGTAGCAGGAACAGAGAAGGAATCTGATATCAGAAAGAAGGAACCAAATGCTTTGGAGACCCATTGGCCATAGAAGTAAAGAATTAGGGGCCATGGCTCATGCCTGTAATCCCAGAAGTTTGGGAGGCCAAGGTAGGCAAACTCCTGAGGTTAGGAGTTCGAGACCAGCCTGGCCAACATGATGAAACCCCATCTCTACTAAAAATACAAAAATTAGCTGGGCATGGTGGCATGTGCCTGTAGTCCCAGCTACTTAAGAGGCTAAGGCAGGAGAATCCCTTGAACCCAGGAGGCAGAGGTTGTAGTGAGCCGAGATCACACCACTGCACTGCACTGCACTCCAGCCCGGGCAACAGAGTAAGATGCCATTTCAAAAAAAAAAAGGATGTCCTGAAATCAGTGATTTATGGCATAAACTCACTTATATCCTAATAACCCTCTGAACTAAGTACTATTAATCTCATTTGACAAATCAGGTTAACTTGCTCTCTACCAGCTCCATATGGGTAGCAAGTGGCAGAGCCAGTCTGAATTCAGGCAGTCTGGTTCTGAAGTCTGTGCTCTCGGCTGCAAGCATAGGCCTCTAATACAGCATCACATTTAAGTTCATGACTGCCTCGGCACAGGATGCTGTGTTACACACAATACTAGAAACACTGGAGAAGCTGCCCCTCGCGCCGCACGCAGCTCCATTCTCAGTGGGAAGCAACCCAGAAGGGAAGTAGGTCAAACTCTCAGGCCAGTGATTGCAGAGAGGGAGCTGTGCTGGCACTGAGGACTGTGGACGCCTCATTTTATCTCAAAGAAAACACCATGTTCCCTTGCATGTTGTTCCTGACTATAAGCTTTGACATTCTTGGTTGAAGAGACAAGATGTTTAAGTGATGTGGATAAAACAATAAAGAGTCATCTGATTGGGCACTGTGGCTCACATCCATAATCCCAGCACTTTGGGAGGCTGAGGCAGGAAGATCACAGGAGGCCAGGAGTTCAAGACCAGCCTGGGCAACATAGTGAGATGACATCTTTATTTAAAAAAAAAAAATATATATATACACACACACACACACACACACACACACACATATATGAAAACTCCATTTCTATAAAAAAATTAGCTGGGCATGGTGCACACACCTGCAGACCTAGCTACTCAGGAGGCTGAGGTGGGAGGATGGCTTGAACCCAGAAGGGGGGTGTTGCAGTGAGCTGAGATTGCGTCACTGTACTCCAGCCTGTGTGACAGAATGAGACCCTGCCTCAAAAAAAAAAAAAAGACAATCATCTGCAGAGAGCTATGCCGTTTTTAATATTACCTAAAGCTGAAATGTATGAAACAAAAAACTATGACTCTTGGTCAGGACAGAGTGCTATGCTCCTCACAAAATTTGCATGTTTAAGTGTTCACCCCCAGTGTGATGGGATTAGGTGGGGCATTGATTAGGTCTTTTTTTTTTTTTTTTGGAGACAGGATCTCACTGTCGCCCAGACTGGAGTGCAGTGGCATGATGTCAGCTCACTGCAACCTCTGCCTCTGGAATTTAAGCAATTCCCATGCCTCAACCTCCTGAATAGCTGAGACTATAGGTGCCCACCACCACACCTAGCTAATTTTTGTATTTTTAGTAGAGACAGGATTTCGCCAAATTGGCCAGGCTGGTCTCGAACTCCTGGCCTCAAGTGATCTGCTCGCCTCAGCCTCCCAAAGTGCAGGGATTACAGGTGTGAGCCACCACATCTGGCCATAATTAGGTCTTAAGGGCAGAGCTCTCATGAATGGGATTGGTGCCCTTATAAAATTCAGGTTGAGTATCCATAATCTGAAAATCTGATCTAAAATGCTCCAAAATCTGAAACTTTCCACGTCTCAATGTGATACTCAAAAGGAAATGCTCACTGGCACATTTCAGATTTGAAATATTTGGATTAGGGATCTTCAACTGGTAGACCCATCTCTATGAAAACAGTTAGTTAGCTGTGGTGATGTGCCTGTACTCCCAGCTACTCAGGAGGCTGAGGTGGAAGGACAGCTTGAGCTCACGGGTTTCAGGCAGCAGTCAGTCACGATCATGCCATTGTATTCCAACCTGGATGACAGTGAGATGCCCCACCGGAAAAAACCCACAACCCTAACAGAAAGTAGATTAGAAGCTGTCTAGTGCTTGGGTGGGGGATGGGGCATGGAGTGAATGCTAATTGAGGCTGGGGTTTCTTTTTGTTTTAAAAATGATTGTGGTGATAGTTGCACAACTCTGAATACACTAGAAGTCATTACATTGTACATTCAGTGAGTACATTTTATAGTATGTTAGTTATATCTCAATAAAATTGTTAAAAAGGAAATTCTAATGGAATTTGGATTATTTCCATTTATTTGGTGTATGGCATTTATTTTCAGTTTTATTTTACAAACACTTACATGGTCTTGCTAGGTATCAAGTACTGGGTTCCAAACGCTATATAAATCTGAATTTATTTCATCCTCATAACGCTGTGAAGTGGATAGTAATGTTATCTCCATTTTACAGAGGCACAGAGAGGTTAAGTAACTTACCTAATATCTTTCAGTTGACAATGGCAGTCAGGATTTGAACCCTGCCAGTCTGGTTTCAGAGTCTGTGATCTTTATTTATTTTTCAAGAATTAGGGTCTTGCTATGTTGCCCAAGCTGGAGTACAGTGTTATTCACAAGCATGATCCCATTACTGATAAGCATGGGAGTTTTGACTTGCTCCATTTCTGATCTGGGCCGCTTCACTCACCCTTAGGTAATATGGTGGTCCCCGGCTTCTGTGGGGTCACCATATTGATGCCAAACTAAGGACACCCAATGCTCACAGCATGTGATAGCCAAGAACTCCTGGGCTCAAGTGAGTCTCCCGCTTCAGTTTTACTAGTAGCTAGGACTATAGGCCTGTGCCACCAAGCCAAGTCAGAGTCTGTGATCTAACCATTCTATTATGCCACCTTTCCCAAGAACGTTTACAGTTTTTTTTTTTTTTTAAACTGTAACTAGTGCAGAAAATTAAAAATTAGTTCATGGAGGATTTGAGGACAGAGTTTAGGAATGTATCCCTAGGTACAAGGCTAAATGTAAATATGTAGCAATGCCTAATAGAGGCGGGGCACTGTTCTGGTACTCTGGGTAGGGGTTGATGGGGAGGATAGAAAACATAAAGACAAATGATATAGGGTCCACGAAGAACTGTCAACTTAATTCACATGCAATGTGGTGTTGGTATTCGAGAGTTTCCGAAATGTTCTGGGTAGAAGAGCAAAACAGTAACATTTGGGTTTTATAAAGTAAGGCATAAAATAATTTACTCATTAAATCAAAGGAGGTAGGAAGATCAGTTGGGAAAGTGATAATCCAAAAACAGTAAGTATTTGAGTTTCAGCAGGAGGAATGAAAACAGATTAAAGAATTATTTCATAATTAGAAATGTCCAGATTTAGATACTGAAAAGTGGGGGCCAGAGATAGGAATGGTTCGAAGATGACTGTACAGTTTTGGCCTAGGTGACTGTGAAAACAGTAATGCTATTAACCAAGCAAAAGAGCACAGAGGCTGGGCGCGGTGGCTCACGCCTGTAATCCCAGCACTCTGAGGCTGAGGTGGGTGGATCACGAGGTCAAGAGATGGAGCCCATCCTGGCCAACATGGTGAAACCTCCCTCTCTACTAAAAATACAAAAATTAGCTGGGTGTGGTGGCGTGTGCCTGTAATCCCAGCTACTCCGGAGCCTGAGGCAGGAGAATGGCTTGAACCCGGGAGGCAGAGGTTGCAGTGAGCCAAGATTGCGCCACTGCATTCCAGCCTGGCAACAGACTCTGTCTCAAAAAAAAAAAAAAAGGAATATTGAGAGGAGTTCAGTTAAGGCATTTAGTTGTAGAGATATTAAGACTGGGGACTGGTAAGCAATCGTGATAATATTCAAATATGCAGAAACTAGGATTTGGAGGCCAGAAAATTTCTATTTCTGAAGAAATAAAATGACTCCTTTTTTTTTTTTTTTTTTTTTCTTTTATGCAAGAGTCTCACTCTGCCACCCAGGCTGGAGGGCAGTGAGCGACCTCGGCTCACTGCAACCTCTGCCGCCCGGGTTCACGCGATTCCCTCGCCGCAGTCTTCAGATTAGCTGAGATCACAGGCGCGGGCCACTAGGCCAGGCTAATTTTTGTATTTTTAGTGTATACGGGGGGGGGGGGGTTCCACCATGTTGGCCAGGCTGGTCTTGAACTCCTGACCTCAGGTGATCCGCCGGCCTCGACCTCCCAAAGTGCTGGAATTACAGGCGTGAGCCACGGCACCTGGCCTACAGTATTTCTGATGTAACATCGCAGAAACATTGGAGGAGAGAAAAGAATACACTTCCACTCAGAATTTCGCACCCTGGTCGCCTTCGCCGGTTAGGTTCACACGCTGAACCGCCTCGCCCCCGCCGGTGAGGATATCTCGGCCTGGGCAGAGACCCGAAAGCCTCCTCCTGCAGCTCAGGATGTTAACAGCAGGGAGAGCAGAGTCTAGTCTTGCCCGTAGCGGCGTCGCCTACAGCCGCGCCGCGTTGCCAGAACCTCACTAGTTTTCCTCCCGGCCGCCGGTTTCCCCGGATTCAGCCACCTTCCCTCTTCCTGGGACGTGCACGCGCACGTGCGTGTGTGTGCGTGCGTACGTGTGTGTGTGTGTTTTTTTCTGGCGCCCGGAAGTGCGTCATCAGCCGGCGCCAGCGGCCGCACGCCGCGGACTAAGGGCTTAGAGGTTCTGGGTTGCCGGTGCTCGACCACGCGGGTGGGAAAGGAGCTGGGACTCGAACGGTGTTCACCGCTTCTCGGCGCCGCCATGCAAGTCTCCAGCCTCAACGAGGTGAAGATCTACAGTCTCAGCTGCGGCAAGTCCCTTCCTGAGGTGAGTCACTTCCCGGCCCCCTCACTCTCGAGCTCTTTAGGATCGTTCCCCTCGTGGGGCAGCCGCCCCTCTCCTCGGCCCTAGCCTATGTTTTAGCTGGACCCATGTCAGCCCCCGACTCGGGGAGGCCCAGAGGAGGCTGACGGTTCCCTGGGGAGATTGCCGGCATTGGGAGACGAGGATACTGCTGTTACTGCGCCAGAAGCTGAACCAAGAGGTAATAAGGGTCAGTGAGCTTTGCTGCAGCTTTTGCAAAGTTCTCTGTTCCAGAGAACCCTTCCATTTGGGCTTCTTTGGATGTTCACAGTCCCTGCCACACACCGAGGAGGAAAATGTGGACAGATTGATGGACAGATCTCTACTCCATATTAACCACCTCCCCATTTTCATGTCTGCCCTGTCAGCTGTTTGTTGAGTTCGTATCATTTGCCAGGTCCTAGGGATACAGCAGTGAACAAGAGCGATACAGACTTCACATTTGTAGAGTTTCTGATGTAGAGGACAGTGTTTTCGAGACTTGCTGAACTTAACCTGGTTCCTTGTCTTAAAGTTGGAAAGGGATTGGACAAATCGGTAATTCTCTTCCAATCTTACCGTGTTTAATAATGCAGCTGAGATTTAGTAATGCGTTTAATATGCAGCTGAGATCCAGCAAGGGGAAGGGTGACTTGTCCAGCATGACACACCTAGGTTCTGAAACTTGTCTTTTATTTCTTTTAAGTGATCAAGCCTCTGTGAAAGCACTACCATTGAGCACTACCTTTTATGGAAGCTCATTTCCATTTTGAGACTCTGCACTTGTTAGAAGGTGGTTTTCAAACATGTCACTTTACAGCATGCCACTGTTGGTCTGAGTCCTGCCCCTGGAAAACAGTAAATAGAGCTCTCCTTCCATGTGTCTGCACCTAAAGAAATTTGGAGCCAGTGATTAGGTTTTTCCTTTCTTCTCAAAATTCCGGTTTAAATAATCCCATCTTCCAATTGTTCTTCACACCGCATGATCTTTCTCATTTTGTTCATTCATTCTCCACACTTACTGAGAAGTTACCATGTGCAAGCAGCTCTGTATTAAGTATTGGGATATATGGTGGATGTCTTAGATAAGGTTTCCCGTTGAGGGAAAGGATAATAAACAAGTGAGTAAATGAGAAGGCAATTTCAGGTAGTCAAAAGTACTTTTCGTGATGAATGATTGGAAGAGAGCTGTGTTGGATAAAGTGTTCAGAGAAAGTGTTTTGGATAAAGCCTTCGGGGAAGGCCTCTCTATAGGAGGTGGCATTTGAGCAGAAACTTGAACGATGAAGAGGAGCCAATCATGTGAAGATAAAGGGAAGAGTTTTCAGTGCTGAGAGCAGAAAGTACAAAGGTCCCCACGTGAGAATGCACTGGACATGGAGAAGGACCAGAGGAGGCACAGGTGTGATCGTAGTATGCTGAGTGAGGGGAGAGAGCAGGTGGATGAGGCTGGAGAAGTAGGCCTGGTAGGAAGGGTAGGAAGTTCAAGTTTTTGTTTGTTTGTTTATTTATTTATTTGCCTTATTTATCGTTTTTCTTTTTTAAAATTTTAAAACACATATAAAATATTTTTTTTTACTCTTTTTTTTTTTAAGATTTTTTTTTTTTTAAAGATGGGGTTTCACCATGATGGCCAGGCTGGTCTTGAACTCCTGACCTCAGGTGATCCACCCACCTCGGCCTTCCAAAGTGCTAGGATTACAGGCATGAGCCACCACGCCCAGCCGTAAGTTCAAGTTTTATTCTTAGTGCTGTTGGAAGTCACTGTTGTGTTTTGACGTGGGCTGCTGTGTGACAAATGACTAGCTGAGGAGGGTTCGACTGGGGTTGAGTTAGGTAGTTCAAGTGAATGACTTTGGTGGCTTGGACTTGCCTGGTAGCAAAGAAAATGCTAAGACACAGTGAGTTTCAGGAGCTATTTTGGAGGTAGGGCTAATGGAACTTGATAATGGATTGGATTGTTGGTAGAGGGAAGTTGAGGAGACAAAAAGGAAGGAATCAGAGAGCTCTTCAGTTTTGAGTCCGAACAGGCGGGTGCATGGTGGTGCTGCTGACAGGAGAAGAATCAAGAAGGAGCACATTGAAGGGTGGGGAGGAGGAAGGTAATGAACAAAAAGAATCAAGAGTTTTATTTTCAATAATGAATGTTTGAAGTTCTAATACATACCAATTGAGTAGTTAGCAGTTGCATGGATACTGTATGGAGATTGCAGGTGGAGTCACTGTCGTTGTTTGAGGCTAGGTGAGATCATACTGTGAAAGAATGAACAGAGAAGAGAACTGGGCCAAGGACCTAAGGCAGTGTTAACATTTGTCATCCAAGAAGAAGAGGGGAAGCTAGCAAAGAAGAAAGAGCAGTAGGCACTGATGAAAGGGGAGAATCAGAAATGTGTAGTTTTGTAGAAGCAAGTGTTTCAAGGAGGAGGGAGTGGTCACCTGTGTCAACGGCTACTGAGAGCTTTAGTAAGATGAGGGCAGAAAAGAGACCATTGACTTTGACGTGATACAGAGCACCACCGACCTTGGCAAGTAGTTCCCGGGGAGTGCCAGGGAGAGTAGCTTGAGCTGAGTGGATTTGGAAACCCTGCTTGTCCTGGTTAATGTTTCATAGTTATTTCTTTGAGGTTGGTACCTAAGCTACATGTGGAACCCCAGCTGTTGTCTGATCTATGCAAATATTATTTCTCTTCTGGGCTCGACCTTTCTATTAATGTAGAGAAGCCTCTATATTTGCTCCCTGGGTGATCTGTCCAGTCTGCTGGCTTTAAGCATATCTGCATATTGATAACTGTCACATTGATGTTTCTAGCCCTTACCTCTACTCTGAACTGGACTTGCGTATCCAGCTGTTCCTTAACATCTCCACTTGGATAGCTGATGGGCATCTCAAACTTCACCTGTCCAGAGAACACCAGCTTTCCCCCCTCATACCCTGCTCCTCCAACCTGTGGTCTTCCCGCTCTGTCAGTGGCAGCTCCATCCCTGAAGCAGTTGATGCCAGAACCACTGGAGGGTTTTTTATTGTTGTTGCTTCTTTGCTTATACAATCCACTAGAAAAGCTGTTGGTTCTGTCTTCAGTGTAGATCCAGAATTCAGTCATCTCCATTACTGTCACTCTGATTCAGGACACCGTCACCCCTGGATTGTGCAATTGCAGTGACTACGGTTGACTTCTTCCTTTTTTTAATAGCGTATATAACACTCCTATTCGACGATACTGCGGTTGACTTCTTCCTTTTTTTAATTGCGTATATAACACTCCTATTCGACGATACTATGGTTGACCTCTTTCTTTTTTTAATTGCGTATATAACACTCCTATTCGACGATACTACGGTTGACTTCTTCCTTTTTTTAATTGCGTATATAACACTCCTATTCGACGATACTGCGGTTGACTTCTTCCTTTTTTTAATTGCGTATATAACACTCCTATTCGACGATACTGCGGTTGACTTCTTCCTTTTTTTAATTGCGTATATAACACTCCTATTCGACGATACTGCGGTTGACTTCTTCCTTTTTTTAATTGCGTATATAACACTCCTATTCGACGATACTATGGTTGACTTCTTCCTTTTTTTAATTGCGTATATAACACTCCTATTCGACGATACTGCGGTTGACTTCTTCCTTTTTTTTTTTTTTTTTTTTTTAATTTTTTATTGGATTATAGGTTTTGGGGTACATGAGCAGAGCATGCAAGACAGTTGCATAGGTACACACATGGCAGTGTGCTTTGCTTTTCTTCTCCCCTTCACCCACATTTGGCATTTCTCCCCAGGCTATCCCTCCCCACCTCCCCCTCCCACTGGCCCTCCCCTTTCCCCCCAATAGACCCCAGTGTTTAGTACTCCCCTTTCTGTGTCCATGTGTTCTCATTTTTCATCACCCACCTATGAGTGAGAATATGCGGTGTTTCATTTTCTGTTCTTGTGTCAGTTTGCTGAGGATGATGTTTTCCAGATTCATCCATGTCCCTACAAACGACACGAACTCATCATTTCTGATTGCTGCATAATATTCCATGGTGTATATGTGCCACATTTTTCCAATCCAGTCTATTATCAATGGGCATTTGGGTTGATTCCAGGTCTTTGCTATTGTAAACAGTGCTGCAATGAACATTCATGTGCATATGTCCTTATAGTAGAACGATTTATAGTCTTTTGGATATATACCCAGTAATGGGATTGCTGGGTCAAATGGAATTTCTATTTCTAAGGCCTTGAGGAATCGCCACACTGTCTTCCACAATGGTTGAACTAATTTACACTCCCACCAACAGTGTAAAAGTGTTCCTTTTTCTCCACATCCTCTCCAGCATCTGTTGTCTCCAGATTTTTTAATGATCGCCATTCTAACTGGCATTGGCAACAAAAGCCAAAATAGACAAATGGGACCTAATGAAACTCCACAGCTTCTGCACGGCAAAAGAAACAGTCACTAGAGTGGATCGGCAACCAACAGAATGGGAAAAAATTTTCGCAGTCTACCCATCTGACAAAGGGCTGATATCCAGAATTTACAAACAACTCAAGCAGATTTACAGGAAAAAAAACAAACAAGCCCATTCAAAAGTGGGCAAAGGATATGGACTTCTTCCTTTTTTTAATAGCGTATATAACACTCCTATTCGATGATACTGCGGTTGACTTCTTTCTTTTTTTAATAGCGTATATAACACCCCTATTCGATGATACTACGGTTGACTTCTTTCTTTTTTTTAATTGTGTATATAACACCCCTATTCAATGATACTACAGTTGACTTCTAAGCAGTTTCTCAGTTTCCACCCTCTACCCCCTTTATTCCGCGGTTTGTTATCATTCAGCTGCCAGAATGATCCTCTACTCAAAACTCTCCAGTGGCTCCTGGCCTCTTCGGGGTGAAAACCAGAGTCCTTTGAGTGACCTGCAAGGTCCTCCTTGATGTGCCTCCTGCCGTCCTCTCTGAACTCCTTTCACTGCTCTCCACTTGACGCTAGCCTCACACGTCCCTTCACTGCTCGAGACCACCCTCCTGCCTTAGGACCTTTGTCTGCTTTTCTCCCAGATACTCACCAGGCTTGCCTCCTCGTGCCTTTCAGGTTGTTGCTCACGAGAACCTTAACATTGTTTAAAATTATAATTCTCCACCAACACTTTGTCTCCTTTTCTTGCCTTCTTTTTTCCGTGGCATACGTAACCATCTGACATTCTAATTATTTTACTTCCTCATTTGTTGGTGTTCCCTCACTTGAAAGAAAGCTTCACAAAAGGAGGGGCTTTTACATTTTTTAATTAAAAAAAATTTTTTTTTTTGGAAACCGTTGCCCAGGCCGGAGTGCAGTGGCACAGTCATAGCTCACTTCAGCCTTGACTTCCCTGGCTCAACAACCCTTGCATCTCAGCCTCCTGAGTAGCTGGGACTACAGCTGTTCACCAACACACCCAGCTTTTTTTTTTTTTTTTTTTTTTTTTGGTAAAGACAGTGATCGCACTATGTTGCTAGACTGGTCTCAAACGCCTGGGCTCAAGTGATCCACTTGCCTCGGTGCTGGGACTATAGGTATGAACCACTGTACCCGGCCAAGAGGGTTGTTTTCTTTTTTCCTGTTTTATTTACTATTGCTATGCCCATCTACTGGCATTTAGTTGTATAAATCAATATTTGTTTAATCTATTAATGAATAAAGTTAATTTTTCATTTTCAGCCACATCACACTTTTGACCTGGGGCTATGATTTTTATTTACACATTTTGGCCTAAAATCGCCCATTCTCGAGTTAATCAGCTTTTATAGTATTTTTATTTTTATTATTTTTTAAATAAAGATGGGGTTTCACCATGATGGCCAGGCTGGTCTTGAACTACCTCAGGTGATCCACCCACCTCGGCCTCCCAAAGTGCTAGGATTACAGGCGTGAGCCACCGTGCCCGGTGTATTTTTAATGCTGTTAAATTTATTTTTGTCAGTTTTCCAGTGAGTAAGCCTGTTTTTTTCCTCTCTTATACAGACTTAACCTTGACCTTTGCTTCACTCTTACTCATTAATACAGTGGTTCTCAAAGCAGACTCTGAGGCCCTGAAGATCCCCAAGACTTTTCCAGAGGGTCCACCAGCTCAGACTGTTTGCACAATCATGCTGTTAATTGACCTTTCTCACTTTGTTGGCATTTGTTCTGATGGTGCAAAAGTCATGGATAAAACTGCTGGTACCTTTGTAACTGCTGAAGCAGTGACACCAGACTGTTAGTTGTCACTATATTCTTCTCCACCATGCACTGTAATCAAAGCCAAAACTGCTAGTTTTACTTAAGAATGCCTTTGAGAAGCTTTAAAAAATATGGTTTTTTTGGGGGGGTGGGGGGGGCTGAGTTTCACTGTTGTTGCCCAGGCTGGAGTGTTGTGGTACAATCTTGGCTCACTGCAACCTCCTCCTCCTGGATTCAATCGATTCTCCTGACTCAGCCTCCCGAATAGCTGAGATTACAGGCATGTGCCACCGTGCCCAGCTATTTTTTTGTATTTTTAGTAGAGACAGAGTTTAACCATGTTGGCTAGGCTAGTCTCAAACTCCTGACTTCAGGTGATTCACCTGCCTCAGCCTCCCAAAGTGCTGGGATTATAGGCGTGAGCCACTGCACCTGGCCTAAAAAATTATTTCTTGAAACTTGTTTTTGGATTCTGTGTGAGGAGGTGGGCAGTGTGTGAGCAGTTCTGTATCCGCAGTGCGTACAGGGCTTGTCTTGAGGAAAAGCACTTGTGCATTGTTTCAGTTGTGAGCTGAAGTAGCTGTTTTTACATGAAACAACATTTTTACTTGAAAATATGGCTTAGGGATAAACGGTTGTTATTCAGACTCAGGTATTTGGCAGGCATTTTCTTGGCTTTAATGTGAAAGGTAGAATCTTAGAAAACCTTTCTCCACCACCATGAGCTTGATAGCTTTCCAGAACTTTCAAACTTTTCCGATGAGATTGGTGGTGATGTTAATAAATATGAATTTTTGATGCTAGTTAATGAAATATGTCAACAATGGATTGCTTCTGTGTAACCAGTGAATGAATACTTTCCAAATTGACCAGTGTCTGATGTTCTAAAGTCGTGCAGGGTCAAAGACCCAGAAAGCAAAGATACACCAAGGAGTTTTAGCATACTAGAGTACCAAAAATTTGTTGAGAGGCTGGGTGCAGTGGCTCACGCCTATAATCCCAGCACTTTGGGAGGCCAAGGCAGGTGGATCACCTGAGGTTGGGAGTTCGAGACCAGCCTGACCAACATGAAGAAACCCTGTCTCTGCTAAAAATGCAGAATTAGCCAGGCTTGGTGGCGCATGCCTGTAATCTCAGCTACTTGGGAGACTGAGGCAGGAGAATCTCTTGAACCTGTGAGGTAGAGGTTTTGGTGAGCTGAGATCGCGTCATTGCACTCTAGCCAGGGCAACAAGAACAAAACTCCTTCTCAAAAAAACAAACAAACAAAAAATGGTGGATAGGGCTTTTACATTCCACGTTACAACTAACGTTGAAGAAACTACACTTGCTGAGTTTTGGCATAGTACCAAAGAAGAATAGCCACACTTACCTGAGAGGACTATCTTTGCTCTCTTCCTTTTCTAACTGGATGTCTGTGTGAGGCCTTCTTTTCTTTTCTTTTTTTTTTAATATATTTTTTTCTCCCACACCCAGCCCAAACCTGAGGCCTTATTTTCTTCATATTCTTCAACTAAAATAAAAGTAGGTTGGTTTCAGAAGCAGACACAAGAATCTACAGGTATTTGCTATTAAAGAGATTTAAGAATATAGCTATTTTTCATAAAAGTGTTATTTTGATTAACATGTAATGGGGCGGTTTTTAACTGAATAAGTACATATTTAAATAATATCTCAGTTTTTATGTGTCATACATTAAATATTAATAGCTATAACCCACATAAACAAAAGCTCTTTGGGGTCCTCCATAAAGAGTGTGAGGGAATACTGAGAACAAAAAGTTTGAGAACTGCTATTCTCTTTCGCTCAATCTTCCTTTAAAGCATTTCTAAGTTACCAACAGATTGCATGTTTTGCTTTGCCTTACTTCAAATGTGAGAGCAAATGGGGTCTTTTTTTCACCCAGCAGCAATGAGACACTGTTCAGTGAGAGAATGAAGTCATCTGCATTTCCACAGCTCTTTTGCTGGGTTTTTGATGAACTTCTTTTATATCGGATGAGTACAGTATTTTTTTTTTTTTTTTTTTTTTTTGAGACAGGTTCTTGCTCTGTCACCCAGGCTGGAGTGCAGTGGCACAATCACAGCTCACTGCAGCCTTGACCTCCCAGACTCAAGTGAGTCTGCTTTCTTAGCCTTTTGGGTAGCTGGGACTGCAGGCATGTGCCACCACACCCAGCTAATTTTTATTTTTTTGTAGAGATGGTGTCTTGCTATGTTGCCCAGGATGGTATCAAACTTCTGTGCTCAAGTGATCCTCTTGTCTTGGCCTATCAAAGTGTTGGGATTGCAGGCATAAGCCACCTCAGCCTGCTTGAGTACAGTTCTTCCCTCCTAACCCCCACCACCCCACTCCGAGATGGAGTCTTGCCCTGTTGCCCAGGTTGGAGTGCAATGGTGTGATCTTGGCTCACTGCAACCTCTGCCTCCCAGGTTCAAGCAATTCTCCTGCCTCAGCCTCCCAGATAGCTGGGATTATAGGTCCATGCCACCATGCCCATCTAATTTTTTGTATTTTTAGTAGAGATGGTGTTTTACCTTGTTGACCAGGCTGGTCTTGAACACCTGCCTCGTCCTCCCAAATTGCTTGGATTACAGGTGTGAGCCACTGCACCTGGCTAAGTACGGCTCTTTATTTGATTTTATAGAATACAGAGAAGAGGGCTGAATTTAGTGAACAACTTTCAGTTCTTGGTGAACTTTAAAAAGACATTTTTAAAAACTTAGGTTTATATGTTCCTGTTTCATGCTGACTCCTCATGTGGTCTCCTGTAGTGCTGTGAGTTTGTACAGACACTGCTGAATGAACTTTCCTTCCTTCCTACCTTCACTGTGTTGAGAATTTCTTGCCCCTTTGGGTCTTAGGCTCCTAGTTAGAAGGAAATCTCTGTCTTTTTTCCCCCATGCTTGTTTGCACAGGATATATGAGACTAGTTATTGTATGAACTGCCTGCTTCCTTGAGCACAGCTTCCTGAGAAGAGGAAATTGAATCCTGGTTAATAGGGGGAATCCCTAGCAATATGTCTTTGTTCTGTTTGTATAAAGTTAATGTAAAATTACATTGAGTGCCCAGAAATAAACTTAATGTCACTTTTAATTGATACCTTACTGCCAAAACTCAAATCAGAGCAAATAATCACAAGGAGTAGCATAAACCTGTAAATCAGTATGCTACATACAAAGGCAGAAGGAAGCTGTGGCTCAGACTGAGGCTCATCAAGGTAGTGTCCCTCTGCAAGTGTGGACGCTGCCTCAGGTGTCATACTTAGGGTCTTCCATGGTGAGTCTGCATGACCAGAGTCCTAAAGATTATTATGTCATGTGTCTGAGAAGGGCTGTACAGTTTAGAAAGGACATCTCTTAGTTTTTCTCTTGCTTTTCTTTCTTTAGGATAGAGTTTTTAAGCCTTGCCTTTATAGCCATTTTGGTCTGGACAGCTCCTTGTTGTGGGGGTTGTCTTATGTATCGTAGCGTGTTTGGCATCATCTCTCACCTCTGCCCACCAGATACCAGGAGCATATCCCCAAGTTGTGACAACCAGAGATGTCTTCAGCAATTAATAATTGCCCCAGCTTGAGAACCACTGCTTTAGGATAATCGTAGCTGACGAGTGCTTCGCCACTGGCACCTGAGCATGCCGTGGAATTATACTGCTGGCTGAACTGGGCTCATTAACTCCAGAGCAAAACCTGGTATCAGAAGAATATGGCTATAAAGTGTATCATTTTTTTGTAATTAAGTATCGGCTATTTGGTCAGTTTTTTATCTGGTTTTATTCTTTGTAAAAAATATATTTCTATAGGAAACATTCTCCTATGTTTTACTTTATAAATTTTCACTTAAATAGATTAAATTGTTTCATATATTTAATTATAACCCAGAATACTTGAGGCTTTCTGCTTTCCTTTAGATTGGTTAGATGCCTTGATTTTCTCTTGTGTAAAAGATGGTAGTTCAAAAAATTTATTATCTGGCTGGACCTCATGGCCCATTTCAGTGGACCTAGCACTTTGGGAGGCAAAGGAGAGAGGATGGTTTGAGCCCAGGAGTTTGAGGCTGCAATGAGCTGGTTGCATCGTATCACTGCACTCTAGACTGGGCAAGAATGAGACCCTGTCTCTAAAAAAGTAAAAATTAAAAAAAAAGTGTCTAATGTGTGTAAGTATACACAAGAAAAACAATCCAGGAGATATTTAGTATAAGAGTAGGGTTTGGATTAGAGAATTTTTTTATTTCCTATGTTATATATCCCTGGAAGGTTTGAATTTTAAAATATAAGCATGTATTATTTTTGCAAGCTGGAAAATAATTTAGCTAAATTTGTTTTAAAATAAAGTCTCTTCATTTTCTTTCAGTGGCTTTCTGATAGGAAGAAGAGAGCACTACAGAAGAAAGATGTAGGTGAGTATTGTTTTCTCTCACTTCAGCTGCATTAGTGATCCGTGTTCTCATGCTTTTACTCATTATCTTATTGTACTCATTACATATTTTACTCATTGCATATGCTGTTATCATATGTAAATGAGGATTTGTAAGAATGTAGTAACACACAGTGGGAAATGAATGCTCTTGGTTCTTTTCTTTTTCCCTTTGACATGGGGTCTCGCTGTGTTGCCCGAGCTGGTCTCTAACTCCTGGGCTTGAGCAATCCTCCAACCTTGGCCTCCCAAAGTTTTGGGATTACAGGCGTGAGCCACTGCACCCAGCCCATCTCCTTCTTAAGAAACTTTGTTGTGGTCGATATGTTCCTGGTGGGTATGGGATTTGATTTTCCCTTATTGACTAATAAGTTAGCCTGTTACTGTTTCATGTCTTTGCCATGATTGAGTTGTTATAGTGGTTTAGGGGCCTGGTTCGGTGGCTCACTCCTGTAATCCCAGAACTTTGGGAGGCTGAAGTGGGAGGATTGCTTGAACCCAGAAGTCTGAGACCACCCCGGGCAATGTGGCAAAACCCCATCTCTACAAAAAGTATAAAAATATCTGGGTGCGGTGGCATGCACCTGTAGTCCTACCTCTCTGGGGAGCTGAGGTGTGAGAATTACTTAAACCTGGGAGGTTGAGGCTGCAGTGAGCCATAATCGTGCCACTGCACTCCAGCCTGGGCGACAGAGTGAGACCCTGTCTCAAAAAAAAAAAGTGGCTTAATGTTTATGCTCTTCCTACTTTTTATGTATATTTAACACTGGATGTTTGATACACTGTTGTGAAAAATTTTTTTCAATTAACGATGATACTTTTTTTTTTGGAAAAGTACAAATGAAATACTTAGCTTAGAAAAACAGTGTATAAACTAAGAGAAAATCCTTTGCTGTTTAATGGTTGGGCTTGTGCTAGTGTCCTTTCCCAAGGCCAGGAAGCATTTGGGATGAATTTTACCTGTTTATAGCTGTGCTGACTGCTCGGCACATGTTGTCTTCTTATGACAAAGAATAAGCACATTTCGTTAAACTAGTTGTTTTTTTCTCTTTTTAGATGTCCGTAGGAGAATTGAACTTATTCAGGATTTTGAAATGCCCACTGTATGTACCACTATTAAGGTGTCAAAAGATGGACAGTACATTTTAGCAACTGGTAAGCGTCTTTTTGGTTATGATTTCCATGCACTCTTTACCAGGAAATGCTGTGATAGGAAAGATTTTGTTTGTTTTTTACCCTAATATTTTATTATAAAAAATTTCAAACAGAAATATTGAAAAAATTGTCAACACCCATTTAACTACTACCTAAATTCTGCAATAAATAGTTTACTCTGCAGTATTTGACTTCTCCCATGCATCTGTCTCTTTGTTCATACATCAGTCCACCTTGTTTCTTTTATGTATTTCAGTGTAAGTTGCAGATACCAGTATATTTCACCACAAAACACCTCAGCATATATATCGTTAGCTGGAATTCAACATTTATCAGTATTTATTTATAGCTGTTTACAAGGTAAAAAAAACTGTATATTGGTGAAATGCATAGTTTGACAAATGCACACACCTGTGTAACCCAAAGCTCTCTCAAGACTTTTTCCCTGTAGAAAATTGCTCCCACCCATGCACAGACCACCATTGCTGATTTTTTTCAGTACACATAAGTTTAGCCTGTAGTACATTCGTTCTCTGTAAGACTTATTTCATGTGTTTGAGATTCATACATGTTCTTTTTTTTTTTAAAGATGGGGTTTCACCATGATGGCCAGGCTGGTCTTGAACTCCCGATGTCAGGTGATACACCCACCTCGGCCTCCCAAAGTGCTAGGATTACAGGCATGAGTCACTGCGCCCTGCCAAGATTCATACATGTTGTTGTATGTGTCAATAGCTTTTTTTAAAATTACCAAATAATATTTCGTTATATGACTAAACCAGTTTATTTAGCCATTCTCCATGTGATGAACACCTGGGCTATTTTCCTTCATTTTTTGGGCTATTACTAATAAAGTGCTATGAACAATCTCAGAGAAGTCTGTTTAGGCCGGGTGCGGTGGCTCACGCCTGTAATCCCAGCACTTTGGGAGGCCGAGGCGGGTGGATCATGAGGTCAAGAGATGGAGACCATCCTGGTCAACATGGTGAAACCCCGTCTCTACTAAAAATACAAAAAATTAGCTGGGCACGGTGGTGTGTGCCTGTAATCCCAGCTACTCAGGAGGCTGAGGCAGGAGAATTGCCTGAACCCAGGAGGTGGAGGTTGCAGTGAGCCGAGATCGTGCCATTGCACTCCAGCCTGGGTAACAAGAGTGAAACTCTGTCTCAAAAAAAAGTCTGTTTAGTGGATATATGCTTTCATGTCTTAGGTAAATACCTAGGAGTGGAATTTTTGGGTCCTGGGGTAGGTATAGGTGTAGTGTTATGGGAAACTTTCAGGTCTTTTCCCAAAGTGGTCATATCATTTGTATTCCCAATAACAATGAATGAGAGCTTTAGCAAAGGTCACTTATAACATGATTTTTTGTATCACATACCAATTTTTTAAAATGTCCCTAAGATTTTACATTAACAGTATTTGTCATTATCAAAAAATAATGAAATTTAGATAAACTTTTTATTTGGAGATGGAGTGTTGCTCTGTGGCCAAGGCCGGAGTACAGTAGCGTGCTTGGCTCACTGCAGCCTCTGCCTTCTGGGTTCAAGCAATTCTCCTGCCTCAGCCTCTTGAGTAGCTGGGACTGCAGTAGGCACAGGCCACCACGCCTGACTGATTTTTTGTATTTTAGTAGAGACGGGCTTTCACCATCTTGACCAAGCTGGTCTCCAACTCCTGAGCTCAGGCAATCCACCTGCGTTGGCCTCCCAAAGTGCCAGGATTACAGGTGTGAGGCACTGCACCTGGCCAGTTTAGAGAACTTTTAATGTGTTGGAATGTTGAACAGTATGGCAACCTTTAGTGGTTGTGATTTTGGTGCGTATGTCCTATACTCAGTTCAAACATTTTTTACTGATGTTATGGTAACAGGATTCGTTTTCCAACCACCTGCTTTTTGGTAACACCTTTTATACATATACAGGCCAGTCTCTTTTGCTTTGTGTTAATGATTATCACCGTACTAACTAACACTGTCTACCTCTCTTAGCCTTCAGTTTTATGTTCAAAAACTGGTAAAAAGAATTGAGGAAATCTAAGCTATATGGACATCCTTATTGGAGACTAGAAGAAACTTAAAGATTGAATTCATTTTCTTCATATTATAGATCCAGAGATACTAAGTGACTTGTCTAGGCTCCCAGATCTAGTATTTAAGAAAGCTAGGATACAGATTTGTTAAATCACTCTTTCTTTTATGAAATTGTCCTCTATTCCCATTCAAAATTAATGGCTTTTTTCTTTTTGAAACATTCTCACTCTGTCACCCAGGCTGGAGTGCAGTGGCATGATGTCGGCTGACTGCAGCCTCCGCTTCCCAGGCTCAAGTGATTCTCGAGTCAGTCTTCTGAGTAGCAGGGACTACCAGTGTGCACCACCACACCCGGCTAATTTTTGTAATTTTTTTAGTAGAGACAGGGTATCACCATGTTGGCTAGGCTGGTCTCGAACTCATTGCCTCAAGTGATCTGCCTGCCTTGCCCTCCCAAAGTGCTGGGGCCCAGCCTAATGGCTTTTCTTCTTATTTAGAACTCCTTGGTTTTATTTTATCTTAAAAAATATTTCATAAATAATATGTGGGCCTGGTGTGGTGGCTCATGCCTGTAATCCCAGCACTTTAGGAGGCCATGGTGGGTTGATCACCTGAGGTCAGGAGTTCAAGACCAGCATGACCAACATGGTGAAACCTTGTCTCTACTAAAAATACAAAAATTACTGGGGCGTGGTGGTGTACACCTGTAATCCCAGCTACTTGAGAGGGTGAAGCAGGAGAATCGCTTGAACCCAGGAGGCAGTGGTTGCAGAGAGTTGAGATCATAACACTCCGCTCTAGCCTGCTTGACAGAGCAAGCCTCTCTCTCAAAAAAAAAAAAAAAAGATAAAGTGCCAAAGTTACTATTGCATTGTACAGAGTTGTATCAGTTATAGAAAATTAGGATCATATTATATGGGCCTGTTGCCTGACTGTACTTTCACTTTATAGTACGTTCTGGCAGCTTTCCATGTCAGCGCTTACAGGTCTGCCTCATCCACTCTATGGGCCATGTAATCGTCCTTTGTGTGGATCTAATGTCATTTATTTAAGGGTTTTCCTGTTAGTGGATTTTTATTCGCTGACCATTTATAAATAATGCTGCAGTGAACGTCTTTGGCAGGCTTGTGGATATTTTTCTGTGAGTTCAATTTGTATAAGCTGAACTATAGATTGAAGGTATAGAAACGTCATGTATTTTAGGGATTGTCCTTCAAAAAAGTTGTGTCAATTTTATACTGATCAACAACAGTATATGGGAATATTTTATACTTTCACCAACGCAGGTATTAACCGTCTTTTTTACCTTTGCCGTTATGGTGGGTGAAACAGCTTTATTGTTTTCATCTATTTTGTTAGGTTGCTTGTGAAGTCTATTAGTTATTGTGTTTTGTGTTCTATGACTTGCTTAATAGCTTTTGCTCATTTTTTCCTCGGGGTGTTTGAGAGGGGCTGCTTTTTCTTTTGATGTGGTTGCATTTAATCCTGCCTATTGCTGAGTAAGAAGTACGCTCATTGTGTCTGTGGATGTTGACTATGAAAAGTATGTCTCTAGGTTTTACATCACATTAATTTTTTGTAGGAACATATAAACCTCGGGTTCGATGTTATGACACCTATCAATTATCCTTGAAGTTTGAAAGGTGTTTAGATTCAGAAGGTGAGCAAGAAGCTAAATTTAAATTCATGAAAATGGCTTTTTATGTTTGTCTGCTCTTCTGGTTTTAAAATGGGAATGGTTTATAATTAGTTTTCTGTTGTTATATAACAGATTACTGTATTACAATGCTGATGGCTTAGAACATCCATTCAGTAGCTCGCAGTTTGTGTAGATCTGAAGTCTGTGCAGGTTTTATGCTAAGAGCCGGGGTCTGGGTGTTGACCAGATGGAGCTCTGGCCTGGAGGTGCTGGGCAAGAAGATGCTTCCACATGTTAGTTTGCAGTTCTTTTAGAATTGACTATCAGCTTTTTCTTGGCTTTCGTGGAAAGCTACTACAGATGTGAGCCACCATGACCCACTAATTTTATAATTTTGTAGAGATGGAGTCTAGCCATGTTGCCCAGGCTGGCCCTGGCCTCAGCCATCCTTTTGCATTGGCTTCCCAAAGTGCTGGGATTCCAGGCATGAGCCACTGCACCCAGCCCTTGTGTTTTGGATCTCTGTTTCTCTTCTGCTGCCAGCCAGAGAAAACTATGCTTTTAAAGGGCTCATATGATTATAAATCTCCCTTTTGCCATAGAATGTAATGTAATCACAGGAGCAGTGTCTATCAATTCACAGTTTCTACCCACACTCTCAAGGGAAGGGGATTATACAAATGTAAAAGTCACTGGGTGTCATTCTTAGAATTCTGAATGACACTGAAGTCAAGTTAAAATGGGAAAGTTCAGCCAGGCACAGTGGCTCATGCCTGTAATCCCAGCGCTTTGGGAGGCCGAAGTGGGTGGATCACCTGAGGTGGGAATTCCAGACCAGCCTGACCAACATGGTAAAATCCTGTCTCTACTAAAAATACACAAATATTAGCAGGACATGGTGGCGCATGCCTATAGTTCCAGCTACTCAGGAGGCTGAGGCAGGAGAATTACTTGAACCTGGGAGGCAGAGGTTGCAATGAGCAGAGATTGCTCCATTGCACTCCAGCCTGGGCAACAAGAGCGAAACTCCATCTCAAAACAAAACAAAATGGGAAAGTTCAAGTGCTTTTATCAGTTTGCCTAGTGTTTGGGATTGAGGGGAAAGGACTTAATGGGATACGTGTTTGTGGAATTATATGCATAGTCTCCCAACTTATTTTACCCTTTGTTTTTATTTTTTTGAAACAGGATTTTTCTCTGTCACCCAGGCTGGAGTGCAGTGTTGTGATCACAGCTCACTGCAGCCTCAACTACCCAGGCTCAAGAAATCCTCCCATCTCAGTCTCCCAGATAGCTGGGACCACAGGTGTGCACCACCATGCCTGGCTAATTTTTTTTCTTTTTTTTCCCCCATAGAGATAGAGTCTTATTACATCTTTGTTTACTGAAAACAATGGGAACTCTGTGTGCCACTAATAATGGCTGTTTTTCACTCTTTTTGTTTATCAGGTAGACTATGAATGGGTAAAAATGACTTTTCTTTTTTGTTAAGCAATAGCTTTTAAAATTTTCTTAAATGTATATTTGAAAGTCTTTAAAATTATTTTGATTTCAACATCTCAGAAAGAGTGACAGACTTTAGAAGTCATTACATTTTGTGAATTTGCTTCAGTTCTACAACGAATCTGGTTGCCGTGTATTGAGAAATTATGAGCCTTTCAAGTTTTTGTTGGTATTCTGGGACAATATAATATGGCGATTTTCTTCTTGTGTAGAGGCAGAAAAGAAAAACTGGTATGTGTATAATTTCTGTGTTGAATTAGAATCTTTGCATCAAGTTTGCATTGTTAGAATGTTGATTGATAATTGTATTTTTTCTATTTCTTGTTTTTCAGTTGTCACTTTTGAAATTTTGTCTGATGACTACTCAAAGGTATGTTTTATAGCATTGGTTTGTACTGACTAAATTCAATAAATGAGTGAGTGGAATTTATTTTTATGATAAGCAGTTTCATGATACTTCTGTTGTTAAACTGAGATGGCTGTGTGGTTCCGTCGCTAAACGGCAAGTAACCCATCATTTCATTAATATGTTTTTTTGTTTTTGAGATAATCTCGCACTGTTGCCCAGGCTAGAGTGCAGTGGTGTGATCTTAGCTCACTGCAACCTCCGTCTTTCAGGTTCAAATGATTCTCCTGCCTCAGCCTCCTGAGTAGCTGGGATTACAGGCACGTGCCACTATGCCCAGCTAATTTTTTTTTTGTATTTTTTGAAGAGATGGGGTTTCACCATGTTGATCAGGCTGGTCTGGAACTCCTGACCTCGTGACCTGCCCATCTAGGCCTCCCAAAGTGCTGGGATTGCAGGCGTGAGCCACTGTGCTCAGCTATTAATATGTATTTTTAAAAGATGTATAGCATCTTTTTTTTTTTTTTAAATGAGATGGAGTCTCACTCTCTTGCCAGGGCTGGAGTGCTGTAGTGCAGTCTTGGCTCATTGCCACCTCCACCTCCTGGGTTCAAGCGATTTTCCTGCCTCTACCTCCCGAGTAGCTGGGGTTACGGGCTTGCGCCACCATGCCTGGCTTACTTTTTGTGTGTGTGTTTTTATAGAGACGGGGTTTCACCATGTTGGCCAGGCTGGTCTTGAACTCCTGACTTCATGATCCTCCTGCCTCGACCTTCGGAAGTGCTGGGATTACAGCTGTGAGCCACCACGCCTGACTGTATAGCGTCTTTTAAAATGATTATGATACAGATAGCCTTTGGCCAATCTAATGTCTAAATTAATTTTTCATATCACATATGAGACCTTATTTATAGTTTTAAGAGTTGGCAGCAGTCATCTTTTATATCATCTTATATTCTAGATTTGTGATTCTGATTATTACATTTAACCCAGATTTATTTGCCAGGTTGCTTTCATTTTCGTATCTATGTGTGAAAAGTAAACTAGGAGGGTTGTATTTTTTTTTTTTTAACCTTGCAAGTGGTTATGGTATATTCTGAAACAGTTCAAAATATAGCTGAGTAGATTTCTTTCCTTTTTTGGTGCCATTAGTCCATCTTTCAACTCTTTTTTCTTTTTTGAGACCGTACCTTGCTCTGTCACCCAGGCTGGAGGGCAGTGGCTCAATTTTGGCTCACTGCACTGTCAACTTCCTGGGTTCAAGCGATTCTCCTGCCTCTGCCTCTGCCTTCCGAGTAGCTGGGTCTGTGGGCATGCGCCTCCACACCTGGCTAATTTTTGTGTTTTTAGTAGAGATAGGATTTCACCATGTTGGCCAGGCTGACCTCAAACTCCTGACCTCAAGTGATGCGCTTGCCTCAGCCTCCCAAAGTGCGGGCATTACAGGCGTGAGCCACCACGCCCAGCCAGTCTTTCAACTCTTATAGTCACTTTCAACAGTTGTAAAATTGTCAGTAAACTTTTTATTTTAAAATGAAAAATTTTTAGTGACATCGTATGGCATCTTGAAAGAGAAGTGAATTTCCTTACTGACAGGGCTTTACATACATTCAGTTTGGGAAACTGGGGAGTCCAGTTTATCCTTTTGTCTTTGGTCATCATTTATCATATGTTTTGGGACGTGTAATTTTATAATGTGTTTTCTCTAAATATTGATAAATTTGCCTTTAAATACCACCTGTTGATGTGTTTTTGTTGTTGTTTGTTTTTAAGACAGAGTCTTGCTCTTGTCGCCCAGGCTGGAGTGCAGTGGTACGATTTCAGTTCACTGCAACCTCTGCCTCCTGGGTTCAAGTGATTCTCTTGCCTCAGCCTCCCGAATAGCTTGGATTACAGGCGTCTGCTACCATACCTAGCTAACATTTGTATTTTTAGCAGAGATGGGTTTCACCGTGTTGGCCAAGCTGGTCTCGAACTCTCGACCTCAGGTGATCCACCCGCCTCAGCCTCCCAAAGTGCTGGGATTATAGGTGTGAGCCACCACATCCAGCCCTGCTGATGTTTAAGATAACCCTTTAGTACACTAAAGTCAGATTTATGCAAGGAGTTTATCATACCTTGTGTGATAATGGTAGGATTATTTAAATGTTTTCCCAAGTGAAAGAAGAAATTGCTTATTGAGGTAACCAACTGGCGTGACATGCTGGTGCCAGGTAAATGAAGGGCATCGTTTCCAAGTCTTTCAGTTAGTAGGTAAGGTTTGCTGAAAAGCTTTCAGCATACAGGAAGGCATTAAGGAGCCAATGCAGAGTTTTCATTCTTAGTCCCAGTGTGCAAGGACATGTGTGTCTAGAAAGAGAAAGTGAGAGAGAGGTGTCAAGAGCTTTTCTCATTGCCAGTTTCTTAGTGATAATGAAATAAACACCTAACTAGAAATGTAAGCCAACTAATGTTCTTGCTTTATTTTCAGATCGTCTTCTTACATAATGATAGATACATTGAATTTCATTCGCAATCAGGTTTTTACTACAAAACCAGAATACCGAAGTTTGGGAGAGATTTCTCTTACCACTATCCATCCTGTGACTTGTACTTTGTTGGTGCAAGGTATTGGATCTAGTTCCCTTTCCTTCTTTTCACCTCCTAAAACAACCAACTTCTGCTCTTAAATTTCTTTACGTTTTCTCTCTTTAGATAGCTTGTTTAATTAAAAAAAATGATATGTGGCTCTTGCTTAAAAAAGGTAGAAAACAAAAGATAGGCAAAAAAATTCTATTTTCTACATATTTATTTATAAGTACCATATACTATGTTATATGTATATTTTCTAATGTTATATTTAATATTTTCTAATGTTAAAAATATCTGTGATTAGGCCGGGCATGGTGGCTTACACCTGTAATCCCAGCACTTTGGGAGGCTGAGGCGGGCGGATCACCTGAGGTTCAGAGTTTGAGACCAGCCTAACCAATATATGGTAAAACCCTGTCTCTTTAAAAAATATATATATATCTGCGAAATTACCTGTCTCATTGGGAAATACTGATGGGAAGTGCATCTTTTCAGTATAGCCCAATTGTCACAATTTATGAGATACAATATTATTTTATTTACCTGTTTATCTTCCAGATTTCTGCCTCTACTTTGTTTGTTCCATATCAGTAATTAATTTCTTATTTATTTATTTATTTTTAGAGACAGAGTCTCACTTTGTCGCCCAGGCTAGAGTGCAGTGGCGTGATGTCAGCTAACTGCAACCTCCACTTCCTGGGTTCAAACGATTCTCCTGCCTCAGCCTCCCAAGTAGCTGGGATTACAGATATCCCCACCACCATGCCTGGCTAATTTTTGTATTTTTAGTAGAGATGGGGTTTCACCATGTTGCCCAGGCTGGTCTCAAACTTCTGACCTCAGGTGATCCACCATCCTTGGCCTGCAAAATTGCTGGGGTTACAGGCGTGAACCACTGCACCTGGCCTGTTTGTTTGTTTTGAAATGGAGTTTCGCTCTTGTACCCCAGGCTGGAGTGCAATAGTGCAATCTTGGCTCACCACAACCTCTGCCTCCTGGGTTCAAGTGATTTCTCCTACCTCAGCCTCTCAAATAGCTGGGATTACGGGCATGGGCCACCACGCCTGGCTAATTTTGTATTTTTAGTAGAGATGGGATTTCTCCATGTTGGTCAGACGGTTCTCAGACTTCCGACCTTAGGTGATCCGCCTGCATCAGCCTCCCAAAGTGCTGGGATTACAGAAGTGAGACACCGTGTTTGGCCTGTTTTTTCTGTTTTGTCCTTAAACAAAGCATTAGTGTTATCTATTTGGCTATTAGTATTGGCAGTTTGTCTACAGTATTTAATGAGATAAATTATAGGCAAAAATTTAGTATAATTTTAATAGAAACACCCTTTTTTCCCCTGAAAATACAGCAATATTTGAAGGACTGATTTCTTTAAAGAAGAATGAGACATGGTCTCTGCTTTTAAGTTGCTTAAAGGGTCTAATTCCTGCATGACTTACTGATTTAGATATTACATTTTGGGCTTCTGTTAGTATGGTGCTGAATTTGGAGATACACATGTATAATCTACTTGATAAAGTCAGTTTCTTAGCCCTATTGCACAGTATTTTAAAGCTTTTTATTCTAAGTACCTTTTTGTTTTTATTTTTACTTTTTTTTGTCAGTGAAATCTTTTATTTGGTTTATATTTCGAGTGTAATTTATAAAGTTTATAAGCCAGGAAATTTGATAATAGGAAAGTGAGGAGAAACTAAGCTAGACCATTTAGATAAGCTCAGGGACAACGTTCATTTATAAAAAATCAAAAATTTGATTTTTTTCATGCCATCAGTTGTACTTAAACGTATCCATCATATTTCAGTTGCAAAAGATGGTGACTCAAGCTGAAGAGGTGTCTGCTGACTTGTTACTTCAACAAGAACTTTTCATCATCAGTTTTTAGAAAGCATGTGGCTGTCCTTCTGTTGATCTCTTTCTTGATTTGGCAAAGAGAACAGTGAGGACAGCAAAGGGCTGCCAAAGAGTCAGCACAAACAGATCCAGGGATGCCATATCGGGTCCTATAGAGTCCTCATTGCGACGCTTGTTCCACACAGACAGCATTAATTCATGTCAGCTGCAATTTCACACCCAAAGCACACAACACAGTGTGCCACAGAGACAGACTCCACAGTCGCTGAAGCAGTCACATGCCTGTCTGCCAGTTGGAGTTCTGGGGTGTGGGACTGAGTCCAGGTTGGGTCACAATGACCATCAGCTCCTGAGCTTGCATTTTCGGTGCAGAGCCTTAAAAGCTGTGAACTGAAAAGGGAAAGAGTCTATTTGTGCTTTCTATAAAGATGAGGTCTCATTATGTTTCCCAGGCTGGTCTCGAACTACCAGGCTCAAATGATCCTCTTGCTTTGGCCTCACAAAATGTTTGGATTACAGGTGTGTACCTGGCCTGTATTTTATATATATAGTCATCAGAAAGGTAGCTTTTGGCCAGGCATTTGGCTGGTGGCTATTATGTATACATATATAATGCATTAAAAAATCTAAATACATTTTCATTTTAGAAAATTGAGAAAACGTAGAAAAGAAAAAATTCAGGCCGGATGCGGTGGCTAATGCCTGTAATCCAGCACTTTGGGAGGCCGAAATGGGCAGATCACCTGAGGTCAGGAGTTTGAGACCAGCCTAGCCAAAATGGTGAAACCCCATGTCTACTAAAAATACAAAAAATGAGCCAGTGTGGTGGCGGGCGCCTGTGAGCTGAGATTGTGCTGTTGGACTCCAGCCTGGGCAACAAGAGCAAAACTCCATCACACAAAAAAAACCCCAAAAAATTCAGCCGTAATTATACAACCCAGAGGGAATCCTTATTATGCTTCCTTCTAGTCCCTTCTTCTATACATACGTAGATACATTACCTGTACTTTGGGATCTTGTATTCACCATGTTATTTGTAAATAGTATTCTACTTAATGACTTCACAATATTTCCTTGGCACATGAGTGGTTTAAATCACTTTTATACATTAACAAATTCATAAATAAGGTGAATATTTTTCAGATTTAGCATACATCTTTGTATCACTTTTACAAAAGGAAGTGATTTCTTAGGAGTGATATATATTTATAAAATATACATTTAAAGAAAATTTTATTGTAGTTTAGCAGATTTTTAACTTTCTTTATTACTTTACAGTTCTGAAGTTTATAGGTTAAACTTAGAACAAGGACGATACCTGAATCCACTACAAACTGATGCTGCGTGAGTATTGTTTTCGTAATACTGTTATATACATTTTGACCAGGAGATGGAGCCAGATGCTCAATTCATTAACAAGTAAAGTAAAATACTGCAATTAAGCAAAACTGTCCGAAGCTTAGTTAGAAAGTACTGATGGATTTATTCTTAAAAAAAATCACTGAAAGATCTGGTGGTTACTTTAAACATTTTTAAAAAAGCTTTTTAAAATATGCTCAAATTTAAGCCAATTAAAAATACTCAGCTTATTATTTGCAGTGTTCTTTAAATTTGCATTCATGGTTTTGTTTTGTGATATTTTCTCCTGTGGAGAAATTTTGAATTAACTTGGAGTGCCATTTTAAATTTTTATGTTTTGCTAGCAGACATTTAAGGGTTTTAAAGGTTTCCTTTTATCATACATTTTAGTCTGCACATGTGTATTCTGCAGCAGAAGTATTTAGGAATGAATCCATGATCCTTATCACAACAGATAACAGCCCTAAGCACAGTGGGAGGCACTTACTTTGTGCCAGGTGTTACTCAGTCCTTTTACTTTTATTAACTCATTTTAAACTTAGAACACATTATTTGGTAAGTGCCATTTTACAGATAGGGCAGCTGAGACTCAGAGAGGTAAATAGTTTGCCCAAGGCCACACACCTGTCAACTGTGGAGGCTGGAGTACTTCTCACTGTGTTCTGAAGAGCC
Source organism: Callithrix jacchus (assembly GCF_049354715.1). Lineage (NCBI taxonomy): Eukaryota > Metazoa > Chordata > Mammalia > Primates > Cebidae > Callithrix > Callithrix jacchus. The sequence goes on from NC_133515.1 coordinate 104,334,275, forward strand.
TGCTGAACTGCTTTGAGAGGATTTTTTAAGGTTAGGCGAACATATTGTGATAAGAACCAAGTAAACCCCAGTATTTTTTTTTTCACATTGGCTAGAAATGCTTTTATTTTTATTTTAAGGAAATTGTAGTAACTTCACAATGCATCGAGTGTCCTCTATACTCCAGACAGTGCTGACCACTTTGCAGTCTTTTAATCTCCATAACAACCTCCTGAGGTGAAATAGCCATTTTACAGAGAAAGAAAATAAGGCTTAGAGTGACATACCCAGGACAAGCTTGTCAAGGCTCAGGATTGTCATGGTGATGGCCTGTGTTCTTTTAAAAATGTTACCATCCTTGCAAGAAAATACCTCGAAAAAATAGAATGACCCTTTCTTCTCATGGTGGTGGAATAGTATTGAAGTCCTTACTTGTTTGTCACCTAGCAGGTAGAATGTCACCCTGGGGATCAGAAACTCCAGTGACTGTGAGCCAAGCACTTAACCCTTTCATACCTTGGTGTTTTCCATTGGCAGATTAGTGAGAGAGCATCTCCCTAGAATTTGGGTTGACTGTTTATTTAATACTCCTTCCCCCTTAAGTAGGAGCTAATACTTTCTCTCTTACTGCTTTTCTGTGTTAGGGAGAATAATGTTTGTGACATAAATTCAGTGCATGGCTTGTTTGCCACAGGAACCATAGAGGTAAGCATATATTGACTTTATTTTTTAGACCTTTTATATTTGAGAATGATTGGAATTTTTACTTAAAGACTGAGGTGCTTGATTCCTTAGGGCAGGATGATAATGAGGTGATAGCTTTGGGTTTGCTTTTTATATGGAGCATTTGCGTTTCCACACAGAGGCCTGGCCCTTCCCCTGCTAGGGACTACACCATTTGTGCCTCAGGTTACCCACGCCTCTACACCCATCTGAGAACCAGCTGCAGGAGAGCACTGCAGACAGCCACTTGCACATTCTTACTGGAAGACAGTAAGTTAAGGAGTCCCAGTGCTCTCACTGATTAGATAGTTTTATGATTGTGAATTAGCTTCTTTCCCTGAGGCGTAGTTTCTTAACTGGTAACATGGAGATAATACTGCTTTCCTTGCCAACTTTCTAGAGGTGTGGGTAAGAGTCACATCAGATAACCTGTGTGAAAACAATGTGAACTGTGAAGGTATACAGGGTAGTGATTTCAGCATCCTGTAGAGTAGCATTCAATAAATATCGAGATGAACATACATGGCATTTTTCTTTTAAACTAGAGTATCTTTGAATCAGTGTCCTTCACACTTACCAATAGGTTTTCTAATTTGCATTTTTCACTTAAAACAATGATAAATAAGTTTTTAAAAAAGCAAATATATCAGAAGGATGTAATTTTAATTACAAAGTGCCCTTTTATACCTTCCCGTCTCCACATCCTGCACCTCAGAGGTGACACTTTATTTTTTTATTTTTATTTTTTATTCTTTACTTTTAGACAAGATTGTGAAAAAAGAGGTAACACTTTAATGGTGTGGAGTAGTATTGTTTCAGATTTATTTTTTCTAGTGCTGTATGCCAATATCCATATGTATACATATATATTTTTAAAAGTGTTTTTACAAAACCGAAATTGTATTCTATCATACTTCTGCATTTCCTTTTTTTAGACATAACAATATATAATCTACATCTTATTGGTACTTATAATTACTTACAATCCTAAACTAATTTAAAAATATTTAAATTAGTTTTTAAATTAGGCCACGTGCAGTGGCTCATGCCTGTAATCCCCCCACTTGGGGAGGCCAAGGCAGGCAGATCACTTGAGATCAGGAGACCAGCCTGGCCAACATGGCAAAACACCATCTCTACTAAAAATATTTAGCCGGGTGTGGTTGCGCATGCCTATAGTCCCAGCTACTCAGGAGGCTGAAGCAGGAGAATCGCTTGAACCTGGGGAGCAGAGGTTGCAGTAAACCGATTCGGCCACTGTACTCCCACCTGGGTGACAGAGTGAGACTCCATTTCAAAAAAAAAAAAAAAATTACAGCTAGCGTTCTGTTGTTTGTACTATACTTTATTAAACCAGTTTCATATGGATGGAATTAACTTTTTTTAACTCAAATTATTTTTATGTTAAGAGATTAGTGCAGCCACAAAAAAACCCAAAATCATGTCCTTTGCAGCAGCACAGATGCAGCTGGAGGCCATTGCTCTGAGTGAATTAAGACAGGAATGGAAAACCAAATACTGTATGTTCTCACTTGTAGTGGGAGCCAGCCATTGGGTACTCATGACCGTGATGATGACAACACTAGACACTGGGGGCAACTACGTGGGGAAGGGAAGGAGGGAGGTGAGGGTTGAGAACTAACTGTTGGCTGCTCTGCTCACTACCATGTCACGGGATCAGTCACACTGCAAGCCTCAGCATCATGCAGTATACCAATGTAACAAACCTGCACATACCCCCAGAGGCTAAAATAGAAGTTGAAATTGTATTTCTTTTTGAGAAGGAGTTTTGCTCGTTACCCAGGCTGGAGTGCAATGGCGTGATCTCGGCTCACTGCAACCTCTGCCTCCTGAGTTCAGGCAATTCTCCTGCCTCAGCCTCCTGAGTAGCTGGGATTACAGGCACACGCCACCACACCCAGCTAATTTTTTGTATTTTTAGTAGAGACGGGGTTTCACCATGTTGAACAGGATGGTCTTGATCTCTTGACCTTGTGATCCACCCGCCTCAGCTTCCCAAAGTGCTGGGATTACAGGCTTGAGCTGCCGCGCCCAGCCAAAACTGTATTTCAAAAAAAGATTAAGATTTGAAATGGGATACCCAAGGTTGATCCAACAGATATGTGAAACTGTTGAATGTGTTTGAATGCTATTATGCCTCAGTCAAGCTTTCTCTTGGTAGTCACTTTATTTGAGATTACTGAGGGAAAGTTTTACAAGAGTTTCCCTGAGAAAATGGTTTCTAGAGTCCTTACAGGGTAGTCTAGGCTAGATACCAGGTGTGGTGGCGCATGCCTGTAATCCCAGCTACTTGGGAGGCTGAAGCAGGAGAATCGCTTGAACCCAGGAGGTGGAGGTTGCAGCGAACAGAGATTGCACCCTTGCACTGCAGCCTAGGCAACAACAGTGAAACGCTGTCTCAAAAAAAAAAATCTTTGTATATGTTTTTGTTTTATCATTACAAAATCAAGTGATAGACAAGAATACGAAGTGAGAAGTGCAGTTCCCTTGTGCCCCGTCCTGCTCCTGTTTCCTTAGGTAAACACTGTTAATAATTTGCTCTGTATCCTTAGATGGTTTTCTGTTTACACAAACGTTTGTTTAAAAACACAAGTGTTGGCCTAGTGCGGTAGCTTACGTCTGTCATCCCAGCACTTTGAAAGTCTGAGTGGGTGGAACACTTGAGTCCACGAGTTTGACACTAGCTTGGGCAACATGTCGAAACCCCTTCTTCACCAAAAATCCAAAAATTAGACAGGCGTGGTGGTACGCGCCATAGTTGTAGCTACTAGGGAAGCTGAGGTGAGAGGATGGATTGAATCCACAAGGTGGAGGCTGAATACACTGCGATTGTGCTGTTACACTCCAGCTGGGAGACTGAGTGAGACCTTCTCTCAAAAAAACACACAGACAACAACAGTCCCCAATTTTAAAAAATCAATTGCTTTTTGTGGACATCATTCTTTGTAATGGCTGTTTAAATGGATGTACTATAGTTTCTCTGTTGTGGGTTTTTTTTTTTTGGAGACAGTTTTGTTCTAGGTTTTTTTTTTTTGAGACGGAGTTTCGCTCTTGTTACCCAGGCTGGAGTGCAATGGCACGATCTTGGCTCACCGCAACCTCCGCCTCCTGGGTTCAAGCAATTCTCCTGCCTCAGCCTCCTGAGTAGCTGGGATTACAGGCACGCACCACCATGCCCAGCTAATTTTTTGTATTTTTAGTAGAGACGGGGTTTCACCATGTTGACCAGGATGGTCTCGATCTCTTGACCTTGTGATCCACCTGCCTTGGCCTCCCAAAGTGCTGGGATTACAGGCTTGAGCCACCGCGCCCAGCCAGTTTTGTTCTTGTTACCCAGGCTAGAGTGCGGTGATCTTCCCAGGTTCAAGTGATTCTCCTGCCTCAGCCTTCTGAGTAGCTAGGATTATAGGCACATGCCACCATGCCCAGCTGTTTTTGTATTTTGAGTAAAGACGGGGTTTCACCCTGTTGGCCAGGCTGGTCTTGAACTCCTGACCTCAGGTGATCTGCCCACCTTAGCCTTCCAAAGTGCTGGGATTACAGGCATGAGGCACCCTGCACCCAGCCTGTTCTGGTTTTTTTTTTGAGATGGAATGCAGTGGTGCAGCCTTGGCTCACTGCAACCTTCACCTCCCAGGTTCAAGCCATTCTCTTGCCTCAGGCTCCTGAGTAGCTGAAATTACAAGCATCTGCCACCATGCCTGTCTAATTTTTTTGCATTTTAGTAGAGACGGTTTTCACCATGTTGGCCAGACTGCTCTTGAACTCCTGACCTCAGGTGATCCATCTGCCTTGGCCTCCCAAAGTGCTGGGATTACAGGCCAGCATGCCCGGCCTGTTTTGTTTTTTCGGGAATTTTTTTTTTTTTTGAGACAGTGTCTCTCTCTGTTGTACAGGCTGGAGTGCAGTGGCAGGCATGATCTCAACTCACTGCAACCTCTGCCTCCCGGGTTTGAGGGATTCTCCTGCCTCAGCCTCCTGGGTAGCTGGGATTACTCCATCTCTACTAAAAATGCAAAATTAGCAGGGTATAGTGGACACCTGGGTCAGAAGTTCAAGACCAGCCTGACCAACACTGCAAAACCCCATCGGGTTTCACCATGTTTTTCAGGCTGGTCATGAACTTCTGACCGCAGGGGATCCGCCTGCCTCAGCCTCCCAAAGTGCCGGATTATAGGCAGGAGCCACTGCGCCCAGCTGGGATTCTTTTTCCATTAAAAAAAAAAATTTCCTCCAGCTTTTATTTTTTAACATCTTTGTAAAAGTTCAGTGATTGCATATATATATTTTGCATTTTCTTTTCCTATAAAAATGTACATGTGTTAAAAATGTTTTTTGAACCATTTGAATATAAGTTGCAGACATTATGACATTTCTTCCCTAAATACTTTAAAATGGATTTCTTAAAAATAAGGACGTTCTCCATATATATCATCATTATTTTATAATAAAAGAAATTTATTATTGATGCGATAATATATATGATTTAACGTTGATACAATCATTTTTTAATTTAAAAATTTTCCCAGTTAGGCCGGGTGCAGTGGCTCACGCCTATAATCCCAGCACTTTGGGAGGCTGAGGCGGGTGGATCACGAGGTCAAGAGATCGAGACCATCCTGGTCAACAAGGTGAAACCCTGTCTCTACTAAAAATACAAAAATTAGTTGGGCATGCTGGTGCACTCCTGTAGTCTCAGCTACTTGGGAGGCTGAGGCAGGAGAATTGCTTGAACCCAGAAGTCAGAGGTTGTGGTGAGCCAAGATCGTGCCATTGTACTCTAGTCTGGGTAACAGTGAAACTCCATCTCAAAAATAAATAAATAAATAAATAAATAAATAAATAAAAAAATAAATAAAATTTTTCCCAGTTATACCAAAATACCTTTCATCACTGTTCTCCCTTCCCTCCATCTAATCCAGGGTCCAATCAAGGATCGTGTATTGCATTTGAACCTTTATATTACATGTTTTTTTTTCTTTTTCTAATTAAAAAGAAATTTAGCTCATGTCAAAACAAACAGTACTAAAAAGAGTAGTAGGTAAACAGTTACAATTTTATTTTATTTTATTTATTTATTTTTTTGAGGCACAGTCTCACTCTGTCACCAGGCAACCAGGCTGGAGTGCAGCGGCACAATCTCGGCTCACTGCAACCTCCGCCTCCCAGGTTCAAGCAATTTTCCTGCCTCAGCCTCCTGAGTAGCTGGGACTACAGGCACACGCCACCACACCCAGCTAATTTTTTTTGGTATTTTTAGTAGAGAAAGGGTTTCACCATGTTGACCAGGATGGTCTCGATCTCTTGACCTCGTGAGCCACCGCGCCCAGCCTTATAGTTTTATTTTCTGTGAAATAAACAATATTAATGAGGATTATGTGTTTTAATAATTTCCTAGTAGCAGCTTTTATGTGTGTATATACATATTTATTTAATTTTTATTCTACAGCTTTTTTTTTTTGTTTTGAGACGGAGTCTTATTCTATTGTCCAGGTGTACAGTGGCGCGATCTCAGCTCACTGCAACCTCTGCCTCCCAGGTTCAAGCAGTTCTCCTGCCTCAGCCTCCCAAGTAGCTGGGATTACAGGCATGTGCCACCATAGCTGGCTAATTTTTTTTATTTTTAGTAGAAATGGGGTTTTGCCATGTTGGCCAGGCTGGTTTTGAACTCCTGGCCTCAGGTGATCAGCCCGCTTCTGCCTCCTGAAGTGCTGGGATTACATGTGTGAGCTGCCACACCTGGCCTGCTACAGCTTTTATTTAAAATTGTTTTTCCTTTGCTTAGGGTAGAGTGGAGTGCTGGGACCCAAGAACTCGAAACAGAGTTGGTCTGTTAGACTGTGCGTTAAACAGTGTCACAGCAGATTCAGAGTAAGTAGAAATTGATTTGCAGTGTTAAATGCTCATCAGCTTTTGATTTAAGTAAATGTATCTGTCTAAAATTCAAATAAATTGCTAAAGGATGTCTGAGATTGTACTTTCTTGATCTTTATAAAAATCTCATTGATGAGTAAGCCAGATAGACTTTCTTTCCAAAGTACTATACAGAAGCCTTATTTCTTTAGTTGCTGTAGGATTTGCTTCAAACAAATACACTGTAGGAATTTGTATTTCGGTTTTGTAGGATCTAGTGATAGAACCAGGGGTCCACCACAAAGTCCACAGAGGTGTGTTTTGAATTCTAAGGTGGAAGGAATCAAGTGTTTTTTAATTTTTTCTTGTTCCTGTTTGCTTAATTCCTACATTTAAAACAACCCAAAGAGTTTTCAGTTTTATGCACCCATTTATAGTTTTATGATTATTTCCAGAGGTAAGATACCTAGAACCTGAATTTCTGGGTTAAATGGCATACATGTTTTGAAGGTTTTTAGTATATTGCTGAATTGCCTTACAGGAAACATAACCTCAGGTTAAATGTCTGCCCGCGTGCCTAGAGCATGCATTTGCTCCCTCTCCTCAGCCTGGACATCCATCACAGCATTGCTAATTATAAGTCTTAGAAAGCACCTGAGAATATTGATTAAATGAAGCCTAGTAGAAATAATAGCTAACTGGTAGTGTTTTCTGTTTGCCAGTTACTGGGTTGTCAGGGTCACCTCACGTTGGGCATGACTGTTGGGATCACTACCTATGGGGAGTGTGTCTTGCAGTCCCTGACTCAACAACAGATGAATAAAGTACGCTGACTGACATATTATGCTTTGCCAGTTTGGCTGAGGGACCAGGTGGCTTATAGGCACCTTGGAGAGTCCTGTAAAAGTTGCAGCTGCCATCCTCTACTAGCTAGTGAGACTTGCATTTATTTAGTAAAGTTTAATTGACAAAGGCTTGAGTCAACACCATTAGAGGTAGAAAGATTAAAGGACAGGTTCTGATGCCTAAAGTGAACACCATTAGTAGATAATATCCATGGTCAACCTCCCCCCAAGAGGGCATGTGGCTCCAAGGTTAGTTTTAAGAACACATGAGTAAACAGATTATTAGGTAAACTTCCTCACATGCCCTAGCTATTTGCTTTACTTATTAACTAAATGTCAGGGGGATTTAGGCTGCCTTCAGCTGAAACTTCTACTGAAACTATGAAAAAACCCTTAGGCCTTCCAAAAGGGTTTGAGACTCTATTCTTCTACTATTTTCCCTTAATATTTTTTCCACCACCCTGAGTGAATTCCTACACTGGGTCTGAGTTCTTTACATATATTAATTTATTTAATATGACAGCCCTTTGCTATAGGCACTGTTATTGTATTTGTTTTACAGATAAAAAAAATTCATTAACGGCATACCTGTTATTCAGCCTTTGAGAATTATGTTGCAGAAGCATATTTATGACCAGGGAAAGATGGTCCAAATATGCCCGTGAGTGGAAAAGTGAACCATACCTTTGCCCATAGAGTGTTACCACATTATCAGAAAAACAGTGAACACAGGCATAGTCATAGGAAGAAGGCTGGATATATACCAAAATGTTCAAACTAGGGTTTTTTTTCTGATTTGGTTTTAGGTAATTTTACTTGTTTTATGCTTAGCTTTTTTTTTTTCCCCCCTGCAAACGTTAGAAGCTGTCACTTCTAGGTGGAGCCATTATAATATGAGAAAGCAGTAAGTATTGGGGAAGCAGGCTGTCATTTGCAGATGATATAAGTTTCTCTGCTTGAGAAACTCTGGAGAATAACTGAAAATCTGGAAGAACTAATATAAATTGGTTATAAATAAAATGTTTATAAAATGTGAAAAAATCAGTGATCTAGTTATTTATTAGCACTATCCAGTTAGAAAGGTTATAAATGGAAAAACATTCCCATAACGACAAAAAATTTTAAAACCTGATAAGAACATATGTGGGCTGGCTGGGTGTGGTGACTCATGCCTATAGATCCAGCATTTTGGGAGGCCAAGGCAGGAGGATCAGTTGAGGTCAAGAGTTCAGTATTTGCCTGGGCAACATGGTGAAAACCCAACTCTACAAAAAATATAAAACTTATCTGGGAGTGGCGATGCACACCTGTAGTCCCAGCTACTCGGGGGCTGAAGCAGGAGGATTCCTTGAACCCAGGAGATGGAGGTTGCAGTGAGCTGAGATAATTGCCCCCTGCACTCCAGCCTGGGTGACGGGAGTGAAACCCCGTATCCAAAAACAAATTTGTGAAGAAAATGACAAAGGAATAGTAGACATATATCACTGTACTGAAAGAAATGATTATGTGTATTTTGAAGAGCGAATGACTAAAGTTGCTGTGGATATGAGGCTTTGAGTTTCCTACAGATGCCTCAGCACAGTTACAGGCTCATGCTCTAGGTGGCAGAAGAGACCTGATGATGCCGACAGCCAGCAGCCTGGACTGTAGTAGGTTTTGGGCCAAGGGCATGTGGACGGTAGGATTGATAGCAGTATTGTCCACTTCTGACTCCTCGCCTAGCACTCTTTTCACTGTAGATCATTGCTTTTGGTCTGATAGGCTTGGCTGGTGTGTGAGAAGCATGTTCTAGAATTGTGACCATAGCATTCACTTTGTCTTTGGTACTTTCAGAGGCTCTAGGGTCCCCGTTTGAGGATTAGTCTTTTATTTTAGCTGAGCTTGGCTAATTTTAAAGTGAAAGTGGTATACCCATGTCCAAACAAAATCACTTCTTCTTAAGTATAAAAAGGGATGTTTCAGTAAATACTTATTCTGGCTTAATTAAAATGGAAGAAAGAAGTCGATTACATTTTGTATATAAAGTGTAATTTTAGGCTGGGCGCGGTGGCTCATGCCTATAATCCCAGCACTTTGGGAGGCCGAGGCGGGTGGATCACAAGGTCAAGAGATCGAAACCATCCTGGTCAACATGGTGAAACCCCGTCTCTACTAAAAAATACAAAAATTAGCTGGGCATGGTGGCGTGCACCTGTAGTCCCAGCTACTCGGGAGGCTGAGGCAGGAGAATTGCCTGAACCCAGGAGGCGGAGGTTGTGGTGAGCCGAGATCGCGCCATTGCACTCCAGCCTGGGTAACGAGCGAAACTCCGTCGCAAAAAAAAAAAAAAAAAAAAGGTGTAATTTTATTTTGATAATGAAAATTTGAATATAATTACCATTTACTTATTATTTTAGAGACAGGGTCTTGTTCTGTTGTCCAGGTTGGAGCACAGTGGAGTGATCACAGCTCACTGCAGCCTTGACCTCCCATGCTCAAGCAGTCTCTTGCTTCAGCCACCCAAGTAGCTGGGACAACAGGTGTGTGCCACCACACTGGCCTTTTTAAATTTTTTTTATTTTTTGTAGAGATGGTGTCTCACTGTGCTGCCCAGGCTGGTCTTGAACTCCTGGCCTCAAGAAATCCTCCCACCTCAGCCTCCCAAAGTGCTGGGATTACAGGTGTGAATCATCTTACCAGGCTGCAGTTACCTTTTAAACAGAAGGCTAGAAATGTGATTTTCCCCCCATTAGATTTGAAGTGAAAATGAATAATGAATTTGTTACTTGGAAGGAGGTTTGGCCATATATTCACAAAGCATGAATATTTTGCTTTTCAGGATAAACAGCTTACCAACAATCTCTGCTTTGAAATTTAATGGTGCCTTGACCATGGCAGTTGGAACATCCACAGGGCAGGTAAATATGTTTAATTTTGAAATTTCACATGTATGTTGGTTATTTCGGTGGTGTGTATATGTGTCATGAGAAATATACTGTAGGAACAAAAAATGAGGCCGTACTGTTTTAGCCAGAGCAGAGGGTATGCCAGAGTGCTAGATTCTTCTAGCACCTTGAGAAATCTTGACTCTTGTCTTGGTCAGTCTGTGGTACTGTGGGCTTGGAGGTACAGTAGGCTAGGCCTGCACCACCTCACCTGGCTTATTTTTTTATTTTTTGTGGAGACAGGGTCTCACTATGTTGCCCAGGCTGGTCTTGAACTCCTAGGCTTGGGCGATTCCTCCACCTTGGCCTCACAAAGTGTGGGGATTGCAGACATGAGCCACCGGGCCTGGCCATAAGTATTCTCTTATTAATGGTTTGGAACAGCATTTTTCAGAGTCTGTGAAACAGAATTCTGTGGTCAGTCTTAGGAGTTTGCCAGACTTCGACTCTTGAAGATTCACAGTGGATTTCAATACTTTTTAAATGAAGGCTCTGAGGAATTCTTGCAGACAACAAATATGTTTAATACATATTTCCAAAAGTTGTATGTTCAAGGAACTATTTTTTAAAAACATAGCATAATTAACTACAGCTCATGCCATGAGTGGTCAGCAGAACGTGCATTAGCAGTGCCAGTCCGAGGAGTACTTCTTTCTTTCCTTCAAGGCGGAGCCCGTACACTCGCCTCCCGGGACAAGAGGTCTGAAACCCTATCGTGGAAGATTTTCTTGCTCTGTCATCGTGGGCTAGAGGGGATCTGTCACCTGGGACTTAATCCTAGGGGAGCTTCCCCAGGCTTCCTTCTCCCAAGAAGTCATAGCCTTGCTACCACCATCTGTCGTGAATCTACTAGAACCGTTCCTAAGTTTTGTTTATGTCTGTTGCTGATACGGCCTGGTACTTAGGCCCTCGGTATGTATTTGTTGAACAAATGAAACAAATTCTTACAGGGTTTCATTTTTTTGTTCCTTTCTTAGTATGTTTAGTAGCTCTTAAAAATTACTCTTGAGGTTGAATTCATAAAATGTGTATGGGTAAGGGTTACTTAAAAGATCTTTCTGGAGTACTGGTGGCTCCCTTTAGAATCTCAGGTCTCAGCGCCTTGAGTAAGTGTGTTCGTTGTGTTCATAACAAAGTAATGAAGCAGACGGCTGCCATTATTCCCACAGATATTTCCTTCGAAGATAAAATGTCTAGTTTGTTGAAACAGAAATAACTTGGTTTTTTTTCTTTCAGGTTTTATTATATGATCTTCGATCTGATAAGCCATTGCTAGTCAAAGATCACCAGTATGGGCTGCCCATTAAGTCCGTTCATTTCCAGGATTCATTGGATCTGATTTTGTCTGCTGACTCTCGAATTATCAAGATGTGGAATAAGAACTCCGTATGTATTTTTGGTTGAAATTAGTTGCTTCTCTATTTTCGGGTGTTTAGAATGATCCTTTCCTCTCCATTGCCTATTTGAGTTATGTGGGTTATTGAGAAAAAGATACTGAATATACATTTGGGAACTTAATGGGAGGTCAGTTACTTTCAGATGATAAGGTACTCATGATCGCTTTCTTCCGGTTAAGAAATTTTACTGATTATTTAGAACTGGCATGCATTTTGGATGTTAAGAGAAAATCATTGTTTAAAAAAGTTGATCTATGACCTGAGAAACCCCCTACATATTGAGAGTCTCTCACAGATGTAGAAATCTTTTTTCTTTTTTGAGACAGAGTCTCACTCTGTCCCCTGGGCTGGAGTGTAGTGGCATGATCTTGGCTCACTGCAACCTCTTTTTCTGGGTTCAAGTGATTGTCCTGCCTCAACCTCCCCAGTAGCTGGGATTACAGGTACCCACCACTATGCCCAGCTAATTTTCTTTGTATTTTTAGTAGAAGCGGGGTTTTACCATGTTGGCCAGGCTGGTTTCAAACTCCTAACCTTGTGATCCACCTGCTTCAGCCTCCCAAAGTGCTGGGATTATAGGCATGAGCCACTGCACCTGGCCAGATGTAAGAAAATTTTTTTTTTTTTTGAGACGGCGTTTCGCTGTTGTTACCCAGACTGGAGTGCAATGGCATGATCTTGGCTCACTGCAACCTCCGCCTTCTGGGTTCAGGTGATTCTCCTGCCTCAGCCTCCCAAGTAACTGGGACTACAGGCGTGCACCACCATGCCCAGCTAATTTTTGTATTTTTAGTAGAGACGGGGTTTCACCTTGTTAACCAGGATGGTCTCGATCTCTTGACCTCACGATCCACCCGCTTCCGCCTCCCAAAGTGCTGGGATTATAGACATGAGCCACCGCGCCCGGCCAAGAAAATTTTTAAGAGCTACTAATTATCCTTCCATGCATGTTGGTATTATTATATATCTCAAATTCATACTTTCCCTTTTTTTTTTTTTTTCTTTTTCTTTTTTGAGACAAAGTCTTGCTGTGTCGCTTAGGCTGGAGTGCAGTGACATGATCTCGGCTCACTATAACGTCCGCCTCCCAGTTTCAAGCAATTCTCGTGCCTTAGCCTCAGAATAACAGGGATTACAGGTGTGCGCCACCATGCCTGGCTAATTTTTGTATTTTTAGTAGAGACAGCATTTCATCCTGTTGGCCAGGCTGGTCTTGAACTCCTGACCTCAAGTGATCCACTGCCTCGACCTTCTAAAGTGCTGGGATTACAGGCATGAGCCACTGCACCTGGCCAGAAGAGCTATATTTCTTAAGAATATTTTGATGTTCCTTCTCCTCAGCTCTAAATGTCATTTGAAATGTAACAAAATCTTATAATGCTGGTTTTAATCTGTCTTCTTTTCATCTTTCATTTTAAAACGTAAGTATTTTGAGAGAATAGTAAAAAGTTCATCAAATGGGAAAAATGCATTCGGTATAGCTTTGCTTTTAAGAGTTCTTTTGCATTTAATTAATTAGAAACTTAGCATTTTTAGTTTAAAAACAGATCACTTTAGGCCAGGCGTGGTGGCTCAAGCCTGTAATCCCAGCACTTTGAGAGGCTGAGGCGGGTGGATCACGAGGTCAAGAGATCGAGACCATCCTGGTCAACATGGTGAAACCCCATCTCTACTAAAAATACAAAAAATTAGCTGGGCATGGTGGCACATGCCTGTAATCCCAGCTGCTCAGGAGGCTGAGGCAGGAGAACTGCCTGAATCCAGGAGGCGGAGGTTGCGGTGAGCCGAGATCGCGCCATTGCACTCCAGCCTGGGTAACAAGAGCGAAACTCCGTCTCAAAAACAAACAGACAAACAAACAAACAAACAAAAATAAAAACAGATCACTTTTAAAAAATTCCTATTTGTGATGAAGTTGGGCGGACAATCCGCCAGCCTCTGCAGTAAGAGCCTAAGTGCAGGTGGCGGTCTTTTTCGTGGGGGCTGCAGGTGCTCAGGCGCACGTGCTGCACATAGCCCCTCATACTTCAGCTGTCTGTTAAGTCCCTGGCTTTCTGGGCTGTTACTTTTGTTTTTTTAAATTTCATTTTGTCAGTTCCCAAAGTATGAGTCTTAGTTGGCTTTCCTTTTTCCTCTGGATCTGATCAGAGTGGTCCTCAGGGTGTATTCTGCATCTCTGAGGCCCTAACCTAATTCATAGGTTCTGATGGTTTTTTGGGCTTTTGGTCTTTCTGAATTCTTGGAAGAATTACCCAGATGATTGCCCAGGAAGTGCCTGTACTATCTGCTTTGTTGGCTTTGAGTTTGGAGGATTTTGAGGGCTTTTTTAAGGAACATTCGTGATCTTAGACCAGAACTTTCTCCGCTCTTTTTTGGGCAATTCAAACTAATTGACATTAAAACCATATTTATCTTTAATACTATAAATGCATATGGTTTTATTCTTAAAAATTCATAAAATATTGGTAAAGTAGATGTTACTTATCCTTGACCTGGCTTTCATGCAACCTAAGCTAAAGACTGCTACCAATTTGGACGTATCTTTTAGTCTCTTTCACTTCTGCATAGTTTCCATCATGTGGATTATTAGAACTTTTGACACCTTTTTGTCATTGTTATTCCATGCTAATATAATTTCCTTTCCCCTTCCTTCCTTTTTCAGTGGAAACTTGAGATGCACGGGAGGTAGCTGTGTGAATTTCACTGTTAGTCGTGAGTTAGGACTTGGCCCTGCTCTTCATTGGGCACACACCATCTTGTCTGTGCTCTAACACTGCTCTTTTTTGCCGTGGGCACTCAGTCCATCCTAGTGTCAGACTTCTCATAATGAGTTACAAATGCAAGAGCTGGCAGAAGTTTTCAACATCACTTCTTGAAATCATTGTACTGTAATTGCTACAATAAATTTTATTTTGGCAATTTTTTTGTTTCTTATGACTAAAGACTTCCTCTTGACTAACACCCGTGTTACTCGGTTTTGCTTGACTCGCTTACCTTGTTTATCTTTCTCATCACCTTTTCCCACACCCACCTCCTTAGCATCTTCTTCTTTTACTTTCCTTCTCTTAATTTTTAAAAAATGGAACCCTCTTCCCTCGACACTTAAAATGGCAATGGTGTAGCCCTAACTATGTGGTAACTAAAACATGTATTTGTAAGATTTCATTTTGTATTTTATATCCATTGTCTTGCTTGATCCTTGATCCCCCTGGAAACCTTGCATTGTCGTCCTCATTCTCCATGTTGGTCATCTCTCTCCTCTGATTTCTTTTTTTTTTTTTTTTTTTGAGGCGGAGTCTCACTCTTGCCCAGGCTGGAGTGCAATGGCACTGTCTTGCTAACTACAACCTCCGCTCCTGGGTTCAAGTGATTCTTTTGCCTCGGCCTCCCAGGTAGCTGGGATTACAAGTGCATGCCACTATGCCTGGCTAATTTTTGTATTTTTAGTAGAGATGGAATTTCACCATGTTGTTCAGGCTGGTCTTGAACTCCTGACCTCAGGTAATCCACACACCTCTGCCTCCCAAAGTGCTGATATTACAGGTGCAAGCCACTGTGCCCGACCGTCCTCTTTTTCTTTCAATACAAGTTAAGCTGGGTATACTTCACAGATTATGAGAGGTTTTTTCTAAGTTGATACATAATTAAACTTCATCTGTTCCTGCCATGTTGACATTATCTTTAAATATTGTAATTTTGGGGGTGGGCAGGTGACTTCTCCCTAGGCCTCAGTTTCTTCATCTCTAAAATGGGAATTTTTGATAAATTGATAAGATAAATTCTCTAAGATTTTTTAAAATTTAAATTTTGTATTTGAATTAGGCTGTTTCTTTACATAGGTGTAGATGGTTGAGTTACGTCTCCAGTTTATTTGACATTGCCAAAAGTTGTTCTTTAAATTTTAACAGTTCATTTTTGCTTGCTATTTTTAGGGAAAAATATTTACTTCCTTGGAGCCAGAGCATGACCTTAATGATGTTTGTCTCTACCCCAACTCAGGTATGCATTCTGTAATGGACATTCAGAGAGGCAAAGAAACGCTGGACTTCTGTAGGCTTTAAACCCATTTTATTTCTTAAGATAGAATTTGGCTTTGTCAGCCCACTTCTTGGCTATTTAACTTACTTAGAGGAGTTAAGAGCAGGAAGTGGTGTGGATGATTCAGAAAATGGCATGTTGAGTGACTCAGTGCTCAGCCCGCCCAGCTATCAGTGGAAACTGGTAACAGCACAAGGTAGGAGGCAGGTGAAATGCTATTTTAGTGTGCTCTTTAGCTCTTTTATGTGATTAGTAATAGTGGGTGGAAATTGAGGGCAGAGATTTGAGAAAGCTAGATTGCCTGATAATACACAGATGGCTCATGAAGCCTTGGATTTTGTAAATTCTAAGTTGTATGCTCTTCAGCAGTTTACACATTAGATTTCAAAATTCAATGCATCCAAGGCAAATCTGTGAAGAATTTTGGAGTATGGGAGAAAAATGAAAATAGTTCCTTCTCTGAGGACAGGTATACCCAAATCATCCTGATAGAAGGAAGTGAGGCAGAGCATGAGAAATCCTGTGACATGTGTGCAAAGAGCACTTTGACACCATGCTGGGGAGAGATCACTTTCTCCCCGATCTCCCGAGAGCAGAGCATCGAGAAGATTTTGCTTTAGTTGAGCTGGAGTGCCGAGTAACATTTGTTTAGGTGAAGTTGGCGGGGCTGAGGTGATTCCCACGGGAGAGCAGTGTAAGACGAGCAAAAGGGATGAGCATGAAGAGCTCGGCTGGGTTGGGGAGGAGTGTCCTGTGCCTGAGCTGTGGTGGTTCTGGGAAGGCTGAAGTGGGAGGCAGAGGGTGGCGGGTGGTGGAGGGCTGGGCTTGATGTGCTGAATAGCTTGAGCTCCACATGGCAGCCAGAGAGGGCTTGTTCCAACTGTGCTTTCAGAGGCAGGTCTACCCACCGTGCAGCAGACTGGTTTTGAACAAAAGTGATTGGAAGTGACTGATAGTCTGAGCTCAGATGGGGAGCACAGGCAGGAGAGCAAGTCTGGAAAGATGATGGCTCCTTTTTCTAATGTGTGAGGATTAGGAGGTGATGGGTCAGTGGCAGTATCTGGTAGAGGGTCTCAAACCTGCTGTCCATCAAAACCTGCTGCACACTTTTGAAGGTACAACTTCCTTGGCCTTGTCCCAGGTGTACTGACTCATAGTTCCATGGAGAGGGCTCAGAAACATGTTTTTGTTTGTTTGTTTGTTTGTTTTGAGACAGAGACTTGCTCCGTCAGCCAGGTTGGAGGGTAGTGGCATGATCTCCACTCATTGCAACCTCTGCCTCCTGGGTTCAAGCGATTCTAATATTTCAGCCTCCCAAGTAGATGGGATACCGGTACCCACCACCACCACCCCTGGCTAATTTCTGTATTTTTAGTAGAAATGTGATTTTACCATGTTGGCCAGGCTGGTCTTGAATTCCTAACCTCAAGTAATCCGCCTGCCTCCATTTCCCAAAATGCTGGGATTACAGGTGTGTGCCACTATGCCCAGCCAGAAACGTGTGTTTAAATTTATCTATTTACTGAGACAGAGTTTTGCTTTTGTTGCCCAGGCTGGAGTGCAGCAGCACGATCTTGGCTCATTGCAACCTCCACCTCCTGGGTTCAAGCAATTCTCCTGCTTCAGCCTCCTGAGTTAAGTGGGATTATAGGCATCTGCCACCACACCCAGCACATTTTTGTATTTTTACTAGAGATGGGGTTTCACCATGTTAGCCAGGCTGGTCTTGATCTCCTGACCTCAGGTGATCTGCCCGCTTGGCCTCCCAAAGTGCTGGTATTACAGGCATGAGCTGCTATGCCCAGCCTCAGAAATGAGTATTTTTCATGTACTTCCCACTGGATTCTTAGGCACCAAGCCCTGAACTGATCTGCAGACTTGCATTTGGGAGGCATGTCTGGTGTCCCATAGAAAATGTGGTCCCAGGAATAGCAGGTCTGTAGATAGAAAGTTTTGCGATTATCCCAGAAGTGGTAGGGATGAATGAGATTACTGATGGGGAAAGCTAGGAGTGAGATAAGACATGAGTAGGAGCTGGTTCATTTGGGAGAATGAAGGGGAGGAGCCAGCTAAGAAACTGGGCAGGAATGGACAGCATGACAGTGCCAGGCCCCACAGTTTTTGAAGTATGGGAGAGATTCAGTGGGCATTGCTCAGCAGCCAGTGAGGATTACAGAAGTTGGGACAGGAAGGAAAGAGCTGAGATTGGTTGAATGCTGCTGTTACCAATCTGGATGATGGATGCTGTGATACAGACTTACCATTTAACCTTTCATAACTGTGTAGTCAGTGGTCCATGGCTTTTTTTTTCTTTCTTCTTTCTTTCTGTCTCTTTTTTCCTTACCTCTTAAGGAGGTCAGAAAAATTGGGTAATTTGTTCAGACTTGGTCACCCAGCTGGCGTGTGGCAGAGCCTCAGTTAAAGCCCAGCCTTCCTGATTCTGGACCCCATGCTGTTTCTACTTACACAGTGCTCTCCCAGGAAAGATGAGAAACCCTATACCTTATAACTTGCATTTCATCTGTGATAGTTGAGAGAACTTTATTATAATTATGGGAGTAAAGTGAAATTCTGGTGAGTTCAAGAATAGATTGCAGTTGAGGATGCTGGGTCCTAGTTAGGGTATTGAAATGACCTACACTGGGGTCTGGGCTAAGTGGGTGAGTGAGTAAACCAGGTTGAGCTGAGGTTGGGCCAAGGGTGACGAGCAGGGGTAGCGTGATGCAGGGAGTGACAGTTTGAAGGGCACAGAGAGTGGGGAGAGTGTGTGTACACCTTGGGCTGTACAGTTTGGTAGCCAGTAGCCACTCACTGGCATTGACATTCACTGTGGGTATAAAATGTACATTGGATTTAAAAGACAATCTATGAAAAAAAGTGTGTAAAATAGATCATTAATAATTTTATATTAATTACATGTTGAAAATATTTTAGACATTAAAATTAATTTTACCTTTTTTTTAATATGGCTACTAAAAATGTTTAAATCACATGTGGCTCACAGCTCTTTCCATTGGACAGTGCTGGTCTAAACTGGGAGAGCTTCAACTCTTTAGGATGTGGACAAGGTACAAGGCATTAATAGTGCTTGTGCCTGGCTCAGTGGAGCAGGAATTATTGAGGCTGGTAGGCTGCCTCAGTTTTTCTATTGTAAACAAGAATGTAGAAGCCCAAAGAGACACCTGCTGAAATAAGTGCCAATGTGTTGGCCTCCCCAGGCTGCTGTGCCTAACCAGCTTCTCCACGAGGCAGAGCTGGAGGTTGGACCCTTCTATGGTCAACTTGATTTCTAAGGTCAATTTTTGTGATCTTTCCCCCACCTTTAATGGGTGTAAAGATTTATTAACCCACAAAGGGTGTGATTACTTGGCAAAGAAGCCTCTTTCTGAGAAATACTCAGGCTCATCTCAAACTATTGAGGAACCCATTCTTGAAATTCCATGACTGATGACAGTTGTTGGAATCACAAGGACAAGGAGAGGAAGGAAGCTGATGTTAGCAGGGAATGTTGTTACCCAGATGACTGCTAAGGAAGAGGCTTCAGATGGATTGAGAGGGTGTTGATAATTCAACCACACGTCTCTGGAATACTGCTTTTATTTTTTTAGAGACAGGGTTTCACTTTGTCGCCTAAGCTGGAGTGTAGTGGCACAATGGTAGCTCACTGCAGCCTTGAACCCCTGGGCTCACGTGATCCTGCCTAGGCCTCCTGTATAGCTCAGACTATAGGTGCACACCATCACACAGGGATCTTCTCTGGGTCTCGTAGTAAAATTTTTAATGATTGCATTGTCATTTAAAATGACACAAAAATGGTCAAATAAGCATGCTTTTTAATGAAATGTAAAAGTGTTTCTCTCTGGGAAGAACACCTAGAACACTTAGTTAATGAAGATTATTATGGCCTAGTGCAGTGGCTCACGTGTATAATCCCAGAACTTTGAGAAACTGAGGCAGAAGGATCACTGGAGGCCAGGAGTTCAGGACCAGCCTTGTCAACTTAGCAAGACCTTATCTCTACTAAAAATTAAAAACAAAAAATTAGCAGGAGGCAGTGGCACTGAGTTCAGAATGGGTTTTACATTTTTAAATCATTGGGGAAAAAAAAAATCAGAATAATAATATTTTATGGCCTGTAGCCACAGCTACTAGGGAGGCTGAGGCAGGAGAATCACTTGAACCCTAGAGTCAGAGGTTTCGGTGAGCTAAGAACGTGCCATTGCACTCCAGCCTGGGCGACAAGAGTGAAACTGTCTCAAAAAAAAAAAAAAAATTAGCAGGAGCCAGTGGCACATGCCTCTAGTCCTGGCTACTTGGAGAGCTGAAGCAGGAGGGTCACTTGAGCCCAGGAGTTTGTGAGTTTACAGTGAGCTGTGATCTCTAACTAACTGGATCCAGCCTGGGTGACAGAGCAAGACTTAAAAAAACAATTATGTTTATAACATTTTAGTAATAGAAGCATTTATAGCACAGTGATTTCAGTAATTACTTATTAAAGTAATATTTATGAAAAATGTTTGACAGTTTGGTCCGAAAACATTCTTAATGTGTAGTATTTTTAAAAATCTATTTGGTAAACTGACCTATAGGCCAAATCCAGTCCTCCACCTGGTAATTTGCAGCCTTTGAGTTCAGAATGGGTTTTACATTTTTAAATCATTGGGGAAAAAAAAAATCAGAATAATAATATTTTATGGCTTGGAAATTCAAATTTTTGTGACTGAAATCCAGATTTCAGTGTCTTTCATCATAAAGTTTGATGTGAACACAGCCACCCTTATTCGTTTAGACATTGTCCATGCGGCTTTTGCAGCACTGTGCAGAGGTGGGTAGTTTTAACAGTGACCAGGTGGCCTGCAAAGCCTAAAGTATTTACTGCCTGGCCCTTTACAGAGACAATTTGCTGACTCCTAGTCCATATTACTAATAGAAACAAAAAAGGTCACTTTATCCGCAGTATTTAATTATGAAAAATTTCAGGCCAGGCGCGGTGGATCATGCCTGTTATCCTAGCACTTTGGGAGGTCAAGGTGTGCAGATCACTTTAGGTCAGGAGTTCGAGACCAGTCTGGCCAACATGGTGAAACCCCATCTCTACTAAAAATACAAAATTAGCCAAGCGTAGTGGCACACGCCTGTAATCTCAGCTACTCAGGAGGCTTAGGCAGGAGAATTGCTTGAACCCAGCAGGCAGAGGTTGCAATGAGCCAAGATCATGCCACTATACTGCAGCCTGGGGGACAGAGCAAGACTCCATCGCAAAAAAAAAAAAAAATTTTTTTTTTCAAACATACAGAAAAGTTGAAAAAGTGGTAGAGTAAACATCTTTATAGCCTCTCCTCAATGTTTGTTATTGTTGATCTTCACCATAATTGCTTTATTTATCTCTGTGCTTCTGTGGTGGTTCTGGTTTCTTTGTGGAATCACTCGAAAGCCAGCTGCAGACATGGTGGCACTCACCTGCGCTGAGTGTGGTATTGATCTCCTGAAATTCACAGAAATTTATTAGGTCCCTTATCGTGCCTAATAAAAATGGCAGTCCTTTTCTAATATTATCTTACATCCAGTCCATTTTCAGGTTTTCCTAATTGTTCCTGAAACACCTTTTTTAGTTAGGTTTGTTTGTTTTTGAACTAGAATATAATTGAAGTTGTATGTGACATTTAGCTTTGTATATCTTTATATATCTTTTGTATTTCTAGTTTCTTTCAATCCAGAATAGTCTCCTACATCTTTTTCTTGTCTTCTCCATGATACTGACTTTTCAAAGATCAGGCCAGTGATCGCATAGAATATCCCTCATCTTTATTTATGTGATTCTTTCTTTGCTTATGATGTTGTTTAGATTGATTCTCTACCCTGTGTTTTTTCTAAAATAGAAGTTAAGTCTAAAAACTTAATTAAGCTTAGATTAAATTTAGGGCAAGAGTGATGTGCAGGCTGCTAGGTCTCCATATCAGATTGTATCACAGCAGATCATCGCAGTATCCCAGAGAGGTAAGGTTGATCCCATTGTTCAGTGATGTCTTCATTACAAAGTATGGTTTCTTACAAACTGACGATTTTAAGCATGATGTTTTGGACAAAGGAATGACTGTTACTATCTAATAACTCCCAAGAGGTTAATCAAGAGTAGGAAAGGTAGCCAAATCATTTATTTTGTAAGAGAGCAAGCAGAGCAGGACCAGTACGTGCCCCTTCTGTATGGCTCGGATCTGAGTATGGCAGATTCATGTGCTGTGCTTTTCCTTGCTTTCCCACACCTTTTCCTCCAGCTCTGCCCTTTGTGTCTTGTGCTTAATCATTGTGGGCTTAATCATATTTTAGAAAAGCTTAAACTGTCTTTTTTCTTTTCACTTACTCATTTTGGAGTAATTGAAGCATAATCATGATATGGTTTTGTAATATTTTTTTATACCAAGACTGCTCAGTATGTTGGGAAATAGTTCTGCCTTCCTGCCTCGTTGTTGCTCATCCGGCCACCTATGCAGCACCTGTGCAGTGAGCAGCTGCTCCATGCAGGTCAAGGCACTTGGAGAGACAGCACAGCTCTGTGACTTGGGTGTGCATCAGATTCATGACACGGGGAACTTGTAAATCTTATGTGTGTCTGAGTCCCACTCCAGACCTGTGGAATCAGGATTAGTGGTTTCAGAACCACTGGTAGAGGGAAAAGAAGGTGGGCACTGGGCTCAAGAAAGATCCAATTCAGGCTTTAATAGTGGTGGAAATTATCCAACATCAGCATTTACACCTGCCTTATAGGGCTATTGGAAACTGCCTCTGTTGGTCAAGGTGAAAGAGCCTTTTATTCCCTGTGCATGCCTTCTAAATACATGGGAAACTGTTGGGGTCATCTGTAAATATCTTTGGTGCCTCGTATAGTAAACTCAAATGGCCATACTTTTATCTGAGGTTCTATATAGGGCAGGAGCGTCCCTGCCAATCCCCTTTGGCACAGTTCTGTGTGCACAGCCTGTCTCCTCTGAGCTCTTCAAGGCAGTGACTGATACCATATGTTTTCATGCAGTGCTTCCCAACATGTTTGGTGAAGAACCAGGATTTTGGTTTTTTTGTTTTGAAGTTTCTCATCTACTGCACATTGATATGTCTGTAAAATACAATACAAATGAATGACTAGGAAAACGATCACACATTTGCGTGTCACTGCAGTGTTAATTGCAGGTTTCTAAATGCTGCTTTCCAGTTTCTGCATGTATTTCCTGGCTGGTAACAGTGCGCAGTCTGGACCTGGGGACACACTTGGAGCGGTTGTCTAGCACTATTTCTGATTCTGTGTTGTGAGCTTCGGTGAGCCCTGTGGTCCCCAGAGCACATCAGATGAGTACTGACTCGTGCATGTTTCTGGGGCACTATTTTGTCAGATTCCCTTTGATTATATTATTACAGTATACAGTATGCTATACACTATAAGTACTGGTTCATGTTGGAAATATGTTCTTTTGACTCTAGGTGCTGATATCTTTTTCTTCCTTTAAAAATGTGTAGTTTTATTTGGAAACAATAATCAACATTAAAATAAATTTAAAGGAAAAAAGTCCTCAATGCCACAATCTCTTCACAAGTACTATCACTGTCTTCAGTGGTGAATCATATTCATCCTGTGTTCATATGTTTTCAGTTGTCCTCACACGGTACTTATGATTATCTTTTGCTTTCAGTTTGACATTATATTAAACACCTTTCGCGTTGCCATGTGGAGTTTATACTGACTTTTTTTTAATGGTTTCTTATTTCATCATGTAAGAGGCGTTTACATTCTCTCTTAGTTGATGAAGTGTCAGCCCCTGTGTTACGGGGTTTGGAGTTGGAAGTCTGTCAGCAGCTCTACTTACTAGCTATGTGGTGGCCCTGAGCAAGGGAGGTAACTTGCAGAGGATGTGACATGCCTGGCCTGCTGCTCATGCTCTTCTCTTCTCCTGCCTTGATCATCTTAATTTCTGCTGAACAAAGTCTTTTTTACACTGGTTTATTTTTCTGTTTCTGCTTGTTAGAAGCTGCTGATACTCTTTGGACTTTGAAGTTCTTTTTCTCATTCATAATTGCTTTCAGCCCTGACGAGCTCCTCACATTAGTGTGGTAGTAGACCTGCCTGTGTCATTAGCCATATGTGGCTATGTGAGATCCTCCTCCATTTTAGAAAACAATCTAGCTGTGACCAGTCTGAGTTTTTTTGTGTAATTGAATTAGAGCCCTTTCTGTGGTTTGGTAGGTGGTGGTGTATTTCCTTGTGGGATGTTCACTGTTGAATGTTCAGGGTTGAGCCAGTAGAGAAGGCTTAGGAGAGGTCTTTAGTAGGAACCTTCCTTTTGGCTGTAAAGATGTGGCTTCTATCTCCAGAACTTCTTTAATTATGTTCAAGAGCTCCTGGAGCTCTTTTGGCAGTGCTGCAGTGGAGACCTGGAAAGCACAATCAGTAGAGGCTGTTTCTGTCCATCATGACCTCGGAGAACATTGTTTGCACGGCCAGAAAAAGTGCTGAGATGGAAGAGTCTACAGGGGTTACAAGCTATGAAAAACAGCACGGATTTTGTTTTGGTTTAATTTAGACATTATTCTTGCGTTCTTAGACTTCATTAGGTGCTTTTTCGATGTTTTTACGGGTGTGTGTGTGTATTTTTGGTGACCTATTGGTCCCAGTTCAAGGCTAGCTCACACTAGCCCTGTTATGGGCAAGATGTAGTTTTGATAAGATAACATTGAGTTCCTTGAGTGGCAATTCACTCTATTCACTCAACATTTCATTTCTGTAACAGAGTCAAATATCATCACATTTACAAACGTTTGTGTTTAACAAAAGGAAAGGCAGCAAAAAATATTTTTAAAAATAGAATCTAATCATTACCCTTACATTTGGTATATTAATTTATCATTATGTGATCTGATCATCTAAATGTCTTCCCTCTGTGGATTCCTCTTATATCTTACAAATAGATTTTTTAAATGAATTGTGATTTGGCCGATCTATAGAAGCCTTTATTTAAAAACAGGACTCTTGAGTTTGACTTTAGTTTTAACATTCCCTCACTCATGACTGGGACGTCAGTCACTTTCAGCTTTATTTTTCTGATCAATAAGATAGGGCTGATGATATTTCCTAATTTGGAGGGTTGTTGCATGCTCGCTAAGGAAATCTGTGTGAAAGTGCCTGGAATATGATGAAGGACTGGCCAAAGACTTTCTGCTTTCAGTTTTATTTAAAGTGCAGCTATCGGGAACAGGGGTTCTAGGGAGTTTTGGCATTTGCTTATTGCTGTGTTGGAGCTGCTTCAAAACACTTGGGGAAGGAGTATGTTGCAAAAATGGCACAGAAAAGGGAACAAACTGAGACATTTGAATACATTGATACCAAGGAGTTTAGTACCAAACAATAATGTATTTATAGGTTGCTGCTGGGGTTATAGAGAATCCTTTACTGAATGCCAGAAAGTTATCCCTTTCTTCAGGTTTGCTTGCTTATGTGCTGATCCCAGGGAGACTCAGTGATTGCCCACCCTGTTGCTTCAGTCTGTTAGAATCCTTGGTGAGGGAATGACTATGCTGTGGTCGGGGCTTTTGGGTCCCTCTAGGCCTTTCTGGTATAGATGATGACAAAATATAGTCACTTGGTTTTGCTGTCAGTTTAATGCAAAAGTTAGGAATTTGGTATGACATTTTGTGGGAAATACTTGATTTTGTTCACTGACTAACAGAAGTTCCTCAGGCATTTCAGAATGGAAAACAAATAGAAAAGGACACTTTCTTTTTCCCATGCATTGACCTTTTTCATCGTGTTGCTTTTCAGGCATGCTTCTTACGGCCAATGAAACCCCCAAGATGGGCATCTATTACATTCCGGTAAGTAATACATAGAGGAGTTTCAGAAAAAAATAGGACGAGCAAAGATACTTTTTATTACTTATTTCATTTTTTGAGACGGAGTCTGACTGTCACCCAGGCTGGAGTGCACTGCTGCAACCTCGGCTTACTGCAGTCTCCACCTCCTGGGTTCAAGTGATTCTTCAACTTCAGCCTCTTATAGCTGGATTACAGCTCCGTGCCACCACACCTGGCTAATTTTTATATTTTTAGTAGAGATTGGGTTTCACTCTGTTGGCCAGGCTGGTCTCAAACTCCTGACTTCAAGTGATCCTCCCACCTGGGCCTCCCAAAGTGCTGGGATTACAGGCATGAGCCACCGTGCCCAACCACAGATAGTTTTTCAATTGGATGTATTGAAGAACTTGGGTCTACAGGTGGCTGTGTACATAAGACACAGTAGACTCACTTCTAGGTTGAGATTGCTTTCTGGAGCCAGTCAGTTCGTGCTCATACATTCTTTTATGGGAACTGTTTAACATTATGTTAAAATAGACATTAGAAATTAGTATTTATTCTTCTGATTTACATTTATTTTTTGTTTCCAAGTATTTCGGAATCTTATACTCTCAGCTATTAGTGATCCAAAGGTCTAATTCTAAAAAGTCTTTTACTCTTCAAGTCATCTCACTATAGTTTATTTCTTTTAAATGTAAGTTACATAGGCGGGTGGATCACGAGGTCAAGAGATCGAGACCATCCTGGTCAACATGGTGAAACCCCGTCTCTAATTTTTGTAAAAATACAAAAAATTAGCTGGGCATGGTGGCGCGTGCCTGTAATCCCAGCTACTCAGGAGGCTGAGGCAGGAGAATTGCCTGAACCCAGGAGGCGGAGGTTGTGGTGAGCTGAGATCGCGCCATTGCATTCCAGCCTGGGTAACAAGAGCAAAACTCCGTCTCAAAAAAAAGAAATTATCATAGATCATCCTGATCAGGGATGGCATGTAGTTTGCAAAAAAAAATCTTTTCCCCCCTCCTTAAATAATTCTTAAACAGCCAGAAGCTCCGTACCCTTCCCTTAAAGTTTATAGTAGAAATGAAACATAAGGAAATATGATCTCATAAACAGAAAAGCACATAGTATAAAGTTGGCATTAGGTTACTTTATACTCAGCAGACATTTCCCTTATCTGAGATTTGAGAAGAGGGTCGAGTGAGGGGTACTGAAGATCAGAATTTGAGGGAGGTGAACTCTCCATAACCAGTATCAGCCTCCTGGTATAAAAATTCTTCCTGTCTACCATGATTCTTTTAAAATTGCTCAGCTATGTATTTTCAAAAAAAAGCATGCTGCTTGCTGTTGACGGTGCAGTTTCGGAATACTAATGTGTAGTTGGAAGCACTTTGAGATATTTCATTCGGTTTGTAGTGAAATGAAGGCTCTTCAAACAGGAAGCATTTTGGTTTTCCTAAGTTTTCCTTTTCCCCTGGACTCTCACAGATGCTTTGTTCATATTCCTATCAACTTATCCGTCTCTCCTTGTGTTCATTTGTTAGTAAATATTACAGACTACGTCAACTGTGTGTTAGGAACTGTGCTGTATGCTGGCAGTATTAGTGTCTCGGGTATGGCCATTCGCCTT
Organism: Callithrix jacchus; assembly: GCF_049354715.1. Classification (NCBI taxonomy): domain Eukaryota; kingdom Metazoa; phylum Chordata; class Mammalia; order Primates; family Cebidae; genus Callithrix; species Callithrix jacchus. The sequence continues at coordinate 104,361,519 of NC_133515.1, forward strand.
CAGGGGTTACTGTTGGGAATCTGACAAGAAGGTAGGCAAACATTCAGTGTGAGGAGAGCGACCAGGGCACTGCGGGAGCACATGGGAGAGATCCTGTACCCCCGAGGGCCCGGGAGCTGATGAGAAGTGTGGTGGGCACTCAGAGAAAGCTTCCCAGAGGGAGAGACTTTGAAGGAGGGACCTGAGGATAGCTATGTAGACTGGGTGAAGGGGTGGGGTAGAGTGAGGTGCCAAACAGGAGAAGGATTTTTTATTTTCCTTTTCAGTAGGCTTTTCCAGGTCGGACAGATGGGAGAAAGATCTTGACAGTAGAGGCAACAGTGGGTGCAGAGCTGAGGGAGCCTGTGCCTCCCATGTCTCAGCATTCGAGTTGGGGGACAGGTGGACAGCCAGATTAGGAGGGGTCTTGTGAGCCAGCTGTGGGGATGTAGGGCAGGGAGTCCTGGCAGAGTTGTAAGCAGGGGAGTGATAAGATCAGATCTGTGTTCTGAAAAGATTACTTTTGCCGCCACAAGACGCAATAAGCACAGACTGTGGCAGCCCACAGGAGAGACGATGGCACCTACATTACCTGTGCCAGGCTCCCTTTGTAGTAGTTGTGGCTCTTTGTGGTTCTGGCATAATCTGTGAAAAGTCTAATCTGGTAAGCAGTACTTTCAGAGGATTCATCCTTGAATTCCTCAATGGCATGTCTCAGAGATGTTCATTGATTGAGGGTTATACAGATCACAAGAATGCCTTCCCTCGGACCAGTGCTACATAGTTTTCTCCTGGTTTCTGACCCTTTGGAGAACATTATAAGGAGAGGCAGAATAAATCAGCTTGCCCCTAACCTGTTCATGATGAGAAAGGTCTCTTTCAGCTTCCTCTTAGAAGTGCTTATTGTATTTTGATCAATACAGCAACATGGACAGCAAGTGCCTGCCGGTGCCTTGGATCTTAGATCCCTTCCCCATAGATAGAATCAACTAGTGGGAAGGTATGAGGCTTGTAAGAGGATGATGGCCGTAGGGATAGAATTGGAAATGTTGTTATGGCTGTGAGATAGACTTGAAATTGACGAGTGTGGGGAATAAGGAACAGCAAAGGACCAAGGATGACACCCCAGTTATTGCTTGGGCAAATGTGTGGATGACGATGTCATTCTGAGTCCAGAAAAAGAGGAGAATATTAAAAATTATTTTCCCTTTGACATTTTCTGTATTTTATAAAATGATCTTTTAAAGAAAGTAAAACAGCTTTTTTGTTTATGCCAACAATGTATGCATATTCCTATTCTAAGTGGGTTTCAAAATATACGAAAATAAAAACCACCTATTCCCTCTTGATAATAATATAACTACTGTTAATACTTGGATATATTATCTTTCAGTATGTGTGTGAAGTTGTACTTTTTAAGTTTTAATTTTTTTTTTTTTTTTTTTTTTGAGACAGAGTTTTTGTTGCCCAGGCTGAAGTGCAGTGGCAAAATCTCAGGTCACTGCAGCTTCTGCCTCCCAGGTTTAAGCAATTCTCTTGCTTCAGCCTCCGGAGTGTCTGGGATTAAAGGCATCCACCACCACGCCTGACTAATTTTTATTGTTTTTTTTTGAGACAGTCTTACTGTGTCACCCAGGCTACAGTGCAGTGGCACAATCTTGGCTCCCTGCAACCTCTGCCTCCTGGGTTCAAGTGATTCTTGTGCTTCAGCCTCCCGAGTAGCTGGGATTCCAGGCATGCTCCACCATGCCCAGTTTTATTTATATTTTTAGTAGAGACAGGGTTTCCTCATATTGACCAGGCTGGTCTTAAACTCCTAGTCTCAAGTGATCGACCCGCCTCAGCCTCCCAAAGTGTTGGGATTACAGGTGTGAGCCCTGAAGTTGTATTTTATACACAAATTGGTTTCTAGTTTCTTCAGTTAACCTTGAAAATATTAATTCTAAGGTATTGAAATTACCTGAAGCATTTTTAGTTATCTCTATTATTTGTCATTGCCGGGTTTATGACATTTCGATTATCTTAGAACGGTACGAGACCAATTGTTTACTTCTGGTTCTCTGAATCAGTTTCTTAGGGTGGGCTTTTTTGTTCCAAGCAATGAGAACTTTAATTAGCATGAGTCTGAGGGGCAGGATGACAGCCAGGTAATGAGAAATTGCCTTCCTGACAAATGGTAGCTTATTTTATAAGACCTTTTTCGTTTCAGCTTTGTACCTAAGATGTAACAGAAAGCTGTGAAAAAAAATCCAGAGAGGTCTCTCCTAGGTGAACCGCACGTGGGGACAGTGTGAGCAGAAGTTGCTTGTGCTAAGCTAAGCATTACGCTGGAACTTGGACTCCAGTGTTCCCTTCTGACCTACCATTCTGACCTGCTCCCATAGCACTGAGTGATGTTTTATGGCACCACTTGTCTTTACTTTGAAACTGCTCTTTGTAATGCTCCTTCAAAGCAAAGAGAGCCCAGGGGTCTGAAAGCCTGCCATTTTTCATAAGATTTTATCAAACTTACCAAGCTGACATTTGGCACGAAGGTTCATTTGAGTCCTGTAGAACCAGAGAAATGTGTGTTTAATGTATGATCCATGCCAAGTTTAGGAGGTCTGGACTGTGATTTGTATTAACATCATATAAATCAAGTTTGAAAACCTTTTTCCTCCTTTTTGGGGCGTACTGAAGATGAAGGCAGCTTAGCATTTTTTTAGCTGGTTAATTTTTGCCTTTCTATCTGATACCATCTTTCTTGAGTAATTGAAATCCTTATAAACGAATGCCGTTCCTGATACGCCATCTTCTGGCACTAGTTATTCCTGTAGCCGGCTTGTCCTTTGAGACCAAATGGGTTGTCTCCAGCCCCTATCCCATTTTCTCTGTCCCATTTTCCCAGTTCTTTCTCTCTTTTTTTTTTTTCCCTCTCAGAGACCAGGTTCTATTGTTTTGTTTGTTTGTTTGCTTCGGGGTCTAATTCATCTGCAGCTTCAGGGACTAATGCCAAGAATAGTTTTTCAAGCTTCATTTTCCTCTGAAACATAATTCAATCTTAGGTTAGTTCTTTATAATTAACACCCTTGGCAACTATGTAGACTCCAGAGGGAATCCAAGTACCCTATGGCACCCAACCCGAAACCCAGCCCTGTGCTTAATGCTGTTTCTGTTGGAAGTGCTCCTGAGCTCCGAGCCGCTGGCATATCAGGGCGCTCCTGCTGCCCGCTCATTGCTTGGTAATGTGGATGTATAAACTTGATAGAAAATATAGGAGGAAAACATATTTGTTTGTGAAGCTGTTTGGTTTAGAAGAATAAAAGTAATTCAGTTGGCTGGGCATGGTGGCTCACACCTGTAACCCTCTATCACTTAAGGACAGGAGTTCAAGACTAGCCTGGCCAACATGGTGAAACCCCATCTCTATTAAAAGTACAAAAATTAACTAGGTATGGTGGTGCGTACCTATAATCCCGGCTATTCAGGAGGCTGAGGCAGGAGAATCACTTGAACCTAGGAGGCGGAGGTTGTAGTGAGCCAAGACCACACCAGTGGACTCCAGCCTGGGCGACAGAGTGAGACTATGTCTCAAAAAAAGAAGAAAATAATTCAGTTAATTAAGGTATGTGCTTTCTTTTTGTTTTTTTCTTTTTTAATGTAAATATTTAAGCTGCTATAAAGAATAAATACATCACCGCACCCAGCTTTCAAGAATGGCAGTAAAGTTATTTTACTTTATTTTCAAGTGAGACAGGGTCTTGCTCTGTCATCCTACTAGAGTGCAGTGATGTGAGCAGAACTCACTGCAGCTTCATCCTTTGGGGCTCCAGCATCCTCCTGCCTCAGCTTTGTGAGTAGGTAGGACTACAGCCGTGTGCCACCATGCCACACCAGCTAATTTTTATGTAGAAAAAAGATCTCACTGTGTTGCCAAGGCTGTTCTCAAACTCCTGGCCTCAAGTGATCCTCCCACTTTGGCCTCCCAGAGTGTTGGGATTACAGGTGTGAGCCACTGCACCTGGCCAGGTATTTTATTTTGAAACGTTTTCTTAAGAAAAAACTCCTATATTTATTTATTTATTTTGAGGTGGACTTTCGCTCTTGTTACCCAGACTGGAGTGCAATGGCACGATCTCAGCTCACCGCAACCTCCTCCTTCTGGGTTCAAGCAATTCTCCTGCCTCAGCCTCCCGAGTAGCTGGGACTACGGGCGTGCACCATCATGCCCAGCTAATTTTTGTATTTTTTTTTAGTAGAGACAGGGTTTCACCTTGTTGACCAGGATGGTCTCGATCTCTTGACCCCGTGATTCCCCCCGCCTTGGCCTCCCAAAGTGCTGGGATTATAGGTGTGAGCCACCGCGCCCGGCCTCCTATATTTATTAAAATGTTTTGACTGTTTAAAATAAATCAAAACACACTGATTAAATGTTTTAACATTTACCATTTAATTTAAAATTCGGAAAGTCCTCCTGGAGCCTGTAAATGAGGCAAAGTTAAAAACATGAAGGATTATATCTAACTTGCATGAGTGCTTCTGCTTCTGTTCAGAATAGCACTGGAGCTTATCCAGCATAGTTCATAAACCCAAAAAACTCTGTCTTTGCAGATAGAGAGCCTTTGTGTTAAGCATAAGACCTCAAGAATGCACACAGCACAACTTCACAGAGGCACGCAAACCAAAGGAAATGCACAGAAGTTTTAGAAGCCAGAGTTTTGGAAGGCTTCAGGCTTTTTCTGTAAGGTTTTTTGTTTTTTTTGTTTTGTTTTTTTTTTTTTTGGTACAGAGTCTTGCTCTGTGACTCAGGCTGGAGTGCAGTGGTAGAATCTTGACTCACTACAACCTCTGCCTCCTGCATTCAAGTGATTCTCTTACCTCAGCCTCTCGAGGTGCTGCGATTACAGGTGCGCACCACCACACCTGGCTAATTTTTGTATTTTTAGTAGAGATGGGGTTTCGCCATGTCGGCCAAGCTGGTCTCTTACTCCTGGCCTCAAGTGATCCACCCTCATGGGCCTCCTAAAGTTCTAGGATTACAGGCTTGAGCCACCACACCCGGCCTCTAAGAGTTTTTGTGACAAAAACAAATTTGGGTGCAAACAATTTTAACTTCTGTCTGTGGTGAGCTGAATTTGTTAGTCTGGTTCTAAACTCCAGGACTATGTCAGTGACTGTTGTCTGTTAGAGAGCTATTGATGGATACTTTTTGATCATCCCTGTGTGACTTTCATAGATGGTGTCTTTTTTCAAGTTCAGTATTTGAAACATTACTGTTCTGGTGTATTTTGGCATAATTTTCAAAAGTGTTAAGAGCACAGCCTTACTCCTCAGCTTTTTTAAGAAGATCCTTTTTTTGGGGGGGTCAGGGTCTCACTCTGTCCCCCAGGGTGGAGTGCATTGGCATCATCATGGCTCACTGCAGCCTGATGACTTTCCGGGCCCAGGTGATTTTCCTACCTCAGCCTCCTGAGTGCCTGGGACTACAGGTGTACGCCACCACGCCCACGCCCTGCCATTTTTTGTTTGTTTTTTGTAGAGACGGAGTTTTACCGTGTTGCCCAGGCTAGTCTCCAACTCCTGGGCTCAAGTAGTCCTTCTGCCTTGGTCTCCCAGAGTGTTGGGATTACAGGTGTGAGCCTCTGTACCCAGCAAAAGATGTCATATTTTATCAGCTATCTAGAGTATATGTTGTTTTTGTTTAACAGTAGATTTGACAATATCTTGAAACTAGGTATCTAAAATTCCTAGATGGGCCAGGCACAGCAGCTAACGCCTATCATCCCAGCTCTTTGACAGGCCAAGGCAAGTGGACCAGTTGAGGCCAGGAGTTCGAGACTAGCCTGGCCAACAAGGCACAACCCTGTCTTTACTAAAATACAAAAAAACAGCGGGGCATGGTGGCACATGCCTATAATCCCAGCTACTTGGAAGGCTCTGAGGCATGAGAATCACTTGAGTCTGGGAGGCAGAAGTTGCAGTGAGCCGAGATCATGCCACTGTACTCCAGCCTGGTTGACACAGACTTTATCTCAAAAAAATAATAATAAAATAAAATTCCTAGATGGATTAGTGCTTTGCTCTTTTGTCTATTAATATTTTTATTTTCTCTTTTCCTATGTTATAAAAGTAAATGTAGGAGACTGACAAATGCTTGTGTTTATTCCGTAAGGATATATTGAGTACTGTGCTAGGCTGCAGGAATATGTTGGTGAAGAAAACCAACATATTCTCTGTTGTACACTCACCATCCTTGTGAGCTGACAGTCTAGATGAGAGAGTGACGATGAACAGATCTGTGACTAAGTGCAGTGAAAGAAGGCAACAGGGTTCAGTGGCTTCCTATGTGTTTTTCCTAAGTCAGGGGTCAGGCACTTTGTATCTGTCTCTCTTTTATATAGATATTTTATGAGCCCCCTTTTTATATGTAGATGCTATAGGTAGATTTTTAAAAATCTCCTTACCTTCATCTTAAATTTGAATTTCAGGGTTAGAGACTTGGTGTTATTTTTTGTCTTATGATGAAAGCACGTATCTGGGGCAAAATAGTAAATGATGATATTTGTCCCACAATCTCTGGAAACAAAAGAGAACAGCAGAGAGCATGTTGGCCAACAGAGAATATAGAGGTTGAGCCTCTATAATCTGAAAATCTGAAATGTAGACACTCCAAAATTTAAAACTTTTTTGAATGCCAACATGGCTCCACAAGGGGAAAATTCACACATGAGAACTTAACCTAAAGTTTGCTTCCTGCCAAAAATTATTAAAAATATAAAATGTTTAAAATTGACCTTCAGTGTATATGAAACACAAATGAATTTCATGTTTAGACTTGGATCTCGTCCCAGGCTGTCTCATTATTTTCATACAAATATTCCAAAAGCCAAAAAAAAACCCTAAATCTAAAACCCTTATGATCTCAAGCATTTTAGAAAAGGGCTACTCAAGCTGTATTGCTCTTCCTGGACAGGCATATGTACAGTCAGCCTCCCTTTCTCCTTTAACATACATCTCATATGCAGATCATTTTACTTTATCTCCAAGTCATATTTATAAACACAGTTGGCCAGGCCTCCTTAAAACTCTGTGCCCATCTTCTAGAAGACCACATTCCCCTGGGATTCCTTCTTTCATCTGGTTGTCTCTGTCCAGTCTTCACAGGCTCCTTCTCCTGCTGTTATGTCCTAGGGTTCGGATCTTGCTCTCTCCCCTGACCTCTGAATGTTAGTGAGCCCTAGGACTTAGTCCTTGTCTCTTCTTTATTTATATTCTCTCCCAGGGAGCTCGTTTATACCTGGGCTTTATGTAACAGCTGTGTGTTAATGACTTCCAATTTTCCCTCTCCAGCCTTCCCTGTGAGCTACAGAGGTACATATCCACCAGTCTACTCAGCTTCTCCACTTGACTGTCTAATAGCACATCCTGTTTAATGTGTCTACATCAGAACTTTTGATCCAGCTCCCACCTGCACCTCACCTGCCCCCCACCTGCTGGGTCTCCATTTCAGCTGAAGCTCTGTGTTGCCCACTTGGCTGTCTAGGCTCAGAGCACAGGAGCCATCCTGTTTCCTCTCCTCTCCATTCATGCCTCCTCATCTAGTCCATCAGCTGTTTGCACTGTTTGTTCCACATCCAGCCATTTCTCAGTGCTTCCTTTCCATCAGGCCTCTGGATTACTCCATGACTGATCTTTCTGCTTCTGCTTTTGTCTCTCTTGTAACCTATTTTCCATATAACAGCCAGACTGATTGAAAATATTAAAAATATAAACAAAACAGGCTCAGTGTGGTTGCTCACACCTGTAAAACCAGTGTTTTGGGTAGCTGAGGCAAGAAGATTGCTTGAATCCAGGAGTTTGAGACCGGCCTGGGTAACATAGTGAGACCTCATCTCTACAGAAAGAATTAACCAGGTGTGGTGGCATGCACCTATAGTCCCATCTACTCGGGATGCTGAGACAGGAGGAACCTTGAGTGCAGGAGTTCGAGGCTGTGGTAAGCTGTGATTGTGCTATTGCACTCCAGCCTGGGTGACAGAGCAAGACCCTGTTACTTAAAATAATAGCACACAGACACACACACACACACACACACACACACACACCCCTTCCATATAAACAAAACAAATATAAATCAGATTATGTTACTCTTCTGCTTAAAACCTTTCAGTAGCTCATTATTTTGATTAGAATAATATCCTAACTCCTTTTATAACTTGAAAAGTCTTATGATAGAAATGAAAGAGACTAAAGAATCAGATTCTCTGTTTTGTTCTCAACAGATAATAGATCTTTATAAAGCATTAATATATTTACATAGATCACCAAATGGTCAGACTGTTAAACCAAATCCCCAGCCATTGCTGCCATAAATGAGGAATAACTTATGGGCTGGGTATTAATACCAATATATTATGAGATATCGATATGTAATATTAATATATTGATATATAATTCATATAATTCACATATATATATATATATAACCCAAATACAGAATTATTAGATCAAGAAATTTAAAATTAGACAGAACCTTTTGCAGTAATCTCACCTGCAATCCCAGCTACTCAGGAGTGGAGAATCACTTGAGCCCAAGAGTTCAAATCCAGCTTGGGCAACATAGTGAGACCTTGTCTCAAAAAAATAACTGAATAAATAAATAAATAAAAAAGACAAAGCCAAGTTCTGCCGCTCCTTTGGATTCACCTCTGTGAGCCAAGGAAAACTGCACTTGGATTTGAGGAGCCTAACTATGGTATACTCTGATGAGGAAGTTTTCCATGTTCTGTCAGGTGAGCCATCAGGTGTCTTAGTGAGACCTCCAAAACTGCTAAAAGATAACTTCCCCTAAAACATGAAATCATCATCCTTTTTTCTTTTTTTTAGGCGGAGTTTCGCTCTTGTTACCCAGGCGGGAGTGCAATGGCGTGATCTCGGCTCACCGCAACCTCCGCCTCCTGGGTTCAGGCAATTCTCCTGCCTCAGCCTCCTGAGTAGCTGGGATTACAGGCACACGCCACCGTGCCCAGCTAATTTTTTGTATTTTTAGTAGAGACGGGGTTTCACCATGTTGACCAGGATGGTCTCGATCTCTTGACGTCGTGATCCACCTGCCTCGACCTCCCAAAGTGCTGGGATTACAGGCGTGAGCCACCTCACCCGGCCTGAAATCATGATTCTTATGTAGCTATAAAATAAATACGTGTTAAAGTTTTAATTTAGAACTGGTGCAGTGGCTCATACCTGTAATCCCAGCACTTTAGGAGGCTAAGGTGGGAGGATCACTTGAGCCCAGGAGTTTGAGGCCAGCCTAGGCAACATCCCAAGACCCTGCTTCTATTGTCTTTTAAAATAATATTTAAAAAAATTTTTTAAATTACATTTTAATTAAACCGATAAATTAAATGAGAGAATCAGGCCCACGGTTAAATCAAAAGGTAAAATTTTAATTTAACATTTAAAAGGAAAAGTATAAAAAAGGACCCATTTATATGGAATAAAGTTATATTGAATTGGAAATGTATAAGTAGGCACAAAATGGTTTATTTCAGACCTTTTCTTTTTCTTTCTTTTCCTTTTCTTCATTTTTTTTCATTTCCTTTCATTTCGTTTTGTGAGATGGAGTCTTACTCTCTTGCCAGGCTGGTGTGTGCAGTGGCACAATCTCAGCTCTCTGCAGCCTCTGCCTCCCAGGTTTAAGCTATTCTCCTGCCTCAGCCTCCCGAGTATCTGGAACTACAGGTGCCCGCCACCACACCCAGCTGATTTTTGTATTTTTAGTAGAGACAGGGTTTCTGCATATTGGTCAGACTGGTCTTGAACTCCTGACCTCAGGTGATCCACTCACCTCAGCCTCCCAAAGTGCTGAGATAACAGGTGTGAGCTACCACACCTGACCTATTTTGAACCTTTTCTAAAGGTATAAACTGTCCACCAGACATAATTCACTTGCATATCTATAGACAATTATTTTTGCATTGCTTCCAGTTACCTACAGTTTGCAAAGTTGTAAAATAGATCCCATAGAATGAGAATCGGATATCTTGCAGGGTGTACTCTTGACTGGGGTTTGGGAAACTGAACACCAGCTGTCTATTTTTGTAAATAAAGTCTTATTGAAACACAGTGAGCACGTTCATTTATATATTATCTATGACAACTTTCTGACTATAATGGCAAAGTTGAGTAGCTGTGACAGAGACCATATGGCTCATGACCTGTATTTTTCTACATTTATTTACTTCTTTATGTGTATCTTTCCCCATTGTAATATAAGACAGAAATGCAGGGACATTATTTTGTTTTCCCTATTAAATCCTCAGCACCTAAAGCAATGCCTATGACAGTATAGGCCCTCGCTTAATAGGTGTTGAAAAATTAATGCGCACACATGTGAGAGTGACCTGATTATTACAGTTTGGAGTGTCTTCTATAAAGGCTATATACTTTGGCCATGGCTGGTTTGCTTCTTAACTGTACTCATGCCAGATTGAAAGTTTACATTTGCCCTTTTCTGTTATCACTATTAAAATATAGAAAGGGAGAACATGGCTCATGTGTGCCAGAGTCTAATTTTTATTCAGTAGGATTAGCATCAGTTCCTTGGCTCTGACAGTGCCTTCTAATCAGCCACATCTGAGAATGTTGGTGTGATGCATAGTTGTGTTTGGGAGTGCCAACACATTTCCAAAAGTAATGCCTTATCCAAAAGATTTAATAGTGATTCTGTTAAGAAGATAGATTAAACTTTTTTCCTATAAAAATCCAAAAGGAGAATATGAAATCAAGGGCATTTAGCTTTTGTCTTAACTTTTTTGGAATTTGTGCAAAAGTTGGCTTTGCATCTAGAGTGCGATAGCCTTATTATATGTTTTAAAGAGTGAAAATAATGCCTTTTGTTTTTCTCCCTGTGCTTTTAAATGGAGTTGCTGGAAGTGCTATGCGTGCTACACCCTAAGATTTGGGTTTGAATCAGGGCCATGATTGGTCCAGTTGATGTATTTCAGTTCAAAGCCAACCATGTGGGCTTATTTATGTTTACTAAATTGATATTCTGGAGAAGTCCCGAGTAAGAGACCTCTTTGCCCCATTAGTGTATGTTGAAATGGCTCTGAATCTGTTCGTGTCCATGTAGAATCCTAAACATGATGGATCACGTTTTCATCTAAAGTGCACATTTAAGCAGAGCGCTGTTAGACATAGTGACAGATGTCATTTTGTTAGAAATTGCTCTTTTATAGTACCAGTAGCAACATATTCTCTCTGTTTGGGAGGTGGTGTCAGACAAAAAGAAAACTTCCCTAGGGAATTTTATCAACGTACAAACGTTGTACCAGACAGAATGTAAACGGGAAACTGAAATCTTGTCCACACTAAAGGATTTTTCAGTGTTCTTTAAAGGAAAGGGGAAAGCTTTGGAGCATAGACCATCAGAGCTGGAAGGGATCTCCGAGATCATCTAGTCCAGCCCTTAATTTATAGTTGAGGAAGCAAGTTATTGTTTAAGGTCAAATGGCAAGTTGGTGACAGAGCTGGATCTAAGAGGCATTTCTTCATTCCGCATTGCCTATTAGGAAGAACTTAGACTTTGGGATTGGTTGGACCCGAGTTTGAATACCAGCTTTGCCATTGATAAATTTTGTGATCTTGAATGAGTTACTTATTCTCTCCAAGCACTAGTTTCTCAAGCAACAAAAGAGGAATGATATTGTAAGGCATTTATGTACATTGGGTATACTTATTCATCATTTCTCATGTTCAGCAGATTTCTTGTAATGAACAGAATTCACAAGGCCCAGTGGCAAAGAGTATTTGGTTAAAATTAAGGCATTAAGCTGGGCATGGTGGTTCATGCCTGTAATCCTAGTACTTTGGGCGGCTGAGGCAGGAGGATCACTTGAGGGCAGAATTTCTAGGCCAGCCTGGGCAACATAGTGAGACCCACTTTCTGCAAAATGTTTAAAAAAATTAGCTGCACCTGTAGTCTTAGCTACTCAGGAGACTGAAAGAAGAAATAATAATAATTATGATGGCATTATACGAGCATGTACTCTTAAGTGGCTTTGAGAAGGGAATATCATGTTGAGCAAAATAAAGCTATACACGGAAAAGATTGTGACAAACGTGAATGTGAGCAAGGAAAGTGACTTAAGATGTGATTTGGAATTGCTTAGTCTCATAATCCTATAAAATATAGATTGAGAGAGGTATGTTGCTGCCATTAGTTTTGCCATTGACTATTGAAACAGAAAGCAATGATAACATCTCTTTGTCGTTAAATAAGAAATCTGACTTTTTAAAGTGACGTTTATTTCCCCAATTATATCACCAAGGTGCACTCTTTGCAGAAAATGTGGCAAATACAGCTGAGTAGAAGAAAACTCAAATAACCTTCCACCACCTAAAGACAAACATTAACACTTTGCAGTATTTTTTCAATATTTAATTGGAAACATTGTTAATATGGTTTCATGTCTTGCTTTTTTCCCACTAAATATTTCCCATTATTATAAACTCTTGAAAATTATTAAAAAGTAGATTTTCTATATGAATATAAAGTAATAGTTATTTTTGAAAATATGTAAATATCAGAAAAAGGTGAAAACAACTATGAATCTCACTAGTCAGAGGCATTCTTGCCAAATTTATTTATTTATTTATTTGTTTATTTTATTATTTTTATTTGTTTATTTATTTATTCTTGCCAAATAAATGTCTGTTACATTTTCTTTGCATTTGGGGATATTTTAGTGGCTATAGATTAGATTTAAAGTGAAATCCTATCAGAAGCTCATTTAGCTTACATTCAGTTTCAATAAAAGCCCTTCAAGATGTTGGAGGCTGGAGGTGGGGAGGTGGGAGGGGGAGGGAGGGAGGTGTATGTGAGGGAGAGGTGGAGTGAGCAGGAGAGCATGTTTGCACTCTTAAGCAGTTTCAGTTACATGGCTGTCCATTCACTCGGTGGGCATATGTCTTGGACTAAACTTGAGATGGGAAAGCCTTTCTCAACCAAGAGAACGCATTCCTAATTCCCTAAAGCAGCCAGTTTATGTGATCAATTACGTTGTCTCATGCATTTAGGCTGGCTCCAGTAATGGGTCATGGTTGGGAGAACTGAGAAAACAGTCCCTGGGTTATTTTTGTGTTCTGTGGTTGAGATGAGGCACACTGTTTGAAAAAGTCTGCTCGAGTCTGTTGTTTCCCAGTACCTCTCATGGCAGCCCCACACTGAGTGTGATTCTGGTCATTTAAGATGTGGGCTTTTTGGTATGACATGGTCACCAGATGCAAGTCTTCCACCGTATCTGGTCCTGTTCTAACACCAGAGGGATGGGCCTTTCAAGTTTGGGTTTGCTTATATTCCGTTTAGTCTTATCTGTTTGACTTTAGAAGAACCTGATCTTTATATGAGATTAAACCAATGAGATTAAACTTCAGACATATTTAATGCAATGGATAGAGTAGAAGAAAAACAATTTTAAAAATATGGTCAGCAGAAGGGGTGAAATGGAGCTTAGCAGCAGCATCATTAACAAAAAGAGCTCTATGGGTTTCAGTGAACTGTAAGTCAAAGGAATAAAGGTCAAGTAGAATGTTGGCAGTGACTCCACATGTGAATGAGGGTGGAGAATATCAAGACGGCACAGTGAAGGAAGGGGCTATCTTGGGGCCCTTCATGTGCCAAGTGGACCGGTGTTCGTTCGTTCTTCTAGTCGTGGTGAGTTGGAGAAAGCTCAGAAAAGAGTTCAAGAATTGTGTTCCCAAGCACCATCTAGAGAAGGCATGATTTTAGGACCTAGGAAAACAAGAAGATCACGCCAGAAAGGTACCTTGTATGAGGTGCGGAAAATGATAGGACATTGGCCTGAAGAAGAAAGTTTTCATTGTTTGAGGATGTGGGAAGAGCTGTCAGACAATGGGAGGCAGTAAAGCTCTCGTCTCTTAGAGTTTCTGAAAGGAAGAAAAAGACACAAAACATGATTTACTTTAAATTGAGGTCAAATTTGATTTCAGATGTATATTTTTTATTTTTACTTTTTAAAATTTTAATCTTTTATAGATTCAGAGGGTACATGTATAGGTTTGTTGCATGGGTATATTGTGTGATGTTGAGGTTTAGGGTGCAACTGAACCAGTCACCCTGGAAGTGAGCATAATATCCAACAATTTTTCCTCCCTCCCTCCTTCCTTCCCCCCTCTCCAAAAGATGTGTGTTTTTAAGATGTCTTGATTCATAGTAGGATAAAAGAAACATATGCCTAATTGTATTGTCCAAGAAAGGTCTTACAATGATAAAGCCGAGCCTATAAGAAAGATCTGGAAAGATAAGACATGTTATGGAAGGGAAAAGACCTAATTTTATGGGGAAAAAGTGTAGAGTTCTGTTTTGTAATTTTTTCAATTATATATTCATTCATAACTATGAACTGGGAAACAAGACACAAATGTCAGGTGGTTAATACATATTCTTTTGTAATACAAACAAGTTGTTTGTGACTTTGCAAAGGGGAAATGTGGGCTTCCTATTTTAATCTAAACACTTTCAGGTAGTGACAGTATCTGTGGCCTTCTCAACAAAGGATATCCTCCCCATTTCCCATCACAAGTTATTGGATCACAAGAATAGCAGACGTACAGAAGCATTCATGTGTGACAATCAGGAAATAATTTTCTGAGCATCCTGTCACATTTTCAAAAGTTAATTTCAGTTTGGATTGGTTCTTGGTTAAAAATGTGTGTAACTTTCATGGAGATACTTCGTACACATATGACACATGTTATATTGTGTTAGTATATCAGATGATGTTTGTTTTTGCTTGAATAGTCTTACATGTGGCATGTCCATTTTCTTGAAGATAAATGACAACTTCCTATTCAGATGCTGGTTTGACCTCAGTGTTGACCAGAGGCCTTGTCTCCTGGGTCCGGCTTTTCCTCCATCTTGGTGCTTACCAAGTTGACTCGTTACCATGCTTCTTTTGGGTGAGCTGGAGTCGGAATTAAATCTAGTATTTTAGTGTCCTGGTTGTGTGGTCACTTAGGTGGCAGTGTGTTTGGTTAACATGCTCATTATCTGTTTTTGTTTTTTGTTTTTTCTTAAAAAAGACGATAGCTTATGTAAGTAGGCCAGAAATAGAGACTACGTTCTTTTAAAATGCCCACCTTATACAGAAAATAAGTAGGTTCTAGGACTTACACTGTCTCTGCTTTGATTCGGTGTTCTCAAATCCCAGGAAGGTTTCTCTTCTGAGGCCCACTTGGTTGTTCTATTCCACCTGTTCATCCCTTCCTCCATCCCCAAAACCTTGAGCAATCACTGGCACTTTCACTATCTCTAGTTTTGCTTTTTTACAGAATGTCATGGAGCTGAAATCATACAGTATGTAGGCTTTTCAGATTAACCCTATGCTTTTGAGATTCCTCCATGTCTGTCTGTGGCATGATAGCCATTTTCCTTTATAGCCGAGTAACATTCTCTTGTCTGGATGCACTGCAGCTTGCCTGTCCATTCGCCTATTGAAAGGCCTCTTGGTTGCTTCCATTTTGGTCAGTTAGGAATAAAGCCGCTCTAAACATTCTCCTGCAGGTTTCCTTGTACACATGAGTTTTCATCTTGTTTGGGTAAATGTCAAGGAACCTGATTGCTGTATCATATGGTCACAATATGTTTAGTTTTTGAGAAATTGCCAGACACCCCTCCAAAGTGCCTGTACCTTTTCTTTCTGACAGCCGTGAGTGAGAATTCCTGTTGTTCCACACCCTCGTCAGCTTTTGGTGTTGTGCTTTTGCATTTTAGCCACTCTAATTGATGTGTAGTGGCACAGTATCTTATTGTTTCAATTTGCAAGTATCATTTATTTATGTTGGTCAGTCATGAAAATGACACACTATGATTTTTGTCTTTGTGGGCTTAACTAGATAGTTGTGTTAATTCGTTCTTAGTTTTGAGTTTTTGAAGGGCTGGGTCATTTATTATACAAACATTTATTACACAAACGGTGAGCATCTTTCCTGTGCCTGTACTAAGGGTAGAATATCAGAGACTGCACTAGGATATCAAAGGCATTGGAAGATGTGGGCCTTGTTGCCTAGGAGCTGATAGTCTAGTAACGGAACAGATAGCACAGGTGATAAGGGACTTCGATATACAGGATCTTACAAGAGATTTAAAAAAAAGCCACTTTCCCATAAGTAATATTTGAATCAAATTTCAAAGGCCATTCAGGAATTAGGCAGTGATGGTGGAAAGAAGGGTGGTAGAATCAGGGTGATCGTTCTTTACAGGGGGTGCTGAAGTAAGACACACGAGCCCCAGTCTGTTCAGCCTGTTTGGGAAGAGTTTGGGTTTTTTAGTGGCTCTTATGGGATGAGAGATACTAATACTTCTCCATTCTTACTGGAGAAGTATCAGGACTTAAAGCCAAACCTTTTAGACCATGATACAATTTTTGCCTTTGCTTTTAGCTAGAGTGGCAGCCTTTGAAGGGTTTTATTCATGGGAGCGAAATCAGGTGTGTTCGATGATTCTGCCTGTATAATGGGGTTGGCTTTGGAAGCCAGGGATAGGACATACTGTAATTGATAAGAAAAAATAATGAGGGCCCCATCTAAGGCAGTAGGCATGGTGAGGGAGGAGTTGGGTGTGAGGCATCAAGGAGTATGCCCATGGGGTGTGGTGATTCATGGGGAGTGAAGGATGAGAGGGAGAGAGAACTGACTGAGTAGTGATACTGTTCACAGAGATAAGGTGGGGTAGATGCTGAATTCAGTTTTGGCCATGTTGAATTGTCTTCATTCTAACTCTCTGTATGTAAACTGCTTCCTGGGAGGGAGTTTTGATCTTCTGCTTTTCTAGTTTATCCCCATGAAAAGGATTAAAGGTTACGAGTTAGGTTCTTGAATTTTCTGGAGGAAAACACATCTCTATTGTCTGCACTTTGAATATGTGTTCTCAGTCAGCGACACTACTACTGACTTGAGTGCTCACTAATAGCCTCCATTTTGAATTAGGGGCTGGGTCTCTGCCCCTTTAGAGTGTTTGAAGTAATGGAGGTTTCAGTTTCATCATGTCAGGGATTTGTTAACCACTTGTTATCTGCATCTGTGCCTGTATTCATTTGGGGATGTTTATTTTTTCTTCTTTTTTTTTTTTAGAAAAACTGCTCTAACTAAGAAAAGTTAACCCTTGTAACAATAGATAGCTGAGAAAAGAAAAGTCCTTCGTGACCGTTATTAACAAGCCGGTGCACATGCTGTGCAGGCAGGTCACATACGACATACACAGCGCTGGCATGGGGCCCGCACAGCATCAAGGCCTCGTAATACTATTCCAAAAGGCGTTTTTGATCACTAGCAGTAGGATTCTGGTCATCACATAAGTCAAACTCACTCTTTTTAATAGTTGCATAGTGTTTTGTTATATAGAGATATCATACTTTATTTACATAGTTTTCTGTGTAACTATTTACCATCCACATTCTCCCGTTGTCTAAAGCAAAGTCTGCCGCTAGCATTTCTGTGATGACAGACACATCCTTTATCTGTTGTGTCCTATGTCGTAGCCATTAGTCACGTGAGGCTGTTGAGCACTTGAAATGTGAATATCTAAGGGACTGAATTTTTGATTTCATTTAATTAATTTTAACTTAAATACCCACAAGTGGCTTAGTGACTACCTTACTGGACAGCATAGCTCTAAACTTTTCCAGAGTCAGGTGAGATCATTAAGCCACTTCCTCAGACCACATTACTTTGGCCTTCATAAATTATAGTTTAATGATTTTTCCTTGCTGTTGAACTTCTGTAAGCCTCTCAAATAAATATTTTTTGTTGCTGGACTCCCTTAAGGATATATGATATGCTGCTTGAGTTTTGTTCCAATAGAGAATTTCTCCTTCCAGATCTATCAGTATACTTCCCTTTATCAAGTAAAGTGTGGCTTCCCACCTTCCTGTGCATCTCCTTTTGCCTTAGTTGTGTAGGAGCCCAAAGTTGGTTTCTTTTTGTTTTTTTTTTTTTTTTTTTGAGACGGGGTCTTATTCTAATGTCACCCAGGCTGGAGTGCAGTGGCCTGATCACAGCTCACTGCAGTCTTGAACTCCTGGTCTGAAGTATTGCCCCACCTCAGCCTCCTGAGTACCTGGGCCTACAGCAATATGCTACCACACCTGGATAATTTTTGTATTTTTTATAGAGATGGAGTCTTGCCATGTTGTCCAGGCTGGTCTTGAATTCCTGGGGCTCAAACGATCCTTCTACTTTGTCATCCCAAAGTGCTGGGATTACAGGCACGAACCACCACACCCCAAAGTTAAATTTTTGAGTGAATTATAGCGGTTGTTTTTTTTTTTAACCTCTCACCACCATCCCTATCAAACTTCATCATTCTCTTTTCCTTCTGAGTTTAAAGATTTCATTATGTTTTTTTAAATAAAGTTCTTCATTTTTTTTTTTTTTTATGATGCTTAGATTTTACATGAAGTCTTTGGGATCTATCCTAAGACTTCACTAAAAAATAATTAGCAGTGGCCAGGCACAGTGGCTTTGGGAGGCCAAGGCATGTGGTTCTTTTGAGCTCAGGAGTTTGAGACCAGCCTGGCCAATATGGCAAAACTCTGTCTCTACTAAAATGTAAAAAGTTAGCCTGGCATGGTGTCCTGCACTTGTGGTCCCAGCTACTCAAGAGGCTGAGACAGGCGGATCGCTTGAGCCCAGGCGGCAGGGGCTGCAGTGAACTGAGATTATGCCACTGCTCTCCAGTCTGGGCAATAGAGCAAAAACTCTGTCTCAACAACATCAACAACAAAAACCAACAGTGTATACATACTGATTCCCTCCCACAGCCATGCACACCCACATATCATAATCTTAGTGAGATCCTAAATATCATCACATGTGTGGGAATCCTGTTTATCACCTCAGGAAACTCTGCATATTTAAGACTCTACTTAAGTACTTTGTGGTTGACCGCATTTTATCCCACTGAGTTCACACTGAGTTCCTTTATGTCCTTTGCTATGCCAGTATCACACTTTCTTTCCTTCAGCTTTATTTGGGGAAGCATATGGAAAATTTTATTTTGTATGAATTTAAAATACGTTCTCCGGGATTTCCTAGTTCCATGCATGACTGCCCCCCCACAAAATAATCAATAACCGATAAATGGTGTTAAAATAGTTTTTCACCTTCCTAGAATAGCACTGTTAAGGTATAGAACCTTGAGAAAAAGTATACATATAATTTTTTTTTGAAGTTTTGCTCTTCCTTTGTTTCTGCCAAGCTTTCCCCCCTGGGTATTTTTAAATATATTGGTACCCTTAGTTTTTATATAGATTTCAGAATTAAGAATTAGAAAGCAATAAGAACATGCAGAAAAGTTATTAATAAACACTTGGCCTGCAAGGAAGTCAAGTGGAACCAGGAAACTACTCCTGTGCTAAGGATAACACACTAAACCATCTGTGTAACTCTTGGCAGGAGTGAAATGACAAAACAAGATCTTGGGGAATGCTCATCACCGGGTGCATGATCAAAAAGATAAATAACATTCTCATGTAAGCAAATTGGCACAGTGCCTTTAGCATCCTTGGGGTATGTGTGTGTGTGCATGTGTGCAAGTTTAGCATTTGGCATAGTTAGGAAATTGGGAGAGGAAAAGGCTGGAAGTAAAGGACTTTAACACTTAGAGTCATTGTTATTGCAAACTCTGGAAGTGAACTCTAGGAAACTCCACTGGAATTCAAGTGTAATGTGACGATAAACATCAAATGACTGTAGCGAAGGTGCAAGGCCAGGCTCTTCAGGAAAGAAGGAACAGGAGACTTTAAAATAAACCTCTGTTTTCTTATTCAGCTAACAGTGGACTTTGAAGAAGATTGGGGCCATGTTAAAATTTCCTTTTTCTTCCTTGAGAAGTGAAGAAAAATGTAAGCTGAGGATTTTTTCATGCTATTTAACATGTCATTTGTAGCGTTTCATGAAAAGCAGACAGACATGTAAAGCTTTTTATTCTACTTCAAAGTAGAATGATAAGTGAAATCCACTTTTGAATATTTAAAAGAGAATTTTAACAGATTGTTTTATGAATGAGTTTCACAATTTCGAATACAATTTTTGCACGTTTAAACTACAGTGGTTTGGCTAGGCACGGTGAGTGGCCGCAACTGTCCTCCCAGCGCTTTGGCAGGCCAAGGTGGGAGGGTCACTTGAGCCCAGGAGTTCAAGACCAGCCTGGGCAACATAGTGAGACCCCCATCTCTACAAAATAAAATAAATTAGCTGGGCATGGGTACGTATCTGTAGTCCAGCTACTCAGGAGGCTGAGGCAGGAGGATCACTTGAGCCCAGGTGGTCAAGGCTGCAGTGAGCTATGATCATGCCACTGTACTCCAGTCTGGGTGACAGAGCAAGACCCTGTCTCATAAATACATACGTACGTACTACAGTGGCTCATTTGAGAATAACTCTTTATCTCCTGTTCCTACTTTTTTTAGGAATATCTGCTTCAGCACGCTTGCATATTCTGAATCCTGCTTAAGTCCAAAGTTTATCAACCTCCAATAGATACGTGAATTTCGTTTTCAGTAAATTATTACTTTGGTTTCCCAAGCTTCCTTCACATTCCAACTCCTCAAGTAAATGTTAAAAATTTAAAAAGGAAAAGGAGTGGATTGATTTTGTATATATTTTTGTTTGGTGAAATAGCAGAGTGTAGGCATAGTCTTTTCAGTAAGTTTGCTAAAAAGTAACGTCCTGTCACCTCCCTTTGAAAAGAACTGAGGTGTGCCCCGTCCCCAAACCTATCGTCTTTCCAATTTATTGGTGTATTGGGGTAGTAGGTGGGAGTAAATGTTTCTTGGATTTTTCTGGCCTCCCTTCCTAAGCCAGGGGAGGTCCTGGGAGACAATCTCCAGACAAACCCTTATTGGACTCCCTTCCTGAAACCTAATTTTATACTCAAAATATAAAAAATAATGAAAAAATACAAAAATATAAAAATACATGAAAATAAAGTGCTGTAAACACATGACTTTGCAAATACTAATCATACAGAGCCAAATACTTAGTGTAGAAATAGTTTGAAGTATTCTTTTGGCACAGCATTGCCTGTGTGATTCTCACCAGAAACGTTTAACCAGATCTGATTATGAGCGGTGATCACCAGAGGAGGACTTTGAGGACCTCTGCAAATCAGGGCTCTTTCTAAGAGCTCTGTCCTGAGCCTTGAGAAAATGTTCACATCCTGAGTTAGTGAAGGTGAGGAGGACTCCTAGATTACAGGAAACTAAGGAGTCATAATAACCTAGTGCAGTGCAGGATCCTTTCATTCGATTTAAAAAAAAAAAAAACACCTTTAAAAAGACATAATACACATACCATGAAGTTTATCCTTTTAAAGTGTATAGTCCTAAGCCAGGCTCTGTGAAGCCTGCCCATAATCCCAGCTACTTGGGATGCTGAGGCGGAAAGATCGCTTGAGCCCAGGAGTTTCTGACCAGCCTGGGTAACATAGTGAGACCCCCATCTCAAATCAAAAAGAGTTGTACAGTGGTTGTCACTAATTCCATGACGTTCTGCAGTTCCACCCTCTAGGCCTTTGCAGTTGCCAGCTATTCTTGAGGATCACTCCCTCCTACCCCTTGCATCCTTGTCCATCTCTCTGGTTCATGAGGAATCAGAAACCCCATGCCAGTTATTCTTCCTTCTCCTCCCTCCCCCCAGCCCCTGCAACCACTGATCTTCTTCCTGTCTATAGATTTGCCTTTTCTGGACATTTCATGTAAATGGACTCCTACAGTGTATAGTCTGTTTTTTCTTTAGCCTGTTTTCCAGGCTTATCTGTGTTGTGCCATGTATCAGTACTTTTTTCCTTTTTATTGCTGAGTGATATTCCATGGTATGGACAAATCACATCTTGTTCACCCATTCAGCAGTTGATAAATGTCATGATCCAATTTTATCTAAGTTTGGTGTTTGAACTTAGTAAAATAGCTAGTCTCTTCAAGATAAGTTATCTGACCACTTCCCCCTCCCTGTATATGGACCCTGGTTTTCTTATTTCTTTGCATGTCTTATAATATTTCTGTTGGAAGCTGGATGCTTTAAATAATCTAATTTAGGAATTATGGAACTCGACCCCTCCCCCAGGTCCCCAGGGTTTGCTGTCGTTTGTTTGTTTAGTGACTCTCCTGGACTAATTCTACAAAATCTGATTTCTTTGTTACGTGTGATGACTAAAGTCTCCGCTTGGTTTGCTGAATTGTCAGCTGATGATTGAACAGAGATTTCCTTACATGTCCAGAACCAGTTGGTTGCCCAGCCTCTGCCAGAGTGATTCTCTGCTCACCCTTGCTCTCTCTATTCAAGCCACACTGGGCTGGTGTTTTTACTGATCTGCAAACATGCCAAGCAGTTCCAACCTCTAGGCCTTTGCAGTTGCCAGGTATTCTTGAGGGTCACTCCCTTCTGCTTGGGTGGGTGTCCATCCGCCTCCCCTTCCCCTCTGTTCTTCCTGGCCTTCTTTCCTTCAGATCCCCCGGAGCGCTAGTCTCTGTCTGTCATGCTGGACACTGCCTCTCCCTTGTTTGTTGTTTCCCCTTTCTGGAAGGTAAGCTCTTTGAAGGTGGGGATTCTTCTGTGCTTTGTTTACTGAGTATCTGGAGAGAAGGGGAAAGTGCCTGGCAGTGACTCTTTATTGAATAAGTGAATGGGGAGGGAGCTTAGGCAACCTGTTCCTGTTTAAGAATGAGGGCCAGACATGGTAGCTTACACCTGTAGTCCCAGCACTTTGGGAGGCCGAAGCCAGTGGATCGCTTGGGTTCAGGAGTTTAAGACCAGCCTGGGCAACATGATGAAATTCCATCTCTACAAGAGACAAAAATGAGCTGGGCATGGACTTCTTGAAACTGGAAGGTTGAGACTGCAGTGAGCTGAGATCACGCCACTGCACTCCAATCTGGGTGATAAAGTAAGACCCTGTTTCAAACAAACAAACAAAAACATTGAAGAACGATATGCTAAAATGCCAACTGAGGCCAGACATGGGGGCTCATGTCTGTAATCCCAACACTTTGAGAAACCGAGGTGGGTAAATCACTTGAGGTCAGGAGTTCAAGATCAGCCTTGCCAACATGGTAAAACCCCATCTCTACTAAAAATACAAAAATTAGCTGGGTGTAGTGGTGCACATCTGTAATCCCAGCTATTCAGGAGGCTGAGGCACAAGACTCCTGGAGGCAGAAGTTGCAGTGAGCTGAGACTGCACCACTGCACTCCAGCCTAGGTGACAGAGCATGACTGTCTCAAAAAAAAAAAAGCAAGGTGGTCTTGTCCACTGGTAGTTTTCATGTTGCCCCTTCAGCTAATGACTATTCTCAGATATCAGTATCTTGAAGTCTGTCTTCTGGGACCTTTCATATTCTCCAGAGAAGATTCCCCAGTTTTCTGAGCATTAGAGGTTTGGGCTGGTAGAGTGGACACACAGCAACATAGGCTGGACTTTGGCATTCCAGGGACTGGGAAAAGGAGCCGAGGTTCCCACAGTTTGATGCCTACACTGCTGTTAATTGGCCTGACTTCAGCCCCACAGCTTAAGTCACCTGTGCCTGGTGGTATACTCTATCCCCACCCCCCCAGCCCCCTAGGGCAGCTTTGGTTCCCCTCCTCCAGAGAATTATCTCCTGGTCTCTTTAGGAATGGAGAGGATTTGGGTGTTCATTGGCTCCATCATTCCCCCTTTATTCCGGCTTGTGCCTCATCCTGTCTTCCCCCACGCTTAGAGCCTGGAAGTTATTGCCCCAAGGATTCTGAGGGAGGAAAGGCTTGAGAGAGATGGGGGTACCATTATTAACCGAAAGCTCTCTCTATTTCTTAACATCTTTAATTTCATGTTTAAATGTTTGCTTGGGGCGTCCTATCTCCATTAGCCCTTGATTAAAGGGACTTTGTCATGTGTATTTGTACTCATAGTGTCACATAGATTGACTATTGCTTGATGGGCTATTAGTGAGAGAGTGTCTTAAGGAGTCTTACATATATTTTTACTTGGCCTTATTTTTCTTGTTATTTCATTTCAGTCCCTAAATTATCTTTCCAAGTATTAAATCAATTGAGTCATGGCAGATAATAGTTTTTCTTTTTTAAAAATAAATCTTTTAAAATGTTGAAATCAAATTGCTCCTTTGCTAATCTGATTTTTAAGAACAAAACACTACAAGTAGAGTACATTTAAATGACTCATAATTACTCACACAAATGCATGTAAACTTGGGTATACAATTAGGCTGCTCATTATGCTGCAAAAGCAATTACACACGCTTAAGGACATGGCCACTCCCTCTGGCTCACCCAGTTGTTTCTCGTGGGTTTACGATCGTTTATTAAGCCTCAGCTGTCAGAATTTGAAAATACATGCTGCTCCTAGCGAGACCTTTCAACCAATAATGGAAGAAAAGCTGGAAAAGAAAGTTTTCTTTTGAGTTTATATGCAGAGTTGGTTTTCTTAGTTGGCAAAATCCCCATTTTCCCACCAGAGATGCAGGCTATGGGATTAGAAAGATTATCATTAATCATAATAGTGGTCACTGATATTTACAGTATGTCTCTATTTAGTGTCTATTTACCATATGTAGCTATGTATAGTGTGTATATACATTGTAGAACAGCTCCATCATCTCTTAGCTGCAATTCTGAAATTTACCTTGAAAATTTGTTGGTGACTGTGGTGAACCGTGTCTGGACCTGATTCATTAGGACTTAAACCTTTGTGAAATAGCGAGTTTCTTTCTAGGTCTGGTTTATCCCAAATCACTGAATATGTGTAGGTTTTGCTGCAGACTTGTTAATATGGTTGATCAGGGGCCACCCGAATCAGGCCTCACTGAAGGTTTTTTGTTATAAACAGCATACGTATTACTTTTTTAAAATGCAAAAAGTTACTTGTTTCAAACCCTGGCCCCAGTTTCTGATAAAGAACCAGGGACTCACTGCAGTGAGCTATGGTTGTACCACTGCACACCAGCCTGGGCAACAGCGAGATCCTGTTTTCCAAAAGCAATCATGGCCTTAAAGTAAGGTTAACAGATTTCTAGTTAGACCAGGATTTAAATTCTAATGGGGAGCTGGGTGCAGTAACTCATGCCTGTAATCCCAGCACTTTAGGAGGCCGAGGCAGGCAGATCACCCGAGGTCAGGTCAATACCAGCCTAGCCAACATGGCAAAACCCCATCTCTTCTAAAAATACAAAAATTAACTGGGCATGATAGTGCATGCCTGTAGTCCCAGCTACTTGGGAGGCTGAGGCAGGAGAATTGCTTGAACCTGGGAGGCGGAGATTGCAGTGAGCCAAGATTGCGCCACTGCACTCCAGCCTGGGCAACAGAGTGAGACTCCATCTCAAAAAAAAAAAAAAGTTCTAATGGGGGATAAAACCCTCTACCTCTCGGCTGGGTTGCTGGTGCTATTATGATTTTTGTTGTTGTTATTGTTTGTATTATTGTTCTAGTTCCAGAATTGGTATTGATACCTATTTTTAGAGTGTCCTGAAAACAGTTGTATAATAAAATAACTAGATACTTGATATGGTTGCTAGGTGGTAAAACTGTTTTATATTCAAACTCCCTGCTGTTGCTAGTCACTAAATGTAGTTCTTACCTGTTGAATAGTGTCATTAAAACATAAAAAATGTTGAAATGGAATTTCTAGGATTGTAGTAGTATAAGATCACTAAAGGTAAAAATGACAATTCTCCTAACTAAACATCTTCTTTATAATTAATAATTAGTGAGATATTTTCATTTTATATAGCATTACATTCTAACTATTTAGTATGGCAGTTAAGCTTTACTGATTATGAAACCATAGCCTCTCAGTTTTTCAGGGCCTTGTTCAAGTGCCCCTTGCAAAGCTCTCCTCATCTGCCTCAGCAGATAAAGGACTTCTTAGAACCTTTTAAAAATTTCTGTTTTGGCATCAATCCGACTGTATTGTACTTGATTGTTTTCCACACTTTATTTTACTTATGTTTTAGCATAAGTAAAGTTAAGACTTTTAGCACTTAACTTTTACTAAATGCTCAGTTAACTTTTTGAATGAATGAATAAAGTTGAAGAAATGAAGAATCATTTAGTCCTTCCTTATATCAATACTTAGGTATGGCTGTATTTGAAGCAACTCTGTTCCTTTTGGTTTTCATTCTACTACCTATTTTTATAGGGCATACTACACCTAGAACATAATGAACATAGAATTCAATAAATACGTGATGCATAAAAATTGAATTAAAATCTATCTTGTTACATTTTATGGTTCCAGTTTTATTCCTGAAATTAAAATAATATACTCATGTCATTTTTCCATGTGATACTTTTTTTTTTTTTTCTTTTTGAGACAGGGTCCTACTCTGTTGCCCAGGCTGGAGTGCAGAGGCATGATCATGGCTCACTACAGCTTGACCTGCTGAGCTCAAGTGATCCTCCCACCTCAGCCTTAGGAATAGCTGGAACCACAGGCACATGCCACTATTCCTGGTTAATTTTTTTTATTTTGTGTTTTTTGTGTAGACACAAGGCCTCACTACAGTGCCCAGCCTTGTAAAAAAAAATATTTCTAGGCTGGCCACTGTGACTTAGGCTTGTAATCGCAGACTTTGGGATGCCAAAGTGGACAGATCACCTGAGGTCAGGAGTTCGAGACCAGCCTGGCCAAATGGCAAAACCCCATCTCTACTAAAAATACAAAAAAATTAGCCAGGTATGGTGGTGCGTGCCTGTTATCCCAGCTACTTAGGAGGCTGAGGCATGAGAATCGCTTGAACCTGGGAGGCAAAGATTGCAGTGAGCTGAGATCACACCACTGCACTCCACCCTGGGATACAGATGGAGATGCTGTCTCAAAAAAAAAACCAAAAAGAATATTTCTAAAAATATGATAATTACAAATGTATTGGCTGTTCTGTGTTATCAATTATTTTCTAATTTTTTATATTACTAGTATGTTAGATAATGAAATGCTTTATTATACTCAGTAGCAATATAAGTAAGCGGAAAAAAGTGATGGCATTTATATGGGGTTAGTAGACTTTGGTTCTTTGTCTATAATATTAATAGGACTTTTTTGTTGTTTTAATCACCCTTGGTCTTTTAAAGCCATTTATCTGGTAATCCTCAGTCTTTTTTTCTGTCTCAGCACAGCTTGGGGGTGTAGCACAGTGATTTTTCTAAAGTAAAGTAAGGGAAGGAGTATCCTCTTTCAACTCCCTAAAGGGAGTTTATTTATTTATGTATTTTATTTTTCTTATTGTTTCTAGAGACAGGGTCTGACTGTTGCCCAGGCTGGAGAACAGTGGTACCATCATAGCTCACTGCAGCCTTCCCATCCTGAGCTTAAGGAACCCTTGTATCCCATGCTCCTGGGATAATAACTAGGACTACAGGTACATGGCACCATGCCCAGCTAATTTTAACAATATGGCTTTTTTTTTTTTTCTTTTGAGAGAGAGTCTAATTCTGTCACCCAGGCTGGAGTGTAGTGGTGCAGTCTTGGCTTACCGCAACCTCCACCTCCTGGGTTCAAGCAATTCTCACACCTCAGCCTCCTGAGTAGCTGGGGGTACAGGCATACGCCACCACGCCCAGCTAATTTTTGTATTTTTAGTAGAGATGGGGTTTCACCATGTTGGCCAGGATGGTCTCGAACTCCTGACCTCAAGCAATCTGCCCGCCTCAGCCTCTCAAAGTGCTGGGATTACAGGTGTGAGCCACTGCGGGTGGCCAGCAATATGTATTTTTGTAGAGACAGGATCTCACTGTGTTGCCCAGGCTGTCTTGAACTCCTGGGCTCAGGCAATCTTCTCGCTTTGGCCTTCCCAAGTGCTGAGATTAGGCATGAGCCATTGCACCTGGCCTCTAAGATTCTTAGTATTTACCCTTTTTCCTCCCCACTTGTAGTCCATTACAGGAATATATGAGAATTTTGAGTTTTGTGATTAACATCTTAAAGGCAGATTGCAATCATAGAAGCAGTGATAATCTTGGGCATATGGCATGTGTTTTCATGTCCTTCAAAATGGATTCTTCTGCTCAAATGGATGGGCACAAGCAGATACTTGGGTGCATTTGCGTTGCGGCCTTCTTGTAGCATGCTGGTACATAAAGATTCTTTCATATTTTGGAGAATCAACTGTTTCCATTTATATTGGTTGATATGATTACCATTAAAGTTGCTAAGGGATCCACCTTACCCTTTTCTAGCAATCTGATGACCAGTTTTGAATTTTCTACTTCTATTAATACTGACCTGTGAGTTTGAGAAATACTTGCTGGGCACCGTGCCACTGCCTACAATTCTAGCTATTCTGGAGGCTGAGGCAGGAGGATCTCTTGAACTCATGGTTTCAAGACCAGCCTAGGCAACACAGCCAGAACCTATCTCTAAAAAAGTAAAAAGAAAATCTTATAAATTGACGAGCATGGGCAACATGGTGTGACTGAAGCCTAGAATACAGCAGGGTAACAGCAAGACAGAAAACCTGGAGCGTGCACCCTCCCAAGCCAACCAGGAAGAAGTCAAACCCAAGACAGAAAACCTGGAGCCTGCCTCCTCCCAAGCCAACCAGGAAGAAGTCAAACCCAAGACAGAAAACCTGGAGTGTGCCTCCTCCCAAGCCAACCAGGAAGAAGTCAAACCCGAGACAGAAAACCTGGAGCCTGCCTCCTCCCAAGCCAACCAGGAAGAAGTCAAACCCAAGACAGAAAACCTGGAGCGTGCACCCTCCCAAGCCAACCAGGAAGAAGTCAAACCCGAATAGACCAATGACAAGGGCAGAAGTCGAGACCGCAATGAAGAGCCTACCACACAAAAAAGGCCCAGTTCCAGACGGGTTCACAGCCAAATTCTACCAGACATACAAAGAGGAGCTGGTACCATTCCTTCTGAAACTATTCCAAATAATCCAAAAAGAGGGAATCCTTCCCAAATCATTTTATGAGACCAACATCATCCTGATACCAAAACCCGGCAGAGACTCAACAAGAAAAGAAAACTTCAGGCCAATATCCATGATGAACATAGAGGCAAAAATCTTCAATAAAATCTTGGCAAGCCGATTGCAACAGCGCATCAAAAAGCTCATCCATCATGATCAAGTAGGATTCATCCCGGGGATGCAAGGCTGGTTCAACATACGCAAGTCTATAAACGTAATTCACCACATAAACAGAACCAAAGACAAAAAACACATGACTATCTCAACTGATGCAGAGGAGGCATTTGACAAAATTCAGCAGCCCTTTATGCTAAAAACACTCGATAAACTAGGTATTGATGGAATGTATCTCAAAATAATAAAAGCTATTTACAACAAACAGTCAATATCATACTGAATGGGCAAAAACTGGAAGCATTCCCTTTGAAATCTGACACTAGACAAGGATGCCCTCTCTCACCACTCCTATTCAATATAGTACTGAAAGTTCTAGCCAGAGAAATCAGGCAAGAAAAAGAAATAAAGGGTATTCAGATAGGAAAGGAGAAAGTCAAATTGTCTCTATTTGCAGACAACATGATTGTATATCTAGAGGACCCCATCATCTCAGCCCAAAATCTCCTGAAACTGATAAGCAACTTCAGCAAAGTCTCAGGCTACAAAGTCAATGTGCAAAAATCACAAGCATTCCTATACACCAATAACAGACTTAAAGAAAGCCAAATCAAGAATGAACTGCCATTCACAATTGTCACAAAGAGAATAAAATACCTAGGAATACAACTAACAAGGAACGTAAAGAACCTCTTCTAGGAGAACTACAAGCCACTGCTCAGCGAAATAAGAGAGGACACAAACAGATGGAGAAATATTCCATGTTCATGGTTAGGAAGTATCAATATGGTGAAAATGGCCATACTGCCCAAAGCAATTTATAGATTGAGCGCTATCCCCATCAAGCTACCAATGACCTTCTTCACAGAACTGGAAAAAAACACCTTGAACTTCATGTGGAACCAAAAGAGAGCCCACATAGCCAAGTCAATTCTAAGAAAAAAGAACACAGCGGGAGGAATCACACTACCAGACTTCAAACTATACTGCAAGGCTACAGTAATCAAAACAGCATGGTACTGGTACCAAAACAGAGATATAGACCAATGGAATAGAACAGAGGCCTCAGAGGCAACACAATATATCTACAACCATCCGATCTTTGACAAACCTGACAAAAATAAGCAATGGGGAAAGGATTCCCTGTTTAATATATGGTGTTGGGAAAACTGGCTAGCCATGTGCAGAAAGCAGAAACTGGACCCCTTCCTGACACCTTACCCTAAAGTTAACTCCAGATGGATTAAAGACTTAAACATAAGACCTGACACCATAAAAACCCTAGAAGAAAATCTAGGCAAAACCATTCAGGACATAGGAGTAGGCAAGGACTTAATGACCAGACACCAAAAGCATTGGCAACAAAAGCCAAAATAGACAAATGGGACCTAATCAAACTCCACAGCTTCTGCACGGCAAAAGAAGCAGTCGTTAGAGTGAATCGGCAACCAACAGAATGGGAAAAAAATTTTTGCAGTCTACCCATCTGACAAAGGGCTGATATCCAGAATTTACAAAGAACTAAAACAGATTTACAAGAAAAAAAAAGCCCATTCAAAAGTGGGCAAAGGATATGAACAGACACTTTAAAAAAGAAGACATACATGAGGCCAAAAAACATGAAAAAATGCTTTGGTCGTTGGAGAAATGCAAGTCAAAACTACACTGAGATACCATCTCATGCCAGTTAGAATGGCAGTCATTAAAAATCTGGAGACAGATGCTGGAGAGGATGTGAAGAAATAGGAATGCTTTTACACTGTTGGTGGGAGTGTAAATTAGTTCAACCATTGTGGAAGACAGTGTGGCAATTCCTCAAGGACCTAGACATAGAAATTCCATTTGACCTAGCAATCCCATTACTGGGTATATATCCAAAGGATTATAAATCATTCTACTATAAGGACACATGCACACGAATGTTCATTGCAGCCCTGTTTACAATAGCAAAGACCTGGAACCAACCCAAATGCCCATCAACGATAGACTGGACAGGGAAAATGTGGCACATATACACCATGGAATATTATGCAGCCATCAAAAACGATGAGTTCATGTCCTTCGTAGCGACATGGATAAACCTGGAAACCATCATTCTCAGCAAACTGACACAAGAACAGAAAATGAAATACCGCATGTTCTCACTCATAGGTGGGTGTTGAACAATGAGAACACATGGACACAGGGAGGAGAGCATCACACACTGGGGTCTGTTGCGGGGGAAATAGGAGAGGGACAGCGGAGGGTGGCGAGTTGGGGAGAGATAGCATGGGGAGAAATGCCAGATATAGGTGAAGGGGAGGAAGGCAGCAAATCACACTGCCATGTGTGTACCTATGCAACAGTCTTGCATGTTCTTCACATGTACCCCAAAACCTAAAATGCAGTAAAAAAGAAAACCTGGAAAGTTTGAGGTAGCAGTGATAGTCCATATATGGCCAAAAACGATGTTTTCCTCAAGTTGTAAAATGTGGAATTTAGAAAATAAATTAATACATTTTAAAGGATTAGTTGAGGTTTAACATATTCTGTGGCTACGAAGGCAGCAAGGACATTTTACACATTGACACTGTGGTCATTTTAGGTACATCAGAGAGTGTGGCGTGCCTGTGGTTGAGCCCTCCTTATTGGCTAAGCCAGCTACTGCTTTTGCAACTTAATAGTAGGCATTTGAGGAGAGGTCTAATGTGGATCAAACCTGCAGTTTATACAAATGTAAATCGATAATTTCAACTTTGTGGTGGTGGTTTTGATGTTTTTTCTCTGAAAAGGAACTTGGGAAATGTGATTAATAAGGTCAGCTACTAGATTTAATTTTGTTTTTGTTGGAAATATTTTTTCCTAGAAAATGTAATGGCCATGAATCTAATTGCAGAGATTATTTACCATAACTAGACCTGTCCTCTCATAGCCAGTTTAAACCACTTCCATTAAAATCTAGATAATCAGAAAGAATATTATGGAACATTACAAAAGAGAATTTACTTTCACATTTCATGTGAAAGGAAATTTAGATCTAGACTGTTTTAGCATTTCTGCCCTCACCTCCGAAAGTCAGTGCACACAGTATCATCTTTTTTTGTCTTCGACGCCCATGTTTATGATTGATTTAAAGGTGGAACTATTTCATTTTGAGGTCCTCTGGGTAACCAGTGTACCTTTGCATAGGAGTCAAGATAGATCTTGCGCCAGGAGTGTTCATATATTCAGTAGGTTTATGGTGAGGTATTTGAGTGTTCTTATCTTGAATAAGGAATATTAGACCAATTTAGAAATACGCTTTTGCCAGAGAGAACCCTTTAAGTTTTAGTACTTTGTGTGTATGAAATTCACAATGTGTTTTATACATGACTAGATTTATTTGTCACATAGTTATTGAGCACCTACTCTTTGGCAGGCACTGTTCTAGGTACTAAAAATTCAGCAGTTTACAAAACAGATGTCTCTCATCTTCATCTCCTCAGAGGACAGTATCTTGGATATTCTAAAGAAGAGATAATAGCATACTTTGATCTCGTCTGAAAGAAGAAAACTTACTGTCTTAGGGAGTACACCATTATCTGATAGAGCTTTGCATTTTCCGATTTATGACTCACTGGAAGCAGATACCTACCCCTGTAGTTACAAGGTCCTCAACTCTCTCAACATCAGAAGATGCCCTGTGATTTCCTAGCTTGCTCATGTGCGCATTCCAACATGAAGTCCTTTCAAATAGACTTATTCGGTGTCCGCAGCATCTCTGTTGTTTCCAGCATCCTCCCCCTGGACTCAGTGCATTCTGAGCTCGTTGCACATGGTGTGTGTGTGCGCATGCGTGTGCACATGCAAGAACACATATGCGCTCCAGCTGGATTTTAAACTTCTTCAGGGAGATCGTGGTCAGTCTTCAGCTTAGCACAGTGCTTTGTATGTGGTAGCATTTAGTTGTTGGCTTCAAGCTACTGTCCTAAAATTGCTTAAAACCATAGGAGTTCTTTTAAAAAGTGTTGGATATGAATTTTTAAACAACGCCTTGCATTTCTTGAGTCTGTCTTTAATGGCTGGAGTCAAACCACTTAGCATATAAAAACCTTTGCTTCTATTTTTTAAAATTGTAGATTGTGCTAATATGAAATTTCTCTGTAAGACTCTCTCATGCTGTATTGGGGTGAAGAGAGTCGCCCTTTCTAATCAGGCAAAATAATATAACTAAATTAATATAGCCATATCTAACATCTACTTTTCATTTGAAGACGTTGTTAACAGGGGCTGTTTTTCTTTGTTGTAATTCTCTTCCTTCTACAAATGGTTGAAGCTAGATTTAATAATTTTCATTATGATTTCTGGGTTTTTTTCCGGTATGCCTGATTGCTACTGAAAAAAACAGGTTAAGTCACCACTGGAAGTTCCATTTTGTCCGAGCCCAGTGTTCTCTTGTCAGAATACCTCCAGCTTAAGGGAGGATTTCATTAACATATTTTCTCTGTTGACTGAGCAGGTTTCCTTTGGCATACATTGACCTCAGCTGGTGTGGCATTTTGTTGGGAAAGATTTATATCAATAGCAAAAATGTACAGAGCGATCATATTATTTCATGAAAGTAGTTGGATTATATTTTTTTCAACGTTGGATTATAACCTTAATGATTCATATCTTATTAGTTGGTTATAATTCTCTTCAGCCGTTTGTTTCTCAGCCTTTCAGGTGATAACTTGTGGAGCCTGGTCACCCATTTAGTTTTGAGGAATTCTTTATACAGAAATCTTTAAAAAGTCACTATTTTTTTAATGGCAAATAAAGATTATATGTATTTGTTGTGTACAACATGGTGTTTTGAAACATGTATATGTGATGGAATGGCTAAATTGAGCTAATTAACATTTGCATTACATTTTTTGTAATGAGAACATTTAAAATCTATTCTCTTAGCAATTTTCAAGAATACAATATATTGCCATTAACTGTAGCCTAGAATTTTAGTTGTTAATGAGTTAAATGAATTAAATGAAGTGGACCATACAGAATGGAATGTAATTGTCAAGTAATTAGTTGAAAAATCTTAAAAGAAAGTAATTTTGGGTGGAGTGTGGTAACTTGAGCCCAGGAATTCAAGACCAGCCTGGGTAACATGGCAAAATCCTATCTCTACAAATAATAATAATAATAAATACTGTTTTTTTTAAAAAAGGTATTTTTTCTTTTGGACTTTTGTTTGGCAAACTTAAAAAATCTTTCATACCAAATAATGCTTTTATAGAATTCTGGTAGTATTTTGAAGGAAGGATGGTTGGATGTTATGTACCTGAATTATTTATCTGTATTTTGATGGTTCTTCTAGTATAAGAATATTCATTCATACTTTTGTGCCCTAGACTGAGATTGTTTTCTCTTAAAAGCCTAAGCATTTACTACTTTGTTTATTCTCTTCCGGTGTATACTTGTCATTATACGTATCGTATATATTTGTCAATACTTCTGATAGAAAAATGGATTTCGAAATCATATTTAAAGAACTTGGTTATAAATAACTGAGACTTGGATGGCGTGGTGAACTGTGCCTCTGCTGACCTGCTCATAAACACCAACAGGTTTTGGGTCCTGCTCCTCGGTGGTGTTCCTTCTTAGACAACTTGACCGAAGAATTAGAAGAGAATCCAGAAAGCACAGTCTATGATGATTACAAATTTGTCACCAAGAAAGACCTTGAAAATTTAGGTAAAAAAATTATTATAAAATTATTATGAAATCTTTTTATTTCTACTTTTTTTTTAGCTTTCAACATTAGAATTGGCTGAGCCATGTTTACCTCATCTCCCAAATCTTCCCTTTCTGCCAAATCAGATATTAAACATATTATAAATTGTCAAATTTGTAACCTTTCTCCTTAGAGAAAAGTTCAGGTCATTTAACCTACTGAAGCTTTTTTGTACTTTAAATGAGAATTTATTTTAGCAAATAATTTCTTTTAACACACTAGCTATATAAAGGAAACAGATTGTCACGAAAGCAGTGATTTTTTTTCCCCCAGTCCTATCTGAAGCATAAGGTTTTAAAAATATCTCAGAGATGGCAAGTAAATGATTTCTGCCTTTCTTTTAGATATTGATTATAAAAGACCCAATCCAAAATGTAGAAGTGATATCAACGTTGACGTCAGGTGCAGTGACTCACACATGTAATCCCAGCACTTCGGGAGGCCAAAGGCAGGCAGATCACCTGAGGTCAGGAGTTTGAGACCAGCCTGGCCAACATGATGAAACGCTGTGTCTACTAAAAATACAAAATTAGCCAGGCGTGGTGGCATGTGCCTGTAATCCCAACTACTCGGGAGGCTGAGGCAGGAGAATCACTTGAACCTGGGAGGCGGAGTTGCAGTGAGCGGAGATTGCGCCACTGCACTCCAGCCTGTGCCGAAAGAGCGAAAGGCTGTCTAAAAAAAAAAAAGTGACATTGAAACTTCCCATGTAGAAGAACCTGAATAGTCAGTTTATGTTTAAAGGTCACAAGCCAAGAAGTGTCTTAAAAGAAGAGCAAATACTTATGATATAGGGCTATATCATTTTTTTTTTTTTTTTTGAGACAGTCTTGTTCTGTCACCCAGACTGGAGTACAGTGGCCCGATCTTGTCTTACAGCAACCTCCACCTCCCAGGCTCAAGTGATTCTCCTGCCTCAGCTTCCCAAGTAGCTAAGATTACAGATATGTGCTGCCATGCAGCCTGGTGAGATGGGGTTTCACCATGTTGGCCAGGCTGGTCTTGAACTCCCAGCCTCTGGTGATCCACTTACCTTGGCCTTTCAAAGTGCTGGGATTACAGGTATGAGCCACTGCACCCAGCATGTGCCAGCAGTATTCTAAATGTTCTACATGTAACTCATCTAATCTTCACATCCATATGGATTGGATACTATTATGATTTCATTAGATAAGGAAACTGAGGCAGAAAAAAGATAAATGTACATGGCCCATGGTTTCAGTGATAGTAAACTTGAGAGTTGGGCTTTAAACCCGGAGTCCATGCTCTTCCCCCAGCCATCCCAGCCCCTGCGGGACACATTGGGCCTGCTTTCCTAGCACTCCTCTAAATTAGAGTAAATGGTGCTCATCTTGTTCTGCTGGCAGAGGGCTGCATCAGAAGTTACTGAGAGTGGGAAGATTTAGACGATACAAGTCGAGGCAACTTAGTTGTCTTTGGAACAAATAGATGTGGAACTGTTGCCATTAGATTAATTAAATTTCCTGTTTAACCCATCTCTCATAGCACAGTTAATTCAGGCAAAATTGCTTTCTATCAATTACTATCAAAAAAGAGTTGAATTTAGCCTTTTAAAAAATGACTTACAAATGAAATAGGTTCTTACTGAAGTACCTTCTTAAGTATCTCCAACATAATTTTCATAATATGCTGTGTCACACTCACCTACGTTCTTAAATGGAAGGAAAAAAAGTCAATTGTTCTTTGGATTTTTTTTTGTAAACTACTATGTTTAGTACATTGTGGGTTCTTTTTCAATCTCTATACTGGGTTTATTTTGAGTGAAGAAAGCAGTTATTTAAGTTTAGGTATATGTTGTTAAAATGGAATTACCCTGCTCATTTTTAAAACTATAGAAATAGATATAATATTCAACATAACGACAGTCATACTAGAAAGCATTTTATGTGTATTACTAATATCTTTTGATATCAAATGAGCCTTTATCATTTCTCCATAATATATAAAATCTTCTAAATAGAATATCTTAAGAGTGGAAGTAATGAACTTCCCTTACTTTCTAAGATTATTCTTAGTGCAGCATTAGCATATTGAATATTTGCAAGTTCTGACTCTTCCCGGATATACCCAATAGCAGATCTTATAGCTTGGTATTTCCCACAGTGCGTTCTTTAGAGTATTACTTCTGTAAAAAGGACTGGGTGGATAGCAAGTGGCTGGTATCATGGGCACTTCATGTAGACTGACATGGGTTTACATCCCACCTCTCTCACTTAATATCTGCACAACTTGGCCAATTCACTTAGCCTCTTTAAGCCTTGGTTTCCTCATCTGTAAAATTAGAATTATATTGGTCCCTACCCATAGGGTTGCTTGGAGAATGAATCAGGAAATGCTTGGAAAATATTCAGCACAGTTATTTTAGGAGATTTGTGGCAAATAAATGTGGGAACTGCTAGGTTAAGCACAGTTAAATCCATATCTTTACCTCACACACTTCTTACATTGTAAATCTCCGAACAGGGGAGGAAAGTATGAATCTTTTCCCAAACCTACCTGACCACGGAGCCCTTTTTTCTCAGATCTCTTGGGACTAGGGATCCATGGAGTTACCTGTAGGAAATGCTGCTGCATCCAATTCTCGGGTTAGGATTGTTTCACTGTGAAAAGCACTCCACTCGGTTTTTATTTATGACCTGACTTGGAGTAATTCTGTGACATTAATAAAGGGAACAAACAATTACTTTTGCAATCACTGGTATGTGTGTTTTACAATGTAGTGGTTAATCAGACCCTCATCCTGAGGAAGGATTAGAGAATATACACGTGGAGGAAGGACTTTTTTAAGACTCCACTGTGAAAGTTCAAACCCCATATTTTTATTAACCTAATGAATTCTTTGACAGTATTTTCCTAACCAAGTTTTAGAATTCTTTTATGAGAGTATCCCAAATTTAGTTTTGCTTTTTATATTGTTCTATAAGGTATACTATTTTATACTACTATATGATTTTGCCGAGCACTTGATTTTCAGGTCTAGATGGATGTGTATTACTAAAATTTGGAAATTACAGTAATGTTTTCCTTAGAAAGACAGTCACTTATACCAGGGGTCTCCAACCCCTGGGCCATGGACCCGTACCAGTCTATGGCCTGCTACTAACCCGGCCACATAGGAGGTGAGTGTCAAGTGAGCATGGCTGCCTGAGCTCCACCTCCTTCCAGCAGTGGCAATAGATTCTCATAGGAGTGGGAACCCTCTTGTGTACTGCACGTGCAAGGGATCTAGGTCGCATGCCCCTTAATGAGAATCTAATGCTTGATGATCTGAGGTGGAACAGTTTCGTCCTGAAACTATCCCTTCCCCAATCCATGGAAAAATTGTCTTCCACAAAACCAGTCCCTGGAGCCAAAAGGGTTGGGGACCACTGACATATACCACAAGTGTCCCACGTGTTAGTACATCACATGTGGCCTTATTTTGAAGATAGTCTCAACCTTTCTCTGTGTCAGTATTTGCAAGTAATAAATAATTTCTATAACGTAGGCAGAGCATTCTTATGTGACCATCAGCACCATAAATTCTAAGTGTAACCTATTAAAACTGGGAAACTCTGAAAGGTATTGTTTGAGGCAGGGTTCTCAAATCCTGACCGGCAGCGGACTTTTCATTGGTCTTTGATGAAGAGTGCATGTGTGATGTGAGTATTGATTTGCACGTATGTATGTTTCTATGTGGTGCTAGGAATTTGTCAGCTGTTTTCTTGGAAGACGGTTCTTTATTGTTTTTGTGAGTGTCCTTTGTTTTTGCAGATGGTGGGAGATAACAATGTTTCTCTTCTCGCCCTTCGCATTTCAATTTGGCAACTTACTCTTGATCCCCAGTATTATTTTCTAAATTGAACTAGTTTGTGGAAATAAAAAATCTGAGGACCACTCGGGGTATAAGGGAACCCTCTCTGTCATAGTGCATAAGGACTTTCTCATCATTTCTGTGTGCAGTATTATTTCATTTAAAATAAATAAGGACGTTATTGCTGAAGTAGATTAAATGTTCTCTGTAGATATCAGAGATTAGTAATTCTAATCCTTAAAGTGTTACTTTGAAGTGAAATCTTACTGTAATCAAACCGTTGTACAAGAAAAGCAGTTAATGTTAATGAGTATTGCTTAAGGACATGCTCTCCTCTGTTTAACCTTTCCCAGGGCTCACACACCTCGTTGGCTCGCCTTTCCTCCGGGCATATATGCATGGGTTTTTCATGGATATAAGACTCTATCACAAGGTAAATGCAAAACTACAGCTACTGTGTTTCAGGAAACTAAGAGCAGTCTATAGTCATTTCCTCACTACTTACCCTTCATAAAACATAAATAGGATTTGTAGGGACCTGCCTGTTCTTTGGCATAACCGTCGCGGTGTATATGAAAACGATATTACTAAATGCCATTCTTTTATTTTCCAAAACTTTTTTCATTTTGAAAAGGTGAAACTGATGGTAAATCCATTTGCTTATGAAGAATATAGGAAAGATAAAATACGACAGAAAATAGAAGAAACACGTGCACAGAGAGTCCAGTTGAAGGTAAATATTAGAGTTACTATTGAGTTTATCAGAGAAGAGTACTTACTTTTCATTTTGTGTATTATTTCAAAGAGATCTGCCTGTCTTTTCTTGGTTTTCCATCTTTAATTTGCATCTTTTACTAATATTTTTGGTATAGTTTGTCATCTGTGTGTCATGTTTGTCATGAGGGTGCAAAACTCTTTACAATTTTAGCATTATGATCTCTGTAGTAATTGTACGGTGGGAAATAATGCTAGGATGATTGATATTGTCACCTCCACTAAAAATCTGATAGCATTTTTAAATGGGTTTTCCATTTTTGGAATATGGGGGCTTTGCTAATCCCCTTTCTTACTGACCTTTGGCTTACCAACCAGAGCCCACTGCAGCCTCAACCTCCTGAGCTCAAGTGATCCTCCTACGTCAGCCTCCCAAGTAGCTAGGACTACAGGCACGCACTACCATCCCTAGCTAATTTTTTGTAGTTTTAGTAGAGACAGGATTTTGCTATGTTGCCTAGGCTGGTCTTGAACTTCAGGGCTCATGTGAGCCTCCCAACTTGGCCTCCCAAAGTGCTGGGATTACAGGCATGAGCCAGTGTGCTGCCTCTCAGTGCCCTGGGAAAAGACATGAGGGCGAGTTTCCCAGCAGTAAGCTGGGGTTGCTGCTTTTGTGCCATGCGGCCCACGCAGTAACACCACCTATTTCTACATTTCCTACTAGGGGGATAATGAAATTTTAAAAATAAGAATTATTTATCTCCTATTTATGATATTGTACTCCTTACAGAACTATTAACCTTTAAGCTAAAATGTAAATACATTAGCTTTTAAAATAAAATATCAGCTTTTATTTTCTCTTTATTAGAAATTGCCAAAAGTTAACAAAGAGCTGGCACTTAAATTAATTGAGGAAGAAGAGGAGAAACAAAAGTCTTCGTGGAAGAAGAAAGCTAAGGTAAGATGAAAAGTGTTGACAAATTGTTCCCGCGTTTTCTTGATAGCAGCTTACATCTTTTTTGTCATTTCTTTTTACTTTAGAAATACATGTAGGGCTTTTTCTTTCCTGATGATAAGATTAGTATAAGCTCAAGATGGGAAGTCTGGAAAATAGAAAAGAATATCAAGAAGAAAGCTACCCTTAGAATTCTTATACCAGAGAATGGCATCATTAATATTTTAGTGCGTTTTCTTCCAGTCTTATTTGTCTCAAAATTAGAAATATAATAGCAAGAGTCTTGTATGTGTAAAATGTTTATTCTGATCCTTTAAAATAACACAGGTGGTTTCCCATTTTGTTAAAAATTCTTTGTAAATATTTTTAATGGCTGCGTATTCTGTTTTATGGAGTGAGTATAATTGACTTAATCCTCCTATTGTTAGACATTTAGATTATGGTTCTTCTTTGTTTATAACTTTAGAAGTAACCGATTTTTACTTAGACTTGGCGTTCTTAGGAGTATGCAGGCCGGAGTGTAACTTCCTCCTGCTTTCCTCTGTTCACATGCTAGTAGACAAAGATGAGTCAGGAAATAAATGAAAGCACTTTTTTTAGTTGATATTGTCCAGAGGTAAGATTTTTCTAGTTTTTTGCAGATATATGAAGAGTACCTGGGTCCTTCCCAGTCCTGTTTTCTTCTCTGCTTAGATGAGGCAGGCAGATAGCCAGGCTTGGTTATGTGCTCGAGTGAGTTGGAAAGAACTGATCCCTGAGACAGCGTGCAGAACCTAACTCTGAGTAAGGAGCTGACCTTGTAGCTTTGGGCCAGCTGTGTGGTGTCTTCGGGAGGTTTTTTGCTAGCTTATTCTCTGTCCTCTGGTTTTTACCCAGGTACATGCATCTAAGATGAGTGAACTCCTTTTGTCTTTATTTCTGTTCTGTGCCTTAATGCTCAGGGACTGCAACTAAAGGGTCTTGTTCCTAGTTCTTTGTATACTGGTTATGTAATCTTGGGTGGTTGCTCATCTTCACTGGGTCACCGTTTTTCATCTGTAACGTGCAAGAGGAGCTGGGCATTCTTCGAGCTGCCATTTCCAAATGGATTCATACT
The DNA here is from genome assembly GCF_049354715.1 of Callithrix jacchus. NCBI lineage: Eukaryota > Metazoa > Chordata > Mammalia > Primates > Cebidae > Callithrix > Callithrix jacchus. The sequence goes on from NC_133515.1 coordinate 104,402,886, forward strand.
CAAGACTCCCTCTTGCTGTCTTCTGCTTCCTTAGCCTCTCCCTGCATCCCCTCATTCTGGTCTATTACATTCTTTTAATATATTATTTAAATTTTAATTTATAGAAGCCTCTTTTAAGTAGAGGGCTTTTCTGTTTCCGTTTTCATGACATGAATAGTATGCCAATGTTGTAATAATTCTTTAAACTTACTACTATTTGAATTTATGTCTATGTGCTATGGCTCTGCACCTTCCGAAGTTATACCAGTGTGTATAAATGTGTGTGTATGTCAAGTGTTTAAAATACAAGTGCTTCCTGCTGTGTGACTCTCTCCTCAGAGCATTTCACACTGATCTTGTTAGCCAAGCCTAAGCATGATTAGGGAGGTAACTTTACAGCTTCATAATGTCATTTCACAGTAAAAGCTAAATGGAAGTGATCTTTGGATGTACACTCCCTAAGGCTTCAATAGGTGGAGAGTGGAGCTAATTTAGGCTGCAGATGTTTGCCTTCCTATCTGTGTTTTATGCCAGAGTCCCTATCATCTGATAGAGGCGGGAACACTTCAGTTACAATTTAATTTTGCTACTTGGTGCTGCGTAGTATACCAGAGCCCTTTTGTAAGGCCCTGTGAGTATCAAAATGGGCTCTTCCCTTGCCCCATTTCTTTGGTAGACCTTTGTTAAGGTTGAGAGCAGCCAGAGAAGATTTAGAATGCACCGTAGTCAGTGCAGGATGCTAGAAATGGCCTCACAAATTGACATATGCAGAGCAGTCTTCATAGTCGGGAAAATTAGCATTGTTTCATGCCTTTCAACATTTTTGACGAAACAGTAAAAACTCTCTTACTGTTTATTTAAAAATTGGAAAACTAGGATCTTCTTAGTATATTGTAATTTCAAACATTAGGAAGAAAAGCATAATTGAAGATGTTCTTTCTCTGTTAAAATAATACTCGTCAGTATGACTTGGAACAGTGCTTACTTTTTTCTACTCCTAAACTTTGGATAAGGAGCCAGCATTTTTCTTTGCCTCAGCAAACTGTCGTACTCATTTTCTGAGTTTGGACAAGCTTCTGACGTTTTATCCTTTGCTCTTTTGACATTATGAACAGTCTCTGAGAGTTCCTTTAATATGAGGTTTTTTGCCAGCATCACTTCCACTGGGATACTTCTCTTCTTTTTGTCACAACTGCTTTCCTCATTTATTTTCAGCATTTCACCATCACGTGGTCCTCTCGCTACAGACCTAGCGTGGCAGCCAGCAACAGCAGCCGCATTCCCACGGCTGGCTCATTCTTCTGTAACTCCCTTTAAATGTGATTCACATTTTTGTTGTTGCAGTTTCATCTTGTTGACTGGTTCTAAATTGTCCTTTTTTGTAAATGTCACAGGAGTTTATCTTTGTTATCTAAAGAAGCAATGCAGCAGTTACATGCTTCCTGTCTGTGTGAACTGAAGAGGAGGTTCATTGCACATCACCCCGTGTGACGCGGTGACCAGTCACTGACAGGCTTTGGAAAAAGTGACCCATTATTTACATAGGGATTTGTGGACTAAAGAGCTGGTAGCGGAGTTATGCTTTATGCCCATACTCAGTTGATGAGCAGAGATAACTGAAATTGGAGCCGTCTTGTTGGGGCACCTTGTGTTCTTTCACTGCACTCCTTGGCAACTCCTTCCTGTTGGCACCATGCGAATCAGGGACCTGCCTTTCTGTTATCTCCAGTCAAATCTACGTTCTGTCAGCGTTCTCTCTTTTTGTTGCTACATATTCTCTAATTAGCTATCAGGATGGCGCTTGATTATTTCAGAACCTCTTTGTGGGTAACCTTGAAAAGAATTACCAAGCTGTTACCATTTTACTTCAAGTGGAAAGGAGGAAAAACCTTAGAAATTCTTATATTCTTCTATCAAACAGCAGTTTCTCTTCAGCTGTTCATAAGTGGAAATGCGATCTTTGTAGCCGTATCGTGATAACAGAATTCTGCCAAACAGTAGTATTTGCAAAATGGGCCCCTACTTTTCAGCGACTTCCTAACCCAAATCAGACCTATTATCAGAGCTCACTTTCATTCCAGAGATATTTATATACGGTCTTTTGAAAATCTGAGGCTGTGCTTAGAAAAAGTTTATGTAATTGGTTGTTGAACAGTTTCATCTTAGGTAAAGTGAAGATCGTAGAAATCACTTATGAATTAAGAAAAGAATCCTTCTTTTCTTTTGAAAATCTGAGGCTGTGCTTAGAAAAAGTTTATGTAATTGGTTGTTGAACAGTTTCATCTTAGGTAAAGTGAAGATCGTAGAAATCACTTATGAATTAAGAAAAGAATCCTTCATTTTAATTGTAAAGAATACTTGAAAGAATTATTAAGTCCCATTAGATCATTAGTCTTGCCTTTGAACTCCGCTCCTCAAAAGCTTGAGAGCTTTACTGGCTGTGATAACTCCGGATGGGAAAGTTGGTATCTTGCAGTACCAAGTTAAAAGGTATGTTTTGCCTTGTCTGCAGCTGAAATTTATTGGAGGCAGACCGTGAAATGTATTGCCAAATATTGCTGCCACTGATAACACAAAAGTCTAATAATACAATATTTACTGTACGGTTGATATTAAACCTAAAATTGGAAGTGGCCTACCACATAATGTCAATCAGCGTTATACGGACTTTATTCAAACTCAGAAATTTTGGTTGCATTAATTCTAGTTAACAATTGAGGCCAAGTGAAGTGGCTCACTGTATTCCCAATCCTTTGGGCGGCTGAGATGAGAGGATCACTTGAGCCCAGGAGTTTGAGTCTGCAGGGAGCCGTGATCACACCACCGTACTGCAGCCTGGCTACAGGGCAAGACAGCATCTCTTTAAAAAAAAAAAAAAAAAGAATTAATGTATTTATTCTTTCAACAGATTTGTATTGAGCTCCCAGTATGCACAAACAGCTTTGAGAGGCATGGGCATCTGTGATCTCTGTGGTTTGTAAGGCTTTGAGTTTTGCTTAGAGCTATTTTGTTTTTCCTGCAGGTATTATTTTTTGTGTGTTAGTTTTTTTTTGTCAGTTTCTCAATGTGGCCTTAAAGTCTCTGATGAATGTACTTTTCTTGCATTCTGCAGCAGCTCAGGCAGGACTGTGTATGAGCTCTCTAGGCCAGGGATCTCCAACTCCCAGGCCATGGTCCTAGGCCATGGCTGTTAGGAATCAGACCACACCAGGAGGTGAGCCTGGAGCCTCACCTGTATTTACAGCCACTCTCCATCGCTCACATTACTGCCTGAGCAATGCCTCCTGCCAGATCAGCGGCTGCATTAGATTCTCATAGGGGCACGAACCCTATTGAACTACGCATGCCAGGGATCTAGGCTGCATGTTCCTTATGAAAATCTAATGCCTAATGATCTGTCACTGTTGCCTATCACCCCTAGATGGGACTTTGTAGTTGCAGGAATATATTAAAGTAATAATTCATCTCTCTAGGGAATACAATTAGGTACAGATACTTGGGGTTGAATGAGATCAGTTTTAGCATCCAAAATGTTATTTTAAAAAAAAAAATGTTTATAGAGATGGGGTTTCACCATGTCGGCCAGGCTGGTCTTAAACTCCTGGCCTCAAGTGATCCACCTGCCTCGGCCTCCCAAAGTGCTGGGATTACAGGCGTTAGCCACTGTGCCCAGCCCCAAAATGTTACTTTTAAAGCTCTTTTAGTACCAATTAAAATGTTGGGTTTTGGTGTGGGTTCTTGTTTTTTGAGAAGGAGTCCTGATCTGTTGCCCACGCTGGAATGCAGTGGCATGATCTTGGCTCACTGCAAACTCTGCCTCCAGGGTTCAAGCGATTCTCCTGCCTCAGCCCTTCTGAGTAGCTGGACACACACCACCATGCCCGGCTAATCTTTTTGTATTTTTAGTAGAGACAGGGTTTCATCATGTTGGTCAGGCTGACCTTGTAATCCACCCACCTCAGCCTCCCAAAGTGCTGGGATTACAGGTATGAGCCACTGTGCCTGGCCAGATTTTTGGTTTTTTTAAAATTACAGTTGAATAGTTTTAAAAACTAAACATTTCTGGCTAGGCACAGTGGTTCACGCTTGTAATCCCAGCACTTTGGGAGGCCAAAGCAGGTGGATCACTTGAGGTCAGGAGTTCAAGACCAGCCTGGCCAACACAGTGAAACCCCATCTCTACTAAAAATACAAAAACTAGCTGGACATGGTGGCACACACCTGTTATCCCAGCTACTTGGGGGGTTGAGGCAGGAGAATTGCTTGAACCTCAGAGGTAGAGATTGCAATGAGCCGAGATCGTACCATGGCACTCCAGCCTGGATGACAGAGTGAGACTGCCTCTCAAAAAAAAAAAACTAAACTAAACTAAACATTTCTGTAATCCCATCCAAGGCTAAGAGGATCACTTGAGCCCAGGAGTTCAAGAGCAGCCTGGGCAACGTGGCGAAACCACATCTCTACAAAAAATAGAAAAAATTATCTGGGTGTGGTGGCGCATGCCTGTGGTCCCAGCTGCTCAGGAGGCTGAGGTGGGAGGATCTTAGGTAGCTGTGGTCGTGCCACTGCATTCCAGGCCGGTAATAGAATGAGACTGTCAAAAACAAAAACAAAAAAACTAAACCAAAGAAACCCCCATTTGTCCAAGATTTGTTAGGAATGTAGGCCATCCTATTGTCCCCCGCTTTCCTCCCTCCCCCTTCCTCCATTTTTACCTCTTCTCAGACAACCACTTTTGCCACTTTAGCTGATTATTTTGATATAAATTTCTCTCTCTCCCTCCCCCTTGCCTATAGTCTTACCTCTTAACTTTCCTTTCCAAGGAAGCTCTACTGTGATTTTGATTAAGTCAGTCTGCAGCATTACATTGTTCTAACCTTTTTTTGAGACAGGGCCTTGCTCTCTTGCCCAGGCTGGAGTGCCATGGCAAAATCATAGTTTACTGCAGCCTCAGTCTCCCAGGCTCAAGTGATCTTCCCACCTCAGCCTCTCAAGTAGCTGGGATTACAGGCACACACCACACTCAGCTAACATATGTATATGTATTTTTTAGTAGACATGAGGTCTCACTGTGCTATCCAGGCAGGTCTCCAACTTCTGAGCTCAAGAGATCCTCCCACCCCAGCCTCCCAAAGTGCTGGGATTACAGGCATAAGCCACCATGCCTGGCCTACGTAATTGCTATTTCCAGCCAAGTCAGTGCAATCTGTGACTGCATTCTTGTTCAGTCTTTGTTTCTCTTGAAGTTAATAATTGTCTCTCTTGTTCATTTTCTATGTAGTTATCACTAATCAACCCCCAGTTCTGGGCCAGTTCTCTAAGTCTTATTTTGATATATTTAGATAGGTTAGACTTACATTTAGTTACCTTCCTGTAGAAGTTGCTTCAGAACTTTCTGCCCCATTCCATTTTGGGTTGGCCACCTTCTAATCCTGGGATCTCCCTTTATCATGACCCTGGGGATTCACTTCACCTCAACCCAGCTTGCACAAGAATTCCAAGAACCTTCAGTTTCCTGAAGAAATATGGTTTCCAACCTAGACAAGGAGTCAGTCCGCGTGAGGGTATGGTAGACATTTTCAGACAGGCAAGTCCTCAACAACAACCAACTCCCCTTAAATGCTGCTTTTCCTTGGGAAGTTGCTAGAGGTGTTGCTTCCCTAAAATAAGAGAGTAAGCCCAGAAAGAGGAGGCATCCTGGGAAACCTCACGGGAACGACTCCTGTGCTGCAGGTCCAGTCTAGAAGTCTGGTCTTCGGTGCTGGGGAGTTTTTCTTGAAAAAAAATTTCAATTCGTTTTTCCTGCCATGATCCATAGTTATTTTTTGGCAGTGAAGAATAAGGGAGTTAAAAACTGAATGAAACTCTAGGTAGGGACAGGATCCTAAAGTCACTGTGTGGTGACTTCGCCAAACTGTCTTTGGGGACAGATGCTGCACATGTCATTGTCTCTTAGGTCTTTATCTTTGTTGCTCACGTCCCCCTGCTTGGTGGATAAAGGCCTGGCTACCAGCATTCTTTAAACTGACCATGTAGGTCACAAGAGGTTGGAGGTGTCCAGGGGCACCTCAGCCCCTTGTGCCAGCCTTGCCCTCCCCTCCTTGTGGCCAGCACACCTCTCTTGCTCTTACAGTGCCAGCCCCAGCCAGGCACCTCCTCAGTTGGAAAGGGCCAGGCTTTCCAGAGCTGGGATGTGATTTTAAATAGGCTTCCTTTCTGGCTCCCAAATTTTTATCACCCCTTTTTCCTTTCCCTCTCTTCCTTAAAGGTTTATGTCCTTTTTACAAAGCTCCTTTTCTATTGTTCTGGTGAGGTTTTAGAAGAGATTAGAAGCCACCGTCTTTACTCAGAAGTCTGTACCAATCTAACTTCATGGGTACCATAACATTGAAAGAACTAATTTGATTGGCCAGGCGTGGTGGCTCACGCCTGTAATCCCAGCACTTTGGAAGGCTGAGGTGGGTGGATCTTGAGGTCAGGAGTTCGAGACCAGCCTGACCAACATGGTGAAACTCCATCTCTGCTAAAAATACAAAAACTAGCTGGGCGTAGTGGTGTGTGCCTGTAATCCCAGCTACTCAGGAGGCTGAGGCAGGAGAATCATTTGAACTGGGGAGGCAGAGATTGCAGTGAGCTGATATTGCACCACTGCACTCCAGCCTGGGAGACAGAGACTCCATCTCAAAAAAAAGAACTAATTTGTTTCAGATGGCAATCATTCTTCATGTATGTTACCATGTTGGAACAAAATAATAATAGGCATCCTACTCAGACAGATATCGTTCTTGGAGGTAGGACTGTGGTACGAACAGTGCTTTAATGTTTTGTGTGTTTTAATGGTAACGTTGAGCATGTGTAGACAGGTGTTTATAGGATGGATCGCTAGCCAGACACTTGTAAGCTCTTATGGAACATTACTAACTATACCTTATCCTGCTTTTTTCCCTTAAGACAGCTGTGAAAACAGACAGACTAGGAAAAAACCCTGAGGGAAGTATTTTTACAGCTGGGTCAGAAGAGGCTTTATTTTATAGTTGTTCATGCAAAGCATACTTGTCTTTGGGCGATGCAATTGATTTAAATTAAGAAAAAAATCTTAATACCAGCCATGTAGTCTTCGTAACATTTTCTCTATTTATTAAATATGATTATTACTTTGATAAATATAGTAAGATGAAAACATTTGCCCTTGGGGTTTTTTAACCTGAAAATGTGTAATAGGCACATAGATTTTCGTTTGAAAATATCCGGATCTTAGGCAATATCACCTATCCCATATTTATAGATAGCTCCAAAATTTACATCGTAGCCTCCTCCTTTCTCCTGAGACATGGCATGTTGTTCCCCGAATCCTTGTGCTCTTCTCCTGGGGCACAGGCAGAGGCAGCCTTAAAGGGAGTGTGATTTCTTCCCCCTTACTCCACCCATACACTGTTTCCTAATGCTCAGCAGCGATGGAGCCTAACTCAGTGTCGCCAGCTTTCTAGCTGCTTAAGCTAGATGTTTGAGAGAAGTTTCTAATGCTGTATTTAATTCTCAACCTTCCCATCTCCATAGCTGGATCTGTCAATTCTAATTTATAAGTGTATCTCACAAGTTCCAGCTGCCCTAATTCAGGCCCTGTGTCTTCCGCCAGTTTCTTAAAATGGCTTTTTAGTCTTCTCATGACACTGGCTTCTTACTCAGCAGTCTGTCAGACATCATGCTGCTGCATACTCTTGAAGCACAATTTTGGATTTTTTGTTTGTTTGGTTTTGGGGTTTTCTTGAGACAAGGTTTCTCTGTCACCCAGGCTAGAGTGTATGGCCTGATGTGGGCTCACCACTGCCTTGACTTCCCAGTCTCAAGCAACCCTCCCACTTTAAACCTTCCAGGTAGCTGGGACTACAGGCATGCACTACCACACTTGACTCGTTTTTTGTATTTTGTATAGACAGAGTCTCACCATGTTGCCCACCTGGTCTTGAACTCCTGGCCTCAAGTAGCCCTCCCACCTTGGCTTCCCAAAGTGCTCAGATTGCAGGCGTGAGCCACCACACCTGCTCAGAAGCACAGTTCTGCCATCTGAGAGTCTCGAAGCATACTTCTGTTTATCATCCATCTTCTCCTTCCTCCGTCCTTTCCTCTCTCCCTCCTTCTCCTTTGTTTCTCTTCCTTTTCCTCTTCCTCTTCCTCCTCTGCTTTGCTAGTGGTTTACCCTTATCTCATCAAAATAACAGTCATGCTATTTAACATCTTTTCACAGTATGGCCTGATCAAACAAGCGTTTTTCAAATTGCATCATTCTTTTGTCATCAGACTCTTCACCCCTCCCTTGTCAGCTGGAAATGCTATTTCTTCAGATTTCTACCTGTTGAAACCTACTCATCTTTCAAGCCTCCTCCTCCCTGGTGCCACAACCCAGGACCATTCCTGGGGTGTCATTTGCCGGGATTCCTGTTTTTGGTTGTTGTTTTTTTTTTTTGTGGGGGCCACTGCCCTAAGCATCAAGTTGATTGTGCTGTTCTCACATTCCAAACCCAACCCCCTCCCCCACTGGGGGATGGCAGAGGGAAAGATGACCACTGGTGTGGCATTTTCAGCATTGCTGAGCAGCCTCCAGAAGGGGCCTAGTAGCAAATGTGTTTGTAATGTTATTTCTTCTTTACTAGATTAGGATCAGGAACCGGATCTTATCTTTCTTTTTCCCTTCCTCGTCTTTCTTGGAAACGATGTTTAATCAGGGAAGACTTGTTGCACTTAATATCTCAGAATTTTAGGTAAGGGTTTATGTGTGTTTAGGTACATACAAATTATAAACAGGCCAATTTCCTTAGTATCTTATGATTTACTCAACTTTTGTACAGGTCTGTCACACAAGTCATACTCAGAACTTAACTGCCTGCAACCTTGTTTACTGTCAGCAGCGGAGAAATAGTAAAGTAGTCTGCTTAGCAGCCAGAGTCCATCACAAACAGGGCAGCTTTTTCCAGCAGTGTTCGGGACTTTTTACTCTGATCGACAGACAATTCTAAGTAAGCCGTTCCATCTGGTTTCCAGACCTGTAGCAGAGAAGGATTTAGTCCTAAATGTGTAAGATTACCTGTCATCTACTTAAGTGACCAGGTAAGTTTATAGGACAGTTTAGAAAACCTTCCATTGAAAATGGTGCCAAAAAAAGGAATTTCATGTCAGTTCTGAGCTATCTAAATGGGTCTCAGTAGCCAAAAGTTTTCATATCTGAGGGATACATGATATCCTTTGACAACAATAGATGACCTGAGGGGAGAATATTGATAAATCCACCCTGTACGGGATGGAAATGTCCCATCTGTTTCCCAGTAACGCAGCTGGGATTGGTAAACTGACACTCCTAGCTTCCCCATCCTGCTTTCTGAGTTACTGACTTTGTATACTTCCTCCCAGTTTTGGAATCTGAAGTTGCAAGAATGGCTTATTTTATAGTAGCTAAAGTTTAAAAGCCCCGTTTTCAGGTACAGTCGTTCATGCCTGTAATCCCAGTACTTTCGGAGGCTGAAGCACAAGAAATTGCTTGAGCCCAGGAATTCAAGACCAGCCTGGGCAACAGAGAGACTCATCTCTACAAAAAATTCAAAATTAGCCTGGTGTGGTAGTGCTCCTGTGGTCCCAGCTAGTTGGGAGGCTGACTGAGGTGGGAAGATCGCTTGAGCCCAGGAGGTTGGGGCTGCAGTGAGCTGGGATTGTGCCACTGCGTTCAGCCCGGGTGACAGAGGGAGACCCTGTCTCTAAAAAATAAATGTTTCAAAAACTTAGGCATTTTCTTGAAAGGTATTTTTTGCATTAAAATGTTAATTGAAGAAATTCTTTGTAATGTTTAGGCATGAAGTTAGCTGAAAGGCTCATTCTTAGCTCATTGTGTGTAATGGCCAAGTGGTATACATCATCTGCTGAGTAGATTCCTAGGTTGTTTTGGTGGTGGAGCTAAAACCTAGGGGCAAGTAGAAAGTTCTGGAAGAAGTTTCATGATGAGTTAATAATTTATGCCTCATGTAGCTTATTAATTTATAATAGAATCAGTGTTTTAAAACCATGTTTCTGGTCAAATCAAAAATTTAAGTTCATCAGATATTAACTTCGATTTTTACATATCTTTTTCCTCCTTATAGAGTCTTCCTAATATTCTCACTGATGATCGATTTAAAGTTATGTTTGAGAATCCTGACTTCCAAGTAGATGAAGAGAGTGAAGAATTCAGGCTTCTGAATCCACTTGTTTCAAAAATTAGCGAAAAAAGGAAGAAGAAACTAAGACTCTTAGAGCAACAGGAACATCGTGAAAAAGTAACGTACTCCTTATCATTTAGAACTTGCTACTGTGTCTTTAATATGATGTTTTCTTTGTACGCTGGAAGAGTCTTTGATTATACTTGAGATGTAATTACATATTAAGTGGTTGACATTGGGCTTAGGAGTATTATCTTATTTAATTAAAGGTATTTCTTCTGATACATGCCGTGGAGCAACTGTCATGCACTCATTAATGGGCCAGTGCTGCTTAAAAGAAACCAAGGGGTCTGTGTTTGACTGGGGAGCTACTCACTATTTTTATTCGCAGGAAGAGGAGGAAGAGCCGGAAGGAAAACCGAGTGATGCAGAAAGTTCAGAGAGTTCAGATGATGAAAAGGCCTGGGTCGAAGAGGTCAGGAAGCAGCGCAGACTCCTCCAGCAGGAGGAAAAAGTGAAGCGGCAGGAGCGACTCAAGGAGGACCAGCAGACAGTCCTAAAGCCCCAGTTTTATGAGATCAAAGCAGGAGAAGAATTTAGAAGCTTCAAAGATTCCGCCACAAAGCAGAAACTGATGAAGTGAGTAGCACTGCCTGAGCGTCCAGTTGACATGTGGCCGAGCCCTTGTGTTTCCTCTCTGGCAGATTGCTGTACAGACGCCACTTCTGTCTTTGGATGATGGAGGTGCAGGGGATGGAGAGGACAAGGAAAGGAGGAGGTAAGGCCGTGCGGGAGGTGATGTGAAGGAAGCACCCAGCCGGCCTGAGAAGAGTGTTGCTAGTGAAGTACATTGATCTCCAAGGAGTTTACTTACTTGTAATAGCAAGTTTTGAGGTATAGTTTACATGCAGTAAAATATAGGGTATAGATAGGCCTTATGAGAATCAGTAGAAGACTTCTAAGCTGCAGAAGCCACACACTTTCATCCTTGTTTTTTCCCTACGGGGCTCCTTCCCCTACAAATACTTATGCTGTGCCATACAGATCAGTGGTTTGAAACCTTTTGGACAGTGGCAGTTAGGAGATGACTAATTTTCTTTTTTCTTTTTTTATTTTAAAGACTGGGTTTCACCATGTTGGTCAGGCTGGTCTTGAACTCCCGACCTCAGGTGATCTGCTCGTCTTGGCCTCCAAAGTGCTTGGATTACAGGCCGAGATGACTAATTTTCTGCTTCTTCACAAAGTTATTTTAAGAAGTGAGAAGTTCAGTTCTGGGAAGCCCATCTCAGTTTACCTGCTTATTGAAAGAGTTACTTGAAAAATTTGCCAGAAATTTTAAGTCTTTTTCAGGAAAATTAAGAGATCAAAAAGAGTGGTATTCTGGAATAGTCAAATATATAGAGAGAAACAGAAAGTAGAATGGTGGCTGCCAAGTGTTTCATGGGTACAGAGTTTCAGGTTGGATTATGAAGATGTGCTGGCAATAGTTGGTAGCGATGGTACAACAATGTGAATGTACTTTATTGCTGCGGAACTGTCCACTTAAAAATGGTTAAAACGGTAAGTTTTATGTTATAAATATTTACCACCCCTCCAAAAAGATTAACCTTCCCCAAGAAAGGTAGTTTTATTTCCTTTTCAGTAAATAATTTTCAGTTGTCAGGAGTCTGAGTCAGGAACAAGCGAGATGTCAAGACCAAATTGTATATAAACTCTACATTATCCAAGTCTCTGAGAATTTCTAGGCAAACTATCAATGCACAAGATTGGAATATGCTGGACAGTCATAGGAGCTGACTTTTAGAAGAATAGCCTGACTGCCTGGGGAGCCAAGGGAGCAGTCTCCAGGGGGAATACGAGGAGTGGAGAGGATAGGCGAGGTGTTAGGTTGGGCTCAGTACTTTTCTTTACCTGGTACTTCTCCAGTTCCCAGCTCTCCATGCAGGAGAAGGTGTTTTTTCCAAAGTGGGAGGAGGAAAAGCGTGGGAGGACATCAGTGAGCGGGTGGAATTGTTTCTGGGGTTGAGATATGTCTTATTCATCTTTATTTCACCAGCTTCTAGTAAATATCTGTCACACCAGATGTATTGAATCCTTCAATTTAGAATTCAGAAGCATCTCAAAATTCTGGTTCTGGTGAACTAACAAAAGATTTGTCCACAAATAAAGAAGCTAGTAGAGTTGACCCCTGAACAACTTGAGGACTAGCTAGGAGCACCAGCCCCTGCAAAGTCAGAACTATGCGTTTAGCTTCTGTCTGTTTGTTTGTTTTCACTAGAAAGCCTAGAACCTGACACGACAACTTCTGATTTCCCAAAAACTTTACTTTTTTTTTTTTAACCTTCCTGGTGACTTAGAACTTAGAACATCCCCCCAAAATTTACTAATAGCCTATTGGTGACGGGAATTTTTAACAGTCAAGGGTCAATTATCACATATTTTGTATGTTCTATGTATTGTATACTGTACTCATACAATAAGATAAGCTGGAGGAAAAAATGTCATTAAGAAAATCATAAAGAAAGGAAAATATATGTACTATTCATTAGGTGGGGGTGGATTATTATAAAGTATTCATCCTTGTTGTCTTCATGTTGAGGAGAAAGAGAAGGGATCAGTCTTCCTGTCTCAGGTGGCAGAGGTAGAAGAGGAGGAAGTGGAAGGGAGGCGGAAGAGGCAAGTGAACGGTGTTAACTTTTACCGCAAGAACTCTGCGTGTAAGTGGAGCAGTGAGTTCAAACCCACGTTGCTCGAGGGTCAGCTGTAATGTTTTTGGTAACTTCTGAAGATGTTTTCTTTACTGACCAACTCACTTTTTAAAATAACAACTTTCCTGAGATACAATTTATGTAACATACAATTCATCTACTTAAAGCAGGCAGTTCACTGCTTTTCAGTGTATTCAGAGTTGTGTCACCATCACCATACTTTTAGAACATTGTCATCACCCCAGAAAGAAACTCTCCACCTCAGGGGCAGTCACCCCACATTTATTTCGCCCCCCTCATCTCCCATGCCAAACCAGTCACTAGTTTGCTTCTGTGTCTCTAGCTCTGCCTATTCTGGTATCTCCTGTAAGAGGAACTGTACAATATGTGGCCTTTGTGGCTGACTTGTTTCTCTTAGCACAGTGTCTTTAATGTTCATCTGTGTCGTAGCATCTGTCAGTATAGTCAGCCCTCTGTATCTGTGGGTTCCTCACCATAGGTTCAACCAATATGAGTTGAAAATATTCAGAAAAAAATTTGTAACTGTACTGAACATGTACAGACTTTTTTTTGACATTATTCCCTAAGCAATACAGTGTAACAGCTATGCATGTAGCATTTACATTGTATTAGGTATTATAAGTGATCTAGAGATAATTTAACATATAGGGGAGGGTATGCACAGGTTATATGGAAATACACCATTTCATATAACTTGAATATCCGTAGATTTTTGTATCAAAGGGAGGTCCTGGAACCAATTCTCCAGCAGATTCCAAGGGACAACTCTACTCCATTTGTTTTTTTACCAGTTAATATTCCAGTGTCTGTGTGTGTAGACCAGATTATGTATCTCTTCGTTAGCTGATGGACATCTGGGTAGTTTCCACTTTTTGGTCATTACGAATAATGCTGCTGTGAACGTTGGTTATACAGTTTTGCATGTTTTCATTTATGTGCAAGAATTGGAAGAAATTGCTGGTCATATAGGAACTCTGTGTTTAGCCTTTTCAGAAACCGGCAGACTTGGCCAGAGGCTGCGCCAGTTTACATTCCCCAGCAGTGTGTGCAGCTCACTTGGTATACAGCTGTTGTTCATAGGTGTTTTATTTGGAGTCCCGCTCAGAAGCAGAGGGAGTCCTGCTTGTTTGTACTGTTCTGGTTCTGTGGAGTGAATTTATTTGTTGAGTATATGCTGTTCTTGTCTTGCCCTATTTACTGCTTTATCTCTGGCTCTTGAATAAGTACTAGACTGAAGTGGGCACTTGAGAAATACTTGCTGAAAGTGTGAATCTTCTTTGCCTTGACAACCCGTCAGGCAACTCAGAAGTCACTCCTTCAAGATCTGCTGAGAAAGGACTCCCTTTCCCCATAACCATTGACCAGGAAAACGTGGGAGCAGTTGTTTTGAGTGTAACCATGGCCACAGGGGGCTGTGATTTGGGGGTAGGCGGTCTGACTAATCTCTAACATTCCTCCTCCTGCCTGGGGGCAGCAGTAGGATATGGAAGTATAAACAAAGGGGATAAAAATTTAGATCTGAGAATAAACAATAGCGAGGTGAACACACTGCTCTTAAGCATTCTTCCGAAGTTAAATATCACTAAGTTAAACATTCTTCTTGAGAACTATGTAAGCGATAATACTTACAAGAGTATTTAGTGAAACATGATTCTTCAGTGAACTAAAGTGACTCTTTATGGTTATTCTGTAAGTTACCGCAAGCCAGTCAACAACAGATAACGTCAGATTGAGTATGTTAAATGTTTCCTTGGACTTGCCCAGCTTTAAAACTGTTTCTATAAAGGGAAAGGTGGATTGTAATTGGTAGCTGGAGACTTGAGTGAGCTGTCTGTATTGCTCGATGTAGTCACATGGCTTTAGGTAAACACATGTGTCTCTTGACACGTATTTTTATGCCTTATAGTGTGCTAACTTTGTGAGTCTATTCATCCACTTATCAGCCTCTCCACCACCCATTCATTGTCAAGTATTTCTCAACTGCCCAGTGCAAGCAGAGCGCCATTCTAGACCAAGGGGATGGAAGAAAGACATGGCCTGTGTGCCTGAAGCACTCATGGGAAAGGAGCAAAGAAGGAAGGGCTGAATTTGTGGAGACTTGAAGTCATAGGGAAACTGGTCTTGGAAAGACCAAGCGGAGGGCTCAGGGCTGGTGGGAAAGAATGCATTTTTGGCAGAGGCAAGCATGGCCACAGGCAGGACACAGGCAGGTTGTGTGAAGGCTGGGGTTGCCCTCCTATAGCCAGAGCACTGGGTGCGTGGAGGGGTGGCTGACCAAGCACTGGAAAGCTATCATCTTACAGCCTAGATGAATGGGATCAAATGTATCCCAACCCCTCCCCCAGTATTATTAATACTTTTATAATAAAAGTACTGCATGATTGTTGTAGCAACTAAAATCACAGCCGTAAAAATTCCTGCTCCCGGAAGCCTGTTAGCAAAATATCTCCATTTTAGAAAGACAATGTGGGGAGAAACTGGTCACCCAGAGACCAGCTCTCAAACTATTAGAATCATCCCAGTTAGAAGGGCCGCAGACCCGCATGATGGAGCGGAGAGGAGCAGACAGACCAGAAGACTCAGAGTGAGAAAGAAAAATGGGCACAAACTCCAGCATCAGTTCCTGATGTCCAAGGAGAAGGGAACGGATGATGCTGAGGTGTCTTGTCAATGTTGCCGTCGAGGTAAAAGTACGGAGTACAAAGCAGGTGTAAGGCCAGACGCAGTGAGCCGGGTGTTGTGCACGTTACACAGACGGAGCCCAGGCGTCTTCTCAGTCAGCATTCAGTAAGCCAATGGCAGTGTCCATCGGGCCCATGAAGAGGCAGCTGGAGATGTCACTTTGAGAGCTACCAGCTTTCACTCTGTGCTCCAGATCATGAATGAAAAGAGATGTACTGTAATCATATAGAGTAAGATTAGGGTTAAGAATAGAAGCCTGGGGAAAAACAAATATTTTTACTTGAGTCTGTGATAAAATCCATTCCATACACCTCTTTAGAGAAAAATACAAATGCCTCTGACACATTTGCATAGAATTTTAGAGACCTCACAGATGTACCGATTGCCTAGGGCTAGGACTTCTGTTAGAGAGCAGACAAAGGAGAAGATGGGCAGTAAAAATCCTGGAGTTGTCCAAGAGCTGAGGGGAAGACTGGAAAAGGTCAAACATGGAGAGTGTCTCGGAGGAGGGAGTGCTGCTAACGCCAGCGGAGCAGAGGCCCAGGCACGAAGGTTGGGAAAAGGCCAGGATGCCGATGGCCTTACTGGAATGTGATTCTCAGTCCAGCCAAATATGGCGGACTGCAGTAGAGAGATGAGTGACTGGGAGATAGAAAATATGGTGAGCAGTTAGTGTTGGTGAGTCTTTCAAGAAGTTTGGTAGTGAAAGAAAGGGATGAAAGCCAATAACTTGATGGGAAGCAGTTTATAGACTTGAGAGATGTGATTTACAGTAGGCAGAGAAGACTCAGGCATGGAAAGAGGGTACTAAGGAATTGAGAGAATTGAGTCAGCTGACCAAGAGGCATTTGGTAAGGAACTGGGTGGCCGTGGGCCCAAGTACCAGGTAAGGAGATCCTCAGAAAAGAAAGAATGAATCCTCAGAGACATGGAGGAAAGAAGCCTGATGCATGGACGTAATTCTGTTTATAGGTGCAAAGATTGGAAAGTCCACGCTTGTTGGCCTCAGAAATCTGGGCACATCAGCCTTTTCTGGTAGTGGAGCGGCCGTGACCTGCAAGGTGTAGTAGTGGAGGTGTGTGTGTTGGACAACAGTGGCGGAAGAGAGTCCCTAGAATGAAAACTCTCCCCATTTCAGCAGATTAAGGGTAACTCCTCTTCATGAGTAGTAAATACTAGCTGCCAGGAGGCTTTTCAGTTCTGTTAATGAAAGCATTCTTTGAAGTCCCTGCCCTGTGGTAGGTCCTAGAAATTCAAAGATGTTTGGGGAGCTCATCTTCTTCACCAGGTGGCTGGGTGGCTTTTGGTGAGCTTCTTACGTCTGCAGCATCATCCGCTTTGTGAGTTGATGTGACCTATTTTTACTCTTCAACTCACGTTCCTCTGAGAGTGGGTAAGAGCTGAGATAATGCAGCCTTGTTTTAATATAAGCATTTAAAAATCTAATCTGGGAAGTAATTAAATTCCAAACTTACGTTTTTAAAAAGAGAATCTTTTATTACTCAAGGAGTATGTACTCAGTAGTATGTAGGCGTGTTATCATTGTAATAGTGCAGTGTGGACCGAAAGTTGAAGTCTCTCCTAGCCCCACCTCCCTCCGTGAGCTCATGGCTGTGTGTGCACCGTACTGCTCACCTTTGAAAAATGCATTTACTCCTGTGTGTGTCCACACTCAGATCTATAGTTGTAGCTTTTTTCTTTAACATGAAAGGCTCATACTCTTTGTTATTTTTTGAAATGGTCTCACGCTGTTGCCCAGGCTGGAGTGCAGAGGTGCAGTCCTGGCTCACTGCAGCCTCAACCTGCTGGGCTTTCGAGCCCACCCGCCTCACTCTCCTGAGTAGCTGCAACTACAGGTCACCACATGCGACTAATTTTTAAATTTTTTGGCCAGTGGGGTCTCATTTTGTTGCCTGACTGGTCTTGAACTTCTGGCCTCAAGATATGCTCCTGCCTCAGCCTCCCAAAGTGCTGGAATTGCAGGCACAAGCCACCCTGCCTAGCCTAATGGTACTGTTTAACTTGCTCTTTTCATTAAACAGCACGTCTCGGAAATGTTTCTTTGTAGGTCCAGTAAGTCTGCCTTCTGGCTGCATAAACATTTCCTCAGGTGGATGTGCTGTGATTTATGTAATATTCCTCTAACTGTGGATGTTTAGGTTGCTTCTTGTGTTTCTCTTGCCCTTTTCACAGTCACAAATGTGGACACACATGGACAAGCATTTCTTTAGGATGTAGGAGTTTGCTGGGTCAGCAGGGGTGTGTGGCAGAGGCTGCCAGATCACCCTCCCAGAGGGCTTGAGCACTGTGCACTCTGGCCAGAGCGCCTGTTTGCCCAGACCCAAGTGACAGCGGATATTAGGAATCGTTGAAATCTTGTTATGCCTATAGATGAGGCATCAGATTTCATCGTTGCTTGAGGTTAAGTCTCCTGAAATAGGGCCTTTGAAGCAACACATGTAAGCGGAACGCATTGAAATAAAGTTTTCAGTAAACTTTCGGCATATGTAAATATTTGTCAAAGGTACTTATTTAAAGCAAAGTACGCCGGGCACAGCGGCTCATGCCTGTAATCACACTTACAACATTTTAAAGCCGATATCTGGTTTCTTAGCAATCACAAGTTTGGGGGTTGTTTTTATCTACTTGTTCCAATTAGATTTTCCTCTAGAAACCTTTACTATAAACTAACGAAAAAGTCCCCCATGGCCGACAGACCTAAAGTAAAGCCTGGGCAGGGAAAAGAGTAGGGAGGAGGAGGGGAGGGAAGGCTGGTTCTGCCATCCTCCTCTGCCACCTGCCAGTGTCGTGGAGGAAACATGCCGAGAAGCACCTGCAGCGTGCTTTTCTGCCTATCGTTTTTCCATTCAATAAGGAGTTTTCAGGTGTTCCTAGAGCAGTGTCTACTTCTTAGGTCTCTGACCAAACTCAGGCTCAAGAAGCAGGCTGTGGAACTGCTGGTTAGCAAACGCTTTCAGTAAACTGACTTTCAAAGTGGGGGAAGTGGGACTTGTTTAATGTAGAAATCTCCATACACAGCCCATGTCTGTGTCTGATCTTCTGCCATGGCTCATTCCAAAACCCAGCTTGTCTTTCCAAGTAGCCTAGACAGAACAAGTTTTTACAAGTGCACATTGAAGGTACATTGAGAGAATACCCAGAATGTGTATGCCCTTTCACAGAGGAAGTAAGGTCATTCTTAGCAGAGTGGTAATTCCCCACAATTTACTGGAAGCGTCTCTTGCTTCCTAAATTACTGTTTTATGTATACCATCTTGTCTCAGTGGTTCCATAGTTATTTGGAATTCTTGTTACCTTTTTTTTTTTTAAGTGAAAGCAAGTTTATTAAGAAAGTAAAAGAATGGCGACTCCACAGGCATAGTGGCCGTTACCTTTTAAACCTCAGAGTTTGTAGCTATGAAAAGAAGGAAGAATGAACTGAACAGGTTGAGGAATGTGCTGAGGCTCACACAGTTCACAGGCATAGAGTCCATTTACACTTCGCTTTTGAATTGTTAGAAGAAAAAAAAGCTAACCTAAATCTTAATTTCATTCAGTTTGTCATGTGGAAGCTTGTCATTGAGAATACTTAATGGACAATGGACAAGTTTCCTGAACCAAACTGTATAAATCAAGTATGGTGTGACACAGGCCTGGAAGCCAGCAATTCTGAAATTGGAATCCTGGGCTTAGAACTGAATCCTTCCCTGGCCTGGGGCAAGTCATTTCACATCTTACCTCCCTTTTTTGCCATCTATAAAGGATAAATACTTCTGTCTCAGGGATGTTGAAAGGATTAATTAGTTAGTCTATAAAGAACTTTGAAGATGAAAAGTACTTTAAAAGTGCTTCTTAATAACATTATTGCTTAGAAAAGAGTTTCACTTTTATGCTAACCACTTTATGTCTCAAATTCTATAAAGAAGGTATGTTTAGTACATTACTACGAGTTGTAAACTAGAGATACATTTCTCATGGTGTGAACATCAAACATTAGCTTCACAGTTTCAAAGGAGCATCGCTTTGTCTTAGAGATCATTTAGGAGCTGTGTTCTCCTCAGTAATTAGTCACAAAGATCACATTTCAGGGAAAAGGAGACCCTTTCAAACAGTTCAGGCTTTTTTTTTTTTTTTTTCCCAGTCAGGTTTCTTAGCACTCACTTTAAAGGGCTGCATTGAATTTGGTCTGGGCAGGGAGGGCGGGAGGCAGATATATTGTTTTTGAGGAGAGAACAGAGTAGAAGAGAACCATGTTCTTTTGTCTTCCCTCTCATCTCTCTTAATCTTCTCAGGGGATAGGAATCTATTGCTTTAGCCATTTCTAGAAAAAGTTAACTGTTTAAACTTACTAAAATATAAGCCTAATATCATTAGGCTTAATTCAGTGTATTTCCCTCTAAACCAAGTTAACCAAAAGGGTCAGTGTTCTAGTTTATAATAAAACATGATTATAACCTGCAGTGAAGTTTCATATAACTGGTACAATACTCATATTCTTTATTGGAAAGCAGAGGAGGGGCTGTGTTAATTATACAGATGACCGTGAAATGCAGGGTGCAGCAGACTGTAACAGAGACATAGATAAATAGCCTGGAAGAATTTGGAAAACGTGATCAAGAAGTGAAGTGAGATTTAAATTTGGAATAAAGTATGTCAGAAAGAGTAAGTCAAGTAAGAAACTAAAAGGAAAAATACCTGGAGAGAGAGCAGTGGACAGAGCTGAATCCGGCAGAATTTACCCAGAGTGTGACCGCTTTCGTTTTCTCTCAGCGTAATCAGACAGATTCATGTTTCAAGCTGTTCATGCTGTGGGATGATGGCTTGCAGGCTATGGAGCTAAGACTGAGTGAAGGAGAAGCCAGAATTATCATAGCTCTTCTCTGTGGCTCGACCTGGAGAACTTAATTTGTGTTTGTTCCTCTGTAAAAGGTGGATGAGTGGCTAAAATACTCACATACCTAATTTGTGCCTTAAATGTATCATTAGATCATAAATGCCAGTGACCATTATAATCAACTAGGTGCTTCAAAAGTAGATTGCTCTTTGCATTTGGTCTTCAGAAATACGTTTTATTTTAGTAAGGTAAGTAGCAGCGTTGAAGTGTTTGGTACTGCCACTTAAAATAGTAAATTAGTGGATGGGTTTTTGCCAGCCATTGTTTTCCAGTCTATCTCTTGAATACGAATAATGACTCTTTGAGTGCACCTAATTCTTTCAATTTTGTGCTAAAGGAAGGATATTTTCTGTTTACCACATGTGTAAACATTTTCCTTTGTGATCAATTCTAATCAAAACTTGTTTCAGATGGCAAATTAAAACATAACTGACTAATTCGGTGTTCTTTTAAATTTCCCGTAGCAAAACCCTTGAGGATCGTTTGAAGATTGAAGCAAAAAATGGGACGTTGAGTGTATCTGATACCACTGTTGGCAGCAAACAGTTGACATTCACATTAAAGAGGGTGAGTTGTCTTTTATTGTTATTTTTAAATTCACAATAGGCTTTCAATAGTGTTTTCTGTGTGTGTCCCCAGAGCAGCCCTCTCATGCTTTTCCCCTATTGTGGAAGCTCTGTTCCCTTTTCTAGCATGTTCCCTGCAACCAGAGCCCCTAGCAGGCCAAATGTGTGACTGCAGCAAAGTGTGAAGTGTCACTGGTGTCCCAAGGGAGGCAGGGACTGAGTAGCCCTGGAGTTAGCTGTATTGGAGATGAACCAGCTGTCTTGGTTTCTGGATTGCTGTGTGGCTTGAGGCGCAGCTTTGTAAAGCAAAAGCCCCGTCCTGACCATCTAAGGGTGTAGGGCTACCTCCTGTGTATGTGGACTTTGAAGAAGATGAGGAATTAGCAAGTTCTGATGCCCCATGATGGTTATGCCCAACTTGCCCAGATCCTGTCATTTTAGAAGACAGACCATTCTGCCAGTGCTCATCCTATTCTCAGCTGGTTTCTAAGACCCTTTTTTTTTTTGAGACGGTGTTTCACTCTTGTTGCCCAGGCTGGAGTGCAATGGCACGATCTCAGCTCACTGCAACCTCCACCTCCTGGGTTCAGGCAGTTTTCCTGTCTCAGCCTCCTGAGTAGCTGGGATTACAGGCATGTGCCACCATGCCCAGCTAATTTTTTGTATTTTTAGGAGAGACAGGGTTTCACCATGTTGACGAAGATGGTCTTGATCTCTTGACCCACCCGCCTCGGCCTCCCAAAATACTGGGATTACAGGTGTGAGCCACCGCGCCCAGCCCCAAGACCCATTTTTTTAACCAGAGGTAATAATGCCCGCCACACATTGTAGTGTCACACACTGCGTAAGTATTTACTGTTAACTAGATATGGTTTTATTTCTCAAATCTTTTTCTCATTCATACTCAGTCCTCTTTAATAGAGTCACCAAATAGAAAAGAATGACCAAGATTTCATCCTTTTTTTTTTTTCCCTAAACAGTAGTGGGGAGATTATTATTCTTTTTTAAAATTGAGATATAATTCACAGACCATATGCATTCTTGTAAAGTGTACAGTTCAGTGGTTCTTAGTGTGTTCACAGAGTCGGGCAACCATCACACTAACCCATTCTAGAACATTTTCATCACCCCAGAAAGAAGCCCTATACCCTCCAGCATTTCCCCTCATGTTTTCATCCCCCAGCCCCTGGCTACCACTAATCTATCTCCTGTCTCTATAGCTTTGCCCTTTCTGGACATTTCATACAAATGGAATCATTCAATATGAAGTCTTCCGTAACTGGCTTCTTTCACGGAGCATAATGTTTTCAAGGTTAATTCATCCAGTGGTGTAGCTGGAATCAGAATTGCATTTCTTTTTATGGCTGATGAATATGCCATTGTATGTTTACACCACATTTTGCTATTCATTCATGTTTTAAGGGACACTTGGGTTGTGTTTTGTGTTCCTCTGGGGGAAGCTATTAATGATCGGCTATGGAAATTAATGTGTAAGTGTTTGCATGAACCTGTGTTTTTATGTATCTCAGGTCTATACTAGGAGTGGAATTGTTGGGTCACATGGTGTAGCTATTTAACTTTCTGAGGAACCTATTAGACTGTTTCCCAAAGCAGCTACACCATTTCACATTCTCAGCAGCAGCCTGTGAGGGTGGCAGGTTTTCCGCGTCCGTACCCACACCTGTCGCTGTCTGTCTTTATTGTAGCCATGCTAGTGTGCGGTGCTGAGTGGTGCTGTTTGGTTTGCAGTTCTCTGATGACTAGTGATCTTGAGCATCTTATCACGTGCTCGTTGGCCATTTGTGTATCAGCTCTGGAGAAATACCTCATCACATCCTGTACCCATTCATCTCTGATCTCCCTCAAATTCTCCCAGCCTGCATCCAGGAGACTTGCCAAGTGATAAAAACACTTCATTATTCTAAGTGCAAAAAGCTTTTCAGTTAATTCTGCCTGCTGAGAGCAAATTTACCCTCTTACATTGATCACTTAGGTAAGCCAAATAGACATTCAGAGGGACCCCACGGTGCCTGTTCCTAATTTTGTGTCAGTTTTCTTTATACCGGGAAGCATTTCTTGATTCCCTCTGAAATTCAGGTGATGTCAAGTGGGCGTGAGCAGCATAGCCTGCAAGGACCCCAGATCTGCCGCACAGCCCCTCAGCTGCAGACGCCCCTCTGTGGGGTTCACGGGCACCTACTTTGTAATAACATGAAAATACAAGCCTTTTCCCACTGTTTTCTAAATTGGAAGGTACTGAGATGAAGATCGGTCTAAAATTTATGGTAACATGAAAATAAGATGGCTCCGAAATTATATTTTTGTTTATAAAAATAGTATTAAGAATTGCTTCAAATGGCTTCATAACTGAATCAAGCAGAGGCTCTGAAACTGTTTTGAGGAATGTGTCAACGTTTGATGTACGTGTTTCCTCACTTGACATTTTAGTTATTAAATCTCAGTTTTACTTGAGTAAGTTTCCAATAAATTGTACGTATTCAGGCAGTTGTTCATACAGTTCTCTTTATACTGCAAGTCTGATATGCTCAGGTAGAATCTTGAGTTTTTCCCGTATTTATGTATTTACCTTCTAAAACGTCAGTAAAATTCAAGAGGAACAATCTGTGCTTTAACGTTGTCTAAAATTGTATAGTGACAAAACTCTGATTCAGTCCCGAATCTCATTTTTTTTTTTTTTAGTCAGCAAGTCAGTAACTAACACCCAAATCTGATTTTTAACTGCTGTTTAGTATAGTTTCTCTTCAAGGCTGAGGCTGTTTAACACAGGTGTGCCGGTTTCCACCTGTCCTCCTCCCTCTGTGACAGGAGTGCTGGAGGCTGTGGGGAAGTAGTCAGGTGGAGGAGGCAGCAGACCTGGGAGAAGCACTCCCACGCCCAGAGAGCCTCCTGGACCCATCACATGGCAGCAGGGTCTTCCGGATGCAGCCTTGGGACAGAGGCTAGTCATAGTCCTTTTTCTACAGGAACAATAGGCACTGCTTACAAGCTCCTCTCGGAGCCCCTACCTTGGTGGAGAAAGTCTGGCAGAGCTTCCCAAAATGTGTTCCAGGAGATGTAAATAGCAATCCTGGAAGGTGACTTCTGCCATCAGACAGATAAGGGAAAACCTTGGAATTGATGTCCATGATGAAGACTCATGAGATGCCTTAACTTAGAAGCTCCACACACCTTGTTCATCTGTAATTAATACATGTGTATTGATGCTGCCTGGTGCTGCATGCTGGGGACAGACATGGCTCTTGCCATCACAGTTCCCAGTCTATTAGGAGAGAGAGAGAGAGCGGGTAAAAATTATATACCTCTAATTATATCATTGGAACTGTGGCAAGTGCTTCAAAGGAGAGCAGAGGGCCGTGAGAATGTTTGGCAAGGCACCCAGCTTTGCAGTTGCACAGGACTGAACTGACATAGTATTTCTATTTTTAAAAAAGCCTTCTGGCTGTTGCATCGAGAGTTGCCTCAAAGGGTATTTGAGAGGAAGCAGAGACCTCAAGAAAGGCAGCTCCGTGGCGGCCTTGGTTAGGAAGGACGGCAGCTTGGGCTCAGGCAGGAACCTCCGAGATTGACCACGGTGGAGGAGTTTGGGACACACTTCGGAAGAATACACAGGCCAGGATTTACTTTGAAAAGACAGTTGAAGAATGGTAATAGTCAGAGAAGGGACTTAAAGAATTATTCAGAAACCCAGTTTAAGAGCTTCCTAGAATCAGAAAAGTTATTATTTGTTTTTTGACGTTACAAATTCCTTTCCTTCCCCAGTCTTCTCTCACTTCCAACTCTTTAATTTAAGAAGATTGGGTGATATCCACAAGAGGTGAATGTGGAGACTTTTCCTCAAGCATGACACACAGGTGCATGTGTTTAGCTGTGTAGAAAATGCAGATCCCCATGAGGCAGGTTCCCTGGGTGTCCATAGGGCAGTGCTTTTCCGCTTTGTCAGCTGAGGCCCCTGCCAGCGCTGTCTCTGTTTACCGTCTGTACAGTGCCACCACTAAGAATGTTGTTTCTGACCTTTACATTCAGGAGTTTGTATTTTCAAAACCATCAAGTGTGTTTTTAAAACCATATAACTCTTACCTTTATTGTGGATTCTGCCTTGATACTCTTCTAAGAATTTCTGCTGAAAGGAGTTAAAACTATTTGGCGCCAGGGATGGGTTAGGGAGGAGCTCTAGCTCCCGTGTGAGAGAGGACACACGTGAGCACCTTTCCAGCAGGCAGCCCAGAGTCCGCGTGCTCAGTCGGCTGAGAACTTGTGCATGGTCTGCTGAGCTTTTTTCAGTGATTCATGAGAGCAGTTTGCTGCTTTTAAGGAGAGGTGGAGTTTTGGGAAACCGCTAAAAATGCTTTGGAACAAGTTCTAGTGAATGAGGGCTTGAGTGTGGATAGTAATGTACTTGTAGTACATTTAAGTATTTTTTCTTTTGTTTTTAAAAACAGTGAGAATAAACTAATAGCTCTAGTTTGTAAACAAAGACCTCTAAAAGGAAAGTGGACACTGTAAGCTATATCATCTTCTTAAGGTGGCTCTTCTTTAGGCCCTTTTAAAACATACCAGTGTTGTTGCAAGTGTGGTGGTTGAAAAACCAGTCTCCTGCTTTGTAGTCAGACTGGTCTATCGGGCCCTTCTCTTGCCTGGGGTTCAGAATTTCTGCTTTTGCATGGATGGTGAAAGTTGGCCTTGGTCCTGCTGTTTCTGCCAAGGCAGCATTTGCCAGAGCAGAGTTCCGTTGGCCCCACCATGTCCCCTGGAGCCCGTGGGCAGCGTTTCTCCTGAGAGCAGGTCTGAGAGCAGGTGGTAGTACTGTTGGCATCCTGATGGTTACCAGAAAAGAGGTACAGGATTTCCTCTCCTTCCTTCTACTCATTTAATTTTCTCTTTTAGTCTGAACAGCAGAAGAAGCAACAGGAGGCTGAGAAACTGCATCGACAAGAAAGGAAAAGACTCCGCCGTTCAGCCGGACACCTGAAGTCAAGACACAGAAGAGGACGGTCATTTCATTGATTTTGGAAGTGATCCTGCCTGTGATTAGGGAGGGGTACAGCTCCCCCAAACTGATCATCATTAAACACAGACAAGGGAACACACATTTTTAAAGTTCCATTAGAGTTCCTTACCTTTGTAAGGAAATTCTCATACACAGAGGTAAAGATTTGAAAATCTGTGCCTTGTGGATTAGACTTTGAAGCTGGGTCTCAATGACTGACCGCTGCGTGGCCCCAAGGGTGCGCTTGTAAGTCACGGCTCTATAAACGTCATTTTCCCCATCATTTTCATCATGTAAACCAGGTTTTGTTTTTTGTTTTTTTTAATGTTGTGAAATGTACACCATGAAATGAAAGGTTTATCCTGTGCCAAAACTCAAGATTGATAATGCTCTAGGAACTTACTGCCTACTGCCATTCATGATTAAATCATCCAGAAGTACCTTCCCTGTTTTCCCTGGTGTCTCTGTGTTCCCTGGGTGTGTTTATAACTGCATGTTGATAGGTTTCTCTGGCTTGTTTATTAGTTTGGGATTTGTTTTTAAATAGTTTATACCAAGAGAGTATAATCTAATTGTACAGGTTAAGAGCATCCCAAAGCCGAAAATCTAAAACTGTTTGAGTACTGTATTTGTCTGTTCTCACACTGCTGTAAAGAACTGCCAGAAGCTGGATAACTTCTTAGTCAAGAAAAGAGATAATTGACTCACAGTTCTGCAGGCTGTACAGGAGGCGGGGCTGTGGAGGCCCCAAGAGCTTACAGTCATGGCGGAAGGTGAGGCGGAAGCAGGCACGTCCTACATGGCTAGAGCCGGAGGAAGGGGGCAAAGGAGGAAGTGCCCCACCTTTCAAACAGCGGATCCCATGAGAACTCACTGTCACAGAACAGCAAGGGGAAGTCCGCCCCCATGATCCCATCACCTCCCACCAGGCCAAAGATGACAATTTGACATGAGATTTATGTGGAGACAGAGTCAGACCATCTCAAGCACTGACTGACTTTGGAGGAAAATGCTCATTAGAGCATTTCACCTTTTGGATTTTCAGATATGGGACGCTCGACCCAGTAAATATAATACAAATATTCTAAAACACAAAAAAATCCAAAGTCTGAAAGACTTCTGGTCCCAAGCATTTCAGATAAGGGATACCCAACCTGTAATAATGGGAAACGAGTGATGGAGGCTGCTGGTTAATCTTGGCACAAGTTTAATTATAGGGTCCTTTTTTTCCTGTTCCTTAAGTATAGTCAGACATAAACTTAGTGGAGGAAACATTTATAAAAATAAATACTTTCATTTGAATAGCTTCTTTGACAAAGACTCCAAGAAAGCTTTCTTTTATTTAGACAAATGGTGATGTGCACTGGTAGTCCCAGCTCCTGGGGAGGCTGAGGTGGCTGAGCCTGAGAAGTTGAGGCTGTAGTGCACTGTGATCACACCACTACACTCCAGCCTGGGCGACAGAGCAAGACCCTGGTCTCAAAAAGAAAAAACAGAACCAACTTTGGTTTCCTTAGTTTTTCCAGCATTGATATGATTTTCGAGGTACCTTTGTAGATTTTTTTTTTTCTTTTTGAAATCGAGTCTCTGTCGCCTCGACTGGAGTGCAGTGGTGCAATCTCGGCTCACTACAACCTCCTCCTCCCAGGTTCAGGTGATTCTCCTGCCTCAGCCTCCTGAGTAGCTGGGACTACAGGCATGTGCCACCACACCCAGGTAACTTTTTTTATTTTTAGTAGGGACAGAGTTTCACTGTGTTAACCAGGATGGTCTGGATCTCCTGACCTCATGATCTGCCCACCTTGGCCTCCCAAAGTGCTGGGATTACAGGCGTGAGCCACCATGCCCGACCCCACCTTTGTAGATTTTTAAGGTTCATTATGTACAACTGAAATAGTAACTCTTTAAACTGTAAATGGTACAGCCTAACTTCAAATGTCATAAGCCAAGAGGCAGATGCGTTAATTTACATAACCATGCTTGGGATGTGGAACCAGCCTCAGGAACACCTAGATCCAGACCCTCACATTTAGTCAGCTAGCCCGTGCTTCTGTCTCTCCTTCCCCCACTGCCCACACTCCTCCTCCTGTCTCGTTCCTTCTCTCTCCAGGTCTCCCCTGCTCTCTTTTCCTGATGTGTTTCCCTTCCCCCTGCCTTTGTTGTCTGTGCTGCTTCTGCTTTTCTGCAGATTGGCCGTGTGTCCCCTTCTGTGGTCCAAGAGATGAGCTCTGTTTCCAGAAAAAAGGTGTGTGAAGGGTGGGGAATGTCTGCATGTTCTTGTTCCTGGAGCAGCCACCCCCATTTGTGCTGCGGTACCAGGGAGTTCCCCAGCTGTTCCAGCCCCTGGACTGGCGCGGTCCTTCCTCAGCTTCTTTCCTCCGAAACCCTCCATCAGTGCCCACCTTTTCCTAAAGGAAGGGGCTTCAGCTTCCTGTTGCCTTATACTCTGTTCCCACGCTTCTTCCTTCAGGGATGGGGCGCTTTAGAAGTTTAGAGAGGGACACTTTGCTGGCTGGAATGTCCCCAGGGGTTGGGTGCTTTTGTCCTTGGCCTGCTTCCTAAGGTTAGGCTCTGTCATGTCTACTCCTGGCTTTTCCAGGCCCCTCTTTTCCTTCTTGAAGGGCCTCCTGGTTCTGTGGGGAGCCAGTATTCGCAGGATCAGATTCCACAGGCCGTGGTGCTCCATTCACCCAGCGCGCTCATCAGAGTGGAGGAGGAGAGCCAGGATCACGCCCGGGAGGCTGGCAGTGTAGTAGAAAGAGCTTGGGTTTGGAACCACCCTGGCGCAGGGTTGAATCCCAGGTCTGTTGCCTACTATTTCTGTGTCTTTTGACTGTTCCCTTCATCTCTTTGAATCTAATTTCTTCCTGAAGGTCAGTCTAATACTTAGTTTTTATTAGGGTAAAATGAGGCACTTACATTAGGTACGGCACCTGGCACTGTGCAAAGCTCATGAGGACAAAGCTTCTATAATATTGAGGGTCTCAAGAGCAGGGGAGGTGCCCTCCACTTTTGTGCTGCAGAGATGCTGAAGGGCAGGCGGAGGGACTGCGTGGAGTCTGAGGGACGCAGAAGGAGAGTCTGCAGCTTTGTGAGCGCTCCTCCCAGGCCCCGCCTTTCCACCTCATTGCCCTGGGTTTCCTACCGATTCAGCCCTGACCACAGGCCTGCCTCTTCAGAGCTGATTCCCAAAGTGCCTGCTCTAGTCATACGGGTCTTCAGAGTTTCCTATTTTCAAGTTTTTTGTTTTTGTTTTTGAGACAGTCTCGCTCTGTTACCAGGCGCCAGGCTGGAGTGCAGTGGCGCGATCTCGGCTCACTGAACCTCCCCTCCCAGGTTCAAGCAATTCTGCCTCAGCCTCCCGAGTAGCTGGGACTACAGGCACTCGCCACTACGCCCAGCTAACTTTTGTATTAGTAGTGATGGAGTTTCTCCATGTTGGCCAAGATGGTCTCCATCTCTTGACCTTGTCATCCACCTGCCTCGGCCTCCCAAAGGGCTGAGATTACAGGCGTGAGCCACTGCGCCCAGCCCCTTGTTTTCAAGTTTTATGCATATACTCTGTTTCAAGTTTTATACTCTAATTTTTCCATGTGTGATACGCTATTCACTAGCCCTAGGAAATGGCCATTTCCCCTGGGTCTCTGTCTCAGGCACGCCCACCTGGGGGTGTTCATGAGCCAGTGCGAGAAGCGTTTCCTCACAGACGGGGCTCTGAGGATATGGCTTTTACATCAGGACCAAGCTGAGAGGTCCCAGGCTGCCATTTCTGCCCTTCCCTGCTCCAGATCCCCTCAGGCTCCGACACCTAGATCTAAGGCCCAAGTTGGTTTTCTCCAAGTTGTGCTCAGAAGTTAGGGTAGTGGTGGCTTTGGAGAGAGGGGAACACAGCTGGGAGGGATGAGATGGGGGATCCTGGTTGGTCCTGTTACCTCACCCGGTGGTGGCTTTTCCCATGGGTGCACTTTGACCACTCCTGGGCTACTCACGACTCATGGGTTGTGCTTGTTATCCTTGAATAGAAAGTTCCATTGGAGAAGAATTGCTTTATCAAAGGAACATGTTTCATGGTTCCTAACAAACCATTTCCATAGATAACTCATAACAGTATAAAGTTACGTTTTTTCAGATATTTTTCTGTTCTGTGGACAATGGTAGACACATCTGCTTTAATAATGCAAATGGGATCACGCTATATATGCTATTCCTGAACTTGATGTTTTATAACTAACAATATGTGAGTGATATTTTCCCAAGTCCGCACATATTAATGTATAGGGCGGCCTACATCATTCTTTTGTATAGCGTATTTTATTACATGGCTGATCCATAATTTATTTGTCTGCCTATGTATGGTTCAACCTAAAAATCTAAAGAAATAACCTTTTAAAAATCTTTTTTCAAAAACAAGTTACATTCAAGGGCTTCTTGGTGAGGTAGGCACACTGCACACTGGTGGGGAGGTGGTGTTTTTTTGTTTGTTTCTGTTTTATGAAACAGAGTCTCACTCTGTCGCCCAGGCTGGAGTGCAGTGGTGCAATCTCCTCCTTCCTGAGGTTGGCTCACTGCAACCTCTGCTTCCCAGGTTCAAGCGGTTCTCCTGCCTCGGCCTCCTGAGTAGCTGAGATTACAGGTACCCACTACCACAATCGGCTAGTTTTTGTATTTTTAGTAGAGAGGAGGTTTCACCATGTTGGCCAGACTGATCTTCAACTCTTGACCTCAGGTGACCCGCCCACCTCGGCCTCCCAAATTGCTGGGATTACAGGCATGAGCCACCACACCCGGCTAGTTATTTCCATCTTTATGACCATGTGTACCCATAAAAATCATTTCTATATTAAGTATAACCCAAGTTATGTTTTAAATGAATGTAGTAACTTTGTAAAACATCTGTGTATAGTAAAACAATGGAAATGTCATTTCAGTTATTTTCTTTCTTTTTCTTTGTTATATGGGGCTTGAAAATTTTCACTCCAAAAATAAAAAAAAAGTAAATAAATAAAAATAAAAGATAATTTTCACTCCAGCAATTGGAATAGAGTTTTAGCTTTTTTTTTTTTTTTTTTTTTTTTTTGAGATGGAGTTTTGCTCTTGTTGCCCAGGCTGGAGTACAATGGCACAATCTCGGCTCATTGCAACCTCCGCCTCCCGGGTTCAAGTAAGTCTCCTGCCTCAGCTGGGATTACAGGCATGTGCCACCACACCCAGCTAATTTTGTATGTTTAGTAGAGATGGCGTTTCACCATATTGGTCAGACTGGTCTCAAAATCCTGACCTCAGGCAATGCACCCGCTTCGGCCTCCCAGTGTGCCCGGCGAGTTTTAGCTTCTTTTATAGTCATCATTTGTCAGAAAAGCAGAAACAAATACTACATAACATATTTTGTTATTTTTGTTACGGCCTGTCCAGTACTCTCCCCTCCACCCGCTTGTCCTCCAAATGCTGGCCTCCCTGTTGTTTCTAGAACACTCCAGGCGTTGTCTTAAGCCAAGGCCTTCGCAGCAGTGATTCTCCCTGCATAGAATGCTTTTCACCAGCTGTCTCCTGTCACCCTCTCACCCACCCCGACCAGTCATGACCCCCTATTTAAATGGCCATACCCCATCTCCTGGGCTACACATGAGATGCTACACAACGTGCTTTTTAAAAGACTCATGGACATTGTCAAACATGTACCAAAGTAGAGAAGTTGAATGTGCTTCCGTGCACCCAGCGGCAGCCTCAGTGGTCAGCAGCAGCTAACCCATTTCCTCTTCACTCCTCCCATTGTCCATTATTTTGAAATATTTGATCCCAGACATCGTATGGTTTCATTCATGAATATGCATGGTGGTTTCCTTGTTTCTTGTTGGTCCCTCCCCAACTGCAGTCTGGTCAGGGTAGGGGAATGAGTTTGGATGTGTTTGCTCTATATCCAGCATCTGGAAAAATGCCTGACACATAGTAGCTACTTAGAAATATTTATTAAATGAATACCTGGGTCAAGTCTGATGAGGCCTGAAGATTGAACTCTGGCCTTAATACAAGAGGGGTACGAAATTTTAGGCTACAGCTGTTTCAGAGGGGCTGGGATGCTGAAAAGCCTCATTGGAGTAGTTCAGAAGGGAGGGGGGAAAAGAAATCAGAAATAGTGATAATGAACAACAGTGGCAGGAATTTTGCAATATAGAGGAATATAGGACATTTGAGGTTAAGAAAGGA
This sequence comes from Callithrix jacchus, assembly GCF_049354715.1. NCBI lineage: Eukaryota > Metazoa > Chordata > Mammalia > Primates > Cebidae > Callithrix > Callithrix jacchus. Next base: position 104,435,132 of record NC_133515.1, read on the forward strand.
CTTTCTTTAAGAGGGTAGAAATTATAGCCTGTCTGTGTGCCCCTAGGAATGATCAGGAAAGACAGAAAGCGATGATGCCAGACAGAGGGCAGCTCCTGGAATGTCGGGAAGTAATGTGTGGTGTAGTTCTCTGTCGCTACCCACTACTTAGAGATTTAAAAGAAAGTTATCCCACAGTTTCAGTGGCTCAGGAATTCAGGAGTAACTTAGCAGGGTGATTCTGCCGAGGTTCCTCGAGGGTACAGGCAATGTTGGCCAAGGCTTACTGTCATCTAAAGGCTTGCCTGGGGCTAGAAGAGCTCCCTTGCAAGCTCCCACACATGGCTTTGGCCAGGCAGCCACCATTCCTCGCCACATGGCCCCTCTGCAGGGCTGCTTGAATGTCCTCACCGCCTGGTTGCTGACTTCCCCCAGAGCAAGCATCCAAGAGGAAAGAGAGTGCGATGGGGACCGACCGCAGTGTCTTTTAAGACCCAGTATTGGAAGTCGCATGTCATCCCTTCCTCTGATTTGTTAGAAGGGAGTCAGTAAGTACAGTGTCAAAGTAGGGCGGTCAGACGTCCAGATAAAGATAAACAAAGGCTTTATTAGTATAGCTGTATTCCAAATAGTGCATAGGGGATTCTTGTCCTCAATAATGACTATACCTGAAACTCAAATTTAATGTATGACCTGTATTTTTATTGGTTAGATTTGGCAACTTGTGGACATACTTTTATTTTTAAGGAATTTGTGGACATACTTTTAAAGTACTGCACTAGCCAAAGGAAATGGGACGTAGTGCACACATAGAGGCTCAGCGCTCCGGAGGGCATAGGGCAGACCATCGGGAGAGAGCAGGTTTAGGTAGGTGGGCAGGCAGGCAGATGTGGTGAGGGGAGCAGGTGAGCATGCTCCTCTGATTGCTTCGCTTTTGTCACTGGAGTAAGCAGCAAGGTTATGGGCAAGGTAACCTCCCGCCCCGCCATGTACCTAGCACAGAGCTTACTCTCTCAGACCCTCCATGCTGGGGGAATGACCTCCCTGTCACTATCCTAGGAAGATACCTCTTGGCTCCTGCAGAGTCAGAAAAGCACACAACACTGAGTTGAGAAACGTACGTTCTGCTTTTTCTTTTCCCTCTTTTTATGGCCTCCCTGGGTTTCCAAAATTCTATCTCAGTGTTTTTCTTTTTTTTGTTTTTTGAGATGGAGTCTTGCTCTGTTTCCAGGCTGGAGTGCAGTAGCGTGATCTCAGCTCACAGCAACCTCCACCTCCCGGATTCAAGTGATTCTGCTGCCTCAGCCTCCGAGTAGCTGGGACTACAGGTACCACCACACCCAGCTAATTTTTTTGTATTTTTAGTAGAGACAGGATTTCACCATGTTGACCAGGGTGGTCTTGACCTCCTGACCTTGTGATCCACCCGCCTCGGCCTCCCAAAGTGCTGGGATTATAGATATGAGCCACCATGCCTGGCCTTTTTTTTTTTTTTTGATACAGTGTCTCACTCTTGCCCAGGCTGGAGTGCAGTGGTGTGATCTCGCTCACTGCAACCTCTGCCTCCCAGGTTCAAGTGATTCTCCTGCCTCAGCCTCCCTCAGCGTTTGTTTACTTTGTCCCACAGTAAGAAACACGTTTGACATCATGGCACAGAATACATGTACATCAAAGGTATTAGAAAACTGTATCTTGCGTCATACAAAGGGTGCTGTTATTTTTCTGTTCCATCCTGCTCTAGTTCCTTTACACTTCCCCCCCAAAAGAGTTCACACCCATTGCTGTGGTTCCACTATCCACTAATGATGGCTCCGGCCGCAAGTTGAGAATCACTGCCTACTACCCTAACCAACCGACAGCATGCTTGCAGGAGTGTGTTGACAAAGGCCATACTGAAATGTGTCCCCCAGATGTGTAATTGTCACTATTGAATTGTGATAAATTGTGTAATGAAACATTTTGCTGGAGTTTTATGAGAATTTTTTTTGAAGACACAAGAGTTTTTAATTCTTTTTTGCAAAGCTCTATTTTCAGCATAAATTAAGTGCAAAATAGATTTTATGGAAGAAGAGTTACAGGGTTTTATAGGAAAATTTAAAAGATTTTTGTGATTCTTTCTAAGGTAAACTTTCAATGCATCAAAAATCTATCCAGGATCAGGCACAGCGGCTCATGTCTGTAATTCCAGCACTTTGGGAGGCCGAGATGGGCAGATCGCTTGAGGCCAGGAATTCAAGAACAGCCTTGTCAACATGGTGAAACCCCATCTCTACTAAAAATACAAAAAAAAAAAAAAAAAAATGGCCAGTTGTCATGGCAGGTGCCTACAGTTCCAGCTACTCAGGAGGCTGAGACAGGAGAATCACTTGAACCCAGGAGGCAGAGGTTGCAGTGAGCCAAGATCACACCACTGCACTCCAGCCTGGGCAAGACAGCAAAACTCCATCTCAAAAAATAAATAAATAAATAAAAAATAAATACAAATAAAAACTTTGGCCAGGCACGTTGCCTCATGCCTGTAATCCCAGCACTTTGGGAGGCCGAGGTGGGCGGAACACAAGGTCAGGTGTTTGAGACCAGTCTGGCCAACATAGTGAAACCCCATCTCTACTATAACCCGGGTGTGGTGGTATGCACCTATAATCCCAGCTACTTGGGAGGCTGAGGCAGGAGAATCACGTGAACCCAGGTGGCAGAAGTTGCAGTGAGCCAAGATTGCACTCCAGCCCAGGTAAGAATGCGAGACTCTGTCTGAAAAATAAGTATGTAAATATTTTTAAAAATCAAAAGCAGAACTTCATCTCAATAAATATTTTTAAAAAATAAAAACCCGGGCCTGGCACGGTGTCTCACACCTGTGGTTCCAGTGCTTTGGGAGGCTGAGGCGGGTGGATCACGAGGTCAAGAGATCGAGACCATCCTGGTCAACATGGTGAAACCCCGTCTCTACTAAAAATACAAAAAATTAGCTCCAGCTACTCAGGATGCTGAGGCAGGAGAATTAACTGAACCCAGGAGGCAGAGGTTGCGGTGAGCTGAGATCGCGCCATTGTGCTCCTGGGTAACAAGAGCGAAACTCCATCTCAAAAAAATAGTAATGATAATAAAAACCTGTCCAAGTTTTTTATTTGATTGATTTTGTTTTTGAAATGATTTTGAAACCTGATTTTACCCATGTAGCCATGAAGTTAAAATAAAATCCTAGAGTTTATGCTGTCATTTGTAAGCAATTACAGATGGTGACCACCTGCAATGAAAATGAAGACTGGCCTCCATCTTTCATAAGCAATAGGAGATCCATCTCTCTTTTGCACTTCAGAACACTAAAGGTAAAATGTATTTTAGTGAAGACAGAAAGCCCCACGTGTAAACGAATGTGTCTTGGAGCAACTGAATTCTATTCAAAACTTTGGAAGAAAACAGCAAGGTGTTAGAATACCTGATTTTTAAAGTGTGTGTATGAAAAATACTGTGAGTACTTAACAGCACCTTGAAAAAATGCACCATAAAACAAAACAAATAAATAAAAATCCCGTGGGTAAATATTTGCTCATTTCTTTGACCTCCCCAAAAAGTTGATATATACAAATTGGCCACCACACCCAGCCCTGAGGTGTTTGTTTTTTTTAAATAGAAAAAGTTCAAGAGGCAATACCAGTGGGCAAATGCTTAAATGGATTACCAGGCCAACTAATTTTTTTTTTTTAATATTTTGTAGAGACAGGGTTTTACCATGTTGGCCAGGATGGTCTTGATCTCCTACCTCGTAATCTGCCCATCTTGGCCTCCCAAAGTGCTGGGATTACAGGCGTGAACCTGGTCAATTTTTATTCTTAAAATTTTTTATTTACAGGTATAGTTTCCAAAAGTAATGCAATAACAAATCTGACAGTTAATATTTGAAAGATCTGTTTTGGTGACCAGCATGCTGCCTCAAAACAGCTAATGTTCCCCATGAACACATACTCGGTGAGTGGAAACTTCTAAGAAAATGTCAGGTCTTAGCCGTGGAGATAGGATGGCCTGAGGTGGGAATGTCAGGAGGGACGTGGTCCCCGAGCTGGTGTGCAGCTCCCTGCAGGAGATTGAAACCCTCCACGCTCCCCAGGCTTCCTGTCCAGTGAGAGTTCCCAGGCATACATCTTAGTGCAGGAGGAAATTATTATTCTCACTGTTGTCGGCTGCAGGCCCTGTTTGTGACTATTCTGTAAACCCAGATGGAACTTCAAAGTGGTGTGGTGGGAAGGAGGCCAACGTAATTTTTCTAGTAGCCTTAGGTTTCTTTCCAGTGCAGGACAGAATCACAAATCGTAGCCTCTTGGGATGTGAGGGACCTTCTAGCTGAGCTGGCTCAGACGCCTGCCTGAGTGGATTTCCCCGGTTGCCTTCTCTCCCATTTCAGATGATCTCATTGTCAGCTGAGATTTGGGGAATCAAATCCTCCCTCCCACTCCCCGCCCCGCTTCCTCCTGTCCTTGCTAGGTCTGCCTTCCAGCGTTCTGCAGAACACGTCCGATTTCTCCTCATGCTCTCCTCTGTCCCCGTTTCCCCCTGCACATCACCCCTTTCTTTGCTGGGACTCACCTCTAGTCCCCTCCACTCACCACTCAAGCTGGCGGCAGAGGAAGCTCATCTCCCAATCTTGCCAAATCAGACTCTCCTGAGCCTTGCTGGCCTCCCTGGGAGCATTCGACACTGCCTTCATTTCCTTCTTGTCCTTGGCCTCCTTGGTCTCTACTGACTCCTCATCCTCACCCACACAGGGGTTAACATGCTCCAGAATGTCTTCTTTTTTTTTTTGAGATGGAGACTCACTGTGTTGCCCAGGCTGAAGTGCAACCTCCACCTCCCAGGTTTAAGCGATTCTCCCGCCTCAGCCTCCTGAGCGGCTGGAATTACAGGTGTCTGCCACCACACCCGGCTAATATTTTTTGTATTTTTAGTAGAGACGGGGTTTCACTATGTTGGTCAGGCTGGTCTTAAATTCCTGACCTTGTGGTCAACCTGCCTTGGCCTCCCACAGTGCTGGGATTACAGGCGTGAGCCACCGCATCTGGCCCAGGATGTCTTCTTTAAACCTGTCACCCTTCTTCCTTCCAGTGTCGCCTCTCTTCAGTGTCCCAGAGCTGCCTCCCACATAGCCTCTGTGCCTTTCATCTGGGTGGTGCTGGCATCTGAGTCCCACATGCTCAAAGCAAAACTCCTCCCCATCCCGCCCTCCTGAACACCTGCAGCTTCTCCTTATCACCCGTCTAACAACCTGAGCCAGAAGTCACGGTTCCCACAACCACTACGTATTGACCACTCTGTGCAAGTGACCCAGCAAAGAGCCCTTTCCTTGAGTTTGTGTTTCACATGGGAGACAGACGAGAGCCAGCAGACGTGATGCAGGCCATGCAAGCCATGTGGGCAGGAAGGAGAGCCGGGAGGGGAAGAAATCGGCTGGCTCTGAAGAGGCCTCTCCGAGAAGGTGAGATACGAACAAAGCGTGGAAGGAGGAGAGGGAGTTGGCCAGTGTATCTGGGAGGAATATTCTAGGCAGAGATCTACAGGGTGCATCGGAAGCCCCTGGAGGGCATGTAAGGCGGAGTTTCTGACTCACTGGGTCTAACATGGGGCCAGAGAACCTGCATTTCTAACATCACAGACGCTGCTGCTGCTGCTGGCCTGGGACCCTGCCTGAGAACCACTGGCTGGTGCAAAGGCCCGAGGCAGGGCTTCGCCTGGAAGCGCAAGGCAGATGCCACTGGCCCCTGGGGCTGGCAGGGGGTAAAAGATTCCCCTGTAATCAGGTGAATGTGGCTTGTGTCAGCTGTACCAGAGTGAGTTGTGGGGCACTTGGGCCCTTGACATTGCTGTCCCCGCCCATGGAGTTCTCCATGGGGATCTCTTCATCCCTTGAACCTCGGCCACAACTTCCTCCTCTCCCTTTGCTCACCTCTGCAGCCTCCTGGCCTGGCAGCATCAGGGCTCCCCAGGCCAAGCTGTGGGAAACTCGAAGCCTTTCATGATGATGGGCTTTCAAAGGCCAGGATGGTCTGGTTAGTGAAGACAACAGAAGGAAACAAGAGGAGACCTGGGTCTGGCCCGGACTTGCTCACGGAGAAGATGCCAGTTAGTGGCCAAGTCGCTTAACCTGTCTGTGCCTTGGTGTCGACATCTGTAAAATGGGTTTAATAGTATCTGTCCCCCAAGACTTCAGAGAACGTTACTGGAGCCTAGTGAGTGAAGTCCATTAAATCCAGAGGAAGGCGTAACTGAATACAAAGCTCTACTGGAATGCGCGCTCAGGTGCTTTAAGCCAGGTTGCATCTTGTTTTAAGAGGGTTACCATGGCGACGGGGTTGTTTGAAAAGCATATGTTTAAAAGGCTTGGCTATTATCTTACAACAATAAGTAAATTTGATTTTGCTGGTTCCCATTGTAACTGAGGGGCGCCAGGCCTCACCAGCAGCCATGACAGCCTGCACTGCTGCGACCACCACCTTTTGCCATGGCAAAGAGCATGGCTACTCCTCCTAGGCGTACAGTGAGTGCTTACTATATGTTGTAGAGGCCACTGTGATGGCATCTTGTCATACGGTTAGAGGACTGTCCCGTGGACAGAAGCCACCAGAATAATGCTCCTGCCATACACTGGATCTGGGGCTGCTCTGGGGCTGCACAGCTGCAGGATGGGTGAGGAGGGGTGAGGCTGAGCCACCTTCAGGAATGACCCTGTGGCAGCCACCATCAGATTCTTTACACATCACATCTCATCAAATGCCCCAGCAGCCTGGCACTGTCCCGGGCAGCAGGATGGGGGTGTGGGTGCAGAAGAGGCAGGATGGTCCCTCCCTCCATGAGACAATTCAGCCTAGAAAAGCAGACAGAGCATGCAATGCTGGGGTGGCAGTGGCGGTCCTAAAACTCGGGCACAGGGGCCAGCCCAGGATCTGGGGTCCTGGGGCTGGGCAGTGGCTTGGGTCAGTCCCTGGGTGTCATCCCAGCCCTACCACTCAGCAGCTGCCTGAAGGTGGACAAGTCACTCACCCTCCTTGCCCCGGTTTCCACATATGGGAGCACACACAGCGCAGTCAGTGGGACGTGGAGCATGCCTCACTCAGATGCCCCATGTGAGTGCCTGGCAGGCAGTAGCAGCTGAATTAATGGGGCAATGAGGACTGTGGCCCTGTATGGGGCACGAAGCTCCTCGAGTGCCGCTCAAGCTCCATGGTCTTGATTGGACAGGAAAGACCCTGTCGTGCCTTCGTTGCTCTTCTCAGAGCTGGACCCACCGCAGGCACCCAGACACTTCGCTGGTTTTCTGGAATCAGGACCCCTTCTCTGTGTGGGGCCACAGGAGCAGAATCTTGCTCAGGTCTGAGAGCCCCACCTCTGATAAGAGGCTTTCAGGGGTCACATGTACCCATGTCCCTGCTCACTACTGGGCTGTGGAGTGCCTGCTGTGCCACAGGCCAAGCCACAGCAAAGGCAGGACCAGGGGCTGGAGGGTCTCAGAGGCTGCCACTCAGCCCCTGCCTCAGTTTCCTCACACCATGAAGACGGAGTCGGGCAAGGCTCCTGTTGCCCAGTTTTCCTGGGGAGGGAGGGGCCTTCCTTTCCAGCGGAGCGGAGCACCCATCCTTCCCACAGGCCCACTAACCTGGACTCATTTTCCTTCAAAGCTTTGTGAAGACACTTGTGCCCTGGAGGGCTTGGTGGCCATGAGGTGGGCACTCCGTGGCAGGGCTTCATCACCAAGGCACCTGCTGCCCAGCACAGCGCTGTGCATGGCAGGTGCTTACTAAATACAGGCTCAATGAATGAGTGGATGAATGAATGGAGAAGCGTATGACAGAGGGGAAGAAATTAATCTGTATTAGCTCAGAACAGCCGGAATTCTAGCCTGCAGTCAGCATGGGATCAAGGAGAACTGTGCATGTGGTGGTCTGAGCCTCAGCCAGGGTGGGCCCAAGGGGAAGTGAGGTGAGGTGCACCCATTTTCCTGGGAGCTGAGCTGGAGGCTAATCCCAGCTCAGGGCTTCCTGCTTCCTTCCCTCTGTAGGGAAACAAGGCATCTCCCGGAAATGCAGCCTGGGCTGTGTGAGCCCTGCCATGACCGGCAGCGGAGGAGAGAGCCAGGGAGGCTGGGAGGAGGCTGTGGGCCAGGGCTCTGGGCCAGGTGAGAAGACACAGGGCGCTGCCCAGAGCCTCCGTCCCCCAGCAGAGTAGCTACCAATTTCTTCCCCATCAGAAGTCAGGCCCTGTAGGTACACGGACCAAGCCAAGACACCTCCAACCCAAAAGAACTCTGGAGAGATGGGCTTTGTTGCTCAGGGACCAGTCATTGCAAACTCCTGCCTCAGTTTCCCCCTACAAAACAGAGAGATCAGGAGCGCCTGCTCTGTGCCCCCAGGAGAGGCACCTGTTATACAGAGCAGGGTGGCAAACAATGGGCCATGGGCCAAACCCAGCCACGGCCTGGTGGTGCTGCTTCCTTTTCAGATGCCCAGTTTGTAGCGCCTGGCGAGGGCAGCCCGAGGGTACCGACACCCTCTCCAATGCCTCTATTGTGTGGATCTCACAGCTCTGCCTGCTGTCAGAACCTATCATTCATTTATTTATTTTATTTACTTTTTTTTTTTTTTTTGAGACCAAGTCTTACTCTGTCACCCAGGCTGGAGTACAAAGACATAATCTCAGCTCACAGCAGCCTCCACCTCCCAGATTCAAGCAATTCTGCCTCAGCCTCCCAAGTAGCTGGGATTACAGGCACTCACCACCACACCTGGCTAATTTTTGTACTTTTGGTAGAGATGGGGGTTTCACCATGTTGACCAGGTTGATCTAGAACTCCTGACCTCAGGTGATCTGCCCACCTCAGCCTCCCAACGTGCCGGGATTGCAGACGTGAGCCACCGCACCTGGCCAGAAGCTATCATTGGTTTATTATGATCATCTTCCTCTACTAGAATGGAAACTCCACTGAGAGCAAGGATCCTGTTTGGTGTTTATTTCCCTATCCCCAGTGTCTTTGAAAGTGCCTCATATAGACTGGCAGGTAGTAAACGTTTCTGAAATGAATGAGTAGATATGCCGCTCGTGACCTGTGACCCACAGAACCAAGTGCCATGAGCTGGTGGCTTACAACCACAGAACCTATTCTCTCACCGTCCTGGGGGTCAGGTGTCTGACCTCAAGGTGTGACAGCCCTTCCCCTGCAAAGGCTCTCGGGAAGGCTCCTTCCTGCCTCCTCCAGCATCTGGGACTTGCTGGCAATCTCTGGCACTCCTTGGCTTGCGGATGCTTCACTCCAGTCTCTGCCTCTGTTTCTGCCCAGAACTCTCCCCTGAGTCCATGTCTTCACTTTCTCGGGAGAATTGTTCATTCCAGCTAAGTTCTTTCAGAGGGTGGCCCGTGCGCCTGAACTGCCTGCGCGGGGACTGTCGGTGGTTCGCACGAGCATGGGAGTGCAGCTACGGCAAAAGCTTTGAGGCCTGTGCTCTTTTCTGATGCCCTGGCTGGGTCTGGACAGGCAGGAGCCAGCCATGCTGTACTCCAGGCCAACCTTGTGCCACTGTGTTGTCCGGGGCATGGCACAGCCTCATCACGTGTCCAGGGTTGACAACACATCCAGCTCTTGTGCTCAGAGAACCCAGCTGGGTAATAAACTGCCCAGGCCCCAGCTCCCAGCTTGATTTGCTGTGGTTTTCCTGATTGGAAGAGAAACATATGCTGATTTTTTTTAAAGACATAAGCATTACAGAAATGTAACAAAAGCAAGTGAAATTCCCCCAACCCCATCTGTCTCTGCTCAATGACATGACTGCACACCCTTGGAGGTGGTGCCTGAACTCAGGCCTCTCATCACCCGAGGAGGCCTGGGATGGGCAAAGCATGACGTCAGGTGCCATGGCGGGAATCTCGGGCGGCAAACCTTACCTTTGCCCTTAAGGAGCTCCCAGTCTAAAGAGGGAGACAAAAAAACCCAAGGAAGTGTCCCAGCCAGAGGGGCCTAAGGAGATCATGACAAAGGCCTGTGGCTTCCTGCATGAGACCCTGGGACAGAAGGGGACTTGAGGTGGAATCTAAGGAGAGCTGAGCCAGCCGTGGACCTGGTGACTGTCGGTCCGTTCGTCCTAATGAATGGCCAGACTCATGCACCATTCATGGAGGAACCTGGATGTGGCGTTAATGGGAACTCCCTGTACTGTCTTCTCAATATTTTTGTAAATCCAAAACTGCTGGAAAAATTAAAATCCATTCAAATAACTAAGGACCAAGATAAAGCAGCAAGGTGCATGGTCTGCTGGGAGAGAGGAGACCAAGCCCTGAGCTGAGTGTCTATCGGTCTTCTCACGTTTGGAGCTCCCCAGAGGCTCATGCTGAGAGACCCCAGGAGGGAGGCCGGGTGGCCTCGCAGCCACACAGCATGAAGGAAATGAGCTGCCTGTTTCAGGAGAGAGCAACCAGACGTCCCATCCGGTTGTGGCCCGCATCCTTCGCAGCCAGGGCCCCGTTCAGTAAGTGGCATCTACAGCCTTGAATGTCGCCAAGAGGAAGGGGACAAGAGGAAAGAAAGCGAGACCATGGGATGGACCCGTGGGCCTTCCTGCTCTAGTTCCCAGCCTCTGCCTGGCCCACGGGAGGCTCCCTAATTGCCCCTGCGTGCAGGAACGTACAATGAGCGAATGCTGGTTGCCAGGCCTACATGCGCACCAGCAGACTCCCAGCTGTCTCTTTCGGTGCCCACGAGCGTCTTGCGGGTCTGCAGCTCGTAAACCCTCTCCATTCACTGCGTACTTTGCTATCTTTTAATTGCCTGAGGTCAAATCCAGAAAGCAGCTTCCGAGATCCCGCCGCTTCCTGCCGGGCTGGTGTCCTGCTCTTCCATTTTCCTGTGCAAATGCCTTGAGAGGCGTTGGGAGCCGAGGGAATTGTAGGAGCAGGCCTGTTCCTTCCCCTGGTTGTGTGTTTAGGAGGTCTTTGGAAACGCAACTGTTTGGAAAGTCTTGAAATAGGAAACAGGGTCCCAGCTGAGTGTCTAGGTTACATGAGAGTCAAAAAATATAAAATCATTTCCTCCAAGGTTGCCAAGTTTGGAGGCCCGCCCCGGTCTGCACATCCTGCAAATGACTCAAGTTGAACTTTCCTCTGTGACTCTTACGTGACTTCCACGCATGAAGTCAGCACCCTAAGGAGCTCTGGAAGCTCCCAGCAGCCTGGACACCATCCTCCCCTCCATCACAACACTGGGACCCTGTCCCAGGCCGGGCCTGGCCCACTGCTCAGCAAGCGTCACCCTGCCCCCGGAGTATCTGCAGAACTTTTCATCAGACAAGGAAAAGTGGCCTGTCCCTTGCATGGGGACAATCCCTCTACTAGTTTAAGCATTGTCACATGTGTGGCTCAGTGGCAGTAAGTCCATTGACACTGCTATGCAGCCATCACCGGCCTCCGCTCCCAGAACTTGGTCATCATCCGCAGCTGCAACGCTGCAACCATAAAACACTTAGCTCCCTGTTTCCTCCTCCTCCCAGCCTCTGGTAACCTCCACTGGCCTTTCTTTCTCTGTGAATTTGCCTCTTCCAGGAAACTGGTATGAGTCGGCTCATGCGACATTTGTCCTCTTGGGTCTGGCTCATTTCGCTTAATATAGTGTTTTCCAGGGTCCCGGTGTGGCAACAGGTATTCCAATTTCCTGCCTGTCCATGGCTGACTAGCATCCACTGTGTGAGTGTGCCACATCGTGCCGATGCATTCGTCTGCGGAGGCACAAGTGGGTCGCTTCCACCTTCTGGCGACTGTAAATAACACTGCTGTGAACATGGGTGTGCATGTTCTGTTGGAGCCCCTGCTTTCGAATATATAATGAGTTCTTTCGGATATATAGGCAGGCATGAAACTCTGGGTCATATGATGATTCTGCATTTAACTTTTTTTTTTGAGATAGAGTTTCACTCTTGTTGCCCAGGCTGGAATGCAGTGGTGTGATCTCAGCTCACTGAAACCTCCACCTCCTGGGTTCAAGCAATTCTCCTGCCTCAGCCTCCTGAGTAGCTGGGATTACAGATGCCCACCACCATGCCCGGCTGACTTTTTGCAGTTTTAGTAGAGAGGGGTTTCAACATGTTGGCAGGCTGGTCTCAAACTCCTGACCTCAGGTGATCCATCCACCTCGGCCTCCCAAAGTGCTGGGATTACAGGTGTGAGCCCCCGCGCCCAGCCTGGGCTCTTTTTGTTGCCGTCATTGCTGAATTGTAGTTGTACACATGTTCTGGAGAGTGACATCCCATTCTACTGTTTGATTTTTCTCCATCTGTGCACACATATCCATAAGCAGAAATTCAAGTGTTAGGGGGTGTGGGGGGATGAGATATGTAAAAGCCTTGGCAACAAAATCAAACCAGCCTTTGCAGAGGTCCCTGTTCCTTCCATTCCCAAGGGAACATTCAAGAAGGCCCTAGAAACCCCCACTGTGGGCTGGGCTTCTCAGTCTTTTCTCCATGGCCCGATGCAAGCCCAAGAGTCCCTGAGTCCATGGGCCTGTGTGGTGGTGATCCACAACCTCGAAGCCGGGAGGAAGTGTGGTCACGGCCTGCCTCCCTGAAGACCTTGCTGGGCTTGGATGCTCACGAGTCAGGCTCCCATCCTCAGTCCCCCAGGGAACCCTATCAGCATCACCCTGAGTGCCCCTGCTGTCTCCAGCCTGCCTGGGTCAGCCCCTTCCTGAATGCCCCTTGCACCCATCCACACCTGTCTTCTCCAGGAGCAGGAATTCAGCCTGTAATGGATGCAGTTTTATGATTGAGGGAGACAGTGAGCGTGGATATGAAGAAGGAGAAAGAAACCCGCCCCGGTGTTCTTCCACAGTACATGACGCAGCCGAAGGAAACAGGGGACTTACCCACTTGAGTGACACCCAAATTATCCATCAGATTCCTCGAACCGTACACACATCCCAATTCCTCATCTAGAGGGCGTTTACCACCAACATCAGCTTCAGGGATCTTGGCCTTCATTGTCACTGCTCGGCTGGGAAGGGTAGGTGGTGAGCTGCATGCTGGGAGCAGATGCAAGTCTAATGTGAAGGCCCCCAGCTCCAGGGCTGGATATGGTGCCTGGCCCAGCCCACGGGGCGCCCTGAGGGCACTGTGGCTTCAGGAGCCAAGGCCGGCTCTGTTCCCCCACTCAGCCCGTTACTAGCAGGCCAAGCAGAGGCCTCACAGCCTCAGAAGGAACCAGCCCTCGCCACACCTTGGTCTCCGGCCTCCAGAGCTGTGAGACTGGACGAGCCTACTGTTTAAGCCCCCCAGTGTGTGCTGCTACGTGACAGCGGCCCTGGCAAACCCACACACCTGGCAGCCCTAGTTACAGCCATGTGGTTTGTTGAGGTGGAGCTTGGGGGCCCAGAGGAGGGGCATCTGCTCTTCCTGTAGCTGCGGAAACCAGCGGAGGTCTCAACAGTAATCACTCTAGTTTCTGGCAACACTGTGGGGGGGGTGGAAGGGAACATCTCGCATGTCTGATTGAGACTGGAAAACAAGGTCCGGGGCAGGTGAGAGACAGAGAGAGAGAAGGGGCGGGGAGGGAGAGGGGGAAAGGTGGGGTGGAGAGGGAGAGAGGTGGGGTGGAGGGGGAGAGAGAGAGAGAGACCCGGGTGCGGTGGCTCACGCCTGTAAACCCAGCACTTTGGGAGGCCGAGGTGGGCAGATCATCTGAGGTCAGGAGTTTGAGACCAGCCTGACTAACATGGTGAAATCACAAAAATTAGCTGGGTGTAGTGGCACCTGCCTGTAATCCCAGCTACTCAAGAGGCTGAGGCAGGAGAATTGCTTGAACCTGGGAAGTGGAGGTTGCAGTGAGCCGATATCACGCCATTGCACTTCAGCCTGGGCGACAGAGTGACACTCTATCTCAAAAAAAAGAGACAGAAAAAGCCCGAAGTCCACCCATGGGAAGCCCCCGCCCTCGACCTCGCCCGCGCCCTGGCCCTGCGCAGGCGCAGACGTCTTCGTGTCAGTGGTGGAAGGTATCTGAGTCACACGGCAGCAACATGTGAGCTGTGGCAAATCCGTACGGGTCTGCAGCAACATCAGTTCTTGCCTCCTCAGAAGGAATCTGAGGGACATGAGGCAGGAGAGACTGAGGCAAGTTTTAGAGCAGGAGTAGAAGTTTATTAAAAAGCTTTAGAACAGGAAGGAAAAGAAAGTACATTTGGAAGAGGGCCCAACGGGCGACTGGAAAGACAAGTGCGAGGCTTGACCTTGGACTTGGGGTTTTGCGTGTCGGCATGTGGGGGCTTGCCTCCATGCTCCCCAATTCCTCCCTCGGGGTGGGCTGTCCGCGTGCACAGCACAGCTGCCGCCAGCGCCGGGACGGGAGCATGCACAGTGTGGTCACTGGAGTTGCGCGCATGCTCCCTTGCGGCGCTCTTCCCATGCCAGTCGAACGTCCTATGCCACTCACACTCCGCCGTGCTACCTCTTAGGGCACAGGTGTGAGCCCACATGCCCAACACCTGAGGTCTCCTGGGGAAGCGGCTGATCTCCAGCTTCAGTGTTTTCTATTAGGATACTGCCTTTCCCTGGCGCTGGCTGCACCCAATTATTATTATTAATTATCATTATTATTATTTGAGATAGAGTCTCGCTCTGTTGCCCAGGCTGGAGCAACACTACATTGGCCAGGCTGGTCTCGAACTCCCGGCCTCAGGTGATAGCCTGCCTTGGCGTCCCAAAGTGCTGGGATTACAGGTGTGAGCCTCCCAGTTATTATTTTAGCGAGACCATCACCAACCACCTAGCCATCCCTTGATGGTCGCCTGACACTCCTGGTGGGGTGGGGGACCTCTCCTGCTCTGCTCATGTCTGACCAGCAACCTGCTGTAACATGCGGAGCCTGCGTGCTGGTGGATGGAACAGGGGGACACTGTGGCACCCACTGCCACCCAGTGCTAGAGGTCCCTCTTTCCCGATCTGAGGAACAAGTGGCCATGGAACCAGTGATGCCAGCTTATTGCTTCCTGGATAAAACGGGTTGGGTTTCCTTCCCGTCCCAGCACAGCTCCCAACCCCCGCAGGGGGCAGCAGCTCCCTCCCTGGAAAAGGCTGCAGACACGTGTATCCTGGCAGCTGGGCTGAAGGTACTTCCTCTTGATTGTTTGAAAGAAAGGTTCAGGGATAAGTATGGAAAAAGCCAGCAGCCTTCGGCAGGCTGCCTGCCCTGGGGGGTGTGGCCGGGCCCTTGGAGTGTGGCCCCCCTGCCACTGGCCTGGACACAGGCCCCAGCTCCCCAGTGCCTGGAGCCTCCTCTCTGCAGGGACACTAGGTTCGGAAGAGCCTGGAGAGCGACTGGATCTGACAGAACAAAGGGCAGCATGTCAGGGGGTGTGGGTGAGGTGTCTTCACCCACATAGCAGCCTGTTCCGAGGCCTGCCCCAGGGCCCAGAGAGCCTTGGGGGTAGAGGTGGACGGTGAACAGTGGACAGTGGTGCCCAGGGAGGCTGGGCCGCGATGGGGCCCCACCATTGAGGTGCCCTCTGAGGGCTGGGAAGGGGTTCTGTTGCTGCAGGTGTTTGGCCCAGTGCCCCTGGGGATCAAGCTCCAGTCCCTTAGCTGCCCCCCAGTCCTGCCCTGCAGCCTGGCTGTCCCCATCTCTCCGGGTGCCTGCCCATCGCCACTGCACACTGTCCCCCAAGGCCCAGCACCACTCTGCACTCCTCATGAGCTGTAAAGACTTACTCATTTGCTGTTTGTCAGCATTGCTCTGTGACTTGATTTAGAAGGGTCCTAGGACGGGATCCCCTTCTCAGCCAACCCCCACATTCTCCCCACGTGGCACAGAGCAGGCACTGGTTCAGGGCTGGGTGCTGCATTTAATTATCCCTGGGTAGAAGCCTCGAGCAGGTCCAAGTTCAAGCTGAAACAGAACCATGTACATTGGAGGAATGCCAAGCTGCCCAGAAGGGTGACACTGACTCTGGATAGGTGTGTTAAATCAAAACGTGTGGGGACACAGGGCCCTGCAGGGCCTCTAGCGCTGAGGTCCTGAGGGCCTTTGTGAGTGGAGCACACAGGCCGGGTGGCTTACATTAGATGCGACGTCTCAGAACCTAGGCACAGCCCAGTGTCTCCCAGATGCCAGCTGCCTCCAAACACCAGGGTCTCCTTCATTCCCCACCACCGTGCACTCTCTGCTGCTTCAAAACGCTTGTGAGGCCTGCGTGCCCCTTCTCCCCTTCTTCCAGCTGGTACCTGGAATGTGAACGCATGCCCCTGGAGACAGCACCACCTTCACAGCCTCCTTGAATTCAGTTCTGGACAAGGAGATGTGAGCAGAAGCTTATGTGCCACTTCTGGGAGTTCATGTCCTCAAGGACATCAAGGACAGAGCATCCCTTCCAGTCCCCACGGCTGTAATTTATTTATTTCTTTCTTTCTTTCTTTCTTTCTTTCTTTCTTTTTTTTTTTTTTTTTGAGATGAAGTTTTGCTCTTGTTGCCCAGGCTGGAGTGCAATGGCAGGATCTCAGCTCACCGCAAACTCCGCCTCCAGGATTCAAGTGATTCTCCTGCCTCAGCCTCCCAAATAGCTGGGATTACAGGCATGTGCCACCACACCCAGCTAAGTTTTGTATTTTTAGTAGAGATAGGATTTCACCAGGTTGACCACGCTGGTCTTGAACTCCAGACCTCAGGTTATCCACCTGCCTCAGCCTCCCAAAGGCTGGGATTACGGGCATGAGCCACCATGGCCGACCTTTTTTGTTTTTTTTTTTTGAGATGGAGTTTTGTTTTTGTCACCCTGGCTGGAGTACAATGGCGCGATCTCAGCTCACTGCTAAATCCACCTCCAGGGTTCAAGCAATTGTCCTGCTTCAGCCTCCCGAGTAGCTGGGATTACAGGTGCCCCCTAACATGCCCGGATAATTTTATATTTTTAGTAGAGATAGGGTTTCATCGTGTTGGCCAGGCTGGTCTCAAACTCCAGACCTCAGGTGATCCACCCACCTCAGCCTCTCAAAGTGCTAGGATTACAGGTGTGAGCCACCATGCCAGGCCTGGAATTTCAACATAACGGCCCAAGTTCTAGCAGCCATCCTGGGCCTCGAGGACAGGTCCTGCCCCTCTGAGAGGACAGGCTTAAAGCCAGGAGGACCCTGATTCATGTGATTTCGGTGCCAGTGCTGGAGGCTACAATGAACCTCTGGGACACGAGAGGGCAGGGCTTTGGATTTTTCTGCTAAATCTCATACCTGATATAGTCAAATAACAGCAGTGTCTGGGAAGGGAGACCATTACATTTCCTTGGAGGGAGAATCGAGATTTTTACATGTATTTGTATTCTTTTTGGCTTTTTGGCATCTAGCACATAGTAAGCATATTGATCTGATTTGATCCAATCTTTTCAAATTCTGTTACCCGGGGAGCGACCAAATCTACACCATCCACGCCTCCCTACCACCAGCAATGCCCCAGTTCTCATCGGTGAACTCCCTCTCTTAGGTTCCAGACGGGCCCCTTTGGAGGGCTGCGGAGCTCACTTTTGCCCCCGTTTCTGCTGGTCACAGGTCTGGATGACATCACCTCTTAGATCTGATCTTTCCAGATGGACATCCTCCTCGGCAGTGGCTGCTTGAGGCATCTGCTGCCCACCGACTGAGCATCTGAGCAAGGCCGTGGGGCAGGTCAGAGTCCGAGAGAGGAAGGGCTTCCAGGAAGGAAGGGCTGGGGTCAGCCGGCAGATGCCGAGCCGCCCAAGGCGGGAGAGCCAGCCTTCCGATGGGGCCCCAGGGCCACTGGACCAGTCATCCCAGCAGAGGTGCACACAGGGCCAGGCTACAAGCACTGAGGGCGCCTGGAGCAAGGAAAGCCACAGCAGCCAGGAGCCGCGCCTTGTTGGGGAAGTTTACAGAAAGGAATGAAATAGAACAGTGGCTTTGGGAGCCTAAGGTCGGCTTTCCTTGGATAGAATCTACAAGTGAAAAAGTAATGGCTCTTTTTCTGCAAGTGGCAGCCCTCTCTCCCTGGCCTGGGTTTGCTCTTCAGGCATTGCTGGGGGAATGGGCAGGCACTGTTTCTTCTTGATACTACCCATCTCTATTGCTTATATTTTTTCAACCTGTTTACCTACTCCTGTCATTTAAAAGAAAAGCATTTTAAATAGATTCCCGAGCGGGTCATCAGACCAGAGGCCACCAGTAAAAAACTCTGGGAATTCCACTTGTTCCAAGGACTTGGCTTTGGGGGAAATGTCAGAATCAAAACAGGCAGCCACAGGGCCCTGGACATCCCTTTCCTCTGAGCCCGAGGGGGTCCCAGGCCCCAGCACGATCCCTTTGTTGTCGTGTGACCAGGAGCCAAACCCTGCCCTCTGCTTAGTTTCCTGTGAAATAAGGCCCCGGGAGGCAGTAGCAGGGCGGGGGTGTGCTTTCGCAGTTGGGGGCAAAGCCCGGTAGTCATGAAGGTCAATTAGAGGGCAGGGGCAAGGCCACAGGGGCGTCTACTAGTTAAAGGACATAGGAGATTGTCCTTCTTTCTTTCTCTCCACCCTCAGCTTAGTCCTGTAGCTGCTGCGCTGAGGTCTGCATGAAAAGGTGACTGACCACAGAGTTTTGGGTTCATTTCTGGCGAGAACTCCAGGGTAGGTGGGTAGAGGAAGCGTGCCTCCCGCCATGGGGCGTCGTCTCGGTGCCTGACTGTATTAGGGTTCTCCAGAGAAACAGAACCGACAGGATGTATAGGGATCTGTAGAAAGAGATTTATTAGGAGGGATTGGCGTGTGATTACACAGGCCATGATGTCCTAAGACTCGCTGTCTGCACACTGGGGGTTCAGGAAAGCCGATGGTGGGAGTCTCAGGCTGAGACCAAAGGCCCTAGAACCAGGAGCTCCGGGATCACAGGGCAGGAGAAATGCATGTCTCAGCTCGGGAGAGAGGCAATGCACCTTTCCTCTGCTGCTTTGTTCTGTGAAGTCCTCCTTTCTTTGATGGGTTGATGGGTTGATGAGGCCCACAGCACTCAGGAAAGCAGATCTTCTTTACTGGGTCTCCTGGCGGAGATGCTGATCGCTTTCAAAAACTACCTCCAGACACACCCAGGATTAGGTTTTGCCACTTATCTGAGCATCCCTTAGCCTAGTCAAGTTGATTTACAAAGTTAACCACCACACTAACCCCAGGTGTGCTACATACCTGAAAGGCTAAATACGGGATGAGACCCAGTGTGTAGCCTTTAAGGTATGTAGCACTCAAAGCTGCTCACCCAACCCTAGAAAGCCCACAGCATCTGCCTCCTTATAAGGTTATAAGTGAATAGACGAAGGCTGACCACGATCTCCCAGCCCTGAGTGGCCCAGCTGGAATTTGAGTTCATGACTATCAGTCTTCACATCTGAGCCGTGCCTACTCCAGGCTGACACAGCCCTGAGTGGCTGAATGAGCTGGCAGGAGCAGGATGTGCCTACTGACTTGAGTCGAATGTACTGGAGGGGAGGGTACCTAGGACAAATTATATTATTCATGCATTTGTGCATTTACTTATCAGGGACCTGCTGTGTGCACTGCCTGATACTGAGCTCAGCACAGGTACAAGAGAAATGTACCGCCACGGCTTCCTTCAAAGAGCTTGCCGTGTGGCTGGGAAGCAGGTGCAGATGGCAAGCTCTGTAGGCCCCAGGAGAGAGAAAGCCTGCACCTGGGGAAAGGCGGAAAAGCATCATTCAAGAATATTACCTGAAGGAAGCTGGGCTTGAGCTGCACAATGTGGCATGAATAGGGCTCGAGTTCATGCCAAGACTCTATAATTTGTTATAAGAACTTTGTTTGGAACTTTGTTCCAGGAACAAAGGAAAAGAATTCTAAAAGGGAGAAGTGGACTAGGCAAAGCGCCGGAGATTGGCACTTGTGAG
Organism: Callithrix jacchus; assembly: GCF_049354715.1. Classification (NCBI taxonomy): domain Eukaryota; kingdom Metazoa; phylum Chordata; class Mammalia; order Primates; family Cebidae; genus Callithrix; species Callithrix jacchus. The sequence continues at coordinate 104,455,004 of NC_133515.1, forward strand.
GCATATTTAGGGGGAAATAGATCAAACCAGCTGTAGCAGCAAAGGCTGTGATGGCATCTAGTAAATTTGGGGAATACCTATAGATAATTATTCAACATGTATTTATGTATTTATTTATTTTGAGACAGACTCTCCCTCTGTTGCCCAGGCTGGAGTGCAGTGGCGCAATCTCGGCTCACTGCAACCCCTGCCTCCCCAGTTCAAGCAATTCTCATGCCTCAGCCTCCCAAGTAGCTGAGATTACAGGTCCCGCCACCATGCCCAGCTAATGTTTGTATTTTTAATAAAGACAGGCTTTCACCATGTTGGCCAAGCTGGTCTTGAACTCCTGACTTAAAGTGATCTACCCACCTTGGCCTCCCAAAGTGCTGGGATTATAGGCATGACCCCCTGCACCTGGCCTATTCAACCTTTAAAAAGAAAAATTCTGACACATTCCGCACCATGAATGAACCTTGAGGACATGATATTAAGTGAAATATACCAGTCACAAAAGGACAAAAATGCTGTGATTCCACTCCTGCGAGCCTCTTAGAGCAGCCATACTTACAGACAGAAAGAAGAATGTGCGTGCAGGGGCTTGAAGGGAGGGGATATTGGGAGTTATTGTTTAATGGGTATGGAGTTGCAGCTTTTTTCTTTCCCTTCTTTTTTTTTTGAGATGGAGTTTCATTCTTGTTGCCCAGGCTGGAGTGCAATGGCGTGACTTTGGCTCCCTGCAACCTCCGCCTCCCAGGTTCAAGCAGTTCTCCTGCCTCAGCCTCTGGAGTAGCTGGGATCACAGGCGCCCACCACGCCTGGCTAATCTGTATTTTTAGTAGACATGGGGTTTCACCGTGTTAGCCAGGTTGGTCTCAAACTCCTGACCTCAGGTGATTCACCACCTTGGCCTCCCAAAGTGCTGGGATTATAGGTGTGAGCCACCACACCCAGCCGTGAGGTTGCAGTTTTGCAAAACAAAAAAGTTCTGGAGATGGATGGTGGTGACAGTCGCATAACAGTGTCAGCATACTCAATGTCGCTGACATGTACACCACAAAATGCTTAAGATAACTGCTGTGTGTGTGTGCGTGTATTTTTTTTTTTTTGAGACAGAGTCTTCAGGCTGGAATGTAGTTACACAATCTCGGCTCACTGCAACCTCTGCCTCCCAGATTCAAGTGATTCTCCTGCCTCAGCCTTCCGAGTAGCCGGGATTATAGGCGCCGGCCGCCACGCCTGGTTAATTTTTGTGTTTTTAATAGAGATGGGTATTCTCCATGTTGGCCAGGCTGGTCTTGAACTCCTGACCTCTAGGTGATCTGTCTCCCTCAGTCTCCCAAAGTGCTGGGATTACAGGCGTGAGCTACTGTCACTGCGCCCAACCATCATATGTATATTTTTCCACGATTTTTTGAAATAGATAAAAGTTTTTGTAAAGTTTGGAAGGTACAGACATCTTTTGCAGGTTGTGTGCTGCATGCTGAGGAGTCTGGACTTCACCTCGTAGGCTAATGGTCTGCTTCAGTTTTCTCTGGCTATACAAGCAACTACCTCAAAGCACATGGGTTTAAAACAGCTGCCATTTTATTTCCTGACAGTTCCGCGGGTCAGAAATTTTAGCAGGGCTCTGCCTGGGAAGTTCTTTGGTTCCATGTGGTATTGGCATGAGTCTCTTGTGAAGTTGCTATCACAGGATGGCTGGGGCTGGAAAAGCCAAGACGGTTCCACCTACCTGCATGGTGTTTGCAGGGATATCTGGGACATTAAGTCCTCTCTTTCTCCCTGTATTCCTAACTTGGTGGATGGACCCCAAGAATGGGCTTCCCAAGTAACCAAAGTAGAAACTGTTTCTCTCTTAAGGCCAAATTTTGGAGACCACATACATAGCATTAGTTCCACTGCATTTTATTGCTCAAAACAAGCCCAGCTTCACGAGGGAGGGGAAAAGCTGGCACTATTTCTTAAGGAAATCATGGCAAGGTTGCTTTGCAAAGGAGCAGAGAAGATAGAGATGATTGGTACGGCCAGTAAAATGTCTCCGAGCTAACTGTGATGTGTATGTTTCTTTGCAAAGCATACACATGGATTGTACTGATATATCATGTACTTATCACCCTTACACAAAAAATGAAAATGGAGACTTACTATAAGGTTAAATCAACAATATTTTTAAATGATTTTAATTTTTGTTTTCATTAACGGCACAAAAATAACGTTTTGCTCTCAATCATCTCAACAATAACATTTTGTTGGTGAAAGCAGAGTGAAGGGGTATGCTTTGTGCTCTCATAAATCTTGGTTTAATAATTGGTTCAATAATCTGAAGATCTCGTTGAAAGTTATTTCAGTACTTGGTTTTGATGGACGTCATAGCCAAAAACACACAGCCAAAGACACGGAGGGGTGGAGGGAAGAAGGGCCTTGTTTACACACATGGAATCATGCTTCTCTTTTAAAGCCACTGATACACAGACGTTTTTGTTTGTTTTAAAAATCTAACAAATGTCATCATCCTTATTGTCAGTCTGTTGTTTTTGCAAACTAACTGGATATTTTTAATATTTTAAATAAATGTGTTTAAAATCTACCAATTCTCCTCCTTGGGATGATTTTTAAGCAGGTTCAAGAATTGTTTTTTTGGCTAGGCATGGTGGCTCACACCTGTAATCCCAGTGCTTTGGGAGGCTGAGGTGGGCGGATCACTTGGGGTCAGGAGTTGGAGACCAGCCTGGCCAACATGGTGAAACCCCATCTCTACTAAAACAATACAAACATTAGCTGGGTATAGTGGCGTGTGCCTGTAATCCCGGCTACTCGGGAGGCTGAGGCAGGAGATTGCTTGACCCCAGGAGGCAGACGTGCAGTGAGCCAAGATCACGTCTGCACTCCAGCCTAAGCAACAGAATGAGACTCGGTCTCAAAAGAAAAAGAATTAGCTGGGCGCGGTGGCTCACGCCTGTAATCCCAGCACTTTGGGAGGCCGAGGTTGGTGGATCACGAGGTCAAGAGATCCAGACCATCCTGGTCAACATAGTGAAACCCTGTCTCTACTAAAAATACAAAAAAATTAGCTGGGCATGGTGGCGCGCGCCTGTAGTCCCAGCTACTCAGGAGGCTGAGGCAGGAGAATTGCTTGAACCCAGGAGACGGAGGTTGCAGTGAGCCACGATCGCGCCACTGCACTCCAGCCTGGCACCTGGTGACAGAGCAAGACTGTGTCTCAAAAAAGAAAAAGAATTATATTCCCAAGTTTGTCACTGCTGTCGTCCACAAGTTTTTTAAGCCTGCAGATGTGAAAGTTGTTTAGTTGACACGTTGTTCTTTGCTCCTTCTCTAAAAAAATCAAACAATAACATTTCCAAACATTGTTCAAACGGCTCCATTGCCCAACAGAAGGCAGTTACTCTCTTAGGATTATCAACACGTCACTCTCTTCAGCAGACCATGTGAGTGCGTGACTACATTCTCAGGGGCCGTTAGGGAGCTGCCACTCACAGCCACCCGTATGAAAGAAAGGGTCACTCAATTTGGAACGTTTGCTTTTTGTTTTTTGTTGAAGGCTCGATGAACCTTTTAAATATTGTGCCACAAGATCACCAGTGAATCTCTGTGGAACGAAAGATGTCCTTCGCTCCTCATCTCATTGCCAGGTATTGAAAAGATCCTGATCTGTTTAAAGGTCTTGCTTTTATGAAACTAACCACTTCTGGTCACTCTGCTCTCTGGCCTCCTCCCCTACCTGCCTCAGTGACCCTGTTCCACTGTCTTTGTAACCCCATCCTGCCTTCTTTTTTCTTTTTAAATTCTGAGTAAACGCAGCCCCTCTGCTTGTGGGAGTTTTTCAATAACGCTTTGTTTTAGTTAGAGAGGTCATTTACAGTTGAGCAAATACCTTCTCTGGTAGCCCTCCCTGCGGTGGCTCATGAAAAAGGAGCTCTTTGTGCCCTTCATCTTTGAAACATAACCTTTTCCAGATACAGTAACAGTATCTGTAGTTTCATCCAATCGTGTGGCAAACTTCCCGCTGAATAATTTGTTTTAATGGTTCTGTGTTCAGATTTGCACTCTTGTTTTCCAGGCATTTTCCAACACTGTCGACCAAAAATATGTGTCTTGGTTTGCTACCATCTTGCTTTCCAGTCTGTAATCCAGTTAAGCATTTGCCCACTGGTATTGCCTCTTGAACTTTTTCTATTTAAAAAAAAACAAACACCTCAGGGCTGGGTGTGGTGGCTCACACCTGTAATCCCAGCACGCTGGGAGGCCAAGGTAGGAGCACTGCTTGAGCCCAGGAGTTCAAGACCAGCCTGGGCAAAATAGCAAGACTTCCTCTCTACAAAAAATTAAAAATTAGCTAGCTGGGCATGGTGGGGGAAGCTGGTCTTGATCTCCTGACCTCAAGTGATCTGCCTGCCTCGGCGTCTCAAAGTGCTGGGATTACAGGCATGAGCCACTGCTCTGTGCCCACATGCTTTTAAACAACCAGAACTCACGAGAACTCACTATTATGACTATAGCACCAAGGGGGATGGTGTGAAACCCTGAGAAACCATTGCCATGATCCAATCCCCTCCCACCAGGCCCACCTCCAACACTGAGGATTATAGTTCGATGAGATTTGGGCGGGGACACAGATGCAAACCCTATCAGCAGGGGAAGGTATCGCACTTTTCCCTCCCCGCAGAGCTTTGTCTGTGGTGACTGGCTCTCCATGGTCTTTAGCTAAAAGTAAACTAGCAGGGCGCAGTGGCTCTCACTTATAATCCCAGCACTTTGGGAGGCGGAGGCAGGCAGATCACCTGAGTTCCGGAGTTCGAGACTAGCCTGACCAACATGGTGAAACCCCACCTCTACCAAAAATACAAAATTAGCTGGGCATGGTGGCACATGCCTATAATCCCAGCTACTCAGGAGGCTGAGGCAGAAGAATTTCTTGAACCCAGGAGGTGGAGGTTGCAGTGAGCCAAGATTGTGCCATCACACTCTAGCCTGGGCAACAAGAGCAAAACTCCATCTCAAAAAAAAAGAAAGTAAACCATATGCCTTTCACCTTTGTTGGTGAACCATTTGCCAAAGAGTCCTGCTTTGGGCGGGCGTGTTCTAGTCCTGCTTTGGGCGGGCGTGTTCCTCTCCATGAGTCTTTTGTGTTTTTGAAGTCAGCACAGTCAGCTCTGCCAAAGGTTCCAGATTGAAAGAGGCCCCAACCACCTCAGTCAAGACCAGCTACATAATTTGGGGAGCCCATTATAAAATAAAAACGTAGGGCCCTTGTTAAAAAATGTTGACTTTCCAGACAGGAGCAGCAGAACATTAAGGCAACGCAGGGTCCTGATTGCTTCTTCCTGGAGATCCTCCAGTTTGCCAGTGTCCTGCTTATGGGATGGGGGTCCGGCTCATTGGGTGGGGGTCAGAGTGGCCAGCAGGCTGGTCAGATCTCACGCCCTTGCCCGCTGTGGCAGCACATGGTCCCAGAGCGGAGCCACTGTGTTCCAGAGTCCCTGGGGCTGGCAGCAAAGGCAGATTCTGGCCTCCTGGGTCAGGGTCTGCCTGCAGCTGGGCCCCTGCCATCCACACCAGTGCATCTGCATTTTTTTTTTTTCTTACCATGTTGCCCAGGCTGGTCTGGAACTCCTGGCCTCAGACGATCCACCTTCCTTGGCTTTCCAAAGTGCTGGAATTACAGGCTTGAGCCACCGTGCCTGGCCTGAAAGTGGCAAGTCGTTTTCTTTTTTCTTTTTTTTTTTTTTTTGAGGGAAAAAGAGAAAAAGAAGGGGAAAAAAAGAAAAAGAGGGAAAAAGGAATATTACTTCATTCCTAAAATGGGTTTCAATAATGGCCAATCAATATTTTGAGTGTTTAAAGTGGTTAATGCATATTTTATGTGTTTAAAATGGAGACCTCTATTGTGTTTATTTGTTCTGGCTCTGAGTTCAAGTCCTGGATATCGTTATCAATTTGTTGTCTCGTTGAATCTAAATCTCATTATGTGTCTTATGTATCTGGGTGTTAAGATCTCTTATTGTTGCATTAATCCTTTTACCCTTGCATCCTTGTAGCTTTGAAATCTATTTTATTAAGTGTGAGAATTGCAACTCCTGCTTTTTATTTATTTATTTTTGCTCTCCATTTGGTTGGTGAGTTTTTTTCCATCCCCTTGTTTTGAGTCTTTGTATATCTTTAGATATATCATTAGATTTTGTGGATAATGTATATTTTGTGTGTTTAAAATGGAGAGCTCTATTGAGTTTATTTATTCTGGATCTTAGTTCCAGTCCCGGATATCGTTATCAATTTTCTGTCTCGTTGAATCTAAATCTCATTATGGGTCTTATGTATCTGGGTGTTAAGATCTCTTATTATTACATTAATCCTTTTACCCTTGTATCCTTGTAGCTTTGAAATCTATTTTGTCAAATGTGAAAATTGCAACTCCTGCTTTTTATTTATTTATTTTTGCTCTCCATTTGGTTGGTACTTTTTTTTTTCCAACCCTTTATTTTGAGTCTATGTATATCTTTGGATATACCGTTAGATTTTGTCTGTATCTTTTGATTGGGAGATTTGGTCGATTTAAATTTAGGGTTGCTGCCGTTTGATATTAACTGGCTATTTTGTCCTTTCGTTGATAAAAATTCTTCTTTAGGTTAATGCTCTTTACTTTTTGGTGTATTTTTAGAAAGGGTCATACTGGTTGTTCCTTTCTGTGTATAATGCTTCTTTTAGAAGTTCTTGTAAAGCAGGCCTGGTGGTAATAAAATCTCTGAGTACTTGCTTGTTCCTAAAAGATTTTATTTTTCCTTCAAATGTAAAGCTTAAATTGGCAGGATATGAAATTATGGGCTGAAAGTTCTGTTGACTAAGTATATTGAATATTGGCCCCCACTCTCTTCTAGCTTGTAGGGTTTCCGTTGAGAGATCTGCTGTAAGCCTAATAGGCTTACCTTTATGGGTAACTTGATCTTTCTCTCTGGCTGCCCTTAATACTTTCTCCTTCGTTTCGATCTTGGTGAATCTAACGATTATGTGCCTTGGGGTTGGTCTTCTTGAGGAATATCTTTGTGGTGTTCTCTGTATTGCCTGGGGTTGAATAGTGTCCTGCTTTGCTAAATTAGGAAAATTTTCCTGGATAATGTCCTGGAGAGTATTTTCCAGCTTGACTTCATTCTCTCCGTCACATTCAGGTACACCAATCAAGCGTATATTAGGTCTTTTCACATAGTCCCATATTGCTTGGAGACTTTGCTCATTCCTTTTTATCCTTTTTTCTCTATTCTTGTCTTGTCGTTTTGTTTCATTAAGTTGGTCTTCGACCTCTGATACCCTTTCTTCTGCTTGATCCATTCGGCTGTTTAAGCTTGTACATATTTCACTAAGTTCTCGTGTTGTATTTTTCAACTCCGTAAGTTCATTTGTATTCCTCTCTATATTGTCTATTCTTTTCATCATTTCATCGAACCTTTTTTCAAAGTTCTTAGTTTCTTTACATTGGGTTAGAACAAGTTCCTTTAACTCCCAGAAGTTTCTTATCATCCACCTTTTAAAGCCTACTTCAGATAATGGAACACAGTCCTTTTCCATCAGGACTTGTTCTGTTGCTGATGAGTCCTTTTCCATCAGGGCTTGTTCGGTTGCTGATGAGTCCTTTTCCATCAGGACTTGTTCCGTTGCTGATGAGTCCTTTTCCATCTGGGCTTGTTCCGTTGCTGATGAGTCCTTTTCCATCAGAGCTTGTTCCGTTGCTGATGGGTTCTGATTTTGGGTATACTCGGCCTTCTTAGGCTGTTTTTTTCCCTTCATTGTAGATGAACCGCCTTTCTAATTAGGTTTCTGAGTCGACGTCCGACTTATTGATTCCCAGTGTTGGGATCCGAGCAACCCACTGTGGCAGCCTAAATAGCAGCGATAAGACTGATGGTGCTCTTCTGCCTGGGAATCTCTGGTCTGGCTTCCCTCTTGAGTCCGCAACAAGCGGCTCTGACTTCCCGGAGCTCCAAACTCTGGTCAGTAGGGGAAGCAGTCCCGTTTGCTCTGCACGAAGAGCTGCAGCACCGAGACGCCGGCAAAACCGCTGCTGCGGCCACAAGAGTCGCGCTGGCGACCCGTGGGGCTCCTCCACTGGGAATCAGCTAATCGGTGAGTGATGAAAATTCGTCTAAAAGTGTGGCGTCGTCTCGTTCTCTGAGCTTTCACTGGGAGCTACAATCCTGAGCTGTTAGTGATCGGCCATCTTGGATCGATCCGCCTCTGCATTACTTAAGTCTGAGGCCATTGTTGGTGGCCCTGGCTGGGCTGCTGCGAGGGAGATGACTGTCAACTCCATCCTGTTCCTGGGGCCACTTTGGGGCCCATTGCCCCAGCCTCTGCAGGATCCATTTCTTTTTTTGTTGATGTTGTTTTTTGAGGCTGAGTCTCTCTGTTGCCCAGTCTGGAGTACAGTGCTGTGACGCCATCTCAGCTCACTGCAACCTCCGCCTCTCAGGTTCAAGCGATTCGCTTGTCTCAGCCTCCCAAGTAGCTGGGATTACAGGCGCCTGCCACCACTCCTGGCTGATGCTTTTTGTGTTTTTAGTAGAGATGGGGTTTCACCATGTTGGCCAGGCTGGTCTCAAACTCCTGACCTCAAGTGATCCACCTGCCTCAGCCTCCCAAAGTGCAGGGATTCCAGTCGTGAGCCACTATGCTGGGCCGGTAACAAGTTCTTTCTGACCTTCTGAACTTACCTCACCTGCCCCAGGAGAGGGGCAGATGTGGCTGGCTTGAAGGCAGCCCAGTCTCCTTAGAGAGAAGTAGACCTCAGGGGCTGTTCAGAGCTCCTGCCATGTGCCCAGGGGACCAGGCATAGTACCAGGGCCCCCAGGGCCCCATACAGCTGAGAAGACAGTGTGGCATCTGGGACATACCCTGGGGTGGACCTGGAGAGAAGGAACAGGGCACAGGGCACAACTGTTTGCAGCCGCAGCCTCGAAGCCCTGCCGGGGTTGTCTGTGGAGGATCTGGGCGTGTTGTCATCCGGCCTTCCCGACAGGCCCTTCTCTTCCCCGAACCTCCCACCCTGGTTTTCCTTCCTCGTTCCCCAGGCCTGTGTTTCCCCTCTGTCTCCTGGGTGGCTCTTGGGAACAGCCCCAGCTGGTCATGAAGCAGCTATGTTGTCTGGGGTATAAACTTGGGGTTTGTCGTCATGCACCAGGAAAATGTAGGACACAGAAACACACCAGGACTTTAGGAGGGGAAGTTTAACAGGCAGAAGAGAAGAGAAAGAGAAACAGCTTCCTCCATAGAGGAAGGGGTCTCAGAGCCGAAAGGACCGGCTGGTGAGGAATGTGCCTTTTTTTGAGACTCTGTCACCCAGGCTGGAGTGCAGTGGCGCAATCTCAGCTCATTGCAACTTCTGCCCCCAGGGTTCAAGCAATTCTCCTGTCTCAGCCTCCCATGTAGCTGGGATTACAGGTGTGCCACCACATCTGGCTAATTTTTGTATTTTTAGTAGAGACTGGGGCAGACGGGGAGTAGGCCGGGGGAGGTGGCTCTTACCTGTAATCCCAGCACTTTGGAAGGCTGAGGCGGGCGGATCACAAGGTGAGATTGAGACCATCCTGGCTAACATAGTGAAACCCTGTATCTACTAAAATTACAAAAATTAGCCAGGCGTGGTGGTGTGTGCCTGCAGTCCCAGCTACTCATGAGGCTGAGGCAAGAGAATTGATTGAACCCGGGAGGCAGATGTTGCAGTGAGCCCAGATCCCGCCATTGCACTCCAGCCCAGGTAACAGTGTGAGACTCTGTCTCAAAAAAAAAAAAAAAAATGGAGAGGGGTTTCACCATGTTGGCCAGGCTGTTCTGGAACTCCTGACCTCAGGTGATCTGCCCAGAGTGCTAGGATTACAGGCATGAGCCATCTTCCTGTGCTGGGCCAAATGGGCCAAATTTTATAGTCCAGTTTGAGGAGGGGGTGTCAGATTTACATATGGCTCATAGGTCGGTTCCATCAGGTATGACATCCCGCCCTAATCTTATTATGCAAATGAGCTTTCCGGTTGATTGGTGCCATCTTGTCTGCTCCTTTACAGTACAAGTGGCTGGCAGAGAGGGGAAGATGGAACCACCATCTTGGACATGTCCAGTGCTTAGTTCCTGCCTGCCTTCACCTGGGCAAGCTCGTAGCTTGCAGGCTGCTCTTTATTAGAAAATGATTTGGGGCTGCTTTTCATTAAAAAGAAAGCCTTGGGCTGGGCACGGTGGCTCACGCCTGTAATCCCAGCACTTGGGGAGGCCAAGGTGGGCGGATCACCTGAGGTCAGGATTTGGAGACCATCCTGGCAAACATGCTGAAACCCCATGTCTACTAAAATTCAAAAAATTAGCCAGGTGTGGTGGTGTGCGCCTGTAGTCCCAGCTATTCGAGAGGCTGAGGCAAGGGAATCACTTGAACCTGGGAGGTGGAGGTTGCAGTGAGCCAAGATCATGCCACTGCACTCCAGCCTGGTGACAAAGCAAGACTCCATCTCAAAAAAAAAAAAAAAAAAGAAAAAGAAAAGCGTTATGGAGAAAAGAAAAGCATTACTCCCATACCCTTACTATCTGCCTGAGTAATTCCTTCTTCACTCCTATATTAGCCCGAGCCCCACAGCCTTGGAGACCAACCCGTGCTCAGAGGATGGCAGCGGAGCCTCAGCAACAGCTTGGCGGTTGGGGTGAGGAGAGAGGGCTCCAGCCTTCCTTTGCCCCTGGCTTCAGTCCCAGGGGCCCCTGTTTTGTTTATTAGCCTGCTAAGGATGAACGTATTGGAAGAAATGTTTCTGTGGCTAAATTTAGGCCGAGGATTTAGGTTTGAGGATGCCCAAGGAGGTGCAGCCCATCACGGCACAGATGTGGAGACGCCCAGTGGGCAAGGGGCCTGCCTGATGCTGCTCCTCAGAAGGGCAGCCTTGGGCTTGGGGTCCCCAACCCCAGCCCCTTTGGTCAGGATCCCCCCTCCACTGCGCCTGACACCTTCCAGTCCGGGGGCAATGGGTTCTCCTAGAGACGGTGTTGCAGTTGCCCTCCCTGACCTGGGGCCTGGTAGGTGGACTCTCAGCTCAGCTCTCGTGCCTTGATTGGTGTCTGTGAAGCTGTGGGGAGCCAGGTGCTGGCCTAGGCTGGAAGGAGGAGCAGAGGGCTCCTCCGTGCCACACTGGGCCTGTGGGCTGGGCACTCAGCCTCCGTGGGGCCGGTACAGGCACAGACACTTGGGCAGGCAGGTGTGCACACTGCTGGGGCTACTCCCTGGCCCTGAAGGGACGGCTCCCCCAGCTCTAGCCAAGCTTTCCTGCACAGGAACTCAGGCCCACATGTTACATTTTGTAAGAAAAATCAGAAGTCCAGATTTTAATATAAAATACCTACATTTTAAAAGGTTGACTGAATTTTTTTAAATGTGCTAAATTCTACTAGTAGTCTTCCACTCTGTGACCTCTGGTCTAAAGTGAGGGGTTAATAGGAAAAGGATGTTGCTTGGGGAATGCTGGCAGGACAGAGGATCAGGGAAAGGTCGTCCTGAGAACAGTAGACACAACTACTCTGGTTTCTCTAATACCTTCTTCCCTTTTCTCTGCAATGAACACCTTCTAGAACTTTCCGTGTATAAGAAAGAGCCCACTGAGAGGACAGCTGGAGCTAGACATAGGCAGGAGAAACTTTTTTGTTTGTTTTTTGGGGGGAGGTTTTTGAGACAGGGTCTACTCTGTCACCAGCCTGCAGTGCAATGGCACAATCTCAGCTCACTGCAACCTCCACCTCCCAGGTTCAGGTGATTCTCCTGCCTCAGCCTCCCGAGTAGCTGGGATTATAGGTGTGCACCACCATGCTGTTGGAAACACGTGCTCAGTGCTGCAAAAATAAAAATAAAAAAGGCACTGAGACATAGGATCTCTCCGCAAAACAATTTTTACTCCCTGCACTGCAGGAAGGGTACCCTTACTAGCCATCTTGCCATGAGAGTACAATGAACAAAGGAAAGCAGACATATTTATTCCTTATGCATTTGGGGTTGTCCTTACTGCTGTGTCTGATCTCCCTTGGCTGGAGCCAGACCTCACAATCTAAACTAAAACCTGATTGGCTAATAAGTTAAAACTTTTTTTTAAACAGGTTAGGGGCATAGGCTGTGAGCTGGGACATGCCTGTGAACACGTCCAGCACAGATATCTTGGTTAAAGTACAAAGACAAAGAAAAAAGAAAAAAGTAAATAAAGTACAAGGATGTAGAATATACTATGTGCCAATCAGCATGGCATATCTAACAGCTACATAGGATAGGGCTTAACAACGAGCTATTAGCAAATTTATTCTTTAACAAGAAAGGAAACTTTAAAGAGGAACGTTTCTACTTCCCACAATGCCCAGCTAACTTTTCTGTTTTTAGTAGAGACAAGGTTTCACCATGTTGGCCAGGCTTGCCTTGAACTCCTGACCTCAAGTGATCTGCCTGCCTTCACCTCCCAAAGCGCTGGGATTACAGGTGTGAGGCACTGCACCCAGCCAGTGTTTAATTTTTTATTTGAGCAGCAGTAACAAAAAAACCCAGGAGAACAAACCTGTGGCTTTTCTGAAAAGTAAAAAGCCAAAACTGTCAGATAGAGGCAAAGGTCAAATCGAATTGCTTCTCTCTTTTCCTGTGTTTTTTGTCTCCAGCTCCAAGCACAGGCTTGATGGATAAATGAATGACTACGTGGCCAAAACCCATCAGCGCTCGGTCGCCCCAGGAGTTGGATCTGGCTGTGGTCAAGGACTCTGGCTCAGCCTACTGCTGACCCTTCACCCCAGACAGGTGGCAAGACCAATTCCAAACCTCCCCAGCTTGGGCAGGGTGCGTTGGCTCACACTTGTAACCCCAGCTCTTTGGGAGGCCAAGGCAGGCAGATCACAAGGTCAGGGGTTTGACAGCCTGACCAACATAGTGAAACCCCGTCTCTGCTAAAAATACAAAAATTAGCCTCGTGTGGTGGCGTACACCTGTGGTCTCAGCTACTCAGGAGGGTGAGGCAGGAAAATTGTTTGAACCTGGGAGGCGGAGGTTGCAGTGAGCCAAGACCATGCCATTGTACTGCAGCCTGGGTGACAGCCAGACTCCATCTCAAAAAAAAAAAAAAAAAAAAATTCCCATCTTGGCCTGGGGCACAGCGATGGGTGAGGCACAGCCAGCCCTACTCAGAGAGAGGGACACACACAGGCTCGATACAGATGGACACCAGTGAGGCCCACAGGGACCGCTTAGGGTGATACCACCGATCCCATTGTAGAAAATGGCCTGACACCACGTGCTTTTTTTTTTTTTTTTAAATAGCTTTGTTGAGATATAATTCGAATGTCCTACCACCCACCCACTTAAAGTGCATAATTCAGTAGGTTTTGGTACATTCACAAAATTATGCAACCATTACCACTGTCTAATTCCAGATATTCCCATCGCCCCTGAAAGAAACACCATGTCCTTTAGCGGTCACCCCCCATTTCCCCGCCCCAGCCCTCGGCAACCACTCTCCTACTCCCTGTGTGCACGGAATGGCCTGTTCTGGACGGGTCATAGAAACGCCTTCACATCCATGGTCTCATCGGACTCCTGCCATCTAGGGAGATCATTTCTGTCTGTAGGAGCAGCAACGGAGGCTTCACAGAGGAGGCTGTAAAGAGCCCAGGTGAATTTCTGGAATAGCAGGTGGACATGGCCACGTCTCTAGGAACAGTGTGGGAGAGGAGGTGCCCAGGTGCCACCTCTCAACAGCTGCAAAGCAAAACTTTCGGGACAAAGGTTCAAGAGGGAAATGGCCTGGGGACCAAGCCCCGAGGTCTGGCAGCTGAGTGCCCTGAGCTGTCAGAGGAAGGCTTGAAAATCCTTGAAAGTCCCATCCAGGGTTGTGTCCAGCCCAGGCTGTGCCCAGAAGTGGCACTGCAGAGGGACTCATGTTTCACAGCTGTTCTCAGGGGACTGGAGGTTTCAGCTGAGCAGCGCACACAGATCATTCCATCCCGGGCTGGGATGGGGGGACTCATTCATCCCACCGGGGAGGAGGCTGGGTGTGGAGGGAAGGGAATCAGAGACAGTGGCCTCAGCAGAGGTTGGCCAGCTGGAAACGACTCCAGGATGCTGAGCAAACCCCCAACCAGCCCATGGGTTTTCTCCATTAAAAAGGTAGCAGCCTGGGTGCCTCCCACTGCGTGGGCCCCAGGAAGAGTTGGCACTGGTGACAGAGCTGTATCCCAGTGGCCCCGGCAAGGCCCTGGGCAGACAGCAGGGACCCCCTGGCCCCTGCCACTGGGCTTGACATTCACTAACCGTGTGTGAAGGACACACGGAACAGAGGACACGTGCATCCAGAGCATTCCTCCTGAGAGGCAGCCGCAGAACGCCCAGAGAGGCTTTCGGAAATCCACGCCTCTCCCGTGGCCGTGTGAGGAAACTCACTCCGCAGTTCCGTGACGCCAGGTTTCCTTTCTTTCTTTCTTTCTTTCTTTCTTTCTTTCTTTCTTTCTTTCTTCTTTCTTTCTTTCTTTCTTTCTTTCTTTCTTTCTTTCTTTCTTTCTTTCTTTCTTTCTTTCTGTCTTTCTTTCTTTCTTTCTTTTTTGTTGTTTCTTGTGTAAATATTTCATTCTTTTGTCTTTGTCAACAGCCTTGACCGCACGTATGTAAGCCTTGTTTCACTCAGCGGTTTCTGAGTGGACAGTGTCCCAGGTGAGGCCGGGTTTCAGTGGCCACATCCCTGAGTCCTCCACCAGCACTGATTTCGTTCGTGGGGATTCTGGGGAAAACCTTACTTGGCCCCCTTTCTCCTCGCTGTGGGAATGGCAGCATCCACATTCTGGCTGCACATCTGAGTCACCTGGGGAGTCTAAAAAACACCCCAGTACACCAGACCTGCCAAAACACCTCAATACACAGGATCACCGAGATCCTGGTTTAGGGTCAGAGAACCTGCTTCCTGGGTGATCCCAATGCAAAGGCCTAGGAGGGAACCCTGATCTCAGGTTCCCATGCCAGCAGATGCCAAGTAACCGTGCCTGGCCAGGCCGGGCTCTCAGTTCTTCCCAGCTGTGTGACCTTGGCAGGGCCCTGCAGCTTCTGAGCCTTGGGATCCCCCCACCCCTGGTGTGCTGAGGTGGTGTCCCTGCCTTCTGTGTCTCTCAGGGCTATTTCGAACATCAAATGAATTCAAGGATGAGGCCGCGGCAGGCCCGCAACCGAAAGTGCACTGCTCCTCCAAGGCAACGCCAGGAGCCAGGAGGCGGCAAAGGCGGGAAGACGCTGGAGGTGCAGCACGAGCTGGCGGTCCAATCTGCCCTCCTGCACTCTGCCCAGGCTTCTGCAGCCAAGCGTGGCCTGGACCTGGTGGGGCATGGCAGGGACCCTGGAAGGATCTGCGCTGTCAATGGCATGAAACCCAATGGGAAAGAAAAAGAAAGCGCTTCTCTCATTAGACGTATTGCCTTGATGTGGGAATGACAGTGAGGTCGTTGGGAACGGAGGTTCTGGGGCCGAACCACAGTGAGGTCGTTGGGAACGGAGGTCCTGGGGCCGAACCACAGTGAGGTCGTTGGGAACGGAGGTCCTGGGGCCGAACCACAGTGAGGTCGTTGGGAACGGAGGTCCTGGGGCCGAACCGCCCGGCTGAGAATCCAGCCTCTACTAGGAGAAGCGACTTCAGTCTCATTTCTTCATCTGTACAAGAGGCAGAGTTGCTTTGAGGATTAAACAAGCTCATCCATACAAGGCTCTCGACTTTCATTGTTCTTGCTGTTACTACCGCAGGTCAGGGCCACGACTGCTTTCTTATAGGCGCGGTTGCGTCTTTTTCACAACAATCCCTGTTACTATAATTCTCCTTCTTTTACAGGTGACAGCACGGAAGGTCAGAGAGATTAGGTACCTAATTGTCCAAGGGACAACGCCAGCAAGTGGAGACAGAGCCAGAACTTGAACCCACATTGGCCCAACTCCAAAGACAGCTCTTTCTATATGGTGTCCTGCCTTGATTCAGAATGCGCGCTTTTGGGGCTGTCTGAGAAACAGGAGTGAAGAATCCCCTGGGCGGCTGGAAGGAGGGCAGGGCCTGGCCACCTAACTGGAAATCTCCGACACCCCCAGAGCAGAGCACAGAGACCACCTGGAAAGAGGGAGACGCGGAATCGGAGCCCTGGAGCAGTGGGTCCTGGAGGTCGAGGGCCTGGGGCCTAAAAAGGAAGTCACTTTCTTTGAGCGTCGTGTGTCCCAGGCTCTGACACATGTGTTGCATCATGAATCATCACTGTCCTGCAGACCATCTATGACAGAGGCGGGGATCACCAGACCCTGGCCCAGTCATGGGGGAGGCACTGGGGAGCCCGGAGCAGCAGAAAGAGGGGAGAGGAGGGCATGAGCCTGCGGCAGGTGGGGCCTCTAGATGCCTCCTGTGGTGGGAGAGGCCCTGCCAAGAAGTTGTCTCTCTCCCTCCTGCTAACATCAGCGTGCTCCCAGTGGCCCGGTTCCCATTCTCCTTCCTCCACAAAGCCAGCTCCCATCCCCATCCCAGCAGGGCTTCTACTGTCTACACCCCAAGGCTGCCTCAGCCTATGTCAGGGGCTTCCACCCTCACTGGGACCTAGACTGTGTAAGGGAGGATCATGAGGCACCAGCCCCGTACTGGGGGCCTGGATCCTGGAGCCCAGATGCTGGGTCGTGTGGGACAGCTGTGAGGTCTGTGCTAGGGTCTCAACTCTGCATTCTAAGTGGGGTGCAGAGGGATTTCTTCTAGAACCCCTCGGTGTCTCCCAAGGATGTTTCTCTTGGTTAGTGGCATCGAATTTGGCTCCCGGCTCTTCAGAAACTCTGAAAACAACCTTGTAGCCCTAGCTACAGCAGGGTCACCCTGACCCAGAGAGGCGTTTTGCAGCAGAAGTGGCTGTGGTACTGAACCCTCAAGAGTACAGGGACCTGAGGCATTGAGTTCACAGGCATCAAGGGCCCAGCTGGCATTAGAAGATGGGAGCTTCCTTTGGCACATGGTGGAGAAAGTTACTGGGCTGTGGCTAGTGCTCTCCAGGAGTGAAGCCCCATGAAGCCCTGGGTTTAGCTGGCTGCTGGTCTGGGGCATGTACGGGGTGTGGGGCAGCTACTCCCAGTGCCAGTGGGTGTTTACAGAGGAAAACCACAAGCTTAAGGCACAGGAACAGAACCAGCCAGAGAACTTGGAGTCAGGGCCTCTGGACTCATGCAACTTACATCCGGAGCCGAGTCTGGTGTCAGTACAGGGCGAGCTCACAGCCCCTCCAGGTCTTGGATCAGAAAGCTATGGCATTGCTGGCAAACAGCAGGAATCCTCGGATTAGATCCAGGACTCTCAGAATGTCCACCTCACTGTTGTCCAGTCCCCAAAGCCCACAGAGCTGCCTTTGCAAACAAAAGCAGCCCCTCCCTCCTGCCTGGTGAGCTGGAGACGCTACACACACCATGCCCACTACCTCTAGATCTGTCACCCCGCAGGGTAAAGAAGCCAGTACCCCCTTCTGGAAATAAGAGGGGTATTCCCCCCAACAAAAGCAATATTTGCCAATGCATTTTGTCAAAAACTTTGGGACTATGTCAGGCACAGTGGCTCACCCTATAATCCCAGCACTTTTGGGAGGCCAAGGGAGGCGGATCACTTGAGGCCAGGAGTTCAAGACCAGCCTGGCCAACATGGTGAAACCCCGTCTCTACTAGAAATACAAAAGTTATCGGGTGTGGCAGTGCACACCTGTGGTCCCAGCTACTTGGGAGACTGAGGCAGGAGAATCACTTGAACCCTGGAGGCAGAGGTTGCAGTGAGCCGAGATTGTACCACTGCATTCCAGCCTGGGCAACAGAGTGAGACTCCATCTAAAAATAAAAAAGTTAAAAAAAAAAAAAGTGGGGAACATGTGTGAGAATGAATTTGAGACTATTAGGCTTAAGAAGAAAGAAATAATTTTAGAATGGACAGATTTTATTAATATGGTGCAAAATAGCAAAATCAGTGCCCTTTTATGGTACAATTTTTCAGCACTCTGGAGTCAGTGGCATGTGACCGTCCTCTCTAAGCCAGGACAGCTGTAAGATCTACAGCCATTGAAATGGGCTCTCTGATTTCAAAGAGAAGGGAGGGTGTGTGACTGAGACGGGCAGCAGGACCGAGGGGTGAGCAGAACCAGCTGGGAGCTGATGGCCCCTCAGAGCCAGGAGTGCACCAAGTGTCCATGAAGGCAATGGGGGCTCCGAGACCAGCCCCCATGAAGGCATCACAGCACAGGTGCCAGGTGACAGAGCAAAGCCACACTGTCATCAGCAAGGAACCATGCACTTGGCAGTTAGCTCCGAGGTTAAACATAAACCACAGGGATACCAAGCGACCACGATCACAAGCTATGCATCTTGAACTGAGCCTTGCATGAGCCAGGGAGCCACAGGCTGGGTGTGCTTGGCAGCAGTTAGTCATCAGGGAGGTGGCATGTACACGGCTGGGCTTGAGAAGATCCTGAAGGCACAGGTAAGCTGGCTCTCACTCCCCTCCCCTTGCTGTACCGTCCTCCCCAGCCCCTCAGTCTTGGACTGATTGGCCCCTCTGAGCACCATCCACCCACCACCCCCAGGTTCCCACGTTGCCCAGCAAAGCTGATCCTCATGTCCTACTGGAGGACTCCTTTGGCCAAGTGTCTTCGTTCCCTAGGGTTGTCATCACAAAGTGTCACAAACTAGGAGTCTCAAACCGCAGAAATGTGTATTGTTTCGGTTCTGGAGGCTCGAAGCCCAAAATCAAAGTGTTGGCAGGGCCACGGCCCCTCTGAAGCTGTCGGGGAGCCTCTCCCCACCTCTTCCATCGTCCAGTGGTGGCCGGCAGTCCTCGGCATTCCCTGGCTTACAGGTGTGTCACTGCAGTCCCTGCCTCTGTCTCCCTGTGTGTCTGTGTCTCTTCTCTTCTAAGGACACCAGTCATATGGGATTTGGGGACCAACCTATTCCAGTATGACCTCATCCCAACAAAATACTTCTATGGTGAGCTTAATCCAAACAAGAATTGAATTCTTGGAGGTACTGGGGGTTAGGACTTAAAATGGTCTCTTTTCAGGGGGTTATAATTCAGTCCAAAACACCAGGAGACCAGTGAGAAGAAACCTGTGCCGGGTTTCAGGACGGCTGTGTGTGACCAGCTGATGCCGGACCTGCTGGATGGGCTCCTAGCCGTGCTGCAGAACCCTGTGGCTCAGCCCTGAAGGACGATGGGAAAGGGACAAGGAGGCTAGATCACATCCAAACCTGTTCCCTGACAGCCTAGACGCCAGCTGTGTCAGCCAATATCCCGCGATAAACATCTTTCTCCTTAAACTAGCAAGAAGGGATTGTGTTAACGAAACAAAAACCCTGTGATTGAAGCATTCTTTTCTCTTTTTTTTTTGAGATGGAGTCTGGCTCCTGTCTCAGAGGCTGCAGTGCAGTGGTGCGATCTTGGCTCACTGCAACCTCCACCTCCCGGATTCAAGTGATTCTCCTTCCTCAGCCTCCTGAGTAGCTGGGATTACAGTCATGCCCCATCAAGTCTGGCTAATTTTTGGTAGAGATGGGGTTTTGTCATGTTGGCCAGGCTGGTCTCAAACTCCTGACTTCACGAGATCCACCTGCCTCGGCCTCCCAAAGTGCTAGGATTACAGGCGTGAGCCACTGCGCATGGCCATCTTTTTTTTTTTTTCTTTTGAGATGGAGTTTCGTTCTTGTCGCTCAGGCTGGAGTGCAGTGGTGCAGTCTCAGCTCACTGCAACCTCCACCTCCTGGGTTCAAGTGACTCTCCCACCTCAGCCTCCCGAGTAGCTGGGACTACAGGCACACACCACCACACCCAGCTAATTTTTGTATTTTTAGTAGAGATGGGGTTTCACCATGTTGGCCAGGCTGGTCTCGAACTCCTAACCTCAGGTGATCCACCTGCCTTGGCCTCCCAAAGTGCTGGGATTACAGGTGTGAGCCACCACACCTGGCTATATTCTTTTTGTAATTAGGAAAAAAATAGAAAACATGCAAGCAAGAATCTTCTCAGGGCGATGAAAGCAGGGAGTGGGGCGTGAAAAAGAGGGAGTGAGGGACAGTGAGCTGTGGGCTGCTGAGAGTGCTGGCCCCACCCTTTTCCTCTAAACCTTCTATTTGGTCTCGCTGTGTTGCCCAGGCTGTTCTTGAGCTCCTGGGCTCAAATAACATCCCCACCTCCCACCCCAACCTTAGCTTCCAGCATAGCTGGGACTCTAGGTGTGCCTCACCACACCTGGCCTGGGAGGTGCTTTTCTATTAATAATCCTCAGAGCCACAGTGGCCTTGCATTCCAGGTCCTCTAGGATCTATTCCCACCATCTTGCTTCCTCTTCCACCCAAGCCCAGCCAGAGACCTACAATTGCCCTGTGAGACCCCATTTTCTGCCTCCAGGAGGGACAAACCACTGAGGCCCCTAGAGGGGAGCCAGGCCTTGCCATACATCTGGGAGGAAACGTGGGGTGACTCAGAGAGACCAAGAATCCTGTGGGAAGGAGCTTGCTCTTGCTGCTGGGAGACGCTTAGATAAGAAGTAGCTTAGGAACGGGCAAACAGGCAGATCTGATTACAGGGAGCTGAGTGAGCGCCCGAGCGAGCTGGCTGGTGAGCCCGCTGTACTGACAGCCTCTCAGTGCCTGTCAGTAGCAGGGCATGCCTAGTCCCTGCAGTCCCAGGAAGCACCCTGGAAACAGAGCCCAACCCTCCCATTGTACAGGTCGGGAGACTGAGGCCCAGAGCTGGGACCAGAGCCCAGCCCTCCTCAGTCCCTCGTGCTTGGCCCGACCGTCATCTCTGAGCCTCATCCACGCCCCAGGTTTCCGGGCCGCCCAGCAAAGCCTTCTGTGTCCTTCTCTACAGGCCCTGCCCAAAAGGCCCCGTGGGAAGAATAAATGAGAAACCCCGGCAGGGGAGAGGGCAGAGCAAAGGCCTCAAGGGGTGCTGCAGCTGTGATGGTCTCGAGAAAGAGACATGGCTCACAGCAGCATCCAGCGAGCCCAACAGCCCATTTAAAATGCCAGTTGAGGCTGGGTGAGGTGTCTCATGCTTGTGATCCCAGCACTTTGGGAGGCTAAGACAGGCAGGTCACTTGAGGTCAGGAGTTCAAGACCCTCGCCCCCGGCCAACGTGGTGAAACCCTGTAGCTACTAAAAATTAAAAAAAAATAGCTGAGCATGGTGGCACATACCTGTAATCCCAGCTACTCAGAAGGCAGGAGAATCACTTGAGTCCAGGAGGCAGAGGTTGCAGTGAGCCAAGATCATGCCACTGCACCCCAGCCTGGGTGACAGAGTGAAACTTGGTCTCAAAAAAATAAATGAAATGTGCCAGTTGGCTTACGGGGCAGCTCAGCCCCAAGGACAGGGCTCTCAGCGAACCTGGGAGCTCACACATTCCTCCTGAAGCCACTGTGCTCGTCTTCCAGCGGGTATGAGGTGCAGCTGAGTTCCTGGGGGTTTGTGCCAAGCCTGGAAGTCAGCCAGGAAGAAGTGCAGGCCCCCTCCTGCCTCATGTGGCCGTCTTGATACTATTTTCCCTCAACACTCAGATCTATACCATTTGCCTTGCTTGTTATGATTATGAAAGCAATCCATGCTCAGGAGAAACTAGGAAAACCAAAAATGTTGAGTAAAGAAGACAAACATCACTCGACATCACGCGTCCAGGTAGATGTTTTGTGATTACCTCTGGAGTCTGCAGTGTATGACAGTAACTTTTAAAAGTAGTTGTAACTGGGGCCGCACCACCTACTGTTTTGTATCCTGTTTGTTTTTGTCAAACGGAGCGTAGTATTCTCTGAATTTTCCCACATCAATAAAAATTATCCAAAAACAAAATTATTTATTCACTTTTTTTTTTCTTTGAGACAGGGTCTAGCTCTGTCTCCCAGGCTGGCGTGCAGTGGTGCAATCATGGCTCACCTTGCAGCCTCGACCTTCCTGGCTCAAGTGATCATCCCCCCTCAGTCCCCCAGGTAGGTGGGAACACACAGGCATGCACCACCACACCCTGCTAATTTTTAAAATTTTTACAAAGATATTTTTATAAAGATGGGATTTCACCACGATGTTCAGGCTAGTCTTGAACTCCTGGGCTTCAAGTGATCCTCTCGGGTTAGCCCCCCACAGTGCTGAGATGCCAGGTGTGAACCACCGGGCTCGGCCCACTTTTTTTTTAAGCCTAAATTTTTCAGGAGGTTAAGTCGTCCATGGTGCCAAGCACAAGTTAAATCCCCACTGCCAAATAAGTATGTAAATCAAAATCCCACATCGTCCCTGCATTCCGCACCTTTCACGCCTGAGCTGGCCAAGCAGGTCAGACACGAGGGATTTTTTTTTTTTTTAATTTCCTGTCTCTTTCTAGGAAGTCACAGGAGATTTGGAAGCACCCGTGCCTCATGGGGAAGAGAATTCCAGGACGCAGGCCTGTTTTCCAGAGCGGAGACTGGGTGAGCTGGCCGAGCCCTTCCTGCAGCCTCTGCTAAGAGTTTTATGTGCATTATCCCTTTAGCCCGCTGGCAACCTGTCAAATGGGACAGTGGGGCAGAGGTGGCCTGAGTTCCCCACAAATCGCCCCCCTTCCTCCTTAGCAATAGGACCCCAATTTTATCTGGACACATGGCTGCTGGAATAAAGACCCCGTTCCTCAGAATTCCTTGTTGCTAGATGGGACTGTGTGACAGATTCTGCTTAGAGGTCTGCAAGCCAGTGTGTTACGTGTAACTCCCAGGAAGTGTCCTTTAAAGAAAAGCCTTCCTCCCTGCTGCTAGCTGGAAACAGGACACAGTGGCTGGAAGTTGGCAGCCACACTAGGCTGTGAGGTGAAAGCGTCCTGCTGAGGATGGCAGAGCAGCAAGAGAGAAGGGGCCGGGTTCTTGCTGAGCTTTTCCACGCCACTAGCCCTGGACTATTTACCTGTAGACTTTTACTGAAATGAGAAATACATTTTTATCTTGTTTAAAATGATGCTGCAGCAGGCCTTCAGAGCCCTGGGCTCCCTCCATAGACAGTGCCCTGCTGTTAGGAAAGGTTATTCACATTACTGAGCGCCCACCTCCTGCCAGTCATGTCTTTTATTTTCTTTAATCAAAGTTCACGTATTTTAGCTTCACTTCATTTCCCCAACAAACGCACAGTGTCAGTATCATGATCCCCATTCTACACATGAGGAAACCTAGTCTCAGAGAGGCTGAGGACCGTATCCAGTCCCACAGTAAATGACAGAGCCTTACTTCCCAGGTCCTGCTCGCCCCATGGGCCTTGATGCCTCCTCCCCAGTTCTCCCAGATTCATTCGATTTTGCTTCTGAAGGAAGAGCTCCCTCCTGAGAAAATCAAGTCACTGAAGGTGGCCACAGGCTGGGTGCGGTGGCTCACACCTGTAATCCCAGCACTTTGGGATGCTGAGGCAGGCAGATCACCTGAGGTCAGGAGTTCAAGACCAGCCTGACCAACATGGTAAAACCCTGTCTCTACTAAAAATACAAATATTAGCCAGGCATGGTGTCAGGCCCTGTAATCCCAGCTGTGCAGGAGGCTGAGACAGGAGAATCACTGGAACCCGGGAGGCGGAGGTTGCAGTGAGCTGAGATTGTGCCACTGCACTCCAGCCTGGGCAACAACGAGATTCCATCTCAAAAAAAAAAAAAAAAAAAAAAGAAGGCCCTTGTCTTGTTACCCACCAGCCTGACATTTGAGATGAAGTTCCATTCCAGAAACCGAGCCATTTCCCAGGGGTGTGAAGAAAAACTTCAATCATGTTTTAATATCAGTAAATTATTTTCTTTCTCTACTTAAGGGGAAAAGAGCCATCGTCAGCTATAATAAATTCAGCTCAATTACCCTTATTATAGTGATTCCTGCCCATGCCAGTCTAATTGGCTTCACTCAGCGTTTTCATTAAGAACCCGTATCTTCAAAGCTTTATACTCAGACACATTTTTACTTGGAGCTAAAATTTGGCTTTAACAGCCAAATTGGGAGCCCAGGCGCCGGAGGTGCCGCCCCAGCAGGTGGGCAGTCAGGCAGGCCAGCTCTCCCAAGCAGCAATAGCCTCGGGCAGTGCTAGCAGGTCTGTTGGGACAACCGGTCACGACTATGCAGTTGTCTCCACACGGCCCGAGTCTTGTTGGGACAGGCCCCGGGCTAGTCAGATGGTAGCATGGCCACAGCCTGGCTGAACCTGGCTCCGGAGGGTTCTGGATCTCATCTTGGCTCAAGCCAGCGCTCAGGGGGTGCTGGTTCTGGGGCGTGGTGGGGGGAGGCAGGCCGGGGAGCCAGAAGGCCTCCGTGGGAATCCTTTCTCTCCTGTGGCTTTTGGCAGGGTGCTTGAGCTTTCCAAGCCTCAGTTTCCCCCTCTTCAGATGGGTAATAGTTATCATGAGGCTCAAGAGAGACCAGGTGTGGAAAGCGCTGAGGCGGGAGGGGCCGTTTGACTGTGGGTCCTCAGCACGGATCCCAGCCTCAGTGTCCCTCTCTCAAGTGGAAGGTGTGAACAGGCCAAGTCTCTGGACCTGTAGAGACACAAACTCAGGTCAGTTTTCCATCCGGAACTGTCAGTGGCAGGCCGCTGTGCCCCGTAGCAGGCACCTCAGGCTACTGGCCCCGAGGGGCTCCCACAGGGCCGAGGGCCAGGGCACTGTCCAAGGTTCAGATCCTGCAGCTCTGCGTATTCTCCACGCAACTCTGGCTTCTCAGAGCCCCAGCTTTCACTGACATAAAATGCAGGTAATAATTCTGCAAGGCGCAGGCTGGTGCAGGTGGGCTCTCAGCAGATCAGGCCTGTGGTTATGAGCAATGGAGGACCTTGCAAATTTCGAGAATCTGGTGTACGGAGGGCACCTTGCTGGCCAGCAGCCTGTGGCATAACATTTTGCCAGCTCTGGTGACCGCTTGTGAAGGAAGAATAAAACTCGCCCCACGTGGGACTGCTCCAAGGCCAGCCTTGCAGGGGTTACCTGGAGACCCTGGCCCTGGGGTGCTTGTCTAGGACCCCCAGAGCTCTCCTTTCCTGGCTCTGCTCCCCCCAGTCAGCTTTGGAGGCGTATTTAAACAGGACTTTAAACAAGACCGAGCTGGCCTTAACCCACAGCATTTGCAGGAACAGAGAAGAGGCAGCCCCCTCAAGAAGGGCAGGCAGCTGAAGAATCTGCAGAAGTGACGCGGGTGCGGGTCCTGAGACTGGAGGCTGACCTGGGGTTACATGGATGGACCCTAAGTGGAATCACAGCTGTCCTGATAGAGGAGAGGAGGAGGTGATGTCACAAAGGAAGGGAAGAAGCACCTCAGCCCCGTGCGCCCTCTAGAAGCAGCATGGGCAGGAGCGGGTCCACCTGTGCCTCCAGAGGGACGCAGCGCCGCGGGCGGAGCGGGAGCCGTCAGGTGCCTTCACTTGTCCCGAGTCACTGGGCTGCGCTTATCGATCATAGCAGCAGCAGGTGAAGCCACCCAGGTGTGAGGCTGAGGGTCACACAGCTGGGCTCCAGCCCATGTCAGTCCTGGTGCCAGGGTTTTGCCCACTGCCCCGCCCCAGGCTGGATGGCCACACAGCTGCCACAAGGCCCATGCTGAGCTGCCACCTCCGGGCATGCCTGCACTTGGCAGGAGGACTCACGTGCACAGGCAGGACGGCTTGCCAGGTGGCCCTCACAGACATCCTTGCAGGACCCGCCCCTTCCACTGTGCCTGTGCCCTTGCCCTCACGCTGCACCTGGGGCTGCCTCTGCTCCTCGGCCCGGGCTGCCCGGCCCAGCCACTGCCCTCGACTCTGGGGCCAGGTCACAGCCTCCTGGGGCCCCTGCCCAACTCTCTAATCGCTCCCTGCTCAGGGTCCCCCACCCCAGCCCACTGCCCTCTGCTGCCCTGCCAGCCTCTTTGGCTCTGTCCTTCTTCCCTGACAGAGCCTGCCCACCACCACCCTTTTACTCCTCAATCCCCACAGACCCCTGGCTGCCCATGGTGGCTCGCTCGTCTTCCATCCACACTCCTTCACTCAGCAGGTGGTGGCGAGCCCCACAGGTGCAGACAGAGAAAGGCCCCGATGGTGGTGCGTTCACTTTAGTAGGGGCAGTCCCACAGTGAAAACATCAAGTGAGCAGATGGCACCAGGTGTGAGATGGGGCTGAGGAGGCTGGAGGGGGCTGAGAAGGCTGGGAGGCTGAGGAGGCTGGGGGAAGACTGAGCAGGCTGGAGGGCTGAGGAGGCTGGGGGCTGAGGAGGCTGGAGGGCTGAGGAGGCTGGGGGCTGAGGAGGCTGGAAGGCTGAGGAGGCTGGGGGCTAAGCAGTCTGGAGGGCTGAGGAGGCTGGGGGCTGAGGAGGCTGGGGGCTGAGCAGGCTGGGGGCTGAGGAGGCTGGAGGGCTGAGGAGGCTGAGCAGGCTGGGAGGGCTGAGCAGGGTGGGGGCCCCACTGCCTGGAAGGGACCAGCCAGGAGCTGGGGCCGAGGCTGGTAGCAGCGGACAGTGTCTGTGTGGTATCTGGGGATGAGGGCTCCAGGTGGGTGGAAGGACACCCTGAGGCTGGGCCTGTTTGCTGGGGGAGACAGGGAGAGGTGGTCGAGGTGCCTGGCTCCCAGACAGGGCCTTGAGGGCTTCCTCGGAAGGAAAGGGACCTCGGTGGGGTGTAGGGCCAGGGCTGCAGGCTCGGAGCTATGTATCAGATCATGAGGTGGAGACTTAGGAGGCAAATGCTGGAACTGGGGGAGGGGGGGCTTCAGGCTTTGCAGGAAGCTGGATATGTATTCAAGGGGGCGCTTCCCCTTTGACTAAAACCCCCTCCACCCCCCCCCGGCCACCCCCTGACTGCTCCCCACCCCCTCCTTCACTCCCGTGGCCGCTTGCTCAGAGCCACCTCTCCCCAGCACCCAGTCACAGCCTTGGGACTCTTCAGTGGCCACTGTTGACCCCTCATCCCCAGGGTACAGACCCCACCCCCCAGTCATGCCCAGACAGCTGCCCCTCAGTTTTCTCTGGCTTTCCCTCAAGCCCCATAATTCCTAACGTCCCCTGTCAAACAGCCTAGCCCCCTCCAGTGGGGCCTTCTTTATCACTCCAGCCTGACCCCATGGTTACCCCCAACTCCTCTGTCCCCCTGCACTCCATTTTCTGCCCCCTGGGCCCACAAAACCCACCCCCCATCAGGCCTGCCATGTGTCTTCCCCATCACGGCAGGGGCCTGAGCGCCCTTCTGGGAGGTGATGTTCAGTACTGGGTCTGGGTCCTCCGAGAAGCTGGGGAGCCCGGTCCCCCGCCTCGGGGCACCGGGTCCCTCGGCAGCTCTTCCTCACACCTGGTTTTCATGGTGACGAAACATCACAGGCTGGCTGGCTTCAGCAGCAGGCACTCCTGCTCGTTCTCATGCGAATGGTCTTCTGGAAAGGAAAGAGCCAGTCCATAGAGCAGTCGGAGTTCCGGCCCTCAGGCGGGTTCCAATCTGATGGGAAAGTGGAGCAGGGAAGAAGCAGTTGGAAGGGAATTCATGGTGCTGGGGAGAGAAGGGTGGCTTGCTCTGGGTGCAGACAACAGGAGAGCCTGGCCGGGAGATGGGAAGGACCAGAGACCTGAAGGCTCGGAGACAGGTGGGCATCAGGTTTTCTCTGGGGGTAACATCTTAGGCCAAGGAGTAATAGCAGGTGCGAGGGCCCTAAGTCTGGGGAGTGCACATGGAGAAGGAAAAGAAGACCCTTCCGGGCAGCACGGAGATGCCTGCTCCTTCCTCCCTCGAAGGGCCTCAGGGATGGAGACAGTGGGCACTGCTGCGGGTGGCCAGGCTTCCACATTCCAGTCTAAGAGGCAGGCCCAGCTAGAAAGCCAAAGACAGGCCGAGTTCCGGTACCTACCCAGAGGGCCAGACAGCCACCCCGGCCTCCCAGGCCTCACCTGCAGAGCTGGGCAGGCGCACCCTCCTGGATCCTGGCCCTCTGATGCTCGTACTATGAGGGATCATAATTAAGGAGGAAGTGCCCCAATCCCGATGCCACTCCCCACACCTCATTCTGGCACCAAAAGAGGAAAAGCTGATGGGCATCCTCACCCAGAGGCCTGGCCTGGGGCTGCGTGCCCTCTCCACCCTGACCTTGGCCAGACTCCCCTGGCCTGATCCGCATCCAAGCGGGACCTTTTGTGAAGGGAGCCTTCTCTCCCAGGCATTGTGTGTGTGTGTCATTGTGTATGTGACGCGTGTGTCTGGTGTGTGTATGGGGTGTCTGTGTGGTGTGTGTGTGTGTGGTGTGCCTGTGTGGTATACGTGTGTGGTGTGTATGTGGTATGTGTGGTGTGTGGGTGTATATGTGTGTGATGTGTATATGTGGTGTCTGTATGGTGTATGTGGTATGTGTGGTGGGTGATGTGTGTGTGATGTATGTGGTGTCTGTATGTTGTATGTGTGGTGTATGTTTGTGGGGGTGTATATGTGTGGTGTGTGTGTAGTATGTGTGTATGGTGTGTGTATAGTATGTGTGTGTGGTGTGTGTAGTATGTGTGTGGTGTGTATGTAGTGTGTGGGTGGTGTGTGGTGTGTGTGTGGTGTGTGTGGTGCGTGTGTGTGATGTGTGATATATGTGTGTAGTATGTGTGTGCTGTGTGTGATGTGTTTGCTGTGTGTGTGTGCGGGTGGTGTGTGTGATGTATGTGTGTGGTATATGTGTGGATAGTATGTGTATGTGGTGTGTGTGTGTGGTGTGTGTGGTGTATGTGTGGTGTGTGTGTGGTGTGTGTGTGATGTGGGTGGGGTATGTGTGGGGTGTGAGTGTGGTGTGTGGGGTGTGTGAATGTGGTGTGTGTGGTATGTGAGTGTGGTGTGTGTGGTATGTGAGTGTGGTATGTGTGGTGTGTGTGTGGTGTGTATGTAGTATGTGTGTGTGATGTGTTCATGGTGTGCGTGTGGTGTGTGTAGTATGTGTGTGGGATGTGTGCGTGTGGTGTGGTGTGTATGCAGTATGTGTGTGTGGTATATGTGTGTGTGGTGTGTGCGTGTGGTGTGTCTGTGGTGTGTGTAGTATGTGTGTGTGGTGCGTGATGTGTAGTGTGCATGTGGTGTGCGTGTGGTGTGTGTGTAGTATGTGCATGTGGCGTGTATGTAGTATGTGTGGTGTGTGTGTAGTATGTTTGGTGTGTGTGTAGTATGTGTGGTGTGTGTGGTGTGTGCATGTGGTGTGTGTGTGGTATGCATGTAGTATGTGTGTGTGGTGTGTGGTGTGTAGTGTGTGTGTGGTGTGTGTTCTATCAGGTGACCCATCCTTCCGCTTTGAAGCTGGCTTTCTGGGGGCTCCCTATAAGGCAGGCTTTTGCTGTGTGTTGACTTTGTGCTGCTTTGCTGGAAAGTGGGCAGTGGGCACAGCAAGCTCCAAGCCGAGCTGAGGTTCTGGGTTGCCTTCCACCGCCAGTCTCATCTCCCCTCTGCCTTTCTAGCATGCTCCTGACTGTGTCCAGAGTCTGAGGGGAGCACCGTGAATGGTCTGAGCTGACTGTGACAGTCTGATTCCATTTTGCCACCTGTTCCTCAAGCCTTCCCACAGCTGGCAACAGGCATGTGACTGAGTCTTGGACAATGAGACACATGGCAGGCTGCTCTGTAGGGAGGCGTCTGGGGAAGCATTGGCTTTTCCAATAAAAGGGACAGATGTGATTGGTGCTCTTTCCTCTTTTTTCTGCCTTAAACATGGACATAATGCCTAGCTTATGTTATGGTGGTCATTATGTAACTGTGAGGGGATAAGCATGAGGAAGTGTTGGAATCCCAGAGAAGAAACATAGGAAGATCCTTGACCCTCCCCATGCCCGCTAGGTATTCCTGAGCAGGCAAACCAATACCACCACTGTCTACCTTTAGACTTCTTGTTACATAAGAAAAATAAGCTTCTATTTGTCACATTGCTACTACTTGTGGTGGAAAGCATTCCTAACTGATTCATCTTGTACACCTAATACCCCTAAAGTTCTTGAAAGTTGGTTTTGTAGTTTTTATGGTTTCAGGTTGTTTAATCTGAGCAAGTGCCAACCATATCTGATGTAGCAAGAAGAATGCCACATTTCATTTCAAGGATACTTGTCTCCTTCCATAATTTTCCAAGATTTAGTGTACTATGAATAGATTCATCACTTCTTAGAAGAATATTCACCTATCAGAATTCCAAATACAGAATCAGAATCCCAAGTTCAGAATCCACGTAAGACTGAGAACCAACTAGAAGATCTTCAACCATTATGCTAGAACTCTAAAGGGTTACACATCCAGGATTAGTGTGAACCAGAAGTAAATTTTTGCATTCTCTCTCCTCAACCCCCTCTTAGAAATAAAAAGGAAGGGTTTTTTGGCACTGAGGAGAGTGGGAGAAAAGCTCATCTCTGGGAAGCTGTAACCACACACTGACTCTTGTGTAGACTGGTACCCAAATTCACACCCCTTGAATGGCCCAGAAAATTTTGAGAAACAAATTCAGATTAAGGTGATCCTGGAGTGGAAGTGTCCCTAAGTGCATGGCAGATTCAAGTACAAATTCTTGCAGGCAGATGTCACATTCATCCTAGATCTCAAAGAATTATCATCAAGTAATATCTCAAGAAAGTAAGCAACACTCAGTGAACGATAAGGAAGCACACAGGAAATAAGGCAACAAGAGCAACAATAAGCAGGAAAAAAAGATTAGCTAAACCACCCTCAAATATTTCATATAATGAAATAATAGGAAACAAATCATACAATTGCTATGCTGAAAAAAAAATACAAGCTTAAAGATATTTGCAGGAAGCAGAACTATGAAAAAACTGACTTGGTAGGTTTTTCAAAAATCAAATAGATCTTTTTTATAGACATGAAAAATATAAAAACTGAAATTTAAAATTTAATAGATGGGTTTAATAGGAGCTTAGATATAGGCAAAGAGAGAATTAGTGAACTGGAAGATGGGTCAGAAGAAATTATCCAAATGATAGCACAGAACAACAGAAAGATGAAAATTATGAAAAAGAGGTTCAAAAACAGGGAGGATAGAAAGAAAAGGTCTAAATACATTTAAGTGGTGTGCCAGAAGAAGAAGCAAGGAAGATGGGGGCAAGAGTATTAATTAAAGAGATAATGTCTGCTAATTTTTTGGAATGGATAAAAAGATGCCAATCCATACATTAAAGAAGCTCAACAAATGCTAAGGACAAAAAATAAAAATAAAAGTGAAAAAAATGTTTGAACTGAGTGGCTATCACAAATCTGTCTCTTACTGGCAGAGTGGCCCAATGGTGTGCCTAAGGGGCTGATACTACTCAGCCAGTCCTGGGACACAGAGTTCTCACAGGGGATGAGTGAAGCAAGTACAAGTGCAATAATGGGCTCTGTGAGACCCACTCTTTCTGGTCCGACCTAGGTCTGTTGGTGCCATAATCAGAATGATGGTGGAGGTACCAGTGCATTTTGATCCTCCTTCTGTTTATTATATATAACTAAGGAGGGATGAACGCAATGATGGAAAAACCCATTCCTCTAAGGTGAGATTATTTTCAAGAAGTCTGGTATATATCTATTGTTTTCCCCTACCCCATCTTGTAACTAAGTCTCCATATCTACCTTAGAATTGCCATGCGTTTGGGATTTGATAGGTAATACTCGGAAAATCTTGTCTAGCAGAAAGGCTCATTGAGAAAAATTCAATATCATACATTTTTTGAAAATCAAAGCTTAGGTTTGATACAGTTCACCTCATGTTAAAATGGAGTAACTAAGGCGAGAGAAAGTAAGAGACATCAGAGGAGGCTGTGGCAAGGCCAGGCCTAGGTTGGAATCTCCTGGCTCCAATTCCAGGGCTCAGTCCTCATTTAGCTGCTTACTTCTTAGAGAATGAGGAGGCAGGTGATTTCATTCTCAAGGGATGGTATTTCAACAATGGTTTGTTATGGCATGTACCAGGTTGTATAAAAAAGAAAATTCTCCCAAGCTTCCCAGGGGTGACATAGAAATACAGATACAGACACCCCAACAGATAAAAACAGCCTCAGTTACATAACCACGACAGCAAATGGTGAATCATTGCCGTGTAATGGGA
This sequence comes from Callithrix jacchus, assembly GCF_049354715.1. NCBI lineage: Eukaryota > Metazoa > Chordata > Mammalia > Primates > Cebidae > Callithrix > Callithrix jacchus. The sequence goes on from NC_133515.1 coordinate 104,487,052, forward strand.
AAATTCAGATTGGTCACTAGTAAAAGTAAAAGGATCGCTTTGGTGAGTCACCGGGCCCACCCTCCTGTGAAGCCTCTGAAATGCAGACACCTACCAGTTGATTCAGAGTCTGGGCTTTGTCTTCCTTTCTTCCACATCGATGTTTCGATATTTCACAATGGAGCTTTGCAAGTGATGTAAATTTTCAACAAGGGCTGGGCCGCAGCCCCACGCTCTGTCTCTACACTGTTTGAATATGTGGGTTCTGCACCTGCACCTAAAAGAGAAAATGGCTTGAAATGTACTAATAGTATTATTGAGTGCCTACTGTGTTCCCAAAAGACACAGGGACTGAAGGTTCAGTACATTGGTTCATCCTTGTAACTCTAGGAGACAGGCACTGCCCTGGTTTCCCTGAGGACAGAACAAAGGCTGGGGGATTTGGAACTTGCCCAGAGTCTTAGAGTTAGAAGGAAGTGACCAAGGCAGAACTCATCCCAGGCAAATCCACACAAAGACCTACCCTCTTGCCACCAGGCGAAAAGGACTCCTCCAGCCTTTTGACTGCCTTGGTGGCGTAGGAGAAAGGTGGTGTGCCAGGTGGTGGCTGTCGCGTGGAAGAGGGAAGAGCAAGTAGAGGTGGGCCCTCACATCTATTGAGTGGCTGTTTCCACTGTGCTTGAAGTGGCTAAGCAGCGGGTGTGGGTTTCCCTAGCAGTAGAGTAGAAGAGTTGAAGTGAGGGAAGACCTATTTGTTCAGTGGAGAGCAAGGCTTAAGCTATCTGTTACTCCTTTGGCAGACTATGCTTTACATTGACCATCTGAGACCACATGGAAAGTTCTAGAAGGCAGCCTTTTATTCCCCACTGATGTGGAGCACTTTAGGAGTGATCTCTCAGCAATCTGCTGTTTTGGCCTATACCGTGGAGTGGAAACTCACTCAGAATAATATTTTTCAAAGCAGCTTGTTCACTTGGTGGGGGGGTAGGAAGGGTTATCTCTTCCTCAGGAAGTTCCAGCTGAACAGCATGAAAACATACTATCCTTTTATTTTATTTTTCCTGAGACAGAGTCTTGCTCTGTCACCCAGACTGGAGTGCAGTGGTGTGATTTCGGCTCGCTGCAACCTCTGCCTCCCTGATTCCAGTGATTCTCCTGTCTTAGCCTCCCGAGTAGCTGGGATTATAGGTGCAGGCCACCAACCCCCAGCTAAGTTTTTATTAGTGGTAGAGACAGGGTTTCACCATGTTAGCCAGGCTGGTATTGAACTCCTGACCTCAAATGATGAGACCGTCTCGGCCTCCTAAAGTGCCGGGATTACAGGCGTGAGCCACTGCATCTGGCTGAAAACACACTATTCTTTCCAATGGTCTGAAGAGTAATTCACTTATTTGTATACGTTACTGATATGACCCACTTCCCAAGGCACATCTCCTTTTCAATATTAAAATATTCAAATGAGTTACTGAGTATACATACGTGCAATTACCCACAAGCCTTGGGGCCTCAGTCGGAAAAAGCCAGCACCTCTGCATCCAGGTGTGGAGAGGAGAGGCAAAACCGTCCTAACCTGCAGTCGGGAGCTGAGAATGGTACCATCATTTTGGGAAACTGTTAGGCAGTATCTACTGAAGCTAAATCCATGCTGCGCCCCCCGAGCCCAGCAACTTCGTCCCTAGGTGCGTGCCCAACAAGAGTGCATGCGAGTGCGCACAAACGTGGGAGAATATTCACAAAGTCAAAACCGAAGGCGATGCAAACGTCTACCAACAGTGAATAAAGAAAGAAACGCAGGTTTAGTCACCAAAAGATCATATACAGTAATGAGAGTGGACGAAACATTGTATGTCCCACAAACGTAATTTTGAGGAAAAGAAGTGGATGTGAAGAGCATACTGCAGGCTTTTGATGAACATGCTTGTTCGTAGATCTATGAACATACTTCATATATACACATGAAGTTTAAAGACAGTAAAAAGGGATCAATGGTGGGCATAAAAAGTCAGAAGAGAGGTTACCCTTGGGAGAGTCAGTGACTGGGCTGGGGCACAAGGTAGCTTCTGGAATGTTCCGTGCCTTCATCTTGGTGCTAGTTTCACTGAGTTCATTTATGATTTGTGCACTTTCCTGATGTATGTTATGGTCGATCAAAATTTTTCTTAAAAATGTGAAAGGGAAGGGGTCAAGGTCTCCATCCCTTTTCCTCCAAGAGGCTTCTCGCGCTGTGCGCTCACCCACGCGCTTGCTGTGACACATGGATTCTGCATTTCAGGATGTTTCTGGACAGCCTGCGTCAAGACAAGATGCCTGTTTCCAGGTGCATAGCTATGGAGGGCAGCTTTGTGGCTTCTGCCCAGATAAAGGGAATGTGCTTTGCTTGTCCTGTTAGAGAAGCACCTGGCAACTTTAAAATGACAACTTCTCCCCGCAAAGCAAACAGACAAACAACAAGTTTTGCCTCATCTGCATCCTGCTACACACACATGCGGGCACGCGCGCACACACACACTCTTTCTCTTGCTTGCTGTTTTTCTGATTATCCAAGAACCGCAGGCTTATATAACACTTAGAAAATATAGGGGGAAAAAGGATAAAATAAATTTTAAAAAGGAGAAACCATTCATCAAAGACAATAGAAGCTATTACTTTCTCTTGTTTTCTTCCAGTCTTTTGTAACAAACACATTTTATAAATGGGGGTGCTTTTTTTTTAACTTTGAAGGTCAGATTTATTTAGAGAAAACAAAAAACCCACAACCCAAAGGATGGGATTTTATATCTCAAGATACCTCCCAGGTATTAAGTCTACAGATTACAAATCATTTTTATAGAAGATATTTTTATACAAATTTTACCTGTATTCAGGAATGAGATGTTTCTATTTTAACAGGGGACAAGGTAGGAGAGTGGGAAAAGCAGTTTTGGATACAGTGTTTGAAAGAAGAGCAGACATGAAGCTTTTCATTATCTACAATCAATGATTTTTAAAAACAACAACAAAAACAAAATAAAACCTTTCAATCTTCAATATCTCTCTTTAAAAGTTCTAAAAGCCAGTAGGCAATCCACACCAATTATTTAAATTCACTTGGTATACACCTTTTGTCCACTGGGTAAATTATTCATCACGCCCACTGCTGTAGCACGAATAGACCAACACCCCCGCTTGGCTGAACAGGGCCTAGGACTGATGGGGCATGGGCCTGAAACCAAGATCACGGTGTCGTTTCTCTGCAGGTGCTAATATTTCCCCTGATGGGGAGATACCATCTACTGAGCTAATCCCTGCACAAATGCACGTAAAGGCAGACAGGTTTAGCTACCGCATTTCGAGAGAAACCAGGACCTTGTTAAATTGTTCTCTCCATTACCACTTAATCTCTCAAGAAAAGTTTTAAAAAAGAAAAGAAAAAAACACACACTGGTCTAGGCCACCTTAAAATCCAAGCATTGGTGTGGCATTTCAGCAAGAAGGAAACTTGGAAAACGAGGAAAGAAACAACTGTCAACGCTGAAAGAAAGGCTTCGGCTTCTTCTTTTTTATTTTATTTTATTTATTTTTTTAGATGGAGTCTTGCTCTTGTTGCCCAGCCTGGAGTGCAGTGGTGGTATTATCTTGGCTCACTGCAACCTCCACGTCCTGGATTCAAGCGATTCTCCTGCCTCAGCCTCTCAAGTAGCTGGGATTAAGGTGCCCGCCACCATGACTGGCTAATTTTTATATTTTTAGTAGAGATGGTGTTTTGACATGTTGTCCAGGCTGGTCTCGAACTCTTGACCTTGTGATCCGCCCACCTTGGCCTCCCAAAGTGCTGGGATTGTCCGCGTGAGCCACTGTGGCTGGCCAAGTTCCCTATGTAAGTGTCCCTATTTATCCACCCTTATTCACCACCCAAGACCATCAATTCTAGAGCGTGATTACTACTGCTTTGATAGCTTTACTGAAGAGGAATTTACATCTAGTGAAAAATTCACTTGTTTTAAGTGCGTAACTAATGACTTCTGGTAAATTTACAGTTATGCGACCATCACCACAGTCCTGTTTTAGAGCATTTTCATCAGCCCAAAAAGATCCCTCCTGCCCACCTGCATCCATCCTGGTTCCTGTCCCCAGCCCCAGGGAGCCACTGACCTGCTTCCTGTCTCTGGAGCTTCAGCCTTTCTGGACATTTCACGTCCTACGAAGTCTTTTGTGTTTGGCATATTTCACTTACTGTAGTGTTTTTCGAGGTTCCTCCATGTTGTGACAGGTATCAGTTTGTTCCTTTGTGTTGTTGAATACAATTCTAGGGTATATGTGTATATACATACATACATACATACATACATACATATATATAATCACATTTTGTTTATATACTCATCAGTTGATGAATACTTGGATTTTTTTGGCTATGTGAATAATACTGCTATAAAAATCTGTGTAAACTTTTTGCATGGCCAGATCTGTTCATTTCCGTTGGGTAGGTTCCATGGGGGGAATTCCTGGGTTGTATAGAAAAATGGCACTTAAGTTTTTAAGAAACTGATGAACTGTTATTTCCAAGGTTGCTGTATGATTTTGATTTTGGACATGCTAGTCAGTGTGAAGTGGTATCTCATTGTGGATTTGAGATGCATTTCTTTAATGACTAATGGGTTTGATCATATGTATATTAGCCATTTATTTGTATTTTTTTGGTAAAATGTCTATTCAAATATTTTGCCTATTTTTAAAATTGGGTTGGGTTGTGTGTCTTCTTATTGAATTGTAAGAGTTCTTTATATATTCTGGGTATACTTTTTTCTTTTTCTTTTTTCTTTGACAGAGTCTTGCTCTGTCATCCAGGCTGGAGTACAATGGTGCGATCTCAGCTCACTGCAACGTCCGAGATTCTCCTGCCTCAGCCTCCCAAGTAGCTGGGACTACAGGTGTGTGCCATCACACCCAGCTAATTTTTGTATTTTTAGTAGAGATAGAGTTTCACCATGTTGGCCAGGATGATCTCAATTTCTTGACCTCATGATCCGCCCAGCTTAGCCTCCCAAAGTGCTGGGATTACAGGCATGAGCCACTGTGCACAGACAAGGTATATGTTTTATAAAAATTTTCTGGGCCAGGCAAGGTGGCTCACGCCTGTAATCCCAGCACTTTGGGAGGCTGAGGCAGGCAGATCACTGGAGGTTGGGAGTTCAAGACCAGCCTGACCAACATGGAGAAATCCTATCTCTAGTAAAAAATACAAAATTAGCCAAGCGTGGTGGTGGATGCCTGTAATCCCAGCCACACAGGAGGCCGAGGCAGGAGAATTGCTTGAACCTGGGAGGCAGAGGTTGAGGTGAGCTGAGATCGTGCCATTGCACTCCAGCCTGGGCAACAAGAGCAAAACTCCACCTCAAAAAACAAAAAAAATTCTACAAGTCTGTGGCTTGTCTTTCCATTTTCCTAATGGTATCTTTTAAAGCACAAAATGTTTTCATTTTGATGAAGTCCAATTCATTAATTTTTTCCTTTTACCACTTGCTCTTTAGGTATCTGAGAACTCTTTGCCTAACTCAAGGTCACAAAGATTGTATTCTGTGTTTTTTCCTAAAAGTTTCATAGTTTAAGCTGTTACACTTAGGTCTAGGATCCATTATAAGTTAATTTCTTTGTAAGGTGTGAGGTAAGGATCTAAATGATTCTTCTGTAATGTTGATATACAATTATTCCAGCCTCATTTGTTAAAAAGCTATTCTTTTTCTCCATTGAATAGCCTTAGTACTTCTGTTAAAATTCAATTGACTATAAATGTAAGGTTTTATTTCTGAACTCTTAATCCAGTTCCGTATATCATATGTATATGTATACACACACACACACACACACACACACACACACACACACACACACGTATCTTTATGCCAGTACTAAGCTGTCTTTTCTGTTGCTGTTAGCAGTTAAAAGTAATACACTGTCTTTATTACAATTGGTTTACAATAAATTTTGAAATTGAGAAGTGTGACTTCTCCTATTCTTTTCTTCTTTTTCAAAATTGTTTTGGCTATTCTTGTTTTTTTACGTTTTCATATACATTATAGAATTAGCTTGCCAATTTCTGCAAAAATGCCTTCCGAGATTTTGATAGTGATTGCAATGTATCTATAGATCACTTTGAAGAGAACTGCCATCAAAACCATATTAAGCCTTCCAATCCATGAACATGGAACATCTCTTTGCTTATTTAAATCTTGTTTCTCTCAGGGCTGTTTTATAGTGTTTGGTGTACAAGTATGGTGCTTCTTTTGTTCAATTTATTCCTAAGTATATTTTTAGTAGAGACAGGGTTTCAGCATGTTGCCCAGGCTGGTCTCGAACTCCTGACCTCAAGTGGTCCACCCGCCTTGGTCTCCCAAAGTGCTGAGATTACAGGCATGCACCACTGAGCCCAGATGCATGGTGGAAATTTTTGTCTCATTTTTACAAGCAGCTGGGAGAGCCTGTAAGGGAGGCCGGGGGTTTGAACCCTGATCTTTGTCCCCAGGAGTGAGCTCTAGAAAGGGAAAAGAGAAAGCCGAGATGGTAGCGGCATTCATGCTTAAAGGATAACACCAACTGTCCTGTGCGGGTGCAGTGAAGTCTCCCCATGCTTCTGCAGCTCATTGTTACCTCTTAGCCACCGCAGTTCTGTGAGGGGCATGTTGGCAGATGAAGAAACTGAGGCTGGGAGGGAGCACCTGTCCTGGGCAGGGTAACCTAGATCGTAGGGACAGAGGCACAGTTGAAGAGGCACCACCTCTTTCTCTGCCTTCCACTGCCTCTGTTCAGAATTCTCTGGCAAGTTGTGCATAGCGTACACTTGCACGTCTCCTTCAGTTTTACATGTGGGGAAACTGAGGCTCTGAGAGGCGGCCATGCACTGGTATAGAGGCTCTAACCAGCCTGTCACCTCCAAGCCCGGTGGCTTCTCTAGACCAGCCCCTTCCAATTGCATGCTCTCTGTCCCTTGGTTCCCTGGCTCTTCCCAGACCCCCAGAGCCCTGGCCCTAACACCAGCCACCTCATGGTCCCTCTGCCACCATGGGAACCAGACCTCGGACAGAGGCAGCTGAGGCAGAGGACAGGCAGGGAAGACATTCACAAAAGCCAGCACAAGAAGCAGCCATTTGGTACTTCCATCTTTTGCAAATCCTGAAATAATGCCTTTTAATTGCTTCATTTTCTGTATTCATTCATTTTATTTAGACTAGTCTGGAGCTCTCCAGCCTGGTATATTAGAGAACGTCTTGTTTTTTAATAATAATCCTGAGCCTTCATGTAGTGTGTTTCATGTTCAAAGTGCTTGACACAGTTGACTAATTAATCTGATGGCAAACAGCTGCCCTGGGCAGGTTTGCCCGAGTTCTCAGGCTCTTAATTGTGAGGGGTGGAACTCTGCCTGCTGCCTGATCTCTGGTTTCCTCTCTGGACCCCCAATTCTGTCCTCAATTGGGACTCTAGGCTATCAATCACAGCTGACCTGTGTGCTGGGTCATGCCCAGGGCTGGGGGACACGGAGCAGGGGCAGACACGCTGCCACCTCAAAGGGCCTGGAACAATGAGGCAAGAGACTCTAGGGCTGAGACATGTCTCAGTGGAGAGAAGCCTGGGACGGTGGGAGCACAGGAGGTGGTGACCCTGGTCTTCAGAGCAATAGGAGGAGGGGATCTGAGGAGTGAAGAGGAGCTCTCCAGGCAGGCCGGCCAGGCAGGAAGGGCATTCCAGGAGAGTGCAGCCTGTGCCCAGAGGTGGTGTCGAGAGGCAGACATTCAGGGCTTAGAGGAGGAGCGGGGAGAGATGGCATGGAGGCTGGGCCAGGCTGCAGGGGCAGAGGGCTGCCGAGGAACTGGACCTTATGCCATGGACAGTGGGGCCTTCACAGTGGTTCTGCACATTTCGGATTCTTCTGCAGGCTGCGAGGGGCTGAACCAAGGACAGTCAGGAAATGGAGAAGCCTGAACTAGGGCAGAGAGAAAGGAGGCCGAATCCAGGAACGATTGGTGGGATGACAGGACTCAGAGACCCATCAGGTGTTGGGAGTGGAGGGGAGCGTGGTAGAGGGGTGGCCTGAGGGTCCCAGAGTGCAAACGAAAGTCCCTAGAGGGGGCTTGAAGAGGCATTGCCTGCAGACCCCTCCTGGTGTAGCTGCAGGTGAGACTTGGGGCATTCACTGAATGACGGTGCATGGATTCATGGGTCTAGAGCTTGGGCAGGGTATGGAGAGGTCTGGAAGGAGCCATACTTGGTGTCACTGGGTCCAGGTGGCATTTGGCACCCCGGGAGTGTCTGGGCTTATCTCTGGGGACATCAATAATTAAGGGGGTGGTGGAGGCAAGGGGCTGACACGGACCGCTGAGTGAGCTGGGCAGAGTGGGACAAGGTCTGCGCAAGGTCTGCCAGCTGGTGCGGTGCCACTGCCACTGAGGGAGGAGGCTGGGCAGCAGCAGGGGGAGGAGAGGCCCATGGAAGAGGGGCCAGAGCTAGGGAGAAGCTTCTAGGTAATTGTGTCCACAGACCCAGTGGAGGACAGGAGGCTGGCTGCTGGGGCAGGGGCCTGAGGGGTCCAGCACGGGTGTCCTTCCACCACATGGTGGGAGGTGGGAGGAGTGGACGGGGCAGGTGTGCTGGAGGGACCCAAGGGGGCTCACCTGCAGCTAGAGGAGCCCAACCCTTCCCTGTGGAGGGAGGATACAGAAGCCAGAAGCGGAGGCCCTGCCTCTGCCCTCAGTCAGCCCTGTCCCCTTCCTGCAGAGCCAGGAGGAGCCCGGGGCCATCAGGTCGGGGGGCAGGTCTGGGGTCTCTCGGAGGCTCTTGTCTATAGCTTGTCGGCCAGCTGTGCCCATGGAGGGTCCCAGCGTTCCTTCCACCTGGGGGGTGTCAGAGCCCCTAATGGTCCAGCTAGAGCTCCCTGCCTGGTAGGCATCAGCCGCCAGCAGCTGTTCCTTCGAGGTCAGGGTCTCAGCTGTTTTGTTGGGGGACATGGCCCACCACCCTCCCTCCCACGCAACCCTTCAAGAGCCGGTGCCGGCTCTAACTTCCAACTCCCCATTCATACGGCTGGGAGAGAGCTGCCAGGCCTCAGGTCCCACCTCCCCAGTGGCCCAGATGCAGCCGGTGCTGGCCATACCCAACCTGCAGCCTCCGGTCCTGGAAGACCAGGGGACAGTGCAGAAGTGGGAGGGTGAGCAGGAAAGCGACGGGGCCTGGCCGGTCCTGTGCCACTCAGCCCTCGCCCTGCGGTGTCTTCAACCTGATAAAGAGGGGCTCAGAGATTCCCACCTTCTGCAGGTCCATGTCAGCAGACAGGGTGGAGATGGGGCAGGGGGACACCAGGAGGGGCGCAGGACAGGGAGCAGGGGAGGAGGGACTGGGAGCACCCGCAGGAGAAAGGGCACAAAGGTGGGGAGGTGCTCCCTGGCGTCTCTGTGTGTTGGCCACAGACACAACAGCAGAGCTGGGAGGCAGGAAGGAGGCATTGACTTGGTAGGGCTGGGGCTCTGCCAGGTATTTGGGACTCGGAGACAGAGACGTTGCTACCCTGGGGGGAGGGAAGAGTCTCCACTCAGGGGTTTGGAGTCTCCACTCAGGGCTGTGACTAATGAGGTGCTCACCGTACAGGCCTGGCTCCCTCCCGGGCTCGTGAGGCCCCGGGCTGGGAAGGAGAGGAAAGTTAATTGAGTATCTAATAGCTAACAGGTCCTGTGCCAAATAATAATTATTAAGTTTTATTGAGCACTAGTGCTTGGCACTCCTGAGCTCGTCACAGGAACGGTCTCATTTAAGGTTCACAGCAATCCTATGAGAGAAGCGCCACTCCACACTACAGCTGGGGAAACTGAGGCAGACCGAGGTTAAGTGATATGGCTGGGGCTGCATCACTAGGATTGGAACCCAGCAGCTGAGCACCCTCATGCCAGCCCTGCACTTGTGATGCTACAGTTCACATGTGCCAACAGGGGCACGATGCATCCAAGCACCCCATTGTGGCTGCTAAACAGGGCAGCTGGAGCCCCCACCCAGGTCTGGCGGCACACAGACCCCTGCCACATTCTCCCTAAACTTCCTCTCTGTCCTCCACGTCAGCCCAGGCAGGGGACACTGGATGGCCAGAAAGAAGGCCGTGCATCTGCACACACCAGTGAACATCTGCATGGGTGTTCAGCCCCCTCGAGGGCTTTTGCTTATGAGCCTGCTGACTGTTGGGCCAGTAACAGAGAGACCCTTGGCCTGAGGCCTCCTCTAGTTGCAGAATCTTGGGGGCTGGGCAGCAGCAGCTCTGCCCGCTGGTGCAGAAGCAGGAGCCTATTGTAATGACCGGTGCAGACAAGCCACTGCTCTCCAGTCACGGACTGGCTGGCTGCCCTGCTGCTTCTGCCCCAGACTCTGTGCCCACTGCCTGGAGCCATGGGGTGGCCAGAAGTGGCTGGAAGCTGGGCCAGGGCCAAGGAACTGCCTAGGCTCCTGTGAAAGCAGCTGGAGTGGGTGGCAGCTCCCGGGGCACTGGTTTCTTCCTCGAGCCTACAGACCCGCCTCACTGCAACCGTCACATCCTTCTTCAGGGCCTGGCTGACTCTCTGGGCTCCTGGTTGCACTTAAGAACTCAGTACGGCGATTTCCATTGCATGTTACAGGAGACTAATAGAATGGTTTAATGCAGTAACCTAAGTGGGTTGTCAAACAAATCAGCATCCTGGGTTCCAGAATCCTGGCAAGTCCCCTAGACATTATGCAATCCACAACAATTTGGCCTGAGCCGGTGGCTAGCCAGCCCTTGCTGAATGCCTCCCATGATGGGAACCTCACTACATTTATGGCAGCCTCTTTCACTTCTTAGCTGCTCTGGCTGGAAACTTTAAAACCTGCCCTCAGCAATGTGCACCAGTATCTAGAACACCGTTATCCTTTTCCACAGAGCAGGTCAAGTACTAGAAAGCAGCACCCACGTGGGCCGACTGAAGCATGGCTTCCACATCAAGTGTCGCCAGCCTGCCCTCCCCCCACACAGGGGAGGACCAGCCTCCTACCTGTTCCATCCACCGAGTCAGACCTGGCCGTGGGGCCAGTTCACAGTTCTCCGGGCCCCTTGGCTCATCACTGTTTCCTAAGAGCTCTTCCAGCCTCCTTTTAAGGCAAGAAACCTCTATTTTAGTTCATAGAGTTTGCCAAAGACCCCGTGAAGGTGACCTCACCCTGTGAGCCCTTTGCTGGTAGAGGGAGTTGGTATGGGCTGGGAGACAGAGTGTATGCCTAGGACCCCAAGGGCCTGGGTGGTACCATCTACCAGACATTGGTCAGGAACACAGCTGGGGTGTCTGGCCAAGGACTCCCCGCTTGCTAAGCTGTGTGCCCTGGTGGGGGGCTGCATCCTCCCAGAGGCTCACCTTCTAATTCACACAAAGCAACTCTAAGAGCGAGGTCCAGCCTTGCTTGGGGAAGTCAAATTATCTGTTTGAGCCTCAGTTTCCTTACCTGTAAAACAAGGAAGATAACAGTGGAGGTACCAAGGAAGTGCTTAGAAAGATTTAGATATTTTGTTTTTCTTTTTTTGAGATGGAGTTTCGCTCTGTTGCCCAGGCTGGAGTATAGTGGCATGATCTCGGCTCACAGCAACCTCCACTTCCTGAATTCAAGTGATTCTCCTGCCTCAGCCTCCTGAATAGCTAAGATTAAAAGCATGCGCCATCATGCCTGGCTGATTTTTGTATTTTCAGTAGGGACGAGGTTTCGCCATATTGGCCAGGCTGGTCTCGAACTCCTGACCTCAAGTGATCCTCCCGCCTCCGCTTCCCAAAGTGCTTGGATTATAGGCATGAACCACCACGCCTGACCAGAAGTCCTCAGAAATATTTGAATGAATGGATGAATGAATGAATGATGCCCATCTTACTGGTCTGTGGCTTACACTGCACCCTCACCCCTCGGGTACTCAGTGAAGAATCACTTTCTTCTCATTTTACCTCCTTCTCTTTCTTAGGTCAAACGAAGAAACAACTGCTGCATTTGTCCTTCCTCGGGCACTGGGGCCCTGAGTCTGTCTTGAATTTCCTTCTCTCTCTGCAGCAGGCTCTGCGCCAGGAGCATCCTCAGCAGTTCCCACCACCAAGGTGAAGATGAAAGGCAGGTGGCTGCGCGTGGAGGCAGAGGAGGCTTGTGGGCCTCTGGGCCTGGCCAGCTGTCTTGGCCGTGGGCTGGGGTAGGAGCTGTGCTGTCCCCGTGCCCCTCCCCAGTGAAGGCAATTCAAAGCCATGACAGAGGAGGAGAGTGAGTCGCCTCCCATCCAGTAGCTGCAGCGGGCCTGTTACATCACAGTTCACACACCCAGCTGCCTGTCACCCACCCAGACAACGCCCCAGCCCAGCCCCTGCCCTGGTGCGGTGACTCATCACTGCCGCCTCTTCCAAACAGCTGGCGGGCCCCGTCTTGCCGCAGCTGGCTGGCACCTTGGGCTCCTGTTCTTAGCAGGATCACTGCAGGGAATGTGGCATGCGCAGCCTCGCCGTCTCCCAAGGTGAGGTGGCCCAGGGTGGTCAGTGTCTGCGGGTGCTGCCGACCAGTGCCAGGGGTCCAGGGTCAGCCTCAGACTGTCACTGTAAAATTGCACCTGTGGGCTGTGCAGTTAAACAGCTCTGCCACCTATTAGCTGAGACTTTGGACACGTTTCCTAGCATCTGAGCCTCGGTTTTAGCTGCTGTAAAATGGGAATAATAATGACACCTACTGCTCATGGTGTCTTAAGATAACGCTTATAAAGCCCTCAGTGCCACAATCTTGATGCAGAATAAGAAATTAATAATAAAATAGTGCGATTGCTTTCATAACGTTTGACTGTTATTTATTTATTTATTATTTAGTAGAGACAGGGTCTCACTACATTGTCCCGGCTGTCCTTGAACCCCTGGGTTCAAGTGATCCTCCTGCCTCAGCCTCCCAAAGTGCTGGGATTACAGGTGTGAGCTACCTTGCCCAGCCCGGTTCTTTTCATTTACTAGTGGTCAAAGCCACTGCCAATGTGCTTTTCAATGACACATGGCTGTGTGGAGAAGGAAAAGGAACAGCATAACCTTTGAATTATAAACATACCAAACGGCTGGGCACGGTAGCTCATGCCCGTAATCCCAGCACTTTGGGAGGCCTAGGTGGATGAATCACGAGGTCAGGAGTCCAAGATCAGCCTGGCCAACATGGTAAAACCCCGTCTCTACTAAAATACAAAAATACAAAAATTAGTCGGGCATGGTGGTGGGGGCCTGTAGTCCCAGCTACCTGGGAGACTGAGGCAGGAGACCCGCTTGAACCCAGGAGGCAGAGGTTGCAGTGAGCCGAGATCACACCGCTGCACGCCAGCCTGGGAGACAGAGTGAGACTCTATCTCAAAACAAAAACAAGCCGTACTAAATGAGTTGATGGTCACCAGCTGGGGATTATTGGTGGGAAAGACGAAAGTGCCAAGAGGGTAAGGTTCTTAGAGCAGGTGGGACGCCGGGGGCGGGGGGGTCGCTGTACTGTCTGCTGTTTGCTTGTGTTGACGTTCACTTTGTGTATGTTTGACATTTTCATAACAAAACAGTTAAATAAAATCTTGGTGTGTGTGAGGCAAAGCAGTTGACTGGACACCACCCTCACTCGCTGACCGAAGTGGAGCAGGTCTAACAGCATCTTTACTGAGGTCTTGCTCTCTGCCTGGCTGGGAAACCAAAACCAAGGGCTGGGGGGGCCCAGCCTTGCACGTGCTTCCAGTTTAATACGAGGGGACGCATAATGTCTCTTTTGGAGATGAGCTCAAAAGAGGGGTCTTCAGAGAGGGATGGTGTCTGTATGGTCCGGAGCCCGGTTCAGGGCAGGCAGGCATAGAATCGGGAGGGGCATTTCGGAGTGCAGCCCCCTGGCACTTGCACACGGCCTGAGAAGTTCTGGACTCGGCATGCCATGTGATGCCGGAGGTGGCAGGTGACAAAGCCGGGTGGGTGGCAGGTGGCAGGTAGCAGGTGGTAGCAAAGCCAGCCTGTGTCACTGGGTATTCGCCTGGAGGCTGAGAAGGAACCCAGGAGGCTCTAGCAGGTGACAGAATCACTGTGGTCAGACTCGTGCTTTAGGAGGCTCATTTCACAGCGGTGGGGACGAGGGCTGGGTGGGCCAGGTGGTCACGTAAGATTCAGATGGAGGTGGGAGCAGGACTCTGGGCTGACCCCCCAGTTTGATTCAATTTGCAGAATCTGAATGTGGGGAGGGACAAGTAGGATGGACCCCCAAGGCTGAAGGGCTGAAAGCAAAGCTCCCAGACACCTGCCGTCAGGACTCTCCAGGAGGCTGATGTGCAAAGTTCAGCCGTGGCTGGAAAGGGGGGTTTGCGTTGTGAGTGTGGAGGTGACAGCTAGGGAGTGAGTGGGTCATCAAGGGGAACCCTGACAGTGAGAGGAAGAGAGGGCAGTCAAGGGCACCCCGTCATAAAAAGGGGTGGGACGGGAAGGAGAGAGCCACGCCGTAGAAGCAGCCCAGGAGAGAGGGTCGGGAGGTGGGCTGCCTGCAAGACGGGGCCGGAGCACAGGGCGTCTGCTCATCAGATCTGGCAGCAAAGCCATCATTGGAGCCTGCTGCAGAGGTGCGGCCCAGGGAGGTCTTGTTTAGGGTGGGCTGAGTTTTCGGATAGAGCGGGAAGAGCCAATGAGAAGAAAAGATAAGATGCATGAATGGCAAAAACCCCAAGGAGTGGGCCGTGAGCAGGAGCTGGAGGTCTGGGGGTGCAGGGGTCCCTGGTGGCTTGTGCAGGATGACAAATGAAGACTCAATGTCCTCAAGAGCAGCACAGGGTAAGAGCTTCCTCAGAGTGTGCAGGGCGGGACTGAAACAGCAGCACACTCAGCTTCGAAGGGCCGAGCAGATCGAGTATAGGCAGAGGATGGAGAGCAATCGGAGCCCTAGCCCACCATTGGGGCATGTGGAAAGGATAGTCAGTCCCGTCTACACCTGGCCGATAACCGAGCACTCCCAAGCACTTTCCAAGACATGAAAGCTGCTGTCCATGCAAAGACTGGTACACGACGTTCCCAGAAGTTTTATTTGCAGGCTCCCCAACTGGAAATAACCCAAATGCTCATCAGCGGACGATGGGTAAGAAGCTGTGGTCAAGACATGCAAAAGGATAATACTCTCAAGGACAGAAGGAAGAAAAGAAGGAAGGGAGGAAGGAGGGAGGGAAGGGAGTGGGAGAGAATATCCCCACCCATGGTGGGAAGGCAGATGTTGTTTAACTCTGTACCCAGAGGAAACCGGTCTGGAGTACAGTGGGCAAATCCCATCCCTCTTGCCACTCAGTGCCCATCATGTGGCAGGCACTGGGAGCCCTGTTAACCACAGTGACTGATGACACGGATGTGGGACAAGCAGGGAACGCCAGTGCTGGGCTCCAGGCTGGGAAGGCAGCTCCCCGCTGTGGCTGTGGCCTGCCCTCGCCCAGCCACCACTCTGCCCACCTGCAAGCCTCTGTGGCCAGTTGGGGCTCCTCCCCAGCAGCTAAGTGGGTGCAACTCTGGCAGGGTTTTCCCCCAGCCTGGCTGGCCCTCGCCTTCAACAGCTCTGCCTTGGGAACTGCTGTTGCACCTCTGATGTGGATTGGTCCTGAGCCGCCCCAGCCTCTGGCCTCCCCAACTGGCTTTGTTAGACATGTCTGCGACCATGATCAGGCTCAGCTCATGAGGTTTCGATCCAGCAGCTGGACTTCCGTGGCCCAGGCCTGGAAAAGGCCCTGACTGTCCACCTGCAGCTCCACCCTTTGGCAGAGGCCCCACCCCTCTTGTCCTGACTGTGGGGCCCACTCATGCAGCCAATGCCAGGTTTGAAGATGTGGGTTCTGGTCCCAGCTCCACCAATTCTAAGCTGGTATTCACGAACTTAGAACAGACACCACCTCTGTGAGCCTCAGTTTCCTTGCTAGGTCATTGCTGAGTGGGGGCACGGCTGCTCACGTGGAAGGCCATCGAGTGGTGGTAAGGGACCCATGTACGGAAGGGAGCGTGACTCTTAGCTGGCACCAGCCACGGTCCACAGGCACTGGCCGTGGTCCACACTCTTAGCATGCCAAGGGTGGGTCTCCATGACTCTCGCCGTGGTGGCCCGCACTCTGTCAGAAGCTGGACTCATCTCCTTTGGGTTGTAGCCAGCTCTAAGGGCCTCATTTGTGACATGTGTGTTCTAGAGATGGCTGGAGTCATTCTGCAAAAGCAAAGCTGGCTCAGCCTCACTGGCTCCCTGGATGGCTTACGGGTGAGTCAGTGGGATGGTTTACAGATGCTGTTGAGTAACTATCCTCTCTGGGGGTTCCCTGTGCTCCAGGATGTGGCACACAGAAAGCTGCTGCCCCGGGAGGAGCCTGGCCCCAGCGTCATCACCCAGGTTATGTAAATAGCCAGGCAGTGAGGCGTGCAAAGGGTAGGGGCTGCGGAGGCAGAGGCTTCTGGGGAGAGGTGGCACAGGGCCTGAGGCGAGAAGCGCTGAGGCTCCTAGAACCATGACTGGTTCCCACGCAGGGCCAGGCTCTCCAAGGCCAGTTCTCATGTTTGGTTGTTGATGTTTGGGTATGGAAATGTCAGCCCAGGGTGAGGCAGGCTTGCCTTCTAATAGACAGAATCGTTGCCAGGGATGAGACACCTGCTTCCTTGTGGTTAAAGGGCTTGGCACCTGGGAGGCGGCACAAGACTTAGCCCAGGAGGATCATTCGCGATCAGCTGGGTCAGCAAACTCCTGCCTGAGCACCTACTACGCGCTTGTGAGTGGGTCTCTGAACCTATTGTAAAATTACGGGCTTTAGCGTCAGAACGGACTCAGTCACCTAGTCACTCCTGCCTTCCAAAGCCTGTGCCTGAAGAATCTCTCTAGCAGCTCCCCTGGGCTTTGTTTAGGACTTCGAGAACTCTGCTTTGTTCAATACTCCCAGCCACGTGGAACTCACTGCCGTGGGACCATGGGAAGTAGTCAGTGATGTCTCACAGCAGATTCTTGGTTTTTTGTTTTTTTTGAGATGGAGTTTCACTCTTGTTGAGCAGGCTAGAGTGAAATGGCGTGATCTTGTCTCACTGCAACCTGCACCTCCTGGGTTCAAACAATTCCCCTGCCTCAGTCTCCCTAATAGCTGGGATTACAGGTACCTGCCATCATCCCTGGCTAATTTTTTGTATTTTTAGTAGAGAAGGGGTTTCACTATGTTGGTCAGGCTGGTCTCGAACTCCTGACCTCAGGCAATTCACCCACCTCAGCCTCCCAAAGTGCTGGGATTATAGGTGTGAGCCACTGGGCCCGGCTAGCAGCTTCTTATTCTAAGGAAGGATTTTCCATACCCAGGGGGTTTGATGGCACCTGCAGAGCCACAGGTTTTTCTACCTGCCAGTCATCCAGGTGTTTCAACACAAAGCCAGTGCTGCTGCTTCTCCCTCTCACTCTCCTTGTCAACTGAGATAGAATTCACATGCCTCAAAGTACTCTTCATGGGTACAGTCCATGGCTTTTAAAATATATTCACGAGGCTGAGCAACCATAGCCATGATCTAATTCCAGATATTTTCATCGCCCCAGAAAGAAACTCCTCCCTCTACCTCCACCCCAGCTCCTGGCAACCAGTGACCTACCTCCTGGTCTATAGATTTGCCTTTTCTGCGCATTTCATACAAATGGAATCCCACAACGTGTGGCCTTTTGTGTCTGGCTTCTTTTGCTCAGCATGGTATTTTCAAGGTTCATCCATGTTGTAGCAAGTATCAGTACTTCATTCCTTTTTACTGCTAAGTAGCATTCCATTGGATTGATCCACCACATTTTAAAATCCATTCATCGGTTGATGGACACTTGAGTTGTTTCACATCTTGGCTATTGTGAATAATGCTGCCGCGGATGTTTGTTTACACATCTCTGTGTAAGCCTGTGTTTTCATTCTCCTGGGTATTTATCTTAAGAATGGCATTTGTGGCCAAGTGCGGTGGCTCACACCTGTAATCCCGGCACTTTCGGAGGCCAAGGCAGGCGGATCGCCTGAGACCAGTGTTTGAGACCAGCCTGGCCAACATGACGAAAACCATCTCTACTAAAAATGTATTAGCCAGGCGTGGTGGCCCATGCTTGTAATCCCAGCTACTGAAGAGGCTTAGGCAGGAGAATCACTTGAAACCAGGAGGTGGAGGTTGCAGTGAGCTGAGATCACACCACTGCACTCCAGCCTGGGTGACAGAGTAAGACTCCATCTCAAAAAAAAAAAAAAAAAAAAAAAGATTGGCATTTCTGGGTCATATGGTAACTTTCTGTCTAAGTTTTTGCGGTACTGCCAGACTGTCTTCCAAAGTGGCTGCATATATGCCATCTTCACCAACAGTGATGTGGGTCCAGTTCCTCTCTGTCCCTTCCAGCACTTGTCATCATCCACCATTTTTATCATGGCCATCTGCCCACCAGGCCCTCATCCTAGTAGCGTGAAGTGGCATCTCCCTGTGATTTTGGTTTGTGTTTCCCTGTTGACTAAAAAGATCAAACATCTTTTCCAGTGCTCATTGGCCACTTGCATATCTTCTTTGGAGACTTGTCTATTCTTCGACAAGTTTTAAAATTGCTTTTTTATTGTTGAATTGTAACAGTTCTTTATATATTTTGGAAACTTGATTCTTTCAAAATATATGATTTAAAAATATTTTTTCTCATTATGTGGGTCATCTTTTAACTTTCTTAACAATGTCCTTTCACTTATAAAACACTTAAATTTGACAAATTTTAATTTTTAAATTTTTTCCTTTGTCTCTTGTGCTTTTGTGTTATTCTCTTTTTCTTCTTTTTTCCCTTTTGTATCTGGTCCTTCAGATCAGGTTACATCTTTTTTTCCTTTCTTTTTTATTGAGACAGAGTCTCACTCCATCACCAGGTGCCAGGCTGGAGTGCAGTGGCGCGACCTCGGTTCACTGCAACCTCTACCTCCCGGGTTCAAGCAATCTCCTGCCTCAGCCTCCCAAGTAGCTGGGACTACAAGCGCATGCCACCATGCCCAGCTAATTTTTTATATTTTTAGTAGAGACAGGGTTTCACCATGTTGACCAGGATGGTCTCGATCTCTTGACCTAGTGATCCACTCGCCTTGGCCTCCCAAAGTGATGGGATTACAGGCATGAGCCACTGCACCTGGCCTCTTTCATTCTTTTTTTGAGACAGGGTCTCACTCTGTTGCCCTGGCTGGAGGACAATGGTGTGTTTAAAACTCACTGCAGTCTCAACCTCCTGGGCTCAAGTGATTGTCTCACCTCAGCCTTCTGGGTAGCTAGAATTACAGGTGCACACCACCATAGCCAGCTAATTTTTTTTAAAAAGTTGGTTTTTTTTTTTTTGTTTTGTAGTGACAAGGTCTTACCATGTTGCTCAGGCTGGTTTCAAACTCCTGAGCTCAAGCAATTCTCCTGCCTTGGGATCCCAAAGTTCTGGGATCACAGATGTGAGCCATTATGCCTGGCCAGTATTACATTTTGAATGTAAGCTATCACTTAATCTAAGATCACATAGATTTATACCTAAATTTTCTTCTAAGAGTTTTATAGTGTTAGCTCTTACATTTAAAAATCTTTAATCTTTTTTGTATTTTTAAAATATGGTGTGAGGTAGGGGTCCAACTTCATACTTTTGTGTGTAGCTATTCAGTTGCCTCAGTACCATTTCTTGAAGACTGTTCTTTCCCCATTAAGTTGTCTTGGCAGCCTCACTGAAAATCAATTGTTCATACACATAGGAGTTTATTTCTGGAATCACAATTCTATTCCATTGATCTATATGCTTACATTTATGCCCTTACCTACTGTCTTGATTACAGCCACTTTGTAGTAGGTTTTAAAATTGGGAACTCTGAGTCCTCCCACTTTGCTCTTCTTTACCAACATTGTGTTGGTTTTTTTCCTTTTAATTATTTTAATTTTTTTTCAATTGGTAACAATGTGTTGGTTATTTTTTGTCCCTTGAATTCCAATATGAACTTTAGTATCAGTTTGGTCAATTTCTGTAAAAGAGCCATCCTGATTTTGATAGAGATTACAATGAATTTGTAGATTAGGAAGCATTGTCATCTTAGCAATTAAGTCTTCCAATCCATAAGCATGGGATGTCTTCCTCTTTATTTAGGTCTCATTTAATTTCTTTCAGCAATGTTCTCCCTTTCACTCTTGCCCCTCCCAGCCTTTTCCTTCTAGCAAGACAACTGCAGTTCCCTGAGGGAACACTCAGGACATGGGGACAAGCCCCTCAGCCTCCAGCTGCTCCTCTGAACCTGTTCCTTGTTGTCCATGTTTACATTACAGATTGGGTCCAAGAACCCCTAAGCACTGAGCTCCAAGTCTGGCCTGGATGTCTAGGGAAGATGACTCCCGCCTGGGGACCCCCATTCCCTCAGACACCATGCTGACCTCGGGTAACCCACTGCTCCTGGCCCCAGCATGCCAGGAGCATTTCCTTGTCTGTTTCCCTCAGGACACTGTAAACTCATTTGAGGCCACCACCCAGGCTCAGCCAGCTCTGCGCCTTGGAGCGTGACTCTAGGGCTTCTATTAATGTTTGTGGAACAAGGCAACTTCCTTGTTCTGGATCTAGATAACACTGAATTCCACCTGTGTGTACGCTTGAGGCTGGCTGCTCTATGACACGGAAGATCTTATGACAGATCCTAGGAATTAAAATCCCTCTCTCAGCCAGGCATGGTGGCTCATGCCTGTAATCCCAGCATTTCAGGAGGCCAAGGTGGGCCGATCACCTGAGGTCAGGAGTTCAAGACCAGCATAACCAGCATGACCAACATGGTGAAACCCCATCTCTACTTAAAATACAAAAAAGTAGTCAGGCGTGGTGGTGCACATCTGTAATCCCAGCTACTCGGGAGGCTGAGGCAGGAGAATGGCTTGAACCCAGGAGGCAGAGGTTGCAGTGAGCCGAAATCATACCACTGCACTCCAGCCTGGGTGACAGAGCGAGACTCCATCTCAAAAAACAAAAATAAATAAATAAATGAAATGAAATGAAATGAAAACCCTCTCTTTTTGGAAACCCAGCATTCGGGGCATTATTGGGGATTTCACTCACCTTTCTCTTTACTCCACAGCCAGTTTCAAATTGTGCTGATGCAGGATTCAGTGCTCTAAATGTTTGAATGGGGGCTTTGCTAGCCTTATGAATTCCCAGAGACTCAGAGCTGGAGCAATTCAGATGTGATAAGTCATAACAATACTACTCTCATCTCCTGGGGACTGAGTTTTAAATTAAATGTTTGGTTTGAGCGGTGCCTTCCAAAGCCTGCAGGCAACATGTAGAACTTTCCAATAGGAGTTGGAAACAATGAGAACCATGACTCAGTCTGGAGAGACTTGAGAGAACATCCAGGGTGCTGTTTTGGAGACACTGGATCACACGAGACAGAAGTAATCAGAAGCTTCCCAGTGGATAGAAACAAGATCAGTCAGAATAGAAGAAATCGGACATGCTGTGAAATAAGTCCAGCTTCTGAATGCATGCACACTCCCTGGACGAGACCGTGAATCCTCTGAAATTCTGCCCATGCCCTCCTACTGGAGGCTCTCACAGAGGCTATCCAGGAAATCTTCATTGGCGGAGATAGCCAGCTCCCCTCGCTTACCCAGATGCCACAGTGGGTATGTCACATTCACTACTGATGGATGCAAAGCGAGGCTGGTCCCCTGCCTGGATGCTGCCGAGGTGATCACCCTCGCCCTCCGGAAATTCCAAAGCAGGTGCAGCTGCACAACCTGGGGCTGGTCCTGCATTCTAGGTGCATCGCACCTTCTTAGAGCGGGTACCACAGAAATCTGATTTTCCAAAACTGACTCCATTCTATAGGAAACTACTCTCAAATGTTTGTTTAAAAAAAACAAAAGCCGGGCACAGTGGCTCACACCTGTAATCCTAGCACTTTAGGGGGCCGAGGTGGGTGGATCACCTGAAGTCAGGGGTTCAAGACCAGCCTGGCCATCATGGTGAAACCCCATCTTTAAAAGAAAAAAAAAAGCATCTTCAGACAACTGAGAATGAGATTCTCAGATCCTGAACTACAGACGCTCAAAGAGATGAGCTGAGGAAACAGTCTACGTGGGGCAGAGGGACACAGGGAATCATTTTTTTTTTGAGATGGAGTTTCACTTTTGTTGCCCAGGCTGGAGTGCAATGGCCTGATTTCCGCTCATCACAACCTCTGCCTCCTGGATTCAAATGATTCTCCTGCCTCAGTCTCCCGAGTAGCTGGGATTACAGACATGCGCCATCACACCTGGCTAATTTTGTATTTTTAGTAGAGACAGGGTTTCTTTATGTTGGTCAGGCTAGTCTCAAACTCCCAACCTAAGGTGATCCACCCATCTTGGCCTCCCAAAGTGCTGGGATTACAGGTGTGAACCACTGTACCTGGTGGGGAATCATTCTTACTGAGTTCTGAAAAGGACATTCATTTCACCCATGGAACAAGAAAGAGATGGTATAGAAAAGGAACATTCAGAAAATAGAAAACAGCTCTTGGAGAATTAAAAACTTGAGAGCAGAAATGAAACACTCAGTAGAAGCACTGGGACATCCAGGTGAAGACTTATCCTAGGAAGTAGAGCAAAAAGGGAAAGTGAAGACATAGAAGGAAAAAGACAAGAAATGGAAGGTCCCAACTTTTTTTTTAAAAAAAAGGCATTCCAGAAAGAGAAGAAAACAAGAGAGGAAATAAACAATGACATTATTCAAGAAAATGTTCTCAAGCTACAGGGCATGAGTATCCAGAATGAAAGGGCCCTGAGTTCCAGCTCAGCAGACCAAGAGATGAGTGACCAAGGCTTTCTCTTGAGACGGCGGCTTGATTAATTTCTCTGAAAAGTTGTAGGCAGTCATTTTTCCCCTGAAATGTGAAGGCACCTCTAGAGGCCTCTGAGAGTCATCATTGGTTCTAGCAGGTGAGAAGTCGTGACAGAAGGAAGTGGAGGTGAGAAGCCTCCATGGGTGGAAGAGGAGGTAAGGGGCCTCGGCAGGTGGAAATGGAGGTGAGAGACTTTGGTCGATAGAACTGGAAGTGAGAAGCCTCTGCAGATGGAATTGGAGGTGAGAAGCCTCTGCAGGTGGAATTGGAGGTGAGAAGCCTCTGCAAGTGGAGTTGGAGGTGAGAAGCCTCTGCAGGTGGAGTTTCAGGTGAGAAGCCTCAGCGGGTGGAATTGGAGGCGAGAAGCCTCTGCAGATGGAATTGGAGGCGAGAAGTCTCTGCAGATGGAATTGGAGGCGAGAAGCCTCGGCAGATGGAATTGGAGGTGAGAAGCCTCGGCAGATGGAATTGGAGGTGAGAAGCCTCGGCGGGTGGAATTGGAGGTGAGAAGCCTCTGCGGGTGGAGTTGCAGGTGAGAAGCCTCTGCGGGTGGAATTGGAGGTGAGAAGCCTCTGCAGATGGAATTGGAGGTGAGAAGCCTCTGCAGATGGAATTGGAGGTGAGAAGCCTCTGCAGATGGAATTGGAGGTGAGAAGCCTCGGCAGGTGGAATTGGAGGTGAGAAGCCTTAGCAGGTGGAATTGCAGGCAGCTCCTGAGGATGACCTGTGTCTGGGGCAGCTGCACAGCCAGGGTATGAACTCTGTGTGCCCCCACGGCTCCATGCCTAATCAGTGATCTGCTTACCAAAGTGGGCAAGGGGCCCTGGGAGTGAGGCCAGGCAGGAAGCCAGAATGAAATGAGGGGACTGGACCACCTGTTCCCTCTCCCCAGGGAGCTGGAGGAACAAATTGGCTCCAGGAACAGTCTCAGAGATGGAAGCCAGACAGAGATTTCCAGGGTAGGTGGACGAGGTGCTTTAAAAAAGCATTTCAGCTAAAAGAACAGGTAATCCCATAGCATCATTCCCCCTTCACCTTTCAAAGCCCCTAATCTGATGGCATAGCTGTATGTGGATCACTGACGATGCATTTCAGGTTGAGCAATTCATCCATATTTGCTCTGTGGTTGGGTGTGAAAACACCAAGTCAAGGATAATATCGCAGCCGATTATTCGCCTCATGGGAGAAGGAGCTGAGGGCCTTTCTGCAAGCGCAGGATTGAGGGTGATCCCTGAGTCATGAGCAGGCGAATGGGAGAGGCTTTTGAATTGAGGCGTTGGGGAGAAGCTTGAGTTATGTAATAGAAGCATGGTGAGCTGTCCTTGATATGATTACCACTCTCAGTAATTATTATTATTTGTCCTATGCAGACTAATCCAATTAAATAAGAATTGTTTTGCAATCAAGTTGTTCGGAGGATGGCAGAGTTCTCTCTCGTGTGGTGAGAAAATCCCCCGGGTTTGCACTACATCCGGTGGTTTCTCAAACAGCTCCACCTACGCTGCTTCTTTTAGATTTCGATTCACATAACCAAGTGTGTGAAGAAGGCCAGGCATGATTCCCCCTGTTTCATGACCAAGGGGTTTGAGGTTCAGAGAGGCCAAGTGACTTGCCCAGGATCACACAGCAGGAAAAGAACATAGGCAGGGCTGGGTTGGTTTCCTAGTCTCCATTTCAGACTTTGCTCTGCCAGTGTTGGCTCATTCCAGCAGCATTGTCCTGGGTGGGAAAAGCAGCAGATGCTGGAAAGCCCAGGAACTTCAGATTAAATAAAATACTGTAATGCTGGTCCCCATAACAAGCCCCATGGGATGGTGGTGAGGCCCGGGTCCTGCTCTTGAGCCGTGCAAAGCCTGTGAGGCTGAACTCTCCACAGAAGGCCAACCAGGCTGTGCTGGGAGAAGCCTGGGCACATTTTGCATCTGGAAGGAGACTCAAGGGTCTTGTTATTGGCATTCCAACATGTAAATGTGCTTTTCCTGATTATAACAGCATAAGTTTATCAGAAAAATTTTTAAAATACAGAAAACTATGAGTGATGATATAAAAGTCACCCAAATCTCTACTAATATTATAAACAGAATTTCCTGCCTGTCTGTGGGTTTTCATGGATGGATGAGGATTTCTTATTTAAAAGACTAGGTTCATGCTACACATGGTTTTGCGTACTGAG
This sequence comes from Callithrix jacchus, assembly GCF_049354715.1. NCBI lineage: Eukaryota > Metazoa > Chordata > Mammalia > Primates > Cebidae > Callithrix > Callithrix jacchus. Next base: position 104,512,050 of record NC_133515.1, read on the forward strand.
GGTTTTTTTTCACTTTAACTTACTTCATGATTCTCTTGCCATGATGCTAGTCTTTGAAAATATAATATTTTCAAGTATCCAGTATTCCATCACATGCAAAAAGCCTCTGCTTGGTTTTTCATCTTTGAAAAACCACAGACATGAATAAAAGTCAGAAAGAATGGGCGACAGACAGTATGCATGTACATTTCCAAGCATAAAAGTCTCTTCTTGAAAAACAAAGGGAAAACAATTTTTGAAAAATCACACACATGCATGCAGACACACACACACACACACACACACACACACACACACTCCAATTGAGCCCAAAAGACATTTGACAAAATGTAGCATCTTTTCCTTAAAAAAAACCCTCTAAACAATTGATTATGGAAACCATTTGGAAATACAAAACATTCACCAAGAACCAACAGAGGATATTTTTCTAAAAAGTGAATCTCTAGAACCAAGTTCATTTAAATCAGGGAGCAAACAAGGAGATGACATCACCATTATTATTGTTGAATATTGTGGTGGTTTCAGCAAATATGGTAACATCAAAAGCCTATAAAACCATTTTGGGACCTTGGAAAACAAGAAATAAATCTGTCTATTTTGTTGATGATATGTTTATGCACTTAAGAAACTCAAGAGATTAGTAAAAGTAACTAGAAATTATCAATGAGTATTGGTGACATTGCTAGATACCAAATAATTACACAAATATTGATAGCTTCTCTCTATTCTAGCCATAAGGAACTAAAATGAAAAAGAATGTATTTACAATAGCAACCAAAACTATGAAGTGTTTCAAAATAAAATGTAACAAGAAAGAAAAATGTCCTATGTGAAAAAACAAACTCCAATTGGATAGGGTAGAGCAGACTGAATGAAGAGAAAGCCACATCCTACTCTTGAACGGGAATGTATGTGTTTAACTTAAAGTACCCCTTCTAGAATTAATGTATAAAGTTAATGAACTTCACAGAGAATTCTCATGGAGTACTTTCTTCTTTTATTTATATATTATACACTTAATACATATATTATATATTATATATTTTCTCTCATATATATATGTATATACATGTTTTATAGAGATGGGGTTCTCACTCTGTTTCTCAGGTTGGTCTCAAACTCCTGGTCTCAAGCAATCCTCCCACCTCAGCCTCCCAAAGTGCTGGAACCAACCCAAATGTGAACCACCATACCTGGCCGACTATTTTTTAAGAGACTGAGAATTGAATAAATTATCATAGTTTATTTGGGCAAATTAATTCCTAAAAAAAAAAAAAACTTATTGAAATAGAATCACTGGGGGAATTTGCATCTCCAGATCAGGGCATGCCCAAAAGCCACTCTATTCAAAGAAAAAGGCTGTTGGCATAGGAATAGATAGCTAGGCCTAGAACCAGAGAAAGCAGAAATAGATCCCAGTATGTTTAGGATTCTGGTCTTCAGTCTTAGAATTTATAAAGTGATCAGTTTTGGCTGCGTGTAGCAGCTAACGCCTGTACTCCCAGCACTTTGGGAGGCAAAGCAGATGGATCGCCTTGAAGTCGGGAGTTTGAGACCAGACTGACCAACATGGAGAAACTCCATCTCTACTAAAAAAAAAAAAAAAAATTAGCCGGGCGTGTGGCGCAGGCATGCCTGTAATCCCAGCTACTCGGGAGGCTGAGGCAGGAGACTCATCTGAACCTGGGAATCGGAGGTTGTGGTGAGCTGAGATCACGCCACTGCACTCCAGCCTGGGCAACAGGAGGGAAACTCTGTCTGGGAAAAAAAAAGAAATCGACTTTGACAAAGACAAACATCAACAGCAAGACAGGAAAGATTTCTGGCTTGTTTCTGTTTTTAAAGGAGATTACTTAACAATTTAACAGTAGGGAAAACTCTTTTAACTCTGAAGTGATTTTTTTTTTTAAAGACAGACATGGCCGGGCGCGGTGGCTCACGCCTATAATCCCAGCACTTAGGGAGGCCGAAGCGGGTGGATCACGAGGTCAAGAGATCAAGACCATCCTGGTCAACATGGTGAAACCCCGTCTCTACTAAAAATACAAAAAATTAGCTGGGCATGATGGCGTGTGCCTGTAATCCCAGCTACTCAGGAGGCTGAGGCAGGAGAATTGCCTGAACCCAGGAGACGGAGGTTGCGGTGAGCGGAAATCGCACCATTGCACTCCAGCCTGGGTAACAAGAGCGAAACTCTGTCTCAAAAAAAAAAAAAAAAAAAGACAGACATATTTGTTGATATTAAGCCATTTGCAATTGTTTATAACCAAAGATACCATAAATGAGGTGCCAGTTACATACAATTGCCACGCAGAGGATAGACAGTGGCTTCATATCTTACATGAAAAGAGTTCTTACAAATTAATAAGAGACAATCACCCAATTAAAAAACGAACCAAGGATCCAGAGGAACAGTTCACCAAAGGGCAAACCCAAATGGCTAACAAAAATTTGTAAAGATTCTCTGCAATTTAAAATAGTAGTCAGATGATTCTTTTTTTCTTCTTTCTTTCTTTCTTTCTTTCTTTTTTTTTTTCCGAGATGGAGTTTTGCTCTAGTTACCCAGGCTGGAGTGCAATGGCAGGATCTCGGCTCACCACAACCTCTGCCTCCTGGGTTCAGGCAATTCTCCTGCCTCAGCCTCCTGAGTAGCTGGGATTACAGGCACGCGCCACCATGCCCAGCTAATTTTTTGTATTTTTTTTAGTAGAGACTGGGTTTCACCTTGTTGACCAGGATGGTCTCGATCTCCTGACCTCGTGATCCACCCGTCTCGGCCTCCCAAAGTGCTGGGATTACAGGCGTGAGCCACCACGCCGGCCTTTTTTTTTTTTTTTTTTTGAGACCAAATCTCACTCTGTTGCCCAGGCTGGAGTGCAATGACCCAATCTCGGCTCACTGCAACCTCTGCCATCTGGGTTCAAGGGATTCTTGTGTCTCAGCCTCCCCAGTAGCTGGGACTACAGGTGCACGCTGCCACACTTGGCTTATTTTTGCATTTTTCGGAGAGACAGGATTTCACCATGTTAGCCAGGGTGGTCTCAAACTCCTGACCTCAAGTGATCCACAGGCCTCAGCCTCCCAAAGTGCTGGGATTACAGGCGTGAGCCACCGTACCTGGCTCAGATGATTCTTGACAACTATGAAAGTACCAAAATTTAAAAAGAGCAATAACACCTTTTGCTCCTGGGATATGCGGAAGTGAGGACCTTGGTTCCCAGGCTGGAGTGCAGTGTCCTGATGTTTACTTGAGGGTGTTGACAGTCAGTCTGGAGTATCCGTTAGAACAACGCATAATACCCTTGAGATCCGCAATCATCCCCTTCCGGGGAATCTAACACATAGACACAGCATCCGTACATAAGGCCTGATATTCAAGAATCGCAGGCCTGGAAAACTGTGGGAACAAAGTGAATACCTATCGACAGGAGAGCGATCAATAAAGCACAGTGATTCTCACCTTTCGCTTAATGACGTAGCCATTTAGAGACTGAATTTGAGCTACGATTGTTGACTTCTTTGAGAAAACTAAGATGCAGAAATAAACTGTATAAAGTATGGTCTGACTTTTGTAAACAATGTGATGAAAACCGTATTCATTCACGTGAATTAGCATATGAGCAAAGAGACCTATATGTCGGGTTGTCAGTGTGGATGTCCTAGGGAAGCTGCTGTACGTGGAGGTGGAAGGTGTATGAAGGGAGGGCGGAAAAGAAAAAAATCCCACCCCCTAAAGGAAAATGAACCGAAGAGGGAAGAGTGGGTCTGTGCGCGTTTGGCCCAGACCCAGGGGAATCCTGTGAGATCTGCCCTGTCTGTCAGTAAAGACATAGCAACGCCGGGCGCAGTGGCTCACGCCTGTAATCCCAGCGCTTTGGGAGGCCGAGGCGGGCAGATCACCTGTGGTCAGGGGTTAGGGACCAGCCTGACCAACATGGAGAAACCCCACCTCTACTAAAAATACAAAAATGAGGCAGGCATGGTGGTGTGCCTGTAATCCCAGCTACTCAGGAGGCTGAGGCAGGAGAATCGCTTGAACCTGGGAGGCGGAGGTTGCCATGAGCCGAGATTGCGACATTGCACTCCAGCCTGGGAAACGAGTGAAACTCCATCTCAAAAATAAATAAATAAATAAAAGACACAGCACGAAGCTTCGCCTCTCATACCTAGCAAGTGGGAACGGGGAGACATATGCTTATCAGCTTGTGCCTAATACAACTCAGAGCTGGTAAGCAAAATTACTCCTGTTTTTACTTCTTCAGAGACAAGAAGATAGTGAAAATCTCACCATGTCCTCTGTGAGATAATAATAAATATATATGTTGATCTCTGCCCTGAGTCCCTGGCACAGCGCTCCTAAAAGCTTGTAATTTCTTGAGCAAGAGTTGGGCTAGGAGAATCTTTTGTTCTAAAGTTTGGTCTCTACCCTGGTTTTTGAGACAGAGCTCCTGAAACCTTTGGAGATAGGGATGCTAGGTGTAGAATATTTGGTTCTAATATTAGGTCTTTGATCCTGGTGCCTGACACAGAGTTCCTAAATCCTTGGAATTTCCCGGGTGATAGGAACATTTTTTTTTTTAATGAAGTCATTCTTGGTGGACTCCTGGCCTGGGGGATGGTCGCCAGAAATCCTAAGCCATCATTAGCGGTTTGGAGCTTTCAGCTTCACCTCCCATTCTCCAGAGGAGAGGAGCTAGAAATTGGGTTAATAATCAATCACGCCTGTGTTGAAACCTCCATCAAAATCCCAGAGCTCTGGGGCTTGGAGAGCTTCTGAACTGCTGAACACATGGGGGGCATTGGAGGGTGGGGGGCATGCCTGCAGAGGGCATGGAAGCTCCACACCTCTTACCATGGGCCTGCCCCACCCATCCCTTCCCTCTGGCTGCTCACCTGTATCACCTGTGATACACTTTATAATAAACCGGTGAATGTAAGAGTTTCCCTGAGATCTGTGAGCCATCCTAGCAAAAGAATGAAACCTGAGGAGGGGACTGTGGAACCCCCAGTGTATAGCCAGTCAGCTCTTCAATCCCTTGGAATTTCCAGGGTGACAGGAACTTTTTTTTTTTTCCAATGAAGTGACTCTTGGTGGACTCCTGGCTTAAGGGGTTGGGGGCGGGGTGGGTGGTTGCCAGAAATCCCAAGCCATGACTAGAGGCTTGGAGCTTACGCTTCAATGTACAGCCAGTCAGTCAGGAACACAAGTCATAAACCAGGCCTTGTGACTGGCATCTGAAGGGGTGACAGCCTGTGGGACAGAGCCCTTAACCTGTGGGATCTGATGCTACCTCCAGGCAACAGTGTCAGAACTGAGTGGAACTATGGAACACCCGGTTGGGTCTGCTGAAAGATTTCTTGGTGTGTGGGGACAAAAAACTCACACATCTGGTGTCAGAAGTGTGGTGCTGAGTGTGTGAGTGAGAAAGGCACTTTGGGTTTTCCTATCCCTACATCCTCCCTCATATGAGTGATGAAATGGGCTCTTCCACTGCCTGTCCCAGCAGCAGCCCTTTCCTGGAGAGCCCTCTCCCCACAATGCCTCCTGCCCGAAGTGCCCACTGGCATCAGGTAGCTGAGCTGGGCCAGCTGGGTTCAGGTTGCGTGTGAGTCAAGGAGACCTAAGGGCCAGCCATTTGGTCATGGTGAGCTTTTGTCCTGAATGGCCATGCTGAGTTAGGGCCGAGGCAGCAATACTGCGGAGGGTAGCATAAGAGAGGGGGCGGTGTGAGAGCCTCCATGTGTGCCTGGAGGGAGACTGCCCTACCCTCACCAGCTGCGTAGAGAATGGCTGCCCTACCCCCGCCAGCTCCCCAGCCCCCAACTTCAGTTCCACCCACTGCTCTGTTCCTATGAGCTTGCCCTGAGCCCTAGTTATCTATTGGTAGGTTACAAATGCCCCCAAAACGTAGCAGTTTCTGACAGCTGTGGTGTTCACTCATGATTCTGTGCATTAGTGACGTGAGCTGGGCTCAGTGCCATCATCCCTCTGGGTGGAGCTAAGATGCTCTAGGCTTGGCATCACTCACCTGTCTGGGGCCTGCGCCCATGGGATCTCATCCTCCAACAGGCTAGCTCAGACTCATGTTCACAGCGGCAGAAGAGTTCTCAGCCTAATGGCAGAAGCTGCAAAGCCTCTTACGGTCTAAGCATAGAACTCAGTGTCGCCTCTGCCACATTTATTGGTCAAAGCAAGTGAAGCGGCCACTCCAGATGGAAGGGGTAGGAGAAGAAACTCCACCTCTTCATAGTGGGACCTTGAAAGAATCGTGGCCACTTTTTCACAACTGCATCTTGTAAGTAATGGCTTTCATTCGGTTATTTGAATACATTTCTATCCCATTAAGCCAGAGAGGTTTTGCTAAAATGTGGGTGCAGACACAGCCGTAGCCACAGAGACATCAAATCCTTCCTTCCTTTCTCCATCCCATGAACACTAAATCAAAACACCAGTTCCCAACTGAGGGTCACCTGCTGTGTGCCAGAACCTCGTTCATTTAGAGCACAGCTCAATGAGGGAGGGGCTTTTCTGGGCCCCTTTCTGCAGATGGGGAGGTAGAGACGTTATTTTTTTTTTTGGAGACAGGGTCGTGCTGTCACCCAGGCTGGAGTGCCATGGCACAGTCATAGCTTATTGCAGCCTCAATCTCTTGGGCTCAAGAGATCCTACCACTTGAGCCTGCTGAGTAGCTCAGACCACAGGTGTGCGCCACTGTGCCCAGCTAATTTTCATTTAATTTTTTGTGAAGACACGGTCTCCCTATGTTGCCTAGGCTGGTCTCAAACTCCTGGGCTCAAGCGATTCTTCCACCTCTGCCACTGAAATTTCTGGGATTATAGGGATGAGCCACCACAGCCAACCAGGTAGAGATCCTAAAAGGCTCAGCCACTCTCTGAAGCCAAGAAGTGGGGAAGTGGCAGGTGAGGGTAGGGAGCTGGGGTCCAAGCCCAGGGTTTCAGGAAGCCAGCCCCAGCACTCAGCCCCACTCTGGGACTGGACAAGGAACTGGAGCCTTTGCGAGGAGGAAGACAAAGGCCCTACCAGGTTAGCAGGTACACGACCAATTGCCAGAGTCGGCAGTGGGGAAGGGGAAGCAGACTGGAGCGAGCATTTTACTGTGGGAACTCAGAAGAGCTTTGTGGGGACCAGGCAGGGGCTGGAAGGAAAGGGAGGAGCTCACCGGTGCACAAAAGCATCGGGTAAGTAAGGGCTCAGGCGGCAGCTCTTCGGTGAGCTGGGGAGGCCTGCGTGTGATGGGGGTGTTGTGCTCAGGAGCTCTTGGCCCTCTTCCTATCTGGGCTAATGACTGACAACCTGACTCTCGTGCCCCAGGCGGTCAATATTCCCCTGTGCCTCCTGGTGCCTCCTGGAGAGTGAAGGGCCCTGTGCCTCTGATGTGTCCGTCCTCAAAGAGACACAGATCTTTTCTGGTGCTGAATAACAGCAGTACGGATGCAGATGCAGGCCGGGTGCGGGGTTCCCACTGAAAATCCCAGCTCTTCGGGAGGCCAAGCACTTCGGACACCAAGGTGGGTGGATCACCTGAGGTCTGGAGTTCAAGACCAGCCTGACCAACATGGTGAAACCTGGTCTTTCAAAAAAAAGGAGAAGAAGAAGGAAAGGAAGGAAAGAAGGGAACGAAAATAAATTAGCCAGGCATAGAGAATTACTAGAGGTCAGGAGACCAGCCTGGACAACACAGTGAGAAGCTGTCTCTACAGGAGAAATAAAAGAAGAAAAAATGGAAAAGAAAGAGAGAGGGAGAGAGGGAGGGAGGGAGGGAGGGAGGGAAGAAGAAAGTAGAGACAGGGAAGGAAGGAAGGAGAGAGAGAAAAAAGAAAAGAAAAGAAATTAGCCAGGCAGGTTAGCATGCACCTATATTCTCAGCTATTCAGGAGGCTGAGGCGGGAGTACTGTTTGAGCCCAGGAGTTCAAGGTTTCAGTGAGCGATGATCACACCACTGCACTTCAGCCTGGGCAACAGGGTGAGACCCTGTCTCAAAATAATAATAATAATGTAATAATAATAATGCAGCTGCCTCTATACTGTGCTCTGTGCCACGCATTGCACCACTTACATATGTGGGCTACCGGGGCCCATCTCAGCTCTGGACTTACCAGCTCTGTCATGGGCCCTGGCAATGAACGCTTCATTTTCTCATTTGTTAGCTGGTGACCGTAACACGTACCTCCTAAGTCTATGCTGAGTGAGGATCTCAGGTGCTCAGCACAGTGTCTGGTACTTAGCAGGTACTTGTAAACAATGCGATTATTGAAGAGGAGTCAACGCTCCTTCACTGACCCTGCGAGGTGGTGAGTGGATTTCAACATCACGGCTCCACACTGGTGTTTTTCTCTTTCTCTCTGTTCCCCAATAACCTGCACAGCAGTTGATGGATGTGGGGTGCCTTTATGCTACTAAAGGGGGTCATGAGACGTGACAGGGCTAATTTGTGGGCATTTGGCCATCTTGGCCAAAATGGCCACCGATGAGTGTTTTCCAATGATCACATCTATTGAGGCTGAACTGAGTGGGGTCAGACTCTGGAACTACTAAATCATATTTTTTCTTACACAAAACTTCCAATAGCAATTTTAACAAAGACCCTGCCTGGAGGCATCTGTGCGACTTGCTGCTGGCTCTAAATTCATCTGTTCCTAACCAGAGAAATGCACTTCTACTACCTCAAGAAGAAGGCAACCTCCATTTTTCTGTTCACAAAAGAAATTTAGTTATTTTCTTAACTGAAACTTCCAGAAGAATATTCCACAGGCGCAAAGTTCATGACCTTTAAATAGTAGCAGCTAGCGTTTTCTGTCTGCGGCAGGAGGGCTGTGCTCAAAACGATAAGCATCTGCCCTCTCTCTCCTCTCTGCATTCCCATTTGATCCTTGTGTTTCTGCCATGACAAGCCGGAAGGGTGGTGCGGTCGCCAGCTCTCATCAGGAAGGGAGGCCGAGCACGCCCCTTCGCTAGTGGTGGGGGACACAGCACGCACACTGTGGGTTTCGGTGGGGTTGGGGTGTGGGGCGTGCCCACGCACTGCTGCTCGGACTTGTTCCCATGAAATGAGTCTTTCATGGTGGAGAGGGAATATCCATTTATTTGACTGGATGCCTGTCAGCATTGTTCTAGGGGGAGAATATTCTAGAACAGTGCCAGCAGACGCAATCACCACAAAGCATCAGCTGAGGGGCGTGCCTTTATCTCCCTCAGGCATCTCAGCCACGACTTCCTGTTCCCCTGAAGCTGCCTGCACAGTTCCACTCCTTCATTTCTCCATCTATTCAATACCCATCGAACCTCTTTTGTGGGGGATACACAGACAACAGGCCCAGGACCCACCTTAAGAAGCCCATGGGAGGGGAGAGGGGAGAAAGCCAGTGAGGGATGGGTGTCCCGGCCTCAGGCAGACAGGACACGGCTCAACCCTGTCTTCCTGGGTGGGTTGACACTGCCACCAGGACTAGAAGGATGAACAGATCCCACAAAAAAATCGTATGATGTACAAACATTCAGAAGAGGTAGGGGGCAGGCTCAAGGCCCCGTGGTAGCACACAGGGCCGCGGCCACACTGCACTGTAACTGGGTGTCCCGCTGTGCCTCCCACCCACTGGCCCAGATGGCCTCTCCCTCACCTGCGGCATCCCTAGCCCCTGGCACTGGTGAGTGACTCAGACGATGACCGGCCACGAAGCTGACCTGGCCGACAAGGGCTTTGCCATCCCTCCTTCCGCAGAAGCCGGGCCTTGGGATTGTGTGTCTCAGCGCCTGGAGGGTCTCAGGCACCACCTCCCTCAAAACCTTTCTTATCTCTGCACCAAGTCACACAAACAACCCGGGGTCCTGCACAGCCATTGTGAAATGTTGAAAATGCAATCTCAACTCCCTGGACCCCAGGGCCACCTGCAGAGCCAGGACAAGCTTCTCCTTTGCAGCCCATGCATGTGCATCCATGGCAAAGAAAGACAGGGTGGAACATCACACCCTCTGCAAAAACAGGAGTCTTTGATCGCAGGAGAATGTCTGGTTAACTTCTCCAGAGTTCACCTAATTGGTTTGGGGCAGATCTAATCTCCCCATGCTCTGCTGCTCAATTAGTACTGGTCAAGATGTTTGAAGTTCAGAGGAGAAGCCCATTTGAATAATTAGCATCACGTGGTGTTCCCAACACAGCCAACCCTCCTGAAGAGATGAAAGAGACGCCGCCCCTCTAACTGCTCTGGCTCCATTGCCAGTGGAGACTTCTGGAAAGCTTTAAGAACAGGTGGCCTCTGCCCTTCCCTTGAAAACTGAGTGTGGAAGGGAGCCTGCTCCAGGCCACAACCTGGCAGGAAGAGAGCAGGCTCGGAGGGGAGGCCCTGTCCCTGTCCCTCTCCGGAACGTTGGCACATCACACAACTTCTTTTCTATGGGATCTACTCATCCTACTACTCCCCAGGGCAGCGTCAACTCACCCAGAAACCTTCCCTGTCCCCAGGCTGGAGCGCCGTCCTGCCCGCCCTGTCTGCCTGCCGGGCTCCGGCACTGGCCTTCACTTGCTGTCTCTCCACCCCACCCCCCAAATGTGAGCTCCTTGAAGGGCACCTGGGCCCTTTGTGTACCACACAGAAGTTACTGATGAGTATTGAAGAGATGAATGAAGGAATGAATAAGTGAATGAATGAATGAAATGTGTGTAGGTGGCAACAGGGGAACGGGAAGTGACAGCAAAGGCATCTGAGGGAGATGGTGGGGCGCCATCCAGCGCTGCTGACACCGTGGGCTGGCTTGTTCCTTGCTGTGAGGCCTGACCCCACCTTATGAGCTGTATGGTGCAGCCCCGGCCTCCACCCACCTTCTCCCCACCACGTGACAGCCAAAGAGCTCCTCAGACATTGTCGAAGCACCCCCAGCTGACAACTACTAGGCTAAACCAACAACTTCTCTTTTTTTTTTTGAGATGGAGTTTCGCTCTTGTTACCCAGGCTGGAGTGCAATGGCGCGATCTCGGCTCACCGCAACCTCCACCTCCTGGGTTCAGACAATTCTCCTGCCTCAGCCTCCTGAGTAGCCGGGATTACAGGCACGCGCCACCATGCCCAGCTAATTTTTGTATTTTCAGTAGAGATGGGGTTTCACCTTGTTGACCAGGATGGTCTCGATCTCTTAACTTCTCTTTTTTAGCTCCAAACAAAACATGGTACTAAGACCTTCAATTCAGAAATGTCCTTTGTCAAAGAAGGTTTCCCTCCTCTGGCCAGTACCTGTCTCTTTCCCACGCTGTAGTGAGAAGAGGAAGATTTAAATTGTAATTCTCTTTTTTTTCTTTTTTTTTTTTGAGTGGGACTTTCACACTGCCACCCAGGCTGGAGTGCGGCGGCATGATAATGGCCAGACCCAGCCTCCAGCCCTACCAACACCCACCATGTCCAGGGCTGGTCACTCAGAGTCCCCCTTGCCTGAGGAAACAGGGTTAACAGCACTCACTTCACAAGTTCTTGGAGGATTCAGAGTCCTTAGGTTCCCAGATGCTGTGGAATGATTAACTGCGACTCCGAGGTGTGATGAGGTCAAGCCCTGGAAGGCTGGGATGGGACCGTCAGTACATTTCCTTCAGGGAGAGGCCGGGGGGCCACGGGCAGCTGCCCCTCTGCTGTGGCTTGTCAGACCGGCACAAGCTGGGTGTGAGTTTGTTAACTGAGCACCAGGTCTGCAATCCTCAGCTTCCAGAACCGTGAATGTCAGAGCTGAAGGGACAGCCATGTTCAGACGTGAGGTTGCTTTTAAAGCAAGAAAACGTTCTTCCACACCAGCGGCAGCATCCTGGTGGTCTCTTTCAGGCCCAGATGCAGAGATTTTTGTCTTTTCTGAAAGCAAGCCCCCACAGCCCTCTCCTTGTGACAGTGAGAACCCCGAGGCCCACTGAGGCTCACCCTGTCCACTGTGCACAGCACGCGTGGGGTCTGAGAGGCCCCAGGCCTGGCGCAGGCCTCCTGCCACTGTGCTCAGATGGACTCCAGTCTCCAGGTCCACGGCGAGGACAGTCTTTCCAAGGCTGCTGGCTGGGTCACATCTGTGCAGCCCTACCCTCCTCGGGCAGGAGGGCAGGGTTCCCCAGGGACCTCATGCAGACCCATGGCCAGCGCTGAGTATGAGCACTAGAAACGCCCTGGGCAGACCAGGTGAGGTGGCTCACACATTTAATCCCAGCACTTTGGGAGGCCAAGGCGGGTGGATCACGAGGTCAAGAGATCGAGACCATCCTGGTCAACATGGAGAAACCCCGTCTCTACTAAAATACAAAATTAGTTGGGAGTGGTAGCAGGCACCTGTAATCCCAGGTACTCAGGAGGCTGAGGCAGGAGAATAGCTGGAACCTAAGGAGGCGGAGGTTGCAGTGAGCTAAGATGGTGCCATTGTGCTCCAGCCTGGGTGACAAGAGTGAAACTCCTTTCCAAAAAAAAAGAAAGAAAGAAAGAAACGCCCTGAACAGCACTTGGGTCCATTAGCCCCTTCACAGACAAGTGTCCAGTGGCTGGCGCCCAGTGGTCCCTCAGCCCGCACGCAGAGGGGACAGACCCTCCAGTCCTCCCCAGAGGAGCTACCAAAAGTGGGCGTGAGGAGATCGTAAGCGTGGAGCCAGGAGACCGCTGAGGCCTTGCTGTGTGGCCTTGGGTGAGCCACCCAACCACCGTGAGCCTCTGAGTCCCTCTCTGTGGAACAGAGACCCCATTCTACAGATGTCATTGCAGGACAGGGAGAGGCCGTGTGACTGTGGGACAGGCATGCTTCCTGCACACAGCAGAGCTCCAAATGGCAGCCTCTGTTCCTTCTGATGTGGCGTATTTAGGACGCAGCTGCATAAAGGTCAAAGACCAGTCAACCGAAGGCCAGCGCTTGGGAAGTGGGTGGGGGTGGCCTCCCCGACGGGCTTCCTTGTCCCAAATAGGGCCTCCCTCGGCTCAGAGCTGGGCCCCACCTGATTCAGCCCAGGGAAGAGACTAAGAGCTTCCAGCAAGGGAGGTGGAAGAAAGGTCACAGACTCCTGGGGAGCCCCTTCCTCCCAACGCAGACCCCAAAGAGAGGAGACCCTGCCCTCCGGCCCCACCAGGGGCTGCCTGTCCCTCCTCCCTCAGCTGAGGGATCCTCCTCTGTGGCCTCCTGAGAGGCTCCTCAGCCAGAGTTTCTATGCTTATGATCACTTTGGCTTCTGGACAGCTCTGGTTTTGCAGACAAAGAAACCAAGGGTCAGGGAGGCGATTAAAAGCAGAGCCAGTGGGAAGTACAGGAGAGGAGCCTGAACAGCCAGGCCCAGGCCTCAGACCAGTTCTTTGCTTTGGTACCCTCTTAAGAAAGCACTTGGCCTGCCCAGTGGCTCACGCCTATAATCCCAGCACTTTGGAAGGCCAAGGTGGGTGGATCACGAGGTCAGGAATTTGAGACCAGCCTGACCAACATGGTGAAACCCCATCTCTATTAAAAATAGAAAAATTAGCTGGGTGTGGTGGCGCACACCTGTAGTTCCAGCTACAAAGGAGGCTGAGGCAAGAGAATTGCTTGAACCCGGGAGGCAGAGGTTGCAGTGAGCCGAGATTGTGCATTGTACCACTGCGCTCCAGCCTGGGTGACTGAGCAAGACTCTGTCTTAAAAAAGAAAGAAAAGAAAGAAAGAGAGAGAGAGAGAGAGAGAGAAGAAAGAAAGAAAAAGAAAGAAAGAAGAAAGAAAGGAAGAAAGAAAGAAAGAAGAAAGAAAAAGAAAGAAAGGAAGAAAGAAAAAAAAGAAAGCACTTAGTCCTCTCCAAATCCGTTTCTCTCTTCTGTAAAATGAGACCATCTCAAAAGCCCTTCTAGGCCAGGCGCAGTGGCTCACGTCTGTAATCCCAGCACTTTGGGAGGCACAAGAGGGAGATAACTTGAGCTCAGGAGTTCAAGACCAGCCTGAGCAACATGGTGAGACCCATCTCTCCACAAATAAAACGCGTTTAAAGCCCTTTCCAATGCTAAAATTTGGTTATTTTAGTCCTTAAATTCCTGGAGTCGAGGAACATGGATTCCCTCTCTCTGGCCCATCTGTGTCAGCAGCTCTGGAGGTGTGTGGGTGTAGGGCACAGCACCCACTCTGGGTACCTGTATTTGGGGGGCTCACAACCCCGCTGGCCTAGTCTCCAGGCTGTTTGTCCCTCCCTGGCTCTTCGTCACCTGCCGAGGAGCGCTGGCACTGTTGGGAGGCGTCGGAGCCGCCCAGGGCTTGTTGCCAGCTGTTTGTAAAGCTCGTGCTTCCTGCACAGATCCCAGCAGAGACTGCTTGGAATATGGAGGGAGATTGCATCGATGTAGTCTATCTTGCTGCAGATTTTCTCTTACCCTCTTTTTTCATGAAAAGGGAATTTAGTGGAAAATTATTTCTTCAAAGTTGAAGGTCAAATTAAGATCTTGACATTTTATCTCCTAGGTCATAGTGAGGAATTCATGAAATAAGACAGAAAAAGCACACAGCAAGGTGCTGGCCCCAAGTAGGGTGAGGCAAGTCCTCCAGGGCTGGGGATTTCCATACCTGGGAGGCTGGCTAAGCACTTACCCAGGAGTCCTCAGGACACCCTGGGGGGTGGGTTCTTGTTTTCCAGATAAGAAGAGAATTTTTAAAATCCTGCAGTCACAGCGAGTGGTAAAGCTGAGATCTGAACCACGTGGAAAAAGTGACTGGGGCTGCTGGCTCTTTAGCTTCTGTGGCTCAGAGGAGGCAGCTTGGGTGGGGGGGACCCCAACACCTGCTTCAGGCATCCGCTCTCTGAGGACCCCACTTTCAGGTTTGCCTCTGCATGTCCTGCCTCTCCCCAGATACACCGATCCTGAAACAAGCCAAAGACTCCCTTTTCTTACCCATTAGTGCCCATTCATTTCATATAATTTTCTAGTCTAAATGTATTGTTTTAATTTGTCAGATAAGCTGAGAAATTATAGACTATTCTGCTCACCCTGTATTCTCCCATTTCACTGTGCATTTAATATACAAAAGAATAATAAAAATCATTTTTTGGGCCAGAAACTGTGGCTCATGCCTATAATCTGAGCACTTGGGGAGACCAAGGCAGCAGGATGGCTTGAGCTCAGGAGTTCAAGACTAACCTGGCCAATGTGCGGATACCTCGTCTCTACTAAAAATACAAACAAATTGGGCATGGTGGCGTGTACCTGGGGTCCCATCTACTCCAGAGGCTGATGTGGGAGGATGGCTAGAGCCTGAAAGGAGGAGTTTGCAGTGAGCCAGGCCGGCGCTACTGCACTCCAGCCTGGGAGAAAAGTAAGGCTCGTTCTCAAAAGATAAATACAAATCAGAAGAATTTTTCCCCCAGTACCAGGTGCTTTACATGCATTGCCAGGGTCTAGTGTCCACCCCAAATCCCAGAGTGATCCCAAAAACCCAGGCCTTCAACCCCCCAGCCCGCGGTCATTCCCTCCACCTCTGTGACCCCCTCAAAACCATCCTAAGGGTATGGGCTTGCTCTACCCACCCCCTTCCAGGGCTCCCAGCCCTGACACCTAATTAAACTATGGAAAGGCTTCCAGGGGAGATGAAAGGACCAGCCATACAAAACTTCCCGTATACAGGCTTCTCATCTTTAAATCTCTATCTATCTATTTATCGTCTATTAATATTTTCTAAAGAAGGTAATTGAGTCTCCTGACATAGTTCACAGGCAGATGGGAGATGATCTTTCCTTTTTTCTTATGAAGAAGGAAGCCTAGAGATGGGGCGGGGGCGGTGAAAGGGGACTTTCTTGGGAAGACAGGTGTTGGAACATGGACTAGAATGCAGAGAGCAGCCGCTCACTTTTCCCTCCAAGCAGCCTGATCCAGCCTCCCTCTAGGTTACCCCTGTGGTTACAACTCAGATCTGCTTAAAGACGCCCTGCCAAGGGGAATTAGAAGGTCACCAAGCTCTTCCTGGGGCTGGAAAGGTCTAGAGCTCCTCCAGGGTTCCAGGGCTGGCCTTCCTCTCCCCATGTGTGATGCTGGGGTGCGTGATGCTGGGGTGCTGATACTCACCTCCCGGGGCTGCCATGGGGCTCCACGGGCTAACTTGAGGAGAGTCTCTAACCCAGCCCCGGCACAGAGGCATGTTATGCTCCTTTGCTGGCCTCCCACTGAAATTTGTCATTATTAGGCTGCATTGATTATTGGCAGGGAGAAAACATGTTATAATTTTTAAAAAGTATATATATTCTCTTGTAGACTTAAAAAAAAACTTTCTATGGCCATATCTGCCTTTGTTTCTGCTTGTATAGAAATTAAAATTTTGCCTTTTCCTGCAAAATTATGTTTTATAGCCTACTGGCTTATGATAATCATCCTTTGTACTTTTGCAGGGCCTTTTATCTGGGAATCTCAAAGCATTTCATAAACTTTAATTAATTCTTGCAACAAGCCCCGTGAGGTAGGTAAATATTATTATCCCCATTTTACAGATAAGGGGAGTGAGACATTGAGAAGTTAAGTAATTTGCCGAAGGCCCCAAAGCAGTTAGTAGCTGAGTCTGAACAAGGCCGCAAACTGACTGTCTCAGGCCTGGCTTGGCCCGCAGGGCTGCCCGGCTGGTTTCCCCCACCCGCCCTGATTGACAGGGAGGCCTCAATCGATTGCAGCGCCCATGTTAAATACATGTTGTAAGGCTTGCAGGCGTTATGGGGAATTATCGGGGCTGACTCATAGGTTTCACCCTCCAATGCCTATCTTCATGTGAGCTGAGCAAAGCCTGCAAACCCATTTCTCAGGTCAGAATGCTTCTGCTCGGCAATCCCCTCACCTGAAAACTCTCACTTCTCTCATACTTGGACTCAACCAAGCATCCGCTGTGTGCCGAGCCCAAGGCTCATGGCTTTTTTTGCCTATGCCATCTCCTTGAAATAAATGCTTTTTTTTTTTTGAGACAGAGTTTCACTCTTGTTGCCCAGGCTGCTGGAGGGCAGTGGCACAACCTTGGCTCACTGCAACCTCCACCTCCCAGGTTCAAGCAATTCTCCCATCTCAGCTTTCCGGGTAACTGGGATTACAGGCATGTGCCACCACACCCAGCTAATTTTTTGTATTTTTAGCAGATATGGGGTTTCTCCCGAACTCAGGTGATCCGCCCGCCTTGGCCTCCCAAAGTGCTGGGATTACAGGCATGAGCCACCTCGCCTGGCCCAAAATACATTCTTAAGACAACCCTATGAGTGACTGTTGTTATCCCCATTTTACAGATGAGGAAAACAGAGGCTCTGAAAGTGAAGTGGTGCATTCGGGGTCACACAAGAGAACCGGAATTCCAACCATGCTCCGGCTCAAACTTGAATGCTCTTGTCACTCAGTCAGCTGTCACCTGGTACTCAGCAGTGTCCAAGAAGGCTTATTAATCCTACAATGGCATTTTCAGAGGACATTGGTAAATGAGTGAAGGGCTTTCATTTTAACTGTGAGCCAGGCTGAGCTAATTCTATTGTTGGGTGCATGGATTCATAGGCGGCTCTCCTGGGAGAGTGTGCACGGTTCCAGAATGGGGCGCAGTTGCCCCTGAGAGACCCCTTCCCAATGGCTCTCCTTGTCTTACTCAGTGGCCTCACCCCCAACAGCAAAGCTCCTGCCCTTGACCTTGAGACACTGAAGCAGCTCCAAATGCTTTGCTCTTTTCTCCAACATAACTGTTGAGTCAGACAGGCCTGCATTTGAATTCTGGTTTTGTACCCATTGTGATTAATCTTGGGCAAGTCCCAACCTCTCCCTGCCTCAGTTTCCTCATTGGTAACAGAAACTGTGACAAGGATCAAATGAGTTAACGAACACAAAAGCCCACAGCACAGAGCCTCGCACACGGCAAGGGCTCCCTCAGGGTCCACGTCTGCTCTGCTACTCCTGCCCTGACAGCCGCCCGCATTCTATCCTAGCAGAGCTGACTGAGGTGCCCAGTGCCATCCAGTTCTTTCCTCTGTTGCTTTTGCCAAAATCCTGGCTTGGACTGAGGCTCTTCTTCACCCAGGTCATGATGACACCCAAGAGCAGTCACTGCAGCTGCTCCTGCCATGATGTGTGACAGATCAGAGAGACAGAGAATTTGATGGGGTTACCATGCATGGGATGTCATGCTCATCTCTTTCAGATCCTGCTCAAGTGGAGTGTTGAACTTACCATGCTCCCTTCCTCGAAGCCTGCAAGCCTGGAGCTCCCAGGATTCTCTTCTGTACCTGAAAGTGTTGGAACTGCAAGCTCAGCCTTGGGGAATGAAGCGTCTCTTCCCAGTGCCATTGAGAGAGGGGCAAGAACTTCGGTGCAATCCCATGGCCTGAATGAATGGTGTTTCTCGGGTGTGGCAAATCTGAAAGAAATCAACACACTTTTCTGTTGGATTATCTCTTTAAAAATAGGAATGGCCGCACAAGCACATGTCAGTTTCAGCAAGTTCTGCAATGACAGCTCTTCACCCGCAGGCTCCTGTATTCCTTCATGCTCCTCCTTTCGCCCTAAGAATGTGCCCCTAACACCAGGGCCTGGAGCACGGACACCCAAATACTGCCTGCAGCTCAGCCCTGAAATGACATTGGCTGGGGGTGCTGGAGCTGCGGCCAGCCGGGCCACCAGGCCTCTTAGACTGGTTGTCTGGGGCACTGCCTGCAGGACAAGCCCTCAGCCCCTTCCTTCCCCTCGCTGGACTGTGGGCACAACAGGGAGGGCATGTCCTGTGTTCCCACTTTGCCTAGAGATGGACTGTCCAGCCACCTCTCCATGTGACCTCACCTCATAGGGAGAAAAGGCACATGCTGCTACCGCTACAGACTCCCAGGTACTTCTACCGGGCAGGTGACCCTGCCACCAGGAGCCAGGGGCTGCCACCAGCCTGGTGCTCCAGGGTGCACAAGGCCTCCCCTGATCTTGGGCCCCCTCACCGCATCAGTCTGCTTCCTCTCAGTCTCCTGAGCTGGGTTGGTCTGAGCCAGTTCCTCGGACCCTGACTAGCCGGAATTTCTGGACCCGGCCTTGGCCAATCTCACTCAAGTCTGGCCCTGGGGGCCTGTCCTTCCCTTTCCCTGGGCTGTCCGCCTTCCAAGACAGGCCTTTCTTATGTAAACAGAAGCAGAATTGCATAAATATTTCCCAAGCCTGTGTGTCTAGCAACCTTGAGGAAGCCCCACAATCAAGCACGGAATCTTTCCACGAATGGGAATGAGATTTCTTCACGGCCATGGGTCCTCCTAGAAGTTTCAAGAGCATCACAGAGGACAACTGTAAAAGAATGAGGATGCTGTGTTTGTGTGTGCGCGCACACCTGTGTGTATGAGGCCCGTGGAATACAATGTGAAGGACTGAATTCAAGCCACATTACAGAAATGGCCCCAAATACAGCAAAGCACATCCCACAGGGCCGGGCCTCCCCTCTCCAGTGATGGGGTGAACAGAGGGGTAGGCTCATTCTTTAAAACAAAGCTGTTTCTTCTCATTTTAGAAAATAACATTTATGGCCTGACATGGTGGCTCATGCCTGAAATTCTAGCCCTTTGGAGGTTGAGGTGGGAGGACTGCTTAAGCCCAGGGGTTCCAGATCAGCCTGAGCAACATGGTGAGACCCTGTCTTTGCAAAAAAGTTGGGTGTGGTACCACACGCCTGTAGTCCCACCTACTCCAGGAGGCTGAGATAGGAGGATTGCTTGAGTCCAGGAGTTAGAGGCTCCTGTGAGCTATGATCATACCATTGTACTCCTGCCTGGGTGACAGAGTAAGACCCTGTCTTACTATTAACAAAAAATTAATAGTAATTTTAAGAAGTGAGTGCTCCTTATTAAAAGCACCAGGCTGCTTAATGGTTATGAAGTTTCCCTTCAGGGTGAAACATTCTGGGAGTCATCGGTGCTGCTGGTTGCAGGACACTGTGAATGCCACTGAGTGGTACACTTCAAGATGGTGAATTTTGGCCAGGCGCAGTGGCTCACACCTGTAATCCCAGCACTTTGGAGGCCAAGGTGGGCAGATCACTTGAGGTCAGGAGTTTGAGACCAGCCTGGCCAATATGGTGAAACCCCATCTTTACTAAAAACACAAAAATTAGCCAGGCATGGTGGCACGTGCCTGTAATCCCAGCTACTCGGGAGGCTGAGGCAGGAGAATCACTTGAACCAAGGAGGCAGAGGCTGTAGAGAGCTGAAATCGCACTTCTGCATGCCAGCCTGGGTGGCAGAGAGAGACTCTGTCTCAAAAATAAAATAAGAGAGGTGGGCATATTCTGAGATGTAGCTTTAAAGTCAATCACTTGAAATGTGAGGTGTATTTGACCCCAGCGACACAGGGATGATGCTGTTCAATGATCATGTCAAAATAAAATAAAATGTGGGGATTCAATGGGAGCGTGGGAAAGCACCTGCCGCAGGAGCTGTCCAGCACAGCCGCTCAGGCAGCCTGAGCCTTCATCGGCCGCAGGGCAATAGTAAAGGCAGTTAAGGTGGGAGGATCCCTTGAGCCCAGAAGTTCAAGACCAACCTGGGCAACATGGCAAAACTCAGTCTCTACTAAAACTCAAAAATTAAATAAATTCGCTGGGCCTGGTAGTGTGAACCTGTGGTCTCAGCTACTCAAGAGGCAAAAAATTTTTGGTAGAGAGGCTGACGTAGGAGAATCACTTGAGTCCTGGAGGTTGAGGCTGCAGTGAGCTGAGATGGCAGCAATGCACTCCAGTCTGAGTGATAGAGTAAAACCCTGTCTTAAAAAAAAAAGGTTAAAAAATAGTTAACAATTGTATGACACAGAAAGTGAACTCTGATGTAAACTGTGGACTTGAGTTAATGGTAATGTATTGGTATTTCAATATTGGCTCATCATTTGTTACAAATGTACAACTGATGTTAAGAGTGATGTTAATCAAGATGTTAAGAGTGAGAAATCGGGGTAGGATGGTGTATATTCTGAATAGTCTGCTCAATCTTTCTGAAACCTAAAACTGCCTCAAAAAATAAAAAGTCTATTAATTAAAGAAAAATTAATAACTGGCACCACATAGACGCTGGCCAGTGCTGAGTCCCATAGGCCCCCTGAGAAGCAGGGACCAGCCCATTAGTATTGAATTACAGGGAGAGAGGGAAAGAGAGAGGGTCCCAAGACATGGGATGAGCTGCAGAATTATTTTGATATTTAAACAACTGGCATGGCCCTAACACCTGGATATTAACTCTGATGGATTTTTTTTTTTTTTTGAGATGGAGTCTCACACTGTTACCCAGGCTGTAGTGTGCTGTGGAGTGAGCTTGGCTCACTGCAATCTCTGCCTCCTGGGTTCAAGCAATTCTCCTGCCTCAGCTTCCTGAGTAGCTGAGACTACACGTGTGCCATCATACCCAGATAATTTTTTTGTATTTTTAGTAGAGAAGGGGTTTCACCATGTTGGCCTGGATGGTCTCAATCTCCTGACCTTGTGATCCGCCCCCTCGGCCTCCCAAAGTGCTGGGATTACAGGCGTGAGCCATCAAGCCTGGTCATGAATTTTTTTTTTAAGAGGCAAGGTCAAAAAGACAAAAAAAAAAGAAGAAAGAAAGAAAGAAGAAAGAAAGAAAGAAAGAAAGAAAGAAAGAAAGAAAGAAAGAAAGGAAGGAAGGAAGGAAGGAAGGAAGGAAGGAAGGAAGGAAGGAAGGAAGGAAGGAAGGAAGGAAGGAAGGAAAGAAAGAAAGAAAGAAAGAAAGAAAGAAAGAAAGAAAGAAAGAAAGAAAAGAGGCAAGGTCTCATTGTGTCAGCCAGGCTGGAGTGCAGTGGCACAATCATTGCTCACTGCAGCTTCAAACTTCAAACTTCTCTCACCTCAGTCTCCCCGGTAAGGCAGGACTATAGGCACATGCCACCATGCCTAGCTATTTTTATTTTTTATTGCATTTTAGGTTTTGGGGTACATTGCAGAACATGCAAGACAGTTGCATAGGTACACACATGGCAGTGTGTTTTGCTTCTTTTCTCCCCTTCACCCACATTTGGCATTTCTCCCCAGGCTATCCCTCCCCAGCCACCACCCCTGCCTCTGGCCCTCCCCTTTTCCCCCCAATAGACCCCAGTGTTTAGTACTCCCCTCCCTGTGTCCATGTGTTCTCATTTTTCATCACCCGCCTATGAGTGAGAATATGAGGTATTTCATTTTCTGTTCTTGTGTCAGTTTGCTGAGAATGATGTTCTCCAGATTCATCCATGTCCCTACAAATGACACGAACTCATCATTTCTGATTGCTGCATAATATTCCATGGTGTATATGTGCCACATTTTCCCAATCCAGTCTATTATCGATGGGCATTTGGGTTGGTTCCAGGTGTTTGCTATTGTAAACAGTGCTGCAATGAACATTCGTGTACATGTGTCCTTATAGTAGAACGATTTATAGTCCTTTGGATATATACCCAGTAATGGGATTGCTGGGTCAAATGGAATTTCTATTTCTAAGGCCTTGAGGAATCGCCACACTGTCTTCCACAATGGTTGAACTAATTTACACTCCCACCAACAGTGTAAAAGTGTTCCTATTTCTCCACATCCTCTCCAGCATCTGTTGTCTCCAGATTTTTTAATGATCGCCACTCTAACTGGCGTGAGATGGTATCTCAATGTGGTTTTGATTTGCATCTCTCTAATGACCAGTGATGATGAGCATTTTTTCATATGTTTGTTGGCCTCATGTATGTCTTCTTTTGTAAAGTGTCTGTTCATATCCTTTGCCCACTTTTGAATGGGCTTGTTTTTTTCCTGTAAATCCGTTTGAGTTCTTTGTAAATTCTGGATATCAGCCCTTTGTCAGATGGGTAAACTGCAAAAATGTTTTCCCATTCTGTTGGTTGCCGATCCACTCTAGTGACTGTTTCTTTTGCCGTGCAGAAGCTGTGGAGCTTGATTAGGTCCCATTTGTCTATTTTGACTTTTGTTGCCAATGCTTTTGGTGTTTTGTTCATGAAGTCCTTGCTTACTCCTATGTCCTGGATGGTTTTGCCTAGATTTTCTTCTAGGGTTTTTATGGTGCCAGGTCTTATGTTTAAGTCTTTAATTCATCTGGAGTTAATTTTAGTGTAAGGTGTCGGGAAGGGGTCCAGTTTCTGCTTTCTGCACATGGCTAGCCAGTTTTCCCAACACCATTTATTAAACAGGGAATCCTTTCCCCATTGCTTGTTTTTGTCAGGTTTATCAAAGATTGTATGGTTGTGGATATGTTGTGTTGCCTCCGATGCCTCTGTTCTGTTCCATTGGTCTATATCTCTGTTTTGGTACCAGTACCATGCTGTTTTGATTACTGTAGCCTTGTAGTATAGTTTGAAATCCAGTAGTGTGACGCCCCCCACTGTGTTCTTTTTGCTTAGAATTGACTTGGCTATGCGGGCTCTCTTTTGGTTCCATATGAAGTTCATGGTGTTTTTTTCCAGTTCTGTGAAGAAAGTCAACGGTAGCTTGATGGGGATAGCGTTGATTCTGTAAATTACTTTGGGCAGTATGGCCATTTTCACGATATTGATTCTTCCTAACCATGAACACGGAATGTTTCTCCAGCTGTTTGTGTCCTCTCTTATTTTGTTGAGCAGTGGTTTGTAGTTTTCCTTGAAGAGGTCCCTTACGTTCCTTGTAAGTTGTATTCCTAGGTATTTTATTCTTTTTGTAGCAATTGTGAATGGCAGTTCGTTCTTGATTTGGCTTTCTTTAAGTCTGTTATTGGTGTAGAGGAATGCTTGTGATTTTTGCACATTGATTTTATAACCTGAGACTTTGCTGAAGTTGCTTATCAGTTTCAGGAGTTTTTGGGCTGAGGCGATGGGGTCTTCTAGGTATACTATCATGTCATCTGCAAATAGAGACAATTTGGCTTCCTCCTTTCCTATTTGAATACCCTTTAGAGACAGGGAGTCACTATGTTGCCCAGTCTGATCTCGAACTCCTGGGCTCAAGCAATTCTCCTGCCTTGGCCTCCCAAAGTGCTGGGATTATAGGCATGAGGGGCCACCACACCCAACCTATTTTTAAAATTTTAATTAGTTAATTAATTTATTTACTTATTTTGAGACCACCTTATGATACTGGCTAATTTTTGTATTTTTGGTAGAGACAGGTTTTCATCATGTTGCCAAGGATGGTCTTTAACTCTGGGGCTCAAGCAATCCACCCACCTAGATGCTCCCTTGAAAGTGCAGGGATTACAGGTGTGAGCCACTGCACCTGGCCCTGGTCTATTATTATTGTCATTATTATTTTATATTAGTTAAAAGGAGAAATGAAATAAGCAAAGAAGAAGCAACCCAATAGAATAGGTATAATTACCCCCATTTTACATGTGAAGAAATTGAGGCACAGAGAAGTTCATTTTGCCCAAGGCTACACAATTGTCCAGTGGAGAAGGTGGGATTTGAACTTATTTACCTGCCTAAAAACCGAAGCTCTTTTCAGAGGAGAAAGACTCTACCTGGCCAAGATTGCTGGCACCTAGCTCATCTGTTACAATTTACTCCTTCATGAAGATGATCACAAAGCTGGAGTTTGCAAAGTGCCAAAAGTACGACTGTGCTTGCAATCTTGAGGCAAGAGCTCCTGAGTAGCACGGCCACACCCCTCCATGGGCAGATCCCTTCTCTTCCCGTGCTTCACCTTTACATCTGGAGAAAGGCAGCATCATAAGATCCCTACAGCTCATCTGAACTGTTGTTCTGCCTTCCCATTTTATAGATGGGAAAAGTAGGGTTCAGAGTAGGGAGGTAACGTGGCTGAAGTCACACAACCCCTACATGCAGAGGTGGGGCTGAGCACCAGGTCCCCACCACTCAACGCGCTACTCTGCCTGCGCCTCTGCAGCCATGATGCACATATGTGCCTATGGGGATTCACTCAGGGTGGTGGCAAAAATATTAAGTGAAAAATAGCAGAGAAAGTTACAGAATATAGTCTCAAACCCTTTTGGAAGGCCTAAGGGTTTTTTCATAGTTTCAGTAGAATTTTTGGCTGAAGGCAGCCTGAATTCCCTTTACATTTAGTTAATAAGTAAAGCAAATAGCTAGGCTATGTGGGGAAGTTTACCTAACTAACTGGTTTACTCATATGGTCTTAAAACTAACCTTTGAGCTGGATGGCCCTCTCAGGGGTAGGTTGACCAGGGATGTTATCTTCTAATGGTGTTTGCTTTGGGCATCGGAACCTGTGATTTAACCTTC
This sequence comes from Callithrix jacchus, assembly GCF_049354715.1. Lineage (NCBI taxonomy): Eukaryota > Metazoa > Chordata > Mammalia > Primates > Cebidae > Callithrix > Callithrix jacchus. The sequence continues at coordinate 104,537,210 of NC_133515.1, forward strand.
ACTCTAGTGGTGTTGACTCAAGCCTTTGCCAATTAAACTTTACTAAATGCAAGTCTCTGGCTGGTGGAGGCTGGCGGTTGCAACTGTTTACAGCACTCTCCAAGGTACCTGTAAGAAGCCGCGCAGACCCTTATCCAGACTGGCAAAGCATAATATCTGTGTCTCAGTGTACTTCATTCATCCATTGCTGAGTCAGGGTCTGCAGGACAGACCCCTGCAGGTGGTGACCCTGACAGTGGCACTCAGTGTGGGGCCTGGACCCACGGCCCTGAGATTAAGAGTCTCATGCTGTGCCAACTGAGCCAGCTGGAGTGCAGATCGGAGTATGTCTGTTTTTATTCCCTGAGTACCAGTGCCCATGTGCTGTGTGCAAAGCCATGAAGGGCCATCTCCACCTTCAGATCAGTGGGCCACAAGTCCACTCTGGGAGCTGTGCTCAGTGATGTCACTGGGAGTGGTCCTCAGGAAACTTCACAGAGGTGTGACAGTATCACACATACCTCCCTTTGCTCAACATCTTTCTGGATTCTTCATACAGACCAGTGTGTGCTTTGCAAAAGCTAAGGATAGGTGAGAGCTATTTAGCACAATTTAGTACAATCAAGGACTTGCTTTCATGATTAGGAAAAATGGACTTTGTCCAACAGCATGAAAAAGTGGAAAGTTAAAATTTAAAATAATTACTTAAAATTATGTCGTTGAGTGGCTCTCAGACTCTGGCAATGAATGACACCTCACCAGATGGTTACAGGGGTGCTCTCTTCCAAAGCGGGGGTCAAGGCTGAGGATGCCCAGTTCATGGCTTAGGGGGATACTCCTACTTGCTTCTCGAGCACTGTGTTAGCGGACTTTCAAGAAATATCCTGTCCTGGACCAGATTCTTGCCCTGAGAACACAGTTCCTAAAGGTCCAGGTTGAAAGGAAACCACAGTTCTAATGAGTTCGGGTTGTATTAAAAATGTGTGTGCTGTTGGGTACATTGTTTGCCATTTGTACATTTAATGTTGATGTTTAAGGCTTTGACCTAGAGCTGCAGTGTCCAATATGAGAGCCACCAGCCAGGCGTGGCTATTTAGGTTTGCACAAAGTAAAATGAAATACAGTTAATAGGCTGGCCGGGTGCGGTGGCTCATACCTGTAATCCCAGCACTTTGGGAGGCTGAGGCAGGTGGATCACCTAAAGTCAGGAGTTCAAGACCAGCCTGGTCAACATGGGAAAACCCCATTTCTACTAAAAATACAAAAATTAACTTGGCATGGTGGCACACACCTGTAATCCCAGCTACTTGGGAGGCTGAGGCGGGAGAATTGGTTGAACTCAGGAAGTGGAGGTTGCAGTGAGCCAAGATTGCACCATTGCACTCCAGCCTGGGCAACAAGAGCAAAACTCCATTTCAAGAAATAAATAAACAGATAAATAAATAAATAGAAATGCAATTAATTCAGTTTCTTAGTCACCCTGGCCACGTTTCAAGTGCTCAAGAACCACATGTGGCGCCTGGCCGCCGTATTGGACTGTGAAGATCTGAACACTTCCATGATTGCAGATCAATGTGTGGGGCCAGAGAGTGGCTGCTGTGCTGGGAGTGGGGAAAAGAGTATCAAATACAGCCTGGGAAACTAATCAGCAAGGCCAGACCATCATGAGCATGAGATGAGAGCCTGACAGCTGGATTGAATGTCTTGAGGACCTTCATCTCTTCTCCAAGGGCCATGCAGGCCTGAAGAATAGAGAGAAGCCACAGAAACAGATGCTTTCTCTAGACCTAGTCCGAGAATCTGGACCTCAGGACAGGGCCTGCCACCCCATCCTCAGACCAGCGGGGGCAGAACCTGGTGACTGCTCTGTGGAGTTAAAGAGGTTCTGCCCGACCTGAGTTCTAGAATAAACCTGCTTAGTGGGACACAGAGAATTCACATGGGGATTATGAGCAGGCTCTTACTTTGCAATGGGCATTCCTGGAAAGCCAATTATGAGCAGACTATTATAAATCAAATCCTAGTCTTCCAGAAAAATGTTTCTGGTTATTCTTGAGGAATGTTTGGTTTCCAGGAACCAAATTGACCTCATCCAAGTAAAGGAAGATAATTCTCAGAAGTTGGGAAAATCATGTGAAACCTGAGGGAGGCAGTTCTGCCCTGACTGGGCTGGAAGTGGACCCTGAAGGGCCAGATAGCACCTCTTCTTCCCACGTGCCCTCATTGCCGCTGTCTCAGCCATGGATGTCATTCTTCTCTGTTCATACGGGCTCACATGGCTACTGTATTAGCCTGCATACCATTCACCGTCTCTAACTCCAATGACTGGTTTCCACCCCAGCCTCCCTACCTTAGCTCCAGTGCCTGGAGGGCCCTCAGACCACAATCCAGTCTGAGGAAATCTGACCTGTCTGGTTTTATCTCCCTACACATGCCATCACTTGAGCTGGAGGGTAGAAAATATTCTAAGACTGGAAGGCACAGGTGCTCTCAGAAGGGAGGAGGAGGAGGAAACGGCTGCCTCTCTGGCACGTTCAGCATGAGATTGGTCAGAGAATCCTTTGTAGGATAGTCAGAAAAGAGAAAAGAAAACAACTGGAAACTATGAGCATTTACAATCATCAAACTCAGCCAGAAATTCAAAATGTGAACCTAAATTTACAGTGTCCAAGTGTCAAGAAAGAGTCTGCTACAAAAAGAGCTTAATGAAGATTTCTCCAATGAATATATGAATGAATGGACCCACTGAACTTCAAAAGACACGAAGGGGGCTGGGTGCAGTGGCTCACACCTGTAATCCCAGCACTTTGGGAGGCCAAGGCGGGCAGATCCTTCAGGTCAGGAGTTCGAGACTAGCCTGGACAACACGGTGAAACCCCGTCTCTACTAAAAAAAAAAAAAAATTAGCTGGACGTGGTAGTGTGCACCTGTAGTCACAGCTACTGAAGCAGCTGAGGTAGGAGAATCGCTTGAACCCAGGAGGTAGAGAGATCATGCACTGCACTCCATCCTGGGCAGCAGAGTGAGACTCTGTCTAAAAAAGAAGAAAAAAGGACACAAAGAGTACAGGAATTTTATTTTATTTCATTTTATTTATTTATTTATTTTGGGATAGAGTTTCACGCTTGTTGCCCAAGCTGGAGTGAAGTGGCAAGGTCTCAGCTTACTGCAACCTCCGCCTCCCAGTTTTAAGAGATTTTCCGGCCTTCCTCCTGAGTAGCTGGGACTATAGGTGCACATCACCACACCTGGCTAATTTTTGTATTTTTATAGTAGAGACAGGGTTTCACCGCATTGGTCAGGCTGCTCTCGAACTCCTGACTTCAGGTGATCCACCCGCCTTGGCCTCCCAAAGTGCTGGGATTACAGGCATGAGCCAGTGTGACTGGCCAGGAATTTTATATCATATATTTGACTGTAGGAGGAAAAACAAACTCCTTCCTTCTGCACCGCAAATGAACATTACATTTCTAACATCTTTCTTTTGATGCACATTTACTGAAGACCTATACTGCCGCTCACGCAGCAATGAAGGAGCAGACACAGGGCCCACCTCCCAAAGCTCTGAGTCCTGAGTGCAGTCTAGTGGGGAAGACAAAAGTAGTGATCACATTAAAGTATGTGCAAATACCCCTGAAGATGATGAAGACAATCTGAACTCTCTTGATACATTTCACTATAGCGAACACAACATCAATAGTCACTCCGAAGTATTGTAAGAGGTGCTTCATAATGTTATTTTGAAGATAGGATGATATTTCTCCCACCCGATAGCATTTTAGATATGTTTTAAGTTAACAAAATAATTTGCTTGTTAATTAAAAGTTAAATACAGAACAGCATAATTGATCATTATGCCAGGACTGACACTGCCAAGCAAGCGAGGACCTTCTCCCCACTGAAATGCCTTCTAAGTCCCCATGTCTATTTTAGGTCAGCACCCAGAGTCTGCATAGAATGGGATGTCAACTATCTGAAATCAGGACTGGGACTGTGTGTGGTCTCTGAGTATTTCTGTAAGAGCTTGGTTTCTAAGTGGGCATGTTGAGAAAACATCGTCATCCACAAACCATGCAATCTCACGGGGTGATAAGACAGCACACACACCTATACGCTAACAGTCCACCTTGTCAAAGAAGCAGAGACCAGACAAGACTAGATATGGTCAAAATAACGGGCTCCCAGGAAGGACAGAAGCAGTGTGGTTACTGGGGCTTCATTATTTGAGATGAGACAAATTTCAATCATCGAAGATCTAAGCACGAGGTCTTCAGGTGAGAGAACCAACACCGTGTCCATGCAGAAGCTAGGAAGCGGGAAAGCGGGGAAGCGGGGAAGTGGGGGGATAGAGCAGTTACTGAGCCCCGACCAATGCCAAGGCCTGTATTAGGTTCTTTATATAGTTTAAGCGATAGTCTTACAACTACCACCCTGCAAAATCCTATATCCAACAACCCTACAAAATAACCATTAGACCCAGCCTCAGAGACATGAAAAGGCTTCTCCAAGATGCCACGGTCAAGGGCAATGAGAGCTAACAGGTACACTTACCAGGTGCGTGTTCCAGGCCAGGTGTGGTGGTTTAGGAAGGGCGGGTCCAGGGGAGCGCTCTCCCACAGGCGCATGCATTGTCTGTGGATGATTTTAAAATGATAATAAAACTGACTCAGAGTTGCTCTGCTTGTGATTATCACCATGCCCATCAATTCTAAACAATGTCATTGATAAAATACTCCTCCCTGAAAACGATCCCTTTGTTCTAAACTACTGCTGAGGTTACGGTGGTGTTTTAATAATACATAGGTGAACTTCAGGTTTTTAATAGTTGTCCTTTCATAAACATATCTGCACCTGAATTAATTCAGAAAACTGGCGGTTCCACGGCTGGCCTCTGATTCACACAGACTTGGCTACGTGTTCATTGGGAGAGTGTCTAGAGCTTTCTTTCCAGTCCTTCGGCTGGCGGACCAACTTGTCCTGGTTCACCCGGGACTTCTCTGATTTTAGCACTGAAAGTCCCAGACCAACGACTGACCACCTCACCTTTGCATCCAGCCCAGGAGCAGGGCGTACCTCCAACTCTCACGACATTTGAAATACAGTATCACTGTGACTGTGATGTCAAAGAGGCAGAGTTTACCAAGTTAAATTCTGTCATTACACGTGGAGTTTTGCTGTTGAAAATCTAAACAGTGAAATGTTAACTGCAAGATGTAATCTTTTTGTTTGATACACACAAACAACATTTATAGTTTTAGTTTATCCATGAAATGTTGAACTTAGTTTGAATACTATACTTGAAGTTTCTTCTTTTAAAATTCTTTTTCGTTTTATATCTAAAAAACAAAACAGGAAAATAATGATGACTGCTTATTTTTACATAGCAACCTATGTAAAAATTACGGAAAATAACCCTACCTTACTGCAATGGTTGATACTGAGTGTCAACCTGACTGGCTTGGAAGATACATAGCATCGATCCTGGTGTCTGTGAGGATGCTGCCACAATAGATTCACACTGAAGTCAGCGGGGGAAGGCAGAGCTGCCCTTAATCTGGTGGGCACAGCGAATATAAAGCAGGAAGAAAAAACGTGACAAGAAGAGACCGGCCTCGCCTTCCAGCCCACATCTTTCTCCCATGCTGGATGCCTCCTGCCCTCTCAGTTTTGGGACTTGACTGGCTCTCCTTGCTCCTCAAACTGACAGACAGCCTACTGTGGGACCTTGTGATGTGTAAATTAAAGCTTAATAAATACTTGATAAATTCCCATGTGTGTATATGTATATATGTGTATCCTACACACACACATGTGCACACACACACACACACACACACACACAATCTCCTGTTAGTTCTGTCCTTCTAGAGAACCCTAACACATGGATCAAGGAAGGGATGTCAGTTCTGGCTTCTGTCACTGAGAGACGCCATGGGGGATCTGTGGAGGCTTCTGTCACGCTGGGACCTACCCTGGCAGCGGGGGGAGTTGGGAGGACCCGGGACACCGCAAAGCTGGGAAATGGAATGAAATGGGAAAAGCAGAACACTGATGATCAGTACCAAAATCTCAGGAGAAATCTAAGACGTGATGTGGTAGAGAGATTTGGTAAAAGTAAAGATGGTGGTTAGTGTGGAGAAACCTTCAGCCAGATTCGAAATAGTATTGTAAACAAAAGCACTCCTGCCAGAGTAGATGCATGCGAAAGCAGTGTGAATGGAGAAGTCATATTACGTATGCACGAAAGAACTCACACTGGAGAGAAACCGTGTGAATGTAAGCAGTGTTCTAAAGCCTTTCCTGCTTATAGTTCCTATCTAAGACATGAAAAAATACACACTGGAGCGAAACCGTATGAATGTAAGCAGTGGTGTTCCAAAGCCTTTCCTGCTTATAGTTCATATCTAAGACATGAACGAATTCACACTGGTGAGAAACCCGACAAACGTAAACAGGGTGGGAAAGCCTTCAGTGTTTCCAGTTCCCTTCGAGTACACGGAAGAATTCACACTGGAGAGAAACCCTATATGTGTAAACAGTGTGGAAAAGCATTTTGTCATCTCGGAAGCTTTCAAAGACACATGATAATGCACAGTGGAGATGGACCTCATAAATGTAAGATATGTGGGAAAGGCTTTGATTTTCCTGGTTCAGTACAAATTCATGAAGGAACTCACACTCTAGAGAAACCCTATGAATGTAAGCAACGTGGAAAAGCTTTCGTACTTCCAGTTCCCTTCGAAAACATGGACAACGCACACTGGAGACCCACCCTATAAATGTAAATGTGGGAGAGGCTTTTAGGGATTTATTCTTTTCAAAGTCATGAAACAACGCACAGTGGAGAGGAGCCTTATGAATGTAAGGAATGTGGGAAAGCATTTAGTTCTTTTAAGTTCTTTCGTCACCATGAAAGGACTCACAGTGAGGAAAAATCTTATGAGTGTCCAGCTTGTGGGAAAGCCTTCACTCATTTCAGTTACTTAAAAACTCATGAAAGGACTCACACAGCAGAGAAGCCATACGAATGTAAGCAATGCAGGAAAGCGTTCTTTTGGCCCTCCTTCCTTCTAAGACATGAAAGGATTCACACTGGAGAAAGACCCTGTGAGTGTAAACACTGTGGTAAAGCCTTCAGTCGTTCCAGTTTCTGTCGAGAACATGAAAGAATTCACACTGGAGAGAAGCCCTATGAATTAAGGAATGTGGGAAAGCCTTCAGTTCTCTCAGTGCCTTTAACAGACGTCAGCGGACTCACTGGAAGGATGTTCTATAAATATATGGGATGTGGGAAAGCATTCATTCGTTTTATCACATTTCAGATACTTGAAAGAAATAAATTCTATGCATGCAAACTTGGTAAAGTCTTAAGAAGTTTCCATTTCTTTCAAATAGTTACTCCCTGATATATGCAAGAAGATTGATTCCAGTACACCCTGAGTATACCTAAATCCACGATGCCAGCTCTTTTATAAAATAGAATATTGGCATGTACCTACCCACTTCCTCCTGTCATGTCTAGATTAATTAGAACATCTCATGCATTGTAAAAAAAAAAAAAAAAAGGAAGGGATGTCAAGAAAAATTAACCATTTAGGAGTCAGATACAGTAGACAGAGCCTTGGTGCTGTGTGTAAATGATCTCATTTAATTCCCTTGGAGGTGGCTTCTATTATTTTCTCCGTTTAGAGACGAAGAAACTGAGATGCAGGGAAATTAATTAACCTGCCGATGAGAAGCTGGGATTCAAATCCATGTGTTCTGTCTCCGGGGCCTGCCCTCTTGACATATTAAAACTCAGATCTAGATCAACCCCAAAGCTGGGCTCCTCTGGAAAGAACTTCTTGCTGGGATATGAGGGTCCTGGCTGAGAATTTCATTGTGAGAATATTGTAGCTGCTGCTTTCAGTTGCACAGCTGCATAGCAAATTACCCCCAAAACTCAGTGGGGTTAACAACCATCTTTTATATGCATGGATTCTGGGGGTCAGGGACAGTAGGTACCGGTTTGTCTGTTGGTTGACGTCTGGGACCTCAGCTGGAAGATTTGGTGGCTAGCAGTGAGGGGCTCAATGCTTGGGGCTGGAGTTACCTGGAGGTGTCCTCAGTCATGTGTCTGATGGGTGGTGCTGCTGTCAACTGAGACCTCAGCTCAGCTGAGCCAGACAAATGCACGTGGGCTTCCCATGTGGCCTGACATCTTACAAGGTGACCAAGGGTTCCCAAAGCCAGCATCCCAGCTAACAAGGTAGCAGCTGCTCCACCTTTTATGATGTGATCTCAGGTGACTTTTGCCATATTCTATTGGTTTCAAACAAATCACAAGCCTGTCTAGACTGGAAGGGAGACTTGACTTCTTAAGGGGCCTGAACAGACATTGAGGCAGCTCTCTTTGGAAAGCACAGTTCGTCTCACCGCTCTCCTTTCGCCCAGCTGGTCCTCACTCTTCCGTTCTCAGCTCCCACTTGGGCTTTTCCTAGGACTTCTGTCCTGCTGCAGACCCTGCCTGGCCTGTCACAGGTCCGTCCGGAAACCCCAACCCCGAGAGCAATGTGGGGTACAGTCCTGGGAGAGACAGCAGCTAGAAGCCCTCTGATATGTAGGGTGTCTACTGAGTTTTGAAGACATTTACAAAGCACTGTGCAGTCGCTGCCTCCCTGGACTGTCAGGGAAAACATTTATTCAGACCCTGAAAATTTCCAAGTAAAGCCTTGGCTCCCTTGTCCGCTGAAGCGTTTGGAACACGTTGTCTCTTCCCAACCATCATCCTGGCCCCTTCCCTCAAGAAGGCATTGCCTGCCCTGCCTCCCACCCTGCAGACCCCCCAAGCGCAAGAAAAGCAACCAGAATGAAGACTGCCTGCCCCAGGGATACCTGCTCTGTGTAATGAGGGCAGGAGGGACATGTGGGAAGCAGGGCTGGCAGGAGTAAGTGGCCCAGCAGAGAAAGAGTACTTGAGGGGACATAGGGAGACGGTTTCCTGCAGGTGGGAGAAAAAGACCAAAAAAGACTTACAGATGGAAGCAGCTCCCAAAATTTTCTTTCTTTCTTTCTTTTTTTTTTGAGATGGAGTCTCACTCTGTCGCCTGGCTAGAGTGCAGTGGCTCAGTGGCTGCACCGAGCTTCTACAGTGAGCCCTGCACAAATCCATCTCCCTTCTTCAAAACAGCCTGGGAATGCCGGAGTGATCTCAGGTTCAGCCCGGAGGCAGGTATCCTCTGCTGTTCTCCTCTCCTTTCTTCTAGCTGTCCAGCCCTGCTTTTGTTCTGATAGTGGATCCATTCCCTAGGGCAGCTGTCACAAAGCACTACAGACAGGGACTTAAACAACAGAAATCTATCACCTCACAGTTCCTGGGGCCAGAGGTCTGAGATCAAGGGGGCGGTGGGCTGGCCTCCCTCTGGGGGCAGCTAGCATCTTCGCTGTGCCTTCCCCAGCTCCTGGTGGCTTGCTGGCTGGCTTTGAAGTTCGTCTGTGTATAGAGGCCTCACCTGTATATCTGCTGCGTCCACAAGGTGTTTTCCCTGTGCATCTCCAGGTCCGAATTCCGCTGTCCCCCACCTTTTCATGGCTCACTGCAGCCTCCAATTCCTGACTCAAGTGATCCTCTCACCCCAGCCTCCTGAGTAGCTGGGACTATAGGCATGTACCACCACACTCGGCTAATTTTTTTGTTTTTAATTTTTTTTAAATAAATACAGGGACTCCCTATGTGACCCAGGATAATCTTGAATTCCTGCCCTCAAGCAATCCTCCTGCCTTGGCCTCCCAAAGCCCTGGAATTATAGGTGTGAGCCACCACACCCAGCCCCAAATTTTCCCTTTATATCAGGACACCAGCCCACCCTAATGCCCTCATTTAACTTGATGACCTCCATAAAGGCCCTTTCTCCTAATAAAGTCACATTCTGCAACACTGGGGTTAGGACTCAACATAAAGTCTTAGGGGCAGGGGACACAATGTAACCCATACAGGGGGCATCCTCATGCTCTTCCTGGGAGACCTGAACCCATTTCCAGGCTAAGGAGTGGCTCCTACTCGGGTTTAGGCAACCATGGAGGGAGGGGAAAGAAGGGAGCCGCGCATTCCTCCAGGGGAGCTGAGGGGAAGGATGCGGGTCAAAGTGGCTTCTTAGATAAAAAGAGACAGCGAGGAAGAGATGCTTCTCCCTCTGTCCACAGGCCTTCCTGGGCAGCTTTCTTGGAACCATGAGGAGAGCTGGGCCAATACCTGGGCACAGAACTGCAAAAACAGGAAAAGAATCCAGGTCTTCAAATTCATTCCTGGGCTCAGAATACATGAATCTGGAGACTCCCTTCCCCGAGCCGTGTTGCTACATGAGATGACTGATTTTCCTTATTGCCTAAGCCAATGTGAAATGTCACCGGTGCTTACCAGAAGTCTTGTTAGAAACCGTCCTGCAAGAAGGCAGAAGGAAGACTCTGACAGGTCTTCCGTAGGGCTGAGCCTGCCCTTACCCACCCACTCTCAGATCCACTCCCTACACTTATTGTGGCCCTGCTGTTTCTCCAGTGGAGTGGACAGGGCTGGCCTCAGTTACACCGACCAGGATCTCTCAACAGACTTCCAACTGGGAAGCCCTAGTGGGAGGCTGGAGGATGGGTGGAGGTGAAGCTGGCTCCTATCCCTCCTCTCTCTCCCTCACCCTCTCTAGGCTTTGCAGGCTCCCCAGCACCAGCTGCTTCCCCATGGTGGTTAGTGGGTCTCTCTGTGGTCCTAGTTCCACTGGCTAGCCCGCAGGTGGCTGCCATGCTTCCGAGGACCCTCATTCCCCTTATCCTTTCCTCTGGGTGGTAACGGATTCTGGCAGCCCTTAGATATGTCATCTCTGTAACTGGTTCCGGCGCTAAATTCCCTCTGCTGAACGTTAGCCTGGGCCCTCAGTGATACCAGGCACGAAATTCTGTGCCACATAGGGAGGTCGACCTGCCTCCTATAATGGCTGGGCCTGGCTGTCAACCAGGATTTGGATGGACTGATGGAGGCCAGAGCTGAACGATGTAGCAGCTACTGAGGGTGAGATGCTGCTCCCCAGAGTGACCCCTCCTCTGCTCTCCCCTTCACACCCTCAGTCCTCTCCCAGAAGAAAGCTGGGCATGTGGGCAGGAGCCTCCTCAGTGCCCACAGGTCTTATTCTTGCCCTGGGTGCTACAGGCCCCTCCCAACTCTCCCCAGCCCTGAACGAGCCTTTCCAAGCCCAGGCCCCTGCTTCCTGAGCTATGTCCCTCTCCTCTGTCTGTGTGACCACTGCCCCAGGGACCAGAAGCTGTAAAGCACAAGCCTAGGGCAGCCTCTGTTCTGGACCATGAGCTCCTGGAGCACAGGGACCTCCTTGGCCTCCCCTCCTTCTCTCTGGCACCTGGCAGGAGCACTGGCACAAAGCAAACACTCACAGCTGTTGGAACAGAGACAGGGAGCACCGCCCTCAGGGCACCGCACCCCTTGAAGGGCCCGAAAGGCTTAGAGTAGCAAGCAGACCCCAGCCACAGGCCCTTTGGATGGTCCCGCCTCTGACTTGGCAGGGATGGGCGCTCACACCGCCCCTGGGCAGAGCACACGCCTTCCAGGAGACCCAGATTGTGCAAGGCCCCTCCGCACACTGCTCCCTGTCACGAGAGGAAAAAATCTTGCAGGCTCTGGGGCTTCCCAGAGGTGGGGCCCCACCAGGGTGAGGCTCTGGCAAAAATGGGGCAGTGGCAAAGCCCGGCAGAGGTGCTGTGACTTGTTGGGTCAGAGGGAGTCACCAGGAGCTCAGGAGAAAATAAAACAGAGCAGGCAGTTTCCTCAGGCGCTAGGTGAAGGCAAGGCTTCCTGTGGCTCATAAATTTCCCTGCTGGTCCACAGGAACCCAGCCCAGCGACTGAGGGTCCTCCCTTGTCCCACACTCCACCTGCACATGGGTGGCACTCAGCAGACACATATGGAATGAATCAACAGATACATGAACAAAGGAAGAACACCCAGGGTCTTCTGTTCCTCTAATTTTAGATCACGCGTGGGGAGAAATTCTCCTGAGCTAATCACTCGCACAGCAACCACAAAAGATGATTTTTCAGCACAGCTTCACTTTCTTTTGTCCCCAATAGCCCACAGGTGCTAGTAAACCCAGTTTCATCTTGGCAGTATTGAACGGCTTTGTGTGCCAGGAACTGGGCTAGAAACCGGACATATGAAGAGAAGCAAATCATGGTCCTGACTTCAAAGGACAAGTTTTGGGGAAGGAAAGGCAGGATCGAGGTGGGTAAGGTGCCACACCATGTGACTCACATTATGACAGCAGGGGCAGGGGCTGCAGAACATCAGTGGTTCAGGGAGCTGGGGTGACAGAAGAGGTAGGGTGCAGGGGGGTGGGCAGGGCCAGGTAGGCCTCAGAGGGTCCTGGGTGGCAGGCTAAGGTGTTTGGACTTTACTCTGTGGACCAAGGGCCACCAGTAAAGGGCTTGAAATAGATAAGCCAAGTAGGCAGATAGCAAAGCTTCTGTCCACGCCACAGATGGCAGGTCTGAATACTGACTCTGTACAGGCTTAATGGGACTCTGACTTCTGCCCACAGAAAAAGACAGGGCTGTGGGAAGCAAAGTAATGATAAACATCACTTTCCCCGTCAAAATGAACTCTTCCAGGCTGGGTGTGGTGACTCAAGCCTGTAATCCCAACACTTTGGGAGGCTGAGGCAGGCGGATCATTTGAGGTCGGGAATTTGAGACCAGCTTGGCCAACATGGAGAAACCCTGTCTCTACTAAAAATACAAAAAATTAGCCAGGCATGGTGGCACACACCTGTAGTCTCAGCTACTCAGAAGGCTGAGGCACAAGAATCACTTGACCCAGGAGGCAGAGACTGCAGTGAGCCGAGATCGAGCCACTGCACTCCAGCCTGGGTGACAGAGTGAGACTGTGCCTCAAGAAAAAAAAAAACTCTTCCAAACACTCAGCTCCAGACAGAGGCCCCCCTCTTCTCTACAACTGTGTGCCCACTGACCTGCCCCAGGGCACTTCTGGGCTCCAAGAGGTCCTGGCCCAGTTGCTCCTATTTGGCTCTGCTCCAGCAGCTGCCCAGTGAGCCACACCAGGGCTGGGGCAAGGTGGGGCCATGATGTAACACTTTATAAAACAAAAAATCCTGGGACTTCCACTTAAACAGGAGCGTCCTCTGCTTCCAGTAGATCCTTTTGGAAGAGCGCCACTTCTCTGATGATGCCACTGTTGCTCAGAGGAAGGAGAGCCTCCCGGAAAGCTGCTTTCTATGCCTCGGGCACGCCATTTGGATTATGAATAGAGATGGCACACTTTCCACCTTGGAGGGTGGATTGGATTTTTCAGAAACACGTAAAACAATTCAAAGTTAGAGAATTGGTGAGTGAGTGAGCTAGGGAAAACTATTTTGGTCAAACATCCAGATTGGACTAGAGCATCCAGTGACTAGTCCCCATTGCTCAGGTGTCCTGAGTTAAGGTACCCTTGCCAGGACCCTTCCAAAGTCCTCCTGGGACTGGAGGTCATAAACCTCCTCCATAGTCCACTCTTCTATGCTTCGGGAAGGAGTTCGGTGAAGTACAATATGACCACGGAAACATAAGCAGAGCCCAAATTCATTTTCCAGAAAGCTCTCAATGTCACAAACATTATAATATTGAGAAATGGATACACAAATCCTTGTGGTTATTTGTCTTCTAATTCTTTTCAGTAAGAGCGATGCCAGGCACGGTGACTCACACCTATAATCTCAGCACTTTGGGAGGCCAAGGTGGGCAGATCACTTGAGATCAGGAGTTCAAGACCAGCCTGGCCAACGTGGTGAAACCCCATCTCTATTTAAAATACAAAAATCAGCTGGTTGTGGTGGTGAGCACCTGGATTTCCAGCTACTTGGGAGGCTGAGGCAGGAGAATTGCTTGAACCTGGAAGGCGGAGGTTGCAGTGAGGCAAGATTATGCTACTGCACTCCAGCCTGGGCGACAGAGCAAGATTCCATCTTAAAAAATAAGAATAAGAGTGACTGCTTAAGTCTGCAATCACCTATATACCTTCACAAGCCTTTTCATGTAAGTTAGCAAAGAAGAAAAAAGATACCTCCTTCAGCAGACATGTTTTTGTTTTCTGAATCAAACATCAGAAGGCAAGAAGAAACTGAGCTTTCATGCAGTCCAAACACCCCCATTTACAGATAGGTAGCCTGCACCCAGAGACGCGGACTGATGTCCAAGCTTTCATAACGAGTGGGGCAGGGTGAGGGTGGGAGGCCAAGGACACCTGAAAACATGGAGTTGGCCCCAGAACTCAGGCGGGATGACTAAGCTCCTAGCAGCATGTCCAGTGTAGGATCTGATGTTTTCATTTACTCTTTAAGCACTACACAGAGAAATCTCATCTCCAGCCAGGTGTGGTGGCTCATGCGTGTCATCCCAGCACTTTGGGAGGCCGAGGTGGGAGGATCACTTGAGGTCAGGAGTTTGAGATCAGCCTAGCCAAAATGGCGAAACCCCATCTCTGCTAAAAATACAAAAATTAACTGGGTGTGGTGGCACACACCTGTAATCCCAGCAACTCGGGAGGCTGAGGCAGGAGAATCACTTAAGCCCAGGAGGCAGAGGCTGCAGTGAGCCGAGATCATGCCACTGCACTCCAGCCTGGACAACAGAGTGAGACTCCATCTCAGAAAAAAAAAAAAAAAATTCTCACCTCCATGTGATTGGCATCACGTATTTTTACAAGGATCTGTTGCTTTTCTTCTAAGAAAAAAAATAGTAAGGGAGAGGATGAAGTTTACTGAAAATACATTGAAAGACAATAAAGTCATCCATCCTGAGTAAGGCCAGGTTTAGCCACCACCATCTGAGCTTCTGGAATCCAGGTGAGTGGCTGGGTTTCATGACTCAGGCCTTGTCCACAGTCCTGCTGCCAAGGTCCTCTCCGGGTCTTCCTGCAGCCGCAGAGCAGATCTCCGGGGAAGCAGTGGGCTCCTTCCCTCCTGTTTCCCCTGCTAAGCTATCCCCACAAGGCCTCACCTTCCCAGAGGACAGTGCAGCATGTGGGCAGAAGTTTGGGCTTTGAGGTGGGTTGGTGGGGAAGAAGGTATGTGAACAACACCAGTGTGAGTGGCTTGTGTGTGCAACTTGGAGCCCTCCCGGCTCCCTGAGGCCTCCACCTTCCAGTTAAATGTTTGTATCTGGCCACCCCAGGCCGCTACAGGGGATACGGGGGGAATACCACCTGCCAAGACATCCAGGCCCTCAGCTGGGAGGCTGCATACTGGGCACTGTTGGGAATGACTGGCTGGTAGGTGTGCCAGGAAGCTGGGCATTTCTGGCAGGGCAGGAGACTTCCGGAGTGTGAGGAAAATTGCGTCATTGGAACAAAGTGCTTCCTTCCAGAGAGGCACAAAGTCTGCATAACCACAGAATCAAAGATGTCCCATTGAGCGCTGGAGACTAAAACGTTCTCTGATGGGTTCTGATGGTTAATCTCTTCAAGAATTAAGCTTGTTAAGGGTGAGGCTAACTCTCCTCTCCTTCCCTGTAGCCCAGGGCACGTGGTGCTGGGTGGGTGCCCAAGGACTATGTAATAAAGCTGATAGAGGCATTCCACCCCGACATCACTTCACCTAGGAAGAAGACTCACTTCTGCTTAGGGCTTGCCTTTGCCCTGTTTTTGTTTCTCTGGAAGTAGCCCCTGCTCCAGGAGGAGCTGGATCATCCATTCATTCATTGATGCATGCATTCATTAAATAGGTGTCGCTGACGGTGCCTCAGACCTGGCCTTGGGTACCAAGGAAGGTTTTCAAAACCTTAGAGGGCTTTGTGGCTATACAGATATGTATGTAAGGACCCTTGGGTCATCTGAGGCCCAGAGAAGAGAGGTAACTTGTCCAACAGCACACAGCAAGGGGACAGCTGGCTCCTCCAACCCCGCTGCACCCACCCAGGGCCAGATCTAGATCGCCCCTCTCTTTAGCTCTTCACGGGCCACACTCCGGTCTGTCGAAGTCCCCACCCTCAGGAGGAACATATCCTGTCTGAATTGTCTAAAAGGTAATGAATGGTAAAAATAAGAAAAAAAAAAAAAAAAAAAAGGCGTTCCCAGTTCAAGTCCAGAGCGTGCAACGTGCGGGCATTCCAGCGTGGCCTGGGGTGAGTGGCAGTCCACCTCCAGAGGCGTCCCCTGGCGCTCCTAGGGACTCGAATTTCCTACGTGGCTTTTTTCCTTATGTATTCACTGTTTAGACGTTTTTGATCCAGGTATTTTGGGACTTCTGTAACTCTCAGAGCGCGCCAGAGAGCCGCCCTTAAAGATGCCTCGTTACTAAAGAGCTTTTATCCAGTAGAGCTGAGGGTACAGTGGGCGGCTTGGGGGCTCAGAACTTGGCTCCCCTCACGCCCCTGGGTGGGTCCCAGCTTCACTTGAGAAACTACCTCCGTAGGCCAGGCCACGTCTAGTTACAGGACACCTTGATGTTACAAAGACGAGACTTCCAGCGCGCGGGCGTGAAGGCGACTGCCAACCCTGCCTCCGCCGTGCTGGCGACCTCCGGACGCCCCTTCCCTCCCGCGCCTCTGCTCCCTCGCCGGTGGGAGCTGAGCGGCACTGGGATCACTTCCAGGTCCCTCGCACCGGGGCGGCGGGCGGCAGGGTCCAGAGTCCGCCCGGTGGGGCCCACGTGGCCAGCACACTGGTCCTCGGCTGGCGATTTCCCTTTTCCGCCCTCGGACACAAGGTACTGAAGGCCAGGTGGAAGCACAACTCTGGAGAGGTAGGCTCCGCCATTCAGCTGCCGCGGCACCAGGGCCTGAGGCGTCGTGCGCGTGCGCGGACCAGCTCCTAGCGGGCGCGGCCGCCGCAGGGCGGGGAGGGGCGGTGCCGCCGCAGGGTGGGGAGGGCGGGGCGCGAGGCCGGGGGCGGAGGGCACGCGTGCGGCGGGCGGCGCTCGGAGGCGCTGACGTCGGCCCGCTCGCGCCCCGCGAGCTCCAAGCGGGCCCGGGTTGGCCGCCGCCGAGCCCCCGCCCCTCCCCCGGCGGCGTCCCGGCCGGAACCGATCGCGGCTGGTTTGAGCTGGTGAGTCTCCATGGTGACCCGCCGGCACTATAAGTAGGGAGCGGCGCGCCGTGGGGCTTTGTCAGTCCCTCCCGTGGCCGCTGCCGCCACCGCCGGCCGCCCCTCTGCCTGCAGCTCCGGCGCCACCTTGGGCCAGCGTCTCTGGCGGGCGGGAGCCAGGCGCTGACGGGCGCGGCGGGGGCGGCGGAGCGCTCCTGCTCCTGCTCCTGCGGCTTGTGCTCCGGTGACTGCGCTTCCCTATGGGGCTGGCCCGCGACGCCCCGGTGCTCTGAGGTGAGGGCCGGCCGGGTCGCGGAGGCAGGCAGGTTGCGAGGGCGGGAGCCGGGGTGGGCGGCGGGCGGCGGGCCCCGGGCACGTGTGCGACGCGCCTCGCTGGCGTGCGGAGACACGTGGTCGCCGGGCGGGCCGAGACCTTTGGGCTCCGCTTCCTTTGGGCCCGGGGGTTTCCCGCGGCGGGATGGGGGTACTCCTGGCGCCGCGTCCTGCCCGCGTCTTCCCAGCCTGGGGCTGGAGGGGCTTGGCGGAGACCCTCCCGGAGACCTCAGTCCCGGCTCCGGCCTCTTCCCCAACCCGTCGGCGGCCGCGCGCGGGCCCGGGAGCCGTTGGGGAGGCCCTGGCGGGCGCGGGGCAAGTGCAGGAACGCAGGGCCCGGGCTCGCCTTCGTGCAGACGAGCCGGGCCCCGGCCTTGGCACCTTCAGTTTCCGTCTGGGTTTTCGCTGTGTGTACAGAGCAGATGACACCAATTTGGAAACCCGCGGGAGTGGGTAGAGCCGAGACAGCCTCGTTGTAGCTGTGATATTAGATGCTCGGCCAGCCATGACTTAGAGGTATTTATTTAAGGACTCTGAATGACTCGGTAATTTCGGAAAAGCTTGGCGTGGGTGAACGGATGGTGCACCGGGGAGCCAGCCCTAAGGTTTTCGGAAAAGGCTGATTATGCTGTTTGCGAAGCCGAAAATAATTGGTGAAAGTGTAGAAGGCAGAACCTCTCAGGAATAGGTCTGGAGAGGACAAAGAATGTGTTGGCTGACTTTGTTTAAACACAAAATTTGGCCTACTTTAATGACTTGTGAAATGTTTTCAGAATTTGTTTGAATGAGCCCATTACCCTCTTGTGCTAATTGAGTCACCATTTTAAGTAACTTAGCTGTTACAGAAAGACCGAAAGCTGTTCTTCAGTAAGATATATTCCAGTAAGTTACTTAAGTAAGGCTTTAAAAGACACAGAAAAGCAAAAAAAGAAAAAAAAATGTGTTGCATATTAAAAAATTAAAACTTTTCAAGTTTAGGCCTGAACATTGCCTTAAAAGTATTTAACAAGGCCTTAATTGGTCCACTCTGTGACTGTGTGAGCCTGTTAAATTGTAAATATTCTTTTATAAACAAAAACATATAACCATCTCTATATCAAAAATGATTTTGCTAGTGTTACTCTCTTGCCTTCTCCTAGAGGTGACTTAGGCAACTTACGAAGTTGACAGTGCCAAAAAGTCACATTAGATAGAGCTTTAAAGCAACTTCTGCGATGCAGGGGTTTGGATTCGTGACAGGCCCATCGCCCTGGGCCTGTCATAGTAACCCATGCCAGAGCAGACTGTCCCCAAACCATTGCCTGGCCTCTGTGCCTGTAGGCTGCTCGCACTGAAGTGGCTTGCACAGTGGAAAAGAAAGCTCCACTCTACCTGGCAGGAATTTTTAAAGGTTAACATAAATAGTTTTAAGAAAACGGGTTCACAAGTGTCACATTTCATGAAAACCAAAGACAGTGGCTTTTATTGTTACTAGCGTGATGTTCTTGCTTGTTTTTCTTATTGGTGCAGTTAGCCCAAATTATTCTCATGGGATTATGTCTCATAGCTAAGCAAATGTGAGAGTGCCTGCAAGGACAGTTGGCATTCCTGGAACTGCTAAACTTGGCAGGCCACACTGGTGTAAGGATACTGAGTTCTCGTCGGGTAACAGCAACTGCAATACAATGTGATAGGTTGACTTGAAGATTACAGTTTTGTAGAAATATATACCTAGCTAATACGTCAAAATTAGCTCACAAAAGCTAATTTTGTGGAGCATCTCAAATGCTCCAGACATTTCCATGATGCCTGTTGATCATTCTAAGACTTAGTGGAAGTAGGAAATAGCAAGATGTTTGTATGACTGTATATAGAGGCTATAGTGTAATCCCAGCACTTTGGAGTCCCAGGTGGTGGATCACCTGAGGTCAGGAGTTGGAGACCAGCTGGACAATATGATGAAACCCCTGTCTCTACTAAAAACACAAAAATTAGCCGGGCATGGTGGCAGGCACCTGTAATCCCGGCTTCCTGGGAGGGTAAGGCAGGAGAATCGCTTGAACCCAGGAGCCAGAGGTTGCCATGAGCCAAGATCACACCACTGCACTCTAGCCCGGGTGACACTGTGAGACTCCGTCTCCAAAAATAAAATTAAAAAGTAATAAAAAAGGCCATAGTGCTGTTTTAAGTTGTTAAAGAACTGAAACCTCTGAAATAAAGCAGACCATTATAAAACCTTTTCCCATATCAGTGAGCTGAGTGCAGATAAGCTCTGAAACTTGCATTCGACATTTTTTTTGGTACAAATAGTTGAAATGCTTAGTGTGCTGCCTTGGAAAATCCTGGTATTGTGGTGTCCTTACACTGCCAAGGTTTATGGAATCACGTGTCTTATACGTAGTAATAATTGGGATGACCCAGGCCAGTGAGTGGTTCATATCTGAGCATGATTAGCACTGCGTGTGCTCGGCGGGTTCTGCATCTTCAACTTGATATGTTCCCGAGGTAGACAGCAAACTCTGTGTTTTTATGTCTCAGATTGTCACTGCTGCTCCAAGGGCACGCGCAGAGGGATTTGGAGTTCCTAGAGAGTTGCCTCTGTGAGAAGCTGGAATCCATCTCTTAGTTTTCCGTGTAAGTGTTCAGTTTACATTAGTGTTGCAGGCTGATCTTAAGGATTGTGTTGCTGAGGCTGCTGAGTGAATTTCTCGCCTCTATTTGCATTTTGTTGCATTTCAGAGGAACATCAAGAAATCATGAACAACTTTGGCAATGAAGAGTTTGACTGCCACTTCCTTGATGAAGGTTTTACTGCCAAGGACATTCTGGACCAAAAAATTAATGAAGTTTCTTCTTCTGTAAGTATATGAGGCCCATGCTGGCAGTGCAGCTGAGAGTGCCAGGCAAGTGGAAAGCTTTGGCAAGGTCTAAGGAAGAGCAGTGAGGCTTACATTGTCTTGTTAGGGAATGTAGAAATTAATTCTCTGGGGGTGAAATAATAATAATGGCGGTACTTATATCAGTGGCTAGATTCAAAAGAGCAGGATTCATTGTGACTGATGGGAAAGAGAAGGTCGCTGGCTGTCGGTGTGGTGTGTGGTGAGGCTGCTAGTGAGTCACCTGTGACCACTCTTGTTTCAGGATGATAAGGATGCCTTCTATGTCGCAGACCTGGGAGACATTCTAAAGAAACATCTAAGGTGGTTAAAAGCCCTCCCTCGTGTGATGCCCTTTTATGCAGTCAAATGTAATGATAGCAGAGCCATCGTGAATGCCCTTGCTGCTATTGGGACAGGGTTTGACTGTGCTAGCAAGGTAAGAGAAAGCAGCAGCTCTCAAAAGCCGTTGTATAAAATGGTCCTTGTATTCCCCACAGGCCAGATACAAGTTGTGGTTTTTGGGCTATAAATGCTCACTAAAGGGAGGTGGCAGTGGGCCGGGGGCACATGACAATTTCCCATGCTTTTCTGTTTATTCCACCTGTTAGCTGCATATGGATAGCATGACACCATTCTTCTTTTTCAGACCGAAATACAGTTGGTGCAGAGTCTGGGGGTGCCTCCGGAGAGGATTATCTATGCAAACCCTTGTAAACAAGTATCTCAAATTAAGTACGCTGCTAATAATGGAGTCCAGATGATGACTTTTGATAGTGAAGTTGAGTTGATGAAAGTTGCCAGGGCACATCCAAAAGCAAAGTGAGTTACTCCCCTATCCGAGGGCAAGATCAGGGGCACAAGATGTAGATTCTTATCAAACAAATTTAAATTTCTGATTATTGTATTTCTGTACTTTAGTAGAAAGTAGTTGAAACCCTCTATTGAGTCATGAAGGCTGATTATTAGACTCAAACTACAAAATATATCAGCGACAGTATTTAGAACAAGCTTGTATTTTCATCGCGGCTGTCAGTGAACGTCTATCATGAGACATTTGCTACACTTTGCTTGCTTGTAGGTTGGTTTTGCGGATTGCCACTGATGATTCCAAAGCAATCTGTCGTCTCAGCGTTAAATTCGGTGCCACACTCAAAACCAGCAGGCTCCTTTTGGAACGGGCGAAAGAGCTAAATATCGATGTCATTGGTGTCAGGTGAGATCTTGGTGGCATAGCTAGAGGCCAAGACATTAAACAGTTCAAGTGTCACAGGCTTTCTCCCAGTGTTTGTTATTATTTTAAGAAATACTAAGGCACAGTGTCTTCGTCTCTTTATTTACCCCAGCTTCCACGTAGGAAGCGGCTGTACCGACCCCGAGACCTTTGTGCAGGCAATCACTGATGCCCGCTGTGTTTTTGACATGGGGGTGAGTATATGTGACCCTGTTAGGGAAGGGCGGGGCACGACTGTCAATAACTAGTCTTAATTCTAGAGTTAACTTTTTGTGGCAGTCAGTCCTGTATTACATGGGTTTAAACCTATCTGTGGCATACGTTTTTGTTACTAGCTGTGGATGTGGCTGACTTATTTTCTTGATTCTAGGCTGAGGTTGGTTTCAGCATGTATCTGCTTGATATTGGCGGTGGCTTTCCTGGATCTGAGGATGTGAAGCTTAAATTTGAAGAGGTAATTTAGAACAAAACAGTAATACACAGTAGCTGTTTTAGCAAATTCCTTTTTGGAATATTTCAAAATTTAAGTGTCTTAACAAATATCAAAATGGGCTGAAGTGTCTTGGTGTGACATTTTGAGTGACGTCTCTGTGCCGTCCAACGTTGCACTTAATACCGTTTGGTTTTCTAAAGAGTGAATCAGCTTTCCCAGAAGTTTTGGATAATTGGTTACATTGGAAATCGTGGCTCACACCTGTAATCCAGCACTTTGGGAGGCTGAGGCGGTAGGATCACTTGAACCCAGGAGTTTGAGACCAGTCTGGGCAACACAGGGAGACCCCATCTCTACAAAAAATTTAAACATTAGCTGGGTGTAGTGGCAGCGGGCACCTGTAGTACCAGCTACTTAGGAAGCTGAGGTGGAAGGATCACTTCAGCCCAGGAGGTTGAGGCTGCAGTGAGCTGTGTTCATGCCACTGTACTCAGCCTGGGTGACAGAGTGAGACCCTGTCTCCAAAAAAATGGAAAATGTTGCTGTGGTCTTCCTAGAGAGTGTGCTGACTGCGGCACATCATCACCCCAAATGTGCTTTGCTGGCTGTGCTTCCTCTCCTTAAAATATCTGAAGTGTTCAGTCGCTTAGGAAGTTAAGCCATTCTGTTGGTGCTTGAATTTATAAAATACATCCACATGGTTTGTAAAAGTCATGATGTAGGCAGAATAGGATTTTTATCCTGTTGGCATATATTTGCTAAGTAAAAATGTTTTGAGATCTCAACGCCTTCCTAGGTAGTAATTTGTTGTGTACTATTCTTTGGTAAAATCATACCCATGACATCTTAAAAGAGATAGGGTGCCTGGGGCCTGGTTTTCAGGGAGGTGTTTTTCTGCTTTTGTTACTTAGTGATAAACCTGCCTGCTGATGCCTGGTCTCATGTCACTCCACAAGGCCCTGTGATGTTACTTCCCCATGTGAATTCCCCACCGTGAAATGCCGCTCTTTTCCGTTTCACTCTCAGATCACCAGCGTAATCAACCCAGCGTTGGACAAATATTTTCCGTCTGACTCTGAAGTGAGAATCATAGCTGAGCCCGGCAGATACTATGTTGCATCAGCCTTCACACTTGCAGTTAATATCATTGCCAAGAAAATTGTATTAAAGGAACAGACTGGCTCTGATGGTGTGTATAAAGGACGAGTCACTGCCTGTGTAACTGAAGCTAATGCAAAAAGCAGTATTAAGATTGTCGATCTGCCTTTCCAGATGAAGATGAGTCGAGTGAGCAGACATTTATGTATTACGTGAACGACGGTGTCTATGGATCATTTAACTGCATACTGTACGATCATGCACATGTCAAACCCCTTCTGCAAAAGGTAACTTCTGAGCTACTGTAGAAAACAATTAAGACAACTGGTCACAAGTGTAATTAAGTAGCACTTTCTCTCTCTTCATATAGAGACCTAAACCAGACGAGAAGTATTACTCATCCAGCATATGGGGACCAACGTGTGATGGCCTCGATCGGATTGTTGAGCGCTGTGACCTGCCTGAAATGCACGTGGGTGACTGGATGCTCTTTGAAAACATGGGCGCGTACACTGTTGCTGCTGCGTCTACTTTCAACGGCTTCCAGAGGCCGACAATCTACTATGTAATGTCGGGGCCTGCATGGTGAGTACGCCTGGCGTGGGGATGGGGCTGCCTGCATGGTGAGTACGCCTGGCGTGGGGACGGGGCTGCCAAGAGTAGGCGCCTTTTGGATGTGTGCTTTTTGTCTAGATGAATAAGAAATTGCCTTGCCTAAGATTAAATGCAAATGGATATTTTTCCAAGAAAAGTTTTAGAGAAGACTGTTGAGGATATTTCTGTATATAACTGGAATATATTTAAGTTACGCCATGTGTCTTGTGGTTTCCTTATTACCAAAATGGTAATTCTGAAGAAATGCTTGCTTGAGAAATACATTGAATTGGCCGGGTATGGTGCCTTACACCTGAAATCACAACACTTTGGGAGATCAAGACAGGAGGATCACTTGAGCCCAGGAGTTCAAGAGCTTACTGGGCAACATAGTGAGACTCTGTCTCTACAAAAAATTTAATTAGTTGGGCATGGTAGTGGGCACCTGTAGTCCCAGCTATTTGGGAGGCTGAGGTGGGAGGATTGCTTGAAGCTGGAGCGAGCTATGATAGCACCATTGTATTCATTCCAGCCTGGGTAACAGAGAGAAACCCTATCTCAAAAAAAAAAAAATACCTAGAATTGTTTGCTGATGGGAAGTCAGTACTCTCATGCCCAGTTAGGAGTGAGTCAGGGTTTTTAATATGCTACTTTTTCTCTGTCAGGCAACTCATGCAGCAAATCCAGAACCCTGACTTCCCACCCGAAGTAGAGGAACAGGACGTCAGCACCCTGCCTGTTTCTTGTGCTTGGGAGAGTGGGATGGAACGCCACCCAGCAGCTTGTGCTTCAGCTAGTATTAATGTGTAGATATCACTCTTGTAGCTGTTAACTGCAAGTTTAGCTTGAATTAAAGGATTTGGGAGGACCATTTAACTTAATTACTGCTAGTTTTGAAATGTCTTTGTAAAGGTAGGGTCTGCACGATGCGGCCACACAGAAGACTAGGATATGGGTCACACTTATCTGTGTTCCTATGGAAACTATTTGAATATTTGTTTTATATGGATTTTTATTCACTCTTCAGACACGCTACTTCAGAGTGCTCCTCAGCTGCTGAACAAGCGTTTGTAGCTTGTACAGTGGCAGAATGGGCCAAAAGCTTAGGGTTGTGACCTGTTTTTAAAATAAAGCATCCTGAAATAAATAGGCATTGGGACGTTTTTACAGTGTCTTCATTCCAGATGGTTCACAAGTTCCGTATAGCTCACTCTGGATTCTTGGAGAACAGTGAGTGGTCCGCCTATACACAAGTAGAAGCAGGACGGGTGAGACAGAAGCCCCATCCTCCCGTGTGCACGGTGCACATCTGCTCAGTCCAGCCAAAATGTCCAGAGTTGGCTGTGAACCTGGTGTACAGAGCCCCGGTGGTGGGACCTACGTAGGTGGGCCTCTCTTGTCCAGGCCAGTGCCCAGGGAGGTTTGGGAGGCCCTTTGAGCCTGGCAGGCAGAGACTGTGTCCCCTTCCACCTTCACACCCGTGAGAAGCTGGGAATGTATATAATCAAAGCTGAAGAGAGGGACTCCTGCCTTTCTCCAAAGCATCACCTTCCCCTGAGCCCTGAGTTCCAGAGTAGACAGGAGCCCTCCTGTCACTGCGAGTTATGTCATGTGGCTGCAGTTAGCCCAGGGCTTGGCTCATCACCAACTCTGGTCTCCTGGGTCAGAGTTGCCAAAACAGATTTTTCACAAGCCAGAGGTTGGTTCTGACGAGCTGAGGAGTGCTGTAGTCCACAGCGCTGTCTTCTGGGAGTCTGAAGTCGGATGCTGGTGTGTTGGGGGAACTCTGAGCTACCCAACGAGGGCTGTTCCCCAGGGTTGAACCCATTATGTTAAAAACAGAGTTTGCGTCATGTACTGTGTGCCAAGAAATTTGAGCTAGACACCAAGGTAAATAGGTCTTCCATCTTAAAAGGGAAGAAATCCCAGGATGCACCCTCTTGTGGATGAGGCCAGCCCCTTCCCAGGCCTCGCTCGGCTTGGCTTTGTTTTTCCCCCACATCAATGAAAATTGCTTGTGAATCGGCTTGAAGTCACATCCCCAACAGTGACCTCTTCAGCTGGGGACCACACATCTCCTGCGGGTTCCCTCCTTACTAGGCTTTCCTAAGTAATTTGAAGAGTTTGGCTAGTCCCCTCTGCTGTTAGGGGCTTTTCTGCCTGTCACCGTGTACCCTCTTTGGCATGGGTCTCCCCGATGCTGGGTCTGGGGGTTTGCTGTGCACCATCTCCAGGCCTGGCTGGAGAACTGTTCATGAAGGCAAGAGTCAGCCTGCTCCAGTTGGGGTCTGTGCCCACCCCGGAGTCCTGAGAAGCCTCAGTGTCAGGCAGGGAGGGGTACGTGGGGGGCTCTGCCCTCTTGTGGGTCACCCAGTCTTACCCATTGGGTTTCAAGGTAGGGCATCATGTGGAGAAAAGGCTTTTCTGAGTTCTCTCAGCTCTTTTTTACAGACGAGATGAAGCCCAGAGAGGCCAAGAGACTTGTCCAAGGTGAGTCGGTGAGTTAGGAGGAGGGCGGGGAGTCCTCAGAGCCCTGCCTCGCCCACCACGCTTTGCTCTTGAGCTCTCGCTGAGCAATGGCTATGACTAAGAATGAACCATTCTCTCACCAAGGGTGATAAGCTTCCAGCCCTTGCTCTCTGCCAATCCTATTCCCTGCTAGGGTGGCAGAGGCGTCCCCAAGCACCCTTGGCCCTAGAATATCAGTGTGGCACCTGGCCCTGCATTCCTGCTGTGGCTTTGGTTTCAGCTGGAGCTAGACAGATGCACTGGGCCCGGGCCCCACACCTCACTAGGCACTAGCCAAACCCAGGCCCCACGCCTCACTAGGCACAGGGGCCCCCGTTGAGCTGATACCCTCCTGACAGGGCTGCTCTGAGGGAGGATCGGTGAAGCCAGTAAGAATTTTATCCATGCTCAGTGCTGACTCTAGGCCGGAGAGGGCTGTGACCAGATGTGCTCTGCCCCTGGCTGGGCTTACCTAGGCAGTGCTCAGTCAGGTGACCTTCCCAGATGAGCTTGTGAGCTGGGGAGTGGGGGTCTCCAGGCCAGGCCAGCTGGGGGGCAGCTCTACATGGGAGGAGGCCTGGTGTCCTGCCGGGCAAGGGCCAGTTTGGGTCTGGGTGGCTCCGCCAGGAGGGTGACCCACCTGGCCCTGGGGTGCCTGCCAGGGGGCCCGGCCCTTCCAGCTTTTCACCCACCCCAGGGCTGTGCTGGCTCCGCTCCCTGGCTTGTCAAGGAGGGTTGCCAAATTCAGCACAAATGGGACATATGTCAGCTGCAAAACTGCTTCTTGATGTGAAATTCAAGTGTAACTGGGTGCCGTGTATTGTATTTGGCATTCCTATCTGGCAGTAAGGCCTCTGGTCCTGGGTACTGGCAGCCTGGCCTCAGCTTCTGTGTGCTGTGTGGCCCACAACAAGCCAGGGGCTCCTCTAGGCCTTAGCATCCTCCTCTGTCATCAAATGCGACCCAGAACAGAAAGCTTTTCTCGAATGCAGGCGCAAGCAGTTCCTGGGACCAGCACACCCAATCCCTGGACGGCCCTCCCGGCTATGACCACCAGGGGGCAGAAGCACCCCGCAGTGTCAGCACAGTAGGGGCGGGACAAGGTTGTCAAGTCCTCGGCCACTGGGCAAACACTGACAGCTCGACTGTCACAGGGCTGTGAGACGAGTGTAGCCTCTACCTGGAGCTCTGGACTCAGCCACACCAGAGTACCAGGGGCTTTGAGGAGGGGCTCCAGGCAGCCCTGTTCCCCACCAGACCACTCCCCTGACCCCCAAAATGCTTCCTAAGGCCCCCCAGGTGAAGCCCCCAGCCCAACCCCTGCCCCCACCACCCCATGTTGTAGAACCAGCCCTGTGAACAGCTGGTGGGGCCCTGCAGCCTCGGTCCTGGCTGCCCCTTGCCTGTCCACAGTGGCCCCCATCACCTCTGAGGTGTTCCCGATCCGCTGTGCCCACAAGTGCCTGGTGACCCCACCCGGCCTCCCCTGACCACCCCTCATGCCGGGCTGAGTGGGTGGAGGGCAGATCTTCCCTGCCCGCCCCTCCTGCAGGGCTGGTGCCTGGCCCATGTCCCTGAGCCAGAGGCAGAGCCCACCGGAGGCTGCCCGAGCCACCCTCACCATCTCCACGTGGTCCTGGCTCCATACTCTGCCACCCCCACTGGAGTGCCTGACCCTACCCCTGGGGCCCCCACCTCCGGAGGTCCCCAGGAAGCTCGGGGTCAAGTCCTGCTCCTGAGGACTCTTGCCATCCCCCAAGACCCTGCACTCCCTCCCTCTGCCCCCTGGCAGGCAGGATCAAGCCCGCACCCCTGATTCCCAACCACATGGTTTACAGGTGAAGACAGTGTGTGTCCAGGGCCAGGTGGCTCATTCGAGGTGGAGCTGGGACTTGCTCCTGGGTCTCAGTGTGTGTCCAGGGCACAGGCACCTCCATTTCCAGCTGCGTGAAGATGGGGCAGAGCCACCGCTGACCCTTCTCCATCCACTCATTCCTGAGCAGGGCTCCAGAGTGGAGACGACCAGAGTGATTTGAAGAAGTCACCGAAGGCTTCCTGGAGGAGGGGACGTGGAGGCCTAGGACAGGGAAGCTCAGTAGGGAGGGAAGCCACTGTGGGGAGGCCAGGAAGGGGACCACGGTGCCCAGAGCCCGGGCTCAGCCTCTCAGGCTGCAGAGCCGGGAGCCCCATTTGACCCTCCTGGAATGAGCTGCCAGGGCTGCCACTCAACAGCCTCTTGTGGCACCCAACCAGCCACCCACCTGTGGACCCAGGTCCACCACAGCACACACAATGCTACACACACACAGCACAGTACACACCATCACACACATCCACAGTGCACACAGTCACCATACCCCACACACCATGACACGCACAAGCACACCACACACATCCACATCACACACACAGTCACACCATGCCTCACACACCACACACACAAATACACCACACACATCCACATCACACACACACAGTCACACCATGCCCCACACACAACACACATTCACATCACACACAGTTAACACCATGCCCCACACACCACAACACACAAACACACATCCACATCTCTCACACACACAGTCACACCTTGCCCCACATACCACACACAAATACACCACACATCCACATCACACAGTCACACCATGCCCCACACACCACACACATCCACATCACACAGTTACACCATGCCCCCCACACAACACGCAAACACAACACACATCCACATCACAGTCACACCATGCCCCACACACGACACACATAAGCACACCACACACATCTACATCAGTCACACCATGCCCCACACACAACACACATCCACATCACACACACAGTTACACCATGCACAAACAACACACATCCACATCACACACACAGTCACCCCATGCCCCACACACAATAAACACAACACACATCCACATCACACACACAATTATACCATGCCCCACACACAACACACAAACCCACCACATACATCCACATCACACACACAGTTACACCATGCCCCGCACACAACACACAAACCCACCACACACATCCACATCACACACACAGTTCCACCATGTCCACAAGCCACCACACACACACATCACACATCCACATCACAGTCACACCATGCTCCACACAACACACACAAACACACCACACACATCCACATTACACACACACACACACATACACAGTTACACCATGTCCAAAAACCACCACACACATCCATATCACAGTCACACCATGCTCCACACACAACACACAAGCACACCACACACATCCACATCAACAGTCACACTGTGCCCCACACACCACCAAACACCACACACATCCACATCTCACACACAAACCATGCCCCACACAACACACACACCACACACATCCACATCATACAGTTACACCATGCCCCACCACAACATGAACCCACCACATACATCCACGTCCAGTTACACCATGTCCACAAACCACCACACACACAAGCACACCACACACATCCATGTCACACAAAGTCACACTATGCCTCTCACAACACACAAACCCACCACACACATCCACATCACAGTTACTCCATGCTCCACCCACAACACACACAAACCCACCACACACATCCACATCACACAGTTACTCCATGCTTCACACACAACACAAACACCCCACACACATCCACATCACACATGCAGTCACACCATGCTCCACACAACACACACAAACACACCACACACATCCACATCACACAGTCACACCATGCCTCACACATAACACACAAACCTACCACATACATCCACATCACACACACACAGTTACACCATCCCCACATACCACAGAAGCACACCATACACATCCACATCACACAGTCACACCATGCCCCACACCATCACACACACAAACACATCACACACATCCACATCACAGTCACCCATCCCCACACACCACCACACACTCAAATACACCACACACATCCACATCACAGTCACCCATCCCCACACACCACCACACATGCAAACACACCACACACATCTCAACACACACACAGTCACACCATGCCCCACACACTGCCACACATGCAAATACACCACACATATCCACAGCACACAATGTCGTATCATCCCCCAAACACCACTGTACACAAACATACCACACAATCCACATCACACACACAGAAAGTCAAACTATGCCCCACACATCACACACATCTACAGTGCACACTAAGACCACATGTCCCAGTCACACACAAACCCCACAAGACACCCGCACACAGAGGCACACAGACACCCCTAGTGGATGAGGCATTTCCTGGTCACTCTGGTCATCTCTGGGTCCTGGGAGCCTGTTTGAGCCCCAAGAGCCTGGCCGCTGCTGGGAAAAGCCGTGGGCAGGTGGATCCAGGGCAGGCCAGGGTCCCTCCCGTGAGCTGCAGGAGGCCATGGTGCAGTCCCACAGGCTGCTGGGAAGAGCTGGAGGGGCCAAGGCTGTGGGGAGCCCCACTCTGCCCTCCCGGGGCTGCTGCCCCACTGGCGCTGGCCTCAGCCACCCCTCCTCCCGAGCTCCTCCCATCCTCCCCAGTTTCCTGCCCCAGCCAGGCTGTGCCTGCCACCACAGCTCTGAAAGGCTGGGCTTCTTGGCACAGGAACACGATCTTTGGGGCGTCTTTGCCTTCCCAGGGAGCACGGGACTCCTGAATGAATCTTACTGGCTTCTGTGAGCTCCTTGTAGGGCAAGGTCCACTAGGACCCCCATATCTCCCTCCTCCACATCTGCACAGAGGTGGTTATAATGGCTAATTTTATGTGTCAGCATTACTGGGCCATGGGGCACTAGACATTTGGGCAAACCGATTATTCTGGGTGTGCCTGTGAGGGTGCTTTTGGGTGAGACTGACATTGGAACTGGTGATGGATGGGAGAACCAGCGGGATAAAGCAGATTGCCCTCCCTGATGTGGGGAGCCTCATCCACTTGGCTGAAGGCCTGAATAGGACAAAAGGCTGAGAGTTTGTTCTTTGAGTCAGTCTTGAGTTGGATCACTGGCCTCCCTGCTTCAGATTCAGACTGGAACTACACCATTAGCGCTCCTGGGTCCCCAGCTTGCTGATCCCTGTCTACAGGGAACAGGACTGCTTGTCTCCTTGGGACCTCTCAGCCTCCATAATCATGTAAGCCAATTCCTTATGATAAATCCATCCACCCACCCACCCATCCATCCATCCACTCACCCACTCATCCATCCATCCACCCACCCACCCATGCATCCATCCATCCATCCATCCATCCATCCATCCATCCATGCATCCACCTACCCAACCATTCACCCACCCATTCACCTACCTGCCCATCTACCCACCCACCCATACATTCACCCATCCACCCATGCATCCATCCATCCATCCATCCATCCATGCATCCACCTACCCAACCATTCACCCATCCATCCACCCACCCACCCATCCACCCAGCTATCCATGAACCAGGCCACCCAGCCACCCATCCATGCATCTACCTACCCATCCATTCACCCACCAATCCACTCACCCACTCACCCACCCACCCACCTATCCATCCACCCATCCAGCCATCCACCCATCCATCCATTCACCCACCCTTCCCATCCATCCATCCATCCATCCACCAATCCCTCCCACCCACTCCTCCCATCCATCCACCCACCCACCCAGCCACCCATCCATGATCTACCTACCCATCCATTCACCCACCCATCCACTCACCCACCCACCGACCCACCCGCATTCACCCACCCACCCATCCATCCATCCATCCACCCACCCCTCCCATCCATCCACTCACCCCTCTCATCTATGCATGCCTCCTCTCAGTTCTATTCCTGGAGAACCCTGACTAATATGGTGGTCATTCCCATCTGTGTCTGCTGAACACTGTCCCCATCATAAGTGAGCCCTCCCTATAACAAGCACTCTTGATTTAACCTTTGCCAGTCCCAGTTACAGTTTTATAAAATTCAAGCCCTTCACTGACTGTTCTCCCAGGTTAGGCAGTGTTGCCAAAGGCACCATCTTGCCTCTTTGTAGCAAGGTGGATCTGCCCAGGGCACCTGGCCTTTGCCTCTGCACTCCCCCTGGTTCCCCCATCAAGGCTTGGCGGCTCTGGGTGCGTGGAGAGTTTTATTATGAAATAGCTCTAGCAGTGCCATTGACTCAGAAGGCACTTGGCAAACAGACTCATCATTTCTATTAAAAGAGGCATGGAGTTGGCCAAGCGCAGTGGTTCACGCCTGTAATCCCAGCACTTTGGGAGGCCAAGGAGGGTGGATCACGAGGTCTGGAGTTCGAGACCAGCCTGGCCAAGATGCTGAAACCCCACTTCTACTAAAAATACAAAAATTAGCCAGGCGTGGTGGCATGTGCCTGTAATCCCAGCCACTCAGGAGGCTGAGGCAGGAGAATTGCTTGAACCTGGGAGGTGGAGGTTGCAGTGAGCTGAGATCATGCCATTGCCTCCAACTTGGGAGACAGAGTGAGACTCCATCTCAAAAAAAAAAGAGGCATGGAGTCCAAAAAAATATTACAATGATTAAAATCAATAAAAGAGCTGCTGTTGCTGAAGGCCTGCTGGGAGGCTCCAGGCCATGCACTTTGCACACGTGACCTTGAGTCACCCAGCTCCCCCCACCTACGGTGAAGACACTGAGGCACAGAAGAGCCGACAGTGGCAGGCAGATGGGCAGACACCGTGGTGCCCATCCTGGTAACATAACCTCAGTGCCACTCACCCCTTCTTGACGCTATGCCCCTGGGGGAGGTGGGTGCCTCCATGGCCAAGGGGCCCATCTTAACCGGCCTAAGCCAGCCATGGCCATCGAATGGATATCCTGTGAACATGGGCCATGGTTTCAGCCATCAGATGTGAGGCGGGTGGAGACAGGGTGGTGGGCAGAATCTGGAAGGTTTTCCAGTCCCTCAGCGGGAGGCCAGGGGACAGGGCTGCTTGTCTCCCTGCCTCCTGATGCTCCCGTGTCAGCCGTACTGCCCAGAACCACGACAGCAGTGTGGGCACCCCAGGGAGACAGTCTGAGGTGAGTGAAAAGCTGATTGTGGTTAGCCGGGCGAAGGGCAGTTCACCCAAGCTCCCAGCTACTCAGGAGGCTGATGGGAAAGGACTGCTGGAGCCCAGGAATTTGAGGCCAGCCTGGGCAATATAGAGAGACCCCATCACTTAAAAAAAAAACAGCTGATGCCTGGGGGCCCCCAGTGATGCTGCCTTTAGAGCCCTCAGCAGGCAAGACCAACCCCCCCTTCTTCAGCTGGGCCTTCTGCTGCTGGGACTAGAAGGCAGCGGCCAAGGCTAGATGGAGAACCAGGCCTGCCACCTCCCACACCAGCCTGATCGAGCCCCTGGCCACACCCATCCTCTTGGAACGTGGAAGGAGAAGGAGATGGAAGGGCCCGGGGGGAGCGGGCGGCAGAAGCCTGATGGTCAGACCTGCCAAGAGCAGTCATCGTTTATTTCTCTGAATATTTCTTGGCATTAGGCAGATACTGAAGAACAAGATTTATAGATGCAGGGACAGCTGGAGGGACACAGGAGGGGCCGGTTTACCAACAGCAGCGGCACGTGGCAGACCCACCTTGGCTGGAGCGAGCAGGGCCACGGCCTGAGGAAGGGGGCTCCTGTGGGCGGACACAAAACTCAGAAAATGCCATTTATTTTATCATTTTAATACCAGAAATGCCAGACCAATCAACAGGGAGGACAGACCAGACACAAATGCCCGCATTCACGACACGGACAGGAGGGTCACCACGGCTCAGGGCACGCATGCATTTCCTTAGAAACAGGCAGACGGAGAGAGCATAAATACCACACAACAGCCAGGCTTGGGGGCCACGGGCCACAGGGGGCCACGCTTCAAAGGCAGTTAGAGGCATTAAATACGGGACCTACACATTACATTTCACTTCACCATACATCATTTATATATTAAAGGAAGGGACCACAGGATCTATATGTGCAAGCGGCTGTGGTGGAGAAAATGAACGGGGGCAGCCATGCACGGGAGGGGCTCCCTGTCTACCCTCCCAACGCCTCGTCCCCACCCTTCCCACGGAGTCACTTGGGATCACAGAATGCACAAGCTGCCTGGTCTCCCTGTGAGCTGGGAGGTGCCTGGAACCAAGAACACTTGAATCTTGCATGTCATCACATCCCTGGGAGCTGCCCTGGAAGGGACCGGGCCGGGTGTGAGGGGAGGAATGTCTCACTGGTCAGGCGGAGGAGGGAGGCGCAGCCGCCGGGCCGGGCAGGTGCGATGCGTGGCCCAGGCCCGGGGCGGGGAGACCAGGCGACTGGAGGGGCATCCACTCTTGCAAGCAAAGCGTAAACGGCATGACAAGCCTATGTTCCTCTGCACTGTCTGGGCCGCTCGCTCAGAACTGGCTGGCGCTGCTGGGGTCGCACTGCAGCAGGCGGACAATGGAGGGGTCGCTCTTGGCACCTTTGATGAATTCTTCCAAGGACAGTTTACCTGCAGGTGATGGAAGAGATGAGGAATAACAGTGCTCACTGTTCTTTATGCTTCCAGAGAGGATGGGACAGTTCTCAGGTCAGGGACACCCCCTTTGTTGAAAGTCCTGAGCCAACTTGAAGCTGATGGTGTCCAGTCTCAACTCACTTTATAGGCATTTCAAAAGAAATCCTTTTTCTTTTCCCAGCTCCATAAAATACATTGGGTAATTCAAAGGGATTACCCAGCAGGACAGCAGGACATGGCTGATGAGGGCCCTTTAAATCCTTTTAGAAACTACCCCACATTTTGCTTATTAAGGAACATGTACATTGTACAGAAAAATTTTACAGCATTTGCCTCTAACCCATACATAATCCAGGCTGAGAAGGCCACGCTGGTTGGCGACCCCCAAAGTAGGGCCCGGATCCTCCCTGGCATCTGCTGCTCAGGCCTAGGGGACCGAACTCAAGCTCTGCACTGTCGGCCACATGTGGTGAGAGGAAAACCTAGAAAAAGACTGGCCATGCTAAGGAATCAGCTGCCCCTCATCCTCCTCACCCAGAGCTGGTGACAACATCTTCCCTCTCCCAGGACATAGCCTCGGTGACTCCACACTGGGCAGAGTGGCCTCTGGAGGCTCATGGTCCAGGGCGGGTCTCTGTAAGGTGACCGGCTGAGCTAGGTGGGGGAAGTTTTCTGACCATCCACTCCCTGTCCCATCATTGCTGTCAATGTGCCCACACTGTGGTCACCATAGCCCTGGCTCTGCTGGTCTACATGCAGGAGACGCCGTAAGGAGTCTGCCCAGGTGGACATGGCCTCGAGGGCAGGAGGGGGCGCCTCTGGCTCCAGCTGGTAGGGAAGCACAAGGTTCGAGGTTGGCTCCGCCCTGGCAGCCTGAGCCCTGGTGCGGCCTCTGTGTCTGTTTGAGGCTCTGTGTCAGCTGGAATCGCTAGAGCACCCTGCAAAATGTCTGTGCAGGCAACACAGGCCTAGCACAGGGGAAGGCGCGCAGTGGGGGCTCTAGGCTCTCGGTTCTGGCACATGGCAAGCCACCAATGATTCCAGGCCTCAGGATCTTCGTCTCGAAGGTGGGATAATGAGAATGCCCATCTCGAAGGCGACTGGGGGGATGCAATTGAGGACTGAGCCCAACACCAGGGCGGAGGATGTCCCTGCCCAGTAGGACCCTGCTGGGAATCCAGCCCCTTTGGCCCATTGGCAGTCAGGTACACATGTCCTTATGGGACTCTGGCCTGGGCTCCAGCAGGCTGGCTTCTTCCAGGGCACAAACTCGATGCCTCTGGGGCCTGGGCAGCCTACTAACCCCAAAGGACCCCACACGATGCCTGGGCCAAGGGATGGGCAGGGAAAGGGAGGGACAGCCAGGTTCCCAGCAAGCAGTCCCAGGACCCTCTGCCAATGGAGGCTGCCGGCCTTAAGGTTGATGAGGACATTTGTGGGCCACTCCCCACCCTCCACCTCCGACCGCACAGGGCAGCCAGCTGTGGGCCTCAGAGTCCACAGCCCCAAAAGCCCTGGGCCAAGCCCCAGCCGCCCCACTTCCTGTCCCTGACCCCAGCCCCCTAGTTCCAGGCTGAGAGAGAGCAGGTCTGCCCAGATGGACCACGGGTCGGGAGAGCCAGAGCTGCCCCAGGCTGACCTGGAGGGCTGCTGAGATGCCAGGGAGCTGCTGAAGATTCCAGGGGCTCCTCCTGACGGAGGGCAGGCAGGCGAGGGGACTGCTCAGCACAGCCTGAGGAGAGGGTGGTGTTAATGATACCTGTGCCCTGGGGAAACCTGTCAGCCCAGCCCAGAGGCCCGGAGCAGCCGTGCACCTGCTGGGGTGGCCAGGGAAGCTGGGGGACCCTCCAGGGCACCGTCACTCCCGAGCAGTCCCTGGAGGAGCCTTGAGGGCTGAGGACCACAACCTGAACTCTGGCCCCTGGCTTCGGCCCACCTTCCTGGTATCACTCTTCCCTCCTTAACCCAAACTCCAAGGACAGACAGGTCCCCTAGGCTCAGAGGAGGAAGTGCTCCATCCCAGCGGGCACATTAGCAACGTCACATGCCATCCCAATTCCCAAACAACTTCGAATATGCCCTCTGAAGAGGTGGGCAGGGCCAAGCTGGGAGGCAGGTTCTGGCAGGACCATGGGTGGCTTCCCCAGGGACGCTGAAGTCAGGAAACACAGCCGCTGTTTGTGGAGCGCAAACCCTGCTGAGAGCTTTATGGCATCGTCTCGCTGAAACCTCACAACCCGGTAGGACTGGATTCGCCCTCCCCACGAGGATCGAACAGCTTCGGGAGAGCAGCAGCAGGTGCCCTGCTAGGCTGGAGGGTGGAAAACACTTCCCATCAGCCCGAAGGCCACGCCAGACAGCAGGCAGGCTTGCTTTCTGCGTGCATGTGTTTTGAACATGGTGACCTGGCTGCCTGGAACGATCTTTGCTGCCTACAGCTCCCCCACAGCCCGTCCCCCGCTGGGGCCGTGCTAACCTCACCGAGGGCTGCACTCCACACTTTCCAGAGCAGCTTCCTGGGCATTAGCTTATCTTAAATTCTCCAGCACAACCCAGGGAGTATTTTCTCTTCTTAAGGTTGCATTTCTTCATTGTTCAAAAGCAAAGCAAGCCTGGTGCTATGGCTGCCCTTGACAAAGCCAGCAAGAAGAGCAGAACTGGAAGCTGCCACAGCCGCCCCAGATCTCACAGCCAGTGCAGAGGAGGGCACTCGAGGCACAGCCTCGTCACCACTGCTGCCACCACCATTGTGAGACTTGCATTTCTGCAGTGGGGCTGAGTCCCCACAGAGCTGCCGTAGGCGGACAAGGTGGCAGTGTACATCCTGACAGTTCCCCTTGGACACTGAGGCCATCTGGGCAGCCTCCTCTCTCAGGATGGCAGCCAGAGAGGCATGGCCAGCACCCCAGGACCCCACCATCTGGGATCCTCTGATCCCAAGCCCTCCAGATTCAGGGCTGCCAGCACGCCTGCCTCCCTGCCCCTAAACATACCCACAGGAATATAGGTATGTCCTGTTCTACGAGTAGGGAGATGGTGGCTCAGAGGGGCCACAACATGCCCAGCATCACAAAGCCGCACAGAG
This sequence comes from Callithrix jacchus, assembly GCF_049354715.1. Classification (NCBI taxonomy): domain Eukaryota; kingdom Metazoa; phylum Chordata; class Mammalia; order Primates; family Cebidae; genus Callithrix; species Callithrix jacchus. Next base: position 104,574,872 of record NC_133515.1, read on the forward strand.
GGGCTGGGGCACAGCATGGGTATCCCCAACTGTATCCCGCCTTTCCCTGGGCATGACAAGCACCAGGCAGGTGGGCCAGGAGACCAAGAAGCTGCAGAGGGGAGGGGGCGACCCAAACATGTTTCTTGGACACACGCAGCCCTGCCCCCACACCAGCCCTACCATCGTTGTTGGTGTCCATCTGCCTGAAGATCTTGTCCGTGCGCTTCTCCGGGGTGGACTCGTCCTCCGGCATCTTCATCACCGAGGACACCATCTTGTAGATGGCCTGCGGACGGGGGCAAGGACAGTGTGCTCAGAGGCCCGGAAGCTCGGGCAGGTGCAGCAAGGGTAGGCTTCTGCCCAGCCCATGACAAGGCTTGGAGAGGTCGTGGGCTCCTGGTGGCCTTCAGGACCCTTCCCCAGTGGGGAGAATGTTCCCCAGTGAACTTCACTGGCGTCTAAGTGAAGTTCAAGAGCAGAGCTGGCAGGATGGCTCTACTGGGAGGTGGTGAGGGTGGTGGTATTTCTGCCTGGGGGGGTAGTGCCAGGAAGGTGCCTGAGTGCCCCTCTTGGGGGCTGGGAATGCTGAGAGAGGGTGGTGGTCACGTGGGCAGAGTTGCGTGAAATTCGACATGCTGCCCGCCATGTGCATTTTACTGTGTGGCTGTTACCCCGCAGTTTAAAAGAGACTGCCCCTGAAACTCACAGGGAGAGCCCCATCACCAGCCCCTGACAGGACCGGAACCCGTGGCCCTGGGTCTCCACACCCTCTTTGGGACACTGTCAGCCGAGGGCTCAGCCTAGCTGCTGGTCTCTCTGTGCATCTCTGCCTGAGTGGCCCAGCCTAGGGCACATGCCCCTGCGCTGCTGGTCAGTGTACAGGGGAGATGGTGATGGGGCTGGTGAGTGGCCGCTGAGCAGTGACATGCATGGGGAGGGGCGGCACTGCTGTGGAATTTTCTGAGCACTCCGTGTAGAAGTGTCATTTCCAAGACAACAGACCATTTTCTCATTTTGAGAAGAGGTAGCACCAAGTGTCCCCTGAGAAACACCAGGCAGCCAGCCAGGGAGCCATCCATGGCACTGGGGGAAGGCTTTCAGGGTTTGAAGACTTGGTTTGGGAGTTGAAAAGCGAGATTCTGTTCAGACAGAAGTGGCTGCTCCTTGCTGCTCCGAACAGTTCTGCCAGAGCCTCCAGGTTCTGGCCACGCCTCTGCTCAGCCAGGGGCAGGCATGCTGATCTCCAGAGGGTGAGGGTTAGCACAGGGCAGGGTGGGCGGTTCCCGGGAAACAGATTTCTTACTTCCGCCACTGTGTGAAGCTAAGAGCCAGAAAGTGGTGACTGAAGCAGAGTTCCCCGAACCCGTGTTAATTTCCTCTTGCAGTGTGAAAACCATCTGTGTGGGAAACGGGCCCCTCGCTCCGAGGCGGGCTGCGGCTGGAGCAGGAGTTCTTGGATCTGATACCCGCTGCTGGAGGCCTACCCCTGAGGTTCCCTACCATGGGACCACTGCTTCTGAAGAGTTCCATTTCTTTCTTGTTTTGTTTTTGGTTATTTTGGAGGCAGGGTCTCACTCTGTCACTCAGGCTGGAGTGTAGCTGTGCAATCCTAGCTCACCCTCAAACTCCTGGGCTCAAGCGATCCTTCAGCCTCAGCCTCCCAAAGTGTTGGGATTACAGGCCTGGCCATGAGGAAGTCTAGACTGGATGCTCCCGGGCTCAGGGAGGCACTCAGGGGAGTGCCAGGGAGGGGCAGCTCTGCGCTCTCTACTCTCTCTCACACACACAGGCACTCGGTTTCCTTCTGAAACACAGCCTTGCCTGCTAGAGCTGTTGATAGGCATGAAGGCAAAGAGACGCCTCATAAAGTGACATCCTTTCTGTGCTAAGCTGATTCTTGTGATCATTAATGCTTCGCTTTTACTTTAAGATTGTATGTTCCTGGGGACATCACAAGCTATCTGCTGCATTCCCAAGTACAGGGCTTTCCCACGGACTTGGCAGGTACCTCTTGCAAGTCCCAAGGATCCCAGCAATAATATCATTCTTGGCCAAGCACGGTGGCCCATGCTTGTAATCCCAGCACTTTGGGAGGCTGAGGTGGGCAGATCACCTGAGGTCAGGAGTTCAAGACCAGCCTGGCCAACACGGTAAACTTTGTCTCTACTAAAAATACAAAAATTAGCTGGCTGCCATGGCACATGCCTGTAATCCCAGCTACTTGTGAGGCTGAGACACGACAATCTCGAACCCAGGGGGAGGAGGTTGCAGTGAGCCGAGATTGTGCCATTGTAGTCCAGCCTGGGTGACAAAGTGAGACTCCATCTCCAAAAATATGTATATAATTCTTAGAAATTCACCTATTTGAGCCTCAGACTTTGTAAAATGCAGAGAATGACCCGTGTCATCAATCTGATCCAAGTGCTCCATCTGGGCCTGATGTACAGCAAGTCATCAATAAACTTTGGCTTTTACTATTGCTCTTTGCAAGGATCTGCCGTCAGGTGACAACTGCTCACTTTCAAAAGTGCCCCAGGTAGCAACCTGGCCAAGAAAGACTCTGTCAAGTGAACATCAAATACACTGGAAGGCTGGGCATGCTGGCTCATGCCTGTAATTCCAGCACTCTCCATGAGGTGGGCAGATCACTTTAGCCCAGGAGTTCAAGACTAGCCTGGATGATGTGGCAAAAACCTCTCTCTACCCCCTAAAATACCAAAATAATTAGCAGGGCATCGAGGTGCGTGCCTGTAGTCCCAACTACTCAAGAGGCTGAAGTGGGAAAATCACCTGAGCCCAGGAGCCAGAGGCTGCAGTGAGCTGAGATCGCGCCACTGCACCCCAGCCTGGGTGATAGAGCAAGACCCTGTCTTTAAAAAAAGAGCCCTGGGCTGGGAGCTGGGAGGGGCCCTGGCCCGCAGTGAGACCCGGGCCTGGGGCTCGGTACCTGCACAATCTCCAGCATCTCGCTGCGGCTGATGTAGCCGTTGCCGTCCAGGTCGTACATGCTGAAGGCCCACTTGAGCTTCTGCTCCAGCTTGCCCCTGGAGGTCACGCTCAGCGCAATGATGAACTCCCGGAAGTCGATGGTGCCATCGCCGTTGGTGTCAAAGGTGCGGAAGACGTGCTCGGCGAACTTGGAGGCGTCGCCATAGGGGAAGAAGTTGGCGTAGATCTTCTTGAACTCATCCACAGTCAGATGGCCGGTGGGGCAGTCCTTGAGGAAGCCCTTGTACCACTCCTGCAGCTCGTGGTCGGTGAACTCCGTGTTCTCCCGCAGGTCCTGCAGCACCTCAGGCCGCAGCTTGCTGTTCTGCTTGCCCATGGCTGCTGGCGGCGACTTACACCTGCAAGACAGAGGGTCAGCCGGGGACAACACCCATGACATAGAGCAGGGCTGAGCCACGTGCCGGAGAGAGTATATGAGCCCATCGCTGTGTGAGCACTGTGATTCAGCACCTCCCGGTCCCCTATCGGAAGGTGTGCCACTATTTTATGAAGCACGAAGAAGGCCAGGAGACCGCAGTTAAACCATGTTTAGCAGGACATGTTCTCACTTACAGAATGTGGAAATGTGGGGAAAAAATGCAACTTAAAATCAGGGGAATGAGGCACCATCCAGTGCCCACCAGGGGTTGTACAAGAGGCAAAGATTAAAATCAGTTCTTACTTTCATCCCCTCATCAGCCGCTGGCAAAGTGGCCACGGCAGCCGCGTCCCAGACTCTTTGGGGCAGTTCTTCCCTCTTTCAGGCAACACATTACGTTTTTATCGTTAGAAGAAGCATCTGGAAGCTTTCAGGGAGTTCCCCCCCACCTTCATTTTGCTTATTTGTTTGTTTGGAGACAGAGTTTCCCTCTTGTCACCCAGGCTGGAGTGCAGTGGTGCAATCTCAGCTCACTGTAACCTCTACCTCCCAGGTTCAAGCAATTCTCCTGCTTCGGCCTCCCGAGTAGCGGGGATTACAGGCCTGCACCCCGACGCCCTGCTAGGTTTTTGTATTTTTAGTAGAGACAGGGTTTCACCATGTTGGCCGGGCTGGTCTCAAACTCCTGACCTCAGGTGATCCACCCGCCTCTGACCTCCCAAAGTTCTGGGATTACAGGTGTGAGACACTGTGCTCAACCCACCTTCTTTATTTTGCCTTTGATGAACTGCCCTGGGTGGGAGGAGAATCTGGAATTAGCTCCAGGCAGTAAGTGATGTTCTGAACAGCACCCGGATAAAATGAGGCACCTGTGGGAATGAGGAACCGCTCTGCCCGAAACCATCCCCTAGGGCGGTTCTCCAAGAGGCCTGAATGCAAGACTGATTAACTGGCATTGACACGGCTGTCACTGCACCACCTCGACACCACCTCGTGTTATTTTCTTACAGTAACAAGTTAACATATATACAGGGCATGATAATTTTTGAAGCACATGAAGAATGAGGAAAAGGTGTCTCTTACCCTAGTCCCAGAGGTAGCCACTTTGAAATCTACCTTTGACTTCTCAACATAGGTGCCAGCTCTCCATTATGAAACATAAAACAGACCACCCACACTGCGCACCACTTCCTTTCTTCTCTGCCTCCATCCCAGGATTTTTGTTTGTTTGATTTTTGAGACAGTGTCTCCCTCTGTTGCTCAGGCTAAAGTTTGCAGTGGTGTGATACCAGCTCACTGCAACCCCCAACTCCCAGGTTCAAGCAATCCTCCCATCTTGGCCTCCCGAGTAGCTAGGATTACAGGGGTGAACCACCAGGCCTGGCTAATTATTTTTTTCTAGTCTTTTTAGTAGAGATGGGGTTTCACACTATGTTAGCCAGGCTGGTTTCAAACTTCGGACCTCAAGTGATACTCCCACCTTGGCCTCCCAAAGTGCTAGGATTATAGGCATGAGCCAACATGCCCAGCCCATCCCAGGTTTTAGAGTACATACACGTTTTTGTTTTTACTTATCATATATATATATATATATATATATATATATTTTTTTTTTTTTTTTTTTTTTTTTTTTTTTTAATTGAGGCAGTCTCTCACTGACACCAAGGCTGCAGTGTGTGATGATGGCTCACTGAAGCAATGAGCTCCTATGCTCAAGCAATTCTCCTGCTTTAGCCTCCTGAGGAGCTAGGACTACAGGCACACAGCACCACACCCAATTAAATTTTTTTTTTTTTTTTTTTTGAAGAGACAGTGCCTCTCTATGTTGCCCAGACTGGTCTCAAGCTCCTGGCTTCAAGGGGTCCTCCTGCCTTGGCCTCCCAATGTGCTGGGACTACAGGCGTGAGCCAAGATGCCTGGTGTTTTTACTTATCTTTATGACTTTATCTTTCAAAATTACAAACACATATTCACCTTGACCCACTCATCCCACTTCTAGAAACATATCTAGCAGTACTCCCACCTGTGCAAACAATTCTGTGTAGGCAGCCACTGCCTCCGTGGTCTGTAACAGCGAATTGCCCAGGTGCCCATCTGACGCACTCATGAGAAATCATCTTCAAGGTGTATTTTTATGTGAAAAGAGAAGCTGCACAACAGCACACAGAGTTTGCTACCGTTTATGAAAAAAAAAGACAGGCACGGTGGCTCACGCCTGTAATCCCAGCACTTTGGGAGGCCAAGGCGGGTGGATCACGAGGTCAAGAGATCGAGACCATCCTGGTGAACATGGTGAAACCCCGTCTCTACTAAAAATACAAAAAATTAGCTGGGCATGGTGGCGCATGCCTGTAATCCCAGCTACTCAGGAGGCTGAGGCAGGAGAATTGCCTTATCCCAGGAGGCAGAGGTTGGGGTGAGCCGAGATCGCGCCATTGCACTCCAGCCTGGGTACCAAGAGCGAAACTCCGTCTCAGAAAAAAAAAAGAAAGAAAGAAAAAGGAAGACAAACATATGTGCTGTGTGCTCATGCTCTGGCTTTTGAGGAAAGGATGACACTGGCTGGGGAGGAGAGACGGCTGGATGGACAACGACACTGGGGACTTTATTTTTTTTTTTTTTGAGATGGGAGTTTTGCTCTTGTCACTCAGGCTGGAGTCCAATGGCATGATTCTGGCTCACTCTGCTCCTGGGTTCAAGTGATTCTCATGCCTCAGCCTCCCAGTAGCTGGGATTACAGGTGGGCACCATCATGCCCAGCTAATTTTTGTATTTTTAGTAGAGATGGGGTTTCACCATGTTGGCCAGGCTGGTCTCAAACTCCTGACCTCGGGTGATCCAAGATCCACCCGCCTTAGCCTCCCAAAGTGCTGGGATTACAGGCATGAGCCACCACACCCAGCCCCTGGGGACTTTGTATTGAGAGGGATTCTTCTCTCCTCCTGGCCAGCTCTGAATGTGCAGCCACAGTTCCACTGCGATCTGATAAGGTTCCTCCTGGCAGCGTGTCTGTGGGTGCTTTAAAGGACAGCATTGTATTCCTCTTGGGCACGTGGCCAGAGAGAACCAGCTGTGAGCAGAGCGGCTATGGCCTCAGCGGTGCCTCCTCCGAATTCCCATGTTGAAGTCCTAACCCCAGGTCCCTCAGAATGGGACTGCACTGGGAGCCAGGGTCTTTAAAGAGGTCAATAAGTTAAAATGAGGATACTAGGGTGAGCCCCAATCCAATACGACTGGAGATGAGGACACAGACACACACAGGGAGGTGATGGCCACCTGCAATCCCAGGAGAGAGGCCTCTGAAGGAAGCAACCCTGCCAACACCTTGGACTTCTGGTCTCCAGACCATGAGAAAACAGAGTTCCACAGCTGAAGCCCCAGTCTGCAGTCCTGTGTGATAGTAGCATAGCAGTCACCCTTGGGAAACTGACCTGCAACTGACAAACGCCTGCTATCAGTGTCTATGGGGCAGGAGCAAAGCCAGGTGCCTGACCTGCTTTCAGCAGGGACAGTCAGAAGCAGCACCTGTGGCCTGTGGGGCCAATTTTGTCAGACACTTTACCTATTAATCACGCTTCACTAATAAGGAAACCAATCCTGCGAGAGTCCTGGAGCCTGAGAGGCAAAACCAGGGCTGGACCCAGGCGGTCTGCCTCTTCTCCCCAGGCAGTGGAGGGGAGGCTGACCTGGGCAAGGGCGACATGGTGATGGACACAGTGTTAGCTAATGGCAGGCCCTTTTTGCCTGATTTGCATCACTGCATTTTTCATCATCAAAATGAGCCACCTTCTGTGAAGTTCTAGGCTCTGGGAGCTCAGAATCACTGCCTTAAGAATCCACTCACCTCAGTGAAAACCAAATCACTGCTCAGAACGAAGGGAGCAATTTATCCTAGAATGGATCTGTGATTTTTGTTCTTACTGATCCCATTGGAATGCCAAACTCATACCTCTCTGCCTGAAATCACAGACGTGTACAGAAAGGAAGGTACCAGATTAGGGGCAGTGCCAAACCCAGTGAGTGCACTGCTAGAAAGTAACAGGTGGAGTGCATTATAGTCTGCTGGGGAGAAGCTCTCTACACTCCCAGCACCTTCCCGAGTGTGCCAGAGGGCAGATGTGCAAGCCTGCAGCCTCCTGCCTCACTCAGCACCTCCTCTGGAAGTGCTTGCTAACCTTCATCCTCTCCCCGGTGACTCATCTGGCCTGGCACAGGGTGGGTGTCTGTGTTGGGAGAATGGAGATTCTTGTTGTGGTTGCAGTTGCTGTGTATACACACATGTACAAGCACCTGCTTTAAGGTTTGGCTAACTGCAGAGACAGGGAGGTTTGGGCAAAGCTGGTATCCCAGTGTGACCCACTTTTGGAATGCAAGGGAGAGAATTCAACCCTCAGAGAGGCGCAACACCAGCCAGGAGCCTCTGAGCTGTGTCCCAGGAGCCACAGGGACCTTCCTAAGGCTTTGGGGTCTATGGGATGGGGAAGGGTAGGAAGAAGGACTCTGGGCCTCTGGGCCCAGCACTGACCGGAGCAGCAACCCTCTGATCTGTTTCCGCATCCATCCTCTTTTAAAGAAAGGATTCTGCTGATGCAAACAAAGTTTGATGCCAAGACCTGCTCATACTAAGATTCCAGGTCTAGAAGCATAAATACAACAGAATAATGTGGAGGCAGAAGAGTGTAGGGACCCAAAAATAGTACAATACTTTTGCCTCTTCCTTTTGAAAAAATCCCCACCCGAACAAGGAGAACAAAAAAAAGAAAAAGGCTGCGCCTATGACCTTGATCATATCCATGAGGCGACATCTATGCCCCCAAGCCCCAACACACATCAGTGGGAAGTGGGCAGGAGATGGCAAACAGCTGAGCAGGGAGCGGGGCCAGGGAGGAGAAACAGGGCAACTGGGGCCCCCAAATTCCAGAAGTCCTGGAGATCAGGGGTCCTCAGAGCCTCAGGAGATGTGGGAGGCAGAGTCTGAAGGAATGTGCCAGAATACAGCCTGTGCTGAGACCATGTGCTCCTCTTACCCTGTTGCCTTTTCTTCCAGGGCACACAGCTGGACTACATTTCCCAGCCTCCCTTGCAGCCAAGTGGCACCATGTGACTGCACTCTGTCCAATGGGATGTGGATAGAATGATGACCACACTTCCAGCCTGGGCCTCCATAACTATCAGGGCAGCCATTGCTCCATGTGTCTTTTCCTTCCCTTTCCTGCGGGGCACCTGGAAGCAGAATATCTAGGGGAGGACTCGGAGGCCACAGAGGGCAAAGACGCTAAAGCCTTTCTCAACCAGGCGTTCTCATCTGAATCACAGCCCTCAGCCAACAACTGGCGTGCCTGTTTGCTCAGTCATGCACCTAGGGACGGTGCGTACCCGGGTTCGTTCCAGGTGCGCGGGAGAAAAGTCATTCCCTGCCTGCCATGATGCCTTTGCTGTGAGTCCTTGATTCCCTCCTGAAACCCCAGCTGGGAAAGGCTGTGAGACGAAAGACCTGCTAAAGAGAAGAAACTCAAGTCCTTGCGTGACTATGTGGAACAGAGCCTTCCTTGCCCGAGGTGACATCCCACTGCGACACATCAGGAAACACCACTTTATTGGGCTCAGCAGAGCTTGGCACTTGCTTGCTACAGCAATTAGCCATCCCTGACCAACACAGAGCCCTGTCCTCCAACTCGGCAGTCAGCTGACCACCTCCACCCCACCTCCATCTCCAAAGCGGAGGGGAGGAATCTTCTCTGGAAAGACGCCAAACAGGAAAACAACAGGCCCAGAGGAAGGCCGGTGAGGAACTCACAGAAGATGGGTGAGCTGAGAGAAGTCCGCGCTCTCCAACCTACCCCTCCACCCCAGGCAAGCAGGCAGCCAGCCAGGATCAGGCCCTGAGCAGGGAAATGGAGGATCTTTCTCCAGGGAAGTGGAAGCTTCAGCCTGTCCTGGGAGCCTGGTGCCAGCCTGGGTCCTGGGTGTATTCTGGGCTGTTGGGCCCTCTGAGTGCTGAATCCCAGGCCGAACACTGGGATGCCGGTCCCCACTCGCCAGCTCCCCGAAAACTTGAGTTATGGCATAGGCGCACCCAGGATGGGGCATAAAAAATGAATCAGGTAGGGCTCTAAGGGAGTCACTCATTTCTGGGGCACTTGGCGGCTTGCTTAGGAGAGTGGCATTTGAAATCACAGCTGAATGACAAGGAGGATTTCAAAGGCTTCAGGAGGCCCGGTTCCCGCAGGTCACATACAAGAAGGACACAGTGAAAATTCCAGGAGCTGGGAAAGTGGGGTCACGCCTGGTGAAGGCAACGTCAGCGCCACCTTAGGGACAAGGGACTGAGGCTTTGGTGGGTGGGCTGTGGACCCAGGAGGTCTGAGTGGAGAGTCCACCTCCTTCCCATTGTCCTGTAACCTATCCTGGACCCTTTCTGTGCCAAGACCATAAGCGGCTGCAGGAGCACCTTCCCGGCTGGTGTCCAGCACTCTCCTGGTTCTAGACTTGCTGCTGGGATAGGTTGGCAAGATGGCCTCCTCTCTGGAATGCTTATGAAGCTGTTAAATTGAGTCCATGAATGCCAAATGAAGCTGACGGCCGCACACACGCTCCCAGTTGCTCCGATCGCTCATCGGGACAGCCAGCGTGTGCTTAAAAGGGCCCAGATGAAATAGGCAATCCGAGGGACCTCATTTTAGCTCTCTCCTGGAGGCTGTCGGCCTGATACAGGCTGCCTCACAAGAAATGGGGCCGGGGGAGTGCCGCATGCCACTGTAACCCCTCTGTCGTGCATTAAGCAAAGGAGCCAATCTCATTGACACTTGGCTGTCTAGTAAGACGACTGAGAAAAAGCAAGCCTTTCTGCAGAGACAGAAAGCCACCACTCACGTTTCCCGGCAGAAATGGCTACCTGGCTCTGGTAATTAGGCAAACCCAGCCTTCACTTCTCAGGAAGTCTTACTTTCATATCCAAGGAGGATGGTGGGGTGAGGAATGGGGGGCCCAGGGGAGGGCCGTCTATTTGAGAGCAGAACCGTCTCCTGCTCAGTTTAAAAAGACTCAAATTCAAGCAGGGCTCAGATCAAACTAGTCACAGGTGTCTGAGGGCATCAGAGACGACGTTTTCATTCACAGTGATGAAAGCATGGAAGAGGAAGCTAACATATCACTTGTAGCCACCTCATTGGCTCTCAGTTACCCTGTTACTGTTCTTAATCTGCTAAATTGTAAAAAAAAAAAAAAAAAAAAAAAAAAGAAGAAGAAGAAGAGGAACAAGGAAAGAAATGTAAACATGTAGCTGGGGAGCCCTGTGAAAAACATTTAACCCAGAGTCAGTATTGCCTGTAAATGAAAGCCTTTTTAGCGGCACAGTTCTAGCAGCTGCTCAGTGAGGCTCCTGGGAACCGAGGGCTTGATTGTCCTGTTAATCCCACCCTGGTGCCAGCTGATGGCTTTGGCTGGCATCTCATCCTGTCCCTGCAAAATGCTTTCATCAGTCAGATCTGCGAAGCTTGCCAGGCCAACTAGACTCTGAGATGCTTTGAGGAACCACAATGAGAGAGGTGGGGAAAACCAACTGTTTGTGACAGAGGCTGGCCCGGGCGCGGTGGCACACAGCTGTCATCCCAGCGCTTTAGGAGGCCAAGGCAGGTGGACCTGCCTGAGCAACATGGTGAAACCCCGTCTCTACTAAAAATACAAAAAATTAGCTGGGCATGGTGGTGCGTGCCTGTAGTCCCAGCTACTCGGGAGGCTGAGGCAGGAGAATCGCTTGAACCCAGCAGGTGGAGGTTGCAGTGAGCTGAGATCATGCCACTGCATTCAGCCTGGGCGACAGCGCGAGACTCTGTCTTGAAAAAACAAAAGTAAAAGAGACTGAGGCTCAGGAAGGGACCGGAGAGGCGTTTGTTGTGAATGTGAACTTCAAGGAATCAGAGGGCTCAGCCCATTTGAGATGAGAGCTGGTTCTGCCTGGGTGGAACAGGAGGTGGGAGGTAGAAGGGGCCGGTGGGAAACAAGTGGGTTGGTGCTTTTTCTTATTCACTACTCAACACATTCTTTCTCCCAGCGACGCTGCCTCCTGCAGCTAACTAAGCCCCTCCCCTAGGGCCGACTGCATTTTTCAAAACAACTTGGGCCTGTGTCCTTTCCTCCAAATAGGCAGGTGCAGTCAAGCTGCCTGCAGCCTTAGTTTCCCCGGGTAGTTCTCCAAGGAGGGGCTAGTCCTACCCCTGGGTGATTTCGGGGAGGCGGATCAGATCCCAGGACTCAGGTGCAGCTAGGAGCCAGAGCACCTGGGACCATCGGGCTGAAGTGTGGTTGGGCTAAAGCTAGAGGGCGCTGTTGGGCAGACTCCCAGAGCCTGAGCTGAGGCCCGGCCCCTCTCAGGTGCCTCCGTGTCTCCATCTGTCTGCTGGGGCTGCTTTGTCCACTGTGGTCACCACCAGCCACATGTGGCTACTGAGCACTTAAACCGTGGCCAGTCTGAACTCATATATGTGCCCCTAGTGTAAAATACAAGCTGGATTTTGACGACTTCATATGGAAAAAAATAACATAAAATACTTCATTAATATTTTTCTTTCTTGATTATACGTGACATGGTAAACAATACCATTTGGGGTCTAATGGGTTAAATCAAACAACTTTTCAATTGCATCTTTTTTACTTTTCAATGCGGCTATAGAAAAAGTTAGTCACATAGGTATGTGGCTCTTACTACGTTTCTCGTGGGCAATGCTCGGTAGAAGTAGCATTCACTGGGTGACACCAGGGACCCTGAATCTGGGGCTACCCAACAGGACTCTTCAAGCTCATCAGCATCCTGCGGCATCCTTTGTTTATTTCACTCCTTAGTGCCCATGAATGAAAGATCGTGGTGTTTGTGTTTCCCAGTTACCTGTGGGTCCCACACCGTTCTCTTTCCAGCTGGTAGGGCTGGCCTGAAAACTCCACTAGAGGCCAGGTGCAATGAGGACCCCAGGTCTGACCCCAGCTAAGGAGTGAGGCTGGTGGGGGCAGGGGGCTGCAGAAGGAAGAGGTTCCTCCTTCTCTTTAGAGCTGCACAGCTAACCCTGCTGAGTCACATCTGGGGAGAGAGGAGGTTAGTAACACATCTAGAGTGACAGTTCCAGGGTGTGCCTGCACCTAAATCTAACCCACTGACCTAGAGCCCGATTCTAGAGGCCGTCCTGAGACCTGTTGCGTCAGCGTTTTGCCCACTGGACAGGCTCCAGGCCAGTGACCTGTTGTTGAGAAATCCAACTGCAACCTTCCTGACTTCTTATCCATCCCAGCCACTTCCACAGCTCCCCAGAGCCTTACAAGAAAAACGTAAGAACATACAAGAAGAGAGAGAGACCCAGCAGGGCATAGAAATCCCCTCCCTTTGCCAATCCATCCCTCCTTTTCCACTCTCTCAAGGCTAAAATGCCCTCAATGAGGCTGGTAAGAGGGAAAAGGTGGAGAAAGGAAAGGGAAATCCCCGAGAGAACGTACTTTCCTTTGCACAAACTGCTACTGCGGCAGAAGAGGAACATGTGGGTGGCTCTTTCCATACACTTTGCGCCTCTGCAGATATGAATTCATCCATGTGGCATGCTCGCCTCAGCCACCCAGCCAACTCCTACTCATCCACCAAAGCCCAACACAAAGCTCACTCCTCGGCCGTGCCTTTCCCAGCTCCTACAACTGCCCTTCCCTTTGAGTTCCAACAGCATTTTGCTAGTATGAACTCAGCTTTGAACATATGACTTATTTGTCTTTTTCCTTCATTAGACTGGGAGCTCCTGAAGGGAGGAGAACCCTGATTTTCCCAGTTGGGGAACCTGCTCAGCATGTCCAGCCTCAGGCCTCTGCACTGCCAGTTCCCTCCATCTGTCTGTCTTCCTTCCCCTCAGTGCCTCCAAGGCTCACTCCCTCCAAATTAATGTCCTTGTTCAACAGTCGTGGGGAAGCCTCCTCGAGGGACCCGCCTCAAAGAGCATCCCCCTCACCCTCTGGTCTCTCACCCTGATCCCTTTCCCAGCATTTCCTGACACCTGGCACTCCATTTACAAAATCTCTCGACTGTCGGCCCCCGCTCACCACCGTACCCCCACAGTGCCCGGAACTGGGCCTGGCACACAATTCAGACAGTAAAAATGTTCGGATGAATGGCTGCGTATTCCAAGGGCCCAGCGCAGTGCCTGAGCAAATGAACAAGGGAATGAGCGCTTCTTTTCTAGGGTCCCTCTTGCTCTAACACTCTGTGACTCTTCCAGTTTTAGGAATGGCTGGAGGAAGGTCAGGGGTTAGGATGATAAGGTGCTTTCCTGCTTGGTATTTCTGGCATGGAAAAAGCTGCAGCAGAGTAGAGTTTGGTGGCATGCCAGACTGGGGGTGGGGGGTCCATTTACCACACTGGTGATAGTCTCCTTCCCAGGTGAACAAATCTCAGCTATATGGTCATCAGCCAGTGGGGTGGGGACAGGATGGGGGACTTCCTGCTACTCTCCAGCGAGATCATTCTCTGGACAAGTGCAGCGTCATGACAGAGCCAGCATCCCTCCAGCTTGGGTCTTTGGGGAGGACCTCTTTGAGCTGCCTGCCCAGCAGAGAAAGGGAGGTGAGTGAAACGCACGTTCCTGAGCCTCTGGGGAGAGAACAGGGAGACAGGAAAAGGGAAACACCCAAGAGAATGCTCCCCTTCCGCCCAGAACCCTAACCCAACAGGAAGAGGAAGCTCAAAGGCAGGACCAAAACAAGACCACAGGCTTTTCCTAAAGCACCACCCACCCACCCCCGACCCATGTACGTCTGTCTCTATGACAGTTCCATGTTTCTACAGCGGTGGAGGGTGCTGGATGCCAGGCGAGGAGCAGAGCCAAGTAGCACCCATGCCAGGGCCAGGCTGGAGCGAGCCCGTGGAAATCAGAGTGTGGAGTCCCGGCCACAGAGCCTGGGACTTCCTCTACCCCCATCCAGGGTCTCACTCTGAAGGCGAATTTGGGCTTTCAGTGATGGACCTCAGAAGCATCAGGTGGCAGCCCGAGGGAACTCTCTGACTGGTCCCTGCACCCACACCGCAGTGTTCCGGGGTCCTGTTCCATGCTGGGTGCAGGCACATGTGGATGGACGAGATGCAGAGACCCTTCCTGGGGCTCCACGAAGTGCCCCCAGCCACACACACCCATGAAACGGCAGTGATGGGCCTGAAGAGACATACATAGGTCCAGGAGCTTGGGCAAAGAGCACAGAAGTCGGTTGGGATGGAACAGAGCTGAGGGCTGAGCAAGGTTCCAGGAATTCTCCAGGTGGGACACACAGAGGGAATAGTGTGTGCCAGGGCATGGGGCAGCAAGCACCAGGTCCTGTGACACTCAAGCCCTGTATGACGAGGAGTCCCCACACACCACCAAGGACTCTTCAGTTTCAGTCATGCAGGAAGGAATGACAGAAGGAATCAGCACAGAGCGTGACTGCAGGAGAACGCATGTTGATGGCAGCAGGGAGGAGATGAAGGGAAGAAACAGCAGAGGCTCAGTGTCCCCACCTCCCTACCACCCGGCAACGCTCCATAGAAACACTGAGAATAATTCTGTTACTGTTCACACAATAAAAACGTGAAAGTTGAAACAAACATGTGAATCACTCAACTTCCCATTTGCAGGGACTCAGCGCATGCCACAAGCTAACTGCTCTTTGGAGGAAAATGTAAGAGGATGTAGCAGGCTGCAGATGGAGCACTGAGACTCTAGAGTCCCTTCATCTGTCCCTCTAGATGTGACCCCTCATGCAGTCAGCCAGAGCTGGCAGGCACTGGGCCCTGTCCGAGGCCCCCACCTGGCTTGGCTGCGCTGCTGATGCCTGGTGATTTGGATGGAGGCCCCCAGGCATCTTGGAGCGCATTCTTCCGGGCTCTCTGTGGCAGCTGCAGAATGAGTCAAGCGCTGACCCATGCCTGGGTGGGAAGATCCACGCATCAGATGGCAGAATTCTGTCTGCAGGTTCCACCCCGATGTTCCGGGCCAGGGGGTGAGCAACAGCCCGTCCCTAGGGAACCACATCTCTCAGACTATGGGGCCAACTCTGCTGAGTGCCTCAGCCTGCCCTGCCAGCAGCCAGCAGCCAGCATACCCTGGAGGGGCTGTGGAGGGACAGGCAGCTCTTCCCTGGTCCTGGAGCCATGCCCTGGAGTCAGGCAAAGCTGGGCTAGAGCTGCCAGCATCCACGGTCCAGACCAGCCTATTTCTCCTCTATAAAATGGAACCGGCATCAAGGGCCTGCAGTCAGGATGGGGGTGCATATATGAGGGGTGCTGGTGGGAGCAGCCCACAGACCTGGGGCACTGCTGGGGCTCTGCCCAGCCTGCCATCTCCAGTCCTGGCTGCCTCAACTTCTCTGGGCCTCATTTTCCTTGGCTATGAAATGGGACTAAGGGTCCCTGCCTGCAGATCCTATTGAGTAGCTGTGAGGATGAAGGGAGTGCCTGGTGGAAAGCACCAGTCAGACACCTGGGGCATCAGCGCAGCTTTATAAGAAAGGCGGCAACCCTGGAGCTGAACCCTGACACCAAGCACAGCCTGGTGGGACGCAGGGGCTGCGGCCTGGGCTCGGTGGAAACCCGCACTGCCTGGCAGGCCGGTCTCACTCGGCACACCCTGATCAGTGGCATCAAAACCTGGTCCCAAGGCCCGGATGGACAGAGACCCTGGGATCACCGTGGCCCAGACATGTCCAGCTGGGGCCGGGTGAATGAAATTCCAACTCCTGTTGTTCAAAAAGAAAATACGGAGAAAGGACGGAAGAAACCCAGTCACTCCACAGCAGGGCGGAGCCCACTTGGTAAAAGGCACAAGAATGGCCCAGCCCTGAGACTGCAGAGGGGCCGGGATCTGAGGGCTGCTCAGTGCTTGGTGCACGTGGAGGGAGGCTGGGGCTGCCTCGGGGCGTGGGGGACCTTCTCTCCCTACACCACGTCTCGCAGGAGTCTGTGGAGGCTGACTGCTTTGGGTCCGTTTGAAAGGGAACACAGGCCAGGCGTGGTGGCTCACGCCTGTCATCCAAGCACTTTGAAAGCCCAAGGCAGGCAGATCACTTGAGGTCAGGAGTTCGAGACCAGCCTGACCAACATGGTGAAACCCCGTCTCTACTAAAAAAAAAAAAAAAAAAAAAAAATACAAAAATTAGCCGGGTGTGGTGGCACACGCCTATAATCCCAGCTACTCAGGAGGCTGAGGCAGGAGAATCGCTTGAACCTGGGAGGCGGTCGCAGTGAGCTGACATTCACGCCACTGCACTCCAACCTGGGCAATAAGAGCAAGACTCTGTCTCAAAAAGAAAAAAAAGAAGAAGAAAGAAAGGGAACGCAGCGCCCTGCTGACCAGCAGAGGCCAGGTTTTCTGCAGGATTTTGTGGACAACATAGGAGATGGTCCCAGACTTACCCAGAGCGCCCCAACCTCCCGAGAGGCTGGAAATCAGCTCTGGGCACAAACAGACCTGGCTGCTGAGCTCTAGTCTTGGTAGATGGTAAAAAGCTACATTTTTTGCTGGGTCCTGCTTGAGAAATGACTAAATTCTCAGTTCATGAGCCCCAAAGGAACTATTTCCAAATTTTGAATTCATGTGTCCCAAATGAATGGGGTTTGGCCACATTCTAATATATCTCGGGTGGAAAGCATTTGTAAGTAGTCTCATGGTAAATGTTAGACTGAAGAGGTGTTTTTTGTGGGACGTTCCTGTCCTCCCTGGGATTTTGTGCAGGCTGCTGGCTCTGTCTGCAGGGCAAGGTCCACTGTGCCGGGCTGCCCACGGCTGAGGTCAAGGCCGGAGGTCTCCCAGGGGCCTGGTGTCCACTTAGAGCTCAGCACATCTGTCAAAAACTTTCTTCAATTGTTTTTTAAACTTGGAAGGAAACCTCCTGTGAATCATTGCATGGATTATTTGATTCACTGGAAGCAATAAAAACAGTCAGTCATTCTCAGTAAAATGGCATCAGCCTGGCTGAAACACCAGGCACAGAATAGTGATGTGCCCACCACCCTCGGGGGCCCTGGCAGCCACAGTCTTGAACTGTTGGCAAGTGACTTATCCATGATCACCCAGGCCTCTGACTCATAGAGAGTATGTTTATAATCAGGAGTAGGGGCAGCTCATAAAAGCCACTCTTCACCATCTTCAGTCTGTAAATCCCAACACCAGAAGCCACAGGCTCCGCCGGGAGAGTCATGGCAACACACCCACCCATACACACAAAGTGTAATCAACACACATGGAACCCTGTTATGTGCAGGCCACAGTGCTAACTGCTGGGGAGACACAGAAATGGAAACACCCTCAGAGCACTGACAGGCTGGTCAGAAGGGCGAGGCACGAGCTCCTTCTTCCCTTCTCTTATCAAGGTTCAGTCCCTGCTCCGAGCCTGGCGCCGTGCGGGGGTGCTGGATGGCAGAGGGAGGCAGCATTCCAACATGCACCAAAGGCCTCAAGTCTCCAGCTTCCCAGCTGGGCCTCAATCCTCTCCTGACCCTTTCCCCAAGGACAGAGAGCTGGGTTCCATTTACCCAGGGTGTGGCTAGGAATGATCCCATAAGCAATTAGCACAGTGCCTGGAACACAGGAAGTACACAGTAATTGTTTGACGAGAGGCAGGAAGGAAGTCGAGAAGGGAGGGAGGGAGAAGGTTCCTCTGATCTAGAAGTTCCTCCAGACAACCTCCAAATCCTCCGTGGATCTGGCCTCGGAACAGTGGATCTTCAGCCAGCGGGGCACTTCTGTGCACGCTCCAAGAGCCCCATCAGATACATTCTAACCAGAGAGTCTCTGGTTACTTCTAAGCTAAAAATTTGCACCTAGAGTCTGAGAAGTATAAGAATATTCTAGGGGGTAACTGAGAGAAAATGTGACATCTGGGCTGTCCCAGAAACACTAGGTCCTGTGCATGGGGTGGTGCTGGATGCCTCGGGAAGGAGAGAAAAGATGACTGTGGACTCCTCCTAGAGAGGCCAGCAACAAGGGTGGGGAAGGGCCTGGCTGGCTTGGACCTGGCCTGGAGCCCGGGGCCAACGGGCAGCAAGGTCAGGGGAGCGTCCATGTGCAGCCTCGGCTCCCTAACCTTGGTCAGGGAGCAAGGTCAGTGGCTGAGCCGACTAACAGGCAGTTCAGCTGCCCTTCCTTCTACCTCCGCCTGGCATCTCCCAATCAGGTGGGGAGCCCAGGCGGGTGTCACTCACGTGGGATCTGGATGCAGTCCCTCACACAGAGCCCGACATGGAGCGGATAATCAGGAGATACTGATGGCCGGGATTCCCCTGCCAGGCACCTGGCAGTCCTGCAGAAAGGCCAGGACAATGTCCCTAGCTCTCCATTGATTCCACAGCAGATGAGAATGCCAAGTTGTGCCTGCACGCATGTGTGTATACATGCGTGCAGGCACGTGTCTGCCCACAACGCCAGTCAGACAGCGTCTGCCCTCTGTGGCTGAGGGCTGGAGGGGACGACCACAGGAAGTGATACTGCCAAGTCATCCCAAGTCACCCTAAATATAACCCTCAACATACATCACAGGAGGACTGTCCCTTCCCCGGTGCGCTGCCTCATGACCAGTCCACTAAAGAGGCCACTTTCAGAAAGCCTGCTCAGATGGCTCTCTGAGATGCCCAGCTGGGATCGGCAGCCCAGCCAGCACCAGGGGGAGGCGAGCCCGGGGGCCTGCTTTTGTGGCCTCTTCTCTGCAGAGCCCACACCTCCACGGCCCTGTTCATCTAACTTCCTCCAGAAGAACTGGCTACACAAATCACTATAAGCAACAATGCTCTCTTAAGCATGGGAGGAGGCTTCCCTATTTAAGGGACACAGAGGGCCGCCATATGGTGGGACTCTGGCTGCGCTGAGATGCTGCTCGTGCCTGTCTTCCTCAGTGGTTGGGTTGCTGGCATCCTGCCCCTCAGGTGTGACCCACCCTGACCTGGCTGAGCTGCCTGCTCGTCCCCCTCCTTGCCATGGGCACGTGTCTGCCACAGGCCCTTTACACCAGCTGCTCCTCAGCTAGAAGCGTGCCTGTCCCTGGCTTCCTGCAGGCCTTTGCTCAGGTCCCATCTCAGGAAGGCCTTCCCCAAGCACTCTATCTACTCATTCTTTATCGCCTTCCCAGCAAGATCCCTTCTCTCATTTCTGTTTTACTGAGTTCACTGTCTGTCTCCCTTTGAGTGAAGCTCCAGGTCCTCGGGCCAGGCTCACTCTGGCGTGTTCTCCATCAGAAGCCCAGAGCATGGAAGCTTGTCTGGCACAACATGCTCCGTGAACCCATGCTGAAGGAAGGAACCCATGAGTGTCTGGGATGCGGGGAGGAAGGCAGGGAGGGGAAGCTGGGACTCAGCCTTACTAAGCAGGTGCTGCTTCTCCACTGCCAGGAGCGGCCCACCGTCCACCACCAAGGGCCGGGGCAGAGAGAAGCCGAAGGCCCTTCTACCACCCATCACTTGACTCACAACATCCACGGCCAATGGTGTGCACATGCTGGAAAGTGCCTTCTGACCCCGAGTCCCTCCACTTGTGCCGGTGGCAGTGGTGCAGAGGTATTATTTGCTGTGCATGCACTGAAATGCCCCGGGGTCTGGGGGTGGAAACGGACACCTTGGACCACCTCCTCCACCTGCTTCTCATCCCTTTGCTTCCTCCAGCTTCTTGACACGGGTTAGCCTTAGTATGCCTGGCCGGGCCAGGCGCTGCCCTGTGCACCTGTGCACCTGTGCCGACTGTGGCCTTGGGCCAGGACACTTGCACACAGGGGACATCCAGGCAGCATGGACCCAGATGTCCCCTGCTTTCCAGCTCCAGTGTGGCTGGGCTGGTGGAGGGAGAATGAGTGAGTGCAAGTGGCAGCTTCACATACCGTTGTGCCTATTTTCTTCAGAGAGAAAACCCAAGACTCACCCACTAACCAGCACCCTGAGGCTGAGGTTCCAGCCTGGTGTCTCCTCCCAACCCTGCAGCCACTCTGCCAAGGAGACATCCACTCCCTCAGGAAGAGGAAGGCAGGAAAACCCACCCCACCCACAGGATGGAGACCCGAGGGCGGGGCAGGGGACGGCCAGAGGGTGGGGAGCTGTTGGAGCCCAGCGAGAAAGCAGCCACGCCCGGGGTCTGCCCTGGGCCTGACCGCCTGCAGGACTCCCATCTACCAGGGCCACCGATGGAATCAGCCACTGGCATCCACCCCCACCCCACATGTAGCCCGGAACCCCTCACAACCACTGAAATTAAGGCAGTGACACTTTAACAGGTTTCGGGCCTACATTTCTGCCTGGCTGAGCATTCAAACGTGGTTTCTTCTGCATGGGAAGATGGAAATTATAAAGAGGGTCTCCCCCTTCTGGGCCAAGAGCATTCCAGACATTTCAAAAGTAGCTTTGTATGAGGACTCGGAGGACTTTAATCCTTATACAGGACCCGGCCAAACTCACCAGATGCAAGTAGCGGATGAGGGCTCTCATGGGCTAGGCACAGCCAGATGGGGCTCTGTCTCCAAATGTCCCTCCCCAGGTGTCCCCCCTGGGCTGCCTCTTCCAGCCTGTGACAGCTGACCCTTGCCACATCCAGGGCCCCACCTGATGCTCACAGCATGCAGGGGCATGTGGGGCAGGGTGGTAAGTGACAAGAGTCACCATAATAATCTTGAGACCACAAGAGGGAGGAGGGTAGGAGGAGGAGCCGTGGGGCAGCCAGGCCCTGCCGGTCCAGACACCTCAGGGACACTTCACTCTAGGTCTGATCTGGCATTGGCCCCAAAGAGGGCGGTTTTATCAACCTTCATATGCACAAAACTGGCCAGGCTTCGAAGAGGCACAACCAGAACCACACACCTGGCCAGCACCGCACACCTGGTTCCTTGCTTGCAAACAAAACCAGACCCTCAGCGCGGGAATAGCAGGGCTGGTGGGCTCTCCAGACCCAAGGGCAGCTCCGGGACATGGCAGGTCCTTCCTGTCTCTGGAGCTGGCAGGACAGCCAGGGTCATGAGGAGCCCTCCCAAACTCAGGTAGCTCAGACTGGGCCAGGAAGGATTCCGGATGGATAAAGCTCCCGAGCCAGGCTAACGACAGGGGAGTGGCAGCCGTGGCCAGGGCAGTGCGTTCAAGCTGGAAGCACTCTGCCCTCTCTCAAGCCTCCCTCACACCCAGAACAGGCAGGGGCCTGGGGGGCTGGAGGGTGGCAGATTCAGACAGACCCTGGGCCCTGCTCTGAGGGGAGAGCCGCAAGCTCAGCTCCAGCACAGACAGCTTACGGCATGGGTGGGTCTGCAGGATCCAGTGGCCCTGGCCACGTGCAGGAGCCTGGGAGAAGGAAGCTTCCAGGCATGGGGGCTGCAGGGGAGAAGACAAACCTGGACACGAAGACAGTGCCCTACCTTGCCCTCAACCACGAGTCCTTCTCACAGTTTACCCTTCATTCCCCCAACAAATCCCCAAACAGAAGTGCCAAAGGTCACACGATTACCCAGAAAGACCCGGCCAGCTTAGGTTATGAACCAAGAAGACTGTGGACCCTGGGGTTTTATGTCTGAGCCTCAGGTTCCTGACCTGTCTCAGGGGTGCTAGGTGGGCTGCCCCAATACCCAGTCCTCTCTGCTCTTTCTGCTGAGCTGGGTCTGGTCCCCACACGTGGGCAGGACCCCACAGCACCACAGAAGCCACCCACTTCCCTCCTTAGCCCTCACTGGCCCCGGGCCAGGCGGCCTCTGGAAGTGACTTACCAGGGATCAGGCGGAGGCCGAGAGGGAGTGGGTCAGAACCTCCGGGGCGTGTTTCCGCCTCCTGACCAGGCCGCTAGACCATGCCCCTGGAAGACAAGAGTGACAGGTCATGCGGGCTATGACGACCCAGCCGGAGCCCATGCCCCTCCCTCTGGTTACTTCTGTTGCGCCTGTTGGGGTATCACAGCCTCTGCAAGTGCCATGTGAAATTCAGAACCCCTGGCTCCTGGCTCTGGCCAGCCACCGTGGGCAGTGGTACCTGCCCGAGGCTGCTGCACCCCAGAGGGAGGGAAGCCCACGACTACATTGACAGAAGCCCGGAGGTGAGATGCTGGCCGCCCCTCAAGTGAGGTCGCTGGTCACTACAAACTGGCGTGGTAACTGAGCGTGTCCAAGACCTCCGTGGTCTGCAAACAGCTTCAAATCCCAATAGCATTGTCACTTGGGGCCATCACAGATGCACAGCCTGCGTCCTAACCCAGCACTCTGCACTCTGCTCCCTGTAGGGCTGTCAAGAGGGTGCAGTGGAATCATGCACGCCCAGGCCTGGCACCCACAACTGTGCCCTGCCCCCTTCAGGGTCCCTCCAGCCTCCACAGTTTCTTGACTGGCATACCTGGGTGGCCCCTCATCACCCAAACTCTTCCTCCAGGCCCACATTGTCCCCTGCATGCTGCCCGGGCCCAGTGCAGGGCACACACTAGGAGCTCAGGAAAAAGTCAGGACACATCAACTGACATTCGGCCAGCAGCTCACAAAACCACCCAGAGGCTGAGAAGGGAAATTTGCACTGCTGGCGTCCGGGTGCCCAACCACTCCCACCTTCACCCCCCCCCCACTGCCAGCTCTGGCGCAAGCATTTTCAGCACCCTCCGTATAGGGTGAACTAGGACTGGCCCACCTCCCTCTTCTCTGCCTGCTCCCCATGCACAGATTGGTGACCCCTCCTCCTGAACCTGCAGCCTCTGGTACCTATGTGTATTAACAGTGTTGAGGCCAACAGCTCCACACACCCAGGCTCCCTGCTGAAGGCTGTCTAGGCATTTGTACTCATTATCCAGTATAATCCACACAACCACCCTGGGAGGCAGGCATGGCCATCATCCCCATTTGACAGGTGGGGAAATGCGGAGGCTTATAGGAGCCAATTACCTGCAAGCTCATGTGGCTTCCAAGATGCAGAGCCAGAATGGGATCCCGGCAGCCCCTTCACCTGACAGCCCATTTCTCTTCTGCATCTACCCCACAGTCCCTAGTTACTTCCTCCCAGCACAGTGTTCTCTCCCTCATAGCAATGATCCCACTTTACAAATGCCCACTGGAACACGCAGCCTCAGCATAGTACGGCGTGCCAGCGGGGCTCCCCTCGCTCCCGCGTAATGGGGGCACTGCACCTCTCCCCTCCTTCCACCCACCCCACCGACTGTGAGCTCCATAAGGTCGGGAAATTGCCCGCTTCATGTCTGTGCATCTGCTCCTGCCCAGAGCCTGGACACAGCAGGTGCTCAATGAATAATCAATGTTTGACAAATGAATGTCCGCAAGTTGCTTCAGCCATGGTTAGAAATAGGGTATATCTTGCTTAGAGTTAAATTTCTACCATTTCCTAAATATAGCCTTTTATAGGCCAATTATGGAATGTAAACTCACTGCTAGAATTCAAGACCTGGCAAAGTCACACATCTTCCCACCAGAAATTCTCACTGCAAAGTTACTATGCTGTTAAGATAGTATCGTGTGTGTGTGTGTGAGATAGATTTTAGGCTGGATACCATAGTTTACACTTGTAATCCCAGCACTCTGGGAAGCTAAGGCAGGTGGATTGCTTGAGTCCCAGAGACCACTCTGGGCAACATGGCGAAACGCCAGCTCTACCAAAAATACAAAAAGTTAGCCGCGTGTGGTGGTGTGCACCTGTAGTCCCAGCTACCTGGGAGGCTGAAGTGTGACAATCACCTGAGCCTGGGAGGTGGAGGTTGCAGTGAGCAGAGATCACACCACTGTACTCCAGCCTGGGTGATGGAGTGAAACATCTCAAAAACATAAAATAAAATAATATATTTTATTTTTTAGGTCTTCACAACAAAATTGAGCAGAAAGTCCCCACACACCCCTTGCAGCACTCCCGGCCACAGCCTTCCCCATGGTCCACATCCCCCGCCAGAGTGCTCCATTTGTTAGAACTGAGGGGCCTGCACTGACCATCGTCACCTCCAGGTCCACAGCTCACATCAGGGTTCATTCTCAGTGGGGTCACTCCGAGGGCTTTGACAAACGTGCACGTATGCCTACGCACCATTACAGCATCACAGCGCGCTCACCCCCCTAAAGCTCCTCTGTGCTTCCGCCTTGCCCCATATTTTCCCATGGTGTTTTCAAATCCAGGATCTCAGCGAAGTTCTCTTAGCTCCTCGCGCCCTGCTTTGACACTCAGAGAAGACCTGGACAGGGTCAAGGGCCCTCCATGAGGAGAAACCCAGGGATGCACCAAGTCCCCAGTTCATCATCCCCTCCCACCAGCCCTGGTAGAGAGCTCATTCTCAACTCTTTAGGGAGAAGGAGAGAGAGCGGGTCACCAGCCTAAGTCACTCTCGGCTAAGTGGGGCGTGGGGAGCCCAAAACACAAATCCCCAAACCCATGCTCTGTTCTTTTCAGCTGCTCTGGTTAATTAAAAGGGTTTGTTTGTTATGGGGGGACAGGGTCTTGATCTGTCACCCAGGCTGGAGTGCAGTGGCAAATCAAAGCCCACTGCAGCCTCGACCTCCCAGGCCCAAGCAATCCTCCAGCCTCAGCGTTCCAAGTAGCTGGGAGTACAGGTGCACCCAAATCTATTTTTTTTTTTTCATGTTTAGTGGAGATGAGATCTCACTACATTGCCCAGGCTGGTCTCAAATTCCTGGGCTCAAGCCATCTGCCTGCCTTGGCCTCCCAAAGTATTGGGATTACAGGTGTGAGCCACCACGCCCAGCCTAAAGGGGAATTTTAAGAGGCCATGGAATGCAGTGAGTAAGCACACTCCATTCCATGGCCTCTTAAAGAGTAGGAGGGGCCTCTGTGTGGCCCCAGCTGGAGCAGGTGAGTGCCACTGGGCACGCCCAAGCAGCACACCAAACCACCACACTGAGGTCCCTCGCTGTCTGCTTGCCAAGGCCCCACTGTCTCCAGCGTCCTGGGGGCACCCCTGCCTGGCCGACACTCTCAGTTACCAGCTCCACAGAGGCATGGCCTCTCTGTACCACCGACAGCCAGGCCACCTGATGGGGAAAATGCTGGGTGGTGGGAGGGTGGCGAGGAGGTGCTGGGTCCAGGTTGGCCTCTGCTGCTCAGTGGCCTTGGGCATACACCCTGTGACCTCTGCCATTTCCATTTCCCCATCTGTGACAAAGCGGGTGAGCTGGACTCCAAGCAGGCCCGGCCAGCTCTGACACCAGGCTTCCTAGCAGGAGGGGGTCTGCTGTTCCAGAGACCTTGAAGGCAGCCTGGCTTCCAGGCTGCTTGGGAACACTCCATTAACTCAAATTGCAAATTTCCTCCTGGCTCTATCTCTAAGCCACAGGGGCTCCCTGGCCACCAGCTTTCCAGTGACAGAGATTACAGTCATGGCTCGAGACAGAATCAAGTAGCAGAAGTCATTATGCAGAAACAATTATGTTGAGTTATGTCTGGTTGCTCCGATTTCTGTCTAGTGATTGTCTTACAAATTGCCATGCCTCTTCCTCTAGAGGAGCAAAATGCAGAGGCCTGAGTGATTCATCCAGACCTGCTGGGCAGACTTATACTGCTTCAAACTCTTGCCCGCTGGGGTGTCGCACCCTAGGGTAGGGTGCTCTGTGCTGCCCTTTGGCTGAGCACTTGTGAGAGAAGAGGTCAGAAGATGAAAGCCCTGGGAGGTGCCATCCGAACTCCCCAACTAGAGGTGTGAGCCCTTTACACACATGCTTTTCCTGGGCCCTTCTGGACCCTACCTCCCCCAGCCTGTGTTCATGTCAGGCCTTAGGCCCCTCTCTGAGTCTCCGGAGAACTGCAGCGGGTGGCAAGCCCCGGGGCTCCATGGCCGGACTGTCTGGGCTCAAAACCCGGCTGGACTATTTCCTAGCGGTGTGACCTTAACCTGTCATCTCACCAATCCCTACTTCCACTCCCACATTTGTAAAATGGAGATGATAATAGTACTACCTAGCTCATCAAGTTTGGGGAAAGATTAAATGAGCTAATGCGAGATAAATGCTTGGTACATGGGAAGAACTCAATAAACGTCAACTAGGACTGAACGAGCAGGGAGAGGCCTGCAAAACCCAAGCCAAGCGAACTACCAGAACCGGCTCCAGAAAGAGCCAATCCGAAAGACTTGTAACAAGTGAGGAGGTGGAGCTAGTCATCAAAACACTATCCGCAAAGGAAGGCCCTGGCCAGATAGCTTCACCACTGAATTCTACCAACGTTTAGGCAGTACCAATGCTCGGCCAGGTGTGGACGCTCATACCTACCATGCCAGCACTAGGGGAGGCCAAGGTGGGAGGATCGCTTGAGCCCAGGTCTGCGAGACCAGCCTGGCCAACATAGTGAGACCTCGTTGCTACTAAATAAATAAATAAGCTGGGCATGGCGGTGCACGCATGTAGTCCCAGCTACTCAGGAGGCTGACGTGGAAGGATCACCTGAGCCAGGAGTTCAAGGCTGCAGTGAGCTATGATCCTGCCACTGCACTCCTGCCCGAGGGACAGAGCAAGACCATGTCTTAGAAAACAACAAAATCCCCAAAATATCATGAAAGAAGCCAGACACAAAAGGACAACTGTGGTATGGTTCCATCCATATAAAATGTCCAGGACAGAGACAGAAAGTAGATTCGTAGTTTCCTGGGCTGGCGGAAGAAGGGATGGGGAAAGAGGGGTTAGCGGTTAAGGGGTGGGGGTTTCCTTCTGGATCAATGAAACACTTAAAGTGGACTGTGGTGGTAGCCGCACTCACACCTGAAGATCCTAAGAATCACTGAATTGTTTACTTTACAGTGTATATACTGTGTACTTTAAATGGGTAAATGGTAGGGTATGTGAATTACATTTCCACAAAGCTGTTTTGTTTTTTTTTAATAAAAAGGAATCTAAGTCGATCTCCTCCTACTCCTCTATGCCAGGAGAGGGACAGCAAAGAGCAGACTCACGGGAGCAAGGGGCCCAAGTGCGGAGCTGCCAAGCCCTGCAGCCAGGGGAAATAACAGTCTCAGTGCTGGTCACCCCTACAGAGGGGAAGAGATGAACAGGTGCCAACTTAGCTGACGGCAACAACCTGGCAGCCTCAGATCCAGGGCTGGCCCCCAGGAAGGTGCTGGAACTGAGCTACAAGGTAGCTGGAAGGAGCCTGGAGAACTCCACACAGGCCCCACACACCTATGCTGAGTGCGCCACATGTGTGTTAGGGACAGGGACAGCATCCCCACCTTTGAGAAGCCCATGGCTCAGTGGTGTGCACGCAGATGTGTGCTGGGCGTCTGGTGGGCTGTCAGAGACAAGCTCTTAAGATCTCTCTGCCTTCAAGGCGGTGACCCAGTCCATGTGGGGTGGAGCCAGAGCCCAGGCCCTCAGGAATGTGCATGTTCTGTCAGGAATTTCCACTAGAGGAACTCTCAGCTCAAGCCCACAAACAGCCCAGGCTGCCACCCTGGGTACCGCAGGTCACGGTCTAGCAGCTTATGGTTCCGGGGCTATTTCTGGGTTCAGTTCCTCCCTCTTGGCCCAGTCTTGGAGAGATATGGTGCCCGTTTCCCTGGCTGGCTGGTCTTTGGCAACGGGTGCTGGAAAAGCTTCTTCCTCCCAGCACCCAAGCTCCTACCCAGGCACAGGCTTCACGTGTTCACTGGGACCTGCAGAAAACCGGAAATGGCCTCTCCTGCTTGCTCACAGTGGGCGATGTGTGCTCGAGAGATGACAAATTATTTTAATATATTCTGAAATCCAACATAATTAGGAAGCAAAGTCCCTTAGGGAGAAAAAATTATAATGAGGTCTGAAGTGAAAGATGGATGGTTTTGGATTATGACTATTTCGGAGGTGACTGTGATTTTCAAATGACTAATTCCACTGTGGCCCCAGGTGGTAAGCACAGTTGCTTCAAGAATACAGATGCTTTGCACAGTGACCTTTCTTCGTGGAGGCATTTTCTCCCATCATTCAATTCAAGACACTGAGTTACAGAGGCACCTACGTGTCCTGCAGAGACCACCAGGGTGTGCTGGTCTCAGACCAGCTCCAGGGCACACGGTGGAAGCCAGGAAGTCCACATGAGACCATACGTGTTGCAAGCTTCACCCAGGGGGCGGTCTGGAGAGACCACCCAACACCTGAGTTGCGAGTGGCCATGACGGTGCCTAGCACCAAGCCCCTGGTTCCTGGGGTGCCGGGCGCCACTGGCAGGGATCCCGGACATCCAGAGAATGCGTAGTGCCTTACTGTAGCTCCTGCTGCCACTCCTACTACCAGCGCATTTGAGCTCCCGTCACATAATAAAAGGAATCTACAGTCTATGACCACTTTAAAAAACTGGCATATTTACTAAACGTGCCCACACATGTGCCCCGTGAAGCAGCAACTCACCTCCTTCATGTATGTCCAACAGAAAGAACGACACGTGCACCAAAAAGCATGTGTAGGGACACTCAGAGCTGCACCGTTTGTCCCAGCCCCATCCTAGAAACCATCCAAATATCCATGTACATTCCATGGGCAAAGAAACTGGAATATAGTCACAGCGGAGCCCTGTACGGCAATCAGAGTGAACCTCAATGCCACGCACGACAGATGCATCTCACAACCACAGTGCTGAGTGAAGAAGCCAGACTTACATACTGTGCCTTAGTTGGTCCAGGCTGTTTGAACTAATTACCATAGACTGGGTAGCTTCAGGGACAAACATTTACCTCTTGCAGTTCTGGGGACTGGAAGTCCAAGATGAAGGTGGTGGCGTGGCTGGGTTCTGGGGAGGGCTCTATTCCTGGTGTACCGATGGCTCCTGTTGATGTAGGGCAAGTGAGCCCTCAAACTGGGGCTTAGCCCAGGAGGATTCTTGGCTTCACCCAGGAAAGAATTCAAGGTGAGCTGGTGGTGTTAGCAGTTTTACTGAACAGCCATGCACAGTGGCACAGAGGGGCTGCTCCTTGAGGGGCAGGGCTACCCCATAGGCAGTGAGGCCCAGAGCAGCCGCTCAGAGGCAGGGCTGTAGTCAGATTTCGTCCCACTTTTAATCACATGCAAATTAGGGGGTGAGTTACACAGAAATTTCTAGGAAAACATTGGTAACTTCCAGGTTGTCAGATCATTGCCATGGAAAGGGGCAGTAACTTCTGGGTGTCACTGGCAGTGGCAAACTGAAATCCAACATAATTAGGAAGCAAAGTCCCTTAGGGAGAAAAAATTATAATGAGGTCTGAAGTGAAAGATGGATGGTTTTGGATTATGACTATTTCAGAGGTGACAGGGCGCATCTACGGAAAGCTGTTTCCATCTTGGCCCTATTTTAGCTAGTCCTCAATTGGGTCTGGTGTCCAAGTCCTGCCTCTGGAGTTGAGTCCCGCCTCCTACCTCACCTTCTCATTGTACACTTGCATGGCAGACAGGAGAGGCAGGTCTGGCTCGCCTCCTCTTCCCATAAAGGCACTGATCCCATCATGGGAGCTCTGCTCTCAGGGCCACATCACCTCCCAGAGGCCCCCTCCTAATAACACCCCACTGGGAGTGAGGGTCTCTGCACAGGAATTTGGGGCATACACACAATGGGTCCACAGTACCCACTAAGATGCTGCGTGACCTGGACTCTTTTTTTTGAGATGGTGTCTTGCTCTGTTGCCCAGGCTGGAGCACAGTAGCACAGTCTCGGCTCACTGCAACCTCTGCCTCCCGGGTTCAAGTGATTCTTCCGCCTCAGCCTCCCAAGTAGCTGGGACTACAGGTGTGTGCCAAACACCTGGCTAATTTTTGTATTTTTAGTAGAGACAGGTGTCACCATGTTGGCCAGGATGGTCCCTGACCTCATCCCTTGACCTCATGAACCGCCCACCTCGGCCTCCCAAAGTGCTGGGATTACAGACGTGAGCCACCGCGCCCAGCCTGACCTGGACTCTTAAAAACGACAAGGTGTTTGTTCACAGCTGTGGCTGGGGACACAGACTGGGCTTCCCAGTAAGAGACGAGGTCAGCGGGGAGCGGGGCTTGGGGGCTGGGGATGGAGTTTATATTTTACTTTAAGCACAATTGCTACAGAAGAACTTTGGAAACCAGAGTGCTACAAAAATACCAGGCACCAGGGAGAGAAATCACAGGAGTCCCTGGACTTTGACGCAGCAGAGAGAGAAGGGAGCCGGGAGACCTACAGTCCTCTCCCAGTGACGGGGGTGGGGTGGGGACAGGTCCCTTCTAAACAGGCTGTTTTCTTGAGAGTGAATCTGGTTTGGTCACCCATGACCTTCCACAGGCAGGAAAGAAAAGGAGACAGCTCGCTGCTCATTAACAGAATTCTTGGAACCTCCCAAGCCAGTCACTGCCACCCCCACCACAGCTCCTGGATGCCTCCGACCCTCGGACCAGGGGCATAAAGAGCCTGCTTGGTGTCTTCTTGGGCAGCGTCTGAGGCACCTCCTCTTCTGGAAGGAGGAAGATAAAATGAATCTTTGCCAACGTCAGAACAGTGAGGCTGCCATAAAGGAAATGCCGACAGCCCCAGGGAGGTGGGGAATAATAAACCCATTCCCAATCCAGCACTTTCTATTTGGGGAGCCTCCTGCCCCCAGACACACTGATTATCCGCTGTCTGTCTCAGCCAGACAAGCCTCTGACCTTCTCAGGAGACCCTAGAACCCTAGGCCAGAAGCCTCCCACTGTCCTCGGGGGCTGAGGGTCTCAGGCGTGTCCTGCAAGGGCAGGGAGAAAATGCATCCAGGGCTTCCCCCACCCCTCACGGCCACTTCACCTGCCCAACACACAGACCTCCACTGTGGCTTCACTGGCGAGGAAAATAGTCAACTGCAAAGAAGGAAAAAGAAAAAAAAAAACACCCATCTTGCCCAACCCTTCCACTGCATGCTTGAACAAGCACGCCCTGAGAAAAAGGGTCTCACCTCGGCTCACAAGGCCAGTGTGGCCAGGTAACACTCCAGGTGCTTTCATTTGCTGGGCAGAGATGCAAAGATTCAGGCATCTGAGTAAGTGTCCCTTGCAGGTGTTCAGGTCACAAGTCACCTTTCGGCTGTTGGTCACGGTCACATGAGCCAGGGCCACAAGCCTCCCTGAGTACCACTGTTCAACTCTCTCAAGCTGTGTTAATGATGACACTGGAGGAGGGGGACAAAGGACCAGCAGGAATGCAGTTTGGAACCAGGGTCAGTATCACCCGCTCAGCAGCACGGGGCCACGCTGTCCCTGGTGAGGTGGTCCCTGTGTCCAACCAAATGGCTCAGGAACAGCAGGTACCCAGAGCACCAGGAACGCTGTGGGGGTGACAGAGTGGGGGATACACCAGATGCCCCTCCACATGGACATGCCCCACAGTAGGCTGCAGCCAGCCTCCAATGTGTCACTCCTCCTCCAGGACTGCCTCCTCCAGGGTACTGTGGGCATCCCACCCCTCCTCCATGCCCTTCCTGAGGAGGCCATGAGGCTGGCTGGAGGAGGTGGCTTCACATGGGGCTACTCTTTGGATTCATGGTCCTTAACGTGGAAGGCTGAACGTGGCATTTATGGGTCCCCCTTAGGAGCCCTCGAGGCCACACCCTGTCTCACCTGCTCCTCATGGGTGCTGGAAAGACACAGACCATCCCCCCATCTACAGATGAAAAACAGACTTCGAGCCACTTGCCCCAGGTGACACAGCCACCAGCACTGTGCCAGGAACCACATTTGGGCCCACCTGGCCTGCAAGCCCTGCTTCTCCCACCGGCCACTCCCCGGCACTGCACCCTGCCTCGGGGAGAGGCTGGAAACCAAACCTCACCCAAAGAGCAGTAAGAGGGTGGAAAGCGCCCCAGTGAGCCACTGCAGTGAAAGTAAGCATCGCAGAGGGTGGGTGGGGCCTGAGGCGGGCCTTTGGAGAGGTGGAAGAGGGTGCAGGCAGCGGGGCTGGCGGGGGGTGCTCCAGCTGGCCATCTGCAGCGTGGTCTCCTCCACCAGGCTGGAATGCCCCCCCACCACTGACGACAGCCTCCCCAGCCTGCAGACCTTTGTGGTTTGGCATTCGACACCCCTGACACCCACCTGGAGCCTCAATCTCACCCAGTGGGCAGATTCTAGATGCCAAAAATTCTGAGATTCTCCCACACTGCCGTCTCACCCCCTCCCCGCCAGGGCCCTGGGCCACCTGGGAGGGCCCACCTGTAACCAGGGGTGGGGTCTTGCTCCCCACATCAAAGCCCCTTCCCAGCCTCTGCAACTGGGCAGACTCTCAACAAACATTCCAAAGCTTCCACAGACCCACTCAGTGCTGAAACAACAAAAGGATAAACATGCAATGAATGAGTCAGTCAGCGGCAGCCCAGAGCGCGGAGCCCAGGCGGAAAGGCCCAAGCCCGTTCTCCAAGGGCTCTGAATACTGAGTTCAGGCTGCATTTGGCCACAGGGTGCCATGGTGGGCTCTTGAGCCACAGACCCAGAGGATCAACAAGGTGGCCCGGGCAAGACAGAAGGCACATGTCGAAACTGATGTCAGGGAGACCCTGAGGAGGTGAGGGAGCAACTGAGGCTGGGGTGACCCTGGCCCTTGTTAAAGTCTAGACGTTCAAGAGCAACTGTGACCTTGTGCGGCTCAGCTTATCATACTCGAATCCTGCTGTGTTATCGCCACCAATACCCTAATAGCCGGACAACCCTGAAACCCAGGCTCCCCAAACAGGCAGAGCAGGAAGAAACAGGCTCCCCAAACAGGCAAAGCATTCGACACCCCTGAAACGCAGCCGGCAAAGCAGCAGCCTGGAACCAGGTATCCAGGGAAGTGGGGGATTAAGCCAAATTCTCCTGCTGAAACCACTTAATCAGGAGCCTTACAGAACACTCTGGAGCTCGGCTGCGGCGTCTGTGATGAAGGGATAAGTCATCTGAAAACAGAAATAAATTATTCATTCCCCACAAATGAGCAGCCTCTGGGTTCCCGCAGCAGCCGTCTCAACACAAACATCTAAAAGGCTCGGCAAATCCTATTAGTGACACCTTTGGCCAAGCAGACACTGGATTCCGCCATCGCCCACACAGACAGCTCACCGTGATCTCCTCCACAGCTTCTCATTCTGCATTCGCAAGTGAAATCAGCCCAGCACACTGGATGAAACATCACAGCCCGGCCCGGCCTCCAAGAGAAGCAGCAAGTGCCTGCACCCAAGGAACTCGGATCACTGAGCCTCCCTGCCCGGGAAGCAAGCCTGGAGCAGGCGCTGGCTAAAATGCAGGTTCCTGGGCCACACAACCTCCTGGAGTTCAGCCCTGGACACTGCATTCCTGACAACTGTCCTGAAGCTAAAGCCACCAGCGGGAAGCACTGGGGTCCTGGAGTCCCCCAGGGAGGCTGGCGGGCCTCACACCACTGGGTGGTCTTAGCTCAGATTCTCAGCCTCTCCAGGCCCAGGGGCTGGGAGGGGCTGACGGGAAGACGGCAAGGACCACACAGCAGCTCGCACATGTGCACTCCGTGGCAGCTACTCACGGTGGGGTCTTCCTGTCGCCTCTATCTTTATTTTACACCCTTGATTTCAGTCTGCTCAGCTCACTTCACAATCAGAAAAAGAAGTCTGAAGCTTTCTTTAAAAGTGCAAGCCCCAGATGCCCCCCCAGTTTCCCCTGCCTGGAACACTCCCTAGCTCCCCAGTCAACTGCTCTTTCTTCAGATCCTAGCTCAGGGTCCCTCCCTAGAAGCCCCCAAAATGCCTGGCCGCTGGCTTTTACAGCACTGAGCACCACCCCTTCAGTCCCCTCTGCCACTGAAATTCCACTTTTCTGGGAGTTGCAGATTCACATCTGTAGCCCCACAGAGGAGGGGACTTTGCACCGGTGCCCAGCAGAGCACCTGGCACCACATAAGCATGGTAGGTTGTGGAGGGCAGTAGTGAATGTGAATGAGGGGACCCCAGAGGTGGCAGCCTGGGTTGTTTCCCCTATCCCCAGGATGGGTGCTCAAAATTCTTCCCCCCAAACATGTCCCACATGGATGTGTGGAGTGGGGGTTCTCTCCCTCCACCCCTCTGCTCCCACAAGGGGTCTTTTGAAAGAACACCACTGGCAGCTCCCATCCCAATCCCAGTGAGGGGAAGTGGCTCATCTGACATGGCTGAAGAAAGAAATGACTTCCAGCCGGGGCACCATCTCCCTCACCTTGTTCCCACCCCGATGGTGGAGATCTGGGGTTGTTCTCTTGTCCGCCTGGGATTGGGAAGTTTATTTTAAAGGGTGGGGCAAGTATTAGGATGCTGATTCTGGCCATGGAGCAAGCTTGCCAACCCAGAGCCACCAGCAAAAGATGTGTGTGTATGCAGGTATGTGTGCACACATGTGTATGTATGCATGTGTAATTACATGTGCACACATACAGTTTAGTGACTTCAACCTGGAGACATTTTTAGTTATTACAACTGGGGAGTTGAGGGGACACATCCACTAGCAACTTTAGCATCTTATGGGTGGGGCAAGGACACTGCTAAGCACCCTAGTGCACAGGACAGCCCCCCACCCCCACACACCAAAGAATTATGTTGCTCCAAATGTCAACAGAGCTGAGGTGAGGAAACTTCACAAACACATTCCCCTATTAGTCACTTCTTAGATTTACCTTTTTTTTTTTTTTTCATTCAGGGCCAGTCCCGGTGGCTCATGCCTGTAATCCCAACACTTTGGGAGGCTGAAGTGGGTGGATCACTTGAGGCCAGGAGTTTGAGACCAGCCTGGTCAATGTAGTGAAACCCGTCTCTACTAAAAATACAAAAATTAGCCGGGAGTGGTGGTGGGCGCCTGTAATCCCAGCTACTCAGCAGACTGAGGCATGAGAATTGCTTGAACTCAGAGGGCGGAGGTTGCAGTGAGCTGAGATTGCAGCACTGTACTCCAGCCTGGGTGAGAGAGCGAGATGTGGGAGGGGGCTCAGGGGGGGCGCACTCTGTCATCCAGGCTGGAGTGCAGTGGTGTGATCTTGGCTCATTGCAGCCTCAACATCTTTGGCTTAAGTGATCCTCCAACCTCAGCCTCCTGAGTAGCTGGAACCACAGGCACATGACACCACGCCAGGCTAATTCTGTTTACTTTTTGTAGAAACGAGGTATTACTATGTTGCCTAGGCTGGTCTAGAACTTGTGGGCTCAAGCAGTCCTCCTGCCTCAGCTTCCCAAAGTGCTGGGATGACAGACATGAGTCACCGCAAAGCCCATACTCACCTTTCGACCAGTGGCAGACTCTAGCGGCCTGGGCTGTGTGGATTAATCCACACCTCATTCCCGGAGGCGGGTCTAAGATGCCGCAGCGTGTCCCGCATACCACTGCCCTGGAAAGTCCTGCACACGCGAGCTGCCACGCCCCTCCTGTTCCTAAACAGGAAGGAGCTCAAGGAAATGCACCTTCGAGTGCTCAGGAGAAGGGCTGAGCGCCCTGTGGTGTGGCCGGGCAGAAACAGCCTTCGTGGCTGATTCGCTGTGGAGCCCACACTCCCTACTCAGAGCTGCAGCCGGGCACAGGAGGGCTTCACTGGGTCCCAGATGGGAGCAGGGAGGGGGTGGTACGTGTAGCTTCTCGCCCAGCGCCAGATAGAGCTGTCGGCTCCTGCCTCTGCTCTAGCTGACTTGCTTGGGGACGCATGCCCTCCATGCAGTGCGTGGCATGTGGCCATTTCCTTTTTTTTTTTTTTTTTTAATTAATGAACTTTATTTTTTAGGGCCGTTTAGTTTACAGCAACATTGGGCGGAAAGCACAGAGTTCTCACATCCCTCCACCCTCCCTACCCCCAGGGTGGCTGTCTGTTACAACTGATGAACCCGCCCTGCCTCTTCATTATCAGTCAAGTGCGTAGGTTACATCAGGACTCACTGTTGGTGCTGTACACTCTATGGGTTTTGACAAGTGTGGAAGGACACGTCTCCACCACTACAGTCTCATGCAGAGCAGTTTCACTGCCTTAAAAACGCCTGTGCTCGGCCTGTTCATCCCTCCCTCCCTCCCAACCCCTAGTAACCACTGATCTTTCTTATCTCCATAGCTTTGCCTTGCCCAGGATGTCGCAGGGCGCAATCCTCCACAGGCACGGCCTTTGCAGATTGGCCTCTCCCTTAGTCATATGTATACGAGCTCCCCCACGTCTTTTGGCCTGGCTTGCTAGCTCGTTTCTTCTTAGTGCTGTGGAATAATACTCCATTGTCCGGGTGCACCACAGGTTATTTATACATTCACCTGCTGAAGGACACCTTTGCGGCTTCCAGGTTGTGGCAATTATGAATAATGCCACTGTACACATCCCTGCGCAGGTTTCTGTGTGGACATAAGTTTTTTTAACTCCTTTGGGTAAATATCAAGGAGCATGATTGCCGGATCACAGGGTGAAAGTGTGTTTAGCTTTCTAAGGAACTGTCAAACTGTCTTTCAAGGTGTCTGCACTGTTTTGCGTTCCCACCAGCCGTGAGTGAGCGTTGCTGTGGCTTCCCGTCCTGCCTTGCATCTGGAGCTGTGTCCTGGGTCTGGGCTGTTCTCCTCGGTGTTTGGTTTACAGTTCCCTGACAGCCATTTGTCTTTAAGCCATATTTACCTTAAGATCACACAAGACCAATCTTTACTGTGAACCAAAGTTCAAAATGTCCCATCAGGAATCCCAAATGACACGATATTCTGGTGGCACAGAGAAGGTGGGCCAGGTTGATATGAAGGGAGAACACCCCAACTTGCCCAGAAGACAGGCTGACAAACACTGTCCCTGTAGTCCAGCCTGACATGACAGCACCAAATCTGCCCTGGGACACCAACATCTCCACACAGCACGCATTACAGTCTAGAGGGAGCGTCACAGCCACTTTGTCACTTGCCGCCTCCACATGGAGACCCAGACCCAAGGCGGCAGGAGACGCACTAGAGCCGGTCTCCTACAGCAGGTGGGGAGACTCCAGGTCCCTGCGCGGAACCTGGGCTGGGGCTCAGCAGACCCGCGTCTCTATTGTTCAAAGCATAACCTTACATCCCTGCAGAATCCATTAAGGAGCTCAGGTGCCTCCCTGGTTGGACTAAGGGCCTATTCAGTATTTCACAGATACATGCATCTTCCAGGTGGTGCCCACTTCAGGGGCACC
Source organism: Callithrix jacchus (assembly GCF_049354715.1). Lineage (NCBI taxonomy): Eukaryota > Metazoa > Chordata > Mammalia > Primates > Cebidae > Callithrix > Callithrix jacchus. The sequence continues at coordinate 104,612,231 of NC_133515.1, forward strand.
TGGACACCTCAGACAGGGCAATCAGGCATCCTGGGGCCCCACTCGGCTCACCAGCCCCCATGAGAACTCAGGGGCTGCCTCCGTCCTGCAAAAGCAGTGATCCAGAGGACCCGGGCCATCAGCATGCCCAGTGGTTCCCACACTTGAACTTCTCCATCGCATAGGTGGTGGGCTGCTCTTCAAGCTGGAACTGAAGTCTCAGTTAGGCATTCTTTCACTCATTCAAAAATTCCTCTCTTTTTTATTTTTTAGATGGAGTCTTGCTCTGTCACCCAGGCTGGAGTGCAGTGGTGTGATCTCGGCTCACTGCAACCTTCGCCTCCCAGGTTCAAGTGATTTTTCTGCCTTAGCCTCCCAAGTAACTGGGACTACAGGCACACACCATCATGCCTGGTTAATTTTTGTCTTTTTAGTAGAGACAGGGTTTCACCACATTGGCCATTCTGGTATCAAACTCCTGACCTAGTGATCCGCCCGCCTCGGCAGCCCAAAGGGCTAGGATTACAGGTGTGAGTCACCACGCCAAGCCAAAACATTCTTAATTGAACTCCTACTATGTCCCAGGCACCATCCTAAGTGTTACAGATGCAACAGAGAACAAGAGTGATTCCTATTTTCAAGGAACTCACAGTGTGATAAGTGCCCAGCAGATTTTGGGGCCAGGGATATGTGCCATAGGTGAGTGAGTGCAGGATGCAGGGGAGCCTGCAGAGGGGCCTCCAACCCCACCTGGAATCTGGGAAGGCTTCCCGGAGTAGGTGACATCTAAACAGAGATTTGAAGAGTGAATAAGAGTTAGTCATAGAGAGAGAGAGAGAGAGAGAGAGAGAGAGAGAGAATGGGGAGGGGTAGGTTAAACGGAGCAGCCCTGCTAGGGGCTTTACAAGAAACTCCTATACCCAGACAGGAGTAGCTCTGCCCTGCAGGAAGGTGGCTCTCTGTGGACACACCATGGAGGCCAGCGGGTGGTGGAAGTCAGCATCCCCAGCTTTCTAGGCCTGAATGGATCACAGCTGGGGAGGCCTTTGGCATAGCGCCAGAAGGCTAGTCCCAGCAGACTGGTCTGGTTGGAAAAATCCCAGGGGGCAGTCAATTCAACAACACAACCAGCACCCATCCACACACCCAGGTGCAGCAGACCCTATATAATAGTCCCTGGGTCTCATGGACCCCGGTGTGCCCACTAAGGTAGGGGCTGAGCCCAGGGCACACACATGTGGCTGATTTGCCAACCTGCCCACACACTTTCTCACTACCCCAGAGCATAGGAGCTGCTGTCACCAGACCAAGCGAACCTTGCACCCTTCTGACTGAGCTGGATTTGTTTTTCTTCATTGCAAATCTACTGTGGCAAAGAGAAAAGCAGCCCAACAATTGCACAACGTGCTCAGTCTGCAGCTCTGAGCCCCAGGCACTCGTGCAGTTCAATCTGTGTAGAGCTTTTCTGAAGTGATTCTAATTCTTGCCTGGACCTCCAGGTGGACTCGGGTCAGGGAGTTCACCCTCCCTACAAGAGGTCATGCCTGACCTGGGGGAGCTTTGATTCCAGCTTAGGGGGGCTGCAGCACAACCAGCGGGGACAGACAGAAAGAGCCACCGGTTCTGAGTGTGCTCAAGCCTCTCCCAACCTTTCTTCCAAACCCATACTCTCATGAATGAACGACTCTATACTTAAACCATAGTGCAAAGCCTGCCTTTAGCCCTGTGAAATTTCATCTTATTTTCAGCTCATCCTTCCAAGCAACCAGAGACTCTGGAATTTAACAGCATTCCAGTTTTGTACCCTTAGCCAATCTGATGGACATAACAGGGCTTTTCAAGCAGATGGTGAAATTGCTGCCACCACACCCATCTAATTTTTATACTTTTAGTAGAGATGGGGTTTCACCATGTTGGCCAAGCTGGTCTTGAAGTCCTGACCTCAGGTGATCTGCCTGCCTTAGTCTCCCAAAGTGCTAGGACTACAGGTATGAGCCACCGTACCCAGCCACAAATAATTTTTAATGACACAGGAAATGAAATGATATGGTCTTGAGTGGAAAGAAAAAGTGGGACCTGAAACAAATATGTAGCATGTCTCAATTACAGCATGGGTCTCCCCGCCTTGCTGTAAACGAATACTGACCGAAAGAAATGAACCCATATGTCTGCTGTGATGACCTCTGAATTGTAGGATTATGCATTATCATTTTGTCTGCATTTCCCACATTTTCTACCATGAGGATTTAGCCTATAACCAGCTCAGGGGCCCAGCAAACAGCAGCCTCTCCTGGAACATGCAGAGCGGCCATGGACTGAACGGTTGTGCCCTCTCCTCAAATGTGCCCAGATACCCTAACCCCGACGGCCATGGTGGTAGGAGGCGGGGCCTTTGGGAAGGAATGAGCTGGCAGTGAGGTCGGGAGAGTGAGGTCCCCGTGATGGTATCAGGGTCCTTGTAAGAAGAGGAAGAGGCTAGAGCTTGGAGGACACAGAGAAAAAAGCCACCTGCAAAGCAGGAAGAACCCTCCCCAGAACCTGGCCTGCGGACGCCTTGATCTAGCCCTCGTGCCTCCGGAGCTGAGTGTCAGTGTCTGTGTTTAGGCAGCTTTCTTATGGCAGCTGGAGAGGGCTGAGGCAAACACCCTCCTTCACCGGGACAGGAAGTAAAACTAGCAGCTGCAACCAAATCTCTCTGACCCCACAAGCCTTGGAAATGTTCACTGTGCAAAGGAGTCCCACACTTCCCTTCAAAGCGGTCTTAAAAAAAGGCAACCACCAGGCACGGTGGCTCACGCCTATAATCCCAGCAGTCGGGGAAGCCGAGGTGGGCGGATCACCTGAGGTCGGAAGTTCGAGACCAGCCTGACGAACATGGAGAAACCTCTGTGTCTACTAAAAACACAAAATTAGCCAGGTGTGGTGGTCCATGCCTGTAATCCCAGCTACTCAACAGGCTGAGGCAGGAGAATTGCTTGAACCTGGAGGCAGAGGTTGCAGAGCCAAGATTGTGCCACTGCACTCCAGCCTGGGCAACAAGAGGAAAACTCTGTCCCAAAGAAACAAACAAACAAAAAACCCAAAACATGAAACCACCTTTCTCCACTTTTTTTTGGGCATGGTAGCTGCAGAGTCCTGACTCTGGAAGATGCTGGAGAATCCAGGCGCTGGCACCTTCCTTGGGTCCGGGTACCACCACATCCTAAACCCCATCAAGAACTGAAACCCAGACAGGTGACCCCAGGAGGGCCAATGTCATCCTGTCCTCCAATGTCCCGCCTGTCTTGAGGTCGCAGGACTAGAAATTACCACCTTGGTCAACTAAGGCCTTCAGCCAAAGTCATGACCCTCCCCACCTCACCCATGCCCTCAACCAGCATCTTTCCTGCCTCTAACCCTCCTTCCCCACACTCCCTGAAATGCCCTCACTGAGCCTGCCCTGCCCCCTCAGTGGTTCACCACCCTCAAACGCCCTCCCCGTGCCTGGACCCCTCGGTGGCTCGCTGCCCTCGAACACCCTCCTTGCGCCTGGACCCCTCGGTGGCTCACTACCCTCAAATGCCCTCCTGTGCCTGGCCCTCCTCAGTGGCCCGCTGCCCTTGAACGCCCTCCCCATGCCTGGACCCCTCGGTAGCTCGCCGCCCTCAAACACCCTCCCAGTGCCTGGAACCATCGGTGGCTCACTGCCCTCGAATGCCCTCCCCGTGCCTGGACCCCTCAGTGGCTCGCTGCCCTCGAATGCCCTCCCCGTGCCTGGACCCCTCGGTGGCTCATTGCCCTTGAATGCCCTCCCCATGCCTGGACCCCTTGGTGGCTCGCCGCCCTCGAACGCCCTCCGTGTGCCTGGACCCCTCGGTGGCTCTCCACCCTCGAACGCCCTCCCCATGCCTGGACCCCTCGGTGGCTCGCCGCCCTCGAACGCCCTCCGTGTGCCTGGACCCCTCGGTGGCTCTCCACCCTCAAACGCCCTCCGTGTGCCTGGACCCCTCGGTGGCTCGCCGCCCTCGAACGCCCTCCCCGTGCCTGGACCCCTCGGTAGCTCGCCGCCCTCAAACGCCCTCCCCGTGCCTGGACCCCTCGGTGGCTCATTGCCCTCGAATGCCCTCCCCGTGCCTGGACCCCTCAGTGGCTCGCTGCCCTCGAATGCCCTCCCCGTGCCTGGACCCCTCAGTGGCTCGCTGCCCTTGAATGCCCTCCCCGTGCCTGGACCCCTCAGTGGCTCGCTGCCCTCGAATGCCCTCCCCGTGCCTGGACCCCTCGGTGGCTCGCTGCCCTCGAATGCCCTCCCCGTGCCTGGACCCCTCGGTGGCTCATTGCCCTTGAATGCCCTCCCCGTGCCTGGACCCCTCGGTGGCTCATTGCCCTTGAATGCCCTCCCCGTGCCTGGACCCCTTGGTGGCTCGCCGCCCTTGAATGCCCTCCCCATGCCTGGACCCCTTGGTGGCTCATTGCCCTTGAATGCCCTCCCCATGCCTGGACCCCTTGGTGGCTCGCCGCCCTTGAATGCCCTCCCCATGCCTGGACCCCTTGGTGGCTCGCCGCCCTTGAATGCCCTCCCCATGCCTGGACCCCTTGGTGGCTCGCCGCCCTTGAATGCCCTCCCCATGCCTGGACCCCTTGGTGGCTCGCCGCCCTTGAATGCCCTCCCTATGCCTGGACCCCTTGGTGGCTCGCCGCCCTTGAATGCCCTCCCCATGCCTGGACCCCTTGGTGGCTCGCCGCCCTTGAATGCCCTCCCCATGCCTGGACCCCTTGGTGGCTCGCCGCCCTTGAATGCCCTCCCCATGCCTGGACCCCTTGGTGGCTCGCCGCCCTTGAATGCCCTCCCCATGCCTGGACCCCTTGGTGGCTCGCCGCCCTTGAATGCCCTCCCCATGCCTGGACCCCTTGGTGGCTCGCCGCCCTTGAATGCCCTCCCCATGCCTGGACCCCTTGGTGGCTCGCCGCCCTTGAATGCCCTCCCCATGCCTGGACCCCTCGGTGGCTCTCTGCCCTCGAACGCCCTCCCCGTGCCTGGACCCTGCGGTGGCTCGCTGCCCTCGAACGCCCTCCCCGTGCCTGGACCCTGCGGTGGCTCTCTGCCCTCGAACGCCCTCCCCGTGCCTGGACCCTGCGGTGGCTCTCTGCCCTCGAACGCCCTCCCTGTGCCTGGACCCCTCGGTGGCTCTCTGCCCTCGAACGCCCTCCCTGTGCCTGGACCCTGCGGTGGCTCGCCGCCCTCGAACGCCCTCCCTGTGCCTGGACCCTGCGGTGGCTCTCTGCCCTCGAACGCCCTCCCTGTGCCTGGACCCTGCGGTGGCTCTCTGCCCTCGAACGCCCTCCCTGTGCCTGGACCCTGCGGTGGCTCTCTGCCCTCGAACACCCTCCCTGTGCCTGGACCCTTCGGTGGCTCGCTGCCCTGAGGTGACTCTGGATGTCTCTTTATGTTTCTATGTTCACTGTTCACACTAGACTCACCGTTCCTCAACAGAACACCCTCATGTTTTCTATCTCGGTGCCCGGCTAGGGTCTGCCCTCAGCTACTTGGGAGGCTGAGATGGGAGGATTGCTTGAACCCAGGAGGTGGAAGTTGTCATGAGCCAAGATCGTGCCATTGCACTGCAGCCTGGGTAAGATCCAGTCTCAAAAAAACAGGGATTTTTTGTAAAGTCAAGTTTATTAAGGCATACTTTACACACACTAAAATTCACCTTTGTAGGTGTACAGGTCACTGAGTTTTGACAAATGTGTCACTACCAACATAACAACTTCAGCACAAGTCTGAAATCTTTAAAATTACATGTTAATAGATGGCTACAGCTAATGTGTTAGTCTGTTTGCATTACTATAAAGGAATAGCTGAGACTGGATCATTTATGAAGAAAACAGGCTTAAGTGGCTCACAGTTCTGCAGCCTGTACAGGAAGCATGGTGGAGCTAACATCATGGTGGAAAGCGACAGGGAGCCAACGTGTCACATGGCAAGAGCAGAACAAGAGAAGAGGGAGGTGATGCACTCTTTTAATCGACCAAATCGCTCACTCATCACCAATGGGAGGCCCAAGCCATTCATGAGGATCCCCGCCCCTGCTCTGATCACCTCCCACTAGGTCCCTCCTGCTATGCTGGGGATCACATTTCAACATGAGACTCGGAGGGGACACACATCCAAACCACATCAGCTAATATAAATATCGTATTTGCAGCTACTCTCTTGAACTATTTATTTATTTGAGAGCTTTTCATTGATTCCTTCAGGCAGGGAGGGAGCCAGCACCTGCTGAGTGCCCGCCATGCAGAAGGCACGTCACAGGGGTTCATTTCGTTTCCCCTTTTCCTCCAACTCTCAGAGAAAGGCATTATCCCTGTCCCTGTTGTATAGTGAGGAAACTAAAGTCTGGACATTATGTAACCTGTCCCAGGTCACACGGTTGCTAAGAGGACGATCTGGGGCTCAAATCTAGGTCAATTCTGACTTCAAAGTTTGCCACTCTGCAAACACAGCACCGGAATGTGTGTTCTTGGCTAGCCGCTTTTCTTCAAGCTTCCTAAAGGACATGAAATGGGAGTGGTGGTCGTTCCTGTGCCCCCTGTCCCGCCGACCACTCTGATGAAAGCCCCGAGCCCTGGGAGGGGCCTCTGAGGGTCCAGGCGGGAGACGCTCCCACGTCAGCCCTGTCCTGCCTGGTGAACTGCAGGGAAGAACGAAGCGCTGCTAAGTGGAAAAACAAAACCAGGTTGTAAAACAGTAGCTAAGGAAGGAACCCACTTGCAGAATCCTATCTATAGGAATGTGTCCAGGCAGGGCCGGCTCCCGCAGGGCAGACTGTACTCCAGTGTTCCCTCTCCCGCTGGGACTGCAGGGGAAACGCTTTCCTCCCCTTCCCCAGCTCTTTTCTTTTCTGTGAGTTTCTAGGATTTCTTCCCTAAAGTCAGCTGAGTATGGGAGAGGTCTTCAACTCCTCTGCAGGCTCCCAGCTCCCTGCCAACGCCAATCCTCTTCGGCTAGCCCAGAGAATTCTCCCATGACATGGCCCCCACCACCCCATCCGTCTCTCCCTCCTGTCTAGTCAGTATTTTAAATCACCTATTTTCTGGGTGAAGAGGACAAGGAGTCCGGCCCAAGGAGTCCTCCACTCTCCACTCTGTTGGAGGAGACGACAACAGCCAACATCAGCCAACAACAGTGATTACAGGCAGGGGCGTGCCCCAAAGGCAGTGATTAGGGCACCTCCCCTACTCGTGGGGTGGAACTGCTGCCTCCACCTAAGTCCCCGCTGCTGGGGCCCGGCTCAATCCCAGGCCCTTTCCAAGAAGCCTTCTAAAACCTCACGCTGGATTTGAATTAAATGCACCTGGGTCTGCTCCCTGTATTTCCGGAGGGCAAGGTCTGGCTCCACTGCACCTCTTGCTGTGTCCCCAGCACGGGCCGGCAGACAAGATGCCTCCCAGTGGGACCATCAGCTCCCTGAGGGCAGGCTGGGTCTCCTTGCATCCTGAAGAGGAACAGCTGTCGCTGCAAAAGCCCACAGCGAACATAAGAATGGTCAACAGGAGATCTTATAACGCAGGTGCCAAGATTGCAACAAAAGCAGAAAGACCAGAAGGCTGGACACCACTGCGCTTGCCTGTGTGTGAAGGCGACCGTGAGTTATTTTTTTTTTGCCCTGTATTTTGCCAATTTTCTGATATGTTCTTACATAACTCTTAAAATAAGTGTTTTCTGCAGCCCGTTGTCCCCAGGGCTCTGGCGTTCTGCCCCACTGACCGCGAGGACTGAGCCTAGACTGGAGATTCAAGACTCGGGGGACTCAGGACACCCAGAAGGAAGGAGCCTGCAGCATCCGGAACCCCGAAGGTAGCAGAAGCCACAGCACTGTCTGTGGGGAAGCAGGCGGGACACCAGCGCTCTAGGGCCAGCCAGCCATTGGACTAGGGGACTGAGGTCTTGGTCAGGATGGACTTTCCTAGAGGCCCAAAGGAATAAAAACAGACCTCATGGCCCAAATGCATCATCAAGTCTACCCTGCAGGAGCCTCTGTGATGGCAGGGTTGTCTGGCCCAGAAGTTCCCAAGGGCCCCGAGGTCCAAAGATTTGCCCTTGATAAGACCCTTAGGGATAAAGTGGACAGGCCCCAGGGTGGAGGGCTGAGCCTCCCACCGCATGAAGATGGTGTGAACCTCAGCGGTGGGGGTGCTGGTGGGCTGGGCTGGGCTGCTGGGGGAGTCTGTCTGGTTCCAGAAGGCTAAGGGCCAGGTGAGATGGGGGAGCTTCTTGAGGCTGGAAGGTGGAGGCTGAGGGACCCCAGCTCCTCAAGAATAGAGAAGCCTTTCATCCTTGCCTTAGAATTCCGAAACATTAAGAAAAAAAAATAAACCTCAGCCCAGGGGATTTTGTCTGATATCATCTATCCTGAGATCCACTCAGCACCCAATCTCCGGTTTCCAGGAACATTTCTGTCACTTGTCACTTTCAATTACTTTAAATTTTAATTTTCTATTAGCGAGTTAAATGATGCTGATGATGACACCTCCAGGCCTCTGCCCTCCCCTCATGTCTCATTCATGGAGAAGCAGGACGGCACCATGAACTGGGACCTGCTGGGGGCTCAGGCTCTGCCCGGCCCGCCTGCTTCCCCAAGCCACAGTTTCCCCACCTGCCTCTCATTCTAAGCAGGGGATCTTACCACCTACCTCGCCTCCAAGCCCTGCTGGCCCATATCGGCCCAAAGCCACTCTCATTCCCAGGGAAACCCCTCCCTCTTCGTGGCCCATGTAGTTACTGAAACCCAACTTATCCCTCCTGCCGCTGCAGGAAACCCCTGGCCCTGGTCACAGCTCTCAGGCTACTGTCCTCACTCACCCTGCACAGCTTCAGAACACTGTTCCTGCCCAGGGTTCAGGCCGGCTTAGAGGAGAGCCAGGAGTGCCTGTGAGTGAGGGCCCCGCTCTCTGGACCCCTGCAGGGCTGACCTCTCCCTCTGGGGGCAGGAGGGGCTGAGTCATGCAGGCCAGAAGAGTGGCTTTTAAGGCAGGAAGGGGTCCTAGTCCCGGGACCCAGTGCCTGGCCACCTTCTCCAGAACTGGCCACAATTTTTGTGTCAGGGAGTTGTCTCCTTACACACCCACAGGCTCAGGTCCTGTCCTTGGGGCAGGGAACAGGAGCAGCTGTCACCATCTCCACAGGTGACAGCCCTTCTGAGGAGTAGAACAGGTGTGCCCTGCTGTGGCTGACAGAGAGCGATGGCACCAGGCAGGCGGGGAGGAAGAATGCTCAGGCTGATCTCGGCTGTTCCGGGAAGGCTGCGGCTGGGTGTGGGGGCTTCAGGGCTCAGCTGCTGGACTCTGCCTTGATGACAGCACTTGCCCCACAGTGTCACACTGTACGATCGCCTGTCTGCCACCACGACCCAACTGGGAGCTCCAGGAAGGATCGTGCTTACCCAACAATGTGTCCACCGAATTGGGCACAGTATCCAGGATGTAATAGGTGCTTCATAATTGACAGAAGGCACGGAGTGGGTGCTCCACGCACTCCTGTAACTCAAACAGGGCCCCATGGGGCTCCCCCCACCGACAACCCTCCTCCCCTACCTTAGCCTCACAGCTTCCTCGCCATGGCTCAGGACCTGAAGATGCGATCTTTCTGATCTTTAGCTACGGTTGAGGAATAAAGCAACACTAAAATCAGACCGGAGGGTGAAAGCGCTGAACTGATACATATTCACTGTGCACCCAACGTGTAAGCAACGTGGCTCTCAGGCTTTCAAATAAGACAAAGACTACCACTGTGTGTATTCCTTCATCTGCAAAAAATAGGGCAGAGAAAAAAAAGGATGTGAAACGCCTGTAAGAAGGAGAGAAACATCCGAGGTGCTGGTGAAGCTGGAGGAGGCGGCTGGGCCCGCTGGCTTAAGACTCCTGCACAGACCCAAACCCTGACCCAGAGCCGGTGAGCAGCAGAAAATCCCCCCAGACAAAGCCAGACCCCCACCCGCAAGGACCAAAGTCCCTCCCTGGCACGCTGCCCCCTGGTGGTGAGATTCCCAGAGCACGCCAGGCCCAAGGACCTTTCCAGGAAGGCCTGGGTCAGGCGTCTCGCTGATGCTCAGGCAGCCTCCCCTAGGAGGTGACCGGGAACCTCAGAGGGAGGACAAGGGTGTGGAATGGAAGGCAAGGGGAAGGCTGCCCTGGAACAAAGGCGACGGTGTTGACACGTGAGGGAGACAGATGCGGTTTCTCCAAACCGTCCCCTCTTCCCACTGCCTGACACCTCACTGCAACAGGGCACACGGCTCTGCAGGACTCCCAGGTCAGAGCCAAGGCGAGGCCACACTGGGAGCTTCCTTCCCAGATGGGGCTATCCAGCCAGAGACCCCCACCCCCACTGCCCCCTGGGCCTGCACCTGGGCCCTGAAAGGTGAAACTCTGATTTCAGAGGACACAGAGAAGCACAAGGTGAACAGGGCATGATTTAAGAAAGGCTCTTCTCAGAGAGCTGGCAAAGGGTCAAAGACAGCGGGCAGATGTGGACGCGGGCCCGGCTTATCCACTTGGTTCTAGGGGCATAGTCACCTCCAAGGAGACGACGTATATTCCCACTGGCATTCCCCTCCAACCCCAGTGGCCAGCCAGACCACTAACCCCAACTGCAGATGGCAGGGCCACACAAACCACAGGCCATCCCAAACCCACCCCGCCTGAATGCCCACCTGCCCACTGGCCTCCTGATTGTCAGCTCCATGATGGGTCACCAGACCCTACAGCCTGGAGGTGCCAGTTCTGCCTCGAATCCCGCAGGTGAAGGGAGCTGCCCCATCACACAACCAATTCTGTGACAACCTAAGATGGGCCCCTCTACCTTGGCGATGAGGAAACTGAGGCCCACAGGGATGAAGAACAGCCATAAGCTGGGGGAAAAGTTGGAATTTGAGCCCAAGTCCTCCCAGAACACTGTTGATACCTGGGAGCCCCCAAGACCTCCAGGAGCAGGGCACACATCTTTGGGATTTTTCACAGCTGTACACCTGTTTGGCTTGCTCCGAAACACACTCCTAGCAGGCTCCTGTGCCCTGCAAAAGGCCAGAGACAGCAGTGGCCCTATCATCTGGAGTCTGCCCTACGTGTACTGGCATCATGGGCAGCCCTGCCTGAGTTCAGCTCACAGTCATCGCTCAGTTCCCACGTGTTGGGCCCTGCTCTGGGGACCAGACAAAGCAGCTGGCCCTCAGCCAGAACCTCCTCTGCTCCTCAGAGCCTCTTCCTACCTGTAACCAACTAAGTGTTCCCCAGAGAGCCAGCAGGATCTGCACATGAGGGCTTAGGGCTTGTACGGGTTGAAACAAAACAGGCCAGTGTCAAGCCGGCCTGGAAATGCTAACCCCAAAGTCTTCCCACTGCCAAGTCCAAGCCTGCACCTGCAGGCAGGTATGGTGAGCGCAGGCTGCTTCTCCCCACCCCACCCCCCGCCCCGCAACATACACCAGTGTCCCACCTGCTCCATGACTGATGGGAATTAGATTGGAAGAAGATAAAAGCAGAGGCCATTGGGGAAACAGGAAGGTAGCCGCTACTGAAGAGAAAGGGAAATCCAGGAATGAGGGTGGAAAGAGGGTGCGTGGATTAGCCAGGTGTCCCCAGTGGGCCCATACAAAGCAATTCGTAGACTCCACTTGGGCAGAAGGCCAAGGCCAAATACAGTATCTGTGTCCCCGCCACTCCTGAGGCCTAACCCAACACATTTCTTGAAGATAAGTGGGCCAGGGAGGCGCCTGCACGTTGAGATAAGGGCTACGTATAGAAGGAGAAAGTTGTTTTTTCCAAAAGGTTAAGAAGCACATTTCTAGGAGTAAGTAGCTCTCAAGGACACACTGGGGGCAGCCTAATGAGGCCACAGCCTTTTCCCTTTTCAAAATTACAAGCTGAGCTTCTCAATGCAGAACCAGTTCAGGCCTGGTTGAGCCTATGCCTCCTCTGAGCTCACTTTCAGCTTTCCCTAGTGGATCAAACACAGCATATTCATCATTATTTGATTAATAGGGAACTGGTGACAGTTTCCAAAGGACAAAGTTAGCTGGTTTAACCACCGCCTCCTCCAAGAAGGCCTCAGAGATCCCCTCTCGGTTCTCCGCTCCACTTAGGCTGCCTCTGAGCCCTATCAGAGCCCACCTCCCTCTGCCTGGAGCCCTTTCTACTCTTGAACTTGGTCCTGCATGGGGCAGCTGCTCACGAATGCTGTCAAATGGGCCTGAGCTATGAAGCAACCAGGAAACCAGGGCTCAGGCCCAGCCCCACCAAGTGTCTGCACCCACCTTGGCCCAGCCTCTGAGGCCTGCAGTACTATGGACTCGGAGGTGGACGTCCCTGCAGGGCCTCTATAGAGTCTGCAGCTGCACAAGGCCAGGGAAGATCCCGAGAGAATTCCCCCAGCACTGGAGGAAAATCCTAACTAGCCAGGAAGGCTGCTGAAGCCATCACAACCTCTCACAAGGGACATGTGAGCCCTGAGGTCAACGACCTCTAAGAGGCAAGACGGGGGCACAGAAATCAGGCCACAGGCATTGTGTGACTTCACAGCGGAACTCACTGGCTCCTGCTCCCCAGCACCACCGAGCTGGAGGGGATCCCTTTGCTGCTGCTGCCACCACCGGCACAGTGTTTTCAGTCTCAGACGGCTCCACGATGTGACGGGCAGGTTCCAACTGGCCCGAGGTGACGGGGAGTCCTGAGGCTTTCCCCAGTCCCGGGGAAAAGCCATCAGCTGCTGCCAGCTTGGGAGATGTGCTTTTGGGAAAACCAAGTCACCACAGCATCCCCTGCTGCCTCTCCCCACTCAGTTTAGATGTTGGCTAAGAAACGAAGCCGGTTATGGCAATGACTTCCAACAGATACAATCAAATAATCTGTTCCTGGATTCTGCAAGCACTGAAATGTCGGTAATTCAATTCCTGAAATGCCATTTTGGTGCTGCCGGAGCAGGCTGCGGAGAAAGCTCAGTAAACACACGCATCAGTTCAAGCCCAAACACACACCCACTGACCTTGAGCCCCGGTGCCAGGCGCTGTGCTGAGAGGCCAGCTTCCCAAGGGCAGCCACCATCAGACAGGGCCCAGGAATGGGCGGTCCAGGAGGGAGGCAGCGGCGACCGCGAGTAAATATTGACAACGCTGCAGGAGGAGCGCTGCTGGGAAAATGTGGACGAACTGCACTGAGGAGCTCGAGGAAAGAGTACTCAGTGTGTCTAGGGGAGTTGGAAGGCCCCAAGGGAGGCTCAGCTTACTCTGTGATCAAGAGTCAGGCTGGGGCTGGGAGCTGGGGACACAGGAAGCTGGGAAGCACCCTGCCCTCAAGGAGCTCTGGCCTAGTGAACGCAGACACATGAGTGCTGGCACACACACACCTGCACACACCTACACACATATGCACAAACAACACATGCATATGTACACACCCACACATGCATATGTGCACACACCTGCACACACCTACATGTGTATATGCATGTATGCACACACTATACTCCTATTATCACACACATGCACACACCTACACTGCCCTTGGGAAGCTGGCCTCTCAGCACAGCGCCTGGCACCGGGGCTCAAGGTCAGTGGGTGTGTGTTTGGGCTTGAACTGATGCGTATGTTTACTGAGCTTTCTCTGCAGCCTGCTCCGGCAGCACCAAAATGGCATTTCAGGGACACACATGGAAACCCTTGGAACTGATGTCACCATGTGCACACACATCTACAATATGCATTCACACACATACACACATGTATGCACACATGCACAAACATGCACACACCTATACACACATGTGCACACATATGCACACACCTACACATGCATATGGGCACACACACAGGCATGCACATACACAGACGCAAGCACACAGGCACAGTCCCAGGGCAGGCAGGGTAAGGGTCACAAGAGGAATCCTGAAGACCCCACATTTCATGGGGCTCCAGGGCCGGGGGGGTGGCAGTAGAGGCTGCTCATCTCCGAAGCGCTTGTCTCCCCTCCTCTCCAGCACAGGGTGCATGCTGACATCAGTTCCAAGGCTTTCCATGGGAGCATTTCATGGGACTGTGATATGGGACAAGGCCTTTTCCAGCACTTTTCACAAATTTTTGCTGGGAAGCCTCAAATTTACATCTAAACCAACCTGTGGGATGACAGTGATTGTTGCTGTTATTATGACTTTGCTTTACACATTATTATACTTTCTGAAATTTACGAATTTACAAATTGGAGATTAAAATTTTAGTTTAAAAATGCCAATAGGCCATAGTCGCTCACGCGTATAATCCCAGCACTTTGGGAGGATGAGGCAGGCAGGCTGCTTGAGCCCAGGAGTTTAAGACCAGTCTGGGCAACATGGCAACACCCCATTTCTACAAAAGATACAAAAAATTAGCGATGGGTGCTGGCGCACACCTATAGTCCCAGCTACTCAGGAGGCTGAGGTGGGAGGATCACTTGAGCCTGAGAATTTGAGGTTTCAGTGAGCTGTGATCCAGCCTGTGACAGAGCAAGACTGTCTCCAAAAAACAAAAGCCAACAAAATCCCCCCTTAAAACAACACCACCATCTGCCCATCATCCATATATTAAATATCTAACTGTAAAAAGTCTCAGCCTATTTTGAGAAATGAAGCCACCCTCAAGTCCCAACCGGATGACAATAAACTGGAAAAGCAATGGGAACTCTCCAGACAGAACAATCTCCCTCGGACTCCCCAACGTCTCAGGGTCACATCCAGGTCCACCCGAGATGCCTCCTAGTCTCTGTCAGGCCATCGGGAAGGTGTCAGATCAGCCAGGCTAGCAAAGGCAGGGCCAGCCTCACTGTGCGATCTAAGGCAGTCTCCTCGTCCAGCCAACATCCTTGTCGTCACACACCGAGGGACCTGGCATCCCCACCCCAGGAAAATCCCGGGCCCACACAGCCCCCTAAAAAAAGTCACTGTATGAGACACTCAGAGCCGCCCCTGGCTCCAGCAGCCTTGGATCTGCAGTGAAATTACTGGTGCCTTCACCAGTGGGGGCTCAGAGGTGAAGGTGCAGAAAGCCCATACCATAGAGCTCCTGGTGGAGAAGACGGGAGTGGAAGTGCGCAGTGCAGGGAGCCCGGGGCTGGGGGGCTGAGGCAGGTGCCAGAGAAGGTCTCCAGACCAAGCTGAGCTGCTGGGGGCCGGGGGGTGGGGGGAGCGGATCACAGCCAGTACTGTGAGCTTGGTATGGATGGGGTGGGTCTCCTGATGCCAGACAGATGTGCTCTTGGAACAGCTGTCTGTGAAGCTCATCTGGTAACCAGATCTTTATTTAAAGCAAGTTATGGGGCAGGGTTTGGTGGTTCATGCCTGTAATCCCAGCACTTTGGGAGGTCAAGGCAGGTGGATCGCCTGAGGGCAGGAGTTTGATACCAGCATGGCCAAGACGGTGAAACCCCGTCTCTAATTTTTAAGAAACAAAAATTAGCTGGGCATGGTGGCAGGCAATTGTAGTACCAGCCACTCGGGAGGCCAAGGCACGAGAATCACTTGAACCTGGGAGGCAAAGGTTGCACTGAGCCGAGATTACACCACTACACTCCAGCCGGAGAGACAGAGTGAGACCCTATCTCAATAAATAATAATAATAATAAAATAAAGCAAATTATGAGATTTTGCTCCTAATGGGGCTCAGCAGTGAGTGCCTCCTCACAAGGCATGCAGCCCTGGTCTACATCACATCTAGCTAAGCTCAGTGGGAGGCCGAGGACACACGAGGACACGCAATGTGGACACAGCACCCAGCAGGTGAGGCTGGCTCACAGAAAGGCGGCAAGAGGACCCCAACGCAGAAAGCAGCAGCGCTGGGTCCAGTCTGGGGGCCACCCGCACACCTTCACACACCCGCTTCTCCAAGCCTCGTCCCTGAAGTGAACACAGAAAGGCCCACCCAGCTGGGTGTAGAGGGCCTGAAGGAGGGTGGGCGGGGACCACCCAGCACCCATCAGCTGTTGCCACATCTTAGGCTTTGAAGCAGCTAAGTGGGGGAGGTGTGCAGCTGGGGGTTGGAAGGGACGTCATAACTGGGCCGAAGGGGACCCATCCAAGTTCCGGTGGGAGGAGAGACAAGGGCTCCTGGCTGCAGCCTCTAAGAGGAGCCCTCCATGAGAAACCCACCTGGCCCTCCCCAAGCCTTCGGCCTGCTGTACCTCCAACTCCTACACAGACTCCAAGATGTCTGTTCAAACAGCAGGCACCTCACCCACCCACCTCAGGATGCAAGTTGTATTTATTTCCAAGAACACGCCCCAGAGGAGGGGCTCAGGCTTTTGCAAGTGCTGCCCACAACCTGGAGGCAGCTGCACAGTGATGGCACCTGCTGGATGACCAGGATCCCATCCGTCCTGGAATGCCACCTAATGCCATCTGAGCAAGGTCAGGGTTGGGGCCCCCATTTCTTCTCCCAGTAGCTAAGTTCAGAACTCAGGGCGGGTGGTGTGGACACTCTCCCATGGAGGATGGAGTAGGGGTGCATGAATCCCTTCCACCAAGCACCTGGGACTCAGGGAGATTTTCAGGCTGGTGGCAGAAGGGATCAGGACACGCACACCTGGTGGCACCTGGGTGACGCCACAGAGATGCACAAGCCTGCACTGCAGAAGGCCTGAAGTGGGCAGGGCTTGGGGAGGAGGGGCTTGGTTCCCGCACCTCAGAGAGGGAGAAAAGGACATAAAAGGGAAGAGAGGTGGCCGGGTGAAGTGGCTCACACCTATAACCCCAGCCCTTTGGGAGGCCGAGGCAGGACTGTTTGAGCCCAGAAGTTCAAGACCAGCCTGGGCAACATGGCGAAACCCCATCTCTACGAAATATATGAAAATTAGTCTGGTGTGGGGGCGTGTACCTATAGTCCCAGCTACTTGGGAGGCTGAGGTAGGAGGATCACCTGGGCCGGGGGAGGTCGAGGCTACAGTGAGCCAAGACTGTACCACTGTAGTCCAGCTGGGTGACAGAGTGAGACACTGTCTCCAAAAAAAAGAAAAAAGGAGGTAGGCCCTTGGGGGCCAGGGAGGGGACTTCCATGGAAACCAGCCTGAGGGAAGTGGCGAGGATCTCCCCCGGGACTTACCCGATCAGCCTCCTCGTGCCCCACACAGCCTCCAGCCTCTGCCTCCCTGGCCATTTCCGAATTCCAGGTCACTGGCCTTGGGGTTCCTCCCTTCCCTGGTGTCAGCAGTTGTACCCAGGAGGGTGGGAGAAGGAGGGGGCATCGCTCTTATCCCTCGGTCCTCAGGGCTTTGGCCAGTCCTTACTGCTCAGAAAACACACCTCAGGTTCCTGGAGGGAGCCCCAGCTGTCAGGCACAAGTGGGCTCTGGGCCCAGCTCCCACACTCAACCCCAGGCAGACACTCCCACTCTGGGTGCTCTCCAGGACCTCTGCCACCCGCATGCTGGGAGCCTGTGCACCCACGCAGAGCAGGAGGACAAGGTCACTACCATCTGCAAGGTCACTGCAAGCTCCTCCCAAATGGAGGCCTGGAGGCCCTAATATAACCCACTCCCAAGGTCCACACCTCCTCCAGGTGGCCTGCCCACCCAAGCTGGGACCACTGCCCTTCCCAGTGGGGCGTCCCCCACCCTCCCCCACAAGCGCCCTGAATCACCCAACAAAGGCCTCCCTGAGCACCAGCTGAGTTGCTCAGGGCACTAAACGCTTACTACATGGTCGGCAATCTGACAGTCCCTACAACAGAACGGGCAAGATTGCCACTTTGACCAGAGAACCAAGGCTCAGAAATGGGAAATGACTCATCCAAGGTCATGCAGCCCACAGGAGGGCTGGAGATCCAAAACAAGCCAGGCTCCCCAGCCGTGCTCCGCCCAAACTGTGGCTGGCCTCACAGCCACCTATGGAACCTGTTTAAAATGCAGATTCCCAGAGCCACCCTAAAGATTCAGCGTCAGCAGCTTTGGGATGACCCAGGAATCTGCACTTACGCCTGTGAGCTCCCCAGTGGCCCTGATGGGAGGAAGCTTCGGGTCACACACTTTCCAGAAACATGACTCCCCAGACCTGAAATGCCACGGGTAGAGGGTATAGGCAGGACTGTGTCAGAGGATCCCGAAAGGTCCCTTCTGGAAGCTCCTACAAACAGCCAAGAAAGCCCCGAGGTTCTTCAGCTGATCCTAGTCATCGGAGCAGCAGAAATGGGGGTGCTGGACGGGAACCCCCTACCCGGCACCGCCTGCAGCTCCTGCCCACCTGTCACACCGAGGAACTCCGGAGGCAGAAATGCTTTTCTTGCCATGGTGTGGTGGTGGCCTCATAAGAGCTGCAGGGGAATCCCTGCCCCACTCTGCCCCTAATGCGTTTACAAAATGTAACAACCCTCCCATCTCAAGCCTGCTTCAGAAAAAAAAAAAAAAATCAGATCCAGTATGGGTTAGAGTGAGAATGGGTTTTATTTTTTATTTTTATTCATTTATTTATTTGAGACGAGGTCTTGCTCTGTCGTCCGGGCTGGAATGCAGTGCTCATGACCGTGGTTCACTGCAGCCTTGACCTCCTAGGCTCAAGTGATCCTCCTGCCTTGGCCTCCAAAAGTGCTGTGCTTACAGGCGTGACCCACTGAAAGAACCATCAAAGGTGCACCTAGCTGTGTGACTCTGAGAAAACCACTTTCCCTCTCTGGGCCAGAAATTACCCAGTCCTACTGTCCTCTGAGGTCACTCTCTGCTCAGGAACGGTCCAAACTCATCCTCCCTAACACAGGTTACAGCTGTGCTAAAGCCACCATTCAACGCAATCCAAGACCCTGCGCTCCTACCTGACGCAGGGGCTTCGGCCTCCCTCCTCAGTGTCTAGGCTGGGGAAGGTGCCGGGAGAGCCCCTCTGTAAACAGACTCGAGTTTGGGATGGCCTCAGGGCTGCCCTCTCTTCTCTCCCAAAGCGGCAGAAATGGGATCCCGATCTGCAGATAAGCAGCCTGGAGCTGATACGTCCCCGGCGAGGCTGCCAAGTGGCGGGATGTTACAACAGAACACCTCGAAGGCACCCCCCACCGCCCAGCTCACCTTTCCTCTCCTGAAGGAACGAAGCAGACATCTTCCTTCCCTGTTCTCTCCTCCTCTTGCCCAACCCAGCCCCCTGCATTCCGAGGGTCTATCAACAGGCCCTTCCTGCATTGCTGTCCCCCACACTCCTGCCCCCCACCCCAGGCTGCCATTCCAGGATTGACTGATGACAGCTCATTCTCAATACCTGGGTTCCAAAGTGCCTCCCCATGAGGCTGCACACAGCAGATGCTCAATAGACTCTAGCAGAGCAAACCGATGAAATGGCAGCAGAATCACGTGAACCAGCCCCACCCCACAGCCCTGCCGTCACTTACTAGCTAGCTGTGTGATCTTGGGCACATTACTTAACCTCTCTGAATCTCAGTTTCCTCATTTTAAAAGAGAGATGAGAATCCCAATTCATAAGATTATTGTGAGAATTAAATTAACTAATGTCAGTCACACCTGTAATCTCAGCACTTTGGGAGGCTGAGGCAGGCGGACTGCTTGAGGTCAGGAGTTTGAGGCCAACATGGTGAAACCCCGTCTCTACTAAAAATACAAAAATTAGGCAGGCGTGGTAGTGGGCGCCTGTAATCCCAGCTACTCGCGAGGCCGAAGGAGGAAAATTGCTTGAACCTGGGAGGCAGAGGTTGCAGGAGCCAAGATCATGCCACTGCACTGCAGCCTGGTTGACAGAGTGAGACCCTATCTCAAAAAATAAGAGAAGAAAAGAAAAAGAAATTAGCTAATGTGCATGCAAGCATCTGGCAAGCTTTCGAGAACTACGGAAACATTATTTATGTTATTATGAAAAGATAATGGTGGCCTTATGAGAAACCCCACCCTCTGCTGTGTTAGAGTAATACTGATAACATAGGAAGGGCTTTAACACATATGCACACGGCTGAGGAGATCAGTTTAAAAGAATCAATGACTCATCCACCTCCAGTCCCTAAACCTGGCTGGTTTCACCACAACAGTGAGAAGATAAGTTCTCAACTAGACAGCGGGGATCCGCCGGGACTTTTCACTGGATTTTTCCCTTCCAATCATTTGAAGGCAATTAGGGCAACTGATTGAAATTCCAGAGACAGAGCAAAACAAAACATGCCTTATCTGTGCACTCTCTTCATGAGACCACGAGCCTGAAGTGGAAACCAGCCTGCTCTCTCTCCGATCCACCCATCCCCTCCGCCCTCCTCTACAACTAATGCCTGGGATCCCCCCAAGAGCCCAACCACCCACCCGGAGCCCACGGACTCACCTGGAAAACCATGCCTGGCCACCGTCTAACGCTGGGATGGCCAGACACGCTGGGCTTTCCAGGGCAGTCTTACCTGTCTCCTCTAGTGTGGGAGGAAAGGAGTCCCCCAGCCAACAGGCTCAGGACCCATGTCCAACCATGTCATTCCCACAGACCCCAGCCCGCAGCAAAAGCAAAGCACACACCAGACACCCAGGAGAAGCCCATGGAAAGAATACTGCTGGACAGGCAGACGAAAGCATATTCAGAACCTCCAAAGGCTCGTGGTGAGAAGGAGAGAGACAGAAAACGGGGGAAGGACGGAACAAGCAGGCCGGCCAGGATGGAGAGGAGAGAAAAGAGAGGCAAGGAGAGTCCCCGGTTAACTATGCTGGAATGGCTGCAGGACCCAGGCCTCGCCCTGGGACAATGGCGGGTTTCCTGTCACAGGGGATTTGTTTTCCAAAGGAATGTGTGATAAGATTCAGTTAAGGCTTTTGCACTTTGGGAGGCCGAGGTGGGTGGATCACCTGAGGTCAGGAGTTTTGGATCAGCCTGGCCAACATAGTGAAACCCAGTCCCTACTAAAATTACCCAGGTGTAGTGGCGGGTACCTGTAATCCCAGCTACTCGGGAGGCTGAGGCAGGAGAGGTGCTTGAACCCAGGAGGCGGAGGTTGCAGTGAGCTGAGATCGCACCACTGCACTCCAGCCTGGGCAACAGAGCGAGAATCCATCTCAAGAAAAAAAAAAAGATTCAGTTAACACCCACCCAGCAGGTAGAGGTTCTGTTCTGTTCCTGCTTCCATTTCTCCATCTTCCATATTTGAGCACTCATTCGCTTTCTGAGAGAAGAAACAGGACATCAGGGACCCTCCACGGCCCTTTGGCTCACCCTGCCTGGGAGTCTGGGGAGCTTCTCTGTCTCTTGGATGAGGCTCCTGGCACCACTGCCTGGAATTCTCTTCCCCAGTGGTGCATCCCTCCCATGCCAGCCCTTGGAAGCTGCAGGAGGGTCACGCGACACCCTCTACCCAGGAGGAGTGAGGGTCGCCCTCCTTGGCCCTCCAGCAAAGCTCTCCCCAGGCCCTGATGCCTGACACCCCACACAGTGGGGAATGAACGAAGGAATGAGTGAGTGGCGGGGCTGCTCAGCCCATATCAAATCTGGCGGGCACTGTGGAAGGAGGCAAGGGGCAGGTTGGGAGTGTGGGAGCTGAGGGGAGACACAGCCTGCTCTGAGAAGGGCATTCCCTGTGCCTCCATGAACCGCAAATACACCCATAAAACCGCCACCACCGTGGGGGATGCGGGCATCCAGGTGAGGCCCCTTCCTCAGAGTGGAGAGGTGTTGGCCTGACCTGGCCTGGCCGCTGCCCTTCAGGAAATGTGATCAGCCTGCGTTTGGAGGTGGGTCTGCCAGCCACTGAGTGGGCCTGGAAGGCCACCAGAGCTTGGTCCTGACACAGGGATGACCCTTCCTTCCCTCCAGCCCTGGGCTCTCAAGAGTTCCGGGCTCTCATAGAGGCCAGGGCCCCAACTTCATCCTCCAGGCCACCTGGGAAGTGGGGTCCCCAAGGGACAGAGGGTAAAGAACTGTTCCCTCTGGGCCAGCTCTGCCTCTAACCTTGCCACTGTCACAGAGGCCGGGGAGGCCTGCAGGGTCTTTCCTCTGGGAACAAAGACATCTCAACTTAATCTCTGCGTTAGATTCTCCTGGCTGCAGGGGCTAGAAGGGACAACAGAGGTGAGAGAAAACCAGGCGACAGGGAGCCACTAACCCCTGCCAGCCTCGGGGTCCAGAGAGCCGCCCCAGCCCACTTCATCCTCACCGGGCCAGCCTGCAGCAAACACAGGCACACCAGACACCTAAGGACACCAAGGAAGCGGCCACCAGGAATGCCAGAAAACAGCAGGAAGATGTGGCTATGAAACGGGAAAGGTTCCCTTGTCCCCCAGCAGAGTGTGCAATGGGGGTGAGGCTTGCTTCTCCAGTGCCCCACTGCTCAAACCTCTCGGGGAGCATAAGGAAGGGCAGGCTGTGGGGCTCCGACCCCATGGCGGCGTCCAGGGGCGAATGTTCACAGCTGTAGCCCTGGTGGGCGTGTGTCCCAGGGTGCTCTTTTATTTTGCCATCCATAGGCGGCTTGTGTCAGCTCAATTAGACCCCTGCCTTATTATCACAAGGGCGGAGGGCTTTCTGTATGCCTAGTTCTTGCCTTGGTGTACCAGAAGAATCGGCTCACACGAGGGCCTGGAGAATGAGTGCAAGGTTTGATTGAGTGGAAGTAGCTCTCAGCTGATGGGGGAGCCAGAAGGGAGATGGTTTTTCCAACTCTTCTCCGACCGTTCGTTCCAGCCAAACTCCACGTGGTTCTGCTGGTCAGTGGCCTGCCAGCGCTCCAGCGTCAGTGGTGTGCTCTTCCCCAACATACTGCCCTCAATGTCTTCTCGATGTCCAGCCTCTGGTGTCTTCTTCCGCCCACGGGTTCCTCTCGATGTCCAGCTGCTTGTGTGTGTGCCCAGCTGGGTCTCCGGGTTACTTTAGGCACAGGATGGGGGTGTAGCAGGCCAGGGTAGTCTTGGGAAATGCAACATTTGGGTGGAAAGGCAGGAGTGCCCAGTCCTCACCTAGGGCCGTGGGCACAGGACTAGGGGTGGAGCCCTCACCAGGGACCCACCCTTCTTCTCCCAGCACTTCCCTGCCCCACTTCAGCTGGGAGGTCAGGACCAGTCTGGGCGACATAGTGAGACTCCCACTCTATTAATAAAAAATAATTTAAAAAGGCCAGGCACAGTGGCTCAAGCCTGTAATCTCAGCATTTTGGGAGGCCGAGGCGGGTGGATCACAAGGTCAAGAGATTGAGACCATCCTGGTCAACATGGTGAAACCCCATCTCTACTAAAAATACAAAAAATTATCTGGGCATGGTGGCGCGTACCTATAATCCCAGCTACTCAGGAGGCTGAGGCAGGAGAATTGCCTGAACCCAAGAGGCGGAGGTTGCAGTGAGCTGAGATCGCGCCATTGCATTCCAGCCTAGGTAAAATGAGCGAAACTTTATCTCAAAATAATAATAATAATAAAATAATAAAAAAGGAAGAAGCAGCTGAGATTGTGACACTACTAATTTCTGCTCATTTCCCACCTCATCCTTTGTATCACAGACTAGGGCCTGATATTACCACACATCTATCCTGTTTATCAAAGTGGGGCCAGGATCATCCAGCCATCGCCTTCTCCTTCTTCCAGCAATTCCTCCAGGCAGGGGAGGAAGGTGCCTGGCACCAGGGCTGCTATACAGCACGCGGCTGTGTTGAGCTCTTGAAAGGAAGCCTTCAGGCAGGGCTGGGGTTTCAGCCCTGGGGCTGGTGCAGTCTCAAGGTCACAGCCTGCTTCCCTTGGGGGATCCCTGGGTAAAACGTGACCTGGGGGCCGGGCATGACTCCTTCCTTCTCCCTTCCCAGCCGCTCCTGCTTTCTGGCACAGCGCACTTTTCTTTCTTTCTTTCTTTTTCCTGCCTAAAGAAGTCACTGCTGCTTCCTAACAGAAGGACAGTTGTGTTGTTACAGTCGGGGACGGGATTATGTAGGTAGGAAGGAAAAACACGCTTTCTTGATTTTCTTCTGTAAATTGCAGGTGGCGAAATGACGTGAGTAAATAACTGCTCTGCACACACCTCGTGGGGAGGGAGGTCGTGATATTTACAAGAACGTCAGCTTTCTGCTGGATTTCCATTTAGGGGATCTAATAAAGATGCAGGAGGCATTTCTCTCTTCCTAACACACTCCTCAGAGGAAACGCTGTCACAGGCGATGGTCTAAAGCCAATCAGAGCAGAATTCTGCTATGGCCGAGCCCCATAGGGTCCACTCCCTTAGCAACCCCCTGGGGTGGTTCCCGGGCCCTTGCCACGGCTTCCCCGGCCCACATCAGCATCACACACGGTAAAGACGTGGCATCAGATGAAGAGGTTAAGATAAATAGTGCAGAAGAACAGGGAAAAAGCATGGAGGAGAAAGAGCAAAACCTGAAAGAGCTGACAACCTGGGCTGGGCCAGGGGATGAGAATTTTGCCATGTGGCCGTCACCTGCTGCTGGCTGGCCTGGCTTTGTGGGTACTGCACACCTCTCACGTCCCACCTCAGCCACCCTCATCTTTACTAAAAGGAGGCTGTTCCTGGAGAGGATAGCGCCAGCCCTGAGGAGGAACAGAGGCTCCTATGCCATGCCTGGACCGCATCACCATCTTTTTTCTTTGACACAGAGTGTCGCTCTGTCACCCAGGCTGGAGTGCAGTGGTGCGGGCTTAAGGATCCTCCCAGCTCAGCCTCCCAAGTAGCTGGGACTCCAGGCATATGCCACCACGCCCAGCTAATTTTGTATTTTCTGTAGTGATGGGATCTCACTATGTGCTGCCCAGTCAACCATCACTATTGTGAAACACTCTGGGCCCCTGCCACGGCCCAGATGCAGATATGCAGCTGGGATTTGGGTGTTCCCACAGGGAGGTGTGTGTGGGAGAACAGACAGGGACCCAGGCAGGGATCGGCCTGGAGGGAGGTGGGAGGCCGGGGCCTGAACGAACACCAAGGGCAGGGCAAGGCCGGGCCCGGGAGCTCACAGGTGGCAGCATCTCAGTACCTCTGCCTCCCTGACTTACATACCGGGGGATGTGATTTCCTGTTGGCCAAGCACCAGGCGGCGTGGTGTGTGGGGCACGGGGCCTGGCTATGGAGCCAGCTAGACCTGAGTTCAAATGCCGCCTTATACCTGGGACAGTTACTTAATCTTCCCACGCCTCAGGGTCCTCACCTGTCGTTCAAGGAAATACCACCTCAGGGAGTGAATGCAGGATGGAAGGGGACAGTGGGTGTGCCCTCTTCCGCCCACCCTCTGAGTCCCACCATCCTGGCACACACTGTCGTCCCTCAAGCTTTCCCTCTTGCTCTTACCCCAGCCTGGCCTTCAAGTCCCAGTTCAAAACCACCTCCCCAGATCCTCAGGCAAGGCGTCCTGTGGCCTTAGCTCTCCCACTGTGCTCGTGGTTCACTATTGCCCGTCCTGTCTGCCCTTCCAGGCCAGTGGGAGGTTTAGTGGCCTAGGAGCTGCGTGTCCTTAGGCGAACTGCCTTACCTTGCTGAGCATCAGTTTAGACAGAAAACAGATAATGCCTGTCTCATAGGGCTGTTGCTGGACTCAAAAGAGCAAATAAATAAGCGAACAAATAAACGAATGAACAATAAAGTTTTTAAAGTGTCTGGCACACAGAGGGCATTTTGCAGGTGTTGGCAATTGTTGGCATTGAACCCATGACTAGTTGGTTAGCACACTGATGCCCAGGTGGACACCGAGGGGGGCAAGAGGTGTGTTTCCTTCCACAGGAAGGAAAGAGGGAAGAGGGAGGGACTGTCCACCACCCAATTTCACAAACTGCCAGAGGAACCACCAGGCTTTGGAGGCCCACGGAGCCCGAGCATGTCACGGCATGAGGGCCCCACATTTTCAGACTCCCTGGGTTCCCTGTGCCTGAGGACTTTGTGCCCAAGCAGAGGGGAGCTGGCCAAGGCCTCCGCTGCACACCTGGGAGCAGGGAGGGCAGGTCTCAGCACTGCTCAGGGAGGACAGAGCCAGTCTCCTTCCCAGACAGGAAAGCAGGGACTCCCTGGGCGGAAGAAACTGAGGGACACTCAGGATCCCAGCCCACATGGCCAACCTGAAACTTCTGCTTCCCAGGGGTCTGAGAAAGGCAACGTGTGGGTGCAAACCCAATGGCAGGGGCCTCCCTCCCCATCTCCGTCTGCCTTGGACCCCTTCCCGCTCTCTGCGGCCCTCCCCACCTCACTCTGTGTGTCTCCGTCTCTCTCCCCGTGGGTTCCTCCGTCTTCCCTCTGCTTGTCTTTCCCTGTCTCTGTCTCACCACCGCCCCACCCTTATCTGGGGAGCAGAGCTGGGCCTGATCTGTGACCACGCAGGGCAGCTTTGCAGGGAACATCTTCAGGCTGGTTCCCTCGCCAGTTAGGAACAAGTATGTTTTGCCAAAAGGCCCACAAATCAATACCCTTCCACCCGCTCTGTGCAATCCCTGGGGTAAATTACTGAGCCGTGACCACCGTCCAGGGGAAGACAATTCACTCTCCAAGCCTGAGCCTGAGGCTGTCACTAGAACATGTCTTCTGGCGGGACACCGGCGCCAGGTAAGAGGAAAGAGGAAAGTAGGTACCAGTTTCTGAGACCCTCATAGCAATGCCCTGTGGGTCCCCTGCTCAGAGCCAAAAGAAACCTTCACAAGGTTATTCTGTATCTATTTAGAAAAAAAAATGTGTCCATCTGTGTGGTGCCTAATCTTCAAATGCCTTTGCAAACTGCTCTCCAATCTCCTTGAGCCCCGGGCAGTGAGCTACAGCGGAGGAGGTGGGACAGTTACAAATTTTCCCAGCCACTCCCTGGGTGTCCCTGTAGAAGCCAGCAAAGTTGCAGCAGCGTCTCCAGTAAAACTAAACGCTCTTCACTGCTGCCCACTGAACAACTTTTAAAAATTTCGAGAATGCTGAAGATTCACAACCTACCCACTTTTGAGTGATCAGTGGTGTGGCCATCCCAGCAAACTCTTAGGCACCCTTCAAAGCCCAATTGAAATGTCCCTTCTCTTTGTGGCTGCCACCACCCGGCCCCAGGAGGATCCTGGCAGCTGTTCTCTCGGGCTTTAAAGACGTGGTGCACATGTCCACTTTGCTTCCTGTCCTTCTTCTAGTCTGTGCCCTGCCTGGGGACAAGCCATTGTCCTCCTCATCTTCATCTCCGCAGCACCTAACATAGTGCCTGGTGCATGGTAGGTGCTTGGGGGCTTGTTGAATTGAAGGATCTATGAGGAGAGGACCATGGTTTGCAAAGCATGTGTCACATCGTAAGTTCTAATATCAGGTCAGCACATAGGGCTGGGTATTTAAGATCAGACGCACTTGGAAAACCTAGGGCACTTGTATAATCAGCTCACATCCATAACCTCCCTCCCTGAAGCCCATGCAAGAACCCAGAAAGAAGTAAAAGACGTCAACAGTAGTTTTTGAGTAGTTAAAATTCCTGTCTCTGCCTCAGCACGTGGGATAATGGAAAGAATGTGAGAACACAGCCCAGGGCCCGGGCTTTGAGTCCCCACATCCCGGCCTTGGCTGTGCACTGAACCCTGGGAGCCTCAGTTTACGCCGCCATAAAAGAACAACGATCCCTCCAGGACACCCTGGCAAGTCAACCTGGAAGGTGGCTGACCCTGACTGCGGCCTTAATTTGGTCAAATCGGCATTGATTTCAGCCCAGAATTCCCTAGAAGAGATTGAAGACTGTGTTCAAGTGGACCATTGAGCAAAGTGTCCCCTTCCAGTACAGGGAAGAAAGCAGGCCTTGGGAAGCTTCCAGAAGGTCTCCTGAACTGCCTTAAAAGTATGTGTGGGATGAAGAAAGAGGAGACGCAGGACTGTATGGCTGAGGGCACACCTGGAGAAGACGAGGCGGACTTCTGTGGGCTGAGGGTGTGAGTTGAGGCTTCGGGAAGGGCAAGCTGAGGAAGGGTTCAGCAATAGACCTGCATGATTCTATTGCTGGAATGCACTGCCACTGCGGGAGTGAGCACCTTGTCCCTGGAGAAATGCAAGCCCAGAGGAGAGGAGAGAGATATCACAATCCCACAGTGAAAAGGGTCCGAGTATGGGTACTTACAACAAAAAAACTCCCTCAACCTAGGGGTCCGGCACTCCACATTCTAGACCAGGGGCCACAGATCTCTGCCTGCTGCAGGACATAATGGCAAATGAGTGTAGCTGTTTCAATAAAACTTTATTTGAGACCAGGTGTGGTGGCTCACACCTGTAATCCCAGAACTCTGGGAGGCTGAGGTGAGAAGACTGCTTGAGTCCAAGAGTTCAAGACCAATCTGGGAAATTCAAAAAAATTAGCTGGGCATAGTGGCCCACGCCTGTAATCCCAGCTACCTGGGGAGGCTGAGGTAGGAGGATTGCTTGAGCCTGGGAAGTTGAGGCTGCGGTGAGCCCTGATCACGTCACTGCACTCCAGCCTAGGTGAGACAGCAAGATCCTGTTTCAAAAAGATTTAAAAAATTAAAAAAAGAAACCCGTGCAAAGTCTGGCACTACATGGAAAGCTAATCATTTTAGTCCTGACTTCTCTAAAAGACAAACCAGTTGCCAGGGGCCACTGGCCCTGAACCAGTATCCCCACACCCACAGACAGTGTCCCCCACCACAGCACTGGCACAGGAGCTCGGCAGAAAGAGAAGGACGGCGCTGGGGGCTTCTCTGCACTACAGGCACTCATTTAGAGGGCGGGCTTTCCTTTTCTGAGACTGTGCTTGTTCTTGTTGGTGCTGGTGTTAAATGTCCTTGGTATTAATATGAGAAAGAATAATAGTAGGTCCCATGCATAACACACTTACACAGGCCTCAGCTGGTTCTCAGACAAACCTGTGCCCAGCAGGCCAAAAACACTGCCCATTTGACAGATGAGGAAACTGAGGTGCAGAAAGGCATAGTGGCCTTTTTCTGAGTCTCCTGGCAAATCAACAGCAGAGATGAGAACTGCATCGGCACGACTGCCTGCTAGCTCGCGGCGCTGGGGTCTCGTTCTTCCCTTACCCAAACCTGGCCAGCCAAAATTCCACCCATCTTTCTCTGTAGAACTGACAAAGCATCATTTTCATGAAGAGTCTTCTCTTTCAGCGACCAGGGCACGTCAAAAAGCATTCAGTATCCAAACGGCTCTCAAGTTTTTCTAATGTCAGGAATGACACACCTTTAAAGAGCTTACTAGTTGACTAGAGCTTCTAGAAAGACTTGAAGATTCTTTTCATTCTGCTACAGACAGGGCAGAGGGCTAGAGTGGTCTCTGTGTGCTCAGAAGGCCTGGGCAGAGCTGAGAAAGATTCCAAAGCTCCCACCTGCCGGCGGGCACCAGGCCCTCAGCTCCCTCCCCAGCTCTCTCTGGGAGGGCCTGAGCTGACTACTGCGGCTCTCCTGACACCCTGGCATTGAGACACCCATGAGGAGGAGAGCTAAGTGTGGCCCAACCAAGGAACCGGATCTCGACATCCCCGGGGACTGCAGAGGAAGGGAGAGGCCCGGATCCTGCCCTAGCATGCACAGCCTCTGCTGATGTCACAGTTGCTAGAGGATGAAGTCAGCTGCTTCCAGGAGGGCTAATTTAGATCCAAACAAAAACCCTACTGGGAAATCAGGAAAGAGAGAGAGAGATTTCAGACTAGAATGGAAAAGTTTTAGCAAAGTGTGGATGGCAATCAAGATGTCTTCTCTCTCCTGAGAAGGGGCTACAAGGGACGGGGAAGGGAAAAAGGAAGGCAGATCCCAAACAGGTTGAAAGGAAAGCAACCTAGAAAGAGTCTCCCTGCCCAGAACAGTGAGATGGGGAGAGGGAAAGTGGGTGGGAGGTATATGGATAGGCAGCAACACTCGTGGTTCACATACCATACAATTCACGTATTTAAATTCAATGGTTGGCTGGGCGCAGCGGCTCCTGCCTGAAATTCCAGCACTTTGGGAGGCTGAGGCACTTAGCATATCTTTTCAAGGTTGGTCCATGTTGTGGCGTGAATTTATACTTCCTTCCTTTGACTGCTCAGTGATATTCCATCATACAGACAGACTACATTTTGTTCAAACATTCATCAGTTGATGGACATTTTGGTCATTTTCACTTTCTGGCTACTATGAATACGGCTGCCATAAACACTTTTGTGTAGGTTTTCATCTCTCTTTCATTCTTATATGCCTAGGAGTGCAATTACTAGGTTATAAGGTAACTCTATATTTAAGCTTTGGAGGAACTTCCAGGCTGTTTTCTGAGGAGGCTGTACCATTTTGGTCCTACCAACAGTAAATATGAGGGTTCCAACTTCTCCACTTCCTCGTCTACACTTGTGCTTACAGGTCTAGTGGATTCCAGCAGTCTTAGTGGGTATCTCGCTGTGGTTTTCATGTGCATTTCCCTAATGACTAATGATGCTGAGCATCTTGTCATGTGCTTCTTGGCCACTTGTATATCTTTGGAGAAATGTCTATTCAAGTCTTTTGCCTATTTTTTAATTGGGTTGTCTTCTGTTATTGGGTTGTAAGACTTCTTTATATATCTTAGATGCAAGCCTAGAATCTATACGATTTGCAAATATTTTCTCCCAATCTGTGAGCTGTCTTTTTACTTTCTTGATAGTATTCTTTGAGGCACAAACTTTCTAAATTTTGGCCAGGTGTGGTGGCTTACCAGCACTTGGGAGGCCAAGGCAGGTGGATCGATTAAGCCCAGGAGGTCAAGACCAGCCGGGCAATATGGCAAGATCCTGTCTCTACAAAAAATACAAAAATTAGCCAGGCATAGCGGATGCACCTACCATCCCAGCTACTGAGGAAGCCAAGGTGGGAGGATCGCTTGAGCCCAGGCAGCAGTGGGCCATGATCATGCCACTGCCCTCCAACCTGGACAACAGAGCAAGACCCTGCCTCAAAAAAAAAAAAAAAAAAAAAAGAACACAGATTTTTTTTTTTAAAGGCCAGAAGAAAGCAGACTTCATTAGTTGCTTCCCCTAATTGCCCCTGGACTATGGGGTGTGCTCTGTCCCCTTCTGGGTGCACAGAGCATGCGGGACCCTTTGGGCAGGTCCACCCTGAGCCCACCAAGTCACACTTACATTTGTTTCCAAACCTGCTTAAACCAGCAGTACTTACGTGATTACCTATGTTCATTAAACTTTATGTAAACCCTCGGAACAGGATTGAAAGGAGTTGGTTTTGTGAAACAAAGTTGAATGTTTGAAGAAGACGGTGGCTCAGTTAGTCATGAACAGAATAACTGTATAGTATCAGAGGTATATAAAAATCCGCAAGTATTTGGTGCTAGTTGCTACTTCACTTGACAGACGCAGAAACAGAGAATCTCAGAAAATGCATAATGGTGTGGATAACCCAAGAAAGATAAATCAGGGCAGAAGCCAGTTCCTTGTGCAGGAAAGGTGCACAAGGAACAACATGAAGCAGTGAGACCATCAGGCTCAACGCGTGGCGACTTTAACCGAAGGCTAACCAAACATTGAAACAGATTGGACCCATAATCCAAGACAGTTCTTAGCCCTATATCGAGAGATGGGGGAATAAATGCATGTTTAATATGAAAATGAAATGTTTTATGTTGGCTTTTTTTTTTGAGTTGGAGTTTTGCTCTTGTTGCCCAGGCTGGAGTGCAATGGCATGATCTTGGCTCACCGCAACCTCCACCTCCCAGGTTCAAGCGATTCTCCTGCCTCAGCCTCCCGAGTGGCTGGGATCACATGCATGCGCCACCATCGCCTGGCTAGAAATGTTTTATGTCATAACAAAATGTTCAATATGTCTATGTCATTTTTATGATCCCCTCTTTAATGATCTTTGTCAACTGCTGAGCACCCTGCCAGGTCAGATGACACTGGAAAAGCAGGCTTCTTACAAGCACTCAAACAGAAGAGTGGGTTCCTCAGCAGGGGAGACAAAATATTATTATTTTTTGTTCTTTTCTTACCACTTAGTATGTTCGAGACGTTCTAGTAAGTATGGGTGACTTGTGGTAAAAGAAAAGTATGTAAAATTTCTTTTTGAAGATTCAGATTCCATTACTGCCAGGTAATAAAGGGAAGAAATTCTGAAGGGCTGCTCTGCTGTGGCCAGCATCGTTACTGCAGTCAAGAATGCCCCAGGGACACCAAGATAAACACGCAGGAAAGGTGCACAAGGAACAACATGAAGCAGTGAGACCATCAGGCTCAACGCGTGGCGACTTTAACCGAAGGCTAACCAAACATTGAAACACATTGCTGAATTTGACTGAAACTCAGACCGGCCCCTTTGCTGAGCTCTTTGGTTAAAGCCACTGGGTACCATGAGGCAGACATGCTTTTGGAAAGCCAGACTGCTGGTCTTAAGGGCTTCAAGGAACATACCAGACAAACCTGGATTTCCTAGGAGAGGCCAGAATCCAGAGGGTTTTTTTTGTTTCTTGAGACAGAGTCTCACTCTGTCACTCAGGCTGCAGTGCAGTGGCAGGATCAGAGCTCACTGCAGCCTTCAACTCCTGGGCTCAACTGATCTTCCCATCTCAGCCTCCCAAGTAGCTGAGACTGTAGATGCACATGCACACCACCCTGCCTGGCTAATTTAATGTGTGTGTGTGTGTGTGTGTGTGTGTGTGTGTGTGTGTGTGTGTGTACATTTTTAGAGACAGGATCTTGTGTGTGTGTGTGTGTGTGTGTGTGTGTGTGTGTGTACATTTTTAGAGACAGGATCTTGCTATGCTGCCCATGCTGGGCAAACACTCCTAGGCTCAAGCAATCCCTCTACCTTGGTTTCCCAAAGCGATTAGATTACAGGTGTGAGCCACCACAGCTGGCCCAGAGGTTTGCTTTTTTTTTGAGATAGAATCTCACTCTGTCACCCAGGCTGGAGTGGGACAATCTCAGCTCACTGCAAACTGTAACCTCTGCCTCTTGGGTTCAATCAATTCTCCTGCCTCAGCCTTCCAACTGGCTAGGATAACAGGCACTCGCCACCACACCTGGCTAATTTTTGTATTTTCAGTAGAGAAGGAATTTCATCATATTGGCCAGGCTGGTCTCGATCTCCTGACCTCAGGCAATCCACCTGCCTCGACCTCCCAAAGTGCTGGTATTAAAAGTGTGAGCCATCACACTCGGCCTAGCCCTGAGTATTTTTAAAAAAGCACAATGTTACTGCTCTGCTGTGTACAAAATAAGTGATTCAGAGGTCTGTCTCGCTGACCCTAAATCCTGCCCCATTGAACTTGACCTTGCTTTTATATCCCCAGTACCATGCTAGGCTTACAGTAGGTATCTAATAACTGCGTTAAAGCATGAACAAATCCAAGCTTAAGAGTGACTTATCAAGACACCAACTTTGTCCTGTAAACCAGGGCTTCTGAAATGGCCCTTCCACAGCACACCTCCCTGCCCCCATTCCCAGGCTGCATTTTCTTATGTTGGAGACTCCATTTGCTAAACCCAACCCTGTGTGATTAATGAGGACACGGAAATGAAGGGCTTGGGGAGGTAAACATTAAACCGCTTTGGCCCACGCTCCGCGCCAGGCTTTGTGTACTGGATCCCAGTGAAACACGGGAGTCCTCGGAAAATGCCTGGCCTCGCCCCCCAGACACAATGCCATGGGGAGGTCTGCTGTGGGGGGGCGTTTAAACCCAAGGGGAACCGCGCCAGAAAGTGCCAGATAACCCAAGCTGGGCCTGTAGGAAGAGCGGGGTGGGTGCTTGGGACAGACACCCATACATCAGCTCCTGGGACCCCAGGGTGGCAGGAGGCACTTCCGAAGGGAAGCAGTGGGTGTGGCCATTTTCAACCTCTTTCTTCCTCTCCCTGCACCACCTTCACCTCCCCTAGGTCCACACCTGGGGCTGGAGCTTGGGGGTAATGACCATTAACAGAGGGTTGGGAGGCACGTTTTACAAAATCATTGTGGTCCAAGTCGGCCCCCAGCTCGAGGACACGTTCCCTGAAGGCCCCGCTCCCCGTCTAACTCTGAGACGGCTCTGGTGTGGAGGACGAGCTCTGAAAAGGGTGGGCCTGGGGCTCGGTGACCCAGCCAGCGACGGAAGAAGCAAGTTGTTCTAAAGAACAGGCGCCCACCGTAGGGTCACGGATCCCAGGGAGGCGGCCACTCCCTCTCACGGAGGCTGGCCTGCGGCGGGCTGAACTCCAGCACAGGCACTCTAGAGACTTCTGAAAGTGGATCCCAGTCAAACTCAGCTCACCTGTGAGCACTGGGCTCCTCTGAGGATGAAATCAGTCTGCACTACGCTGCAAGCAAATATAAATCCCTTAGACGCTAATCTGGGTGGGCGCGTGGTGGCGGCGACGAGAGGAACAAATGCTTAAACTCTGACATCCTCAAGTGGGGTCCTGACCCCAGTTAGAGGGAGAGAGAGGAGAAAGTGGAGGGAGGGGGCGGTGGAGGAGCACAAAGACTGGGAGAAGGAAGAGGAGGAAGGGAGAGAAGTGGTGCTCTGGAGGTCTCATTTTCATACTATCACGGTGAGGACACAGTACATTTCGTTCTGCTTGGTGATATAAACACTCCCTGTACCTCACACCCATAAATAAATGCCAGTCCCGGGCCTGTGGGGCTCAGCCTGGTGGACCAGTTTATCCCAGCTGGACAGAGCTTT
Organism: Callithrix jacchus; assembly: GCF_049354715.1. NCBI lineage: Eukaryota > Metazoa > Chordata > Mammalia > Primates > Cebidae > Callithrix > Callithrix jacchus. Next base: position 104,646,723 of record NC_133515.1, read on the forward strand.
TCGGGGACCATTTACGCACTCACTGGCTCAGGACACAAACGCCTGCGAGGAGCCCTAGAGGGTTACCCATCTCCACAAGTTAGAACTGCCTCCTGATTCAAAGAGGAAGAAAGGCACAAGGGGACTGGGGCTGGGCAGACAAAGCTAACATTTGAGGATAAGGGAATGCCTCCCCTGAGATTCGATGGCTATGCCCTGAATAAGGCACTTGGGCTGTGACGGGGTCAGTCCCATTCCATTTCCTCATCAGTTCAGTCCCTTTCCATCCCGCCCCCCAGTTCAGTCCCATTCCATTTCCCCATCAGTTCAGTCCCTTTCCATCCCGCCCCCCAGTTCAGTCCCATTCCATTTCCCCATCAGTTCAGTCCCATTCCATTTCCCCATCAGTTCAGACCCTTTCCATCCCGCCCCCCAGTTCAGTCCCATTCCATTTCCCCATCAGTTCAGTCCCATTCCATTTCCCCATCAGTTCAGTCCCTTTCCATCCCGCCCCCCAGTTCAGTCCCATTCCATTTCCCCATCAGTTCAGTCCCATTCCATTTCCCCATCAGTTCAGTCCCATTCCATTTCCCCATCAGTTCAGTCCCATTCCATTTCCCCATCAGTTCAGACCCTTTCCATCCCGCCACCCAGTTCAGTCCCATTCCATTTACTCCCACCCAATTCAGTCCCATTCCATCCCCCCCAGTTCAGTCCCATTCCATTTACTCCCCGCCAGTTCAGTCCCATTCCATTTACTCCCACCCAGTTCAGTCCCATTCCATTTCCCCATCAGTTCAGTCCCTTTCCATCCCGCCCCCCAGTTCAGTCCCATTCCATCCCCCCCAGTTCAGTCCCATTCCATTTACTCCCACCCAGTTCAGTCCCATTCCATTTACTCCCACCCAGTTCAGTCCCTTTCCATTTACTGCCACCCAATTCAGTCCCATTCCATCCCCCCCAGTTCAGTCCCATTCCATCCCCACCAGTTCAGTCCCATTCCATTTACTCCCACCCAGTTCAGTCCCATTCCATCCCCCCCAGTTCAATCCCATTCCATCCCCCCCAGTTCAGTCCCATTCCATCCTCCCCAGTTCAGTCCCATTCCATCCTCCCCAGTTCAGTCCCATTCCATCCCCCCAGTTCAGTCCCATTCCATCCCCCCCAGTTCAGTCCCATTCATCACCCCCAGTTCAGTCCCATTCCATTTACTCCCACCCAGTTCAGTCCCATTCCATCCCCCCAGTTCAGTCCCATTCCATCCCCCCAGTTCAATCCCATTCCATCCCCCCCAGTTCAGTCCCATTCCATCCTCCCCAGTTCAGTCCCATTCCATCCTCCCCAGTTCAGTCCCATTCCATCCCCCCAGTTCAGTCCCATTCCATCCCCCCCAGTTCAGTCCCATTCATCACCCCCAGTTCAGTCCCATTCCATTTACTCCCACCCAGTTCAGTCCCATTCCATCCCCCCAGTTCAGTCCCATTCCATCCTCCCTAGTTCAGTCCCATTCCATTTACTCCCACCCAGTTCAGTCCCATTCCATCCCCCCAGTTCAGTCCCATTCCATCCCCCCCAGTTCAGTCCCATTCCATCCTCCCCAGTTCAGTCCCATTCCATCCCCCCAGTTCAGTCCCATTCCATCCCCCCCAGTTCAGTCCCATTCCATCCTCCCCAGTTCAGTCCCATTCCATTTACTCCCACCCAATTCAGTCCCTTTCCATTTACTCCCACCCAGTTCAGTCCCATTCCACCCCCCCAGTTCAGTCCCATTCCATCCTCCCCAGTTCAGTCCCATTCCATCCCCCCCAGTTCAGTCCCATTCCATCCTCCCCAGTTCAGTCCCATTCCATTTACTCCCACCCAGTTCAGTCCCATTCCATCCACCCAGTTCAGTCCCATTCCATCCCCCCCAGTTCAGTCCCATTCCATCCTCCCTAGTTCAGTCCCATTCCATTTACTCCCACCCAGTTCAGTCCCATTCCATCCCCCCAGTTCAGTCCCATTCCATCCCCCCATTTCAGTCCCATTCCATCCCCCCCAGTTCAGTCCCATTCCATCCTCCCCAGTTCAGTCCCATTCCATTTACTCCCACCCAGTTCAGTCCCATTCCATCCCCCAGTTCAGTCCCATTCCATCCCCCCCAGTTCAGTCCCATTCCATCCTCCCCAGTTCAGTCCCATTCCATTTACTCCCACCCAATTCAGTCCCTTTCCATTTACTCCCACCCAGTTCAGTCCCATTCCATCCTCCCCAGTTCAGTCCCATTCCATCCCCCCCCAGTTCAGTCCCATTCCATTTACTCCCACCCAGTTCAGTCCCATTCCATCCCCGCCAATTCAGTCCCATTCCATCCCCCCCAGTTCAGTCCCATTCCATCCCCAACAGTTCAGTCCCATTCCATTTACTCCCACCCAGTTCAGTCCCATTCCATCCCCCACAGTTCAGTCCCATCCCCCAGTTCAGTCCCATTCCATCCCCATCCATTCTGGCATGACAGCTTCTCCCACCACATCCCCAGAGCCTCTTGAGAGAAAATACCAGGAGGCTCCCCATGGCCCCCACAACCCCCACATCAGCACTCACTGCTCCCCAACTTTTCCCCTCACCCCCTCTCAAAGAATGACACGAGTGCAGCTGGACTAGTGTCCTGATGGGAGGCCGCCAGCCCCTGATGGACCAAGGGAAGTCTGAGGACCCCAAAGCATCACACACACACACAGAGCCTGGCTCTCTCTCACATACACAAACATCCACCCCTCCAGGGCACACAGACACACCCACACACTCACACTTCCATTTATTCCCACAATTATTCTGCCCAGTTTGGATCAACAGACCATCTGTGTGCTTGTGTGACTTGGGAAATCTTCCAAAATATGGCAAAATTCTCGCAGTCCTTGCCCTTTGTGGTGGGGGAGGGGTGTCATAAATGGTCATTTTTTTCTACTTTCTTTGTATTTTCTATACTACAGTGAACATGCATGCATCACATTTACAATCAGAAAAAGTTAAAACACAGAAGTTTTTAAAAGTCTTTCTGGATGGGTGCAGTGGCTCATGCCTATAATCCCAGCACTTTGGGAGGCTGAAGTGGGAAGAGTGCTTAAGCCCAATAGTTCAAGACCAGCCCAGGCAGCATAGCAAGACCCCGTCTCTACAAAAATTAGCTGAGTGTGGTGGCTTACACCTGTAGTCCCAGCTTCCTGGGAGGCTGAGGTGGGAGGATCACTTGAGCCTGGGAGGTCGAGGTTGCAGTGAGCCAAGATCATGCCACCACTCCAGCCTGGGTGACAGCAAGACCCTGTCTCAAAAAAAAAAAAAAAAAAAAAGTTTTTCTAGGACAAATAATAAACAGTACCACAGTAGGACGTATTCATCTCATCTGGATCCACACAACAGCACTGTGAAGCAGTGCTTCCCTGATCCAAATGGAGAAACCCAGGATAAGAGAATTTGAGAGCGGCCCAAGATCACCCAGCTAGCAAGTGGCAAAAATGCAGAGTACAGTATCTTCACTCCTGGGAAGAAGGTTCCTCTAGTGTGTCCCCCCCAAAAAAAAGAGAGACACACACACAGAGACAGAGAGAAAGAGACAGGCAGGCACAGAGATAGAGAGATAGAAACAGAGAGCAAGACAGACAGACAGAGAAAGATGCACACAGAAAGAGAGACACAAAGAGACAGAAACAGACAGGCAGAGAGACACACACAGAAAGAGAGAGACACAGACACATAGACAGACACAGAGAAAGAGACAGACACACATACAGACAGAAACAGGCAGAGAGACACACACAGAAAGAGAAAGAGACACAGACACATAGACAGACACAGAGAAAGAGACAGACAGAGCTCCTCCTGAGAGGAAGGGAAGGGGGAGCAGAGTGCCGTGGGCTGCGGGAAGCCCATCTTACTCATTTGATTATAAAATATTTCTGAGCTGCCAGATGGTTTAATAGCGGCTGCAGATGCCCGATAGCTTTTCTTCATTTCTTTGCACAGGGCTCCATTTCAGGGCCTGAAGAGTGATATCCAAGAAGCTATTCTGGAGTTCCACAAAGACAATCACTATACAACTGCAGAATAACCACTTGGTGCACACGCTTAACAGATGTGCACTGGTTCTGGCTTCCTGGATCAATGGGCCTTATGCTAATCCCGAGGCACCTAGCGGCACTTCGGCCCCCCCCACCACCCCCCCAGCACATGGCCTGCTCAGGCAGGGCTGGGATCTGGGCTTGTTACATAATTAATCCTTGGCTCAGGGCAGCTGCACACTGGGCACAGACGCTGGGAGAGGTGATGCCTGTGGGGAGAGCAAGCATCAAAGACCACGTCCCCAGGGTCCTCTGAGCCGGGAGCCGCCGAGCCTTCGAGATCAAAGCTGCAGGGTTAATGAGTTCACTGCAGCTCTCAACTGTCTGCTGGCTGGTTCTGCCTTTTTGTGTTTTGTTTAGTTTTTCATAAGAGAGTCTTCATCCCTGCTCCTTCGACAGCTCAATAACCCGGTTAGAAAGCAACAGCTCTGGGCAGGACACGACACACAGCCGCCGCTGCTCCTGCTGGGTCTGAAGCCAATTTTCTCCATCTCCCAAAAGGTGCAGCCTCCCAGGAGGCATGGAGGCCCAAGCCTCACTCCAGAACGGTTTGCTTAGGAAGAGCACAGCCATGGGCCTCTTCTCTTTCTGCCCTCATCTCTCCTCTCTCTCCTCAGCCCTGAGCCACACCCAGCACAAGAGAACAGCAGAAAGACTTTCTATGCCATCTGCCACTGATCTAAAAGTCCCTTCGCAAGGACGGGTTTTGTTTCTGGCCTTAACATTTAGCCTCTTTCCAGCCCGATCTCTTGGACTTGACATTGGCCACGCTCAATCCAGTGTCTGCAGTCAAAGCAGTAGCAGTTTGCAAACCCATAGAGCAGAGGTCCCACCTAAAGCCATGCCCACCCTGAAAATCTTCCAGACTTCAAGAAACCTCCAGGTTCAGAAGTGAAAGAAAGGAAGACCCTGGGAACATCAAGAATCACTTGCATGGAAGTCTGTGGGAAACCAGGCTGGCCCACCTGCCTGCTGAGTGGACCACTGTGGAAACACCCACCCCCCACCCAGCAGTCCTGGAAGGAGATATGGTGCTATCAGTCCTTCACACGCTAGTGAGAATTAGCATCATCTTACTCCTAGAAGAGAGTCACTACTCTGAGGAGTGGGATCAGCCTTCTCAGCAGAGTGGCAGGTGAAAAGGAGATAAGTAATTTGAACATGGTGTATTTTATGAGGATGGGGCAGGCCTCCATGGTATGCTAGAGGTCTACGGTCCTAGGAGAGGCAGAATGGGGCTGTTTACCAACATGGAAGTTATTTTAATATTGTGACAGCACACTCCTTTCCAGTGCACACCCACGCTGCAGGCCCACGCTGGAACGTAGTCAGGGCTGCCCCAGAGCTCTGCCACAGATCAAAGAGACTGACACAGGGTGCCGGAGCTCGGGGAGGACCCCGACTCTACACACACATCCACAGGCACATCGAGTTTAAAACGTGCAACAGCCGCTGGGGGCACTGATATCCCACAAGGGAGACAGAAGCTTCAAACCCAGAGCTGGCCAACCCCGGTGCCAGGCCCTGGGGAGCACCATCCTGTCCAGAAAGGGGCCCGGGGATGCAGCGGGGAGAGGTGCCAACTGCCACCCACAGGCCATGGACTCCAGCCATGAGATGGACAGACGAAGAAACTCCTCAGAGGCCAGCCAGAACGTCTTGCGTAGCTACTGAAGGGTGGACAGCCCAGCCGGGAACAGATTGTGCCTCTCTTTGACCACAAGACCAGCTGGTGACAAAACAAAACTCAACAAGAAAAACTGAGAGGGAGCTCAGCGCACAGTGCAAACCCATGGGGCTCCTCCAGGTGGGCACCTCTGTGCATGCTGTTCCCTACGGCTGGAATGCTCTCACCCCGATTTCCTCCCCTGCCAAAAGTCCGGCATCCTACAAAGCCCAGCACAGCCCAGCACGAGCCCCGCCCCCTGGGAGGCCCCTGCCACCCTGCCCCAGGCTAGTCTGGTCAGTCCTCCTTGAAGCTGCGTTGTTTCTGCATTCCTCCCCGTCGGGCTGCGTGCTGGAGGCCAGGGACTGCACATGTGGCTATATCCCAGGACCCAGACTGGCTGGCCTTGCACAGAAGGCAGGGCTGTGGCATTCCAGCGGACACTTCCACAAAGAATGCGTGTGTCCCTGGAGGCGTGCAAGGCTGGGTCCCCGCCCTGGTCTGTTGCTCATTCAACAGGTTAATGATAACCACTCAGCAAGGAAAATTCTGTCCCAAATCCCACAAAGTCTCCATCTAAATTAAACGGGGAGCAAAACTTAATTTTTTTATGTTTATTTTTTTTAGAGACAGGGTCTCACGCTGTCACTGAGGCTGATTGCAGTGGCATAATCAGAGCTCACTGCAGCCTCGATCTCCTGGGCTCAAGTGATCCTCCCAACTTAGCCTCCCAAGTAGCTGGGACTACAGGAGCACACCACCATATCTGGCTAACTTTTTTAAACTTTATCTAGAGATAGAGTCTCACTCTGTTGCCCAGGCTGGCCTCGAAGCAATCCTCAAGCCATCTTCTCACTTTGGCCTCCTAAAGTGCTGGGATTACAGTGTGAGCCAGCACACCCAGCCCAGAGAAACTGAAATAAAGGACCTCTTCAACTTCAAACCTGTGGCAGATCTTTTCCAAACATCTGAATTTCTCCCACGGTAATCAGGAAGGTATTGGTTTTACGATAGTCACATCTCCAGCCAAGGCCTGCTCTCCTGCCCTCTCCCGCCCTCCCCCGGGCAGTCTTGCAGTAACTAGGCAGGAGGGATTCCCCTCCCCACTTCGGAAAAGCCAACGGCTCACATTTAGGTTTCTGAAGTCCTTTAGCGGCTTTCCTGTGTTGAGGGGAGAGTTTCTGCTTAAAGACCCCAGTCTCTTCCCCCAAAGCCCCACCCGTTGGTCACTCCTGGGCTTAACTGCAGAGAAGCCTCTCCATACTTCTGTGTATACATTTGTGCCACAATTTGTTGTTGTTGTTGTTGTTGCTTTTAAGAGAAGGCCTTGCTCTGTGGCCCAGGCTGGAGTGGAATGGTGCGATCAAGACTCACCGCAGCCTCAGCCTCCTGGGTTCAGGTGATCTTCCTGCTTCAGCCTCCCGTGTACGGCATGCACTACCATGCCTGGCTGATTTTTGTATTTTTTGTAGAGATGGGGTTTCACCCTGTTGCCCAAGCTGGTCTCGTACTCCTGGACTCAAGTGTTCCGCCCACCTCAGCCTCCCAAAGTGCTAGGATGACAGGTGTGAGCCACCGCAACCGGCCCGTTTCTATCATAAATCTAGACCCTTGAGTGGTCAACCTAGGCTTTAAGAAAAACTGCGCAGGATAGCCAATTTAAAGCATAGTTCCACTGAAAACCTACCTCCAGACGCATGGAGGGAGGTTAATTCAGTGGCCATCACATGTCATTTATTCTGAATTTATTACACATCCAATATAGTATCTAGAATGGATAACCGATGTTTTATGAGGACGGGAAAAAAGTGAAATGATTTAACCCAGAGAAGGGGAGTCTGAGGGTTAATTTCATGAACTCGGCATGAGGCATGATTATAAGTGCTGTCTTGCCCGGAGGGTAGGAATGAAACAGGGACTCAGGAGCAGGGGAGGACAGGCCCCAGGGTGGGCTGTGGGGAAGGGCAGGGATATGGGGGAACTTCGGGGCCCTGCAGCCTGGAGAGTTCTTCTCCAACAGTGCTTAGAAAGAAGATGAAATCTGGGCTGAATGTGGTGGCTACGCCTATAATCCCAGCACTTCGGGAGGCTGAGGTGGGCAGATCAGCTTAGGTCAGGAGTTTGAGATCAGCCTGGCCAACATGGTAAAACCCCGTTTCTACTAAAATACAAAAATTAGCAGGGCATGGTGGCAGGTGCCTGTAATCACAGCTACTCGGGAGGCTGAGGCAAGAGAACTGCTTGACCATGGAAGGCGGAGGTTGCAGTAAGCCAAGTTTGTGCCACTGTACTCCAGCCTGGGCAACAGAGCAAGGCTCCAACTCAAAAAAAAAAAAATAAGAGTTATTGAGCGTTATTGGCCTGGCGCAATGGCTCACGCCTGTAATCCCAGCACTTTGGGAGAACGAGGTGGGCGGATCACCTGAGGTCAGGAGTTCAAGACCAGCCTGGCCAACATGGTGAAACCAGGTCTCTACTAAAAATACAAAAAAAATTAGCCAGGCGTGGTGGCGCGTGCCTGTAATCCCAGCTACTCGGGAGTCTGAGGCAGAAGAGTCACTTGAACCCGGGAGGCAAAGGTTGCAGTGAGCCAAGATTGCACCGTTGCACTCCAGCCTGGGCGACAGAGTAAAACTCCGTCTCAAAAAAAAAAAAAAAAGCTAAATCTGAAAGGAAGCCCTGGCATCTGAAGTGAGAGTTTAAAAGCAAAGCTTTGAGAGCAGCAAGCTTGGGGTTGTGTCCCAGCTCTGCCGCTTACAGACTGTGTGGCCCTGGAAAGTTCAGTCTCCTCTGAGCATGTATCCCCACAGTGCCAACAGGTGTGATACCCCCTCCTGCGCCCTCCTCCAGAGGATCCCTCAAAGCTGCCTCTTCTGCTCTCTGAGGGACATTCTGAGTCATCCAGCCTTAAAAGCACATTAATAACTAGGACATTCCTCCACAGTCCCTGGAAAACATGTTTATCGTGATAGTGGCACAGTTCTTAGCAACAGGTCCTAAAATATTGAGTCTATGCCTGACACAGTTAGAGAGCAGCCCAGGATACCCCAGTAATCAATGAAGGAAGCATTAATATTTTTCCTGTTCAAGAAAGGAAACTGGGCTCAGAGAGGTGAAGCTGCTTCTCCAAAGGCGTACAGCTGGCTGAGGGCTGAAGCGCACCCTCAGGTCTGCCTTCCTTCTGCTTTGTGGGCAGGAGGAGCTGAAGCCACAGGGGGTGGGGGAAGCAGTGCAGCCACAGCCCACCGCTGACTCTAAGTTCTGAAGGCTCGAACTGTGAGAAGCAAGGTGACACCACAGGGCCACAGGTTTTATCAGATTAACAAGCCAAATGAAAGAACTCCAGCCATGTGTCATGAAGCCCAGACTAACCAAGAATCCCCTGAATCTGGAGACAGAGGAAAATGTCTTCCGTCTCCAACCCCCAAACCCGTCACACCACACCTGTGACGCTCACTAGGACAAGGAGAAGAGCGCTGGCTCCACTGGGAGTGTGCAGGGGCTCAGGCTCAACGCACAGGAACCGCAGGAGGCCCATGAGCCCAAGGCCTCTGTTTCGCCAGCCCCGTTGCTACGTCCTGCTGGGCATAAGCATGGCGAGCTAGCTCCAAATCTTGCTGTGTAACCTCGCATGCTCTGTGCCTCAATTTCCCCATCTGTAAAGCACAAATAAGAGGACCTACCTCATAGGATTGTTGGTTTTTAAACTTTTTACTGTAAAAAAGTTCAAATATGACTGGGCGCAGAGGCTCATGCTTGTAATCCCAGCACTCTGGGAGTCCAAGGCAGGCAGATCACTTGAGGTCAGGAGTTCAAGACCAGCCTGGCCAACACAGTGAAATTCTATCTCTACTAAAAATACAAAAGAATTAGCCAGGCATGGTGGCACACACCTGTAATCCTACCTACTCCAGATGCTGAGGCAGGAGAATCACTTGAGCCTGGGAGGTGGGGGTTGCAGTGAGCTGAGATTGTGCCACTGCCCTCAGTCTGGGTGGCAGCGAAACCCTATAAACAAAAAAAGTTTTTTGGCCGGGTTCAGTGGCTCATGCCTGTAATCCGAGTACTTTGGGAGGCCAAGGCAGACAGATCACGAGGACAAGAGATCGAGATGAGGCTGACTCTGGGCGCACGGCCTGTGACTTAGCCCTGCTCCCCAAGGAGCAGTTAAAAAAAAAGAGAGAATGAGACCATCCTGGCCAACATGGTGAAACCTTGTCTCTACTAAAAATACAGAAATTAGCTGGGCGTGCTGGCACACCTGTAGTCCCAACTACTAGGGAGGCTGAGGCAGGAGAATTGCTTGAACCTGGGAGGTGGAGGTTGCAGTGAGCCAAGACCACACAACTGCACTCCAGTCTAGCAACAGAGTAAGACTCTGTCTCAAAAATACACATACATATATATATATATATGTATGTATATTTTTCAAATATATATAAAACAGAGAGATGAGTATAATGAATGATGAAGCTAATGTTCCTCAGCTTCGTGTACCCAAGTCCTGGCACATGTGTCTGTCTGTGCCCTCACTCCCATCCGCTGCTTCCTGGCAAACACACGGCAGCCCCACATCCCTCCATCTCCAGCCCCTTCAGTGTCCCACAGCGCTGCTTTGAGAATTAAATGAGGTAACAGGATTAAAGCAGTGAGTTACGGTAGTGGGCATGCAGTAAGTGCTCAGTAAACCTTAGCTTGCATTCTATGTGATTATCAAATTAGTGACCACACCCCACCACTGCACCATGCTTCTGGCTGCCTCCATCTCTGTTTTTTCCTCTATCAAGTGGAGACGTTGCCACCTTTCCTGGACACTTTGTGAATATGCCTCAAAGCTCTATGGAATCCATGGGGGTACCCTCCATGTACTTGGTGTCAAGGGGTCTTGCCAAACTGACTCTGGGCACATGTCGGGTCTGCCCCGAAGCTCAGGACTGTGCCTTACTGGCTTCATACATACCTGGTCACCAACACGGTACTGGGCACAGAGTAGTGGCTGAACAATCACAGCTCCCGCCCCGTGACTCCTGCCACTGCCAAGTGACCCACAAACTTCATCTCACTGAGTCTCACGCCAACCCTACAAAGTGAGAATGAACCCTACTTTACAGATGGGAAGACTGAGACTCAAAGAGGTTACGCAATCTATTTGAAACACCACACAGCTGATATCCAGGACTTCCTGACCCAAAGATCACATCCCATTCTCTTTTGTTGCCCCCTAACAATTTGTCAGTTTGCTTTGTGTGTTTTTAAGGGTACAATTCAAGGGTGGTTTTCAGTTTATTCACCAGGTCCTATAACCATCACCACTATCTAATTCCAGAACAATTCTATCACCCCCAAAAGATACCCCGTAACACCCCAATTCCAAAACACTTCTATCACCCCCAAAAGAAACCCTGTAACACCCCATCTAATTCCAGAATACTTCCATTACCCCCCAAAAAACCCCATACCACCACTATCCAATTCCAGAATACTTTCATTACCCCCTAAAAAAACCTATAACACCCCTATCTAATTCCAGAACACTTCCATCACCCACAAAAGAAACCCTGTAACACCCCTATCTAATTCCAGAATACTCAGAATACTTCCATTACCCCCAAAAGAAACCCTGCACCCCTCAGGAGCTGCTCCCCATCCCTCCTCCCCACTCCCTGCAATCATGAATCTATTTTCTGTCTCTTTAGAATTAATTGCCTATTCTGCAGAGCTCATGTACACAGAATGATACAATATGTGGTCTTCTAAATGCGCCACTTCTAAAAAAGTCACCCTCCTTCATAAACAGCCACCTCTCTGCAGTTCTGTTGACTAACGGGATTTATGGAGCTCCCCTGACTTTCTCTAAAAATAGTAAATCCCCTACCCAAGTCCAGTGATAGTCAGTGATACCTAAATACAGGTTAAGCCGGTGCAGCCATGGGCGATCCATCCTCAGAGGGCAGGCTCGGAGGCCCTGCCGGGAACACTGACATAGAGACCATCAGGACCAGCCTGCACCTCCAGGGGAATTGAGAAACCAGCCACTGAGCACAGCGAAGAACAGGGCACGAGAGCAGGGAGGGAAGGCTGGGACGGAAGGGGCTGGGGGAAGATCTTAACCACAGCCTCCAAAGGCCAGAGTGGAGGAGAAAGAGCCCAGAACTGAGCAGGGGCCAGGATCTGGCCTGATCCCCAGCTGTGCAGTCCTGAGCACATTTCTCAGCCTCTCTGAGCCTCAGGCACCTTGTCAGTGGCTGAGTGGAGAAATACCTGTAACTCCAAACCCCACAGGGAACTTGTGAGCAATAAATAAAACATGAAAGTCATTTGAAAACTATCGAGCGAGCTATGCCATTATAATTGGGGTGGGCAACCAGGGTGGGGGGTCAGCAGGATTTCTACCTAATAATGTTGTTCTTTTTAAAATGGTCATCAGGAGGAATAATTACCTATAATTCACAGCAATGTAGTAACAGTTAGAACCTAGCTGGCATAATAAATAGTAAATACAAATGTGCATATTCCTAACGCAACAATTCTACTTGTAAGGATACATGTGGAGACATGAAGACAAAAAAGGAGGTCGGGGCAGCTGCTCATCCTCATCGCAGCATGTGGTGGGTGGTCTTGGCTCAAAATCCTCCCTGCCTGGCCTCCCTATGGGAGGAGTATACTTCCCACCCCACTGACATCAGTGGGGCCACAGGGTTTGCTTCAGGCAATGCAATGTGAGGGGAACTGACACGCAGCCCTGTCCATTCCCACTTCTGAGCAGAAGCTTTAAAAAGCACATTGTTCCTGCCCGGCCCAGTGGCTCACACCTGTAATCCCAGCACTTTGGGAGGCTAAGGCGGGAGGATCACTTGAGGCCAGGAGTACAAGAACAGCCTGGGCAACATAACAAGACCTACATCTCTACAAAAAATATAAAAAGTAAAAATTACTCTGGTGTGGTGGTGCGCACCTGTAGTCTCAGCTACTCGGGAAGCTGAGGCGGGAGGATCGCTTGCGCCCAGGAGTCCGAGGCTGCAGTGAGCTATGATAGTGGCAAGGCACCGCAGCCTGGGTGTCACAGCAATATCCTGTCTCTGAAGAAAAAAAAATAGAATTATGTTGTTCCACCATCTTTTTCCCTCTGCCATGAGACTAGCAACGTCTCAGACAGGACTGCTCTGAAAGCCTGGCTCCTGAGGGACAACGTCACAGAGCAGAGCCACAGCCAACAGGTGACAGTCACGTCACTTGAGGGGCAAAGAAATCTTCATTGCTGCAAACACTAAGACTTGGAGGGTCACTGGTATCGGAGCATCCCCAGCTAACTGACACAGTCATGTTCCCATTAACACAAAACGACCTACATGTCCACCGAAATAAATAAATGACACATCTCCACAATGGAATGCCAATAAAATGAAGTATACATTGGCACAGAAGAACATTCTCAACACTCTGCTAGCTGGAAAAAAAAGCCAAGTATAAAATAGCACTAACTGACAAAGGATTAGTCTCTAGAGTGAAAAAAAAAAGAAAAACTACAAATCACTAAGAAAAAGATAATCCACCCAAAAATAGATTGGACAAAGGATATGAACATGCAATTAGCTTACAGCAGAGGAAAGCAGAAAGGACGACAACGTATTGAAAAGACGTCCAACCTCACTAGAACTTAGGGAAGTACAAATTCCAATAATCACGAGATACTATTTTACACCCATTAGAGTGTTCTGATGGTAAAGTCTGACAACGCAAGTGCTGGAGAGGTATGAGGAAAAGGAACTCACCGCCCCTTGCAGAGAGGAGTGAAACTGCCACAAACGCCTTGGACATGAATTTAGTAACAACAGTACCGTTGAGTGTGAGAATATCACAGCACCTGGCAGTTCTACTGCTACATATTCTACACCTCTACAGAGTTCTCAGGGTATATTCGTATTGGTTAGCTATTGCTGTTTAACAAATTACATCCCAAAAGTGAGCAGCCTAAAACAATAAACATATCTCACAGTTTCTCTGGGCCTGGAATCTGGTTCAAGGTCTCTCATGAGGTTCCCCTTGGCTGTTTTCAGGGCAGCAGTCTCATCTGAAGCCTCGACTGGGAAGGGGGAACAGGTAAAGATCTGCTTTCAAGCCCACTAACACGGTTGTTGGCAGCCCTCAGTCCCCTGCCATGTGGGTCTCTCCACAGGACTGCCTTGAGACAAGGCATCTGGCTCCTTCCAGGGCTGGCAATCTGAGAGGGCAACAGAGAACACCCAAGCTGGCAGCTGCAATCTTTTCATAACCTGATGTCAGAAGTGATATCCCATCCCTCTGGCTGTATGCTATTTGTTAGAATCAAGTCAGTTAATCCAGCCCACACCTAACAGAAGGGATTATACAAGGGTGTGAAGACCAGGATGCAGGGACCAGTGGCAGCATCTTAGAGGCTTCCTTCCATGGTCAGTGCTCAAGGATAATCAATATTCATTATGGCCCTCTTCATAATAGTGAAAAAATGGAAGTGACCTAACTATGTGACTAGGGAAACGATGGCTTATTAAGACAATGAGCCAGGCATGGTGGTTCACGCCTGTAATTCCATCACTTTGGGAGGCCAAGGTGGATGGATTGCTTGCACTCAGGAATTCAAGATCAGCCTGGGTAATCTGGCAAAACCTTGTCTCTATAAAAAATACAAAAATTAGCTGGGCTTGGTGGCATGTGCCTGTAGTCCTAGCTACCTGGGAGACTGAGGTGGGAAGATGGCTTGAGCCTGGGAGGTGGAGGTTGCACTGAGCGGAGATCGTGCCACCGCACTCCAGCCTGGGTGACAGAGCGAGACCCTGCCTCAAAAAAAGAAAATAAAAAAGACAATGGAATTCTATAGAGCAGTTAACAAAAAGGAGGGAAAAGAAGACCATGAACCACATCTAAGTATCAACATAGATACAGCTTAAAAATTGCTGACAAAGGAGTCAAGAACACATTACAAAGTTATGTGTATACAACAATATATGCCATTTATGAATCTTTCTTTCTGTTTTCTCCTTTTTTTTTTTTTTTTTTTAACAGACAAGGTCTCACTCTGTCATCCAGGCTGGAGTAAAGTGGCATGACCACAACTCACTATAGCCTCAAACTCCTGGGCTCAGGAGAGCCTCCCACCTCAGCCTCCTGAAGAGCTGGCACTACAGGCACATGATGCTGTACCGGCCTAACTGTTGTTTCTAAAAAAAAAAAAAAAAAATACAGGGTCTTGCTATGTTGCCCAGGCTGGTCTTGAATTCCAGGACTCAAGCGATCCTCCTGCCTTAGCCTCCCAAAGAGCTGGGATTACAGGCATGAGCCGCCATGCCTGGGCTACCATTTATGAGTATTTCTAACAAATAAAAACTAATGTTTTGTTTAAGGCTATGCACACAGGTGGCAAGAGCATAAAAAGCACACAAATATGATCCCCATTTCCCTCCGCAGAGGGCTTAGTGGTCACTGGGGAAAGAGGAGAGATGGGTGTGGGCTGGCTCTATAATGCTCTACTGGTCTTTATAGTACAATCAATCAAAATAAAAACAAAAATACAGTCTTATTTTTGCTAAAACATCCACATTTCTGTCACACATATCTACAAAGCATCTATAAAATCTGGACACAGATGACATTATTTTATTCCTTTACAGGTTGAAGATGTTTTTGATGGTGTTAGGTTTCTTAGCCTACGCTTCTAGACTTTATGCACACCTCCGGAGAGGCAGAAATGAGTCTGGAGGGCTAGAGCTCAAAATGCCAATAAAATTATGCACTTTGGGAGGCCAAAGTGGGCAGATCACCTGAGGTTGGGAGTTCGAGACCAGCCTGACCAAAATGGAAAAACCTCATCTCTACTAAAAATACAAAATTAGCTGGGCATGGTGGTGCATGCCTGTAGTCCCAGCTACTCAGGAGTCTGAGGCAGAAGAATCACTTGAACCCAGGAGGTGGAGGTTGTGGTGAACTGAGATTGTGCCATTGCACTCCAGCCTGGGCAATAAGAGCAAAACTCTGTCTCAAAAAAACAAAATAAAATTTTTTTTTAAAGTGGGCAAAGGATATGAATAGACACCTCTCAAAAGAAGACATTTATGCAGCCAACAAGCATATGAACAAAAGTTCAACATCATGGATCATTAGAGAGACACAAGTCAAAACCAATGAAAGACCATCTCATGCTAGTCACCATGGCTGTGAGAAGGGTAGTTACAGGGAAATTTTTTTTCTCTGTTCTTCTTTGTTTCCCAGTCTTATTGAAGAGATAAAAATTTTGGGTAAAAAAATAAAAATTTTCTTCTTGCTTATACCCATTACTGGAGATAGTTTAAAAAAAAAAATTTTTTTTTTTTTTGAGACGGAGTTTCGCTCGTTACCCAGGCTGGAGTGCAATGGCACGATCTTGGCTCACCGCAACCTCCGTCTCCTGGGTTCAGGCAATTCGCCTGCCTCAGCCTCCTGAGTAGCTGGGATTACAGGCACGTGCCACCATGCCCAGCTAATTTTCTGTATTTTTAGTAGAGATGGGGATTTCACCATGTTGACCAGGATGGTCTCCATCTGTTGACCTCGTGATCCACCCGCCTCAGCCTCCCAAAGTGCTGGGATTACAGGCTTGAGCCACTGTGCCCAGCCAAAAATTTCTTCAAAAATCAAATCAAACACAAAACCGAATGGTCATAGCTGGACACCAAAACGCACCAGCTCTGAGAGTACAATGGAGTTCCAGGTTAAGAGGGAAGGTTTGCGTGGGAACCAGCTGCCCACGTGGGAAGAAAAGGTCTACAGCAGGCTGGCTCTGGCCAGGTGGAGAGTGCATCTGCCAGCAGATCCCCGGGAAGTGCTGGGAGGCTGCAGCCCGCCTATCCTGGAGGGAATGGCCTCCTGACTTTGCTGAGAGGAGGAGGCAGTGAGACGGAGCTGGCTCCTTGACCTCCAACAGAGAACAGGAGCCCACTGGAGAATGTCACACCACCAGCTCCTGGAGGCAGACAAACATCCACAATTCACTGTGACCACCTGATTCACACTCCTTGGTACTCTCCCGAGTCTCTCCTGTGAAAGCACATTACTTTTATCGTAGCAGAATCAGCAAACTTTAAGAAGAGAAGAATCTTTGTCTAGAATTTACAACACCCAAGAGGCTGATTAAAGACCAAGCACAGAGATTGTCGGTGGACAGGCCCCTGGTGGCAGCGTCCAGGCGTCACGGGGCTCAGACAGGGCCTGCTGTGCCCACACATCCACTGAGCCCTGAAATCTCCCACAGAACCCCAACAGAGACCCACCCCACCCCTCCCCCTGCACTCCTCACTCTAAAATCAAACTTCATTCAGGCTCCTCTGAGCCCTCTTTCCACCGCCTGTCTTCAGCCTGCCTGCCCCAGTCTTAGCAAGAATCCTGCCTAGTCAATTTAGGGGAAATCCCCCCCTTCACATCCAACCACCCTTGAGATCCAATCAGTCATCATCCCTGCCTTTGACATCGAAGCCCCCCCTGCCTTTGGCAAGAATCCCCCTACCTGTGATGTCTCCTCACAACTGCTTTCCACCCACCAGCCCACTCCACTTCCCAGCTCTGTCCCTTCCTGGTGGTATCAGACATAGAGCTCCATCTCTCCCTTGCTGATAAGGTCAACACTGACTGCATCAGCCTGGAATAAAGTTGTCCTCACCGTTTCAACAAGCATCGGACTCTTACTTTCCTCCAAGCCTTCAGCCAGCTAGGGAGTGCAGGGGCCCACTTCCGCCCTCCCCTGCATGGCTACCCCCCAACTCTCACCCTGCCTTGCCCACCCTGGGCAGAAGCTGTCCTAGATAAGGGGTGGGGGGTACCCAGGGGCTTCCCAAGAACCACAGAGGGGCAGGCCAGGGCCTAGAGAAGAAGGAGGAGAGTTCTAGAGAAAATGGAAACCTGTGGGCAGATGGAACTTTGAAAAAAGGAGAACAGCATGCTGCAACTCAAATGAAGCCTCAGTGGAAGGAAATGGCAAATGCTCAGATCAGACAGAGGAGAGGAGGAAGAGGCTGACAGGGCCACGGGTGGGTGGAGAGAGCCGGCAGACTCTGGACGTGACCTCAGCCAGGTCAAAGCACTTCTCCTCTGGAGCCGCTGTCCTATCATCCAAAAGCAGGAAGGGAGACAAGAGAAGCAAAATGAGTACACATGACAATGGGTGACAAGGAGCAATCCCTTTGAAGCAACAAGGGACATAGGGTTCAAAAATGACAATGAGTGACAAGGAGCACTCCGTCTAAAGCAATAAGGGACACAGGGCTCAAAAATGACAACGGATGACAAGGAGTGCTCCCTCTGAAGCAACAAGGGACACAGGGTTCAAAAATGACAGCAGGTGACAAGGAGTGCTCCCTGTGAAGCATCAATGTGTGACATAGGGCTCATAAATGACAACGGGTGACAAGGAGTGCTCCCTATGAAGCATCAACAGGTGACACAGGGCTCATAAATGACAACAGGTGACAAAGATCACTCCCTCTAAATCAACAGGTGAAAAGGGCTCTCTCATAAATGACAACAGGTGGCAAGAAGGGCACCCTCCCCACACACAGGCAGCAAGCCTAGCTGAGGCCACCACAAGAGTGGCCAATGTCACCAAGCAGTCGATGGCAGCTTATGTCCCCAACCACAAAAGACTAGAAACACCAGGCCAAAGAGGGAGAAAGATGGAGGGAGGGAGGAGACAGATGCCCCTGACAGCCAAGTGTGCAGTGGGGGGCAGACAGCCTCACACTCATCCCAGCCTGGGGGCAGGGAAGCACAGCTTGGCCCAAAGCACACGCTGACCTCAGCACAGCTCTGCCACCAGCCAGCAATTGGCTGGGAGGGAGTCCCTGCCCCGGAAAACCCTGCCGCTGCCGTTGCATCCATTCCACCAGCAAGGTTTCCTGAGTGTCTCCCAGGTTCTGAAATGGTGCCCTGTGGGACAAGGGACATGACAAAGGGAGCCAGCCCGCCAGCCCTGTACCTGCAGAACTCTGAGCTCCCCAGGGAGACAGGAAGAAACACAGGAGGAGGGGTGACAACGTGTAGGTGGCGAGGTGAGGAAGGAGAGGCTACAAGGGTGACAGGAAGGGCACCTGTGGGCTCAGGAGGCAGGAGAGGCAGGCGTGGTGAGTAACAGGCAGCCAGCACCTGTGGCTGGGCTGGGGCACCTGGGGGCAGGCAGGAGCTTCCAGGCTGTCCCCAGTGCCTGCCCGCACTCTGCAGAATGTTGGCAAGGCCCCTGTGCAGTAGGAGGGTGCAGTCACAGGCGAGTCTTAGAGAAACCGCTCCTGCCGCAGGGAGGAGAGCAGATGGGAGGCCAGGAGATGGAGGAAGAGGCAGGATGAGGAAGAGACCAAGATGGCAAGATGCAGAGAACTGGGGACAGGCCAGGGCCGCAAAGGAGGCTCAAGCAGCAGGCTTCCCTCAGGGGCTCTCCGCCTGTAGGGCTGGGCTTGCCGCACCCCCACGCCACACCCAGAAACTCTGACTCAACGAGCCTGGTGTGGGCCTGGGAACCTGCATTCTCATGAAGATGATCAGGGTCCATACTGGGACACACACGAACTTAGAGAGCCCCTGCTGTAGGCAGGAAGTGAGTTAAAGTGGACACAGTGTGTCCCCCACAGAATCCCCATGTGGAAGCCCCAATCCCTACTACCTCCAGATGTGACGATATTTGGACACAAGGTCTTTGAAGAGGTCATGAAGGTAACATGAGGTCACTAGGTGGGTCCTAATCTAGTAGAGCTGGTGTCCTTACCAGAAGAGGAGAAGGGGACGAAGACACACTCAAAAGGATGAAGTATGAGAACTCAGGGAGAAAGGGCCACATGGAGCCGAGGAGAGAGGCCTCGGGGACACCAGCCCTGCCGACACCCTGATCTCAGACGTCAGCCTCCACGACTGTAAAGAAGTGAATTCCTATCGTTTAAGGCATCCACACTGTGGCCCCATGTTCCAGTAGCCAGAGCTGACTACCACCAGCCGGGAGGCCAGAGGACTCAGGGCGTGCTGGAGAGGGGCCGTGTGGCTTTCGTGCCAAAGCTGCTGCCCTTCACCTCTCCTACAAGGACTAAATAGGAATAAGCATTCTGGGAATTGCAAACATCCACCAAAAACTCAGGATTTCTTATCTTTTCTCCTCATCAGAAGCATCTCCACTGGGACCTCCTGAGCACGACTCACCAGTCCCCATTCCCTATGGCGCCCACAGATGGCCCCAAACATAGCATTGAGGCTGCTCTGAAAAAGAAAGCATCTCTAGCTTGCCACATAAATTGTGCAGAGTCTCTAAAAGGGGAAAAAAAAATCAAAGGACCAAGATTTAAATAACAGGAAGTGTTTTGAGGGTTGAAGACCATTTGTGCAGGTGTCATGAGACCAGGAACTCCTTGCGTGTGGCCCAACTAATCCTAAAGTCAAATTCTTGGGACCTTGTGTTGCTTGATGGGGCCTCGGTCTGCACCCCCAAGTAGGTCAGTCAGGCAGGGCCTGGAGCTGTTCCTTCTTTAGTAAAAAAAGCAGCAAATCTGAGGCCGCGCTGATGTGACCTGCCTCACCTCAAAGCACTGTGTAGAACCGTGAACTTTGCATTCCTGCAGCTGGGAGCCCCAACCCAGACCCACCTGGAGCCCGGGTCCGGGCCTGGGCAGGGCTGGGATCCTCGGGTCAGAAGCAGGGGAAGGGATCATGCCAGAGGAAAAGTCTAAAGCTGAGATGAAGGTTGGTGTCACAGCTCTAACAAATCACCACCAACCTAGTGGCTTATACACCCCAATCCTGTTTTCGTATAGTTCCGTCTGTGGACACGGGTCTCTCAGAGACCTTTACCACATAAAACAATGTATCTGCAGGTCCCAGGGATTCCGATCGAGCATCTCCGGGGTGGGGAGTTATATCGCTATCACAAGACTGTTCAGGAAAGAATCAATGAAGCTTGAAGCTATGAGTCTTGGAATTTTAGGTGCATAAGAACCCCTAGAAGCTGAGAGTGGCAGCTTACATCTGTAATCCTAGCACTTTGGGAGGCCAAGACAGGAGGACCACTTGAGCCCAGGAGTTGGAGACTAGCCTGGGCAACATGGCAAGATCCCACCTCAAAAAAAAAACAACTAATTAAAATTAAAATTTAAATTTAATTTAGGGGGTACCCTTAGGCAGGTTACAGGCATTTAAAGGCTCACCACTAGTGACACTGATGCAGGAAGGGAGTGGGGGGTGGGGCAGCAGGAATCTGCAGTCTAATTAGCCTCCCAGAAACCCCCACATGCGGAACACATGGGGCAGAGAATGTTCAGGTGGGGACGTAGCCCAGATCTAGGTTGTATTCGTCAGGGTTCTTCAGAGAATCAGAGCCAATAAATACATACAAATAAACAGAAAGGAATGTATTATGAGGAATTGCTTCATGTTACAATCGAGGCTGAAGAGGCCCATGAGCTGCTGTCTGCAAGCCGGAGACTCAGGAGAGCCAGCCAGGTTGCTCCAGGCCAAGCCCAGAGGCCTGAGAACCAGAAGCTCCGTGTCCAAGAGCAGCAGAAGGCGGACGTCCCGGCTCAAGCAGAGCAAGCAAACTCACTCTTTCTCTACATTTTTGTTCTATCTGGATTCTCAATGGATGGGGTGGTGCCCGTCCACACTGGTGTGGGCAGATCTTTACTCAGTGTGCCAATCTCTTCCAGAAACTCCCTCCCAGACACACCTTAAAATTAGGTTCTACCAGCTACCTGGGCATCCCTTAGCTCAGTCAAGCTGGCATGGAAGATTAACCATCACCTAGGTCAGCAAACATCACTGAACACCTGCTCTGTGCTGGTACCATTCCAGCCTAGGGGTCAGAGGCACCTGGGCGCCAAAGCAGATCCTGATACCCAGAGCTGTTAACCCTCGGACAAGTCACTTAAACTCTCTGGACCTCAGTGTCCTCCTGGTTAAAATGAAATCTTGGCCATCACCTGCCTATTGCAGAGAGTTCCTGGGGAGACACAGGAGACCACACGCAGAACCAAGTGCCATAGCATGTGGCGCTGACCCCCTTGGCTGTCCATCCTCGTCACATAGGGCCAGCAACTTCCACAGCTGAGCTACATGAACAGCTCCTCCATGAACAGCTTGTGGACAGAAATGACCTCAACTTCAGTCTTCTGCACTCACTACATCTAACAGGCCATTATACACGAAGCTTCTGACGTATCGGTCAGGAAGTGAGAAGCTCTGGTCCTGGGCTGACCATAAATGCCCACGTATGAAGGCATATACAGTAAGTCACTCACATTACCACTGCCTACAGGACGTGCTACCCCGAGGACTCAGTCCCTACACTCCGGCTCTAATAACTCCACCTTCTACTGGAAGAAGCCAAGGCTCTTGGCCAAAATTAAGTCCCTGCTGAAGGTAAGAGTACTTATACCCAAGATGACTGTGGGAAATTGGTTCCCATCCTGGTCTTAAAATAAAAATCAAATCTGAAAAAAAAAAAAAAAAACCCACTGATCTCCCATGTTAACAAAATAATGGAACTAAGGCAAATACAGTCACTTGAATATATACTACGCTCTATACTTTGGTATATAATAGCTCATGTAATCTTCACAATAGCCTTACCAGGTCAGTATGATTTACACGTCAGGAAACTGAGGCTCCACGAAGTTAATGACTTGCCAGGGCTCACAGGGCCAGGAAGCAAAGAACCAGAGTCTAATCCCCCACCCGACGCTAACCGCTCTGCAGGGGGCTCAACAGAAGTAACTGGCACAATGCTTCCTGCAGGCTGTCCATCACCATCATAGCTACCTAGAGAGCTACTTTACACATTCTGAATGACAGCACTACCTACGAAATGCATGTTTTGAAATTCTGTTTAACACGATCTGGAGCAATGCAAACAAGGCAAAGTTCTCCCACTCCCAGCTGTGGCTGCAAATCCCTGGAGCTGGGGGAAGGTGAAGCTGGATTCCAGGTAGCATCGGGGACCTCCCCACGGGCGCCCTTCCTCAGGAGATGCTGGGGGAAGAGGCCCTACACTCCCTCTAACATGTAGGACCCACAGAAGAAAGTCAGGGTCACCGCAACATGCTCTGGCCACCCAGGAGTTCACTCCAGTTCGGTAAATAAGGGCTTCCCGGAGAGCTGATACCTGGAACTGGTCCAAAGGGACAGCCAAGACAAGGAACGGGGGCATGAGGGGTACAGCAGAGGCCCAGCTCAGCCAAATCTAGGGAGAGTAGAGGACAAGTGGCTGCCAGGGCCAGCTGCCAAGCGGGAGCCTCAGCATCTGTCAGCAAGCACCAGCCAAATTTCAAATGCACAGGGAGGGAGAAGGGGGCACTCCCAGATTCTGCCCGAGGGAGCAATCACACCTGTACTCTGCACTCAGGAACGCTGCTGAGGAGGAGCATGAGGACCAGGGGTGATGGACAGAAACCCCTGCTCCTGCAAGGGCTCAGCATGGCTCCAGCCAGCCCAACACATCTTCTCCTTTGATTCCCACCTTCTCCCAGTCTGCTGGCCGGTGCAGGGCAGCCTCACCTACCTTCACTGCGGAGGACGAGGGGCTCATGGCACAGAAGCGGAAGGCAGATGGGCCAGCGCACACCCCAGGTGGCCAATTCCCAGCCCAACCTTCCAGCCAACATTACCCGCCCCCACCTCACCTCCAAGGAACAGTCAGCCAAGGTTCTGAAACAGCCCAACCCCGGGGCTCCTGCCATCTGCTTCAGAACCTGCAATGCCAGCCTCCTGCACACACACTGAAGCCACCTCCCACCTTCAGTCATCTCGCTGGGGCTGACCTAGCAGTATCTGCCTGTAGCCCCTTGGCCAGGGGACCCTTAGGGCAGGGAGATCTCCCTTCTGCTCTTATGTGGAGAAGAAACCCTAAGAGAACATGGCTAAGTGAACAAACGTTTACCACCCAACCCTCTTCCTTCTGGGTTGATTCCATCTGGGATGTGTTTGGTCACCAAGCACCTAACAGGCATGGGTGCCCTGATGTCGAGCCCAGAGAGGATGACGGACAAGCCTGACAAACACCGTGCTTGAATCTCATGGCCCTCTGCAGCCTCCCGGGCCTCACTTCCAAGCAAACACTCCACTACTGTTCAGTGGCTTAAACGTTAGCTCAGCAGCCTATTTCCTGCATAGAGTTTTTCAATCCCCAACTGCTTCCTCATTTCCCAACAACAGCCCCCCCGCCACAGAGTGGAAAAAGGCCAGTCGGCTCCCGGGCAGCAAGGAAATGGTCCTGTGGCCCAACAGAGGTGCTAATTGGCTGCAGCTGGGCCTGGGACAGCAGGACAGAGGTGCTCTGGGGCCTCTTGTGGCCAGGGGAGCAGATGTTTTGGATGCATGCACCTGTGGCTTGTGACATCTTATGGCCATGACTGCGTTAGGAGTCCCCTCTGCAGGGTGCCCTGAGAGAAACATCCAGGCAGCTCTGGGCCTGGGGTCAGAAAGTAGGGAAACCACCCTGCAGGGCCTGGTCAGCCTGATGCTGGCGAGGGAGGTCGCTGGAGACCTGCTCCGAGCAGGCCTCTGCAGGAGCAGCAGCAGGGACAAGCAGAGACGTATGGGGAGAACAGCGCCACTCTGGCCTGATACTGGGGAACCCCACCAACTCTGGCACTGCTGCCTTGGAGCCCTGAGGCTAGGGACAGATCACCCTCTGCGTCCCAGTGTTCTCGTCTGTAAAATAATGACGGCCTCAGAGGCCAGGGCTGAAGACGAAGTACACTTAAATGGTGATGTAGGACAGCACATCTGTGAACACCGACGCCTACAAAATGTGATTATGAGGTCGAGAGCATCACCTGAGCCCTGGGGGTCTGTAGTCCCAGCTACTCGGGAGACTGAGGCAGGAGAATCACTTGAACCTGGGAGGCAGAAGTAGCAGTGAGCCAAGATCGCGCCACTGTACTCCCGCCTGGCATCAGAGCGAGACTCTGTTTCAAAAAACAAACAAAAATAGCAACCCGGTCAGGTGTGGTGGCTCACGCCTGTAATCCCAACACTCTGGGAGGCCAAGGCCAGTGAATCACTTGAGGTCAGAAGTTTGAGACCAGCCTGGCCAACATAGTGAAATCCCATCTCTACTAAAAATACAAAAAAAATTGGCTGGGTGTGGTGGTGCAGGCCTGTAATCCTAGCTATTTGGGAGGTTAAGGCAGGAGAATTGCTTGAACCTGGGAGGTGGAGGTTGCAGGGAGCCGAGATCGTGCCACTACACTCCAGCCTGGGTAACAGAGCAAGACTCTATCCCCCCAAAAAACAACAAAAACCAGCAACCTCAATATTGCAAACAAAATGTAAAAACCAACAACCCCACCCACAAAACAAAGCAAAGGAAATGCTCCGCCCCAGCAGGCACTCACCAGCCGCTAGCTGAGACGGTCAGGAACTCCCACTTCCACCACGGGTCTTCTGGACAGGCAGGGCAGCGTCAGGGGTGCTTTCCTATCATCTGCATTTCCCCAAAACACAGGCTGAAAGCCAGCCGGCGAATCAGGAATCCCCAAGACTAATGCAGCAACTTCTGAGAAGTGCTGAAGGGCCACAACATACTCACAGCAATGGCTGCCGCTAAAGCGAGGAAACTGAGGCAGACAGAGAAGTGACTGCCTCCCAAGGTCACAACACTGGCAGTTCTGGCTGAACCCCCGTTTTTGCTCACCAAGTCTTCTGGCCCCAGACCTGACTCCAGAGAGCGCCACCTGCTTCCCTGAGAAGTAAAATCACTGTTAGCCTGACCTCAGGAAGAATTCCCAAATAACAGACCACTTACACCAGAGGACTGTTGTCATGGCAACCAAAGCCTTAACAACTTCGGCATTTCCACCACCTCTGATTGATCCAGTTCTCAAAACTGACATTACAGTGACACAGTATCTGCATTTAATTTGTTTTAATTGGCTTTTACATAAGGAAATGTCTGGGTTTCACCCTTAATAACAACAGGGTGAGTGAGTTCTCTCAATAGTGCGCCCTGGAAAACAGCAACACGAAAGCCAATCATTTGAAATTTTCCTAACTGGAAAAATTCTTAACTGACTTTCTTGAAGTACGTTCTACTTAATTCTCCTTCTTTTTCTGAGATGACAAGAGCTTTTGCATAGTGAACTTCATCCTTTAGACTATGTTCATGTGCCACATTAAAAACGAGACTAGGCCGGGCGTGGTGGCTTATGCCTGCAATCTCAGCACTTTGGGAGGCTGAAGCGAGCAGATCACTCGGTCAGGAGTTCAAGATCAGCATGGCCAATATGGAGACACCTCTTCTCTACTAAAAGAAATACAAAACATGGCCGGGCGCGGTGGCTCAAGCCTGTAATCCCAGCACTTTGGGAGGCCGAGGTGGGTGGATCACGAGGTCAAGAGCTCGAGATCATCCTTGGTCAACATGGTGAAACCGGGTCTCTACTAAAAACACAAAAAATTAGCTGGGCATGGTGGCGCGTGCCTGTAATCCCAGCTACTCAGGATGCTGAGGCAGGAGAATTGCCTGAACCCAGGAGGCGGAGGTTGCAGTGAGCCGAGATGGCGCCATTGCACTCCAGCCTGGGTAACAAAAGCGAAACTCCGTCTCAAAAAAACAAAGAAATACAAAACTAGCCAGTTGTTGTGGCATGTGCCTGTGGCCCCAGTTACTCAGGAGGCTGAGGCAGAAGAATTGCTTGAACCCGGGAGGTGGAGGTTGCAGTGAGCTAAGATCACACCACTGCACTCCAACCTGGGCGACAGAGTGAGACTCTGTCTCAAAAAAAAATTAAAGACTAGAAAAATGAGGATGTTCCAGATGTTTCCATGAAGAAGCCAGTGGAAGTGTATATGGAAGTTCCGAAAGGACATGGAATTCTTTTGTCTTTTTTTTTTTTTTTTTTAATGTCTCCCCAGTACCTGGAAGAATCCCCGGCATACAGTAGGTGCTCCATAAATCCTTGTGGAATGAATGGATGTGGGCTAACGCTCGTTGCCTGAGGTCATGCATATAAAGCAGTAGGACAATGCTGGTGGCTGGAGCGTTTATTATTTTCATGGAGTGAGGCGTGGTTGCTGAGCTAAGGTAGTATGCCACTGGGCTGTGAGGGATGGGGCCGGCTCCAGGTTAAGGGGTGGAGGCTGGGGAGCCTCTCCTGGAGCCAACACCCGTAACTGTCTCATCCGCCCACCACCTTCAGCAATCCCACCTAACATCCACCCACTGCCAGAGCCAGCTGCAGGCCTAGGGCCAGACCCAGCATGAAACAAAGCTGAATGGGAACGTGTCTGGCCTCTGCTGGCCAGCGCACTCTGTCTACTAGGGAGAAAGTCTTTTCCACGCCATTCCCCTGGAAAAGTACTCTAACACTGAAGGTGGGGAACGAGGTACACGGGGGATAACTGAGAAAGGGGAGCGGCTGGCTTGAGAGGCCAGACAGGAACCTGCAAGCAAGGGCTGAGATCACAGAGCATTGTGCCCCCATGCATGCACACCGGGACTCCGTGGGGAACGCGTCTGGGGAGCCAGAGTAGCCAGGTTAGGGAGATGTGCTGGAAACACGCCATGACGCGGCTAGTGGTGGTGGCCGCAGCATAGTCATAGGGGACCTCAGGGTCAGCCTGGGATATCTGAATCCTATGAAAGGCCAGCTTCACATGGCGAAGGGACAGGAAAGCAGAAGGGCCCAGCGAGTCTTCCCAACTTGCCTGCTGTCTGAGCAGCCAGGGCTCCATCTGGGGGACTCAGGGACAATACATTCTGTGTTGGACATTCCATCAGTGAGGAATGCACTTGGCTGCAAACAACATAAAACCTGATGAGCAGTGGCTTAGATAAGAAAGGGTCTTTTTCGTGTCATAGAACAAAGTTCCAGGCCCAAGAGATCCAAGGTTCAGGGGGTAGCTCAAGAATGCCATCAAGGCAACGATCTTTTCCTGCTTTACTGTCTTTAGCATGTGGATTTCAACCTCATGGTCACAGAAGAGCTGCCCCATCTCCAGAAATCACATCTGCTTTCCAGGCAGGAAGAAGATGCATGGGCCAAAAATCTTCTGTCTTGGGTCTTTGACTCTTTATTCAGAAAGGGAAGCCCCTCCCAGCAGGCTGCCCCCAAGCCAGGGAGGGCCAGTGAGGCCTAAACTTACTGGGTCCCCCTGGTTGGAGTGCAGCTGGTGAAGTCAAGCCTTCCATTTTCCAGCCTCTTGGTGGAGGCACCCTTGCATCTGGTATCCTTCTGGGGTTTTCATGTGACTTCTGCCCTATTTTCTTCAAGTCTTTGCTCAGATGTCACCTTCTCATGAGGCCTTTTCTGACCACCCTATTTAAAACTGTGGCTGGGCACAGTGGCTCATGCCTCTAATCCCAGCACTTTGTAAGGCTAAGGTGGGAGGATCACTTGAGTCCAGGAGTTCAAGACCAGCCTGGGCAATCTAGTGAGAACCCATCTCTAGTAAACATTGAAAAATTAGCCAGGAGTAATGGGGCATGCCTGTAGTCCCAGCAACTCAAGAGGCTGAGGCAGGAGGGTACAGTGAGCTATGATGGTGCCACTGCACTTCAGCCTGGGCAACAGAGCAAGACCTTGTGTCCAAGAAAATAAAAAAATAAAATAAAATTGCATCTCTCTACCTAAGAGAAATGAAAACATATGTCCACAAAAAAGAAACCTGTGCACGAATGTTTCTCACAGCATTGTTCAGAATAGCCAAAAGTGAAAACAGCCCAAATGTTCATTAACAGACGAATGGATAAACACATGTCCATACAATGGAATATTATTTGGTCATCTAAAGGCAGGTGGTACGGACACATGTCAGCAGCGAGGAAGCGTGAAAACACTGTGCTTGGTAAAGGAAGCCAGATGCAAAGGGCCTCATATTGCATGATTTCCTTTATATAAAATGTCCAGGAGAGGCAAATCCAGAAAGATCAAAAGTAAATTATTGGTTTCCAGGGCCTTGGGCACGAGGAGACTGGGGAGTCACTGCTACTGGGGAGGAAAATGTTCTGAAATTGGCAGCTAGTGGTGCCCAACTTTGTCAGTATACTAAAAGCAAATGAATTGTACTTTTTTTTTTTTAAGACGGAGTCTTGCTCTGTCACCCAAGCTGGAGTGCAATGGCACAACCTTGTCTCACTGCAACCTCCCGGGTTCAAGCAATTCTCCTGCCTCGGTCTCTGAGTAGCTGGGATTACAGGTACACGCCACCATGCCTAGCTAATTTTTGTATTTTTAGTAGAGACAGGGTTTCACCATGTTGGTCAGCCTGGTGTCGAACTCCCGACCTCGTGATCCGTCCTCCTTGGCCTCCTAAAGTGCTGGAATTACAGGCATGAGCCACCACACCCGTCAGAATTGTACATTTTTAAATGGTGACTTTCATGGTATGTAAATTATATCTTATTATAACAACACTTTCCTCTGAAAAGAAATTGCATCTCTCACTGATATGGTTTAGATGTCTCACCGAAATCTCACATTGAATTGTAATCGCCAGTATCAGGGATGAGGTCTGGTGGGAGATGATCATGTGGGTGTATTTCTCATGAATGGCTCTGCACCTTCCCCGTGGTTCTGTCCTCGAGACAGTGAGTGAGTTCTCACAGATCTGGTGGTTTAAAGTGTGTGGCACCTCACACTCTTCTCTCCTTGCTCCTACTTTCTCCATGTGACGTGCCTGCTCCCGCATCACCTTCCGCCCTGATTGTAGCTTCTCAAGGCCGCCCTAGAAGCTGAGCAGATGCTAGCACCAGGCTTCCTGTACAGCCTGAAGAACCGTGAGACAATTAAACTTCTTTTCTTTATAAATAACCCGTCTCAGGTATTTCTTTATAATAATGTAAGAATGGCCTAATACCCTCACCCTCTTCACTGATTTATTGTTTTCCACAGTCTCATCCCTTCTAAGTATTACTATATTATACATCATAATCTACTTATTTAGTTATTATAAGCTAGAAACAGAAGCCCTAAGAAGGCAGGTCTTCTGCCTAGATCACTCTCTTAGCACAGAGACTGGCACATACAGTAGGTACTATGTGAATGAATTAATGAATGAGTGAATGAATGAATGAGAGCACCACCGAAGGGCCAGGTGGAGCCCACTGATGTGAGAGCACCTTTCTCTCCCCAGGGATTCTCTCTCCAGGCCCGTTCTCTGCTTAGTCAGTGGCTACCAAACACAGAGTCCCTGAATTAGTCTCTTCTCGCACTGCTATAAGGAACTACCTGAGACTGGGTCATTTAATTGGCTCCTGTTTCCACAGGCTGCACAGGAATCATGGCTGGGGAGGCCTCAGGAAACCTACAGTCATGGCAGAAGGGAAAGCAGGCACATCTTACGTGGCTGGGACAGAAGGGAGAGCAGGGAGAGGAGCTTCATACTTTCAAACAACCAGATCCCATGGGAACTCATTCACTATCACGAGAACAGCATGGGGAACTCTGCCCCCATGATCCAATCACCTCCCACCAGGCTCCTCATCCAACACTGGAGATTACAATTCGACATGAAATTTGGGTGAAGACACAAATCCAAACCAAATCAGTCCCTGCCCATGGGGAGGCCACAACCAAGTAGAAAGGTAAGACTCATGTCTGGGAAGCAAAAGGCCAGGACCAAAGCCCTGCAGATGGCCAGGCCCCAGGAGCCCAGCTGTCAGTGGCCCAGCAGTGCCTCTGCAGGGTACCTGAGCTAGCCCAGGAGGCTTCTTGGAGGAGGCAACCCCAAGCAAGACTGGAAACTGCAAAGGGGACTCGGGGACTGCAGGAGCAAGAGGGCCTCCCAGGCAGGCAGGCTGGCAGGAAGCAAATGCTCCTCTCCTCAAATGACGGCACCAAAAAGAAGAGCTTTGTCTTTCTCCCTTAATTCAAGCCCCAGACCTGCAGCAGGGAGTCCTGCAGCCCAGGACCTGCTCCACTTAGCAAGACATAAAGCAGATGGGAAACGAATCCCTGAGGATTTCAGACTTCTGCTTGGATCATTCTCTTAGCACGGAGACGGGCACACAGCAGACTCTATGTGAATGAATGAATGGGAGCTCCACCAAGGGGCCAGGTGAACCTACTGATGTGAGAGCACCTCTCCCTACCCGGGGATTCTCTCTCAGCCCCGGCCTCTGCTTAAACAAAGGCTATCAAACACAGGGTCCCTGTATTAGTCTGCCTGCCCCACCCCACCTGCCCTTTAGCCCATCATCCCCTGAAAAGGTATTTACACAGCTGGCTGCTTGAGCGAAGCTGCTTGCTAAATCGATGCTCTGATTTAGGCCATGCCTGGCTGTCTGCTTGAACAAGCGTTTTTCATCTGAGAGTCCAGCTCCCAGGCTGCCCAGTACATAATGGCAAGTTACCCCCCTGCCTGGCAGACAGAAATATGGAGGAGACTGCATGCTCCCACAGCCACGGGGCTTACTGCAAACACTGTCCCATCTCCCCTGCAGGGCTCCAGGCCTCTCCTGTGGGCTGACATCTTGCAGAGGGAAAATGAAAAACATGGGTTGACTCCAGACTGGTGGATGCAAAAGGGCAGAAGGCTCAGAACTCAAATTTCCACAAGGGGAGCCCCAGGGACCCTGCAGTTTCAGACACTGCCGGGCTGGGGAAGCAGGAGGTGAATATGGAAAGACTGATGATGACAGTGATGTCGATGACAGTCCTTACATTGACCCAGCACTTTAGAGTTTAGAAGAGTTTTAATGGCAACTATTATAAGTAGCCTGTGAAGGGGAGGCTGCATAATTCCCATTTCACAGATAAAGAAATAGACGCTATGAGGCCGTGTCCATCCAAAGCATGATAGCGGTACCGGCAGAACCAGGGGCCGGCTTGGAGAAGGCACAGGTGGGTGCGGTTCAAGCTTCACGGAGGGTGGCGGGATAGGAACAGAGTCCATAGGGAGGCATTCATTTTCCTTTAAAAAGGATGGTCTTTTCACTACCTGGCAAGGGAGTGGATCAGCCTCAGACAGCAGCTGTTGGCTGCCCTTAGCCTCCCAAATGGAGTTTCAAGTGCCTCCTCCCTAGTCTCCAAGCCCATGGCACTCGGGGCCTGCGCTTTGTTTGCTCATGCAGATCACAGCATTCTCTGCTGCTGGAAAACTGAGCCCACCCGGCAAA
The DNA here is from genome assembly GCF_049354715.1 of Callithrix jacchus. Classification (NCBI taxonomy): domain Eukaryota; kingdom Metazoa; phylum Chordata; class Mammalia; order Primates; family Cebidae; genus Callithrix; species Callithrix jacchus. The sequence goes on from NC_133515.1 coordinate 104,678,554, forward strand.
TCACCGGCTGTACGTGGAGGCTGGGGTCTGTCACTGTCTCCACGTCACCGATGTCCAGTGCTGTCACCAACTCTGTCCACATCCATGTACAGCCTAATCAGGCTTGTGACAAGGCCACTTGAGGACCCTACCAGTTAACGAGCATGGGCAGAACAGGCTGTCCAGCACCGGGACTGCAGTAGACCCTTGCTGACCACAAACCCACAGAAGGGAGAGAGAGTGATCACTGCCTTTTGCTCCTGAAATAACTGCAAAGACGTAACTTCTGCCAGTGCGACCTGGATTTGGGGAGTCTGGGGTGCGGGTAGGGGAGCAGGACACTCACCTGGGGCCTACAGTGGCGGCCGTTGCGGGATGCTGTGTTTCCGTGAGTTTGAGGGTGCTGGCGCTGAACTGGATGAAAGGAGAAAGACTTGTCAATATTTGACAAGTCCCAGGAAGTGCAAAGAGCTTTTTCCAGCCCACCACCAAGTGACTGCCTTTAGAAACTATTAAATGGGGAGGGACCCAAGAATATGCACAAACAGGATTTTTTTCCTGTATAAAATTATCAGAAGCAGACTGATAAAGCACTGTTCTCCATTCTGAAAAATGCCTCTGCATAATCACACACGAAACGAAACCGTTGATGTTGTCATCCATCCAACAAGACACACGCCCACTTGGCCCAGGGGACAGTGAGAGAGGCTCTGGGCCCCAGGTCTGGCTGTGGCTGACGGTGAATGTGAGCCAGGAACAGGTCTGCCCAGGGCCCCCTCGGGGGTTCACGTGGTCTAGGATCATGACCGTAACACAAGCTCCACCAGGGAAGGGGCTCCATTGGTCTTGCTCTACGTTGCAACCCCAGGGCCCAGGCCAGGGCTTGGCAAGCCACATGTAATTGCTGAGGCCAGCACGGTGGCTCACGCCTATAATCCCAGCACTTTCGGAGGCTGAGGTGGGTGGATCACTTGAGGCCAGGAGTTGTAGACCAGCCTGGCCAACATGGTGAAACCCCATCTCTACTAAAAATACAAAAATTAGCCAGGCGTGGTAGTGTGTGCCTGTAGTCCCAGCTCCTCAGGAGGTTGAGGCAGGTGAATCACTTGAACCCGGGAGGCAGAGGATGCAGTGAGTCGAGATCACACCCCAGCCTGGGAGACAGAGTCAGACCCTGTCTCCAAAATTAAAAAAAAAAAATGTTGAATTATTTTAAGGGGTAGTCATCATTGGCATGAAAGTGGGCATGTCCAGCAGTGAGAGATTGTGTTGGTGAAGCTGCTGCTGCTGTTTTGGATGGGCGATCATTGCATGGAAGTGTTTCTGGCAGGAAAAGGTAGAGTTATGTGGCATTCACAATGAGGCAAAACAAAACAGAGGACAAAATTCTGCTGGAAATCACACTGTAAGTCAACAAAAAAATCTGATCTTTGTTGAGAAAAATTTAATTCACACACGCTATTGCAGAAAGATCACACAAAGTGAGCTGATTTCTTTTCCAGGACAACTGGGATACCCAGGAAACCGCAGGGACACACCTGTTCTCCATAGCAACCTACCTGTCCCAGTGATAGGCGAGCAGGCTTCCTACGTCCGTGTTAAATCTCGTAATAACCGGAGGGCCCAGAGTTTGAAAAGGACAATCGCTTTTTGAAAAAAGCCATACTCATTTTTTTTTAAGTGGTATCATAGGTAAAGATCCTGAAATTATTTGCCAGACGTGATGGAATTTTGCTGAAAATTACATTTTCCTTCTTCAGACCATAAATGTGAACAGTAGACTATAAAATGAGGTTCTTTCAATATCTAATCCAAGAAACAGCAAGTAGCCACTGAGTGAGTGGTGCAGGCAACCTCTGCTTTCTCGCATTTTACAGCAATGTGATTTGCCTGGCAAGGCAGCCCAGCCTCAGCATCCCTCTCCTTCATTCACCCTGAAATGAATCTTTCATATTAGCCAATTTTTCTGATGGCTGGCCTCGTCTTCATAACTTTCCACTGCTGACTCAATATCCTGGATTCAGACAGATTAAACCGCTGAAAAACAATGGGGAGTCACAGCCCTAAACCCTTTGGAGAAAAGCCACTGGAGGGCCCTCACAAGGGCTGAGGTAGCCCTGCTTCCCAGCCAGCAAAGAAAGACGGTCAACCCAACGCCCACCATCTGAGCCACAGGGAGAGAAGGAAGATCACTGCCAGGAGTCTTCCATTCACAGGGGCTGGAGACTAGCAGGTCCATTCTCTGGGGGTCGTGAGGAACAGGCAGGGAAGGGGAGCAGAAAAAGTTATTTTCAAAAAGGGAAATAAAACGTATTAGAATGACAGACAAACAGTAAGGAGATGATTCCTGGGAAAGCAGGAGCCATGAACAGTCACAGTGGGGGCTGGTGGTATCAGGACACCAAACGACTTCATTAAAATACCCAAGGTTCAAACAGCAGGCGCCAACATGGCTCCTTGCAGGTCAACAAATGAAGTGAATGCCCAAATTCAAGCACACAAAAAAGAAAAACCATATTCTAGATAATAAACAAACCCTACACTATGCCACAATGAATTGGTGAATTTCCTGGAAGACTCTGAATGGTTTTTTTTTTTTGAGAGCAAGTCTCTCACTCTGTTACCCAGGCTGGAGTGCAGTGGCATGATCTCAAGTCACTGCAACCTCCACCTCCCAGGCTTAAGCAATTCTCGTGCCTCAGTCTCCCGAGTAGCTGAGACTACCAGCGTAAGCCACCATACCCAGCTCATTTTTGTATTTTTAGTAGAGGTAGGGTTTCACCATGTTGGCCAGGCTGGTCTCGACCTCCTGATCTCAGGTGATCCACCTGCCTCAGCCTCCCAAAGTGCTGGGATTACTGACATGAGCCACCACACTTGGACTGAACATTTTTCTTTATATCCCAGGTAACAGATTTGCTCAGTATTGAATTTCAATGCAATGAACACATTTTAATGAGGGATTAGGATAAATTTCCATTAATTTAAATAATCGCAAGTATGGAAATTATGGATTCCAGCCAATCTGACTATAACAAGAAAGTTTGCTAAGCAAATTAAGAGGGTAAACATGAGATGGGTATTTGGAGTTCCTCCTAAAGCCTTTTTTCTAATTGCAAAAATAATAAATGCCCACTGGTGAAAATTTAGAATGTGGCAAAACGTGAAAGAGAAGGAAAGACCCATGATCCCAGGGGATGTGACCACTGCTAACACTTTGGTATATTTCCTTCCTATCCATTTTCTCTGACTTTCTTCTCCCTCCAGACAGAACTGAAATGAAACTGTCTGCGTAATTCTTTCTCTAGCTTCCCAGCCCCACATTTGGGAGAAATGTTTAAATGGCTGATTTTCAGTCTCTTTGTACCTACTATTTACTACCCACTCTCCTAATCAAATCTATATAATACCTGCTATCCTACTACCACTAATGTGCTAATTTCAAATAATTCTTAACAATTCATTTTAAAAAGCCAGTTTGAAGATCTAGTCAGTAGTTTACTACATATACTTTTGTCTGAAAATAATACAATTATTTGTCCTTTATGATACTCCCTAGTTCTGACTTTTCTCTAATTCACACTAGTTAGGAAGGTCGGCTGACCAGTTTCTTATAAAATCAGTACCATCACCTCCTAAGAGGAACATAAAGACATCACTAAAATGGGGAAAGCAACAAGCCTCGCAGCGGTTTTTCTTTCGAGAGCATCCTCTTAAGGGAACAGTAAACAGCTTCTAAATAAGGCACCCGATCTACAGCCTAAGACCTTAGCTGACTGCCAACCTTCTTCAATGCTCCCACGGTGAATCCCCCACTGCAGCCACTCACCTCTGTCTGTCTCCCCTTATCCCATGAGCCCCCATCTTCTTAATCTCAGCCTCCTTAATACAGGAAGTTAACAGGAAAGGTTGAATGGTGAGCTGAGTGCATGAAACCAACCCACAGAGCTCACTTCCCTAACTTCCAACCTTAGCATCTTCCCGTCACCACCCCCCACCCCCAACCTCTCCTAATCTGTGCTACACAAATATGTTCCTCAATATTATCAGTTCCTTCTGAATCATAATGCTGCCTCTTAAGATGGTAGTTGCTAAGGTGCCTGCATTTTATAAGGGGTTTCATTTTATTTCTTTCTTTCTTTTTTTCCCAAGATGGAGTCTTGCTCTGTCCTCCAGGCTGGAGTGCAGTGGCACAATCTCAGCTCACTGCAACCTCCGCCTCCCAGGTTGAAGCTATTCTCCTGCCTCAGCCTCCCAGGTAGCTGGGATTACAAGTGCCCGCCACCACGCCCAGCTAATTTTTATATGTTTAGTAGAGTCGGGTTTCACCACATTGGCCAGGCTGGTCTTGAACTTCCAACCTCGTAACCCGCCCGCCTCGGCCTCCCAAAGTGCTGGGATTACAGGCGTGAGCCACCACACCTAGCCCAAGAGGTTTCATTTTTATTTGCAGTCAATTTAGCTAGGGAAATTCTCTCTTTGCTCTATGTTGAATGTACATACAACGCAAGTCTACATTTTTAAACATCTTTCCTGAATTGTAGAGCTGATAAAGGATTTAGAGGCTGTTCAACCCTAAGCCCCATTTGTCAGATAAGGGAACTGAGATCTGGAGAGGCAATGTCCCCTGCGCCAAGTCGAAGCCAGACATCAACAATGGGATGGGAATCACTCTGCCAATCCTAGAGCCTTGTTGGCTTCCAGACCACTGTCCCACAATTTTAACAAATGCATAAAACAACTCTCACCAATTGACGACAAACGTAACCTATCTACTCAGACCTGCAAAGCCAGCCCTCAAGCACCGTGTGACATTTTATCAAGGCACCCGCCATCCTACAGTTAAGGAATTGGGAGATGGTTTGGTCACACATTTGAGCAGACATTATGTTCCAGGCTCTGTGCCAGGAATGGGGGGTCACCAAGGAGAAATCCACAGGGTCCTCCTACCTAAAGTGGCCTACCACCCTGGGAGGGCGGACAAGCAGTAAGGTCAGCCTCCAGCTAGAATAATTTGTCTTCCCTGGAGGAGCAAAGGAGGGCTCCACAGAGCAGGTAACACTGGCTTACTCCTGGGCCTGAAAGAATATGTGAGATTCTCCCAAAATCTTCAGATCAGTGATTCTCATGGAGACTCTTTCAGAAAAATCACACTCCACCATCATCCACTTGGGTTCTTTATGCCTACCCTGTCCTGACTCCCTAATTACCACACCAACAGCAGAAAACCACACAGAACAGCTAACTCAGCAGGAATGCCACGTGAAGCAGTGGCAGAGGTTGAGAAGCACCATGATATTGGTGACAGTGATGGCGATGGTGGTGATTTCAGTGATGGTGATGATGATGGGGATGGGAACGATACTGATGATGGTGATGGTGATGATGATGGTGATCACAGTGATGGTGGTGATGATGATGAAGACAGGGACAACAGTGATGATGGTGATGGTGGTGGTGGTCATGATGATGGTGATGGTGATGATGATGGTGATGACAGTGATGATAATGAAGGTGAATGGTGATGATGACGCCAACAGTGATGGGGATAGGGATGGGGATGATAGTGATGATGATGATGGTGATGGAGAATGGTGATGACGGTGATGGTGATGATGGGGATGGAGATGACAGTGATCATGATGATGATGATGAAGGTGATGACAGTGATGATAATGAAGGTGAATGGTGATGATGACGGCAACAGTGATGGGGATAGGGATGGGGATGATAGTGATGATGATGATGATGGTGATGGAGATGTCGGTGATGGTGATGGTGAGGATGGGGATGGAGATGACAGTGATGATGATGATGATGATGGAGAATGGTGATGACGGTGATGGTGATGATGAGGATGGGGATGGAGATGACAGTGATGATGATGATGATGGTGATAACAGTGATGATAATGAAGATGAATGGTGATGATGACGGCAACAGTGATGGGGATAGGGATGGGGATGATAGTGATGATGATGATGGTGATGGAGAATGGTGATGACGGTGATGGTGATGATGGGGATGGAGATGACAGTGATGATGATGATGATGATGGTGATGACAGTGATGATAATGAAGGTGAATGGTGATGATGACGGCAACAGTGATGGGGATAGGGATGGGGATGATAGTGATGATGATGATGATGGTGATGGAGAATGGTGATGACGGTGATGGTGATGATGGGGATGGAGATGACAGTGATGATGATGATGATGATGGTGATGACAGTGATGATAATGAAGGTGAATGGTGATGATGACGGCAACAGTGATGGGGATAGGGATGGGGATGATAGTGATGATGATGATGGTGATGGAGATGACGGTGATGGTGATGGTGAGGATGGGGATGGAGATGACAGTGATGATGATGATGATGGTGATGGAGAATGGTGATCATGGTGGTGATGAAGATGGGGATGATAGTGATGATGATGATGGTGATGGAGATGGTGATGATGACAGCGATAATGATGGTGATGGATATGATAGTGACGAGGATGATGATAATGGTGATAATGGTCTTGAGGAGTCAGCAACTGGCCCAGCACAAGTCACAGGGGGAAGGAGCTATGGGCCACAGCAAGGCCTTTACGCTGCTTGGGGACCCCAGCCCCAAAATCTGGAATTCCTTACCTGTGCTCTACATCTCCTTCCTCTACTCCCACCCACACTGGTGAAAATAATTCTCAAATGTATAACCTTTCACCTTACAGTGAGCTCTGAGACTAATCAGCCAGGCCATATTGGTTTTAAATAAGGTAATAGCATATCACCAAGAACATACGTTAATAAAAGCAGCAATTCTTTATCCCTGAATGTCTTCAGAAAGAAGAGGGGAAAGCAACCCCTAAAAAATAAGAACGGTTTATACCTGCCGACATTCCAGCATGAAGGCAAGCAGGGTGTTAACACCTGCCGGAGGCCTGTTTCTACCTTTACTTGCTGGGAATAAGAAAGACACAGAGAAGCCACAGCAGGCAACCACAACAGCTCATGTCCCACCCTTGGAGGCTAAGCCCCTGCCAGGTATCCAGGCTGTGTCACCAGCACGGGTTCCACACTGCATGACGGAAGAGTTTCTAATACGGCACACCCCAGCCACTGCCGAAGGATTAGTGGCGGGGCGGGGGGGGGACAAGCAGTTCTGCCACCCACAGCTGTGCGTCAGCCCCTGAAGCTGGGGGCTTTTCTGGACCTCCCACATCCCACACTTATTCAGCCAGGAGTGTCTCCAGCCACACACAGGAAATACAGAAAGCTGTGTGATGTTGGAAATGATTTCTTTTTTAACATAGGTGATTGATTTTGAGAGGTTCTCACTTCTCTCCAAAAATTGATTACAGGGCAGCAAATAGAAAAGATGGGAGTGAAAGGGAAGAGTGGGGCTGTCATCAATTCTGGTTTCTGGAAACGTCTGTTCAATGCACAGAAAGAAGGCAGAGAGCTGATCATTTTGCTGCTAGAGAAAAAGAACACTGCAGTCCATACACACCGCTGCACAGAACTGGGATTCTGCAAGTGCGCCCAGCAGTCCTCCGGCCTGCCAGCATGTATGCACCCAGACCTGATCCATGCTCTGCACGCACTCACAGCGGGAGGGGATCACCAGCTCTGGGCCCTATTATGCCTAAGGAACAACCTGCAGCTCTCTCTGTGCAGCCCCCACCACCAAGCTCAGGTATGGGTGCCTCAGGGACCCTGAGAGATGCTTCTCAGAAGGCATGAGGCTGGGATGATCCAAAATGGCAGCTCCCCAAACTCCAAGCAGTAACCGGCACTGGCTGCCTTCCGGAAGCCTCCACACTCACCGCAGTCACAGACACCAGCAACAATCCCTTGCTACAACTGCCTGGATCAAAACATGCCTCATAAGCCTGAATTTGAAAAGGAATTCTGTACTCAGTGGCAGAGGAGGCACTAGATCCAAGAATGTTTAAAGAGTAACAGCAGCCACCTCCATTCATTCCACACGTGACCAGCCGGACTCACCTGGGTACTCCCATCTGCATTCTTGTTATGCCTCATCTGGACCTAGAACCTCTTTCCGCACATGAGTAAACAGACTCAGAGAACATCACCAGCCAATAAACAACAGAGCAAAGACTACAATTCAAACCCACGTCTGCCACATCTGCGTTCCTGTCAATATCTGAGCTTGGCCTAGAACCCCTTTCCACACATGGGCAAACAGATTCAGAGACCATCACCAGCCAATAAACAACAGAGCAAAGACTACAATTCAAACCCACGTCTGCCACATCTGCGTTCCTGTCAATATCTGAGCTTGGCCTAGAACCCCTTTCCACGCATGGGCAAACAGATTCAGAGACCATCACCAGCCAAAAAACAACAGAGCAAAGACTACAATTCATATCCCAGTGTCCCTGATCTTTCCCCCAAGGTGTTTTGCAAATAAGGGTCCAAGAATGCCTTGGTTCTTTCCACCATGGTTTCTTCCATGGTTCTGTCCAGCATGAGAGCTTACAACCCTGGGAGAGAACGGTCATTTGTGACCTACCTGGTGTACAATGGGTATACAATTTTTGTGTCTCGGTTTGTGCATCTGTCCAATGGCGTCTCATCCTCTGCTCTCTTCCTCAAAGAACGAAAATGATGCAAGGAGAGAAATGCATCAGAAATGCATTCAGAAAACTAAAATGCACAAACCACCTGAGTCCACAGCACCACTGCATTCAACACCCTCCATCCCAGCCCCTTCTATTTGCCAGGAGACCTCTCTGCACACACACATAGCTTGAACCACCTCTGCCTGCTCAGTTGTGGACTAGGTACTGGGGCAAAGGACGACGTGTCACACAGCACTCATGCCTTATAAGGCACTTCCATGGCTGAGGAAGGGATGACAAGACTCGTATAGGAAAAACTGAGCACCAGCCCAGGCAAGGCCATGAAAGGGCATAGCATTACTACCAACCAAGGAAGAGAAAGTGACCCGGCTTAATTCTTGATCCTTCCACTTTCTGCTGATGGCCTTAGGCTACTTATTTGCTTTGAGCCTCCTCAGTTTTTTCATTTGGAAAAATGGTTTGGGCTGGCACAGTGGCTCACACCTGTAACTCCAGCACTTTGAGAGGCCAAGGCTGGAGAATCATTTGAGTCCAGGAGTTCAAGACCAGCCTGGGCAACATAGCAAGACCCCATCTCCACAATAAATTAGCCAGGGGTGGTGGTGTGCATCTGCAGTCCTAGCTTCTCAGGAGACTGTGGCAGGAGGATTGTTTGGGCCCAGGAGTTCAAGGTTGCAGTGAGGTGGGATCACACCACTACACTCCAGCCTAGGCAACAGAGCAAGACCCTAACTCAAAAAAAAAAAAGTTTGTTAAGAAGCAGGGTCTCACAATATTGCCCAGACTCAAATCCCTGGTTTCAAGTGGTTCTCCCACCTCAGCCTCCCGAGTAGCTGGAACTACAGACAAGAGCCGCCGTGCCTGGCTTAAAAAATGGGGTTTTAATTTGTTTGCCATTTGCCCTGCTACATACATACATTAACTTGTTTCATCAAGAACTTGACCATCAATATATGCCATGTATTTTAAATCCCAACACTCTGCTAGATACTCAGGAGTTATGCAAAGAAATGTGAGGAACACGCCTTCAGCTGGGCCAGCCAACACACCCTGGGTATACACACCCTGGGTGCCTGTGCGGTGCCAGGCACAGGCATGAGAGGCCAGTAAGAGAGCTCACCATCTCTCAGGGGGAGAGCCACACACCCAGCTCACTTCTTCAGGGCTGGGGGAAAAATCAATTCTAACTAGAAGACTCCAGGAGGGCCCCCGTGAAGCAGCCATTGAGCCAAACCTATTAAAACACAAGTCGAAAGAAAAGGCAGATCTAGAGACAGAAAGCAAATTTGTGGGGTCTGTGGGTTTGAGGGTAAGGACAGAGAGTTTCTACAAAAGAGGGATCTTTCTGGGGTGATGCATGTGTTCCAAAACCGGATTGTGGTAACGGCTGTGAGCTCTATAAATTTACCGAAAATCATTAAACTGTACACTTAGAATGGGTACACTTCATGAGAGATGAATTCTATTTCGGTAGAGCTATTAATTAAAACAAAAATGAGTAGGAGTTTAGTAGATAAGGAAGTTTGGGTGGGAGAGAAGAAAGGCATCAAACAATCCAGCCCCACCTCTAGCCCCTACCCTGCCCCCCAACACGCCCACATGTCAGCTTAGAGGGTGTTTCTCCAGGGAGCCCCCTAACCCGGGGTAGGAGCTCCCCTCCATAGCACTTCAAGGCCCTTGGACTTATTTGATGGGTCCCCCACACACAACCCCCAGCCCAAGACCTTAAAGTCTGCAAAGGTAGGGAGGATGCCTGGGTCCAACCTTCTCAGAACCCAGCTTGGCACAAGGCACACAGCAGGTATCAGAAGCACTTACTGAGTAAGAGAACAAACCTTGGCGGGGCTGGGGAGGCAGAAGAGAGTGGGATGATAAAATCTGTGGGTTGTTTTTTTGTTTTGTTTTTTTCTGAGACGGAGTCTAGCTCTGTCACCCAGGCTGGAATGCAATGGCACAATCTCGGCTCACTGCAACCTCCCCCTCCCGGGTCGAAGCGATTCTCCTGCCTCAGCCTACCAAGTAGCCGGGATTAGAGGTGCCTGCCACCACACCCAGCTAATTTTTTTATTTTTAGTAGAGATGGGGTTTCACTGTGTTGGCCAGGCTGGTCTTGAACTCCTGACCTTATGATCTGCCCGCCTTGGCCTCCCAAGTGTTGGAATTACAGACATGAGCCACTGAGCCGGACTGAAATCTGTGTTTTAAACAGTGAAGTGCTGCTAGCAGGGCTGAAGTGAAGGAACTGGAGGCGTGCTCTGGGCCAAGGGCAGATAAGGCTCTGTTGTGCAGGAAGAGTGGGTGTGAGACCTCAGAGAGCGCTGACCCGATTAAAAGAGCTATGAAACTCTTTTGAGATTTCTAGCTTTAACCAATGAGCAGATGAGACATGTTGGCCATAATAGGTAGGAGACACAGCCTCAGCAAGGGAGAAGAGTCCTGGGCTCTGCTTTGATATGGGGTAGCTCAGAGCCCACACCCAGTATTGGGTCTCCAGCTCAGGTGTATCTATATCACCTGCCAATGCACAGACATGAGCACAGGTGAGGGCGGCCAGTGCACCTGGGCAAGTGGAAGGAACCGTCCTCTAGAGATGCACTTAATATCGTGCCTGTCTGAGGCAGACCTCACTTGCCTAAGGGGACACAGAGCAAGGAAAGCACCTCCATCCCCAGGCTCCTGGCTTCCTGCCAACTTGGTTAGTATCTCAAGCACCAAAATGATACAAATACCCAGAAAACCCAGCTGCAGGATCAGCAAGCATTCAGTGTGCACTTGCTTATGAAGGTAAAGGCACACAGCCCCGAGAAGTCATCTTTCCTGCCCTGCTGCTGGCAGAGGAAGGTGAGTGTAGAGGTCTCTGGGAAGGATGTCTTTAGTTAGTCATGCCTCATCAATGCAGAGATGTGAAGCTTTGCCTCTGAAATTCAATTTTACTTGAAACGACTTGGCCAAGGTAGGGCTCTCTAAAGGATTTACTGTGCTTTTCAGATGATAAAAAAAAAAATCTTGAGACTTGCATCATGCTCATCAGCACTAAGAAATGTTCCACCTGTCAAATCGTATTGATGACCTGGAGTTAGATTACAGTCTGCGCCACTAGATTCTGACCATTTCTTTTTTCTTTGTAGAAAGTGATTTGAAGAAACTTGTTTTCCGTAGGGCAACTGGCACCAAGAGAGCCCCTAAGCCCATGCTGCCATCTCCATATACAGCCACCCTCTGTCATTCCCGGATTAGAAAATGTAAGGGGAAAAGGACAAGAGCTACGTGACATTCACAGATGTGCAGCTTTACGTGAGGACATGAGAACAGCATAGAAACCCACTGCTACCGTGGGAGAACAGGGAGTCCCAAAGTACAGCATGATTAAAATCTACAAGTGTGTGTCATCCTAACTCCAAACGTGCCTCCCCCAGCCCCTTCCGAAGCACAATGACATCAGACGCTGACAAACTAGCAGAATACACATAATCCTCCATCAATCCTAGGCTGGCAACTCATCAATTGAGTGCATTATCCCGTAATGAACAGGCACGGTTTAGGGCTTGCTGGAATGCAAAATTTTAATACAAACCTAACCCCAATCTAGATTAAAATTCAGCTGCCAAGTAGCTTAATCTTTAGTGCCAACTAAACTCTGGAGCCCCCTTTTAGTACCCTGGATTATCACTGGTTCATGAGTGGGCATGGTACTCTACCACTTACAAGTAGCAAAAAGGGTCTTAGAATAAGTGTCATAGGGAGACAGGTGCCCAGATGCACAATCACCAGGCACGCACTGTCTGCACGCTGCAGTCCTTGGCACTGTGCTCACAGAGCCCTGAAGGTGTGGGTGTGAGCCCCAGTGCTTCACAGAAGGAAACAGCTCCAGGTTGAAACGGTGCTGAGTATGGGGCCCAGGCTGGGGCATGTGCACCAACCGGAGTTCAGTCCACGTCTTTCCATAGACTGCACTTCTAATTCTGCACAGCCCTGTGGCAAGAAAGGGGGCGGAGATACCTTCTGAAGCCATGTGTCCAAGTTGTGTATTTCACTTAGAATCTATCTCTAGGAGGGCTTGCTGGAAATAAATGGGCCATTGGCTGGAGTATGGGCAAATCTCTGTTCTTCTGGGGTTTTGACTTGTTTTGGTTTCTCCACAGGTCAAATGACCTTCCATTTATTGGATTCCAAAGACAAAGTCTCCCAAATTGTTATCACACATTGACATGTGTGTTCCACCTTAAAAACAGCATCAAAGTGGAACGCAGAGGGAGCAGGCAAGGTTAGGACGTGGCACCACATCCCACCACAAGGGAGAGGCAGGGCCCCGGGCCTTCCCTTTGCCACATTATCCGATAAAACCTCAAGAGCTCAGTAATTACAGGCGCTCTCAAAAGTGAAACAGAAATAGATCTAAGGCCAAAACACTGGCTGCTCGAGACAAAGGGCTGGCTTTAACTAGAAAAAAAAACAAAACAAACCAAAAAACCCTGCGTTTTGGTCTGTCTTTTGAGCTGATAAAGCCAGGCTGATTTTTAAAAATATTACTGTGGAATCTGATTACGAGCCCTTTTCTCCTGTAGAATACAAAATCATTCGATGAAACAGAAAACAGGGTCCATTCTAAGTCTGCCCTGTCACCAAGTCAGGATGAAAAATGAGCTCATCACCTCCCCCTGGCCCGCCACGGCTGGGATTGCAGGGCTTCAGTCCCGGCAGAGGAAAACCAAAGGAACCAGACCAGGTTTCTGTTCCTGACTCCTAAAAACAGGCAAAGCAGTCCGCCTCTCTGGGAACACCACCGCGTAGCACCTGACACTTGGGAACCGCAACCTATACCAAAGGCCGCCCATGCCGCCTCCTCCGCAGCCCATCTCATGCCGGTGCTCCATTTTGAGAGCCTCCGGCATCGGTGAGATCTGTGGCTCCCTTGGGTAAAGGCGATTCCCCACCACCACCCCCTACCCCAAGAGGAAGACACCAAGGCGATGAAGGGAAGGAATATCGCTCGCTCTGGCGAGGGCACCTGAACCACAGAGCTGGCCTTCTGCATCTGAGGCGCCAGGACTCTCCAGAGACTGAGTCGTGGTCAGAGCTGGGTGCACATTCACTGCGGTTCAATTTTATGAGTAGTAGGTTTCAAAAGTAAATGTGTTTTAAATTAAGGTGTGAGACTAGGAGGAGGGGTCCCATGTGGCCCCCGGGCATGAGGCTGGCTGCAAGGGAGCAGGGGTGGCAGGGGCTGGGGCTGGGGCTGGGGGGTATCTAATGCCGAGACCCTCGGCTGGACTCGGCGACCTGGCAAACATCTTCCTCTGGTGGAATTGGGGTCAGCCGGGAGGAAAGGGGTGGCCTTTGGCGTGACCAGGCCCGACCGGGATACCTCGGGAGCCAGAGCTCTGCGTGTGCGGGAAGCACCAATTTCACGCCCTGGCTCTCGAACTCCATGGGCTGAGCCGCATCCTCCGGGATTAGGCACTTGTTGAGCGAAAGGGCTCTCGACTCCGCATTCGCTGCCTCCCGGCCAGGAGAGGGACCCCCACGCCGGCGCCGGAGCCCGGGGGCTGGGGCAGGGTGGGCCCCACGCTGTGCTCTCGGGCACTGGCGGAGGCGGCAGCGCCCGGGAGGTGCGGCAGGAGGCAGCGCAGCTGAGAGCTAAACTTTCTGGAATCTCGGTGTTTCGCCGTTAAGTTAGGGCCAGAGAGAGGCAGGAAACATGCCCGGGGGAAATGTAAGGCCCCAGGCACGATAAAGGAAAAAAAAAGATTTTAAACAGCAGACGCTAATCCAATTAACACAGCACCTACTGGGTGCGGGGAATCGAGCCAAGAGCTGTCTTCAGTGCGTTCTCATTTCACCTGTCACCACAGCCCCCGAGGGAGGAGCTGTCCTCATTTGAAAGAGAAGCAAGCGGAGACCCGGGAATGTGGCGCGTCTGGCCCAGGTCGCAGTGCGGGTCATGGGAAGGCCAGGGCTCTACTCGTCGCCCCACGGCCCTGAGAGGAACCTGCGGATCGCCTCCGCGTGGGCCCCCACCCTTGGCAGAAGCTCACCGGCGACCCACGTGGGCGGCGCCGACCAGTCCCCGAGGGTCCGGCCCAGCCTTCCCGAGAGGCTCGCGCTTGCCCCGTCGGGTTCCTGCCGTCCGGGAGACTCCTAAGCTACGCACTGCGCCGACCGACAGGGGCAGGGGGCTCTGGGACGGGACCGCCCAGGGGACCCCACAGGGGACAGGGACCGGACCGCCCACGCCCACCCCGCCACCCCGCTCCACGCACAGCTGCCCACACACGACACCCTCCAGGCACCGCTCCCCACCAGCAACCGCGTCCCGACACACGATTCCACAAACGCAGTCCAAAATGTACACACCGAAGGCGCACACATATCCCCACGAGTACGCGCCATTCGAAAGACACACCACCGTCCGCGGTCACCCACAACTCCACCGCGCAGAGAAACGCGGGCACCCCCGGACACACACGCGCGCGCACAAACACACACGCCAAGAGCCGGATTCGCCGCGCTCGCCGGTGCACACGCCCGCAGCCCGCCCTTCCCTACCTGCTCCGGCGCAGGACGCGGTCCGCCGGCTTCCCAAGCCCAAGTTCCGCGCCGGCGGCGGCTGCAGCGTACGCGGGCCGCTCCCCGGGACAAGCGTGCCGAGGCCGGGAGGAGTGACTAGGAGCGCGGGCCTCGGTGCGTCCGCAGCTGCCGCGCCTGCCCCGCGCTCATCGCCGCCCAGAAAGACAAAAGGAAGCCGGCAGCCAGGGAAGGTGCAAGGTGGCGGCGCCCGCCAGTCCGCCAGTCCACCCGTCCGCCGCCAGCCGCCGCCGCCGCCGCCGCCGCCGCGGCCCGCCTGCCAGCTCCGGGAAGGAAGGGAAGCGAAGGCGGGACCCAGAGGCGGGGGACGGGGCGGGGCGCGCGGCCGGAGGCGGGCGCTCAAGTTTTCTGCCGCCCCGCCCCTTCCAGACCCGGCCCCGCCCCTCCATGCCCCGCCCCCTACACGACACGCCCCCTGCCGGACCTTCATCGCCCGCTGGGCCCTCGCCGCTCCTGCCCCTCGCAGCTCTTCGGCCCTCGCGGCCCAGCCTAGGCCCTGCTCGGTCCCAGCCCCCAGTGGCTTTTGGGACAGGGGTGGAGCTGGGCACCGGTTCCGCTCCCCTAACCCTTGGCCTCTGGCCTGCGGGTGTAGGAGAGGCCTAGAGGCGGCGCCCGGGAGGGGCCAGCCCTGCCCCGGTGCCCGGCGCCCGCGCCCGCGCCCCCCGCCCCCACCCCGCAGGAAGTGGCCCGGGCGGCCTAGGAAGGGGAAGAGATGAGTTGCCCCGGCCCCGTCCCCAGCCCTGCGTGCAGCTCGCACCCCTTCCCGCGCCCGCTCAGGCCTGAAGTGGGAGGCCTGGCTCCAGCCCTGGTTACCTCCGGTGACTCCCCAGGCCGCTTAGGCGAGTCCCTTGGGCCTCCTCAGCCTCGGTTTCCCCACCTAACCACGTAAGGGAGCAGGGGCGTGTTTCCTGAGCTCCTCCTTCCTAACATCTGTGGTCTTCGGGCTCCACGCAGGAGAGGCGCCGAACTGGCATCTCCTGGCTCTCGGGGAGGGGGGCATCCTCCATCCCCTGCACCTGCCGGGAGTGGAACCAGGGACCCCGCTTCCCAGAGCACTGCCCTCCACCATCAGGGGCTCCGGAAAAATGGCTTCAGAAAAGCAAATATATATACACACACACACACACCTCCCGCCCCAAACATCCCCGAAAAAAGGTAACCACAGAAACAGCTAGAAATATGGAGCTGGGCGATCGTGTGAGGCTGAGACAAAACTGTCTTTCTAGCGTCTCTAGGGGAGAGCTCAATCCCTCCTTCCACTTCTCCTCCACGGAAAACAGTGAACTCCTGCTACAGAGGCCTCCAGAGCAACGTGCAATAGCAGGGCCTTGCTGGGAAAGTGGCTGGGTCCAGACCCCTCCTTACTTGGCTCTGAAGGCGGAAAGGCAAAGCTAGACCTCGAGGAAGTTCCCCTCCCGGTGGGCCCTGCAGTGAGGATGACATGAAGTCATGCTGGTGGGCGGTGGACCCGCCTGCACCGACTGATGCGGACGGCCCGGTACCTGCGGGTGCCATGCCTCCTCCTTAGCAAGGCCAATGGCCAAGGCCACTCTAGCTCCCCGTGAAGTGTCCAGGCAAAGGGCGAGTGGGGTTACAGGTGAGAAAACCTCAATTAGAGGCCAAGGCCCAGACCCATCAGCAGGGTGACTTGCAGCAGTGACTGTCAGCCAGAGCAGGATCGGTCATGCTGTGGTCACAAGTAAGACCCAAATTCTCACTCAGGCTGCAGTTCACCCTGACAGCAGAAGCCTCCACCAGGCAGGGAACTGGCCTCCTCCACCCTGGGATTCCCCAGGCGTCTTTAGGGCTTCCAAGGCCGCTACTGGTTCTCCTACCTCCAACAGGAGAAGAGACAGCACTAGGTGGGGTCCCGGAACCCGGCCTGGGGCAACACACATCACTTCCACCCACATCCATGGGCCGGAAGTGGTCGCACAGCCGCACCAGGATGCAGGGGGCTCTGGGAGCTGTGGTCTTCCTGAATGTTCCAGAAGAAAATGAAGCCGATTTGATAAACACATAGCAACATCCCTGCCACAGAAACATCACATTTCTCCCAAGCACGGGATAAAGGGGCAAAGGCTGTCCACATAGGCACAGCACCGCAGGATGGGAGGAGAATGGCAGACACAGGCAGGAGGCAGGGCAGAGTGGAAAAGTTCAGGCAGGGCTCAAAAGCAGACCGAGGCCCCTTCCTGAAACCCAGCCCACTCACTGGTTCCTCCACACTCGGCCCATGCTGCTCCTCTCCCCTGTGGCTTTTCCATCTTCCCCTCCAACCCATAACCCATCCATCCTTCAGAACTTAGGTCAGCCCTCACCTTCTCAGCATCTTAGCCTGCAGGTGCTTCCTTTGTCTCTGAACTACTAGAGAAACACACTTAACCACAGACCTCTTATTCCAGAAATGTATCTCTCTCCGATGAGATGCAAGTTGGTCCTTTCTCTTGTGTCCTTCCTGTTCCTTCAGGAGATGGACTCCCTACCCGCTCTGAAGCTACATGGAGAGAGAGCATACCGTCATTATTCAATACATAGTTTTGAATTTAATTAACTACATCGAAGAAGAAAGCAAATTCAGGTAAGATGTTGTATAATTTCCTTGGACGACTGTAACAAGCACCTCCAACTGCGCAGCTTAAACAACATAATGTGTTGTTTCACAGCTCTGGAGGCTGGAAGTCCAAGATCAAAGTGTCGGCAGGGCTGGCCCCTTCTGAGGGATGTGGGGGGCAGTCTGTTTCATGTCTGTATCTTAGCTTCTGGAAACCCCATGCATTCCCTGGCTTAGGGATTGCCATGTGTGCTCCCTGTGAATTCACATGTTCTCTCTATACCTGTCTGTCTCTTTTCCCCTTTTCATAAGGACACAGTCATTATTGGATTAGGGCACACCCTAATTACCTCACTTAACTTGATCGTCTCCACAGACCCAATTTCCAAATAAACTCACATTCACAGGTACCAAGGGTTAGAAGTTCAGCATCTTTTGAGGGGAACAATTCAACCCATAGCTGCTGTCATGCTAGGTAAACGATTTGTTTTTCATATGGTGATTGTAAACAAGACTGAAATAATTCTGATTGTTCTTAATAATATCTTAGTTTTATGACAATTTTTTTCTAATTTGTATTGTTATAAAATGCACATAAAATAAAATTTATCATCTTAATCCTTTTAAAGTGAACAGTTCAGTGGTATTAAATACACTAACGACGAGAAACCATCACCACCATCCACCTCCAGAACCCTTTTCAGCTTGGAAAACTGAAACTCTATACCCATTAAATCATGACCCCCTCTCTAATACCTCATATAAGTGGAATCATACAGTATTTTCTTTTTGCAACTGGATTATTTCATTTAGCAGAATGTCCTCAAGAAGATTCATCTATGTTGTAGTATATGTCAGAATTTCCTTCCTTCTTTTTTTTTTTTTTTTTTTTACATGGAGTTTTTCAATCTTGTTGCCCAGGCTGGAATGCAATGGCACGATCTCCGCTCACCGCAACCTCCGCCTCTCAGGTTCAAGCAATTCTCCTGCCTCAGCCTCCCAAGTAGCTGGGACTACGGGTGTGCGCCACCACACTCAGCTAATTTTTGTATTTTTAGTAGAGATGGTCACCATGTTGACCAGGATGGTCTCGATCTCCTGACCTCATGATCCACCCGCCTCGACTTCCCAAAGTGCTGGGATTACAGGTGTGAGCCACAGCACCCAGCCAATTTCCTTGCTTTTTAAGGCTGAATAATTCTTAAAATACATTCTATTGTATGTATGCCACATTTTGTTTATCCACTCATTTGTCGATAAATAATTGGGCCGTGTCCACATTTTAGCAATTATGAATAATGCTGCTATGAACATGGGTACACAAATATCTTTTCAAGATCCTATTTTAAGTTCTTTTGGGTATATACCCAGAAGTGGAATTGCTGGATTATATGGTAATTCTATTTTTGGGTAAGCATCGTAATAATATTTTCCACGGTATCTGTACCGTTTTACATCTGCCGAACAGCGCACAGCTTTGCAACTGCTTCACATCCTCACTGCCAGCACTTGTTTTTGATAGTAGCCATCCTAATGAGTATGAGCTGCTGTCTCACTGTGGTTTTCATTTACATTTCCCTAATGATTAGTGATATAAACATCTTTTCATGTGTGTTTTGGAGAAAGATCTAGTCAAGTCCTTCGTCCATTTTTTAATTGTTGTTTAGTGTTTTGGTTGTTGAGCATTAGGAGTTCTCTCTGTATTCTGGATATTAATCTCTTATCAAATATATGATTTTCAAACATTTTCTTCCATTGCAAGGGTTGACTTTTTCTTCCATTGCATTGGTTGACTTTTTACTCTGTTAATTTTGCCTTTTTGTTTTGTTTTTTAGTTTAGTTTAGTTTGTTTTTTTTTTTTTTTGCCCCGAGACACAGTCTTGCTCTGTCGCCCAGGCTGGAGTACAGTGTTGTAATACTGGCTCACTGCAACCTCTGCCTCCCAGGTTCAAGCGATTGTCCCACCTCAGCCTCCCAAGTAGCTGGACCTACAGGCATGCACCACCAGGCCTGGCCAATTTTTGTATTTTTAGTAGATATGGGGTTTCACCACGTTGGCCAGGAGGGCCTCAAACTCCTGACCTCAAATGATCTGCCCACCATGGCCTCCCAAAGTACTGGGATTACAGGCTTGAGACACCACACAGGCCTGATTTTGCGTTTTGATGCACAAATTTTTTTTTTTTTTTTGAGACGGAGTTTCACTCTTGTTACCCAGGCTGGAGTGCAATGGCGCGATCTTGGCTCACCACAGCCTCTGCCTCCTGGGTTCAGGCAATTCTCCTGCCTCAGCCTCCTGAGTAGCTGGGATTACAGGCACACACCACCATGCCCAGCTAATTTTTTGTATTTTTAGTAGAGACGGGGTTTCACCATGTTGACCAGGATGGTCTTGATCTCTGACCTTGTGATCCACCCGCCTCAGCCTCCCAAAGTGCTGGGATTACAGGCTTGAGCCACCACGCCCGGCCACAAAATTTTTATGAAATCCAATTTGTCTATTTCTCTTTGTTGCCTGTGTCTTTAATGTCATATCCAAAAAATCACTGCCAAATCCAACATTGTGGAGATTTTGCTCCAAATTTTCTTCTAAAAATTGTATAGTTTTAGGTTATTTTTAGGTCTTTGATCTAAGTTAATTTTTGTATATGGTGTTAGGTAAGGGTCCAGCTTCATTCTTTTGCATGTAGATATCCAGTTTTCCAAGCATCATTTGTTGAAAAAGCTGTCCTTCTGTCATTAGTGGTCATGACACCCTTGCCAAAAATCATTTGACCATATATTCAAGAGTTTATTTCTGGGGTCTCTATTTTATTCCATTGATCTATATGTCAATCTTTATTCCAGTGCCACATTGTTTTGATTACCATAGCTTTGTAGTAAGTTTTGAAATCAGGAAGTATGAGTCCTCCAGCTTTGTTCTTTTTCTTTCTTTTCATGTTGTGTTATGTTTTGTAGCTTTTTAAAAATATATTTTTTATTGTATTTTAGTTTCTGGGGTACATGTGCAGATCATGCAGGATTGTTGTATAGGTACATTCATGGCAATGTGATTTGCTGCCTCCATCCCCCAGTCACCTATATCTGGCATTTCTCCCCATGTTATCCCTCCCCAACCTCCCTACCCCCAACTTTGTTCTTTTTCAAGATTGTTTTGGCTATTCAGGGTCCCTTGAGATTCCATGTGAATTTTAGGATTTTTTTTTTCCTCCAAAAAATGTCATTGGGATTAGGACTTTATTGTTTCTGGAGTCCCTTTACATACACTGTCTCCAACATTCTAAAGATTATTTCCATATTTTACAGGTGAGGAAAGCTATACTTGGAGATGAAATGTCCAAGCCCACGCACCAGAATCAGTAACAGCCAGGTCTAACAGCCAGATTCAGTGTCATTGTGCTGGGCCCACACAGGCTCTGGAAGGAATACTGTTTTTTTTTTTTAATTGCTTGTAGCACTTTAATACTTGAATGTATATCCACCAGGGAGAATCTTGCAAATAACATGGTCCCAGCTCACAAACTCCTGCCCCAAAATGTTTGAGGAAGTGGAGGCTAGCTTGTTTGTAGGTCCTCTTTTGATTCTATTCCCCAGTTTCATTTGTAATCACAGAGTGGAGAAATGCGGCTGCCGGGAATAGCATGGGTGACGCTGACTTAGGCTAGAGGCTGCATTTCTGGCCTCCCGCCCTTCCCCTAACCCCAGCAGCCCACAGGCAGAGGAAATGCCCAAATAACTCCCCAGCCCCAGCTGCAGCAGGAAACCAAAGCCGTGCCTGGAAAGGAGAGAGTTAGAAATTTACCACGACCTGTCCGCCAGCAGAATTGCTGGATTCTGCCTCAAATCTGTGGCTGGACCGCAGCTGGGGAAATTGGATCATGAGGTCATCTTGTTTATTCCTGAGGCGTGCTGTTTTCTGACCACTCCTGATACAGATGCTGTGGCTCATGGCTCATCCAGGAAGCGTGACTCAGAGGCGGCTTCCGATGGGCACCCCTTTTCCCCTTCATCCTTGCAAACTCAAGATAAACGAAAATATACCCCCCCACTACTGTGGGCCACTACCACCCCAATTCCTTTGTTGAAGCCCTGGCCCCTAATGGAATTATATTTGGAGATAGGGCTTTTAGGAGATACTTAAGGTTAAAAGAGTCGTAAGGGTGGAGTCCCAACCCAATAGGATTGGTGGTCATAGGAGAGGAAGAGAGAGAAATCTTTCTTCCTCTCCATGCACCAAGGAAAGGCCATGTGGGAACACAGCAGAAAGGTGACTGTCTACAAGTCAGAAAGCCGGCCTTTACCAGAAAAGGATCAGCCAGCAGCCCCTTGATCTTGAACTTCCAGCCTCTGGAATGCTGAGAAATAACTTTCTGTTGTTGAAGCCACCCAGTCTGTGGTATTTCATCATGGCAGTCTAAGCCTAAGCCAGGAGATATGCCCTGGTACTTTTTCTTCTATATCCTACTCTGTCTGTCCTCTACCCCTCTCTAATCTCAAGGCTGGGTCCCGGGACCCTGCCCGGCAGTACTAGGGGCATTAAAGACCTGGTTTTGTTTCTTGAGCAGTGCCTTACCCTCTTGCCCTGCTTCCCTGACCCTTCTGCCCGACCATGGCTACTGGGGAACAGGGCGGGTTATGGGCCAGAGTGGGACTTGCCAGGGGAGTGCTTTGGAGCTACACTGTCTGCTCACCAAGCCGTCTTTGGAGGTACCCGCAAAAATGAGCAGGACTCCAAGTCAGATAAGCCTGGACTCCCAGGCTCTTCTATAAGGTAGACAGCTTGACCTACGACCTACCACTTTAGTGGTTGAGAGCCTTAAATGAACTAACATTGGATGCTCTCAGAAAAAAAAAAAAAAAAAAAACTTACACCTGTAACCCCACCACTTTGGGAGGCCAAGGCAAGTGAATCGCTTGAACCCAGGTGTTTGAGACCAGCCTGGGCAACATGGTGAAGCCCCATCTCTACTAAAAACACAGAAATTAGCCAAGCATGGTTGTGCATGCCTGTAGTCCCAGCCACTTGGGGAGCTGAGGTGGGAGGATGGCTTGAGCCCGGGAGGTGGAGGTTGCAGTGAGTCCAGATGATGCCACCGTACTCCAGCCTGGGTGGCAGAACCAGACCTTGTCTCAAAAAAACCCCAAAAAGCTGCTTTTCCCCTCCCTGCTTGATCTTCCCTCCTCCCCATTAGCAAACTTAAAACATTCCTTTAGCAACCCTGATCAGGCCCCAATCCAGGATCCCAATTTTCTCATTTGTAAAACGTGCATATGAATCATGTCTCCCTTGGATTGAAAGAGGCAATGTGTGCAAAGGGCCTCTGTCGAGGTAGCGCCTCAAGAAGTGATGGGCGTGTCACTTCATTGTCGTGTCCTCAACCTCATCATCATTCTTCCATTGATTGACCGCTCCGCCCACACACATAAAGAAAGCCATCACAGCCTTCAGGCAGAAGCTGCGGGTGCTAGCCTGTTCAGCAGGAGCTATCGGCATCACCTGAGCAGACACCCAACCTCTCCGAGTTCCTCCCCCCCTCCCCCCCTCCCCTCCCCCCCCCCCCCCCCCCGCCCCAACAGCTGGTCCTCAGATGACCTAAGGGAGGGAGGCCAAAGCACCAAGGACTGGGAAATGGCTTTGTAAAATGTGAAATGTGCTCCAGGACTACACATCTTCAAGGAGTGTCAGAGGCATTTGAACCAGGGCGACTCCATCTGGAATAGGGGCTGGGTAAAATAAGGCTGAGACCTGCTGGATTGCATTCCCCAGAGGTTAGGTGTTCTAAGTCACAGGATGAGACAGGAGGTCAGCAAAGGTACAGGTCACAAAGATCTTCCTGATAGAACAGGTTGCAGTAGGCCTCCTGGTGCTCACCCACAGGCTGTTCTTACATTGACTCTAGAGGAAGAGGAGGTACAGTAAACCCACCCCATATACACCTCCACCCAGGCCCGGTGCTGGTCTGTATTATGAAGTGGGGACATAGCAAAGAAAAAACAATAAAAAATCAAACAGGTTGCAGTAACGAAGCCAGCCAAAACCCACCACAACCAAGATGGCAACAAGCATGACCTCTGGTCATCCTCACTGCTCCTTATATGCTAATTATAATGTGTCAGCACGCTAAAAGACACGCCCACTAGTGCCATGACAGTTTACAAATGCCATGGCAACATCAGGAAATTACCATAGACGGTCTAGAAGGGAGAAGAGCTCTCAGTTCTAGGAATTGCCCATGTCTTTCCTGGGAATCTCATGAATAATCCACCCCTTGTTTCGCATATAATCAAGAAATAACTATAAGCATAACCAGCTGAGCAGCCCATGCCGCTGCTCCGCCTGTGGAGTAGCCATCCTTTATTTCTTTGCTTTGCTAATAAACTTGCTTTCACTTTGCTCTGTGGACTTGCCCCCAATTTCTTCTTATGTGAGGTCCAAGAACCCTCTCTTGGGATCTGGACTGGGACCCCTTTCTGGTGATAGCAGTGGTTCCAAAGAGTGGGATTGGACTTCTGTACCGTCGCTGGGCTACACAGTGGGGTGGAGGGGAGCCTGAGGCCATGACACATGATTGTCCAGTACAGGTTGGGAAGCCACATCGGCAGTGGCGCAGGCCCCAATGTGGAAGGCAGAACCCCCAGCCTGGGGCTCCTTACAACACATGGACATTTTTTCCATGTCAGTGAAGAGAGGGGAGCAGTCCAGAGTTTGGCTGGCTGGCTACAGGACACTCCTGCTAAAACACAAAACCCAAAGCCAAACACAGCAGCAGGTTTGACCTCTGCTTCAAACCAGCTTAAACCAGAAAAGGCTGCCCGCTTTTCCAGCTCTGCTCCTGATGGTGGCTCCTGTTCTGGGAGCTAGTGCTCCTGGTGCATGTGCCGAGGACATGCCTTGCAAGGGACAGTAGGTACATTTCTCCCTGAAACATAATAGCTCCGTGACATATGGAGGGTGGACATAATGTTAGTCATATGTGTATATATACATATTATTACTTCAACATGTAAACAATCTAAAAATTGTGAATGAGATGTTTTGTATTCTTTTTATAGTAAGTCTTTGAAATTCAGTGTGTGTTCTGTACTTACAGCATTTCTTAATTTGGACTAGCTGCAATTCAAGTGCTTAGTAGTCATATGTGGCTGGCGGCTATCACATTGGACAGCACACATATAGACCTGTGAATGCAAAACTTTAGTGTGCATCAGAATCCCCTGAGGTGCTTGTGAAAACACGGATTGCTAGGCCCCACCCCCAGAGTTTCAGATTCAGCAAGTCTGGAATGTTGTCTGGAATTTGCATTTCTGACAAGTTTCTAGTAATGCTGCTGGTCCAGGGACCACACTTTGAGAACTATTGGCCTAAACAGTCCTCTGAGGCAAGCAAGAAACATGCTTTCTGGTTTGCCTCTGGGGAAACTATGTCATTACTACAAAGCGACAGTAATCAAGCAGTGTGGTACTGACATAAGGACAGAGATATGGATGAATGGAATAAAACTGAAAATGCAGAGATAAATTCTCTCAGTTATTGTCAGTTGATTTTTGGCAAAGATACCAAAACAATTCAAAGGGAAAAAGAATAGTCTTTCCAGTACATGGTGCTGGGACAACAGGATGGCCAAATTCTCTCTTTTTTAAATTATTTTATTTTTAAATTAATTAATTTTTTTTTTTTGAGACAGAATCTCACTCCATCACCAGGTGCCAGGCTGGAGCGCAGTGGCACAATCTTGGCTCACTGCAACCTCTGCCTCCTGGGTTCAAGCAATTCTCCTGCCTCAGCCTCTGGAGTAGCTGGGACTGCAGGCACATGCCACCATGCCCAGCCAATTTCTGTATTTTCAGTAGAGATGGGGTTTCACCATGTTGGCCAGGATGGTCTCGATTTCTTGACCTCGTGATCTGCCCACCTCAGCCTCCCAAAGTGCTGGAATTACAGGCGTGAGCCACTGCGCCTGGCTATAATTTTATTTTTTAAATGGAGTTTTGCTCTTCTTGCCCAGGCTGGAGTGCAGTGGTGCAATCTCAGCTCACTGCAGCCTCCACCTTCTGGGTTCAAGTGATTCTCCAGGGGATGGCCAAATTAAAAAAAAAAAAGTGGATCCCTACCTCACACCATATACAAAAATTAACTCAAAATGGATCAAACCTAAATGTAAGAGCTAAAAGTACAAAACTCTTAGAAGAAAACACAAGCATAAATCTTCATGACCTTGTATTAGGCAATAGTTTCTTAGATATGACAGCAAAAAGCACAGGCAGCCAAAAAAATTGTTGATAAGTTGGACTTTATCAAAATGAAAAACTTTTGTGCTTCAAAGGACACCATTGGGAAAGTGAAAAGAAAGACCATGGAATAGGAGAAAATATTTGCAAATCATATATCTGACAAGGGATTTGCATCTAGAATATATACAATTTTTTTTTTTTTTTGAGACGGAGTTTCACTGTTGTTACCCAGACTGGAGTGCAATGGCACAATCTCGGCTCACCACAACCTCTGCCTTCTGGATTCAAGCAATTCTCCTGCCTCAGCCTCCCGAGTAGCCGGAACTACAGGCATGCACCACCATGCCCAGCTAATTTTTATATTTTTAGTAGATACGGGGTTTCACCTCGTTGACCAGGATGGTCTCAATCTCTTGACCTTGTGATCCACCCGCCTCGGCCTCCCAAAGTGCTGGGATTATAGGCGTGAGCCACCGTGCCCGGCCAGAATTTTTTGTTTTGAGATGGAGTCTCACTCTGTCACTCAGGCTGGTGTACAGTGGCATGATCTTGGCTCACTGCAGCCTCCATCTCCTAGGTTCAAGAGATTCTCCTCCCTCAGCCTCCTGACTAGCTGGAATTACAGGCACATGCCACCACACCTAGCTAATTGTCATATTTTTGGTAGAGATAGGGTTCCACCATGTTGGTCAGGCTGATCTTGAACTCCTGACCTCATGATCCACCTGCCTCAGCCTCCCAAAGTGCTGGGATTACAGGCATAAGACACTGTGCCTGGGCAAATATATACAGAACTCTTACAAGTCAACAATAAAAAGTCAAATGGCCCAATTTTAAAAGTAAGAAAGGATATAATTAGACCTTTCTCCAAGGAAGATATACAGTTGGCCAATAAGCACATGAAAAGAAGTTCAGCCTCATTAGTCACCAAGGAAATGCAAATCAGAACCTCAGCGAGATACCACCTCACACTGCTAGGGTGGCTGGAATTCAAAAGGTGGACAGTAACAGGAGAGGTGAGGATGTGGGGAAAGTGGAACCCACTCACATTCGTGGTGGGAATATAAAATGGTGTATTGGCTATGAAAAACAGTGTGGCGGTTCTCTGAAAAGTTCAACATAAAGGCTACCGTAAGACCCTGCAATTCTGTGCCTGGGTATGTACCCAAGAAAATTGAAAATCTCGGTCCACACAAAAACACATACGTGAATGCTGACAGCAGGACTACTCATAAAACCAACAAAGTGGCAACAACCCCCAGACCCGTCATTGAAAAATAGATAAACAAAATGTGACGTTTCCATACAATGGAGCGTTATTCAGCCGTAAAAAGAAATGAATTACAACTACATACTGCAACATGTTGAACCCCAAAATCATTATACTACCTGAAAGAAGCCGGACACAAAAGGCCACATACTGTGTGATCTTATCTACATGAAATGCCCAGAATAGACAAGTCCATACAGACCAACAATGAATGTGAGGCTGCCAGAGGCTGGCGGTAGAAGAGTGACCACGGGTCTGGACAGGATTCCTTTTTGGAATTAGAGTGGTGAAGGTTGCACAGCTTTGTGAATACAGTGAAAACCCGAGTTGCATACTCTAAAAATCAATTAGCTTTTTGGCCAGGCGCAGTGTAATCCCATGCCTGTAATCCCAGCAATTTGGGAGGGCCAGATGGGTGGATCACGAGGTCAGGCGTTCGAGACCAGCCTAGCCAACATGATGAAACCCCCATCTCTACTAAAACTACAAAAACAAATTAGCCAGGCTGTCTGTAATCCCAGCTACTCAGGAGACTGAGGCAGGACTATCGCTTGAACCCAGGAGGTGGAAGATGCACTGAGCTAAGATCCCGCCACTGCACTCCAGTCTAGGTGACAGAGTGAGACTCCCTCTCAAAAACTAAAA
This sequence comes from Callithrix jacchus, assembly GCF_049354715.1. Classification (NCBI taxonomy): domain Eukaryota; kingdom Metazoa; phylum Chordata; class Mammalia; order Primates; family Cebidae; genus Callithrix; species Callithrix jacchus. The sequence continues at coordinate 104,706,415 of NC_133515.1, forward strand.
AATAAATAAAAATAAATAAATAATACGCTTTTTTAAAAAAGCAGAGAGGAGGACGTTTACCTCAAATCATATAGGTAATAAATGTCAGGTGAGAGCCAGACCCTGGACTACAGGTGCCTAAGGAATTTTTCTCCACACCTCACCTGGCCTGTGGGGCACCACTGTTTTTTTTCTTTTGAGACAGTCTGCTTTTGTTGCCCAAGCTGGAGTGCAGCGACTCCATCATAGCTCACTGCAACTTCCAACTGTCAGGATCAAGCAATCCTCCCACCTCAGCCTTCTGAGTGGCTGGAACTACAGGCACGTGCCACCACAACTGGCTAACTTTTAAATTTTTAGTAGAGACGGGGTCTTACTATGTTGCCCGGGAGATCTCAAACTTCTCTGGCCTCAAACAATATTCTCGCCTCAGCCTCCTGAAGCCCCTCACCGGGGGCTGCACTTTCTTAGGTACTGCTAGAACATGGATTAGAAGAAACCTGAAGGGCAAATCCGTTTTAAAAAGTGAAAGAAAAGTTTCACAGAAGAAAAGAATCCAAATGGCCAGTAAATGTAGGAAAGATGCTCAGCTTTATCCAGGACCAGGAAAGGCAACATCAAGTCACAGTGAGATTGCATTTCCTACCCAGCCATGCCAGGGATGGAGGAGGAGGTGTGTGGGGGTGGGGGTGGAGTTCCACACACGCTCGGGAGGAGTGTAAATTGGGACGAGCACTTTGGAAAGCAATTTGGTAAAATCTAGGAAAGTCGAAGAGGTGCTCTCTCTCGTTATCTACCCTCAGGAAACACCTACAGAAACCAGAAGCCACGTGCAAGGACACCATTGTGACACTGTACGACGGAACTGAAAGCAGCCCAAATGTCCAGCAATAGAGGAAGGAGTAAATAAATACAGCATGTAACATTCTTTTTTTTTTTTTTTTTTATTTGAGACAGAGCCTTGCTCTGTTACCCAGGCTGGAGTGCAGGGGTGCAATCTCGGCTCACAGCAACCTCCACCTTCCTGCTTCAGCCTCCTGAGAAGCTGGGATTACAGGCACACACCACCATGCCCAGCTAGTTTTTGTATTTTTAATAGAGACAGGGTTTCACCATATTGATCAGGTTGGTCTCAAACTCCTGACCTCATGATTCGCCCACCTCAGCCTCCCAAAGTGCTGGGATGACAGGTGTGAGCCACCGCACCCGGCCGCATGTGATATTCTTACTACAGACTACTTAAACACAGTTAAAACCAATTAGCTAGATATGTGAATCAATATGGATTGATCTCTAAAATGATGTTGAATTTTAAAAAGCAAGGAATAGAACACATATAGTAAGTTACTGTTTATGTGCATTTAAAACACACAACATGGCCGGTTGCGGTGGCTCACACCTATAATCCCAGCACTTTGGGAGGCCGAGATGGGTGGATCACGAGGTCAAGAGATCGAGACCATTCTGGTCAACATGGTGAAACCCCGTCTCTACTAAGAATACAAAAAACTAGCTGGGCACGGTGGTGCGTGCCTGTAATCCCAGCTACTCAGGAGGCTGAGGCAGGAGAATTGCCTGAACCCAGGAGGCAGAGGTTGCGGTGAGCCGAGATCGCGCCATTGCACTCCAGCCTGGGTAACAAGAGGGACACTCCGTCTAAAAAATAAAAACACACAACATAATATAATGCATATTTAGGCTGGACAAGGTGGCTCACACCTGTTATCCCACCAATTTGGGAGGCCAAGGCAAGCAGATCACCTGAGGTTGAGAGTTCGAGACCAGCCTGGCCAATGTGATGAAACCAATGTGATCTCTGCTAAAAATACAAAATTAGCCATGTGTGATGGTGCATGCCTATAGTCCCAGCTATTTAGGAGGCTGAGGCACAAGAATCACTTGAACTCGGGAGGTGGAGGTTGCAGTGAGCTGAGATGCCACCACTGCACTCCAGCCTGGGTGACCAAGTAAGACTCTGTCTCAAAGAAAAATATATGTGTGTGTGTGTGTGTGTGTATGTGTGTGTGTGTGTGTGTGTGTAATATTTGAATAGATTAAAATGTGGTAAAAGTAAAAGTATCAGAATGCACATTCAGGGTAGTGATTGCCTGTGGGGCAGAGTGGGTGAAAGAGACTGGGGTGATGGGAAGGAGACTTCACCTGCACCTGACATTGCATTGTTTCCAAAAACAGTGTTTTTGGAAACAAATATATATATATGTCTGATATATTGTTCTCTGTACTCCTCTATATTTAAAAATATTTTTCATTTAAAAAATAGCTTTTAAAAAGCATCCCTTATCCCTGATTTCATCTCTTGTTAACTCTGGATTCTGCTCTATGGTAACATCCAGCCTGTCTAACAGTTAAGGTTCCCGGAACCCTGGCCTTTGGGAAGATAGCCCGGGAGCCTAGCAGAGGGGATGCTCTTGCTGTGGATGGAGGGGATGAGATAGCCCGGGGCAAGTTCCGGAGAAGCCTCAGGCAGCATGCGGAAATGAAGGCGGAAATGAGAGGCAATGGGATGCTCCTGGCAGAAGAATGCCAGTGGCTCAGAAGGACGTGAGATGTCAGGTCTTTCGAGTAGGGTCAAAGAAGTCATTGTGAAGCTTAGCATGAAGAAGGACCAGGCCAGGGGACACATTGCCAAAGTCATGGATGTAGAAAGATGTCAGAAATGACCGATAGAGACATTCATCCTTAACAAGGAGTGGCTCAGGAGACAGAAGAGAGGAGGTGTCTGAAACCCCCACCTCCCGGGCATGGCAGTGATATCGGGAGGGGATCCTGGAAGAGCACATGGAGAACTCGGAGCTGAGCAGGGACTTGGGAGGCACGGCTCTCCTGACACTCCTGGTCCTGACCCCAAGGCCAGGCGCCTGCTGCCCTCACAGCTTCAGGACCCACCTAGCACCAGGCACGTGCCCATCAGACAGTTCACGCACAGAGCAGGGGCTATGGACAGGCAGAGTCCTGGAGGCCTATGATAGATTCATGGATGCCAGGGCCTGGGGTGCAGGAGAGTGGGGAGTGTCTGCTGAGGGATGCAGGGCAGATTCGAGAAGCACCCACACATCTAAGTAGCCTCTGGGAAAAGCAGCAGCCCATGTGGTGTTATGGCCATGGCCATGTACCTCCCACTCCCATCAGAGCCAAGACTTTTACTGCGTCAGTGGCTGGGGGTGTTGGCTGCCGACGGCTCATGGCTGAGTCACTCCCCTGGTACTGCCGTAGGCTAAGGTTCACCTGTAACACTTCTGATGAGTGGTCAGTGTGGGGACACCAAGGCTCAGGCCCCTGCCCAGGCCATCTCTGAAGGTCTATCCCAGCCGCAGAGCCCCCTCCGTGGAAGCTGCCTCATCCTGTGGCCCCGCACTGAGCACACAGGTGTGTCCCTGAAGGCCCTCTCTATTAAACCTCCTGCTGGCAAATCTCATCTCCAAATCTGTTTCCCAGGAAACCGATCTAAAGCACAGGGTGTCTAACGATGGTCTGGAGTTATCAAGAAAATATTACACTGTGTTTAGGGGCCTCTATTTGAAGCCATAAGATATAGATATCAGTTTTGCTTAGACTCAGCTGCAAATAATAGAGGCCTGGAAAATATTGGCTTCAGCAAGATGGACGTTCTTTCTCTTGGAAAAGTAGCCCAGGGCAAAAATGAATCTATAGGACAGAAAACAGATAGGTGGTTACCTGTGGCAGGTGTGGTTGGGAGGAGCACTGAAGATTGATTGCTGGGGGTACAAGGAAACATGTGTGAGTGGTGGGAATGTTCTGTATCTTACGGAGATGGCATTTGTGTGGGTGTCAACATTTATTGAAACTCACTGAATTAAACTCTTAAAATGGGTGCATTTGGCCAGGCACAGTGGCTCATGCCTGTAATCCCAGCACTTTGGGAGGGTGAGGCAGGTCAGAAATTCGAGACCAACCTGACTAACATGGTGAAACCCTGTCTCTACTAACAATACAAAAATTAGCTGGATGTGGTGGTGTGTGCCTATAATCCCAGCTACTTGGGATGCTAAGGCAGGAGAATCTCTCGAACCCAGGAGGTTGCAGTGAGTCAAGATTGTACCACTGCCCTCCAGCCTGGGCGACAGAGTGAGACTCTGTCTAAAAACAAAAAAGGTACATTTTCTTTTCTCTGAATTGTAACTCAGGAAAGTTGATTAATTTCCTTATTTTAAGTACTGCAGAGGCAGACAGTCTGGAAATAAAATGGCAGCTCCGGGTGAAGGGGACCTGGTCTTCTTATCTTATGTTTCTCTGCCCGGTGTGGTCTTTATTCCCAAAGTCACATCATGGCCCAGAATGGCTGCAGAACCTCTAGCATTTACCTCCTGATTCCAGGTGGAAGGAAGAAGAAAAGAGAAAGGGCTGTCCCCATCCTGCTAACAAGGTGGTAACTGCAATGCAACACCTGCTCGCATCTCATGGGCCAGAACCTCACACACAGCCCATCAAAGAGGCCAGGAAATGTGTAATCTATTCACCGCTATGTGCAAAGCCTTCAGCTGGGATCTTTGCAGTTCCAAAACCCTGGGGATCTTATTATTAAGGAATAGGAGGAAAATGACTACTGGGGCAGTTTTCACGACATCTTAGAAAATTTCTATGAAAAAGTAGTTGAAATAAAACAGAGCATGTGTGCTCAAAAGGAAAAGCATCAAGAACTGACCGTGTGGGTGTGCTAAGGCTTTCCCAGTGACGTGCAGGGTCATCGTGATGGCACGCACCTGTGTCAACACTGCCGAGACAGGTCTAGGATCTGCAAAGAGCCAACTTCCAATGCAAAATGATTTCATTTTCCTAGTAGACTGGTGATTCCTAGGGCTGGAGGAAGAAGGGCCGGCTGGGTCTGGAGAGAAGTGGAAAGTAACTCTAGATGGATGTGGCTCCTTTGGGGCTGACGAAAATACCCTAAACTTTATTATGGCCATAGGTACACGACTCTGTGACTATACCGAAGACCACTGAAATGTGCATTTTAAATGGATGAATTGTGTAGTATATAAATTATATCTCAATAAAACTGTTAAAACATTTTTTTCAGGCTGGGTGAAGGGGCTCACCTTTGGGAGACAGAGGCAGGCAGACTGCTTGATCTCAGGAGTTGGAGACCAGCCTGAGTAATACAGTGAAACCCCATCTCTACAAAAATACAAAATATTAGTCAGGGATGATGGCGCATACCTGTGGTCCCAGCTTCTCAAGAGGCTGAGGCAGAAGGATGGTTTGAGCCCAAGAGGCAGAGATTGCAGTGAGCCAAGATCATGCTACTGTACTCCAGCCTGGGCAATGGAGCCAGACCCTGTCTCAAAAAATTTTTTTCTTTTATTTTTCTCTGTCTACTTGATGGGTCAACTGAATGGTATTCCTACATCTTCTACTCTTCTCCCACTTGGAAACCCGCTGAGATGCTCTTCTGAAGGCCAGTGCGTGCTGGGCCACGCAAGACAGAGTTCCTCTAGACACTTAAAATATCTCCCACGTTTGAGTCAAGTAGAAAAAGACGCTCTCCAGTCAAAAGCCGTGACTATATAGAAAGCCCTGAGTTGCCCAAACTGTTCACATGCCATCACCAACCTCTGTCATCATCAAGCCTGTCCAGGGGACTCGACGGCCGCCTGACGGGGGACGCGGGCTGATCGCAAACCTTTGTTCACATTGCACAGTCACACACTGTCATAAAACAGTCAGTCTTGTCTCATTTACAGTTCTCATGTTTTGCTCTCATGAATTTTTACATCAATTTTAAAAACATCGCAGCCAGGTGCAGTAGTTCACTCCTGTAATCCCAGCACTTTGGGAGGCCAAGGCAGATGGATCACAACGTCAGGAGTTCGAGACCAGCCTGCCCAATATGGTGAAACTCCATCTCTACTAAAAATACAAAAATTAGCTGGGCATGGTGGCAAGCGCCTATAGTCCCAGCAACTCAGGAGGCTGAGGCAGGAGAATTGCTTGAACCTGGGAAGCGAAGGTTGCAGTGAGCTGAGATCGCAACAGTGCACTCCAGATGGGGCAACAGAGCAAGAGTCCATCTCAAAAAAAAAATTCACTAAAATAATGTTTCTCTTGATGACCGAGTTTGGGTGCCCTTTATATTCTGTGTATGAGATGAGAGCCTCACTGGCCTTCCCAATCCCGGCTCTGCCGGGGGCTTTCCTGCACCCACTGTGTACTTGTAAATGCTTATGGAATAGTCCAATGCCACCTTTTTGCTATAAGCTGAATATTTGCCTGTCTTCAAAAGTGTGAGTTCATCAAAATGTGGGCTCCCTGCGGGCAGGGGCTGGTGTCCTCTATTCACCGCTATATGCAAAGCCTGGACAGGCTGCACCAGAAAAGATGCTCAAGAAATACTGGCTGAACTGATGAACTGGCCCCACCCCTAAATTTATTAGCTTTTTCTCCCTTCTACATTAAAGGAACAGAGCCCCAGGACCCAGGGTCCCTCCCTGCCCCTCTCCCCTTCTAGAGAGTAATACAGATGAGTAACCTAAGTTACATTTTCTTTCCAAGGCAAAGCTGTTTGGGGCCTCAGAGCATCATCAGGGCTGAGCTGGGTGGTCCAGGCAGCATGTGTTTTTGACGTGGGGAGAAAATGGTCCCTTCTGTGCCCACTTCCTTGGAGCTCAGACAGACTGCTAGCAGAGTCCCCAGCTTGGACTGTTACTCCCAACTTCTCAGGTGCCACGGCCTAGAGGGTCACAGGAGGCTCCAGGGGACTGGGCCTGAAATTCCCATCCATGGCGGGTACCAGTGGAGGGAGGCAAGATGGATCCCTGGCCAGCCTGTGAGCCAGTGGCAGCTCCGGGTGAGAACCCAAGAACCCACCTCCTGATGCCACCCAGCCCACTGCTGGCGCCACCCACACTGTGCCACCCCCTCCGTCACTTCCCAGTGCCCTGAAGCCACCCTGGGCGAAGCCGTCCCCATCACTGCCTACAGGAGGGGTGGACAGGGCACCAGCAAGGAAACGAAGCTGAGCGTGCTTTGCAGGGGGTTGAGCCCTGGCCAGCTCCCACTCCTCAGGGCTGCAGGCTGCAAGGCTCCGGGGTGGGGGAGGGGGGCTGCTTGATGGATTGGGTTCTAGGGCTGCTGACACTTCTGTCACCTTCCCAGGAGGCCCTGGCTACCCTCGATGAGGTCCCAGAGGAGGCATCAGCTCAGAGGAGCCAGGGCTGTGTACCCAGGAGTCAGGGTAATTGGTTTAGCACCACAGCCTCCCCGTGATGCTTTGGTGGACTCCTCAGCCATGGAGGCCCATCCTTTCCCTCCCCTGCCATCTCAGCACCAATCTAACGGAGCCTGGGCTGCCCAAAAGCGGCCTGGCCTTGACTCCTCCACTAAGGGCAGACAGAGGCCAGTGAGAGCCTAACGGTGGCCGGCCCTGCCCATGGAGGCTGGCACTGCCTGGCCCTTCCTGCCCAGGCCAGGGTCTCGCCGCTGCCTCTGTTCAGCTCCCAGGCCCTCCTCTCCCTCACAAGGCTGCTGTCTGGAAGGTGTGCCCTCTCGGAGCCTTACAGCTGGGGAAGATGCAGGAGGTGAGACCCCCGCTGCAGTTTCCCTCGGGGACCTCCACCTTCTGACCTCAGTGAGGACCTGAAGACCTAGTGCACCCTTCACAGCACCCTGCCCCAGCCCCCCAGCTCTCCCCACCCAAGTGCTCACCCAGGCCTGTCAGATGGAGGCTGAGGGGCCAGCAGGGCCCCACAGTGAGCGAGGCAGGCAGCTGGCAGCTGGAAAATCAGCCCAGGGAGCAGGAAAAGCCTCGGGCCTCCCCTCCCACTGCTGCCCTGGGCCACCCTCCCCAACTTCCCTCTGCTGCCCGAAGGCCAAGGTGCCTGCCCAAGCCCAAGTCTCCCTCCTGCCGGAAGTCCCCTCCTGCCTGTCTCCACTTCTCAGACACCTTTCTTCCTTCAAAATGCAAATGTGCCCCCTCCAGCCTCCAGCCCCCCTCCTCAGCCACCACCAACTCCCTGCACACATCCTGTAGCTCTGACGTTTGTGGCTCGGACACTCCTCCCTCGCAGCCCTCATCCCGAGAGTGCCTGAGGCTCTGTCGTGGCCATGGGGGACGGGGGAGCCCCAGCCCAGTGACATGCAGTGGGAGAGGCAGGGAGGGCTGGAGGCTGGTGGCCTCCCCATGCCCCATGCCCTTCGGAGGGCCGTGCACTGGCTGTGTGCAGCAGGGCGGACCCAGGGAGGCTGGAGGCCTGGGAAGCAGAGGTCCTGGGAGTCACCACAGCTGGGCCGCCGCCTTCCTCCTGCCCGTGCCACTGGCCAGAGCCAGTGTGACTCAGCACTGGAGGTGGGCTTCCTGCTGAGAGGGGCTGCCACTTCTGCCAGCCACATCACGTGACTTCTCGAGGCCTGGGGTTGTGCTTCTGAGAGGCCGTCCCTGGGTGACAGTCAGGGCCTGCAGGCTTGGGCTCCCAGGGCCTTCGCCAGGCTGCACAACCCCCTGAGGCTGGGTTTCCTCTTCTCGGAGAAGGGCTTGGGACTTAACATTCCTCCTGAAGCCAAGTCCAGAATTCAGTAAAGCCAATTCCTCGCTCACGTGCCCGGCTCACGTACCACTGCCTCCTGCCTCCCAGAGTTGCACCTGCTGTCACCCTGGCAGGCCGTCCTTCGTGTTCTAGCCCTGGAGAGCATCTCTTTCCCCATCGGACCTCCCACAGGAAGCCTTTCTCTGTGTCTGCAGGAGGGGCCTTGCTCTGGGAGCACTTTGCACCCCTTCTCTATTATAACCCCTGCTTCTGCAGGGTGATCTCAGGCAAATCCCTTACTCCTCTGCATGCGTTTCCAGCTTCACAGGATAAGTCTAATGGCACAGGCTTCATTCGAGTGGTGTTCTGGGGAACCGATGCACACCCCCCAACACCGGCCTGAGTGAAGCAGTTTTGGTGTAGAGGTGCTTTGATCAGGAGGATGGAAGATCAGCAAGGTTTGTGCAGTGAGGTCAGGACAGTTGTGGAGGTGACAGGCAACCTGTTCCCTGCAGATGTCTTCTTGGGCACCTGCTGGCATGTGTTCAGTAGCTTTATTTTCCAAACCCCAAATTAGGACACCCGGTCTGAGTCTGACCATGGGAAGGGTTTCTATGCTTGGAGTTACCCTGGAGAATCTGGGTCCCACGCTACTGGAGTAGGGTGTGTCTGCCGGGTGTGCAGGCAGCAGGTGGGCAGGGAGCTCTGACCTCGAGCCCTGTGGAGGCGTCCACTGGTGCAGGGCCCCTCAGAGCTGAGCTGGGGCTCAACCGGCTGCATGGGTCCATTCGCGCCTGCCAGGGAGCACAATGTGGCTTTGTGCTCACCTGGCACCGGCTCCAGGCTCTGACAAAGCAAAGCCACGTGCAGGCTCAGTGCCCCGCACCAGGATGGCGGAGGGACTGGAGCACCAGGAAAGGGAGGTCTGCATTTGGGGCCCTTCCTCAGGTCTCATCTCCAGAGGAGTGGGGACCCAGGGTCTTACTAAAGGGAGGCTCAGATGGCATCGTATAGCTCCAAGCTCCCCCTGCCCCTAGGCTTGAAGCAGCCCCACTTGTTTGCTTTAAAGCCTAGGCCGCGGGGCTGGGCCTGAGAAGCACACTCCCACCCCACCCAGCACTGTGAGGCCACTGTGAGTCACCAGGGACGCCGAGCAGCCCGCGGCCAGCACGTCCCTCTGCTGCGTGACCCCTGTCTTCATTCGGATGCCACCAAGCAGAGCAGAGAGCAGGCACACGGGCCTGTTCTTAGAACCCAGACAACAAACCTCTGTGGTGTGAGGCGAGAAAGCAGCTGGAAGCCTGGAGGAAATTGCGATTTTTTTCTCTCCATTTTCTTTTTAATTTTTTTTTCTATGTCTGAGACAGGGTCACACTTAGTAGCCCAGGCTGGCATGCAGTAGCATGATCATAGCTCACTGCAGCCTCAGCCTCCTGGGCTCAAGGGATCCTCCCACCTCATCCTCCTGAAAGCTTGGCCTATAGGTGTGAGCCACCACACCCAGCTATTTTTCTGATTTCTTGTTGAGATAGAAACTCATGATGGCCAGGCTGGTCTCAAACTCCTGGGCTCAAGCGATCCCCCTGTCTTGGTCTCCCAAAGGGCTGGGATTTCAGGCCTGAGCCACTGAGCCCAGCCGCTCTCTTCATGTTTTTGCTGCATAAGAAGGATCCAACCCACTCCAGGGTTGAGCACGCCTCCTAGGAGAGAACGCAACTATCGCCCCTTACACCAAGGAGGGTCTAGAAGTCAAGCTCTCCCGGCCTTTGCAGAAAGGGAGCCTGGACCCTCAGGGTCTAACGCAAAAGAGAAAGAAAGCCAAGTGAAGAGGGCCCTGTGTGCAAGGATGCAGAGGCGAGCGGGGTCTCAGGCAGGGGAATGGAGAGAGAAGGTGGACACCCCCCACAGCACCCCACAACACACAATGCCCAAGACGCCAGCGGGCTGAAGAGGGGCTGCTGCGCCAGCAGTGGTGGCTCCACTGGAAGTGAGTCGGGGTGGGGTGGGGTGGGGTTCAGAGGAAGAGACTACGTGGTGGCCCTCGAGGCAGCCTGTGACTCTATTTGCTGCAAAGCGTGAGTGTGAAACTGTCTCTCCTTGTGTCTTTGGTGCTGGCTCCTCCTCCAGACCCATTCCCAGCCCCCTAAGGAGCTCCTCGGCCAGGCATGCCGGCTGAGAGCCTGAGGAGAGAAAGGAGGCCGTGGCCAGGCCTTTCTGCCCGGTGCCCTCACCATCACAGAGGGCCGGCCTGCCCGTGGCTGCTTTGTCCTGTGGAAGGCAGCTGAGCGCCCGTTCATTCATCCCCTTGCCGGGAACCCTTAGTGCTGTGAACACAAACCCGGCCCCTCTTGGGTCTGTTCCTGCCTGCTGTTTCTTTCATGCAGGTCGACACTCACCTTGGGGCTTGGCTGAAACATCACCTTCCAGGACATGCCACCTGGCTTCCCTGTGGGGTAAACTGGACCATTGGGACTGGGAGACATTGGGTTTGCAGCAGACGCCACCATCCTTTCTCTCTGAGGTGGAGCCACAGCATCTCCTTCGGGAGTGGTGGTCAGGGCGGCTGCACACAGCATTGCCCGGCCGCTTGCCTGGCCTCACCCTCACAGCCCTGGGCTTTCGCTTCCCAAATCAAGAGTCAGCCTTTCATCTTTGACCCGATTTCTCCAGGGCTGCCTAAGATGCACACTGGCTCTGTTCTTGCATCCTGGTGAGGGAAGGGGGTCAGCAGGTACTGATGGCCCTGTGCTGAGCTGCGTGGGTGAGACATCAGTTCAAGCCTCTAGGGGCCTTGCCCAACAGGGGCAGAGATGCACGGGGCAGGATGGGTGGGAGTTTCTGTGGAGGCGACTGGACAGGCTGGAAGCACCTGGAGGCCTATGGTGGGGTCAGACCTTCCCTGGGGTCTGCAGGACAAAGCAGAACCATGTTGCTTTGGAAGACAGGATATGGATGGGGGAGTTTGGGGAAATGAACAAGGAAATGAAGGATGCTGTTGGAGGGCGTTTGAGAGTGTGGCCCAGCTGGAATGCCATTGAAGGCACTGGACAGTCATGAAGAGTATTGGACAGGTATGGAGGGTATTGGATAGTCATGGACAGTACTGGACAGTCATTGAGAGTACTGAGCACTGAGGGTACTGAACAGTTATGGAGGGTATTGGACACTCTCAGAGGTAGTGGATGCTCATGGAGGATGCTGGACACTCAGGGAGGGTACGGGACCATCAGTGAGAGTGTTGAACATGCATTGAGGATATTGGACACTCATGGAGGGTATTAGATGCTCATGGAGGGCACTGGACCATCCCTGAGGCTACTGAACATGCATGAGGGTATTGGATACTCATGGAGTGTGTTGGATGCTCATGGAGGGTATTGGACAGGCATTGAGGGTATTGGATGGTCATCAAGGGTACAGCAGGACCCCACAGTGGACAAGGCAGGCTGCTACCTGCTGGAAAATGAGTCCAGGAAGTGGGAAAACGCTCCAGCCTCACTTCATGCTGCTGGCCACTGTGCCTACCCTCCCCAACTTCACTCTGCTACCTGCCAGCACCTGCTAGTGTCCCAAGTGCTCCCTACTGCCGGGAAGGCCCCTCCTACACTTCTCCACTTTTCAAATACATTTCTTTCTTCAAAACGCAAATGTGCCCCATCTGAACACTCCTCTTCAGCCAGCACCAGCTCCCTCCATGAATGATGCTCACTGAGGGTGTCAGACAGTCCTGGAGGGTACCGGGCAACTGTGGAAGGTACTGCACAGTCACGGAGAGTATCGGAAAGTCATAAAATGTACTGGACGATCATGGAGAGCTGACAGGCATGAAGAGTGCTGGACAGTCAGGTAGGGTATGGAAAGTTATGGAAGGTACTGGACAATCATCGAGAGTATTGACAGTCGAGGTGCATCTTCAACAGTCATGGAGGGAGGGTATTGGACAGTCATCAAGGATGTTAGAGTGTCATCAAGAAATAGACACAGCTGGCCAGGCATGGTGGTTCCCACCTGTAATCCCAGCACTTTGGGAGGCCAAGGTGGGTGGATCACCTGAGGTCAGGAGTTCGAGACCAGCCTGGCCAACATGGTGAAACCCCATCTCTATTAGCCAGGTGTCGTGGCAGGTACTTGTAATCCCAGCTACTCAGGAGGCTGAGGCAGGAGAACTGCTTGAACCTGGGAAGTGGAGGTTGCAGTGAGCCAAGATCGAGCTGCTGCACTCCAGCCTGGCAACAGAGTGAGACTCCGTCTCAAAACAACAACAAATGAACAAAAACCTCTGGGCCAGCTGTGGTGGCTCACGTCTATAATCCCAACACTTTGGGAGGCCAAGGCAGGCGGATCACTTGAGGTCAGGAGTTTGAGACCAGCCTAGCCAACATGTTGAAACCTCTATTTCACTAAAAATAAAAAAAATTTAAAAATAAAAAATAAAAAAAAAGGCTGGGTCCAGTGGCTCACGCCTGTAATCCCAGCCCTTTGGGAGGCCCAGGTGGGCAGATCACCTGAGGTCAGGAGTTCAAGACCAGCCTGGCCAACAAGGTAAAACCTTGTCTCTACTATAAAAATTAGCTGGACATGGTGGCTAATGCCTGTAATCCCAGCTTCTCGGGAGGCTGAGGCAGGAGAATCGCTTGAACCCAGGAGGCGGAAGTTGCAATGAGCCAAGATTGCGCCACAGCACTCCAGCCTGGGTGACAGAGTGAGACTCTGTCTCAAATAATAATAATAATTAGCTGGTCTTGGACTACATGCCTGTAGTCCCAGCTACTCAGGTAGAGGCAGGAGAATCCTTGAACCCAGGAGATGGAGGTTGCAGTGAGCCAAGATTGTGCCACTGCAGTCGAGTCTGGGCAATAGCGTGAGACTTCATCTCAAAACTTAAAAAGAAAGTAAATAAATAAATAAATAAATAGCCACACCTTCCTGAATGAGGCGGGGAACCCCTGGTGGGCTAGAGGCCACAGCTGTTCTTCAGCTGTGGGGCAGGAGCTGAATCAGAACGAGTGTGGGAGGGCAGGGATGAGCGAGGCCAGCCTTGTGAGGGGTCCCGGTAGGAGGCAAGGCTGTCCATGCCCAGCTGTAGGAATGGGAAGGGCAGGCCAGTCATGGTGGGGCTAGTATAGCAGAGCTTACCAAGGCGTGGTGCTCCGGATTGAGGGAGAGAGGAAAGGAGGGTGTGCAGAGCTTTCCGAGGCAGGAGTCGGGAAAAGATGAGGCTTCTGAGTGGTCCAGGAGGTCAGTAGCCTGCTCGCTGTGCGAGGAGGCCAGGAGGAGTTAAAACAGCTAACACCTGTAAGTACTTTATGTCGGTTACCTCATTTCATCCTTTGAGAGCTGTCCTTTACAATCTCCATCTTATAGAGGGAAACTGAGGCACTAGACTTTTGTTAACTTAGCCAAGGCCCCACATACATAAGGTTACAGGCATAAGAATAGAACCCAGGAAGGCGGGTGGATCACGAGGTCAACAGATCGAGACCATCCTAGTCAACATGGTGAAACCCCGTCTCTACTAAAAATTACAAAAAATTAGCTGGGCACGGTAGCGCGTGCCTGTAATCCCAGCTACTCAGGAGGCTGAGGCAGGAGAATTGCCTGAACCCAGGGGGCGGAGGTTGCGGTGAGCCGAGATCGCGCCATTGCACTCCAGCCTGGGTAACAGGAGCGAAACTCCATCTCAAAAAAAAAAAAAAGAATAGAACCCAGGATGTCTCACCAGAGGGGTCTCTGCTCTGAGCCACGGCACTCTGCGGGTAAAGGCAGCCTGAAACGCCAGGCTAGGGTTTGGGTGTTTATTTTACAAAGGGTGGAGCCAGAGGTTCTGAGCTGGGGGAGCCAGATGCCCCTGGAGTCCTGGGTAGGGCCAGTGAGGGGAGGGATGGGCACAGGAGACCATGCCCATCCAGGGCTTGGGAGTCACACATCCAACTCACGACTGCTTTCCCACGGCAGCCTCGCAGCCTTGAGCCAGGCAGAGCTGTGAAGAGGTTTTATGTCTTGCTCACACCCCAGTGCTGCCCCATCCTGAACAACTCAGATGCCATGTGGATGACCCATTCGGTGGCCTGGCCTCTCGCATCTTCCACCTCCTCTCACCACATCGTCTCCCTCCATCTCAACCTTCAGCTCCTCTCACAGTCACGGAAAGCCCGGACATTCCCTTGGACTAATCCACCTCCCAATCTCAGTTCCAGTTACCAGCCTCTGCAGCTGCCCTCCTCTTCCAAGCTGCCCACCCAGTGGCTCCCACGAGGCTGCTCACTGGCCTTATTGGGACTCCACTCCCCAACTTCCCAGTGTGCTCGAAGCCCATGTCTACACAGTCAACCACGCTCTTGAGTTCTTTCTTGAACCACCCTGCAACCCCACATCCTTCTTTCGATTCCACATCTTTAACGAGGGCTTTGTATCTTCCCGACCCTGTGAAATTGTCTGACTATTCTGCACACCTCACACTCTTGGCAGAGCTCCCGTCCGTCTTCGCGATGCAGAAGCCATCAGATAGAAAACCTTTGACCTCCTGTGGCCACATCTGCAGACTCGAACCCCTCCTCCCCCATCTCTCCTGCAGGAGAGGAGCCACAGAAGCTGTTTCTGTCCTTCTCCCAAAGTCTGCCCCTCTCACCTGGGCTTTGGACAGCCGCCTCTCCCCCTACCCGACCTTCTTGGGAATCTGAAACAAAAAACCACTTTCCTTTCTCCATGCATTTCTCATTAATATTTAAGCAGAATGTGGCAGAGGCTGCCAGTCACCCACCAATGCCCTTCTCATCTTCCTCCTTGGCCACAGAAGCCTGGGCAGCAGGGTGGTGCCATGTGACTCGGATCTGGCCAGTGAGACGCAGGTGAAAGTGGCCAGAATGGGGAGCAGGAAGGAAGAGGCAGGAATGGAGAGGCTGCCATTCCCACCGCAAACTGCTGGGCTCATAAACTTCTCTCTTAACTGAACCGTGTCACAGGAAACCCCAGTCATAAGAGACCACGTGTTCCACCACCCGCATCTGAAAACTCAGGAGCAGTCAGCTCTTCCCAGGATTCCATGCTCCTCTTCATCGATGGCCCTAGCCTTTCCCTTTTTGGAGAGTTTGTCATTGGAAAAGCCTCAGGGTCTGTTTGCTCCTGGTGCACTCTGGCATGGCCTCCATCATATGATCAGAACTGCTTCCCTCAAAGCCCCCGATGGCCTCGTGTCCCTGAGTCCAGTGAGCGCTCCTCACCCTCCTCCACCCGAGTCCAGTGGACACTCCTCTGCCCTCCTCTGACTCTGCTGCTTGTCCTGGCCTGAAGCTCTCCCACTGTGGTAACACTGCCAGGCGAGCCTGACACAGGGCGGAGGTCCTCCCTCCCTCCAGAGACGAGGGTTCAGCAGGCAAGCATCCTTCCCATACACATCTTCGAGGTGCCATCACTGGCTGTGGCTCACTTCAGTGACCCCCAGCAGGCAAGCCACTTCCTCCCTCTGCCTCTTACTGGAACTGTTGCCTCCCAGCGCAGCGTCTCAACCTACCTGTCCTCAGGTGTCCCAAGCTAATAGATTTTCTTCCTTCCTTCCCAGGCCTATTGCTCCTGGCATTCCCCATCTTCGGAACAGGTGTCACTGCCCCACTGAGGCCCCGAGCCTGCAGCTGGGAGTCATCTGTGGCCTGCCTCTTTCTCCCTTCTCCTTGTGGTCCACCACCAAGTCCCTACCCCCGGCCTCCCAAACATCCCTCAGGAGCATCCTCTCCTCATCCTTGTCTACACCTCCACAGCCACCGAAGCAGCCCTCCCTCAGTCTGCTCGAGAGCCTCTCTCTGGATCCCTTGTGTGTCAAAATCAGCCCTTAGATCACAAGTGGATTCCCACACTTCCCAGCACCAAGCCTCCGAAGCCTCCCAGGGCTCCGTGAAATGGAACCCCCTGCCTCATCCCCGATCCCTGCCTTGTCCCCTTCCGCGGCTCTCTGAGAAAGCAGAGCCCATGTCGCCCCTCCAGTCCTGCAGGCCCGCCACTCAGGTTTGGGGTTTCACACACACCACCTGCAGTGCCCAAAATGCTCTGCTCCCCCTCTCCTCCTGCCCCTTCCCAGGACCCAACTTAAAACGACCCTCGGTCAGGCAGGTCACCCAGGACTCACTCCATTGGCCAGGTGGTCCCTCCTGTGTGCCAACAGCACCCCTGGGACTGTGGTCAACCAACCAGGTGTGAGCTGATCTGACCACCCGCCGTCTCCCCGGCTGGTATGAGCTTCCCAGGTGGGGACAGTGCCCCACATGCAGCAGGCGTTAAGTGCTTGCTGAATGCCTGAAAGCCCCTCTGTTCAGGAGGGCTAAGGGCCAAGCGTGAGAGCAGAAGGGTGGCGGGGGTCTGAGCGACTTTGTCCTTTTTGGAAGGGAAGAAAGTAGGGGTGGGCAGAGGGGAGAGCGAGCCCAGGCCTGGCCCAGGGGTGGGGGGGTGGGTGGAGGGTGGCGCCATTCTTGGCAGAGGGCGGTGGAGCAACGAGAGTCGGGAGGTAAGAAGAGGTCATCCCTCAGGTGGGGGGTGCAGGAAAGAGGTCTGGGCGAGGGGCAAGGGGTGGCAGCCGCAGGGAGGTAAGGGAGCTGTGGGAGAAGAGCCACTGGGGCTCGCGGCCAGGAGGGAGGAAGAAAAGCAGAGACACAGCCTGGGGCTGTGCGAAACCCCTCGCTGCCTGCCGGGTTGGGGCTGCCGAGCTGCTGGGCCAGCCTTCTTCGGTCTGTGAAAACAGGAAGAAGCAAGCAGTTCTTTCAAAGCCACACTGAGCCAGAGGGTGGTGGGGGGCAGCAGCAGCAGGGCTCCTCTTGACCTGGAGCGCTTGCTTCTGGCCCAGGCTACCAAAGCCACCTCTTGACCTGAAGCTAGAAGAGATCAAAGTGTCAGAGGTGTTCAAACCGGAGTGACTCCATCTTGGATAGGGCCGGGTAAAATAAGGCCTAGACCTCCTCCCACTGGGCTGCATTCCAAGGAGGCCAGGCTTTCATTTTTATTAATTTTCTTTTTTTTTTTTTGAGATGGAGTCTCACTCTGTCACCAGGCTGGAGTGCAGTGGCACAATCTTGGCTCACTCCAACCACTGCCTCCTGGGTTCAAACAATTCTCTTGCCTCAGCCTCCTGAGTAGCAGGGACTACAGGTGTGTGCCACCACGTTTTTTTTTTTGTTTTTTTTTTTTTTAATAGAGACGGGGTTTCACCATGTTGGCCAGAATGGTCTCGATCTTCTTGACCTTGTGATCCTGCCTTAGCCTCCCAAAGTGCTGGGATTACAGGCGTGAGCCACCACGCCCGGCCGAAGTCAGGCATTCTTAGTCCCAGGATGAGAGAGGAGGTGGGCACAAGATGCAGGTCTTGAAGACCTTGCTAATAAACAGCACGGGATAGAGAAGCCCAAACCCACCAAAGCCAGGGTGGCGACGCAGTGTCCTCTGGTTGTCCTCACTGCTCTTTATGCACTAATGGTAATGCATTAGCTGCTAAGGGACACTCCCATCAGCACCAGGACAGTTTACAAATGCCATGGTAACGTCAGGACGTTACCCTACATGGTCTAAAAGGGGGAGGAAGCCTCCGTTCTGAGAATTGCCCACCCCTGTCTTGAAACACTCATGAATAATCTACCCCTTGGTTAGCATATAAGCCGGAAATGACCGTGCAAATGGACAGCCGGCAGCCCTGGGGCTGCGCTCCTAAGGAGCAGCCATTCTCCTATTCCTTTATGCTTGCTTTCGCCAGATCCGAGAACTCAGTGAACTCACCGTTGGGGTCTGCATCGGGACCCCTCGCTGGTAACAAAAGGGCTCATCATGGGCCCCTTCTGTGCGAAGCTGCGTAATTAATTGGACACTTGAAGTGTCATTCAAATGTCTGAAACTTTGATTGACACACAAACTCAGGTAACTGCACGAAGGGACATCACTGGTATTCAGAGAATCCCACAGAAAAGCTCTTCCCAAACTTTTAGGGCTAGCGTTGGTTTTGTTTAGTAAAACTTTGGTTAAAGTGAGAAATTATGTTTTTTTAATATTCACATATATCTTTATATTGTTTTATTTTTAACCTAAAACATACAAAAGTACTTTCATCCGTCAAATCCGGGTGTCAGCACAGCACCTTCCCCGGGCCTTGGCCACGTGGTTGGAGTAGACACCGACTCTAGCATCGTGGTGCCCAGGGGACCCCTGACTCAGAACCTCTGCTTAACTAATGAGAGGCCCGCGAGGTGCCTCACATCTGTCATCCCAGCATTATGGGAGGCTAAGGTGGGTGGATCACTTAGCCTGGAGTTCAAGACCAGCCTGGCCAACATGGTGAAACCCTGTCTCTACTAACAATACAAAAAATTAGCCAGGTGCAGTGGTGTGCACCTGCAGTCCCAGGCTGAGGTGGGAGGATGGCTGGAGCTCAGGAGGCAGAGGTTGCAGTGAGCCAAGATCATGTCACTGCACTCCAGCCTGTACAACAGTGAAACCCTGTCTAAAAAAAGAAAAAGTAATGCAAGTTTCAAAACATTTGTGAAACAACCAGGCCCAGACTCCACGTAGGCCGCTGTTTCCTGTGGTGTGTGGTTGGCTGTCGCTGTCCAGCTAACGCTGTTTCCTGTGGTGTGTGTGTCGCTGCCCAGCTAACGACCCTGCCCCAGCACTTAACAGCACTGCTCCTCGCTCCTGCCCTCTCAGATGTCTGCAGGCAGGAGGGATTTGGGAGCAACTGGATGGTAAGTTTCCCCTGAGGTTGCAGCAGACGTCCCGCAGGAGCCGCCTTCAGGAACATTGCCCGTGACGAAGATGCTGCTTCCAAACCGCCTCCCTCCCAAGGCTGGTGCTAGCTGCTGGGGGGAAGCTTCAGCTCCTCTCCATGTGGCCCCTGCAAATCGCCGTCTTCATGGTGTGACAGCTTCCTCTGCAGCCAGAGACCCAAGAGAACCAGGCAAAGGCTGCAACGCCTTCTGTGAGCCAGCCTGGGAACACACAGTGCCCCTCCCATGATGGTCTATGTCTCCCAGTCTTGATTCAGCATGGGAGAGCGGCACACACGGTGTGAACTCCGAGAGATCAGAAGCATGGGGCCGTCTTGGAGACTGGCTTAAAAGCAATTTTTTTTAAGGGAGGATGGAGTTTCACTCTTGTTGCCCAGACTGGAGTGCAATGGCGTGATCTTGGCTCACTGCTACCTCCACATCCTGGGTTCAAGCCATTTTCCTGCCTCAGCTTCCCGAGTAGCTGGGATTACAGGCATGCGCCACCGCACCCGGCTAATTTTGTATTTTTAGTAGAGATGGGGTTTCTCCATATTGGTCAGGCTGGTCTCAAACTCCCGACCTCAGGTGATTCACCCGCCTCAGCCTCCCAAAGTGCTGGGATCACAGGCCTGAGCTACTGTGCCTGGCCTCAACAGCAAGTTTTTAAAGCAATTCACGTTTAATGGGTCTTTCCAAGGCATTTAATGAGTGTTCACAGAAATCACTTTTGTATTCATAATTTATCATTTTATGTACTCAGTTACACAATGCCATTATGATAAGCATAACTAATATAAACAGACTGGGGAAGCTTCTCTGACAGGTGAACAGATCCAGGCAGCCATAGCAGCCCAAGTCCATGGCACATGGGGAGAAGGCTGCAGCCAGAGCGGAAGCTCGAGAGGGCTGGTCAGGGGCTGTGGGTCTCTGGTTAGATCCAGTGGGGCTTGATGGGTCCTTAAGGGGCTCCAGCATGAGTGCACCCGTGCCAACTGTATATCTCTTCTGTGAGCCTCAGAGCTGTATAAAGTATGTGTGTCCAGGCCAAGAAGAGTTTAATTCACTTCAGCAAGCATCTCCTAAACACCTGCAGAGCCAGGCACCAAGACGTCCAGACAGACTCTCCTCCAGGAGAGTGCCAGTGCAGGGAGGGAGACGAGGGAAAGAACCTTTCAGCCTGGCACTCACTGGGCTGGTGGAGGCCCAGAGGCACAGGAGCCCAGGGGAGAGTCTCAGTCCGTGTGGCTATGTAACAAAGTCCCACAGGCTTGTGACTGAAACCACGGACATAGTTTTTCAGCCTCCTCTCATAGTCGTGGAGGCTGAAAGTCCAGGATCGAGTTGTCAGCAGGGCTGGGGGTTTGCTCTTTGGCTAGTGAGTGGCTGTACTGTGGCTGTGTCCTCACGTGGTCTTCCTGCTGTGCATGTCTGTGTCCTAAACTCTTCTTAAACGACATGAGTCCTGTTGGACTGGGGCCCATCCAAATGACCTCATTTTACTTCCATGACCTTTTTAAAGGTCCTATCTCCAAATATAGTCACATTTTGAGGTACTGGGAGCTTCAAGACGGGGGCACAATTCCACCTGTAACAGGGAGGGACAGACACCGACTAACCCGGGAGATCCTAGTGGGCTTCCAGGAGCAATCACACACAGCCCTGCAGGATGAATAGGAGTTTTTCTGACCAGGCAGGGGTAGGGTGTGGGAGCTGCAGTGGGGGCAGGAGGGACCACCAACCATTCAGCATGTGGAGGGCGGGGCAGGCAGGGCAGCCCTCCTTGTTCCCGAAGCTGAGCCTGGGTGCCCCCGACCCAGCCCGCCTTCTCCCTCCCAGACCCTCCCTCAGGTC
Source organism: Callithrix jacchus (assembly GCF_049354715.1). NCBI lineage: Eukaryota > Metazoa > Chordata > Mammalia > Primates > Cebidae > Callithrix > Callithrix jacchus. The sequence continues at coordinate 104,727,482 of NC_133515.1, forward strand.
CCACCTCTGCAAAGAGAACCAATGCTATGCACCAAGCCACGGGACACTTGTCACTGGTGACTTAAAAGGGAGGCTTGTGTGTCATTTGGCCTTGAGCATGGAAAGTTCAGTCAGCTGGAAAGAGTCAAAGGAAGTTGGGAAATGTTTTAAACCCAAGCGCAGGAGTGATAAACGGGTGGGGAGGCCACTCGGGCCTTTTGGAAAATATGAATCACCCAGAGTCTGAAGGAAAAAGAGAAAAGGAGGGCCCAGCGAGCCCCTCCACAGCCTGAGCGCACAGCTGCAGGGAGGGGCAGGTGTGTGTGTTTGTGTATGTGCATGTGTGTGTGTGCATGTGTATGTGCATGGGTGTGCATGTGCATGGGTGAGAGTGTGTGTGCATGGGTGTGAGTGTGTGTGTGTGTCTTTCCGCATGTGTGTGGGGGTTGCCTTCCTGGAGCCAATCAGCCCAGCAAAGCTCTGGACCCGTTTGACAATGTCCCCTGAGCCATTGAAAAGGACATTTTTCTTGTTTTTTGAGATAGGGTCTCACTGTCACCCAGGCTGTAGTGCAGTGGTGTGATCTCAACTCACTACAACCTCCACCTCCCAGGCCCAAGCGATCCTCCCACCTCAGCCTCCCCAGTATCTGAGACCACAGACCTGCACCACCATGCCTGGCTAGTTTCCAACATTTTGGGTAGAGACGGGGTTTCACTGTGTTGACCAGACTGGTCTGGAACTCCTGAGCTCAAGCAATCCTCCTGCTTCAGCCTCCCAAAGTGCTGAGATTATAGGTGTGAGCCACTGCACCTGGCCTGAAAAGGACTCTGACATCAGACCTTTGACATCAGGTCTCATGCCAGCTTCGCTGCAAGTGCTGGACTACAGTTTGTGGGAAGACGAAGGCGGGTTAACCTGGGACTCTCTCCCGCCTCACCTTCCAGATGCACAGGAAGTGTGCACCTTCGCAGCTTGGTGTAGCGAACCTGTGAACAGCCAGCCCCTGGGAGAATGCTGTCATCTTTATGAAATTTCAGTTGTGGAATGTTTCATAACTTGTAAAACACTTGTGTGTGAGCTGTGAACGGATACTGTGTACCTATGGGGGTGCAAGAAACTCCCTTCCTGGCAGGGAGCATGATCAGATCGCTTGGGGCCACTGGCTGCAGAACATGGTCCTCCATAGTGCAGGGCTGGCACCGAGGGCTCGGCAGGCACGTCCCAGACTCTAAGCCCTTGAAGCACCTCCCCTCTGCCCTCACCCACGGAGTCTCCGGGACACCCGCCCAGCCTGAGATGCTGGGTTTGCAAGATCCAGAGTAGGGTGTCTTGGGCAGGACTGGCCAGATAAGGCCCCTGTGCTGGTCTGAGGAAGGGGGTTGGCACACACAGGGCCCCTGAAGCCTGGGCTGGTACCCTCCACCTCTCTGCCAGGTGAAGCCAGGCCATCCTCATGGGCTCAGCCTCTGGGCACCTTCCTGAAGGAGAAGCCCTTAGCAGCCCGAGTAAGGCCCCCAGGGAAAGGTTTCAGACCCTGGAGCAGAGTCCAACCCCCCTCATGTCACAGCTTAGCAGACTGAAGCCTGGGAAGAAAGGACATGCCCAAAGTCACCAGGCTTGCCTTGGCACCCCTGTGCCTGCGTGTCCAGCCCTGGGCACCCAGGACACTATGAGTCTAGAGGGGTGGCCTGGCAAGGGTGAACCCAGCTAAAGCCAGAGGCAAGGGAGGGAAAGTCCTTTTTCCAGCTGGGACTCCCAGGCCTGGCCTGGCTTTGCCTAGTTGGAAACAGTTGCAAGGAGGGAACCAGCCAAGAACACCCTGGCCTTCCCTCTGTCCTCACTGCCTCCCACCTTTCAGAGTCAGAAAGCCTCTCCCATCTGGCTTATGCTGCCAGGGATTGGGATGGGGCACACAGCTGGCGAGCAGCCTGGCAGGGAGGATGAAGCTGGGGATTGGACAGCTGCGGGGGTGTGGGGGAGGAAAGAGAGGAGGGGAGAGCACTCCCTAACTGCTGCTTATACCGAGCTTCAGTCATCATTGGCTTTCTTTTGGTGACACACTCCTGATGCCCAGGGACCCGGAAGAGCCTGTGGAGGGGATGAAGTTGTTATTTGCACAGAGGTTGCAGCTCAGAAGCGTAGCTCCCCCTCTCCCAACACTCTGCCTAGTCTTTGATCTTCTTGGTGGCTCTAAAGTGGGTCCTGTCATCATTCCCCCTGGGCAGAAGAGAAGATAGAGTTTCAGAGAGACTCAGTGATTTGCCCAAAGCCACCCAGCCCTAGTGGGGCAGAAGCTGCCTCCAACCCTCAGATCTGATCCGACTTCAGAGCCAGCAAGGGCATCCTCGTGTGACTTCACAGCTCTCAGGCCATGGTGGGGCAGCTCGGAGAGGAGGCACACACTGCATTCCCAAACAATTTGGTCTGAGGACCCCTTTCAGTCTCAAAAGTATTGAGGACCACAGACATGTTTATGCATAAGGGCTGTATCTACCAATTTATTGTGTTTAAAACTAAAACCGCCAGGTGCGGTGGCTCACGCCTGTAACCCCAGCACTTTGGGAGGTCGAGGCCAGTGGATCACCTGGGGTCAGTGGTTCAAGACCAGCCTGACCAACACGGTGAAACCCCATCTCTACTAATAATATAAAAATTAGCTGGACATGGTGGTGCACACCTGTAACCCCAGCTACCCAGGAGGCTGAGGCAGGAGAATCGCTTGAACCTGGGAGGCAAAGGTTGCAGTGAGCCGAGTTGCAGTGAGCAATGGAGAGCACCATTGCACTCCAGCCTGGGTGACAAGAATGAAACTCCGTCTCCAAAACAAAAACAAAAACAAACCACCTAAAACTGAAAAATTCTAGGAAGATTTTAACTCACATGAAAATAATAATGTCTGTTACATGTTAACATAATAATTTTTGATTAAAAACGAATATTTTGCAAAACAGAAAAGATGTTTAGTGAGAAACATGGCATGATTTTACATTTTTGCAAATATCTTGAATGTCTGGCTTCACAGAGGATTCACATACCTGCTTCTGCATTTAATCTACTGTAATGTGCACACATCCGGAAAACTCCACTGTTGACATGTGAGACAAGGAGAATAGCAAACAAATAATATTTTAGTATTGTTATGGAAATAGTTTTGACCTACAGCCTTCCTGAAAGGGTTTCAGGGATCCCCAGGGGTGCCCGGAGCCACACTTTGAGAACCACCACACTGCACTCTCTGAAGTGCCGTCTGTGTCATTCACAAAGCAATGCTGACATCTCCCGACTCTCACATGCACCCCCCGCCCCTGACATATGACAGGATTTGTGAAACCCAAGCGCTTCTCCCAGTCCCACTTTGTCTGCACCTCTCCCTGCAGGCTTGGTTCAGTGGAGGGTCTTTTAGTTTTCAGAATCTTAGAGCTGAGGCGCCACATTATAATCCTCACCACGGCAAACCTCTGGATGCCACCTTCCCTCCAGAGAGACACTCTAGGGCCACTTCTCCACACAGCTTCCAAGGGCCCGAGTGGCAGGTAGCTGGAACCCAGGCTGAGGTGCAGGCACTGGGTTGAGGGGGAGCCCTGACTGGGCCAGCATGTCACCGGGCAGGAGGAAGTCAACACACCTCCTCTGTGCAGCCTGGCCTGCCCCACTCCCCTGCCCGTCACCCCTCCTGTGGGCCCCCGTGTACCCCTCCTAGGACACATGAGCTCTCAGGGACAAGCTGTTGGGCTGTTTGTCATGGCTTTGCCTCCCACCTGGCTGTGGGCATCTGAGGGAAGGAAAGTGTCCTGTCCATCCGGACTGGCCCTGAGCCAACCCTCAGATGCTGGGTAAAGGAGGCCGGCAGCCCCTTTCCTGACAGTGAAGAAAGAAGTTTCCTTCAGGAGCAGGTGGAGGGCAGGGCCGGGGAGGGGCACTCCATGGAGGGCAGCTGTCGCTCGGCAAAACTGAGGGTGTAACTCAACACAGAGGAGGCTGTGTTCGGGCAGCGCCTGGTGCCCAAATGAGTCGTGCAGGCCACTGGGCTGGAGCCTTGCCCGAATGACAGGTGTCACCGGGAGGTCCCTGTGAGAGGAGGGAACTGGGTACACTGTGGCTCCAGGGAAATACAAGGATGTCCTGGGAGCCGGCCCTCCCTCACCCGGACATGGTGCCCTGCCTAGTCGTGGTTGTCCAGGATTTTTTCCTTGTCCTGTTGTCTCTGGGAACCCCAGCCCTGCACCCAGCACTTGGCACCTAATAAGGGTACACAGAACAGAATGATTCCCATGCATCGAGAAACACATATTGAGAGGAGGTGCTCAGGGTTCAGCTGTCAGCGAGGTCTTAGCATGGGCTGAGGATAGGCACACCCTCGCGCACACGGGCGTCTCTAAATTAGAGTTCCTAAAAATGGAACTCACTGGATACTTACAGCTAAGGCAGCCAGAATGACCAGGAATTCTCAGCAAATCTGGGCAGGATCTCTCCAGAGGAGGTAAGGAAGACCCGCTCAGAACAGAGGGAGGTGAGGAACCCCTTTTGGAACAGAGCAGGGCCCCCAAGGCTGCTGTCTCCAGTACACGGGAGGCTCGGGCTCACCTATATTCTCAGAGCCTGTATGCCGCCCCCAGGGATTTCCTCATGGAGTTGCCACCATGAGTTGGAAAATTCTAGAAATCTCATAGGCCTTTAGGAAAGGCAAAAGGAGAATGAGCCAGGCCAGACACAGGGGCATCCTCGTGGTAATAATTCTGAGGTGCTCAGAACCTCTGCGGTGACCTGTACATCTGGGTCTTCATCGTCCTCCCAGGCAGACCTTGGGATGTGGAGGGTGGAAGCGGATGGTAAAAAAGAGGCTCCTCCTCCAACCACACATACACATGTTTTTCTCTTTCTCTTCTTCTTTCTTTTCTTTTGAGGCAGGGTCTCACTCTGTGGCCCAGGCTGGAGTGCAACGGTGCCATCACAGCTCACTGTGACCTTGACCTCCCCCCAGTTCAGGTGATCCTCCCACTTCAGACTCTCGAGTAGTGGAGACTGCAAGTGTGCACCATCATGCCCGGCTACTTTTTGTATTTTTTGTGGAGATGAGATTTCACCGTGTTACCCAGGCTGGTCTTGAACTCCTGGCTCAATTCCCCGAAGTGCTGGGATTACAGGCATCTCACTGTGCCTGGGCTTCTTTTTCTTTTTTCCTTTGCTAATATTCAGCTGCGGTCTCGCCATGTTGCTCAGGCTGGTCTCAAGCTCCTGGCCTCAAGTGATCGTCCCGCCTTGGCCTCGGAAGTGCTAGGGTTGTAGGCTGGAGCCACCGTGCCTGGCTATACACATTTTATCCACTGTCATCCTGGAACCATTTCTAAAAGCCCTGTATTAATGACTCACTTTTTGGGGTTATGAAGATCTTTTTACAAAAACACTGTATCTGAGAAAGTGGGCTTTTCAAATAGGGGTGCGACCGCCTTCTGGTGGCTGCAGGGTGCGAGCAAACAAAGCCACACCTGGGCACCGGCCCCTCCCGGGCCATCCTTTGCTGCACACTTGGAGAGAAGCCTGATTTTTATGTTAAAGCAAACATAAAGAGCTTTTTGAAGTGAATGCAAAAAGTGTGCCAAGCAGGAATCTTCAAGGACACTTCTAGCCCCCGGGCAACACAAACACGCACCCCTCCCCAGGAGTGCTCAAATGCTTGATGAAGTTGAGAGCTGGCTGCTCACGGGGTGTGAAACTGGCGTGGCAGGAGCTCAGAGCCTGTCCTCACATGGTGCGTCAGAACACTGAGCCCAGGGATGTGGCCGCTGGTCCCAGGAAACACAGCTTGGCCCCAAGTATGTCAGCGCCACCCTGGACTCCTTCCTCAAACTGTTGACAGAGAGAGCAGGCTCCCCAGAACCCGGCTACCAGGACAGCCGGCAGCTGGTGCTGAGAAGTGGGCCCTGAACCTGGGAGACTCCCAACCCTGGGCAACCCCACCTTGCGCAGAAGCCTGCAGTGGGCCCAGGGGAGTGGGCGCGGAGCAGGTGCTGGAGCCTCTCTGGGGGAAGCCCTGCGTCAGAGTGTGGTAATATGGAGAGCCGAGCCTCAGACTACAAGCATGGGTCCTCGGTTCAAGGTCTGACCTGTCACCGAGGGGGCTGAAACTGAGCAAACCCCGCCCTCCTCGCCCCATGAGCCTCACAGTGTCCTCAGGTGAGAAGGGCCATCCTGGTGAATGAAGGCCCCTCCAGCATCAGATCTGCAAGGACTGGGAGGAACAGAGCAGAGTCCCTGGGGCGGCTGGCCACAAGCTGACCCTGGGGAGTCAGCACAGCGGGGAAGGGGGCAGGGAGGGGCATTCTTGTCACAGGGAGGGACTCTGGACTTCTTGGCCTGTGGGGCCTTTGTGCAGCCCCATCTGCCTGTGGTTGGCTGAATAATGGTCCCAAAGATGTTTATGTCCTAATCCCTGGAATTTGGGAGTGTTCCGTGGTACAAGGAAAGGTGGGGGCATTCAGGGTCTCGAGATGGGGACATAATCTGGGATCATCAGGATGGCCCAAAGCCTCTCAGCAAGTGTCCTCTGAGACGGGGCAGAGGGCACAAAAAGAGGAGAGGGCGCTGTGAAGACATGAGATTGGAAGCTGCTGGGCCGCTGGCCTTGGAGCCCCAGGAGGGAGGACCTGTGTGTGAGCCACGAGGCACGATGCCAGGAATGCAGCCCAGAAACTGGGCAAGGCAAGGAAGCCGTTCTTTTCCAGAGCCCACCACACCGCAGTTTGAGCTGCAGGAAACAGATTTCAGACTCTGACCCCGACAACTGTAGGAGAATAAACGTGTGCTGATGTGTGGCATTTTGTCACAGCAGTCACAGGACACAGAAACACTATCCACAGGAGAAATGACCCTTGGGTCTGAGAGGCCATGATTTACCACACCCCACACGGCCTCACGAGGGACACTTTGCCACGCTCAGGAATGTGCAGGTGGAAGGCAGGGGCTGGCAAGAGCAATGTCACAGGCTCCCCAATCAAGGCGAGTGCCTCATGCTCCTGTAGAACCAGCGGTGCTGGGCGGCCTGGGAAGCTCAAGGCCCCATTCGTTCAAGGGTATGACCCTCCTTCTGCCCCCGACCCTGGCAGGCATCTGACAACTGGCAGGCTTCAGACTCCGGTTGCAGTGAAAAGGGAAGAGCTCCAACCCAAGAGGCCTCTGGCCAGGGCAGATCCTGAGCCTGCACTTCCTCCAGGCAGACTGTAGAAATCCCATCACTGTTGGGAGCTCAAGTCTTTTTTCTCCCAAATCCTCCAAAACTTCGGGCCAGCTCAGCCTTAATCACACCAGCCTTTCCAGCTACACCTGCGCGCTGCAGGCTCTGTGCTGGCTGTTGGCTGGCTTTGAGTCAGACCTTCCCAAGGCCGACCTTCCCCAGGTCTAGCAGAGCCTTTGGCGGCCTTGGAAAGGCCCAAACAAGGCCAACGAGAGAGAACCTGGAGTCCAGATTTAGGAAGGGGGGTATGGCTTTTCAAAGAGTTTAAAGAGAATTCGAGAATGGAATAAAGGAAGCATACAATAAAGGAGGGAATAAAAAAACCAGGTTAGGCCTCAATTAGACAGAAAGAAAATTCATTTCCTAACTTCTAAAAATCTTTTTTTCTCTGCTGTCACAGAGGGCTGCACTATCAGAAGTCACATATTTTACATAACCGTGAAGACATGTAGGAGAGAAAACCTTGATTAACTGGAGTCTAGACCAATACCGCCCTCCCCACCTTCTCGTGTCTGAAGCTTTCACTTCGCAAGAATCTTTTCAGTGGATTTGGCTTTAATCAAGAAGCAAAAATAGGTTCAAGGCAAGGAAAAAGCTTCCACATAGGATTTAAAAAGCCAAGACCCAACATCCTGTGTCTCAGGTTCAGAGAACACTCATGTCACCTGTCCCCAAGCCTCCACCCGAGGCGTCTCGCTCCCACAGCGACCCCAGAGGGGAGTCTTCCTTTAAGAGCGTTCTGCTTAGGTCACTACTCTGCTCACAAATCTTCACAGCTCCCCATTGGCCCCAGGACCACGTTCACATTTCCTGGCCTGACACTCTCAGGCTCCTGGGTAAGGTCCCCTGCCCCCGTTCGGGGCCTTGATAGCGGGTTGCCTGCGGGTTTGTGACCTCTGCTCTTTGCACCTCCACGGCCTCAACTGTCTCCCAGGCCATTCACTTAGATATTCACTTAGACGTCCTTCAGGTCCGAGACTCTCGGGACTCACCACCTCCACAAACTTCATTCTTCTTCAGCCTTTCCCGCTTCGGTTCCTCCAAGCCAAAGCCTGGCGTGGCACAGTCTGGAAGCTGACTTCCAAAGCCATCTCCTCTGCTTCCTGGACACGCAGTTGGGACTGGCCATGAGACCAAGATGGAACCCGAGAAATTTAGACAGAAGCAATTTATCACCCTTCTAAGCCGGCCCCATGAAAACCTTCTCCCTCTATTCCTCCATACCCCCTTTTCCTTCTAGTGGCTGCAGGGAGACAACCTCCAGGGCAGCCCTGGGGAGCCACATGTTGAAATAGACATCCAACAGGTGGGAACAGCCTGGGTCCCTGAGTCACCACTTGGAAAACAGCTGCCTGAGAGAGCTGCCCCCCCAGGGACACCCAACGTGAACAACTGCATGAGCAAGAAACAAGCTTTCGTCGTGTTGAGCTACTGCGATGTGTTGAATTCATCTGTTACAGCAGCAAACGCCACCTGTTCTAGGGGACCTGGGCATCACCCTGGACTCTTCCTTCTCCCTCATCATCCCTCCTCAGAAGCCGAGCCTCGTCCATAGTCACGCCAGCTGGCTCTGGATTCAGTCCCTCTCTGCACCCCTACTTTACCAGTTCTGGCCTCAATATCTCCAGTCTCCTTGCTGGTTTCTGTGCTTCTCTAGGTAGGCACTTTCTCTCAATCTGAATCCCAAAGTTCACACATAAGGATCAGACCTAAACCTCAGAGGGGAGCAAAGTCCAGCTGAATACAAAGACCAAAGAGACAGACCAGCTGCGCCCAGCCTGGATCACTGATCCCCAGACAACCTTTAAGACACTGACTTCGCCGGGTGTGGTGCCTCAGTCCTGTCATGCCAGCATTTTGGGAGGCCAAGTCAGGCAGATCATCTGAGGTTTGGAATGTAAGACCAGTCTGGCCAACATAGTGAAACCCCATTTCTACTAAAAATACAGAAGTTAGCCAGGCATAGTGGTGCATGCATGGAATCCTGGCTACTCGGGAGGCAGAGGCAGGAGAATCGCATGAACCTGGGAGCTGGAGGTTGTAGTGAGCCGAAATGGCACCATTGCACTCCAGCCTGGGTTACAGAGTGAGACTTGGTCTCAAGACAAAAAAAAAAAAAAAAAAGACATTGAATTGTAGAGGTTTGTTTGGGAGCAAAAGCTAGCAGGCAAAATACTTCCGTCATGAGATTCTCAGACACACTCTTGGACATAGTCTGCAGGGAGTGCTATGGTTTAAATGCTTGTCCTTCCTAGAAGTCACACTGAAATTTCATCCCTAATGTGACAATACTGAGAGGTGGGGCTTTTTAGAAGCAATTGGGTCATGAGGGCTCTGCTGTCACGAATGGATTAATCCACTCATGGATTGATGGATTAGTGGGCTATCATGGGAGGGGAACTGGTGGCTTTATAAAAGAGGAAGAGAGGCCTCAGTGAGCACACTCAGCCCTTCACCATGTGATGCCCTGCTCCGCCTCGGGACACTGCAGAGACTCCCCACAGCAAGAAGGCCCTTGCCAGATGCAGCCCCTTGACCTTGGACTTTCCAGCTTCCATAGGTAAAAAATACATTTCTTGTCTTTGGAAATGACCCAGTTTCAGATACTTTATTACAAACAACAGTAAATGAATGAAGACAGACAGGGTTGTTTTTGTCCTTGGTTTGGCTTCATGCTGGAAAAGGCTATCTTTTCCTCTAAGTCTGGAGCATGTCTGAAGCTGGAGAGAATGAAGCAGACACACAAAGAACAGCAGAGAAAGAAGGAAACTCAGAAAGAAGCAGAACTCAGAAATGGAGGAGCTTGAGAGACCCCAGAAAACATAACATAAGGCCCGGATCCAGCCCCTGACCTCCCAATCATGCAAGAAAGACTGCAACTCCTTTTTATCTTGATTTCTTCCACATGCAGCTGAAAGGCTCCTGGCTCTGAAAACATACCTTTCTTTCTTTTTCTTTTTTCTTTCTTTCTTTTTCTCTCTCTCTTCCTTCCTTTCTTTCTGTGTCTCCCTCCCTCCCTCCCTCCCTCTCTTCCTTCCTTCCTTCCTTCCTTCCCTTCTTTCCTTCTTTCTTTCTTTTTTTTCAGAATCTTGCTATGTTGTGCAGGCTGGAATGCAATGGTGTGATCTCAGCTCACTGCAACCTCTGCCTCCTCGGTTCAAGTGATTCTCATGCCTCAGCTTCCCCAGTATTTGAAGTTACAGGCACACACTACCACACCCAGCTAATTTTTGTATTTTTGTAGAGATGGAGTTTCATCATGTTGGCCAGGCTAGTCTTGAACTCCTGACCTCAGGTGATCTGTGCGCCTCAGCCTCCCAAAGTGCTGGGATTACAGGTGTGAGCACTGTGCCTGACAAACACATTTCTTTTCCTCCTATCACCCGAGCTTCTCAAGGGCAATGACATAGTCTAATTCATCCATATTTCTCCAAAGCACAGCAGCGCCTGGCCCAGGGCTCGCACTGAAGGAATGTTTGTAAATTTCTGCAGTGCCTGCTCTCACCGAAAGGTTTGTCCAGCGTTGCCTGATTTAACCAGAAAACTCACAGGACCCTGACATTGGTGATTAATGAGCATTTTCTAGCAAAATCCAGGACATAGTATATGGATGGAGGCACCACAGAAAGCAAATTGGACTAGAATGGCATCAGGAGACCTGGGCCTGAGGACTCCATCCACACACTCACCCTAGCCTGCATTCTCCGTGCAGTGCAGCTCATCAAGCCTTCACTACCAAATCAACAAAAAGTGTAAAGGCAACTGGGGGATGGTGAAAATGGCACAAGGAACCAGAATCACAGAAAGAGAAGGCCGGGAGCCCAGGAAATGGAAGCCAGGTGGGTATGATTTCTCACATGGGAACACATTACCCAGGGCATTGCAGAAATGGAGAGTTGTTTAAAAGGCAATCATTTGCTCAGCTGTAATTGCAGGTCTCTCTGGCTAAGGGATGCTCTTTGTTCCTAGAGAAATTTCATAGAGCAATAACTGTTTTAATGGCACCCCTCCCAGTACTGTGCACCCCACCCCTGGGTGCCAGGCAGTCAAAGTGTGCCCTAAAAGGATGGGCATTAGTCATCCTCCCAGAGTGGCTGTGCCCCGCAGCTCTGTACGCTCACATTGGTCTTCCCCATACGTCTTGAGCACAAGTTTCCCTGGGATCGGTAAACTGAGGTGAGTGGAGGTGGCTGACTCTGGGAGGTCCTGGCTCCTCCATCACCTTCTAGGGATGCCTCCAGCCAGAGCCAGGCTCCAAGATGTAAGGACAGCTTCAGGTGAGAAGGCCCTTTGGACTCAGAAACAGCTGGTTCAAATCCTGGCTCCCTCATCACCCGCTCTGTCCTTTTGGGCAAAGGCTTCAGCACACTGCATCTGTTTCATCTACAAGATAACGCTCATAATGCCTCCTCGTGGGACGCTGCTGCCAGGGTCTGAGAAGGCACCTTGTAAAGCAGCTGCCCATACACACAGGCAGGCCTGGAGCACAGGAGCCCCCAGCACTAGTGATGGCTGTTCTGCTTCACTCTCTAGACAGAAAACAGTGCATGGGCCTCAAGATCCCCAGAGTTCACCATACATACTTCCATGCGCAGGCGCCTGGACTCCGAGACCTCTGCACAAGGTATCCCTATGTAGCATGAGCTCTGATTACACTGGGCAGTTTCTGAAAGCATTTTAGCTGGAAACACAGTACCCTATGGGTTCGCTTTGGGTCACAGGTTTATGTGACGTTGCAGAGAGTACATCTAGGCTCAAGTGGCAATGGATACAGGCTTGCTTGTTGTGGTTTAAGAAATAGGAATTACTGGCCAGGCATGGTGGCCCATGCCTGTAATCCCAGCACTTTGGGAGGGCAAGGTGGGTGGATCACCTGAGGTCAGGAGTTCCAGGCCAGCCTGACCAACAAGGAGAAACCCCGTCTCTACTAAAAATACAAAATTAGCCAGGTATGGTGGTGCATGCCTGTAATCCCAGCTACTTAGGAGACTGAGGCAGGAGAATCGCTTGAACCAGGGAGAGAGAGGTTGTGGTGAGCCGAGATCATGCCATTGCATTCCAGCCTGGGCAACAAGAGCAAAACTTTGTCTCAAAATAAAAGGAAAGAAATAGGAATTCCTGATTAACCCAAGAGTTGATCCTATTTCTGTCTTGTGCTAATACAGAGCGCTGATATTAGGAACACCCACCACTCCCTCCCACCAGGCCACAGGGCTGGAGCAGGTGGGGGAAGCTTCCTCTCACCACTCATATTTAAAAGGGAGACTTGGCCAGGCACCGTGGCTCATGCCTGTAATCCCTACACTTTGGGAGGCCAAGGCAGGTGGATCCTTATCAGGAGTTTGAGACCAGCTTGGCCAACATGGTGAAATGCTGTCTCTACTAAAAATTAGCCGGGTGTCGTGGCAGGTGCCTGTAATCCCAGCTACTTGGGAGGCTGAGCCAGGAGAATCGCTTGAACCCAAGAAGCGGAGGTTGCATCGAGCTGAGATTGCACCACTACACTCCAGCCTAGGCAACACAGTGAGACTGTATCTCAAAAAAAAATAAAAATAAAAAGGTAAAAGGGAGGCTCTGGGGAAGCAGACAGAGGGGTCTAGTGGCAGATGGCCAGGGTTACTTTCTTCCTCTCACATAAACTCCATGAGGACAGAGACTCTGGCCTCACCTAGGGTGACCAACCGTTCCACTTTGCCTGGGGCTTTAAGACTGAAGTCTTGCATACTGAATCCAGCATCCCAGGGAATTCCTCAGTGCCAGGCAAATCCAGACAACTGGTTGCTTTACTTACCCCCAGGACACATATAGTAGACACTGAACAAATATTTGTTGCATGAACAAATACATTTCATTCAGTTCCATTTAATACTGCTGGACCTCACAGACGCACGTTGGACAGATGGCCCATTTCCTGTGTGCTTGGCAGTTTGCAAATCTCCTTTGTGAAAACCTCCCTGACCAGTTCCCCCTGCTACTGGAAGGTGGTCAGAGGGTGGAGAAGTGGGACTCCCTCATAAGGAAGCCATGGTCATGACTGTCCTCCTAGCTCAGGGCAGCCTCACGTCAGGGCATAGCCATGCCCGCCAAATACAGGGCATCTGGCAGAGATATCAGTGACAACAATGGGGACGGTGACTGTGGTGGGAGGACAGATGGGTGGGCGAGATGGCAGGGTGGTGACCTCAGCTGCGGAGTCCAAGTCACTCCTTAACCTGAGGCGTGGCTTGGTTCATCCTGGTCAAATGCTGCACAAGATTATAAGAGCAGAACGCTAGGAAGAACTGTCCCTGTGAGGAGAGCATGGGAGCAGGGAGAGGCACGGCCTGGCGCATCCCGCACATGCTGGTCAGGGGGTGCCATGTGAAGGAGACACGTCCTGCAGCCGTTCCCTCTGTGCCCCTGGGAGCAAGCATTCTCACTTTTCACAGATTAGGATGTCTTAACCACGTTCCTTTCCTGGCAATGGCCCGAGCAGTGGCTGTGTGGGCCCAGCTGTGGACGCCTAGCCTCGGAAGGCAGTGATTTATTTACCCCTGCACTGGAGCATGCCAGGTGCAGAGGTGCTGCAAACACACTGCCCGCGGGAGCCACCAGGGCAGCAGCGGAGAGTCTCAGAAGCCCACCCCTGTGCCACAGCCACATACCAGGCAGCTGCCCCTTGGTCCCAGTCAGCATAGACCCTGCAAGGACAAGGTCAGCAGACGCCCTGCAAGGGGGGCAGGGAGTGAGCAGGCAGAAGGGGCCGAGGCCTGGGCTGTCCAGCCTGCCTTTCCGACAGGCTCCTGGCACCAGGCTCACCGGGAAACAGCTGATGAGGTTGCAGCTGATGGCTATGCCCATTGCTCAAATCTCACCCAGCTTCTTCCCCACTGGGTCCCCCGCACCTTGGACCCACCTGTGTCCCTGTCCACCTTGATCTCTGCTCCACCCCCGAATTCTCAGGTTGACACTGTAGATGTAGACCCCGACGCTGGCACCCAGGACCTGGCTCTGGCCCTGCCCCAGCTTCAAGCACAATGCCTGGGTAGTGCTGCTCCCACACCCACCCTCCCCCGGCTTCTCCTGGTGTCTGTGGGCCTGCAGGTTGGGTTCCTGCTGCCCAAGTTCCTTCCTTACCAGCAGAGCCACTCCAGCAGCGACAGCAGGGAGTGCGGGGCACCACTAACACTGCCCACTCTTGTTCTCGCCCCTCCAAGGCCGTGGGAAGGAGGCCCCGCACACTAGGGTCAGCGGAAGAAAGGGTTGAGCTGGGTGTGCCTTCTCTTCAGCAAGCTGCCCCTCCTGACACTCATTTTCTGAACGCCGTCCCCATTTGGAATGCTCTGCCCCTCCCTTGGGGAGCTCCGTCCCTCCCTAATGGGGATGATTCTGACGATTCTGTTTCTAGGCAAACTGGCAGTTTCAGGTTTTTGCTAGAAGTGCTCTGCCCTAGCTGAGCTGGCTTCGAAGAAGGACGTGTGACTGTGGGCTGTGTGTGGGTGCTGGGGGGCACCCAGGCTCCAGCGTGACCTCCCTCCTGGGGAGCTTGATCGGCTGTGGCAGAGGTGGCCACAGAGCAAGCTCACCCGGCTAACACAATAATCCATTTTTGCCCTGAGGAGTGAACCGTGTTGCACTGCGTGAGGAAGCGTCTGTCCCTCCCGGTAGCACAACCCGACCCTGTTCCCTGCACACCAGGGACCAGCCTCAGTGTCCAAGGATACTCCCTCCTTCCTAGCCAGATTGCTGCCCAGGAGCCCAGAGGGGTCAGGTGGCTCTGCAGGGTGGCTTCCTCTCCAGTTAGACACTTTAACCTCCTCTTGCCCCCATTGCAGAAGAGGGCTTTCTGCCAGCCAGCCATGGCGTTGTCCCCAGAGGCACCGGGGACAGAGGACCTCGGGGAGAACTGGACCCAGCGCCAGTAGCCCTGGACTTGAAGCCCGGTTCTTCTGCTTCTCAGCGTGGCCCCCTCAAACACTTACTTAACAAACTTGACCTCCATTTTCTCATCAATAAAGTGGGTCGACAGCAAGGGGGGGGATCTGGAGGTGAAGGCTGACCCCAGAGCCCTACATGCAGCAAGCGACTCTCCACCAAGTCAGGCTCTAGACTGTAGCTGTGACCAGAAAGAGGGGCCAGTCCACCCTGCTCCTGCTCAGGGCTGAGACTCCAAAAGCCCTGGCTCTGAGTCCCTCCAGCCAGTCTTCCTGCCACACTCCCTGGGCCTATGAGTCCCCCTCAGCAATAAGGAGAGCAGGCTTGAGTCTGCTCCCAGGACCCCCCAGAGGCGGTGCACAGAGAGCACTCCTGACATCGTCACTAACAGCAGCCAGCAATCCCAGGATATCCCAGAAATCTCAGGGTATCCCAGGGCATCCCAGGGTATCGGCATCATTTGCCAAAACAACTCACTGTTTCCCTCAGGATGAGCTGAGGCTCTGAGCCCATATCCTCCCAGGCTTCAGACGGATGAGGCCCAGGAGGTCGCCCCACCCTGCACCTGTGACTCAACAGCTGAACACCCAGCTCAGCAAGGCTGATGAAGCAGGAGCCCTCCAGCTGCCTCTGGGTAAGCCGGCCCTGGGCCAGGCCCTGGGGAAATTTAGATCTCGGCAGTAGAGTGCTGCACGCAGGGTTGCCAGATTGAGCAGATGAAAACATAGGATGCCATGCCCTTTTGGGGACAGATACTAACAACTCATTTGGTGTTTATCTGAAATTCAGACCTGTCCAGGTGTCCTCTGTTTCATCTGGCCACTGACCTGTGCAGCCTGCTCTGGGCTCTGCCTCCCTGCCTCTCCCCCGGTCCCTAGTGACACGGTGCCAGGAGGATCTGAACTTCCCCACCAGGCCTGGCTCAGGGCAAGTTCACCAAGAATGCAGTGTCCTGAGTTGGGCCAGTTTTCTCCAGCCTCCAGGGGAAGCACAGTCTTCTGTCCCCTTACCCAGGAGGCTGATGTCCCCAGGGTGTCAGAATGTGGGACCCCAGATGTGCCTGATGAAAGGCTGTAGAACAGTCTCATGAAGGCCCTGGTAGCAACGTCTCAAACCAGAAGTCAACCACACCCAGCCCCACCAGTCAGCCCCTCCCTCCCCTGGCCAGCAGAACACGGGAGGTTGTGTTGGGGGCAAGGCCTTTGAGGGAGTTTCTCAACACCCTGTTCTCTCCCAGCACCCACCCTGGTCTCCAGACAGTCAGGGGGACAGGGCTCTTCATGGATGGAGAAGCTGCCGAAACTGACCGCATTCCCCAAGACCCCATTTCCAGGGAGCAGCCACCACACTCGCCTACGGGGCCCACTTTCCCTTGACTCCTGGCTCCCAGCACCCGCAGCCTCTTCCCCACCCTCTGTAGACACGGAGGACCCAGCTTGAGGGTCTCTTGCCCCAGAATCACCTCGCGAGCCCTGAGTCCTGCCTGACCTTCCACCCTGGCTGGAATTCTTGGGCTGGGCCTGGGCTGCCCAGTGACTGCCATGATCATTCGAGTTTGAGCCTCCAAGTAAGGGGACAGCAGCAGGGAAATAAACAGGGAAAGTATGTGACAGAGGTGCAATCTCCAGGACATGCAGGCTCTGCCTGCCGCAAGCACAGCCAGCCCTCGGGCTCCTCAGAGGGAGGAGCTGCTGAGAAGTTTTGCTTGGTCAGCCAGTCAGCCGGTCAGCCAGTGTGTGCAGACTCCCCCGTGGGTTAAAGCTGGTGCTCCTTCCTACCCTCCAGGAACAGGTCCTGTTCAATGTTGCGACTGCAGGAGCCTGGGGGCTGGGACAGTCCCATGACTCTCCACCTTCGCTGAATCTCAGCTGGGAAGGGTGTTTTTGGGAAGGGGAATGGCATGAGCAAAAGGCTGGAGGCTTGAAGAAGCAACTGAGTGCCCCCTGGGAATCCCAGAGCACAGAGCGAGAGGCAGCGGCTGTCGGGAGTCCTGTCCTGCTGGGAGAGCTCGGATTTAACACTGTGGGTCGGTACGTGCTAACTTTAGCCACAGAAAAGTCACCCAGGGAACGTCCAGCTAAACACACCTGTTTACTTCCTCCTCCAGGGAATGCTATTAAAATAACAGAAAAGGAAGTTAACAAGGGTGAGCTCAAAAGCAACCGGGTCCCACAGAAGGCAGCTGAGAGGCAAGGGCAGAAAACGAGCAGGGACGTGGGATGACAATTCAAATGTAGGGTGGTTAGGTTCCCCAGACAGCCACAAACACCAAGGGTTCCCTCCTGCCCCTCTCCCACTGCTGCCACCGCCATAGGAGAGGCAGGAGCTCCGTCCACTGGAGAGCTTGAAAAGCTCTGGAACTGGGAACTCCGGGCACAGTAGGAGGTGGGAGATGAAGTGGGATGGTCTAGGCAAGTGCCACAGGAGCTGTGGGGTTCCCCTCCTAGAACCCCAATAGCTGGAGAGATATCCCCTGGGCAGGAGATGAGAGGACCCTTTACTAGAGAAACAGAATCACCCTAAGAGGAGTAACTGCAGATAAGGCATTCTGAGGGATCTCTCAGACAAAAAGCCACCTGGCCCCCTAATCACCCTTCTGTGACACAGATCAGCACACACACACATGCACAAGCACACAACACATGCATACACACACAACACACATGTACACAAACACATGCACACGCACATGCACATACATGCACACACCAAACACACGCACACACATCACACATGCACACACTCGTGCATATACATGTGTATACATACACACATGCCACATACATGTGCATGTGCACACACGACATGCATGTACACACAAGCACATGCATACAGCACACATGCACACACACAACACAATATGCACACATCTAACACACAGGCACACACACATGCACACACACACACCCACACAGGGCTTCCAGTCAGCCTCTGGTGTCTCACTGTACACACGAGTCAAGCCAAGGCTCCCAGACATCTGAGAAAAGCTCTCACATCAAAGACAAACACCAGCTTGGGGAAACTTGGAGGTGGAGTGGGGAGAGTAAATTCTGCAAGGAGTAGAAGTTTAAAAATACCAAGTCAGTGTCCTCAGAGCAATAGAAAGATATTGCAATCATGAAGTAGGAACACAGTGCTTGTTTTAAAAAAATCCATAAACAAGAAAAATTCCTGAAAATTAAAAATATAATCACCCAGAGGAAAAGTTCAATAGGAAGAGTTGGAAGCTAAAATGCCCTTGAAAAAATTAACAAAATGACTGGGGGGAAATGGAGAGAAAAGCAAACAAAGAGATTATTCTAGGAGGTTCAGCCTGTTAATAAGAACTCCAGAAGGCTAGATGACCAGTCGGCCCGGATATGGTGGCTTACACTTGTAATCTCAGCAGGAAGATCACTTGAGGATAGGAGTTTGAGACCAGCCTAGGAAACACAGCAAGACTCCACCTCTAAAAAAAAAAAAAAAAAACAGAAATAAAAATAGCCTGGCATAGTGCTGCACACCTGTAGCTCAAGATGCTTGGGAGGGTGAGAGGGGAAAATCACTTGGGCCCAAGGACTTCAAGGCTGCAATGAGCTATATGATCATGCCACTGCACTCACAGCCTATGTCACATCCTAGGTGACAGTGAGATTCAGAGGAGGAGGAGGAGGAGAAGGAGGAGAAGGAAGGAGGAAGGAGAAGAATCAGTAACATCCTACACTTTGTTGACATCTTGGCTGATTGGTTCGTGTGTGTGTATATATATATAATTATAGTGAACCTTCTAGAACTGAAAGACACCACTCTGGGTTGAAGGCTCACTGATGGCCTGGCACAGTGGTTCTCAAACTGTGGTCCCTGGACAGTAGCAGCAGCCCTCCCTCCAGGGGATGCTGATGTGTGTAAGGTAAAGGTTGAGAACCACTGACCTAGCACATGAAGGTGTTCCATCAAGAAAATCCCAAACACCTGCGATACAGGAGTTCTTAAAATGCTTCCAGAAAGAAAAAGAAAGTCCACATCTAAAAAAATAAGTATTAGAACAACACCCATCTTTCCATCAGCAGTCCTGGAAACTAGTGTTTTCCAAACTAGAATGAATATCAGTTTGAAGGTACAAGAGAGACAGTTCAGATGTGTAAGGACTATATTGCATATTCCTTCCGTAAGAAGCTACTGAAACATATGTTCCTCAAAACGAGAAAGCAAACTAGCAAATTAAGAAATAGGAACACATGGAATTCAGGAAATGGGGAACTGAATATAAAAGAGAGTCAAAGGAAATCCTCAGGATGATGGCCTACATTGTCAATTAAATTCAGCAAGTATTGATGAAGCCCCATGATGTGCCAAACACTGGGCAAACGTGGCAAACAAACCATTCTTACCACAGAACTTATAGGGGAGAACTTAACTATGCATAAACTACCAAAACCGACTCAAATGAAATGAAAAACCTGAATAAAATAAAAACAAAGGAACTGATTGAACTAGGAATTTAAAAACTTTCCACAGTGAAAAACCCAGGCCCAGAAGGCTTCACTGGTAAATGCTACCAAAGAAGAATGAATGCCAATCCTTCACAATCTTTTCCAAAAATTAGAAGAAAAAAGTACTTCCCAATTCATTCAATAAGGTTCTAGTATTATCCATATATCAAAACCAGACAAAGATATTCAAGAAAACTATCGACCAACATCCCTTATGGATATTGATGCAAAAAAAAAAAAATCCTCAACAAAATACTACAAAAACAGAACCCAGAAATATAATAAAAAGAATTAACCATGACCAAGTTGTATTTATCTCAGGAATGCAAGGTTGGTTCAACATATGAAAGTCACTCAATGTAATATACTGTAAAAATAGAATAAAGGACAAAAAACACATGATCATCTCAATAGACCCAGAACAACTGACAAAACAGAATACCTTTGCATGATAAAAAACACTTAATGAAGCAGGAAGAGATGGGCTTTCTCAATGTCATAAAGAGCATCCATAAAAAATTCATGGCTAATGTCATATTTAATAGTGAAAGACTGAATGTTTCCTCCCAATGGTCCAGAACAAGAGAAGGATGTCTGCACTTGCATACATCCTTCTTGTTGCGATACTGTTCAACACTGTACTGCAAGGTTTTACAATGATAATTTGGCCAAAAATATTTATTTCATAAACTAAATAAACAAAAGGAATCCAAATTGAAAAAGTACCTCTATTCACAGGTGACAAGATCTTATATACAGAATCTTGAGGAACCCACAAAGATAAAACAATAACAAAACTGTAAGACTAATAAACAAGTTCAGCAACATTACAGGACACAAGATCAGTGTACAAAGATAAATCACATTTCTATACACTAGCAATGAACGATTCAAAAAACCAAGAAAATAATTCCATTTATAATAGCATCAAAAAGTACTTAGGAATAAAGTTAACGCAAGAACTCTAAGATTTATACTCTGACAGCTACAAAACATTGTTGAAAAAAATTAGAGAAGACCTAAATAAATGAAAAACTATACCATGATCATAGATCAGACAACTTAATTTTGTTAAGATGACAGTACTCTCCAAATGGATCTACAGATTAAATGCAATTCCTATCAAAATCTCATCTTTTTTACAGAAATTGATAAGCCAGTCCTATAAAATTTATATCCAAGAGACCTGGAATAGGTCTGCTTTTACTGTTTTACTGTAAAAACATCATGAAAAGGAAGAAAGTTGGAGGGATTGCACTTTCCAATTCCAAAACTTATTATAAAGCAATGGTAATCAAGACAACATGGTACTGGCATAAGACACAGACATATAGACCAATGGGATAGAACTGAGAGTCCAGAAATAAACCCTTACATTTATGGTCAATTGATTTTTTGACAATGGAAACAAGACCATTCAATGGGGAAATAGTTATTCTTTTTTCAACAAATGGTGCTGAGACAACTGGATACGCACATTCAAAAGAAATTAATTTGGATCCCCGCCCTACACTGTATATATAAATTAACTGAAAATGGAGTAAAGACCTAAATGTAACAATGAAAACTATAAAACTTTTAGAAGAAAACATAGCCATAAACCTTCATGACCCCTCCATAGGTAAACAGTTTCTTAGGTGTGATACCAAAATCACAAATGACTTATATAAAAAGATCTATTGGACTTAATCAAAATTTTCAAGAACCTTTCTTATGCTTCAAAAGACACCATCAAGGAAGTGAAAAGACAGCCCACAGAATGAAAGAAAATATTTGCAAATCTTACTTCTCCTAACGGACTTTTTATTCAGAACATATGAAAGAATGTTACAACTCAATAATTTAAAAAAAAACATAATCAAGACATGGGCAAGAAAATATACAGATGGCCAATAAAATCAGCCCATGAGCATCATCTTTTCATCAGTAGTGTGTGAGGGTTTCCATAGCACCCATATTCACCCTAACAGTTGGTAAGCTGGTATTGTCAGACTTCTTTTACCAATGTAAGTGGGAGTAAAATGGGATCTCAGTGTGATCCAATTTTAATTTTCTTAATTATTAACGAAGTTGAGCATCTGTTCCTTATCTGAAAATACCTTTATAATATAAAATTCAATGTATAATAGCATCAAAAAGTACTTGAACACTATTCTTGAAATTTTGAAGATATCATTTTGCAATTTTATTGTTGCTGTTGAGGAATTTGCAGTTGGCCTAATTGTTATTCCATTCTAGATTTTTCTGCTTTTTGTCTCTGGGTACCATATATACGTAGAATATATATAAATTGAATTATATATATACTATCTATACTCTCTATTTGTCACTGGGGATATGAAGTTTTATGAGGAATTAACTAGGTATGAATTTCTTTTTGTTTCTTCTGCTTGAGAATTTTGTGTTAGGGGAATTTCTAGATTTTGTTCTTCATCAACACAGAAAACTTTTATCATTATCTCTCTCTCATTGTCTCTATCTGCTCTTCATAGAACTCCATGTAGCATGTATTATATACCTTCTCATCCTTTCCTCTATATCTTTTAATTTCTTTCTCATACTTTTTAACTATTTGTTTTTCTATTCTGTGTTCTCGTAATTTCCTCAGCTATATTACTAAGTCACTAATTTTCTCCTCAACTGTGTTTAATCTTCTATTTAACTCAGCCAATAGAATTTTTATTTCAATGATTATATTTGTCGGTGTTAAATGTTCATTTAGCTCTTTTTCTGATCTTTTTGATCATACCAAATAGGCTTTGGTTGTTTGTTCCTCTTTGGGATTCTACTCTTTATTCTTTAAACATTTTATCTAACCGCTCCATCCAACTGTTTCCGAATTTGTAACTGACGATTTCAACATCTAACATCGCTGGGAGACTAAATCGTCTGTGGCTGTTTCTGCTCTACGATGTATGATGGCCTGTTTCCTTATGCATGTGGTGATCTGTGATTAGGAGCTCACGTTTGTTTCACTTGATGTGCTGGAACACTGTGGGCCTAAATGAGGGATGTTGTCCTTCAGAGAGGGTTTGCATGTGTTTCTTTGGAGAACTAGGCAATTCTATCACTTCACACCCCTTCAGCCCTATCACAGGTCTCACAACAATGTAGAAGTCTCGATTTTACTTTTTATTTGTTTATTTTTGAGACAGAGTCTCACTCTGTCACCAGGCTGGAGTGCTATGGCGCGATTTCGGCTCATTGCAGTCTCTGCCTCCTGAGTTTAAGCGATTCTCCTGCCTGAGCCTCCCAGTGAGCTGGGACGACAGGTGCCTGCCACCACGCCCGGCTTTTTTGTATTTTTAGTAGAGATGGGGTTTCACCATGTTGGCCAGGCTGGTCTCAAACTCCAGACCTTGTGATCCACCCGTCTCAGCCTCCCAAAGTGCTGGGATTACAGGCATGAGCACCAGGCACAGCCAAAGGCTCCAGTTTAGCTTCTCAATCTTATAGTGGGTCCAAAGCCTTAGGAATGTGGGTCGAGCTCACTGCTCCCCTCCTGTCACCACGGACACCATGTCCCCGCTCCCTGCCAAGGCCAGGCTCCCACCTGTGTTCTGGGTCTCAGCGTACCCACTTCTCAGGTCTCTCTGCCCTGTTCTTTCTCTGGCATCGTTCCTTTGGTGCACACAGGTGCAGTGCTGCCTCCATCATGGGAAACAAAGGCGCTCTCTTGGCCTGCACCCCTTAAGCCCCGCCCCTTTCCCCAGAACGTTCTAAAAGCATCATCTTTAGTTACTGCCCAACATCCTCACCCAGGCTTTCTCCTCCACCCCTTCAGCCAGGCTCCTCCCACCATCCTCCAAGACTGTTCTGGACAAGGTCATCAGCAACTTCCTGTCACCAAGTCAAATGGTCACTTCATTATCCTCCCTGACCTCCGGGTGGCATTCAGTGTGGCCCTCCTTCTGAGACACTTCCTTCTCTTACCTCTGCAGCCACCTCATGGCCCCGCTGGCTGCCTGGTGTTCTCCGTCTCCTGGTTACGCAGGCTCCTCCTGCTGATGGCTCTGCCCCGATGCCCAGGTGACCCTGCTGGGTCCCAGACTCCAGTCTTTCTCATCTGAACCTCAGTCCTGGGCTTTTCTCAGAAAACCACCTGCACAAGAGCACTGACAGGTGCCTCAGGCTTCCAGGCCCAAATGAAACCCAAGTATCCTCCCGCTAGGGAAAAAATAAGCTCTTCTACAAGTCTCCTACAGCTCAACTGCTTTCCCCACCCCCACCCACCTTATTCCCAAAGCCAAACGTGGAGAATTCCTCTCCCTCTTCCCCACTGCCTCAGGAGCGTCAGCTGGTCCTATTGACTCCACCTGCAAACCGGGACCTGAATACGGCTTCTTCTCCTACCTCTTCCAACAGCAGCCTGGTTCAACCCACCATCATTTTTTGCCTGGGCCACAGTAAAAGCACATTTCTCTCTGCTTTCATTTTTTGCTCCTTTCTAATCCATTCTCTATATAGTAGCCTATAGGATTTTGTTAAAACTTATCTTACTTGCGGTAGCCTCAAACTGGGAACTATCCAACATTCTTCAACAAGTGAATGATTACACGAACTATGTCACATCCATACCATGGAATACTGCTCAGCAGTAAAAAGCAACAAACTACTAATATGCAGCAACTTGGATGAGATGCAAGGGAAGGAAACTGACTAGACAAAGTCAAGCTTGAGAAGATACATACTGCGCCGTTCCATTTATGTAACACTCGTGAAATGACATGATCGTGGCAAGGAGGAGCAGGTTCGTGTTTGCCAGGGATTAGGGCTGGGTGAGGAAGGGACGGGTGTAGCTGTGAAGGAGTAAGCCGAGGGGGCCCAGGGTGGCACAGCGGAGCAGCTTTTAATTCTGGCAGGGAGTCTGCAAGGCTGCGTGTGTGATAAAATCGCATGGGGCCACACACGCGGACGCGCAGGAGTGCTTGTGTGGCCAGTAACATCTGTGGGTCACAGCAGTGTGAGTGGCTTGGCTTCGGTTTTGTACTATAGTTGTGTGAGACATTATGGCTGGGGGAGCCTCTGTAGGTAGGAGCAGGCCCATGGAACTTTCTCGTACATCTCTTTTCCACAGCTATGTTTCTCCCAGGTCCTCACCACCACATCCCAGCACTCTGTCTCCTAGCACCGAGAGCCTGTTTGCAGTGGTGACATGAAGCTCAGGCCTGAGCCACAGGAAAAACAAGACTTCTGCAGAGAGGATGGCTCCTGCCAGAGCCTGGGAGGAGGTGAGCTGGGGACATTCAGCGTGCACAAGAAGCCAGGAGGGTGACGGAGGAGCAGGGGACAGACGCCACCAGACCCGACTTCCAAGACCCTATGAAGAGTGTGGCTTTTAGCTGTGATTGAAGCCACTGGAGAGTTTAAGCAGAGAAGGAATACAATTTAGGCTTTTGAACTAGCACACAGGCTGGTGGAGGAATTACAGCTCGTAGAGAGGTGAGTGTGGAAGTGGGGAGGCCATTTGGGGCCTTGGGCTGGCATTGCAGTGAGAAGGGAGAGGGGCTTTGTGGGAAAGAGGCTATGGACCCGGCATGCCCCAGTGACTGGCTGTGGGTTGTGGGGAATGATGGAGAGTGGGGCATGGCATCTGTGTCTTGGGGTACACTCCCACTCCAGCCCTGCTACCTCCTTACTGCCTTAGTGGCATTGTGGAAGTCACATGACCTCTCTGAACCTAATGGGTCGCTGACCTCTGTCCTGCCTATGCCACAGGTTCACTGCTAGGGTCACACCTTATGGGCAGGGTGGCCAGGCCTGGGCCGCCTCCTCTGAGAAGCCATTGGACCCTCCCCTCCTAGTGTGGCCTCTCTCTCTGGACACCAGAGTGCAGACACCTCCAGCCCTACCGCTCTGCCTTGGGTCATGGCTCTCATTTTTTTTGAGACAGAGTCTCACTCTGTCACCCAGACTGCAGTGCAATGGCGTCATCTCGGCTCACTGCAATCTCCACCTCTCAGGTTCAAGCAGTTCTCTGCATCAGCCTCCCGAGTAGCTGGGATTACAGGCGTGAGCCACCATGCCTGGCTAAATTTTGTTGTTGTTGTAGTTTTAGTAGAGAAAGAGTTTCACCATATTGACCAGGCTGGTCTCAAACTCCTGACCTTGTGATCTGCCCACCTCAGCCTCCCAAAGGGCTGGGATTACAGGTGTGATCCACCATGTCCGGCCAGGTCATGGCTCTCTGAGCTCACCTTTCCCACCAGGCTGCAACTCCCGGCCCGGGTCTGTCTCTCTCCAGCCTCTCCCCCGCGCCTGACCTGGAGTCCAACGTCCAGAGGGCTCCAGTTCTGCTGTGGGAGTGACACGGGGCAGGTGTCTGCTCAGCATTCCTGCTTGTCAGCCCCTCTCCCCAGGTCACAGCAAAGGTAAGAGGTCAAGTTCCTGTGCCATGGCCAGCAAGGATGGCCTCCCAGGGCACCTGGCAGGGCCAGCACTGCTTGTGTTTTCTCAGAGCCACAGGGGGTTTCCCCTCGGAGCTCGGGACCCAGCCTGGCTGTAATCAATCTCGGAGCTCGGGACCCAGCCTGGCTGTAATCAATCTCGGAGCTCGGGACCCAGCCTGGCTGTAATCAATCCCGCTGGGGTCGGGGAAGGGGCTGTCCTAGACACGTGCAATTCCCCCACGGAGACCCCACCTTGCCCACCCACGGTCTCCCAGAGTGTGTGGGGCCTCCCAGGGCTGGACCAGCCCTGGCATTTCTCTTCCTACTCCGTCTGCAGAGGAGAAATAATTTCTGTAAATATTGTTCTCACGTCACTGCACTCCACCGATCAATATTAATCATGAAGATAATAACTAAGGTTTATTAGGCACCTATTGTATGCCAGGCACTGCCAGAAGCTCACTGTCGTCATCACTTTTTATAAGCTTGTCACAGCCCATGGGGCCCTGAGGAACCTCCCAGCCCCCGGTGGAGCCCAGTTCCTTCAGGGAGCAGCAAGGAGGGGTGCACCCAGGCTCCAAGGGGACCTCCCTGACTGCTGACTCCCTAGACCAGAGGAAGCTCCTAGAGGGAGAGCTGGTGCCCGCCTGATGGGCCAGGCTCTGGCCCTGCTCTGTGCGAAGGCCTTGGGTGTCACCGCTGCCTGTGGGCCTCAGTTTCCTACCTCTGTAGCATGAGGGGCCTGGAGGAAGTGGTGCTCTGTGATTCTGCATCGGAAATCATATGGCCACACGAGCGCTTTGCTTGCTTACGGGAGTCCTCATTTCCAATGCTTCCATTAATACAGTCGCGTATTTTTAACATTCGCCAATGCCCTCAATTTGTTTTCTCATTTCATCCTCATTTCAATTGCCCCTGGGGCTTGGAACCTAATTTTAGCGAAGGTCAGAGGCAGTTTCTTGGGGTCACCTCCTTTCCCCGTGCCCACCTCTGCAGAGACAGGGAGCAAGAGGGTGCTTCAAGCTCTCCCGGTTCCCGGCTCTGGGGAAGGGGCATCTGGGTTTAGGGTGGAGGCTGAAAGTGAGGGTCTCTGTATCTGGTCAGGATCGGGCCTAGCTGACTGGCCACGTGGAATCCGGCTGGGGTCGTAGGCCTGGGTGTCCTTCAGAAAGACGCTGATTTCACCAGATGCGGGCTCGGGGCCACCAGATGGCTTAGTGGTGTCTGCTGCAACCTTCTCACTTTTCATTGGGGAAACTGAGGCACAGAGAGGGGACTGGATAACCAGGCCAAGATTCAGCTAAAATCTGAAGCTCAGCTCCGTGATTCCATGACAAGAGTGAGGGGAAAATGGTAGGCGGACTGTGCGCTGTGGCGTCGAGCACACCCTTCGTCACAGGCAAGGGAACTCCCCGCTCAACAACTGGGAAACGAGGCAGCCCCGGATCTTTCTCTGCCCAATGGCTGGCTCACGACGGGCCCGGCGTGGAGGAAGGTGGAAAGCCGTGATTCGTGTGTTCGGCAGCAGGTGCGGGGCCAATAGAGCGTTGCTGAGTGCTGCCCGTGAATCCGAGCATTTATTAGAAATACAAGGTTGAATGAGAAGTGCCTTCGGTTGACCTGGTTTATGAAAATCCCTGCGCCAAAGAGAAGAGTCCACCTGAAAGGATGGAGTGAAGCGGGAGCGGGGGAGTTTCGGGAGCACCCGTTTCAAGAAGTGGACAGTCCAGGCTCCCCACCCCCCGCCCCCCGTGAGCTCTGCTCCCAGGTGGGTGTGAGGATGAACCACTCCGAGCACCGAAGCTCCAGGCTACTCCTCCTAGCCTTGTTTTGTGGCACCCTTAGTGGCTGTGGGCGGCCTGGTGACCAGAGCCATCCCCCGATGGCCTCTGCCCATGGCACCCAGGCCAGCCCTCACCCCTCCTGTTTGCCATATGCCATGGGGTTGGCAGTGTCTGCTCTGGCATCTGGGCTCTGGGTAATGCCGGCTGTGGTCATGGGCTGGGGCTTTTGATTGGGAGCTGTGGCCGACGGGAGGAAGCGCCAGTCTCCCTCTGAAGAGGTTTGTTGCAGCCCCTTGCCCCATGCTGGGTGCACGGCCCTTCCCCTGGGTCTGCAGGGGAACGACACTCCTGGGTTCCCTGGGACACAGGGCACATGGTCCCAGGCCTGGGATTCAAGAAGGTGGCCTAGGCAACCAGCAGGCAGGGCCGAAGGGCTGAGCTCCCCACGGGAAGGGTCAGAACTAGGGTTAGGGTAAAAGCACCTTCTATGCTGGCCCTGCTGGTCTTTTCGAAAACATTGCCTTACAGAACCTCCTCATTTCAGGTTTGATTCTAGTGGCCTGGACACAAGAGGAGGGTGGGTGCTCTAGGACAGCTCAGGGGAGAGACAGGTAAGCAGAAACAGGCTAAGAGGAAGGCCCGAGGTGGCACAGCGTCAGCTACCCAAGCAGCTCCTCTGTGGGAGGGCAGGAATGTGAAGCCCCCTCTCTTCAGCACCGACCCCTCCCCCCACACCCAGTCCTCCCAGCCCTCAGCCTCACCCTCAGCCTCAGCACCTGGAGATGCTGACCCAGGCTCGTGCTTGCCTCAGTTTCCTCTCTCCCAAGGCTTCCCTGCAGACCCTCAGCTCAGCGCTCTGCCTCCCTGATGTAGGTTGTTAGTGTGCATGTGCATTCCTACTGTGCGGGAGCGAAAGCAGCCGCTGCCCGAATTTCCAGCCCCTTCCGTGCGTGCTAGGCCTGCCTCTGGAGCCACGCCTGGATGGATGGCATTGCCCAGGGAGGTCAATGTGGCTGACCTTGTTCGACCCACAAGAACTGGGAGGCTCAAGGAAGTTAAGACGCCTGCAGAGGACCCCAGGCCTCTGCCCTCTGACCCACGAGGACACGGGGAGGCTCAGGGAAGTTAAGATGCCTGCAGAGGACCCCAGGCACTCGGTGCAGCTGCATGTACGAGGTGGTACTTGTGGGGTGTGAGTTGGGTTCATGTTGGTCCATGTAGCGTGTGTTGTTCTCAGCCGGGCCCAGCACTGCCAGATCCCTCTATCTTTCTGCAGGCTGAGACCCCGCGCTGTGAGGCTATTGGGGAAGAGGACAGGGGCACCTGGTAGGAGGTACTCCTAGAGTGGGCTCTCTGTCCCCTTCTAACCATTGCCCCCATGAAAGTCCAGGATCGTAAGGGGGACCATGCTAAGCCCCTCTGAAACCCTGCACTTCCCTGGGGTCTAGCACATAGTAGGGCCATGCCTCTGGGCTGGGCTAAGGCATGGGTGCTGGCACCTTCCTCCCTGACAGCACCCTGAGTGCAGTTGCAGACGACCCCCTGTCTGCGCTGGGGCCGGCCTTGCCAGCAGGGGCAGCGCACACAGTTGGGTTGGAAGAAACTGGAAAGAAGCCCCGAAGGGCTCCCAAGGACAGGCAGTGCTGCTGCCTCTCCTTTCGGGAGGGGTCAAAGCCTGCACACCCTGGGCACTGTCGGGGAGGGCAGTGGGAACCCTCCCAGGACCCTCACGTGGACACGCTGTGATCGGAGGAGGGTGAAATGGAAAATTCTGCGCGTGGCTTGGCCTCCCTGAGTGACCTCCCAGCACTCAGCGCTTCCCGCAGCCCAGGCTCCTAATTGCTCAGAGCCTGTGTAGAGCATCTGGGACTTTCCTTTGCTATTTTTTTCCCTTCCATTTAAAAGAGAATGAAGTAGGTGTGGACACGCTGCCTGTGCACCTTGGGGCGGGAGAGGGATGGAAGCCTGCAGAGGTGGGGGCCCCCACCCTAGCCAGCTCAGAGCCTCTGGAGGGACCCTGAGGAGGCCCCTCTACTGCCTCTGCAGCCTGAAGACCCTGCACAGAGCTGGGCATGTGGAGGAAGGGACTTTATGGGTACCAATCAAAGAGGGCAGCTCATTTTGGGAACCCAGACGTCCCACTGACCAGCTCCCCCCACGATGGGTAGGCTCTAGAGAGACGTGGCCCTAAAGCCTAGGTGGGGGGCCCACCCTGGGACCCCTGCCTTGCCCAGCTTGGTCCAGAGGACCCAAGTGTGGCCCTGGACCCGCCTCTGCAAGTCTTGGGTGGGGAGGGGCTGCCACACTACTCGTGAGCAAACACAGACACAGCCTTGCTCAGCTCAGGACTGACAAGTAAGGGGGGCTAAGTGCTGCCCTAGAAACCCCAAGGTCAGCCGGGCTGACCCCCAAGGGGTGGCTCATGCCTGTAATCCCAGCACTTTGGGAGGTCCGGGTGGGAGGACCCCTTGAGTCCAGGAATTTGAGACCAACTTGGGCAACATGGCAGAATTCCGTCTGTACAATTTAAAAATTAGCTAGACATGGTAGCATGCCCCTATAATCCCCGCTAGTCTGGAGGCTGAGGTGGGAGGATCCCTTGAGCCCAGGAGGCTGAGGCTGTGGTGAGCTTCGGTTGTGCCACTGCACTTCAGCTCAGGCGACAGAGCGAGACCCTGTCTCAAAACAAACACCAAGGCCAATGATGTAGCAGCCCACGGTCGCAGGATGTCGTCTGGACTGTCAGCGCCAATCAGAGGCTCTACAAGGAGACAGGGAGGCCAGGCCAGAGACACGTCGCCATGGCTGACCTGGCCTCAGACATACATGCGAGCAGTAGAGACCCATCCAAACAGCAGGACCGCTGGGTGGCTCTCCCGCCAATGTCACATGACCCTGGGCAGTCGCAAGCCCACCCTGAGCCTCAGTTTCGTACCTGCAGTGGGCTGGAATTAGGTGACCTCAACCACCTGAGATTCCACAGCCCCCTCTTCCATACTGTATTCATCCAGAGGTGAAGGCTGAAGAAAGGGCTTTCCCTTCCGGGAGGGGCAGTGGGCACAGTCCTCACAGTGGCCTTCACCACCTTACCTGACTCCCAGGTGTGTCTGTGCCTCTTGCGAGGCTCAGGGGTCGCCAGCGAGGAGCCGCCAGTAAATCAGAGGGGACCAGCTCTGCCAATCCCCAGTGCTGTCCACCAGGCTAGAGTGCTGCTGCTGCTGTGACTCAGGGGCTGCCCTGAAGGAACCTCATCTAAAGGACTGACCTCCTGCCCCTCCCAGAACAGCCGAAGGCCCTGCAGCTTCAAGTGGAGGCCAGTGGGACCTGGAGAACATCTCAGCTTCCCTATGTCCTTCCTGTGGAGGAAGGGAGTGACTCCCATGGTCAGGAGTGAGGCTGTCTCAAGTGGATTTCCTCCAGCCCAGAGGTCCTGCCAAGGGCTCTCCAGTGTGTCCTGAGAGGCAGGGTCAGTCCTGGGAGAAGCCCAGCCCAGGGTGAGCCCAGAGGAAGAGCAGGCGTCACAATGTCAAGGTGGAGTGGGGTGGAGGCGGGATGGAACCCCAGCCCTGACCAAAAGCAGATGGGTGACCTTGGAAGGAAATACTTTCCATAAAATGGGCATTTTTGCCCATAAAATGGGAGGAGACCAAAGTCTGCCTCTAAGGGGTAAATGGGGCAGCTGAGTAAAGCTGAGTACACAGTAGGAGCTTTCTGTGGTCGGCACTGCTGTGGCAGCCACAGGGAGTGTGCCTCGAGCCCAAGGGGGCTGTGGCAGGCTCCAGCAGGTCCTCCTTAGTCCCCAGAGCCCAGGGCGGGCTCCAGAATGACCTCCTTAGCCCCCAGATCCCAGAGTGGGCCCCAGCACGTCCTCCTTAGCCCCTAGAGCCCAGAGCAGGGGCCAGCAGGTGCCAGGTGCATCCTCCTTAGCCAACTCTTCTAACAGGTGGCAAAGGGAAGGTACATCAGGGCAGGGTCATAGGGCTGAGCTCTCCTCTGCTGCTGTGGGCAGGCAGGTGGCAGGCCGGTGGCCGGCCGGTGGCAGGCAGGTGGCTGGCCCACAGCGAAGCCCCCTTCAGTTGCCAGCATTCTAGGCCACAGCAGCTACAGCCCACACATTCTGACTCCTCCCAGCCAATGCTGAGCCATGGTGCCCAGGGTACAGGAGCAGCCTGCAGGGAGGCAAGAGGTGGCCTGGGCATTTTCCCAGCATCTGTGCACAAAACCAAAAGCTCTAGGACCTTCCAGTGCCAGCCATCACAGCCTCCCTGCCACTCTTAGAAAAGGCAACAGCGGGAGGAAATGGCGGGACCTGCTTTCCCCTCAGCAATTTCCCCAGCCCTGTGGCCACCTTTCCCTCTGCTGATGCTCGGAGACGTCGCCTCTTCTCCAACCAAATCACCCAGCCGCACAGACCCAGAAGGGCTCGCAACAGGCTCTGCAAAGAGAATTGGCTATGTATTGGGAAATAAAACTAGAAAGCCCTTGATTTGATGAATGTCACCCACTGGAAGCATTTTCAGAAATGTATGCAGCGGCCCAACCAACAGCAGTGGTGAGGAATGCTGGCAACGTGCTGGCCGGTAAGTAATGGCTTTGTACTTTTCCAGGATGCTCCCAGAATGGAGCCCCTGGGGAGCCAGTCCAGAGCAGGGCATGACTCACCCGAACCCACAGCAACCCTGTACCTGAGCGCAGCCAAGAAGCCATAAACTTCACACAACCCTCTGAGGCTTCTCAGCATCACTGGGTTTGGGAAACACTTCCACAACAGACAGGTCCTGGGCTCCATTACATCCTCAACAGGCTTGGCTGTGAATTGAGGGGCTCCTTCCTCCTCTCCCCAACACCCTCTGATCTAGAATATTCCTCTGAGGGTCCATTGGTGCCATGGGGAACACGAGTTAGCTGGACATAGCTGGAAAGGAGGAGGGGCGGTTCCTGGAGATGTCTGGCAGATTTCCTTGAGGTCCTGGGGCTCTGCATATGGATGCGGATGGGCCCCTCATGGTGAGGACTGGTGGGGGTCGGTGGAAGATGGGCGCCTCAATGGAAAGAATGGGGGTGGGGATGAAGACGGGTCCTCCAAGGTGAGGATGGGGCTGGATACAAATGGGTGCCTTTTCCTGAGGTCCTGCCTGTGGCCTCTGGGTAGCTGGGGAGGCACAGGTGGCTGGGGCTGCAGGGAGCCCTGAGGGGGATGGAGAAGAAGAGGGAGGACAGCAGGAAGGGTGCCACCCCCTGGGGCTGGCAAAGGCCAGGCGGAAAAAATCTGCCTGAGGCAGAAGGAAAGGGACAGTGCCTAATGGGAACAGGCCCCTCTCCCTGCTTCCCAGCCCCAATTCCTTGGGGAGTACGTTGATCCCCGGTTTGGGTGGAGCCCCATCAAATCAGATGGGAGGTGATGGGAACCACAGTGGACTTTGCTTTAGGCCCTGGAATTGAGCATTTGAGCAAGGCTCCTTCAGAGGGAGAGGGCTCTCTCCACTGTCCCGGGCAACAGGACGCGTTCGGGAGACCTAGCCTAGCCCTGGCTCCACACTCAGCAGCTCGCACCCCGCACCCACCTGCACCCCCCACCCCCACGCCCACCTGCACCCCCACGCATCCCCACACCCACCCGCACCCCCACGCCCACCCACACCCACCCGCACCCCTGCGCCCACCCCACATCCCTGCACCCTCGTGCACCTCCTGGACCTCAGTCTTCCATTGGTGAAATGGGTGAAGCACGTGTAGACCAGGGAAAGTGCAAGAACAGCTGTGGATCTGCCTGTAAACTGCCGGGCATGCGTCAGAAGCCTCAAGCCACTGCCATGGGCCTCATGACAGACGTCACCTCCCACCCCTTCAGGGACGGTCCAGGATAAAAGAGGAGGACGTTTCTGGGGGCGGTGAGCTAGTGAGGAGCCCCTGGGAACCCTCCAGCAGGCAGCTGAGTAGAGATGCCTGTTCACGCCGCACGTTTACCGGGGAAGCCCTTCCCCACTGCTATCCCGAGACATTCCCGAAGGTTCTGCTGCATGGAATTGGCATGGCACCTCCCAGCTGCAGATGAGGAAACTCAGTCCCCAAGACATAAAGCTTGCAGGCCACCCCACAGCTTGTTAGTGACAGGGCTGGGACCAGAATCCAGACCTCTCGGCCCACATCCCCAGATGCTTGGAATTACTGAGCAATTCCTCAAACCGGTGCTGGGCCAAACACCTTCTTTATGGTCGCACTGGATCTCTGCCCTTGGAGGAGGTATCCGTGCTCCCCATTTTTGAGAAGGCAGTGAAGGCCCCTAAAGTTAACCCCCCAGCGCCAGAGCCCAGGGGGATTAGAACCCTCCTCCAACTCCTGGCTCTAAAGCCTGTGGCCTCCCCTCAGGACCTCTCCAGGAAAGTAGGGAGGGTCTGGCTGGAGCTGATGGGGAGCAGTCAGAAGGACACCCACATGGATTTGTGCCTCCAGAGAGTTTGATAAAACAGGACCACAGGCCCTGCTGGGTGGAGAGTCCATCACTTCCTTTGATGACCTGGAACGACGGGAAGGTCCAATGACCCACCAGGGGGACAGCTTCCCCTTGAACTGGAGCCTTCCAAGCTGTGGCCAGTGTGTGGCCTCCTCCCTTGCTTGTGACCATCCTCCAGCACTGGTGAAGGCAAGCCTCTCTCCACTCCCAGGAAGGACGCTGGGCACATGAGTCTTGCATATTCCCAGCTGCAAAGCCACAGGCCAGCAGGGCAGGGGGACGATGCCGGGGGATCCAGGAGAAGCCCCAGTGGCCTTGGTCCCAGTTCCCCACCTAACTCCCCAGGCTGTTCCTTCCCTCCCCTCAGCCCTGTGCCTGCTGAGGGGCAACTACTTCCCACCCACCGCCATGGCACAAGCCAGGCGCCTTCAGGTGTCTGGCCACCTGGGGCGCCGTGGGGGCCCCCTGGGCTGTGCTCGGCTCCCTCATTGCTGGGAGTTGGGGGGAGGGCTGAGGGGTGAGGGTGGATGTGGGGCTTCAATTCAGGGTGGCCCCGGCAGGCAAGAGCTGCAGCTGCCTCTTTGCAGGGCCCTCTCACTACAGGACATGAAGGTTTCCTGGAGACCATGGAAAGACATCCCTCCTCCTGCCATAGCTGGCCTTGGCACCCGTTCCCCCAGCTCCTGCCTCACCATTGCTCTTGCCAGGCTCCTGAACTCAGCTTGTGATAGAGGAGGTGGCCAGAGTGGAAATGGGGCTCCCATGTTCCCCAGGACACCAGCTCCAACTGAGGCTTCGCACCTCAACACTCCACCAGTCCTCACTTCCCACTGAAACCCAGCTTCTCCTTGAGGCCTGCGCGTATGCAATACTGTGCCCTCCCCAACACACTCATTCACACTCACACACTCCCACTGATCCGCATACATTCAAGCATACTCACACTCACCCGCATACACTCATCCACACACCCACATCCACATCCACACACCCACTAACACCAGCATACACTCATGCCCACTCACCTGCACACACTCATCCACTCACACATACCCACATATACTCATGCACACTCACACACACGCACACAGTCACCCACCCTCATTCACACCCACATACACTCATGCACACTCACACCTGCATACACTCATGCCCACTCACCTGCACACCATCCACACACCCACATACACTCATGCACACTCACACCTGCACACACTCATCCACTCACACATACCCACATATACTCATGCACACACACACACACTCATCCACTCACAGTCACCCACCCTCATTCACACCCACATACACTTATCCACAAACACTCACACCTGCATACACTTATGCACTCACACACCCACATAGACCCATGCACATTCACACACACGCTCACCCACACTCATGCACACTCACCAGACCCAAAATGTTTAACAGCTAAACCTGCTCACTCACACTCACATATACATACACATACACCCACTTATACACACTTATACTCATGCTTACACATGCACACACATTCATACACTCACACACATTCACACCCACTCTCACATAAACATAGCCACTGGCTCACTCACACCCAATCACACACCCAATTTCACCCACCTACAGTCAACTGACACACACTCACATACATGCACACACACAGTCTTCAGCCTGTCCCACTTTCCCTCCCACAGCACCAACCACCCCCACCTTGTTTTCTTTTTTGTTGTGTTTTGTTTTGTGATTTTGTGTTTTAATCAGAGTCTCACTCTGTCACCAGGCTGGAGTGCTACGGTGCAATCTTGGCTCACTGCAACCTCTGCCTCCCGGATTCAAGTGATCCTCCTGCCTCAGCCTCCCAAATAGCTGGGACTACAGGCATGTGCCACCAAGCCTAGCTAAATTTGTTTGTATTTTTAGTAGAGATGGAGTTTCACCATGTTAGCCAGGATGGTCTCGATTTCCTGACCTCGTGATCCCCCCACCTCAGCCTCCCAAAGTGCTGGGATTACAGGCATGAGCCACCGAGCCCGGCCTTTTGTTTTTTGAAGAAATACACCTGGGCCGTTGTTGCACTGCCTGCCTTCTCTCCCACCACACAGCTCACTCATTATTACATCCTTATTCCATCTCTGTTCCCCTCCCCACTAGGATATGAGCTCCGTTAGGGCCAGGGTCCAGCCCCGGTATTTTGTAGGAACCTGCAGAGCTCCAGCCAACAGCACCCCATGGGCACCCTGTGCTCACCAGCCAGCACAGTCCCACGCGGCCTCCGGGCCTGACTCCACCTGCCCGTGCACCCCCACCTTGACCCTGAAGCTCCCGTTGCCTTTAGCCCTGGCAGCTTCCCGGGATGAGGATGGCAATATTTGCTTTGCATGTTGCTGTTTGCAAAGCACCGTCCAAACTACCCTCATCTGATCTCCCTATGAGGAGAGCATTCTCCCTTCTGGACAGATGAGCGCGTGGCCTTGCCGGCACGCTGAAAACCCAAATTCAGATTCCACCCGACGTCCCCAACACCTACTCCCACAGCAGCCGATGGGGCCCTCAGCGCCTCCAGAGCAGCCCTTCCAGGGCTGGGTGCGTGACTTCCAAAAAGCACTTCCTCAGTCTGAGCAAAATCAGCTTCTTTGTATCCACCCCAGGGCCCCCTTCCAGAGCGAATAGCACATGGAGGTGGAGGACGGCCCTCATGATCTCCACAAGCCTCACGGCCACAGCCTAGAACATTCCCACTTCCTTCCACTATTCCCCGACACCTCGTTTTCCATCCAGCGTGCCAGAGGGACAGGAAGAAGCAGGCATTTCTGCTGTGGAATTTTAGAAGGGAATTGGCTTCAGTAAGTCTGTCTCATAACTGTTGCTGGCAGGGCTCAGTCTGCAGCCAGATGTGTGTTACTCAAAGCCGAATTTCTTTTTGAGACACAAACATGAGGGGCAGAGGGAGAAGAAGCACCTCTGATAGGCGTTTCCAGAAGGGTCTGAGCCCACAGCTCCATCCCTCCTAGGACTGCCTCCCTTTCCAGCCAGGCTGAGTCTGGGCTGCTCGCTTCCTGCCCCCGGGGAGACCTGTGTTTGTCCAGCGGGGCCGGGGAGGCAGGCAGTTCAGCCTAGCTCAGGGGTGAAGTGCTGGCAAACCCACTTCATTTCAAATCTGAAGTCACTGTCCTTAGCCAGTTGTATTATTATCATGAGAGGGTATGGCTCTGTGGCTTCCCAGGACCATCTTGCCCACCTCACATGAGAATCTTTTTGCAGAATAAAGTACAACAGCCAAGAGGTGGAGAGAGAGCTCGGGAAGCCCGATCGAAGTTCCTGGATTCAGCCATACCTGATAACACATCACAAGCCTACGCGCTGCTATGTGTGGATTTACCTGTCATTCAATCGTTTGTTTTGCTTCAGCCAGTTTCTTTTATTGTTGTTGTTTTGTTTTGCTTTGCTTTTGAGATGGAGTTTCACACATGCTCTTGCCCAGGCTGGAATGCAGCTGTGCAATCTCAGCTCACTGCAACTTCTGCCTCCCGGGTTTAAGCAATTCTGCTGCCTCAGCCTCCCAAGTAGCTGGGATTATAGGCACCCGCCACCACATCCAGCTAATTTTTGTATTTTTAATAGAAATGGGGTTTTACCATGTTGACCAAGCTGGTCTTGAACTCCTGGCCTCAAGTGACCTGCCTGACTTGGCCTCCCAAAGTGCTGAGATTACAGGTGTGAGCCACTGCACCCAGCCACTTAAGCCGTTTCAGATGGATTTCTGTCACTTGCAGCCCAGAATTTTTGACTGTTATAGCTTTGCCAGTGGCACCTTAAAGACTGGATTCCTAAGAAAGTCTAAGCTTCTGCCCATTACAAAACACAATCATGTACCTCATTTATATTAACTAATAGTATCATTTAAAGCGAAGCCTTCAATTCAGAGTCATTAAAAAGTTCTGAGGCCATGTCTAGCTATGTGCTTGGGAACAACTAATGTTAATTAGGAAAGAAACTAAAATCTCTAAGTGCCCCACTTCCTGCGTCCCAGGCAGTATGCCAGGCCTTTCCATTTCTCTTCCTAACAAAGCTGCGCGGTGGTGAATTAGTTCAGATAACTGTAGCTGCTGTAAGAAACCGATCCAAAGTGTATACCGGCTCAGCAACAGTGGGGATTTCCTCCTCACTCACACCCAGTCAAGGCAGATGTCCAGGCCAGCAGCAGCTCTCCTCCATGCAGTGACCACACAGAGACCCAGGCTCCTTCCATCCCAGGGCCCACCAGCCACGAGGGCCTGAATCTCCCCTGCGTTCAGCTGGCAAAAGCTCAGCGGAGCTTGGAGGGGACCCAGCTATTTCTATCATAACATCCTTGACACAGGAATTTCATGCCTCCCTTCACTTGCCTTCAGTTGGCTGAAGCTCACTCACACTGAACCGTTGGGATGACGGACAGTGCTCCTGGAGGCCAGGGGCAGAGGCTCACGCTGTAATCCCAGCACTTTGGGAGGCTGAGGCAGGCAGATTGCTTGAGTCCAAGAGTTCTAGACCAGCCTGGGTAACATAGTGAGACCTCATCTCTACAAAACAGCCAAAACGTTCGCTGTGTGTGGTGGCATACTCCTGTACTCCCAGCTACTTGGGAGGCTGAGATGGGAGGATCCCTTGAGCCTGGGAGGTTGAGGCTACAGTGAGCCAAGACTGAGGACCTAGTCTCAAAAAAAAAAAAAAAAAGTTGGGGTGGGGAGTACACCTGGAAAGACAAGGAAATGGCTAATGTCTGGGGAAGGGTTTGCAGCCTCTCCTGCAGGGAGGGGCACCCGCTCCGTGGGTGAATAAGAGGTGCAGGTTGCTAATGGGCCAGATCAGGATTTGGACTCAGGTCTCTCTGGGTCCAGGTCCCACTCACTTCCCCTCTCTCCAGGCTGCCTAAAGTGGGAATTGGGACAGGATTCCAAATGACCTTTCGCCTGGTAGCGCTTATAGTCTCTCTCTTTCTAGGAACACTTTAAACACTGGAAGAACAATTCCAAATGAAACGGAACAGAATGGTCAGTGCCGCAACAGTGAGGACCGACAGGTAACACGTGGGCCAAGACCCCGGGGCCAGGAGGTCCATCGGTGCTGTAGGGAAGATGGATGCCCCACAGCTCCCAGGTGGGGCACGGTGGCTCCAGCAATGGCCTTGGCCAGGACCAGGACGTGGGAATGAGGCCGGCCCTGCCGTTGTTGCTATTGTGGTTCTTTCAGGGAGCAAACTGAGGGAAGGGAGCTGCAGGTGCATCCATGACTGCTGGTGGTGGCTGGGCCTCAGTTTCCCCAGCAAGGCCCCACATCAATCAGATCATTTCAAAGAGGATGTAAAGTTGGCTCCATTGAGCTTTTAAGGCTCCTGCCTACAAGAATGAAGACATCCTGAGACGGTGGGCTCCCAGCTTGCTCCATCCCAGTCCTCCACCCCGACCCCCATGGAGCCCTCCACCCTCCCGTTCACACTTCTCCTCAGGCCCTGGAGTCCCAGTCTTGGAGCTTCCTTTTGAAGCCATCTGAGACAGGGCACCTACAGCCAGTACCTCAGTGGCAGCCCGGCTCCTCTCCCCAGGGCCTTGGGCTGAGCTCCTGCCTTCTGAGTCCATGTGTTTAAAATAAAAAAGGCAGCTACTCAGGAGGCTGAGGCAGGAGAATTGCCTGAGCCCAGGAGGCGGAGGTTGCAGTGAGCCATTGCACTCCAGCCTGGGTAACAAAAGCGAAACTCCATCTCAAAAAAAGAAAAATAAATAAAAAATTTAAAAAAAGAAGAAAAAAAAGGCCGGCCGGGCGTGGTGGCTCAAGCCTGTAATCCCAGCACTTTGGGAGACCAAAACAGATAGATCACAAGGTCAACAGATCGAGACCATCCTGGTCAACATGGTGAAACCCCGTCTCTACTAAAAATACAGAAAATTAGCTGGGCATGGTGGTACGTGCCTGTAATCCCAGCTACTCGGGAGGCTGAGGCAGGAGAATTGCCTGAACCCAGGAGGTGGAGGTTGTGGTGAGCCAAGATCGTGCCATTGTACGCCAGCCTGGGTAACAAGAACCAAACTCTGTCTCAAAAAAAAAAAAACAAAAAGGCCATGGTTTCAGCCTGGGCAGTCTGAGGTGGCAGCCTTGGCCAGGCCTTACCATCTCTCAGCCAAACACCTGCATTTACACCGGCAGACAGATGCTCCAGGCGGGGCAGGGACTCACCCCAGGTCACCAAGCAGCTTCATAAACACGGTGTATTTGTGCTTCCCAGGAGAGGTGTGCTCGGCCACCCCTCCCTGATGTCAGAGCATTCATGGTGCCTTTTATTGACCAAGAAGATAAAGAGCTCAGTGAAATAACTGGGTAAACAACTGACTTTGGAATCACAGACCAGCTTTTTTCCATCAAGGAGAAGTCTCCTCCTACCCCTAAACAGCCCAGCCCTGCCTTGGGCGGGGAGCAGTGGGGCCTGAGTGGGAGCTGGCCCATCCATCGTGTCTCCGGCGGCAAACATCTCTACACAGGAGCCCTCGCCTTGGTCTCAACCTTGGCTGTGCATTGTAACCACCAGGGAAATAAAAAACACACATACACCCACCTGAGTCCCAGGGGCTCTGATTTGATTAGTTTGTGGGGGGCCCAGGCCCTTGACATAAAGGCCTCCTAGACATTCCAGCGAGAGCCACAGGTGAACCTCCTCGCTAAGCGGGTTCAGACACCGCTTGGGCTGTTTCCCATTTCAGTGGTATAAATACTCCGGCCAAGTGGCCACATTTTAACGAGCTTGCACCATTCCTCCCGTGGAATTCCAGGCCCTTGGGAGCCACAGAGCTGGCTGCAACTCTGTGTATCACCCACGAGGCACCTGCACGTGACCTCTCCTAGTTGGAACAGAACAGAACAAGAAGGAAGCTTCCAGGCCGCCAAAACAAAAAGTCTCAAAGCCTGTGTCCCACAGCTGAGATCTGATTTTAAATTACCTTTCGGAAGAGGAGGCAGAAAAGAAATGCTTGGCTGCAAATGGAAGATGAGGGGACGCACCACAGTATAGAGTCATTCAATTACAGGGCAAGAAGTGCTCAGCTCCAAGGGAAAGGACGGGCTTCCCACAGCCTCGACCAGCCAGGCAGTGACTCAGAACAGGGGACGCTAAGAAGGCAGCTCTAAGGGAAGGGATCCTGGGAGACAAGAGTGAATCCTGGAAGACACCGAGTGCCTCTGGCCTCGCAGGCTAGCAGGGGCACGGGAGCAGATTCTGGGCCTATGTGCACTTTCCCCTCAGCATCTTCCCTCCCCCAGAGTCAGGAAAGCAGCTCTTGATGGGTTTTCTATTGAAATCCGTGGCCTTGACTGGCCAGAGGTCTCTGTCCTGCCAGCAAGAGGAAGCTTACAGTGGGTGCCTAGGGTTGGGCCATGCTGCTAGGAACCTTGACCTTGGAGTCCTGCTCCAACCCTGTGAAAGGGGAGTCCAGGCCAGGGATGTGCCTCTGGGATCAAGTTTTTGCTGGTCTGGAACTAAAGGAGAACAGTATCTGGGGGGCAAGTTTTTTCTGAAGCAAATGCATCCACTGTAAAGAACCGACCTTGCACTGAGACGTATAACCGCATCCATTATTTTAAGTGATAAGATCTCACTCTGTTGTCCAGCCTGGAGTGCAGTGGCACGATGGCATGATCACAGCTCACTGCAGCCTTGACCCCCCCATGCTCCAGCGATCCTCCCGCCTCAGTCTCCAGAGTAGGCAGTTCTAAAGAAACATGCCACTACACCCTGCTAATTTTTGAGATATTTGATAGAGTCAGGGTCTTTCTATATTGCCCTGGCTGGTCTCAAGCTCCTGGGCTCAAGTGATCCTCCTGCCTTGGCCTCCTAAAGCACTGTGCATCCGGCACAGCCATTCTTTCATGAAGTGATGGGGAGAACCAATGGTGGGTCCTTACTTTTTTTTATTTCCTCTCTTGGGATGAAGAGAACTTAGCAACCCTCTGTGGCTCCTCCTCCGGCTTGGGGGAGAGGAGAGGCTACAGGAAAAGAGGCTTTAGCCCCACTGTTCCAGCGCTAGGCATGTTTGACCCATCTGAGGTCCCAGGCTAGACCCTTCCTGCTGGGTGCATCCCAAATTCCTGTCCACAGAAGCCACGAGAGAGAATAAAATGTCAGTCTTAAGGCACTATGTTTTGGGGTGACTTCCTACAGTGGTAGGTAACTGGAACGCCTTGCCTGCTGCGACTCGTGGACACAGGCAGAAATCCCAAGTCAGGCAACAGGGAGCCCTGGCTGGACTGGGTCCCACTAATGAAGTGGGGTCAGAGCTCTGCCGGGACTTGCCATCAGGGTGCCACAGCCGAGGTAAGGACGGATGCAGAGAGGACCTGTAGGTCCTCACTAGGTATCAGGCCAAGAGCTAAGGGCAGGTGATGGAGACGGGGAGAGGCATCCTCTCACATCCCCAGCTCAACCTGCAAAGGGAGGCGAACGGCCATGGCCTGCATTTGACTTGTGAAACCAGAGGAAGTCACTGGACTCCGAAGCCCTGGAAAAGCTCAGGGAGCTAACAAGATTTTAATATTTCAAAAGCTTCCAGGTCTCAGCTGAAATGCTGCTTGAGAGGCTTGCGAAGTTCAGGGCCATAACCAACTCAGCTGTGTACTCTGGGGCTCAGAAGGCAGAGGATTCAGGCTGGGGAAGAGCCACCTGGGCTTCTAGTGACTCCTGGGAATGTCTGGGGGAGTTGGGCAAGCTGTGCTGGGGTCTTGGCATGGCTGCATCCTTGCATGGGGCAGAGAGTGAGGCCCACTGAGAGCACAAAACCAAGACCCATGTCAGCAGGGGTGTTGGAGCCAGGCTCCAAGTGGGAAGGGCTGTGGCCTCAGCCCAGCACCTCCCAGCCAGGCCGCTGGAGCTGGGACAGGGGATAAACTGGGGACCCGGCCTCAGAACAAAGCAGCCACCAGCAACTGGAGGTGGGGGCTGGAGAGAGGGCTGTGCCCTCAGCCTTGGTGAGTCTGCCTGCCGGAGCAAGATAGCCTGGAATCGAGGGACCTTCCTGCCTGACAGCTCCCGGGGCGGGAGTTAACCCAGCCTGGTGGCCCAGGTGCAGGGATGGCCTGCTTAATGAACACCTGCCCTCTCTAGGGGTCAGCCCCCCACCACTCCCCACCCCCCCCACCTCCACTGTGACGTTGTTTCCAATTCAAAGGGAAGGTGTCATTAGCACTCTGTGTTGACAGCTCAGCCAAGGGAGAGGGCAGGGAGCAGGCTGGTGTTATTACTCCTTCCTTAATGGGCCAAGGCTGACTCTGGGGCCTTGGTGACCTGGGGTGGGCAGTCCTTTCCCTCTCTCACCCGCCCACCGCCCCGCTTAGCATTCCTGGCTGCATGTCCCGGTGGCCACGCTGAGCTCACAGGGTGTGTGAGCTATGACTGCCTTAGCAGAGTTCCACAGACCCAGCAGCTTCACACAACAGAGATGGGGCCAGGCACAGTGGCTCCTGGAATCCCAGCACTTTGGGAGGCAGAGGCGGGCAGATCACTTGAGGTCAGGAGTTTGAGGTCAACCTGGAAAACATGGTGAAACCCTGTCTCTACTAAAAATACAAAAATTAGCTGGGCGTGGTGGTGGGCACCTGTAGTCCCAGCTACCCGGGAGGCCAAAGCAGGAGAATCGCTTGAACCGGAG
This sequence comes from Callithrix jacchus, assembly GCF_049354715.1. NCBI lineage: Eukaryota > Metazoa > Chordata > Mammalia > Primates > Cebidae > Callithrix > Callithrix jacchus. Next base: position 104,771,361 of record NC_133515.1, read on the forward strand.
AGGCGGAGGCTGCAGTGAGCTGAGATCATGCCACTGCACTCCAGCTTGGGCAGTAGAGACAGACTCTGTCTCGAAAATAACAACAGCAGAGATGCATTGGCTCCTAGTTCTGGAAGCTAGAAGTCCGCATTCCAGCTGTCAGCAGGGCTCTGCTCCCCCGAAGCTGGGTGAGGGGCGGTCCTTCCTGGCCTCTCCCAGCCTCTGGTGGGCCCAGGTGCTCCTTGGCTTGTGGCCACACCACTCCAATCTTTGTGGTCACTTGACATACTCACTGGGCTCTCTTCTCTCTTACAAGGACAGCAGTCATTGGATTCAGGGGCCAACCTCCTCCAGGGTGACCTCATCTTCACTGCATTTCATCTTCGAAGAATTCCATTTCCAAACAAGGTCACAGGGGTTTAAGACTTTGACGTATCTTTCTGGGGGACTCCATTTGGCCCATGGCAGAGAGTTAGGGATACCTGGGTCCCAGGGAAATCCTGAGCCCCCTGGACAAGGCACCAGGCCCTCTGGTCCTCATCCTCCCTGCCCCCACCCTCCTGTTTCCAGGCTGAGGACAGTAGTCTCTCCTGCTCACTGTTGGAACGCCGTGAAGGTCAGAGATGACAGATGTCCCTCTAATCCACGGGGGACATGAAAGGAGGCAGAGGACCAGGGTGGAAGACGTCAGTGGAATCCAAGCCCTTGGTTCTTGGCAGCAGGATGGGGGGAGTGACAGCTTCCTGCTGCCTGGCTGCTGAGCATGGAGAGGCCTGATGATCCTGAGGGCCCAGCACCTCCCCCCGGGATGCTGCGAAAGGGACTGTGCCCATTCTCTCCCCTCCTGGTGGGTTGGGACAATCTTCCCTGATGCTGCCCCTCACTTAGGGCTTCCATCACCCCCGGTACCTCTTTCGCCTGCCAGGTCAGTCAAAGGATGATTTCTTCCTCGCAGGCCCTGGGGGCATGAGGGCTGCTGAGGGCATTTGGCTGAAGCATCCCTCTTCACACACCAGGCCTCCGGGAGCCAAGTGGGGCCAAGACCACCTTCATTCCACGCTTCTCCACTCGCTTCAGGTTTCCTATGAAATGGAACATTTTATTAAAAGACCTGAGAATAAATTATTACCAACGCTAATGATTATATTTAAAAGAGTGATTTATAATGTAGAAGAGGATTTAAAGAAGTTAAAACCTCGAGTGTATTTTTAGCTGGAACACTTGGTTGCTAATGACAGGAACCCAGTTCTGTCTAGTGGAAACAGAAAAGGGAGTTTATTGACTAGTGACGCCGGGAAGTCCATGGGGGCAGAGGGGTGCAGGCACAGCAGGACTCGGGGCTACGGGACGCCCTGAGGCTGGGACACAGCAGGACTTCAGGATGCCCTGAGGCTGGGCTCTGTCCCGTCGCTCTCCTGGTGGTTGCTTTCTTCCTCAGGCAAGGAACACACAGGGGCAAAGTCCTCTGCCAGCTTCTGCAGCCTCACCCTCCACCACCTCCACATCCCTGGCAGAGAATATGCCTGTCCCCAGAAGCCCCCGCACGGAGAGGCTCTCTGGCTTGGATCTCTCCCATCCTTGACCCAGGGAGTGCAGGCTCTAGTTGGTTCCATGCCACTTCTGGAATGGAAGGCCAAAGGTCTCAGGTGAGGGGGAGTGGGGCTGCCCTGAGCAGAACATACGGGCATCCAGCAGGCACGGGATGGCTCCCCAGAAGAGGGACAGGGGTTCTGGGATGGTTAAGCTGCACGAGCCCACCTTCCCTGGGCACGTCCCTCCTGAGCCCCCAGCAGCCCCATGACTTACTCTCAGCCTAGAGCTTTCTCAGGCGTGAGTCGAATGCCATGCTCTTATTAATCACATGCAACTAGCTCTTGGAAGCAAAAGGTGTTACCGGAAAGGGGTCCCAATCCAGATCCCAAGAGAGGGTTCTTGGGTCCTTGCAAGGAAGAATTCTAGGTGAGCCCATAGAGTGAAAGCAAGTTTATTCAGAAAGCAAAGGAACAAAACTTGGCGACTCCATAGGCAGAGCAGCCCATTTCTATGGTTATTTCTTGATGATATACTAAACAAGGGGGGGATTATTCATGCCATTTTTTAAAGACAATGTAGGGCAATTTCCTGATGTTGCCATGGTGTCTGTAAACTGTCATGGCGCTGGTGAGAGTGTAGCAGCGAGGACCACCAGAGGCCACTCTCAGCGCCATCTTGGTTTTGCTGGGTTTTGGCCGGCTTCTTTACTGCAACCTGTTTTATCAGCAAGGTGGTTATGACCTTTGCCTTGTGCTGACCTCGTATCTCATTCTGTGACTAAGAATGCCTTAACCTCCTGGGAATGCAGCCCGGTAGGTCTCAGCCTTATTTTACCCAGCCCCTATTCAAGATGGAGTCACTGTGGTTCAAACGCCTCTGACGAAGGGACTAATGAAATGACTCCAGGTCACCGTGGGCTCTGCAGTTGAGGTTGTCAGCCCTGCCGACCAGCCCTGGAGGACAGCGAGGGCCAGGCCCAGTGTCTGGCCGACGCTCTGACAGCCACGTGTTAATGCTTGCTTCCTCTGGCCTCTTTCCAGTGAGAGTGTCAATCAGTGTTTCCACCATTAACTCTGTGTGGCTCCGTCTGCGACATCGGCTGCTATTGGACACTTGCTTGATTGTATCTCGGAGGGATTCGCTGGAACGTGAATTGCTGCATCACCCTGGCCTGATGCCTGCGCCCCGCCCCCATTTCCCTGTGTTCAAGGCTGACTCCGGTTTGGAACTTGTCTTTAGGAAGGCAGAATGAATTAGCTGGAGGCCAGACGCAGCCGTGCCACCCCTGGCCCTTTCTCCCATCAGATGGCTCCTCCCAGTTTGTGCCCTCCCGCCCCATCTACCTTGTCTCTTAGCTTCTTCTCCCCATGCCCGGGAGGCTGACAAGAAAGGCTTTGTCACTCCTGCTTTATGGAGGACAAAAGGCTTCTCATCAATCCGCAAAATCCCTAACTCCCACTGCATGGGGCGGGCTTTGTGGTGGAATCACTCACGCTGGGGTTAGAAGTCTGTACCGGTGACCATTTGCGTGATGCATGACTCTCCTAGCTGTCCCTGGATAATGAGGCTAACCCTTGAACTCCCAGGATGGCCGTGAAGATAAAATGAGATCTCAACCAGGAATAGGAGGTGTCAGCTATAAAGAACTGTGCACCTCAAAGGGCTCATCACCATCTTCATCATCATCACCTGATTAACCACCTCTCCTCTGGGGGAGGCCACGGCACAGGTGACATCTAGCCTCCATCCAGACAGCTGAGCAGAGACTGGCGAGAAGGAACCCGCCACAGGGACCCAATTCGCCTGGCACTGACAGCTAAATTCCTGCAGGAGAAAGAAAAGGCAGGAACTGTGACCCCTGCCAAGGCAGCTCACACACCAGCCCCTGCAGCTGCTCCGGGGTTCAAGGAAATAAGCGCTTCAGGGCATCTCGCAGTCAGAGCAAAACACAGTCATTACAGGAAAATGATAGACGCCGGCTGATTGAGTGAATTTTCCCAGCCAAACCTGAAATTACTTGCGCTATAGATGAGGGCCTAATGGGAAAGGCACAAACCCCCCGCAGGGAGCCCCTGGTCGCCCCTGATGTTAGCAGGTTTTGTTGGCCTCCCCCACCCCCCCTTTCTTCCTCACTTGCAGTGGTGCTGAATCGCAGCCTCGGGCGCCCACAGCTGGCTGAGCACGGGGTCCCACATAAAGCAGGTGCAGCTGGTGCTGGCTGGTTTAGGAATGAGTTAACCAGTCCTCACCACAAGCATTTTTCACCAGAACCTGTCGCTGCAGCCCCCACCCCCAGAGGAATTGACTACAGCCTCACTGTGGGGCTCCCTTAGCAGATCTGGGGCTCCGGAAGTCCCGCTTGAGCACTGTTTGGTTTTGTAATTGCCAGGACATGCCTAATCAGTTTTCAGTGCACTTCACACTGATGTGCAACCATGTTCACCACCGCCCACCCATCCACAGAACTTGCATCTTCCCAAACTGAAGTCTCTACCCCTTAACCAACAACGGCCAAGCCCCCAGCCCCAGCCCCCATCATTCTGCTTTAACTCTATGGATTTGACTACTCTAGGCACTTCACAGACATGGAATCACACAGCACTTGTCTGCGGCTGCTTAATTTCACTTAACATAATGTCTTCAAGGTTCATCCATGTTCTGGCATATGCCAGAATTCCCTCCCCTTTTACTAAGGCTGAATAATATTCCATTGGATGGAGAGACCACATCGCATTGCTAATGCATCCTCAATGACGGACAGTTGAGTTGTTTCCACCTTTGGCTACGGTGAATAATGCTTCTATACACACAGCTGTGCAAAAATGTGCTTGAGTCTCTGCCTTCAATTTTTTAACATATACCCAAAAGAGAAATTGCTGGGTCACATGAGAATTCTGTGATGAACCTTTCAAGGACCCTCCAGACTGTTTTCCACAGCAGCTGCTCCATCTTACATACCCACCAATGGTGCACACGGGTCCTGACCTCACCGCAAACGCTCCTCACAACGCTCCTTCTTTTCTGGTTTGGGGTAGCAGCCATCCTGGTGGGTGTGAAGTGGCATCGCACTGTGGTCATGCATTGTATTTAAGCACCACCTACGTGCCTGCCTCCCAACAGACCACATTGCCCAAAGGAGACCCCTCAGCGCCAGCACAGTGCCAGCCACGGGGTTGGAAGTTTGTGGGGATGGCGCTGGGCCCACGCTGACTCCACCTGCCTGCTGCCATCCCCTCTTTCCCTCCAGTCTCTCGCCCCCGCTGCAGACGCACTTCCTTCCTCAGTGTTTCCACGGGGGTACCCTGGCATCCGCCCTGCTCCTCATGCAGGCCACAATTTGCTCTTCAAATTGCCAAACTGTTTACCAACAGCAGCATCTCCTTTACAGCCTGCTGATCGGCAAAACCAGTCATTATCCAAGTCTGCCTGCCTCAGCCTGGAAAACGACAGCTTCATAGGAAAATCAGCACAAATGGCTCAGAGGCCTTAATTACTCGTCTCTGTTGAACCCCACGCCCTGCTACAGCCGCCTCAGCCATGGAGAGGTAGGAGGATGTGCTCAAGATTCAAAGAGAAAAGGCTTGCCTCCTTCCAGGGAGGACAGGGTTTACCTCTAAAGGAAAATGCAACTCATCACCTGGTGCCGAGCCTGTCCCACAGACAGAGGCAAGGCCACCTGAAGGATGGCACCCCTAAGGATTGATCAGGCCTCTGGTGGGAGCCAGCAGGCAGTGTGTTCAGAGCTCCAGACAGACAGACTGGGCTTTTGTCTCTGCCGCTTCCTAGCTGTATGACCTTGAATGAGTTGCTTGGCCTCTCTGGGCTTCAATTTCTTCACTGGTAAAATAGAGACAGCAAGAGTGTCTTGACTACAATGTATGTAACAGAATACCTAAGACCAGGTAATCTTTTTTTTTTTTTTTTTTTAAGATGGAGTCTCTCTCTGTCGCCCAGGCTGGAGTGCAGTGGTGCAACATCAGCTCACGGTAACCTCTGCCTCCCGGGTTCAAGTGATTCTCCTGTGTCAGCCTTCTGAGTAGCTGGGACTACAGGTGCACACCACCATGCCTGGCTAATTTTTTGTATTTTTAGTAGAGACAGTGTTTCACCATATTGGTCAGGCTGGTCTTGAACTCCTGACCTTGTGATCTGCCTGCCTCAGCCTCCCAAAGTGCTGGAATTACAGGTATGAGCCACCATGCCCAGCCGAGACCAGGTAATCTTAAATGAACAGAAGTTAATTTTCTCACAGTTCTGGGGGTTGAGAAGTCCAAGGCCTTCCCAACCCCAACCCCCAACCTCGGGCCAGGGCCTTCTTGCAGCATCGGCACACGGCAGAGGCAGAAGGGCAGAGAGAGACTGAAGGGAGCTGAACTTGCCCTTTTATGATGACATTAATCCCATCCCCGGAGGCGGGGCCCTCACGGCCTAATCTCCTCTTAAAGGCCCACACCTTAATATGGCTACAAGGGCAATTACATTTCAACATGAGTTTTGGAGGGGACAAACATTCAAAGCAGAGCAAACAGCATCTCTCTCCTAGGGTCTGTGAGGTCTCATGACAGACAATCCACAAAAGGCTTCTCCAGAGTCTGACGTGGTGCATGCAAGCAGGGACAGGTGTTTCTGGGTTTGAATCCCAGCTCTGCCACTTACTACCTCTGGGGATTGAACAAGGCACCTACCTTCCTCTGTTTCCTCCTCCATAAACAGAAATACGACACCCATTTTGCTGGAGGTTTGCAAGGATGGCATGAGCTCATGCCTCTGAAGGCCTCAGCAAATGAGAGCCACGGTGCCCCGTCTTCCTCCTAAGGGGTCACAAACGGTAGGGATTTCTGGGAGTTACCCCAGCACCCAGCACACTCACAGAGCAGAGGTGGTGCTTAACAAGCTCAAACCCAAATAGGAGCACCTGGGGAGTGAGGGGCGGGGGCGTTTGGGAGGGCCATCCAGCGAGGTAGAAGCCAGGCCCTCAGGAGCAGGGGAGTTCCGTCCCCCTGCTGGGGTGCTGGCCCCAGATGTCCAAGGCTGTGTGCAGTGCCTGTACTTCTGAGCATGGCAACCTTGCAAGCACTGCAAGGCTGAGGTCCTTAGAAGGGGTGCTCATGGGAGGACCACCTGGGCACAGGCAGCCGGAACCTGGGCAGCTGCTGCAGAAGGACCCGTGTGGCAGGTGCAGGTTAGCAGGCAAAGGCCAACGCCTTTTCCAGCAGGACAGCCTTCTCCTGCACCACCAGATCCTGTGTCCTTGCTCTGGCCAGAGGTGGCCGGGAGTGGCGAGGCCGGGCACTGGCAGCAGTGGGGAGGCCGTGCTGGCCTTTTTCCAGGCTGCAGACCTGGAAAGCCACTGGCTTCCTAGCTCAGTGCCGAGTGCCGGGTAAGTGAAAGTGAGTAAAATCCCGGTCTAATGGGGAGCTGCCCCAGATTGGGTGGTGACAGTAAAGGCTCTCTCTGAGTCGTCCGGAAAGCAGAGCAGCAGAGGGGAGGGCCTGCCCCAGCCTGAGGCCAAAGGCAGCGCCCAGAGAGCACATTGAGGGAAGGGAAAGTAAAACAGATGGGACCAGATTGAGAGGGGTGGGTCGGGGAGGGGATCCTGGGGGCTGGTCACATAGCATCTCATGGGCTGCCCTCCCACCTAATCAGGGTCAGAGCCAAGGCTCAGAGGAGGACACGCTGGGTTAGCTGGCCGATAACCCACGTGAGCTGCAGGGGCTGGTTACTGCACGCTGGTGGGCCGCGTCTCCACCCTGCACAGACCTCCCACCCAGGCCTGGGCACCACATGGAGGCTGGGGAAGTGTGAGGAGCCCCAGGCCCCCACGTGCAGCTGTCCCAGGCAATGGGGAAGGAGCCCAGGGAACCGCCTGGAGCTGTGCAAGCGTCATGTCTTCCCAGCAGAGTTGGGTGGGGGCTGAACCCCCGCCTGGAACTGGGCGGGCACATGTGTGGCAGCCGGAAAAGGCTGCTGCGCTGGGCTGTGCTCTCTGCGCACCAGGCTCCGTGGTGGGTGCAGGCTGGAGGGGGAGAGGCTCTCTTCTCTCTCCTAGCTGCCATGGAGACCCGGCCCGAGGATGCTCTGTGTTCTGCTGCATCCAGCTGTCTCTCTGCCATCTGTCTGAAGAGCAGGGATTTGTGAGCCTGGAGGCCTGGGACATTCCAGAGCTGCCCTTTCTTCTGCATTTCCACCTCTCACAGGGCTCCTGGTAGGCCCCACACCCAGGGGTGCAGCTTCAAAGAAGGGCGGAGAGGAGAGGAGGGGGGCCCTGCCAGGAGTCAGGGGCTCAGAAAAAAATGCCATGATTCATTTTCCCCAACCATGAGCCATCAGAAATAATGGAACCAGCTCGGACATGGTGATTCAGTGTCAAAATATAGAAAGGCCATTTAGTATTGATGACAGAATTAGACGAGAGGTTTCACTTCTCCCAATGAAAAAGCAGAGAGAACAGTGCCAAGAGGGGGCGCAGAGCCACACCTTGGCAGGCACGCACCGCCCAGAACCCGAGTCTCCCACACGGCCCAGGCCTCTCTGCTAGGACCAAAGGCCACCAAAAGCACCAAGAAACCTCAGGTTATTGCAATGCATGTTAGGAAGACACCGTGTCTCTGTGAATGAGGAGTTAAGACGTAGAGTGCTTTATAGCACAATAACACATTCTTTTGCAGGCATTTAAATAATTAACATGTGTTTTATAAGAGCATTTGAAAATTGCATTCTAGAAAAAAAGCAAACTGATTGATCAAAACTCATTAAAAACAAAACCAAAACACTCACCAAAACAGAACTGTTTCTCATTTGCACTTCTCCAGCCACCCGCTGAGAAGCCTCTGTCATTTGGCCTCCAGGTTTCGATTTTATTCTAAGCAAAAGAAGCACCTCCCATCCTCCCCACTCACCGCCCCCCCCACCAAGTCCTTGGAGCAAAAGAAAATCCTCAAAGCAGCCGTGTATCTGGGGGCTTTGCAAGCCACAGCCTTCCCCCCCCCCCCCCCCCCCCCCCCCCCGCTTTTCTGAATTAGTTCCCATCACCCTGGCAATCTATGCAGTGCCTGCCTGAGGGGAGCAATGCATATCCCCGAATTCATCCAACCTGTTAGAGTAGTTTTGCACGGAGAAATTGGCATGATGAAAAAATACCTGTATCTGTGTAGAACAGCACTCTTCACTTGCTGTTGAAATGCACCAGGAAACTTCCATGAACCGTCCCCATGAAATTTCTCCCTCCCTCCCTCCCTTCTTTCTTTCCTTCCTTCCCTCCCTCCCTCTCTCCATCCTTCCTTCCTTCTTTCTGTTTCTCTCTCTCTCACACACACACACACCGCACACCAACCTTCTCTAGGTAAATATGTCTGAGATATGCCGCATAGAAAACTCCTACCCTGGCGATTTTCAATGCATATTAACATACAAAAGGCTTTGAGAGGTCCTGCAATAAGGAAATCTGCTTAACTGTGTTTAACCCAGAGTTTCATCAACTTAATTAAACAAGGAATCTTTTTTAAATTATTAAGACCTGTTGATCTATGGAGACGCCCACAGGTCACAAAACCCAATGGGAAGTGCCCATATACACATCATCAAATACTTCACCTTTGCATTTGTAGTTGTTTTCCAGAGGAATTTCCCAGTCATCCCGGATGGAGACAGCAAGGCCTTATAACCCCTTATCCAACAGATGAGGAAACCGCAGCACCAGGAGAGTCTCTCTTTTCAGGGATTTCAACTATATGCCACATTTATTATCCATTGAAAAATCGTTCTCTGGTTCAAATGACTGTCCAGAAAAGTCCTGCCTGTCTGTGTCCCTGTCCTCTTTGCTCCTCCTCTGTTCCCAGTGGGATTGTTCTCTGTCAGGCTTGTGAATTCCCTCTCTGCCGGATAACTATCCAAGGGCACAGAGCCTGGCCTGCTCCCCAGTAGTGAGGCGGTCTCTTTCCACCTGGATCCCACGCAGAAGTGCATCTTCCTGCCAAGAGGGTTTGGAAACAGCCTTCCTGGAACCCATGGCAAGGAGGCCACATGGGAACCCAGCCCCAGCCTCCGGGTTGGCCACACACACAAGAACAAGCTGAGAACATTCTGTGATGCGTGATAAGAACCTGGGGGCCTGCGCAGCAGCTCACAACTGTAATACCAGCACTTTGGGAGGCAGAGGTGGGAGGATTGCCTGAGCCCAGGAGTTTGAGACCAGCCCTGGCATCATGGAGAAACTGTCTCTACAAAATACTTTAAAAAACTAGCCAGGTGTGGTAGCACGCACCTGTAGTCCCAGCTACTCAGGAGGCTGAGGCAGGAGGATGCCTTGAGCCGAGGAGGTGGAGGTTGCAGGGAACTGAGATGGTGCCACTGCACTCCAGCCTGGATGACAAAGCAAACCCTGTCTCAATTAATAAAAAAAAAAAGAACTTGAAGGTCAAGGTACTATGTCCTGGAACAGCTCAGATATCGAGAGCCAAAGGGCTGTGCTGCACCCATGCAGAAGGCCTGGAGTCCCCGGAATGCTGTTGGTCGCACTGGCTAAGGTGTTCGCCAGCTTCGAAGACAGGAGCCAGGGTTGCCCAGGGCCTGACTTGCCTGCATTTCAATGCACAGCCCCCTCCTCTGCAAAGCCCAAGTCACAGTCAGAATTCTTTAATCGAGGCATTGCCTCCTCGCCCTACTCCCTCCTTTCAGCAGGACCCTCCCTTGAGGTAACAGGTGCCTGCAATCCTAGGCCACCCTTCTTCAATGACCCTAGGTCCTGCCCCTAGACCTAGGCAGCCAGGGACCCTGCTGCCTGGGCCTCAGATGTTAGAAGGCCCTGCTCTGGGCCACCTCTCTCCATGCAGAGCCCAGGGTATCCCCCCACCACCCACCTCACAGCCTGTGCCCCTCTCTCCTCCGGACCACGCCCAGGGCACCCACGGCATGGGGCTTGGTTCCCTGCCCACCTGCTTTCAGGGTCTGTGCAGGAGGGGGCTGGGCAGGAGGGGGCACAGAGCTGGATCCACAAGCTCCAGTGTGGGATGCAGCGGGGGTGTTTTCCAAGCCCAAAAAACTGTGTGAGTGCTTCAATTCTGTCACTCACGCGATCCCTTGGAGTTTTATTTGTGTGTAAAATTTAAAAGCATCTAGTAGAGTACAAACTGCAAGGTGTAACATCTTTGTTTGAAAAATACAAATTTGGTTCCAGGAAATTTTCACAAAGCAATGCTTGAGAACCAGTACTCGGATCAAGAAATAAAACATTGCTGGAACCCCTAGAAGCCGCCCTCCCCCGTGACCTTCCAGGGTAAACACAGCCTTCTTTCTTCCTCCTTTTTTTTTTTCTGAGACAGTCTCACTCTGTCCCCCAGGCTGGAGTGCAGTGGCATGATCTCAGATCCCAATAAGGTCTTCTGCCTCTCAGGTTCAAGCGATCCTCCCACCTCAGCCTCTCGAGTAAGCTGGGACTACAGGCACCTGCCACCACACCTGGCTAATTTTTAATTTTTTTGTAGAGATGAGGCCCTGCTGTGCTGCCCAGGCTGGTCTCAAACTCTTAGGCTCAAGCAATCCGCCCACCTCAGCCTCCCAAAGTGCTGGGATTACAGACCTGAGCCACTGTGCCGCCTGGAACAGACTTCTTTCTTCTTTCCTTTTCCCTCCCTCCCTCTTTGCCTCTTTTTCTTTTTCTTTCTTTCTTTCTTTCTTTCTTTCTTTCTTTCTTTCTTTCTTTCTTTCTTTCTTTCTTCCTTCCTTCCTTCCTTCCTTCCTTCCTTCCTTTCTTCTTTCTTTCTTTTCTTTCTTTCTTTCTTTCTTTCTTTCTTTCTTTCTTTCTTTCTCTCTCTCTCTCTGTTTCTCTCTCTCTCTGGGTCTCTCTGTCTCTGTCTCTGTCTCTCTCTCTGTCTCTCTCTCTTCCTCTCTGTCTCTCTTTCTCTCTCTGTCTCTCTCTCTTTCTCTCTGTCTCTCTCTCTCTCTCTCTCTGTCTGTCTGTCTCTCTCTCTCTCTGTCTCTGTCTCTCTCTCTCTCTCTCTCTCTTTCTCCTCTTTCTTGCTTTACTGACAGGGTCTCACTCTGTCACCCAGACTGGAGTGCAGTAGCAAATTCTTGGCTCACAGCAACCTCCACCTCCCGGGCTCAAGCAATCCTCCCACCTCAGCCTCCCTCCCTGGGACTAAGGCATTTGCCACCACGCCCAGCTAATTTTTGTATTTTTGTAGACACGGGGTTCCCCCATGTTGCCCAGACTGATCTCAAACTAAAGGGATCCACGCACCTTGGCCTCCCAAAGTGCTGGGATTACTGTCGTGAGCCACCACACCAGCCAGCACAGCCTTCTTTCTAATATGACCAACCAGTGGGCCTATTTTTGAACTCAAATCAAGTCATCCACACAGTTGCATGAAGGCGTAGTTCATTTGTTCTCATTGTGGAATATTCCACTGCATGAATATACCGCAATCAACTTACCCATTCTCCTGTTGGTAGCACCTGGAGTACCCTGTTCTGGCTATTTTGAATAGGCTGCTGGGAACATTCTGGCACATGTCTTTTGGTAACTTACATATGCATTTTAATTGGTTATACGCCTAGAAGTCACATCTTAACTTCTACCACTAGAAACTCCCACTGATGCAGGGCAGGTGAGCCCCAAAATTGGGGCTTAACCAAGGAGGGTTTGTGGCTTCACCCAAGAAGAATGTAAGGGTGCGCCAATGGAGTTAGCAGTTTTCACTGAAGCAGCCGTGTACAGCGGCACAGGGGGGCTGCTCCCTGCAGGGTGGGCTATCCCACAGGCAGTGTGCCCCGAGCAGCCACTCAGAGGCAGGGCTGCAGTCAGATTTATCGCCACTTTTAATTACATGCAGATTAAGAGGTGGATTATTCAGAAATTTCTAGGAAAAGGGTGGTAACTTCTGGTCATCAGATCATTGCTGTGGAAAGGGGCATTAACTTCTAGATGTCGCCATGGCAATGGTAAACTGGCGTGGCACACTGGTGGGTGTGTCTCATGGAAAGCTGCTTCCAGCCGTCCCTGTTTTAGCTAGCCCTCAGTTTGGTGTGGCATGTGAGCCCCTCCTCTGGAGTGGAGGCCACCTCCCTCCTCCCACCAGCACGCATGACAGTGCCGTTCTTTCACATCCAACACCTGTCTTTTTAACTTTAGCTATTCCTATGGGTATGGAGTGTTATCTCTCTGTGGCTTTAATTTGTATTTCCCCAATGATTAATAAAGTTGAGTATTCTCTTATGACTTTCTATAAAGAGTTTTAAATTAGGTATTTAATCTTCAATATAATAAAATGTATTAGTTGGAAGGGGAAGCAAAAAAAAGTATCAAGGTTTAATTCAAGTCAATTCAGAACAGATGGGTATTTTTCAGACAGGCTTTCAGAAAGATTAAATCTAATTGCTCTAACAAACAACTCTCAAATTTTAGGGACTTAGCATAATACTCAACTTTATTAATCATTGGGGAAATACAAATTAAAGCCACAGAGAGATAAGACTCAATACCCCTAGGAATAGCTGAAGTTAAAAAGACGGGAATGTGTATTGGCCATTTGGATCTCTCTCTCTCTCTCTCTTTTTTTTTAATACAGAGTCTTGCTCTGTTCCCCAGGCTGGAGTGCAATGGCACGATCTCAGCTCACTGCAACCTCTGCCTCCTAGGTTCAAGCGATTCTCCTGCCTCAGCTTCCCAAGTAGCTGGGACTACAGGCGTGCACAATAGTGTCCTGCTAATTTTTGTATTTTTAGTAGAGATGGTGTTTCTCTATGTTGGCCAGATTGATCTTGAACTCCTGACCTCAGGTGATCCACCCGCTTTGACCTCCCAAAGTGCTGGTATTACAGGCGTGAGCCACCTCGCCCAGTCTGAATATCTCTTTTGTGAAGTGTCTGCTCAGGTCGATTCCCGTCTTTCTCTTGGTTTGCCTGTCTTCTTACTGACGTGAAGGAGTTCTTCATATTCCGATTTCCCATCTCAGGCCAAAGCTCTCCTCCCGCTCAGTGCTTTGGCCTCTCCTGCTCTCCATGGTGTATTTTATTTCACAGATGTTCTTAATTTTAATCAGTCCAGTTTCTCATTGTTTATTTTTTGGTTAGTGCTTTTTGTGTCCTGTCTAGGAAATATCTGACCACCTCATGAAGACATTTTCCTGCTTCTTTCTAGAAACTGTACTGTTTTGCTTTGCCAATCTACATCTACAGTCAATCTGGAATTGGCTTTTACATACGGCAAGAAGTAGAGATCAAAATTCAATTTCCACATGAATATCTGCTTGGTCAGTTTGGGCTACTATAACAGAACACTGAGTACCTTAAACCACAGAAACTGATTCTGAGAGCTCTGGAGGCTGGAAGTCCCGCAGCAAGGTGCTGGTGGGTTTGCTGTCTGGTGAGGCCTCTCCTCCTGATTTGTAGATGGCTGCCCTCTCTGTCCTCAGATGGGACACTGATCCCAGCATGCAGCTCCACCCTCATGGGCTAACTACCTCTCAAAGGCTCCACCTCCTGACACCATCACATTGGGAGTTAGGGGGTCAACATATGAACCAAGGGGACACAGATGTTCTGTCCACAGTGTTCCCCCACCCGGGGGCTCACATTACCCCAGCTTCCCACCTTCCCCAGCCTGCAGGCTTTGCGGGTTCCATGTCCCCCACTCCGGTACACGAGAGGCAGTGGATGCGGTTGAGAGCAGCAGATCTGTGGCGGTCTGAGGATGGTGGTCCCACCTGCTCAGCAGGGCTGCGTGGAGGTCAGTGAAAGGCTGTGCTGACATTTGGAGCCCAGCACCCTGGGTGCATGCTTGCTGCGTTCTCTCACACGAATAACTTCATGCTGAAACAGGGTGGTGCCAGGGGTGTCCTGCCCAGAAGGGACTCTGGATGTCTTGCTGTGAGCACCACAGTGGCTCTCCCTTCACACTGAGGGCTGGGCTTCTCCAGTCTCTTCAGTGAGAGAAACGGTTGAGATCCTGGAAGACTGATAGGATGGGAAAGAATGATTCGGGAACTGAACTGGGGTCATCCAACTCATGCCCATAAATTCACCAAACACAGACTGGGCACCAGGGAGCCGGAACGTGGCCAAGGGCTGGTCCCTGCCCACAAGGAGGGTGGGGTCCATGAGGAGCAAGATGCACAGGGAGATGATTTTGGCACAGGGAGGAGGGCTGGGGCCGAGGCAAGCCCAGGCACCGAGGGCGGTGAGCAGAGCCCCTCGTTCACCTGAGGGAGGGCACTGGCATGGAGAGAGATACAGGAAGTCTGGAGAAGGACTCCAGGAGGCCAGGCAGCAGGAGGAGAGATGGGGACAGCCCAGAGCCTGGGGTGGCTTTATCCAACCTGCCTGGCAGAGCTGAGTGGCACAGATTTTGGCTGTGCCCCTGGATAAAGGGGGTGATGGCAGCCAACAGCACTAGCCAACAGCACTAGCTATGGGGACTCTGCCACCTTCACCATCCTGGCAGTAAGCTCTCAGCTACCCTGAGGACAGTCAAAGCACCGGTTCACTGAGCTGAGCCCAAATCATATCTGTCTCTGGCTATGCAGGGAGAGTCTATTAAGTCCCTTAGGTCTCCATAGGGGGTGAGGCACTGCTTCCCATTGAGTAGCATATAATGGATAATGGGCATTTTCCCAGTAGGAAGATTTGGAAGCCAATCCCAACACACACACACACACACACACACACACACGCACACACACAGACACACATGCACACACACATGCACACACAGACACACACACGCATGCACACACAAACACAGACGCACACAGACACACACGCACACACAGACACACACACAGAGACACACACAGACACGCACACACACATATACAGACACACACGCACACACACGCACACACACAGACACACATGCACAAACACATGCACACACAGACACACACGCATGCATGCACAAACACATAGACGCACACAGACACACACGCACACACAGACACACACACAGACACGCACACACACACATATACAGACACACACACACGCACACACAGGCACGTCAGCTGCAGTCCTAGGGAGGCAAAGACAGTTATCAAAAGAAGAGTGTTTTCCAGATGAAGATTCCAGAAGCATATTCCCACAAGAAAAGAGGGGAGGGGGAGACAAAACAATAGTGTCCACTCCACAGAAAGCAACATGGAGGCGCCGAGGTGTGTGGGGCAGGGGTGCAGCACCCCTGGCTTTGTGCATGGTAGAAACTACTTTCCAGGCCGGGCTCAGTGGCTCAAACCTGTAATCCCAGCACTTTGGGAGGCGGAGGCCGGTCAGAAGTTTGAGACCAGCCTGGCCAACATGGCAAAACCCCATCTCTACTAAAAATACAAAAATTAGCAGCACGTGGTGGTGCATGCCTATAGTCCAAGCTATTGGGGAGGCTGAGGCAGAATTGCTTGAATCCGGGAAGCGGAGGTTGCAGTGAGCCAAGATGGCACCATTGCCCTCCAGCCTGAGAGACAAAGTAAGATTCCATCAAAAAAAAAAAACGAATTTCTATTTCTAAAAAAACATAATAATAAAAAATTTAAAAAAAGGAAAGGAAGGGAAAGAGAGGAGGAGAGGGGAGGGGAGGTGAGGGGAGGGAAGGGGAGGGTAGAGGAGGAGAAGGGAAGGGAGGGAAGGGGAGGGGAGGGAAGGGAAAGGGAGGGGAGGGGAGAGGACTTTCTGCAGTGGGGACTGACTGGGGACGTCAGTGTGGCCACCAGGCATGAGACAGGACAGGTCTGAACTGGCAGGATCCAGCGTGGGAGGGAGGTCTTGGGCTGGAGAGCGCGATGGAGTTAGCAGACACAGGGATAGGGCATCTGTTGGATGGGTGGAGGGGTGCAGAAAGCATCCAGGATGATATGTGAGTGTCTGGCTTGGCATTGGGTTGTGGTGCCCGATCCTGAGATAGGCTCATATCAGGAGGGGCCATGGCTGGAGATGCACTGGGCTTGTCCAGCTGGCAGTTGGATCTACAGCTCTGCAGCTTGGGAGAGAAAGATGGCAAGTGAGCCCATGAAACCCTTATTGAAAATATTTTTACTCACTAAAATCAACATGAAAACAGCTCATGAAACAAAGAGTAAATCGATAACCCTTTACTCATCTTAAATTAACAAAGATGAGTGGCATATAACTACTTTCCATTACAGAATCCTTCTGCCCAAGAGATCCTTGTCAAAAGAGTTAGGCTTTTAACATGTGTATAGGAAGCATATTCTTTTGTGCCTGCTCATCTATCCAAGTCTTTGATGCCTTAATGATTTTATGACTCAGAATTGTTTACTCCTGCCTCCTGGGTCTCACACAGTCCCAGCGACACAGAGCGATGTACATTTTCAAAAGGGGAAAGGCTCTTGTTGATCTGTATTTAATCTGCTTGGCATAGCTGAGTGGATTCCTTTCCAGTCCCTTCCCCTTAGGACTGGGTGGTCTCAGCTCTGCTCTGGATAACCTGGGGCCAAACACCTGCCACCCACCCACTTGCTGTCCCTTCGGCTTCCTTCCTCTCCCCAAGCTTGACTGCACAAAGCCCCTGCTCTGCCTCGATTGCTTTTTCCTCTTTTCTCTACCCAATTCCCAATTCCTTCTTTCTCCAATTATTTCTTAGGGCTCTTACTTACAATTCATTTATACAAGAACCAAAATTCACATGGATGTGAAAAAGAAGTGAATCTGCATATTCTGGAATTTCAAATAAGGGAAATTGTAGGGTGGCAGGCACCATTCACTCATCACAAATTCAACAACTGGTGAATGTGTACTGCATGTCCGTGGTGGTCCTGGAGATGTCTCGGTGGGCAGAAGAGAGACGCTTTTACTTGTAGGAACTTAAAATCCAAAGGAGGATCCGGACCATAACTAACTACACAAATAAATGTGAAATTACTCATGTGATCAATGTCACAGGTGAGGGGACCATGGCACAAGGAGGGCATTTAATGGGGAAGAGCTGATGTAGTCAGGGAGGTCAAGGCAGGCTTCCTGGAGGAAGGGCCAAATGAACAAAACAATGAGTGTCATGAACCAGACAAAGAAGAAAAGGACCCACTCTGTAGTGAAAACAGCACAGATAAGAGCCTACATGGGCAAAAAAGATGGCACCCATGAGGGGCCAAGGGAGTCCAGAGAGGCTGGGGTGGGAAGTGAGTCTGAGAGGTGGGCAGGGACTCAGCCATGAAGACCTCTCTAACCTGTTAAATGTTTTTGTTTTGTTTTTATCCCCAGGGTAGTGGGATACCATGCCACATTTTATTGTTTTTGTTTTTGAGACTTGCCCTGTTGCTCAGGCTGGAGTGCAATGGCACGATCTCAGGTCACTGCAACCTCCGCCTCCCAGGTTCAAGCAATTCTCCTGCCTCAGCCTCCTGAATAGTTGGGATTACAAGTGTAGAGGCATGTGCCACCACACCCAGCTAATTTTTTTTTTTTTTTTTTTGTAGCTTTAGTAGAAATGAGGTTTCACTATGTTGGCCAGGCTGGTCTCGAACTCCTGACCTTATGATTTGCCCACCTCGGCCTCCCATAGTGCTGGGATTACAGGTGTGAGCCACCACGCCCGGCCCCATTTCATATTTTAAACAGGGCGGAGATTTTATCAGATTGCCATTCAAAGAGACAGCCTCAGGTTCAGTGTGGACAGCAGGCTGAGCAGATCACAGAGGTTCAGGGACTAGAAGGCCAATCGCAGGTGGTGAGCAAAACACAGTGGCAGCTGGGTGGCCATGAAGATGGAGAGAAAAGGACAGAGTTGAGAGAGATTAGGAGGCAAAATGACAGGACCAGGGGTGATTGGCTATGGGGGAGGTGAGGGAGAAGGGTGTCAAGATGTTGTCTGTGTTTCAGGCCCAGGTGATTGTGATCATCATCCACCGAGGCCAAAGTCCCCGGAGGCGCCAGGCTGGAGAGCAGACTGTGAGTTCGTTTCGGACACGCTGAGTTTGAGTCGTCTCAGAGACAGCCACTCCCTCTGCATATAGACCTTCCGTCTGAAACCTCTTTCCTTCTTCCTGAAGTGTGTTGGTGTGGAGCCCCTTTAGTGGGAGTCTCTTTGCAGTAAGCTTTCATGTATCCCAAAATGGCTTTATCTTGCCCTCATCCTTCAAGAATCTTTTGGATTGTAGTCAATTTCCTTTGTGTATCCAGCTCTGTGTCTTCCAGTATTGCTGTTGAGAAGTCAGCTGTCAACCTGCTGCTGGTGTTCTGAGGGTAATCTGCTTGGACTTGCTGCTTTTAAAATCTTCTTGTCTTTGGTGTTCTGCAGTTTCACTCTGATGGATCTAAACATAGATTTCTGTTTGTTTATTCCCTCCGAGAACTGATATGGTTCCTGAATCTGAGGATGGGGCCCACCTTTGACTATCACATGGCCCCGTTCACTGTATTATCTTCTCGAACTCCGGTTAAGCAGATCTCAGAATTCCTCATTCCACCTCCACCTTTTTTTGCCACCTTTCGTACTTTTCATATGTGCGTCTCTGAACTGCATTCTATCTCCTTTTCATTCTTCTCTGATTGCAAAATAGCATTCCAAGCTGTGTATTCCCTGTGTACTCCTTCACATAATAGATGTTTAGGTGGCTTATATTTTTAGTTATGGTGAATACAACTATTATAAAAAATCTTATGTAAGTATTTTTATGCAGACATATACATTTTCATTTCTTGTGCATAAACACCTAGAACTGAAATTTCTGGGTTATAGGTTAGAAGTGTGTTTAACTTTAAGACACTCTCTTGGCCAGGCATGGTGGCTCATGCCTGTAATTCCAGAACTTTGGGAGGCCAAAGCAAGAGGATCACTTGAGGTTGGGAGTTTGAGACCAGCCTGGTCAACATGGTGAAAACCCCATCTCTACTAAAAATACAAAAATTAGCCAGGCATGATGGCAGGTGCCTGTAGTCCCAGCTATTCCGGAGGCTGAGGCAGGAGAATCAGCTGAAACCAGGAGGCGGAGGTGCGGTGAGCAGAGTTCACACTGCTGCACTCCAGCCTGCGTGACACAACAGGACTCCATCTCAAAATAAAGGGACACTCTCAAACTGTGCGTTTTCCATCCAGCATCTCTGCCATAAATGTTTTTCAGACATCTGAACTGCACATGCCTGGAAACAAGGTATCTCTCTTCCTTTCCATGTCTCCCCTCATGCCTCATTCCCTGAGAAATTAGAACCAGAAAAGTAAAAGAACAGAGCCCTGCCCGACCTCCAAGAGTCCAGGGGCATCAGAGGGAATGGAGAAAAGAATCATTCATCCAACATGAGCTGAAAGTCTTCATGAGTCCGAGTGAGCTGGACTTTAGAGTTTGAAAGTGATGAGAAAACTCTGGGTTCTGCCCCAAAACGTGTTCTGAGCTGGGGAGGAAGCTGAGTGAGACATACTGAGGCCGGGGACTGAAGATATCATGGGCCCCATTCAAGCTGACACCCCAGTGGACTGGTCACTGATCATCAATACTGAGCCTCCCTCGAAGCTCAAGCCTCAGCCCCTGCTCCACACCCCTTCATCACTTCTCTGGGTCGCTGAACTAGCCAGGACAATAGTCAAGATTCAGAGTGAAGCAGACAGATTCTGAAGAGAGGGTAAGAACAAAGCAGCCGCAGGGAGCTGGGCACTGAACACGAGTTTGCTGGATTCGAAGCCGACCACATGGGATTGCTGCTAACCACTGCGTTTGACTTTGTTCACACTCTGCCTCTGCTATTTCGGGGCAGTAGTTCCTGGGGACCATCAGGGACCATGCCTACGGTTCCTCTAGGACCCCATAGCGGCCACCCAAGGTCTGCACATGGCTGGTCTTGGCAATGCCTGTTCAATGTTAGTGGCACATGAGGACATCTCTGACCACATCAGGAGGGGCCATGGCCTCAGCTTTCAATGCCACCCACCTTGGAAGAGGAAAAGGGACCCAGAGACTTGGCTTCCAGCCACAGACTAAGTATCTGCATAGGGCAACTGAGAATGGATGCTGCAATAAGTAATTAAACATAATTAGTCAGTGCAGACGTGTTCACAAAAGCCAGGCAGAATCAATGGGGTGCTGATGCATTAGCGTCCTATCCCTAATGGCCTCAGCTGCTCCCGGGCTGGCTGCTCCTCTGAGAGCAAACCGCACCTCCCTGCACCAGGGCTGGGCACGGTGCTGAGCAGGGCTGGTGGGTCACAGCCAGTGACCACAGAAGCTGGGTAGGCTGCTCAGGTGGGCTCCATCAGAGACTTCGCTGCTCCTCTGCCAGGGGACAGTGTGGCAGCTGCCCACTGACTGTTCCCCCCACTCCTTCACAAGTCTCCTTCCCTGCTCTCTTCACTTAGCTGATGCCTAGGTATGCTTTAACACTTGCCCAGCACCACCTCCTCCAAGAAGCCTCCTCTGATCCCACAGGCTGGGCTCTGATCCCCTATTCTGGGCTCCCACGCCCTTCACAGCTCAGTCTCCCGGGAGCTTGGGCTCTGCAGTCAGAGGAAGCCACACCCCAGGTGAAAGCCTATCTTCTGCTTGTTTCAAGCACAAGGGCTCATCTCAATGAGGGTAGTCAGGGTGCAAGCAACAGAAACCTACTCTGGCTAATTTTAAGGGAAGGGAGGAGTATGCTAGAAGGCTAAGGGATGCTCAGAACATCACAAGGACTGCTGAACGGCCTCGCCTGGAACAGGGACCAGGCAGCTCTGGGGATCCAGCTGGCAGGAAGCACCAGCAATCTCTGGGGGTACACACTGAGGAGAAAGGCGCAGCCACCACTTGAGTCTTTATGTCATCACCCCAAGTCTCAGCGATCAAACTCCCTGGAGAAAGAGCCTGAGGGTCTGACTTAACCAGGAGCCCCATCCCCATGTCCAAGGTGGAACCAGACTCCGTATCTGGTAGACCCGCACGTGTATTAATTCATTCACCCCTCAGGAACTAATGTGCATAGGTACAACTATTATTACCTCCCACTTAATGGTTGAGGAAACCAAGGCTTGGGAGGTGAAGCAGCTTGCTTGAGGTCACACAGCCAGTGGGGTGGCGGCCAGGAAACCGAGAAGCCAGGCTGGCCCCAGACCCATCCTTAAGCCACCCTGCCCCTGGGATGTTATGATAAATGCACGAGTGTCGAATGAGCGAGAGAATGAGTTAGTAAACTGACAGACGGCTGGCTTCTCTTGAAAATGGCTGCTTCCCGGCGCATGGCTGCTTTCCCAGCCAGGTGTGGGCGGGTGTTTGGCCCTGGCTGATGGATGGCTGATATTTACAGGGGAGAGGAAAGGGTGGAACACCTGTCATTGCTGAGGTAATTACTTCTCCCTCACTGGCCTTTTGGCCAAGCTGCAGCCTGAACAGTCACTGTTCTTTCTCCAGCATTTGCAGCAAGAGCCAATGGGAAGCTTAGAAAAAGAGGAGGTGGAGAATCTGTGTTGTTCTGACGGTCACAGAGGAAGACGCAGCTTTCAAAAATGGACCAATGGCTGGACATCGTGGCTCACGCCTGTAATCCCAGCACTCTGGGAAGCCGAGGCAGGCAGATCGCTTGAGCTCAGTAAAAGAGCAGGAGCATCGCCATCCTGGACAAACACCACCATTTTAAGTTCCCCTTGATTAAAAACCACTTAAATCCATTCTGAAAACATCAGCCTAATGGCTAATGTCAGCATGACCATAAACCACAAATGACACCTCCAACCAGAAACATGCCAACCCTGAGCTAACTCCCCTGCTGACCAGAAACATTCCTACCCCAAAATAAACTTTCCTCTGACCAGAAGCATTCTGAACCTGCAATAAGCTCTCTCCCTAAACCCTTAGAGACCCTTAGTCTGTAAGAGAGACTGCTCCTAACCGAAATTGGCCAGAAGCCCCTCTCAGGTTGATTCTCCAAAATAAATCTGTCTTTGACTGTTGAGCTGCTTTTCCTGTTTCTTTCTTCTTTCTTCAACTCTTACATTTGGTGCTGAAACCCCGGACATTCCAAGGAAAGGCTCCAACATTCCAAGCCACTGTCCTTACAAGCAAGATATGTAGGAAAAGTAAAATATAAATATAAAAAGTAAAATCTTTTGGTAGAAAAATTGTAGAGAGGCATGTGAATACAGATTTTTGCCTAGGTTAAATATTTAAAGGATTCTTTTTTTTTTTAAGTTGGATAAAATAAAAATGAAGGTTTGGGCTGGTGGTGAAAGGTTGATTGTGGAGGAAGTTCTGTGTGTAAACATATTGGCTAAAGTTAAAAGGGTATCCTCCAGTCTTTCTATGCATCAAATTTTATTAAAATAAAAACATGGTGGGTTTCTCTTAGGGCACTAACCTGATCTTGGAAAAAACTGTAAAGGGTTATAAAACGTCTATAAAAATCTTACCTTGTGGTCCAACATTAAAATTGGGTAAATACGGCTGTAAGGATTCAGTAAGAATTGGGTTTAACATTCACAGTACACTAATGTAAAGGTGAAATTTGGCTTATTTGGTATAAAAACTATACAGGAAACCCTGTCAAATATGAAATGGTGCCTGGCTTTCTTTGGGCTATATTTATGTAGATAGTTATTGGGATGTGTTCCAAGGCTGTGGGAGACTCCTACAACCCCAATATGTTTTAGTGTATGTCCTCAGTAATAATCATCATTGTTGTGTTAACATTGTTGTGTGTGTGGAGGTAACCAATTTCCGTGTCAATTATGTCTTTACTGTGGCTACCCTAAAACTTTTTGTCATCGATGAACAATTGTCTGGTTTTGGTGGTCTTTAGAAGGTGGTTTTATGGTCAGCTATAAAGCTCTGGCAGGTGCTCCTGAATGCAGGTTTCTGATAACTCTGGAGTGTGTGACATCAGAATAGAGGAGGGAGGTTCAGGGCTCTTGAAGAATTGGAATGTTCATCAATATCAGCCAGATGGGAACTGACTACATGAACTGAAGTAATGGACCCTAGTGATCTTTTTGACATTTTGCTAGGAATATTGCTGATTCTTTGTTTTGCTTTTCAGAGTCAAATAGACTTTTCTTTTGAGCTATAAACAGGTTTTGACAGTTTGGTGTGCTCCCATGAACAAAATTTGAGGCATGCTTGTTTCTTTCTGCCTGGTTTTCTCCAGAGTTTGGAAACTATCTGTGAGTATTCTTAAATTATGGCAGTACGGTTATTTGCATGGGTGCAATAAAAGTCCATTTTCTTTTTGAGAAAGAGTCTCACTCTGTCACCGAGGTTGGAATGCAGTGGCATGATCTCGGTTCACTGCAACCTCCACCTCCCAGGTTCAAACAATTCTCCCTGCCTCAGCCTCCTGAGTAGCTGGGATTACAGGCACCCACCACCACACCCGGCTAATTTTTGTACTTTTTAGTAGAGACAGGGTTTCACCACATTGGCCAGGTTGGTCTTGAACTCTTGACCTCAGGTGATCTGCCCACCTCCATCTCTCACAGTGCTGGGATTACAGATGTGAGCCACTGCACCAGACCAAAAGTCTGTTTTTTCTTATGGCAGGACACAGTTGGAGGAACTGGTTGTTTTACCAAGGCTTTGACCGGAATAGTAAGCTCTCCCTTAAGGAATCAAACTCGGCTTGTGAAGTGGAGCCCTTAGCTGGGATAGCTGCCTCATGTTTTGTGCACATGGTCCCTTCACTCACCTGACGTAAGTGAAGGAATGTCACTTACCTCAGGAATCCCAAGTTATCTTGGAGCCTCAAGAGGAGAAGAATTCGCCCAATTCATGGGTATTTGATGATGCAGTTCCATGGCTGGCCTTGGCTTTAAAAAGGTCTTATCTCAGATTCCTTCCATGGAACAGAGTTCTATCGAAACCAGTTTAAAAGGCCTATGTAAAAATAATTATTCTTGCTGCATTTTATACAAATAATCTGGGCACAGATGGGTGTGGTGGTTCATGTCTGTAATCCCAGCACTTTGGGAGGCTGACATGGGTGGATCACCTGAGATCAGGAGTTTGAGACTCACCTGGGCAACCCCATCTCTACTAAAAATATAAAAATTAGCTGGGCATGGTGTCACATGCCTGTAATCACAGATACTCAAGAGGTAAGGCTGTAGAATCACTTGAACTCAGGAGTTGGAAGTTTCAGTGAGCTGAGATTGTGCCATTGTACTCTAGCCTGGGTGACGAGAGCAAAACTCTGTCTCAAAAAAAAAAAAAAAAAAATGGCCAAGCAAACCAGTCCTATCATGATTTGTCTTTTAATAAAAATGGAAAACTGGAGAAACAAAATTGTTTTTCAAAAACTATAGCACAACTGTTGTTAAATTCTAGTATTGCCTGATGTTTTTCAATTTTTGTTATTTTCTACAGTTTCAATTAAATTCTAATTTTTCTGGCTAAAAGTCTCTGAAATAATGTTTTCTATTTTTCCTTTTTCCCCATTTTTTTTTTTTTTCTAACTGGAGATCACTAAATCGAAGCTATTCTTTCTTTTCTTTTTTTTCTGAGATGGAGTCTTGCTCTGTCACCCAGGCTGGAGTGCAGTGGTGCTATCTCAGCTCACTGCAAACTCCGCCTCCCGGGTTCAAGTTATTCTCCTGCCTTAGCCTCCCGAGTAGCTGGGATTACAGGTACACACCACCATGCCCCACTAATTTGTTGTATTTTTAATAGAGACAGGGTCTCACCCTGTTGGCCAGGCTGGTCTCAAACACCTGACCTCAAGTGATCTGCCCACCTTGGCCTCCCAAAGTGCTGGGATTACAGGCCTGAGCCACTGTGCCCAGCCAAGCTGTGCTTTCTTAAAGCCCTGTGAGCTGAAGACTAGATGTTTCAGCAGGCACTGCCTCTGGGCCTCCAAGGCGGAGAGTGCTACCAGGAACAAATCGACCTCTTCCACTCCAGCACTACGTTCAGTGTCCCATCACAATGATGACCCTCTCTCGGCAGGAAGTAGCCAGAAAGAGCACAGTGCCCCTCATCCTTTTGTAACCATACGGTCTGGATTGGTAGAGCAGGAGGATCATCATTTTGGACAACACTGCCATTTTAAATTCCCCTTCATTAAAAACAGCCTAAATTCAGCCCAAAAGAACCTCAGCCTAGTGGTAACATCAGCATAACCATAAACCACAAATGACAGCTCCAATCAGAAACATTCCAACCCTGAGATAAAAGCCCCCTCCAACCAGAAACATGCCAACTGCAAGATAACCTCCCCTCTGACCAGAAACATACCAATCCCAGGATAACCTCTGCTCTGAGTAGAAACATTCCTACTCCAAAATAAAACTCTCCTCCAACCAGAAACATACCGAACCTACAATAAGCTTTTCCTCCCTAAACCCTTAAACACCCTCGGTCTGTAAGAGAGAATGCTCCTGACCACCTCCCCGCCACCAAAAAAAAAAAAAAAAAAAAAAAAAAAAATCAGCCAGAAGCCCCTCTCAGGTTTATTCTCCAAAATAAACCTGTCTTTGACTGTTGAGCCACTTTTCATGTTTCTTTCTTCTTTCTTCAACTCTTACAGCCAGGAGTTCAAGACCAGCCTAGCCAACATGGCAAAACCCCACCTCTACAAAAAATATGAAAAATTAGCCAGGCATAGTGGCACACACCTGTATCCTCATCTACTTGGGAAGCTGAGGCTAGAGGATTGCTTGAGCCAGGGAAGCTGAGGCTGCAGTGAGCCAAGAGCCCACCACTGTACTCCAGCCTGGGCTACAGCATGAGACCCTGTTTAAAAAAAGAAAGAGGGGGAACCAAAAGATGGTGAGACCCAGCTTGGCAGCAGGGTCTCCCAGCTCCCATGAACTCAGCTCAGGGCTCCTCCCAGGATCAGAAGGCAGAGGTGACCGTAAAAGTGGAAGAAGAATGACTTTGGAGGAAATGTAAGTTACTATGGGGAGGACCAGAAGTGGAGGACTGCCCTATCCTGGACTGAAACGTTCTCTGATTATTGTCCTGCTGAAAACGCACCCCATGGGTGGGGCTCCCCTGAAGTCTGTGCACACCTCCAAAGGGGAGGTATGCAGTATATATAGGTGAGAGGCAGGCCTGAGGCAGACAATGGGCCCTGGGGAGGAAGGAGGGCTTCCTCCTCCTTTGGGAGGTGTGATTGTTGAGTTCTACACCTATGACAACAGAGCGGACATGCTTAGGAACATGCTTGTGGGGAGGAAAACCTGGACTCTGCCCCACTGGAAGCTTCCATGGTGAGACAGACAGACAGGCCCAGCTGGACCCAGGGCCTCTGAGAGGGGTCCCATTCACCAACAGTGGTGCTGAAAGTCTGAGGGTCCTTCCCTCCAGAGCCTGGGCCTTAGAGAAAGTATGGCCAAGGCTCTGCTGGCTCCTGGGAACCAAAAGATGGGATGAGAAGGACAGCACATAACAGACACTTAGTTCCTGCATGGGAATGAAAATTAGAATTTGTTGGTCTTTAGTATTTAGATGTGACTTCTTCTTCAACTTAAAGGTTGAAAGGACTGGGAGCGCTGGGGGCCACTTACTCAGTAACACCCATCAGCCCCTCCTCAGGGCCCACTCTGCAGCCTCCCCACTCCAAGCCCAAAGGTACGCCTGTCCACATGTGTGCCCACCTGCAGGTGTGCCATCCACAGTTGTGCTCTCTCCAGACTTTGCCTAACACCCCACAGGCCTTGCTGGAGTCCCCCAGCCCTCCTGCTGCCCAGTGCTGCCTGGGGCAGGGCAGGAAGGCATCTGTCCAAGGACAGTTTGACCAGCCCCTGTGCCCAGGAGTCTCTATGTGCCCCCAGTACTCGTTGGGCAGGAGAGGGAACATGATGAAAGGAAGGGCCGAGAGATCCAGGCAGCAGGAGGTGGAGATGGCCCACAGAGCCCGCAGCTGCAGACCCAGCCTCCCAGCCCAGGCGCACATGGTACCCTTCACAGAGCTGTGACTACCTGTGACTTCCCTCAACCCCCACACTGGCCCTTGGAGGCAGGAACGTTATCCCCTGTCGAAGGCGGGGTTTTTTGGCTCAGAGACTGAGTCAGTGTGGTGTGGGGCTAGGTTATGTGAGCTCAGACCTAGGGCCTGGAGAGATGATGTGTCAGGGGCACAGGTACTGGCAGGGGCTGAGCTGCCCTGGAGAGGGCCTCCTCTGAGCATGGGGAGCTCACTGGGGTGGGCTGAGCTGGCTACCCCAGAGCTCCTTCTCAGACAGCCAAAAAGCCAGTGTTGGCGCTTGAGAGAGGGAGGCGCTGCTGAGGAACGTGGTCTCGAAAGAGACATGCACCTGGGTACCCCAGCCACACAATCTCCTTCCCATCAGGGGTTGGGGGGCCCACTCCTGTCTTCACTCCAGTACCCTGGCATCTGTCACTCCTGCCCCAGCTTCGGCCCTCCCTCTGGCCTCCCAGCTCTGGCTTGGCATCTGGCTACAGCAGCCTGACCTCCGCCCTGTCCAGCCCCATCACCCTGTGTGGTCACCCCATGCAGTCACCCTGTGTGGTCACCCTGTGCTGTCACCCCATGCAGTCACCCTGTGTGGTCATCCTGTGCAGTCACCCCATGCGGTCACCCTGTGTGGTCACCCTGTGCGGTCACCCTGTGCTGTCACCCCATGCAGTCACCCTGTGCAGTCATCCTGTGTGGTCACCCCATGTGGTCACCCTGTGCGGTCACCCCATGCAGTCACCCCATGCGGTCACCCCGTGCGGTCAACCCATACGGCCACCCTGTGCAGTCACTGCCTGTTTCTTGTCTGCTGCCTCCCCTAGATGGCTGCTCAGGCCAGGGCTGCTGGCTTTCCATCCCAGGGCCTAGCCCTCCATGGGGACCACACACGGAGGGTTTGCTAGGTGGGACAACGGCTGGTCCTGGACTCTTCACACCCCACCCAGCAGCCAGGACACAGTCTAGGTGGGCAGACCGACCTCCTGAGCACGGTGTCCTCACATCCACTCCCAGGCATTGCCAGGCACTGCCGGCTGCTGGTCACCACAGAAACGGCTACAGTCAGGCCCTGGGGCTCTACTGATCTGTGCCAGTCCCTAATGCTGCTTTGGCCTGGGATGAAACCCAGCTCTTTCCAAGGAGCTATGGAAGGAAGGCAGAAGGCTGCCTGGGAGACCCCGGCTTGCTGCCAAGCGATGGGCCTGCAACTGGTGGGGCTCGTGGCCCACCCCACCCCTCTCTAGCCACCTTTCTCCCCGCCCCTCTGTCTTCACACGGGTCTGAAGCTCCTCACTGCTTGGGCCTCAGATGAGGACAGGGGTCTGTAGCACCACAGGGTTTTGCCCGAGGAAATACAGGGTGAGAAGTGGCACATCTGACTAACTGCTTACATGGTAAAGACTTCTGACAACAGCACGTCACAGCTCTGCGGACCTGCAGCTGCTTTGGCTGCCCCACAGCGGCAGGTCCCTGGGCGGGCAGCTCAGCCTTGCCCTGCTGGTGGTGAGATGGCCACAGCAGCACCAGCTAGCATTTCTAGCACAACTGTGTCCACAGTGGACTTGAGGGGAGGAGCAGAAGGGATTTCCTCATGTGAGTCTCTGTCTTGGTCAAGCAGGAAAATTCTCTGGCCAGGCCAGGTCACTACTTACCTGCCAACTGGTCCCACGGCACAGGACTACCGTGGCAGCCAGTCACAGCGTGTCCCCAGGACCTGAGGACATGGCTCCTGGGCAGTCAGGGAGAAAGCAGGAGGCTGTCAGGAACCAACTCACATGTCTGCCACACGGGTCCACCAGAGGCTCACATGACCTCTTCTCCCTCACTCCCCACCCTTGGTCTCCAGGTAAACGTGGCTCCCTCTACCTGGGACGCTCCTCTCCCCCACACCCTCTCATCCAGCTGGAGCTACCTCCCACTTTGGGGCTCACCTACTGCCCGACTGCAGGGCTGGGCCCAGGTCTCCCGGCATGCCCCTGCCACAGACTCCTGTGTTTCAGGACCCATCACGGCGGGGACTCAGTGCCTTCCACGGCTCTGCCGACACTGTCTGCTCAGAGGCCCTGTGTCCCCTCTTCCTTCCTCCCAAGTCCAGCCCTCTGCCTCCAAGCCCCACCCATGCTCCTGGGACCGCCTGAGCTGCTGCCTGCTCTGTGAAGCCCCCCTCTGCAGAGAGGCTGTCACCCTCAGTAGCTCCCCAGGAGCCCAGACCACATCTGTGGCTCCCACCACCCTGATAAGTGCCTTTTCCAAGGCTGAGGGGTTAGAAATGAATTTTAGACTAAACCTGTGGCCACGACCACCTGGCCTCGTGAGGGTTTTGGTGGGCTCGTGCTTCGCAGGCCTCAGCTCTACACCCATACACAGTAGTACAGGGCCAGGTCCCTGTGCTCCACCACTGAGAACGGAGATGCCAAGAGGTCCAGCAAGCAACTTGCCCAAGGTGAGGATGAGGTAGCCCCAGAAATGGAACTCACGTGTTTCCTACTATGCCAAGGAAGCAGGAAGGAAAGTTGGGGGCAACTGTGACCAAGTGGTGATAGATGAGGATGCAGGGGTGGGAAGGACAGGACAGTGGGGCTGGTCAGACGGCAAAGTCTGGATGCCCCCACAGACCCCAGCAGGAGCCTCCTGAGCCAACTCCAGGTGGAGGTGAGGAATAGCAGAGGTGCTTAGGCAGCAAGTGCTAACTCAGGCCAGAGCCCATGCTGGGCATAGGACATGGGGCTGGTCATGTTGGGCACAGGATACGGGGTGGCCATGCTGGGCACGGGACACAGCCAGAGGCCATGCTGGGAATATGATACAGGCTGGCCATGCTGGGCATGGGACACGGGGCTGGCCAAATCACTCATGGGGCTGGCCAAGCCACTCACAGGGCCGGCCAAGCCACCCACGGGGCCCACAGGTGACTGAGGAGATGGACGTGTGCATCAAAGACATAAAGAAATGAAGCTGGATGGAGGGGGCAGTGCTTGCCCTGGAGCTGTGGGGTGATGTTAGTAACACCCCCTGCTCTGCACATGCTGAGGCCCCAATCCTCTTGCACACACAACCCGTCTCTAGGCCCACACAAGCTGGGGAGTAGGAAATGCTATTTCTGTGTCACAGATGGGCCAGGCTGAGGCACGGCAGGACCAAGACCTTGCCCCCAGAGTCCCACCACACAGCAGCCTGACCGGGAACTGGACATGGGCCTGCTCGCCTCACTCCACCGCCTCTGCTTAGAGGCCACTTGTCCGTCCCAGGAGGCCTTTGTCCACAGCTGAGTCTGGAACTGGCCACGGCCTTGTCCGTCCAGGAAGCTGGCAGCCTCCTTCCTCTCTGAAGCTTTTCCAGCTCTCCTGGTTCTCACATCAAGTAGAATCTCTATCTTTCCTTTCAGTGATGACTCATAAGATGAAATGAGGCGTTCTGGAGTAAATGATGATGGGTCTGAATTATTCAAACTCCTGCAGATTCTGAAATGACTTTCATTTGTTTATGTTTGGCATTAAGCATTGAAAAGGACAGAGGGTTCACAGGATTTATGTTAATTTGTGAAATGCCTCTGGGTTCCACACTCTGGCCCAGGACCAGCCGTGATCTAGACGTCTAGGGACCTCAAAACCAGTGCCCACTTCCCTGTGCCAATGAATTCAAACTGTTTTTCTTGCTGATGGTTTTGACAGCCTGGGTTTTGGAGCTGCAATCTCATGCTTGCTCTCAGAGGCCCAGCCCCATCTCCCGGGTGAAGGGGGGCTGCTCTGTGACTGCGGCGGCTCTGCTGGGACATCCTGAAGCCCGAGGTCTGTTGCTGCCCATGAGCAACTGCCCAGTTAGGGCCTGGGACTTGAGTCACCTGAACCTGTTTTGCTCGTGACTCACAAGTGCCCAGGAGGTCCCCTGGTGTGTGGCGGGCACTCAGCAATGTTTGCTACAAGGATCGTCTCAGAGCTGTGCCCCCATGAGCAGAGGCCTCTGCCCCTAGCAGGACAGGCTCCTGCAGGCGCTCAGCTGGCATCTCGACGAGCACGTGATGCAGAGGCTGTTTGCAGAGGAGTGGGCAGAATGGAGGGACAGTGGGGGACACTGAGGCACCTGGCACCCAGCCCTGTGGAAAGCTGTTACCGCCTCCAGGCCCGAAACAGTCTCACAGAGCCTCGTGAGAAGGAGGGGCGGAAGGAGAGGAGGCCACCAGGAGGAAGAATTCTCCTGGCCCACAGCGGCAGCTCTGGGATGAGGCGCAGGAACATGCCAACCTCTCCTTCCACACTTGCACCTCTGGCCAGGGCTTCCCAAGCACAATGAGCATAAAAGGGCAGGTGAGTCATTGACAAATTCCTTCCAGGCCAGCCCCCCGAGACCCAGGCAGAGTAGAAAAAGCAGAGAACCAACAGGGGAGGGCTGGCAAATGAAGGAGGTCACCCAAGGTGTCTGGCTTGTCACCTAAGCTCTTTTGCAGTGGAAGGGCCTCTGTGGAGCTCCTGTAAGACTAGGGGCTCCTCAGAGTAGAGAGGGGAGCCCGGGGCAGGTCTGCATGAGCAGGGTGTGGCCTCCTTGGAGAAGGATGAAGGAGGACCCTGAGCCCAAGAGACAGCAGCACAGAAGGGACAGAGACCCAGAGGGGCCAAAGCTGCCTCCTGCTGGAGGAGAGAAGCTGCCTGTGGGGCGGGGTCATTGGTTGGAAGCTGAGCCATGGAGAGGAGGGTCCTAGAACGCATGAAGCTGGGGGTTCAGGGGCCAAATGCACCACCTTTAGGTACTACCTGTGGCAGCAGGGGGCGGGGTGGCCGTGCCCAGGTCTGCGGCGGGACTGACCCCAGGCAGGCCCCCTAACACTTCCATGTTTCCCCTGCTGGGTGGTGGAGGTGGGTTCCCCCAGATCCTCCGACAGGAAACAGGGACCCAGGAGGCCAGCCCCAGCGAGGGGTCCCAGCTGCTCTCTGGGCTTCTCTTCCGCTTAGGCTCGAGGTACCTGCAGCTGCTCTCACACCAGGGGACTGAAAACCCTGGTGGCAAGTGGGCAGGGCTCAGAGTTAGGCAGAGAGACCTCTGTCCTGCGTGGGAGCCTTTGCAGAGTGTGTTCCCCAGAGCTGGAGCACCCCAAGCTGCTGTAGGGAGCAGGTTCTAGAGTCACCTCAGTTGGAGAAACCCTCCTCCTCTGCCCCCACCTGAGCATCACAGATTTCCTGGCCATTAAAGGCTCTGAGAAGTCCTTCAGAAAATGGGAAAATGCCACTGGTGAAGGCTTTGGTCAGCACCAGGACATTCACATACCTGGGTCAGTTCACTGAAGGGGACAAACCCAGACGTCAGTCCCCAGGCCAAGAAAGCCTGGGCTGAGCAGCTTTCACCCCCACCCCCACCCCGAGCTCTCTTGGGACAGCAGCCGCAGCCTGGGGAGCTCTGGCCTCTGAGCTCACACCCTCCCCTGCTGGGTGAGTCCCCTCTGCCCTCCATGAAATCCTCAGGAGAGGCTGCTTGAGGCCTAATAGCAGGTGACAACACAGCCAGGAGTGCTGTGCAGACTCCTTGAGGGGTCGCGGACTCACACAAGGCCACTTCCCTGTCCTCCTGCCTCCACTCTGCAGGTCCCAAAGTGTGTCCCTGCCACTCCTGCTACCAACACCAAGTCCTGACCTCCGCAGCACCCAGGCCCTGGAAAGGCCCAAGGTGCCCACGCCAGGCCTGAGACGGCGGAGGATCTCACTGATTCCCTGTGCACCTGGCCCTGGTTGCCCATGTTCCCTCCAGACCCTGCAGGTTAGCCTGGTCAGGAGGGCTGGGAGAGTCCCTGGGTCCTGAGCCCCGGCTGTGGGCTGCTCCTGGTGCTGAGCCTCCCAAACCCAAGAAGGTCCCAGTTCCCTTCTCTCCTGTCCCTACTCCACTCCAACTCAGAGACTTCCCTTGGTAGGCAGCGGTCCCTCCTCTGCCTGTGCACCCAGTCGACAGCACCTCTTCCCACTCCACTCAGCCACTCACAGGCACAGTGACTTGCTGCCACCTGTGCCTCCCAAGCCACAGGGCTAAGTTCCCATCCTCACTGACACTGATCTACTGTGGCACTAAGGCCTCTCACAGACGTGATCTTATTAACCTTCCTGAGTGTCATGCAAGGTTTAGAGAGGTCAAGGAGCATGCCAAGGTCACACGGCTCCTAAATGGCAGAAGCCAGCATTCTGCTTGGACCAAGCCCACACTGCCCCGGGAGTCTCTTGCTCCCCTGAGAGCCAACCCCCTAGGGGCTCATAGGCACAGCAGGGGGTTCCAGGCACGAGCAGCATCAAGCAGATGGAAAACAAGTCACATTACTGCCTTCTGTGTCCTCAGCACATCTGGGAGGGCAATGCCAGGGTCCTGTGGGCAAATTGCTCTTCTTGCCATGCCTTTGTGGGCCAGAGAAGCCCAGTGGTTTGTTGTCTGTAGGAAAATGTCATAATTAGAATGACTTTCCATCCACAGTTAGAAACGGCCCTCATGGTCACAGGTGGGTGGCCACAGTGGAGCTCAGGCAAGAGCAGGTGAGAGACAGAGCTAGAGAAGAGGAAGTGGCATGGGATTTGTATCACCATCATCATCATCACCACCATCACCACCACCACCATCAATCATCACACTCACCATCACCAACCCCATCATCACCACCACCATCACCATCATCACCACCATCACCTTCATCACTGCCATCATCACCACCATCACCACCACCATCACCATCATCATCACCACCATCATCATCACACTCACCATCACCAACCCCATCATCACCACCACCATCACCATCATCACCACCATCACCTTCATCACTGCCATCATCACCACCATCACCACCACCATCACCATCATCACCACCATCACCTTCATCACTGCCATCATCACCACCATCACCACCACCATCACCATCATCACCACCATCACCTTCATCACTGCCATCATCACCACCATCACCACCACCACCACCATCACCACCACCATCATAATCATCACACTCATCACCACCAACGCACTATCACCATCATCACCATCACTACAATCATCACCATCATTACCATCACCACTATCATCGCTGCCACAATCATCACCATTACCACCACCACCACCATCCTCACCATATCATTATCATCACACTCATCACCAACAACCCACTATCACCACCATTATCACCACCTTCATCACCACCTCACCACCACCATCACTACCACCATCATCACCATCACCACCATCATCACCATCACCACCATCACCATCACCACCACAATCGTCACCATCACTACCACAATCATCACCATCACCACCATCACCATCACCACCACAATCGTCACCATCACCACCACAATCGTCACCATCACCACTATCGCCACCACAATCATCACCATCATCACCACTATCACCACCACAATCACCATCATCACCACTATCACCACCACAATCACCATCATCACTACTATCATCACCACTACAATCATCACCAACATCACCACCATCACCATCACCACCATCACCACCACCACAATCATCACCATCATCACCACTATCATCACCACCACAATCGTCACCATCACCACCACAATCGTCACCATCATCACCACTATCACCACCACAATCACCATCATCACTACTATCACCACCACAATCATCACTATCATCACCACCATCACCATCACCACCACAATCATCACCATCACCACCATCACCATCACCACCACAATCGTCACCATCACCACCACAATCACCATCACTACTATCATCACCACCACAATCATCACTATCATCACCACCATCACCACCATCATCACCACTATCATCACCACCACAATCATCACCATCATCACCACCATCACCATCACCACCACCATCACCATCACCACCACCATCACCACTATCACCATCACCACCACCATCACCATCACCACCACCATCACCACTATCACCATCACCACCACCATCACCACCATCACCATCATCACAGCTGTCATCACCATTCACCACTTGAAGCCCCTCTTGAGGGAAGGGAACAGACACTCCTCAAGTGCCCACTGTGCACCAGGCTCTGGGCCAGTAGCTGGGGATGTCAAGAAGAATCAGAGTCGGTCCTGCCTTCAGGAATCTCCGGCCTATCTAGTATCACCAGGCCTCATGTCAGACCTTTAAACACATCATCTGACTTAACCCTCACCCTGTGAGGTCGGAACCGGTGTTCCCTTGACAGGAAGGAAAAAACTAGACTAAGGAAGTTGAAGACCACTGCCCAGGTTCACACTGCTGCCCACTGTGGGATGGAGGAAGGGGCTGTGCTGGGGACTCTAACAAGCCCCTGGCCTGAGCTCCCCCAGGTCAAAGACAATAGCCTCTGGGGTCTGCTTTCAGGCTCCCATCCAGCAAGGGTCAGGCTGCTGGTGGGCTCGTGGACCTGGCCCAGGCTGAGACGGCACTGTACTAGAATGCCACCACCTCCAAGCATGCACCCTTGCTCCTCCCGCCCTGTGTGGCCTTGTCACCTTTGGCTGCCAGTTTCTAAATGGCACTGGTTCATGTCGATGACCCATTCCGCTCTCCTCCAGGACAGCGCCTCACATTCCTCTCCCCTCTAGATCAATTCCACCTTACCTCAGCCTCCAGAATCAAGGTCTGACTCCCCTGGAGAGTGGGGGCCACTGCCTGCAGGAAAGGAGGGGGCTGGCCCATTCTGCACCCTCCTGGAGGGTACCTTGTGAGCGCCTCCTCGGCCAGGTGGGAAGAGCATGTGTTCTGGGCCAGACAGTGCCTCTTCCTGGCTGAGCCCCTGCCCTCTCTTCAAGGGTCTGGTGTGCTCACAGTGCTGGTGGAGGATTTCAAACACCAGCCCATAAATGCCCCCCATGCCTCAGCTCAAGGCCCACACCCTGGGTCCCAGCTGCCCCTTGTCCCCCTCAAGCAGGAAGGTGGCTCGTGATCACCCCTGATGAGCTGAGAGTCCCAGGGAGGCTGAGTGCAATGGACTGAATTGTGTCCCCCAAATCCACATGCTGAAGCCCAACCCCTCAACAGGACTGATTTGGAGATGAGGTCTTTAAGGCAGTGATGCATGTGAAATGAGGTCCTAAGGGTGGGATCTAATCCAATAGGACTGATGTCCTTACAGGCTGAGGGCGAGGCTCCAGGGATACGTGGATGCGAAAAGGCCACGCAAGGGCACAGCGAGAAGGCGGCCGCCTGCGGGAGAGGAAGAGGCCCCACCAGAACCTGAGTGCCGGTGCCTTCATTTTCTACTTCTGGACACCAGAACCAAGAGACCACGTATTCCTGCGGTGTGAGCTCCCCGTATGTGGCCTTCCATTAGAGCAGCCTGAGCTGGCACCAGACCACAGGCAGGCTGCCTGCCCACTGCACTTCCAGCCACCTGGGCCCTGCTTACACTCACCCAAGCATGAGGGGGAGCCCCGGGGCTGCAGCTTGGGGTCCTCAAGGAAGGAGGTGCAGAGTGTCCCACCCATAAATCATTAGCCCAGAGGGTCTCAAACTCAAGGGGCATCAACCCCCTAGAGTATGTGTTAACGCACAGATCGCTGGCACCCCCCACCCCCGGTTTCTGATTCAGTCAGTCTAGTGTGGGGCAGGAGAACTTGAGTTTCTAGAGTCGCATGGGGAGCTGATGCTCCCAGGCCAGGGACCACACTTGGAGAACTGCAGCATCAGGGAGCGTTGGGCAAATGGCCCAAGTCAGAGGCAGGAACAGATGGCTCTCCTCGCCTTCCTCCATCCCCAAACGAATCACGGTGCAGGAGGACAGCAGAGGTGAGAAGGAGCCTGACCCTGCCTAGCGCCAGTGATGTGGCTCAGTCCAGTCCATCTGCAGGGCAGCCCCAAAAGGTGGGTGCCACCATCCCCATTCTACAGACAAGGGAGGCTGGGCTCAGAGTAACAAAGTGCCAGGGCCACCAAGATGCGCACGAAGCCAGAGCCCCTGCCCTTCCCTTCTCCCGGTGGCCCTCACCGCTGTGACCTGGACACACAGAGCCAGCTCCAGGCCTCAGAGCATCCACATCTCCCCGGAGGCCACTGCTGAAAACAAGACAGCTGGGGGGAGACGCAGAAAAAGCCTCTCTCACTGCCCAGTTGGCTCCAGGCCGCCTTCGCCTCCCAGATGCCTATGGTTGGAGAATGGCCGCAGCATCTTACCATCGCCCCCCACTACCAGGCTCCCGAGCCCCCTCTGAGCCTGTGGCAGCACGGGAGAGGTAGGAAGGAGGGTCCTGCTACGGAGCCCTGCGTGACCGGTTTCCATGACAACTGGGCTGCAGCTATTCAGAAGGACATTTAACCTCAGAGCTGATCTTCCTGTGGGACCCTTCTGCTGGGAGGGGAGGAGCAGCCCCAGCAGCCGCGGGAAACACGGAGATGCTCACCCAGCCCTGGGTCATTCCTTGTCTGAGCCCTCAGTGACCGGCACTCCAGCAGGAAACGCCATGCAGCACTGGGAGGGACAAGCTGGCTGGCAAAGTTCCCACAGAGGGAGGCTGCTCGTGGACCTCAGGGGCACTGGCACCAGCCACTCACCTACATCCTCTGAACTCCCTCTCAGGGGACTCCTGGGCACCAGAGCCTGGGTCTTTGCCCTGGCCCTGCCAACTTGTGTGGTTCAGAGTTCAGCCTCACTGGGACCTGAGAGTGTGAAGCACAGAAGACATGTGTCCCCAAGCCTCCAATCTGTGGAGGTGGGGCTGGCTCAACGTGAGGGGAGGGGTATTGGCTAAGGTCCAGCCAGTCCCCTGGCCCCACCTGCTTCAGGCAGGGCATGGTAAGTAATAATGACAGCTGGTGTTCACTGAGCGCTTACCATATGCCAAGCAGGCCCTACACTAAGCCCCTTCCATGTATTCCATCCCAGGAAATCTCTCAGCCACTGCTCAACTATCAGGAGACCCATTCAGCAGATGAACAGCAGAGGCATAGAGGGGCTTGGGTGTTGACCCCCAGCAGCCTGATCTCAGTGTGTGCTCCATGGACCTGCAGGTCTCTGCTTTTGACCGTTGTATACACTAGTGTTCATTCACCAAGGCTTTGGCTGGGGAAAAAAAAAATGAATCTATTTCCAAAAACAGTTTGAAAACCACTGCTATGATCCACACCTCCCCACTTCATAGAGAAGGAGGTGGAGGCTCTAAAAGATAAACGGCCTCATCCAGAATCACGCAGCTCTAAGGCAATATGTCAAAAGTCCAGTCCAGTCAATGTGTCCAGTGACTGTGACAACTGATACAACTTTACAGCGACCCATAATGGAGGAGGTTCTTTTTTAAAGATTTTGAAGATTTCTGCCAAGTTTAGACCAGCTCTTCTCCACTGGGCTCTGTCACAACATTCAAAATGTGTTGGGCCTGCCTCTGTCCAGCAGCCTATGCTTCAGCTAGGGAAACAGCCAAGGAGAGGGAACCCCAGCACGAGGAAGGACAGAGGAGGGTCAGCTCAGCAAGGGCTGCAGTGCCAGTCACCCAGAAGATGAGACTGAGGGTCAGAGTGGAGGTCTGGAGTTTAGGAGAGACTGGGGAGAACAGAGGGGGAGGGTGAAGGGTGAGGGAGAGGAGATACAGGGACAGAGAGAGGAGGCTGAAAGGCAAGACACAGAGACACAAAAAAATATACATTTGTAAGAATTTCTCGTTCTCATCCTCAAGAATATGTTCAAGAATAATTTATTATTATTTTTTTTTTTAGATGGAGTTTTGCTCTTGTTGCCCAGGCTGGAGTGCAACGGTGCAATCTTGGCTCACTGCAATTCTTGCGGGTTCAAGCGATTCTCCTGCCTCAGCCTCCTGAGTAGCTAGGATTACAGGCATGTATTTTTAGTAGAGATGGGGTTTCTCCACGTTGGTCAGGCTGGTCTGGAACTCCCAACCTCAGGTGATCTGCCCACTTTGGCTTCCGTAAGTGCTCGGATTACAGGCACCAGCCACCGCACCCGGCTGGGTATCTTCAAGAATGTATCCAGTACCCTTGAGAACGGTCAGCCATACTCACAGATGGAATTCAGTGGCTGAAATCACCTTAAAACCATCCAGATTTGGGAGAGGAGTGATTGGGTGGGGAAAAAGATGAGATAGGACAAGCCACATAATGACCTCTGTTGACACTGCATGTCCTACGCTGGGCTTTCATATAATTCTATTTTTGCCTATGTTCAAAGTTTTCCATTATAAAAAAAGTCTTTTTTTAAGTATGTAGTCAATATATTCTAGAATTTTTTAATGAACAGCTTTTGAATATGGTTTTGAATATATTAATGAATCGATGCCGTCTGCCTCCCTCCCACACTCAGCCTCAACCTCTCCCACCTCTCTCTCTCTCTCTCTCTCTCTCTCTCTGCCCCCCCTCCCCCTGCTCTCTCTCCTCCTCATCCTGGAGTCAGCAGCCAAAATTACCAGCTGCACACTGATTCTCCTCTGCTTGGAGGAAATCCAAAGCATTTGTTAAAATACTGATACAAAAGGGAAAATAAGCATTAGTCAAACAAAACATCATAGAAATCTTCCAAACCTACCCGCATCCTACAGCATTTGCTATAAATTTTCATTTTTATAAATAGATCAGAGAAACCAGCAAATATGATGACTTGTCCATTTGTCAGACTGGCTTTGGGTTAGTGCCACCCTGGGCACGCTGGCACACAGGGCAGAGATGGAGCTAAAACCCAAGTCTTCTGTCTTCAGACCTGTGTTCCCCTAAACCCACAAATGCCCTACAGAATCAAAGTTGAGTTGTAAGAATTTTTCTTAAGGCAGTCTCCTCCCTTTCTGACTCAATTTCCCCATCTGTACAAGAAATGGAAGGATGAGATGTTCTCGAAGCTCCTCCCAGACCAGGGAGGTGACACTTCCAGGGACAGCTGGTGTTACTGGACTTCGGCCATTCTGGGCCTGCCCCAAACCCACGGAGACCGAGAGAGCTCAGGTCTCCCCTCAGCTGCGCTGGAGCCACAGAGAAGAACAAGGGGCCAGGAGGCAGCTGCGGGAGGCCTCAGCCCATGTCAGGCGGGTGCTGCCTCTGTCCTGCCTGCCCCAGGCCTCAAAGGGCCTGCCGTGTGGGACTCGTGGGAGGGATGGTTTGGACCAACGGTCCCAGCGTGCCCTGGACTCAGGGCCTCCCACAGCGTGAGACTTTCATTGCTTTTGTGGTTTTCAATGCTAAAACCAGGACCGTAACAGCCAACCTGAGCCAAGCTGGTCCCCCCACTCCCAGGAGAACTGGCTGCGCAAATTTTTAGTGAAGAGGAATATTGGAAGGGAAGGAAGTTTTGTTTAGATTGCCCAGCTCTGGGAGAGGAGGAAAGAAGAGGCTTCTTATAAACTGCGTCTCCTGATGAAACAGCAAACTACCAGGCCAGTGCGGGTCCCAGATCTGACCACAGGATGCTTGCAGTCCTGATGTCACCAAGCTTTGTCTCCCAAGCCAGAAAAGACAGTGGAGCCAGGGCTAAGGACCCTGCTCTGTCACTCAGGCTGGAGTACAGTGGCACGATCTGAGCTCACTGCAGCCTCCAGGGATGTGCCAC
Organism: Callithrix jacchus; assembly: GCF_049354715.1. Lineage (NCBI taxonomy): Eukaryota > Metazoa > Chordata > Mammalia > Primates > Cebidae > Callithrix > Callithrix jacchus. The sequence continues at coordinate 104,812,195 of NC_133515.1, forward strand.
CAGGCCCAGCTAATTTTCGTATTTTTAGTAGAGACAGGGATTTGTCATTTTGGCCAGGCTGGTCTTGAACTCCTGACCTCAAGTGATCTGCCCAACTTTGGCCTCCCAAAGTGCTGGGATTACAGACATGAGCCAACGGACCCAGCCGGAACCCTGCTTCTCTGAATGAATCAGCTGCAGAGCAACAGAGGCCTGCTGTGATGGGAATCCAGGAAAATGACCTCCAGGAGGGGCAAGCTGGACTGGCCCTAAGGGGTCTTGCCACGTTGACTCTGGCACATGCTTCTTATTGGATGCTTCCCAGACACCTGCTGCACCCCTCCAGTGTCCCAGAGGCTCAGAGCCCAGTCCCAGAGGTCTCAGATGGCACATCAGCCCAGTGAGTCCTGAGGGACATAACATCCTCAGGACCGGATGTGGCCAGTGAGTGCTGGGTAGCCAGTGCTGCCCCTCCTTGGCCGAACTCTCAATCCTCACGCCTCTCCTGCTTCTATTTATTTTGTTCTGTTTTGGAGACAGAGTCCTGCTCTGTGGCCCAGGCTGGAGTACAGTGATTCAATCAGAGTTCACTGCAGTCTTGGCTTCCAGGGCTCAAGCCATCCTCCAGCCTAAGCCCCGCGAGTAGCTGGGTATGCACCATCACACCTGGCTAGTTTTGTATTTTTTGCAGAGACAGGGTCTTCCTAATGCTGCTTAGACTGGTCTCCAACTCCTGGGCTCAAGCAATCCTCCCACCTCACCTCTCAAAGTGCTGGGATTACAGGCATGAGCCACTGCACCCAGCCATTCTCCCACTTTTAAAAGAGCCTGCGTTTGAGTGGCCATTGACTTCCCTGCATGGGTGTGTTGGCTGTTTCTTCTGTCCTGAGCTACCCTGCAGGGAAGGACACTGGGCAAAAGGATGTCACTGTGACGACTTGGGAGGTAGAGGAGAGAGCTGGCAACAATGTGTTTCAAACTGATACATAACTACCAGTCCTTATGGCTCGCCCTATTAAGGACCAGCTGCTAAACTCTTAACCCAATTTTTTATTTTAATTTTTTAGAGATGGGGCTTTGCTACATTGCTCAGGCTGGCCTCGAACACCTTGGGCTGAAGTGATCCCCTCACCTCCACCTCCTGAATAGCTGGGTCTAGCATCTGGCTTCTTAGCCCAATTTCGATTAAAGTTGTGTATATTATTTTTTAGGGCTGTATATTTAAATTACCACAAAATAAGTGGTTTACAACAACACTAATTAATTATCTTACAGTTCTGCAGATCGGAGTTCCAACCCAGGTCTCACTGGGCTCAAACCAGGCTGTCAGCTGGCCCTTCCTGGAGGCACTGAGGGAGCCGGGTCCCCTGCCTGCTGCAGCTCCTGGGGGCCACCCACTTTCCCTGGCTCATGGCCCTGCCTCCACCCACAAAGCCACCAGCCCCGGCTGAGCCCTTCTCATTCGGCTGCCCCTCTCTGGTTCTCCTCTTCCACCTCCCTCTTTCCCTGTTTCACCATGTAATTACTCTTATGATTACACAGCCTGGGCAACCTGGTGAAACTCCATCTCTACAAGAAATACAAAAAGTAGCTGGGCATGGCAGCATACACCAGTTACTCAGGAGGTTGAGGCAGGAGAACTGCTTGAGCCCAGGAGGTCGAGGCTGCAGTGAGCTGTAATCATACCACTGCACTCCAGCCTGGACAATGGAGTGAGACCCTGTCCCAAAACAAAAAAAAAAAAAATTCTTGTGTTTACATTGGCTCCTACAGATAATCTAGGATAAGCTCCCTGTCTTAAAGGCAGCTGATTAGCAACCTCAATGCCACCTGCAACCATGATTCTCCTGCACCACGTGACAGAACATATTCACAGCTTCCTGGATGAGCACAAGGACATCTCAGGGAAGCCATGATTCGGCCCGGCACACTACATATGCAAGTAACAATTCCACCTTCCTCAACACGTTCTATTTGCCACTACTTGAGACCCTCTCATTTAAATCTCACCACAACACCAGTCCCACTTTATTACATGAGGAAATCAAGGCTCCAATACATCACTTTTTTTTTTTTTAAGTCTCGCTCTGTTGCCCAGGCTGAAGTGCAGTGACACGATCGCTGTTCACTGCAACCTCCGCCTCCTGGGTTCAAGTGATTCTCCCACCTCAACCTCCCAAGTAGTTGGAACTACAGGCATGTACCACCATGCCTGGCTAATTTTTGTATTTTTAATAGAGAATGGAATTTTGCTATGTTGGCCAGGCTGGTCTCAAACTCCTGACCTCAGGTGATCCACCCACCTCAGCCTCCCAAAGTGCTGGGATTACAGGCGTGAGCCACCACGCCCGGCCATAAGTCACTTTTGTTTCAGTGTTTATTTTATCTATTAACATTTTTATCATAGAAATTGTTAAATATATACAAAAATAGAGAGACTAGTCCAATGAAGCACCGTGTAGCCGCCATCCGGCTTCAGCGATTGGCAGTCCACCTTCTGCCATTCTGATCCATGTAACTCCTGCCCCACTGTTTTCTGCTTGCTTGTTTTGCTGGCATATGTTAAAGCAAATCTCAGACGTGAGCATTTACTTTTCCATGCACTCAGCACACACTGATGAAGTAACTATGCATCCAACACTGCTGCGTGCCAGGAGGCGATCACCAGGTGCTGTGTGCCCAGAGCTGGTGGCAGAACATCGACTCCTTCTTCCACATGGCCAGGCGGCTTCCTGGGGGGCTAGCTGAGTCATCCTGCATAGAGCTCACCCTTGGGTGGCCACCCTGGGGGCCAAAGGACCCTTCATAGCACTGTCCCATACATAGCCCCCAGCGTGGCACCCAGCTAGAGAAGCCAGCCTCCCTGCCCTGCCTGCTCACTGGCATACAGGAGTTCACCTGCCCTGCTCTCCCCTCCAGACCCCACCAGGCATCCCAACCTCCCCACCCAGGATGGGGCAGGGTGCAGAAAATAATCACAAGACACATGCTGACTTTTGAAGAGCTTGGAATCAAGAGTGGTGGTTCTCAAAGTATAGCCCGGCCTGGCAGGAGGTTCCTGGATGGCCAAGAATGGGTCTCAGTGTCCCTAGTATAATGTCAAAGCATATCTGACATGGACTGACTGTGTCCCTCCAAAATTCATATGTGGACATCCTAACCCCGAAGGTGATGGTATTGAGGTGGGGCCTCTGGGAGGTGATTAGGTCATGAGGGTGGAGCCTTTGTGAACAGGATAAGTGCCCTATAAGATAGGCCCCTGGGAGCCCATTCACCACTCCCACCATGTAAGGACATGGGGATAAGACAGCTAGTTATGAACCAGAACCTGACCGTGCTGGCACCCTGATCTCCCAGCCAGAACTCAGCACTGTGAGGAATAAATGTCTGTTTTTCTTAGGCCACCTAGTTCATAGTACTTTCTTTTTTTTTTTTTTTCCTTTTGAGATGGAGTCTTGCTCTGTCACCCAAGCTGGTGTGCAGCGGTGCGATCTCAGTTCACTGAAACCTCCACCTCTCACGTTTAGCAATTCTCCCACCTCAGGCTCCCAGGTAGCTGGAATTACAGGCACGTACCACCATGCCCAGCTAGTTTTTGTATTTTTAGTAGAGACAGGGTTTTACCATGTCAGCCAGGCTGGTCTCAAACTCCTGATCTCAGGTGATCCTCCCACCTCGGCCTCCCAAAGTACTGGGATTATAGATGTGAGCCACTGTGCCCAGCCTATGCATAGTACTTTCTTATAGCAGCCTGAACGGAATAAGACCGTATCGTACCACCATAAAGCAGATACGCAGTAATTTATCCAGATCCCCTCTGATTCTTCTTTGGCACTACTTCAGTTTTCCATGGGAGAGTGGGGGTGTTTAGATGGTAGGCTGCTTGACCTTTTCAAATTAAGTGATCCCTTCAAAATGTGTGGCTCATTGTAGCTAATGCCCCAAGTTCATGAACTGTTGACTTTCACAGTAAATTAGCACAGATCCGAGGGATCCCTGCAGGATCACCAACTTCCCCCACACTGTCATGCTATTCCTGAGTGGGAAAGAAGTGACAGGTAGCATGAACTGCCCAGGGCACAGCCCTTAGCCTGGGCACAGCGACAATAAACCACCTAGTGGTTGTGGGAAAAAAGACTAAGACCCATTGATCCTGGGGGAGAGACAGACAGGAAGATGATTTGCTCAATGCCAGAAAAGAGCACTGTAAAAAGAGCCAGGCACAGTGGCTCACACCTATAATCCCAGAACTTTGGAAGGCTGAAGAACAAGGATTGCTTGAGGCCAGGAGTTCAAGACCAGCCTGGGTAACATAGTGAGACTTCATCTCTACAGACAAAAAAAAAAACAGGTTTTTTTTTTTTTTTTTTTTAATTAGCTGTATGTGGTGGCTCACTCCTATAGTCCCAGCTACACAGGAGGCTGAGGTGAGAGGATCGCTTGAGCCCTGGAGGTCAAGTCTGCAGTGAGCCATGATCACAACACTGTACTCCAGCCTGGGTGACAGAGCTAAGACCCTGTCTCAAAAAAAAAAGAGAGAGAGAGAGAGAGAGAGAGAGAGAGAGAGAGAGAGCTGTGCAGTCTGTCAGATTGAGCACAATCCCACCTGGAGATCACCAGGAAAATTAGAAAATATTTTGAATGGAATAATAAACCCTATCATACCAAAACTTGTATTTGCAGGGATGCAACCAAAGCAGTACATAGAGGGAAATTTCTAGCCTGAAATGCCTGCATGTACCCAGGGGTTCACGACCAGCCTGGGCTGGAGAACGGAGAAAAAATTGGAAAGAAATGCACTAAGATCTATCTCAAGAAATGACAAAAAGGACAGCAAAATAAATCTAAAGCAAGCAGTACTAGAAATAAGAAAACAAATTTAATGAACTAAGATACAGAGACAATCAACAAAACCTAAAGCTGGTTCCTTGAAAAGGCTGCAAAGCGAATACATTTCTGGTGAGAATGATTGAGAAGAAAAGGGATGACAATTACTACCAGCCTGCAGGCAAACTGCGACGCTGCCTCTTGCTAGCATGTCTTTGGGCAAATTAATTAACCTCTCTAAGCCTGTTTCATCACCTAAAAATTGAGAAATAGAATATCTGCCTCACTGGCTATTGTAAGCATTAAATGAGATAGTGTGAGTGTCCAGCAGAGAATAGAAACTCCATAAGTCATACAAGTCATGATCACGGTGGTGGTAGTTATCAATATTCTAAAGTACTACAGAGGGCTGGGCATGGTGGCTCACTCCTGTAATCCCAGCACTTTGGGAGGCCGAGGCAGGCAGATCACCTGAGGTCAGAAGTTCGAGACCAGCCTGGCCAACACGGTGAAACCCCATCTCTAATAAAAATACAAAAATCGTGCTCGCTTCGGCAGCACATATACTAAAATTGGAACGATACAGAGAAGATTAGCACGGCCCCTGCTCAGGGATGACTTCTTTTAATTGCTTTAAATAAAATACATGAATAAATAAACAAAAATTAGCCAGGCGTGGTGGTGCGTGCCTGCAGTCCCAGCTACTCGGGAGGCTGAGGCACAAGAATTGCTTGAACCTGGGAGGCAGAGGTTGCAGTGAGCCTCAATCGGGCCACTGTGCTCCACCCTGGGTGACAGAGGGAGATGCCACCTTGAAAAAATAAATAAATAAAAATAAAGTGTTACGGGGAACAGGGAGGGAAGATGACTTCCTGCCTGGGGAGGTGGCAGGGATAGGTGATTTCCCAGCCTTGAAAAATGGAGAGGACTTCATAGAAGAAGAGAAAGAAGGACCATCCAGGCTGAAGGCCTAATGAGCAGGAGCGGGAGCCCTGGAGACCTGAGTTCATCCAGAGGGGAGCAGGGGCCAGCAACGAGTGCCAAGGCCCTCCTGGGCCTCTCCGAGGCAGTGCCTGACATTTGAGGCCAACGCTGAAAACATAAATGGACCTGGCCGTAGCCTTCATGCATTATGCAGTGAGGGTGAATAATGCATGACTTGGAATTTTTTTAACCATTTGGTCACAGATTTCTCTCCAGGGTGATGGAAATGCAATGGCCGTGCCCAGCCTGTCTGTAGAGTTTGCAGAATGACTTAGTTATAATAACCTCCAGGATCACAGCGAAGTTATTTTCTGCTGGAAGCAAGTGAATAAGTCTCCACCAGACCAAGTCAGCTTCCCCCAGTAGGAAGAGCTTCTCTCAGGACTGTTTCTCTTCTCAAAGGCCTCTGTCTACATGACAGGGACACACTCAGGGAAAGAGCTCTCGGTGCGTCTGGAGCCAGGTGTCAGGCTGTAAGCCTTAGCTGAGACCAGAGGCCCCTCCTCTAGGGGGAGGGAGCCATCAGGTGGCATCCTCTGCCCAGCCTGAGAGCTCCATCACTCCACAGGAAGGTCACTGGTGGGGCCGCTCTCTCAGGGAGGTGACTCTGGGTGGAAGCTTCCAGAAAAAGTGGCGCCAGAGCTGGATTAGACAGAAGGAACCTCTAATCCCCAAAAATGAGGGATGTGGAGGCCCTCAGCATGTCATGATAATAAAGACTTCAGAAAAGGTTTGCATCAGAATATGTAACTGGCAGAGTAACTTAGGACCTTGGGCTCCTCTACAAATACAGGCAATCTGGCCGGGCACTGTGGCTCATGCCTGTAATCCCAGCATTTTGGGAGGCTGAGGTAGGCAAATTACCTGAGGTTGGGAGTTTGAGACCAGCCTGACCAACAGAGAAACCCTGTCTCTACTAAAAATACAAAATTAGCCAGGCATGGTGGCACACGCCTGTAGTCCCAGCTACTTGGGAGGCTGAGGCAGGAGAATTGCTTGAACCCAGGAGGCAGAGGTTGCGGTGAGCTGAGATCACACCATTGCACTCCAGCCTGGTCAGCAAGAGTGAAACTCTGTCTCAAAAAAAAAAAAAAAAAAAAAAAAGTACAGGCAATCCCTGGCTTATGATAGTTTATCCCAGGATTTTTGACATTATGATAGTGCGAACATGATATACATTCGATAGAAACGACTTCCTTCACAGTGCTGGACGGCGGCAGAGAGATCAGCTCCCACTCCCCCACGCTGCCAATTTACAATGGGTTTATTGGAATGTAACCCTGTTGTAAGTCAAGAAGCATCTGTAGTTACAAGGCAAATACCACACAACCCAGCAACTGCATTCTTGTGTGAACATAAGTTTGCAAAGGAATCTATATACTAGTCTCCGCAGCAGCTTTCCTGTATAGCAGGCAAACCCTGGTAGCACTCAAATGTCCTCTCAAGGGTGAATGCCAGGCCAGCTGAGGCACGAGAATCGCTTGAACCTGGGAATCGGAGCTTACGGTGAGCCGAGATCACACTGTACTCCAGCCTGGGTGACAGAGTGAGACTCTGTCTCAGAAAAACGGAAACAAACAAACAAAAATGGTGAGTGCCAACACGCTGCCGCACATCCAGACCTGGAAACACCACTGAGTCATGAGAAGAGCAAATCACTGGTATAGTGCCCAGTCTGCTCCAGCTGCTGTAACAAAATACCTTAGACTGCATCATGTATAGAGTAAAAACTTATTGCTCACAGCTCTGGAGGCTGCGAAGTCCAAGATCAAGGCGCCAGCAGATTCGGTGTCTGGTGAGTGCTCCATGATTCACACACAGCAGTTGGGTGCCGGGTCCTCGCGTGGTGAAAGGGGCAGCCGCACTCCCTTCCCCTGTCTTATAAAGGCATTAATTCCATTCATGCAGTCGGAGCCCTCACGACTTAATCATTTCCCAAAGGTCCCACCTCTTGAAACTATTATATCGGGTATGAGGTTCCAACATCTGAATTTAGGAGGGCACCAATGTTCAAACCACAGCACACGGCAACCTGGATGACTCCCCAGAGAACTATGCTGACTGCAAACAGCCAATCCCCAAAGGTTACCAGTTACTTGATTCCATTTACAGACCATTCTTGTGGTAACAAAGGTATCAGGACAGAGAACAGACTGGTGATTGTCAGAGGCTGGGTAGATGATTGTGTTAGAAACTAATAGGAGGGATGGCTAGGCATGGTAGCTCACGCCTGTAATCCCAGCACTTTGGGAGGCTGAGACAGGTGGATTACCTGAGGTCAGGAGTTCGAGACCAGCCTGGCCAAGATAGTGAAACATTGTCCCCACTAAAAATGCAAAAATTAGCTAGGCATGGTGTCATTTGCCTGTAGTCCCAGCTACTTGAGAGGCTAAGGCAGGAGAATTGCTCCACCTGGAAGGTGGAGGTTGCAGTGAGCTGAAATGGTGCTGTTGCACTCCAGCCTGGGGAACAGAATCAAAGAAGGAAGGGAGGGGAGGGGAGGGGAGGGGAGGGGAGGGGAGGGGAGGGGAAGGGGAGGGGAGGGGAAGGGAGGGGAGGGGAGGGGAGGGGAGGGGAGGGGAGGAGAGGGGAGGGGAAGGGAGGGGAGGGGAGGGGAAGGGAGGGGAGGGGAGGGGAGGAGAAAGGAGGGGAGGGGAGGAGATCCCTGTGGCATTGGAACTGTGGCGGGGGGTGGGGCCACAAACATGAGCAGGTGATAAAAGTGTGTGGAACTAGAGGAACATGCACAAGAATGGATGCAAAGAAAGCCAGGGAGAGCTGAGGATGTTGGATCAATGTCAATACAGTTACTGTGACATTACCCTCTGGGTCCACAAGATATCCATCTGTGGGAGAATGCGGGACAAAGCGCGCTGGATCTCTGTGTTACTCCGTACAACTGCATGGGAATCTATCATTATCTCAAAATAAAAGCTCTAACTTAAAAATAGTAATGATTTAATGTTAAGTGAAAAAGGCAGACCTCAAAACTTTATGTAACAATCAGTACTATTTTATTTTATTTTATTTATTTTGAGGCAAAGTCTCGCTCTGTCACCTAGGCTGGAGTACAATGGTGCAATGTCAGCTCACTGCAACCTTCACCTCCCAAGTTCAAGTGATTCTCCTACCTCAGCCTCCCAGGTAGCTGGGATTACAAGCGCCCAACACCACACCCAGCTAAATTTTGTTTGGTCAGGTGGGTCTCAAACTCTTGACCTCAGGTGATCCACCTGCCTCAGCCTCCCAAAGTGCTGGGATTACAGGCCTAAGCCACTGCACCGGCCCAATCAGTACTATTTTTAAGACCTCAAAATTTACACCTAATATCTACTAGAGTGAAACAACTGCCTACCCTATGATGCAGCAATTCCATTCCTAAATATACCCCCAAGAGAAACAGGTGCATATGACTACCAGAAAACGTGTACAAGAAAGTTAGTGGCAGTTTCATTCCTAATAGCCACAGTGGGAAACAATCCAAATGTCCATCAACAGTGGAATTAATAGATTGGGTTTCCCTCATAGAGTGGAATCCTTAATACGTCAATTATAAAGAAACAAACTTGTGCTGTACATGACATTCACAAATCTTCCTGACCAATATTAAGCGAAAGAAACCAGACACAGAATGTAAAGTGGTGCAACCACTGTGGGACAGTGCGGTGTTTCCTTTAAAAAAATTAGAAGTAGAATTACCATGTGATCAGGAGTTCCACTTCTGGTATATATCCGAAAGAACTGAAAACAGGGTCTTGAAGAGATATTTGTGCAAGCATGTTCACGGCAGCATTACTCACAGTGTCTAAAACTTGGGCAGAAGCTACCCCCAAGTGTCCATTGACTGATGAATGCATGAGCAACACGAATGATATCCATACTGGAATAGTATTCAGCCTAAAAAAGGAAAGAAATGCGGACATGCTACAACATGGATGAACTTTGAAGACATTATGCTAAGTGAAATAAGCTAGACGCAAAAAGACAAGTACTGTATGAACCTGCCCATAGGAGGTACCTAGAATTGTCAAATTCATAGGAACAAGGGTGGGCGGTGGCACATGCCTGTAATCCCAGCACTTTGGGAGGCTGAGGTGGGTGGATCACTTGAGGTCACATGTTTGAGACCAACCTGGTCAACATGGTGAAACGCTGTCTCTACTAAAAAATACCAAAAAAAAAAAGATCAGCTGGGAGTGGTGGTGTGTGCCTGTAATCCCAGCTACTCAGGGTGCTGAGGTAGGAGGATCGCTTGAACCTGGGAGGCAGAGGTTTCAGTAAGCTGAGATCACGCCACTGCACTCTCGCCTGGGGGACATAGTGAGACACCGTCTCAAAAACTAAAATAAATTTTTTTTTTTTAATTATATGAACAGAAGGTAGAATGGTGGTTACCGGGTCTGTGGGGAGGAGGGAATAGAGAGTGTTTAATGAGAATAGAGTTTAGTTTTACAAGATGAAAAGAGATCTAGAGATGGATGGCAGGGATGGTTATACCACATGATGAATGTGTTTAATAACGTTGAACCGTGCACTTAAAAATGGTTAAGATGATAAATTTTATGTGTATTTTAACACAATTTTTAAAATAAAAGAAAACCAGCCAGACACAAAAACCACACATAACATGGTTCATTTATATGAGGCTTAAGAACAGAGCAAACTATCCTATGGAATAGAGTGAGAATCAGGGTTTGCTGAAGAGAGTGTGAGTGAGGCTGGGCAGGGCCCGCGGCGCCCCTGGGCACTGGCATTGCTCTCCATCCTAACAGAGGCGGTGGGCGCAGAGTGTGTACATGTCTAACACTTAACTACTAACTTCAGATTTGTGCACTCTGCTGCATGTGAGTTATAGCTAAACAAACATTTTAAATAAAGAAAAACCCACCTGTGTAGATGAAGGAGTGGAAAGAGAGCCAGCAGCATGTTCACAGGGCCTGTCTAGGTATATTCAGGCATCTTTTCCTCTTCTTTCTCTTTTCCCTATTTCCAAATTTTCTGTAAAATGAGGAGGTACAGCATAAGAGAGACTTGACAGCAGCTAGCAACATTGTTTCTTCTTTTTATCATTTTTGAGTCTGACTCTGTCACCCAGGGGGAATGCTTGGTGCAGTCATAGCTCACTGCAGCCTCTAGCTCCTGGGCCTAAGTGATCCTCCTGCCTCAGCCTCCCAAATACCTGAAACCACAGGCATGTGCCACCACACACGGGTAAGTTTTAAGTTTTTTGTAGAGCTGGAGATGGGGTCTTGCTGTGTTGCCCAGGCTAGTCTGGAACTCCTGGCCTCAAGTGCTCCTTTGGCCTCCCAAAGTACTGGGATTATAGCCATGAACCACCACACCTAGCTTTTTTGTTTTTTTAAGGAAAAAATTCAGTTTTCTACAGTCATTGAGGTATTCTGAAGAGAGTGGCCCCTCAGGGAATGTTTCTTCCTCACTCTACCCCAGACGCCCTCGTGGGCTGGCTTTCGCTGAGGACACAGAGCCGGGAGGGCCCCGCCTGCCCAGGGAGCCCACAGAAGGCCCAGCTGGCGAGGGAGCTGACAGGGGGTGGCCACGGCCATTTTCCTTTGCTGACGCTGGGCCCGGGCAGCTGGCACTGAGGAGCTCTTCAGAGACTGTTTCTCCCCAAGCGCCGCTGTCTTAGCTCAGGCCACAGACAGGACATCATAAACAGCAGAAATCTACTTCTCACAGTTCTGGGGACCAGAGTCCAAACTCACGGTGCAGCCAGGACCCAGGGTCCAGCAAGGGCTCCTCCTGGGTGGGAGGCAGCCGCCTCCTCCCGGTGTCCTCAGGTGGCAGAGAGAAGGCGGCAGGCCTAAGGAGTCTCATCCTAGTGGCTCGGCACCTGCCCGTACGACCTCATTTAACCATAATGGCTGCCCCACACCGGGGGCTTGGGCTTCCACATGGGAATTGCAGGGGCCACAGTGCATCAATAGCGGAATTATACTGACTGTTCAGTCAATGGTGCCTTCACAGTCCCACCTCCAAGGCTTTGCCAGATCACGCCCCCCATGGAGCACACCCTGCACAGAACCAGCCTGATCACCACTCGGCCTCCCAGGCAGAGTTAGGCCCTAACCAACCCGTGCCAGGACAAGGGCTTCGGAGGGCAGGAAGGCTGCCTTCTGCCCGGCCGGCGCAGGCCCTCGTTCTCTTCAAGTTCGCTGAACTGGGTTAGACCGAATTCTTCTGGGCAGGCCTCCAGCTGTGAGGCGTCGGGAGCCCAGAGGAGACTGTGCAGCGGGGGTACCCAGGGAGCCCCATCGCCTCTCTCCTCATTCTCCTTCTCTCCTGAGGCATGAGGGCCGATTCCAGATGAGGCTCCGCAGAGTCCGGCCCAGGGGCGGAGGGAAGAGCTACTCCCATCCGGCCACAGGCCTGACTGAGTTGGGCCTCTGCCGAGGGAGGAAGGAGAGACAGGGGTTTCGGGGGACTGGAGCTGGCTCATCCCTAGAGCCAGAGGACATGGCGGATCCAGCTGCTCCTGGGGCAACTGGCAAAGCCAGCAGAGGGGCTCAGGCTGCAAGAACAGGCTGGGCACTTGCCACTGTTGTGCATGTTGAGATGCCGCTGAGGGAGAAAGGGGACCAAGGACAGGGGAACCAAGTAACAGAGGGAGAGGAAATAAGATGGAAAGGAGAGGAGAGAAAAGAAAGAATCATCAGCTGGGCACAGTGGCTCACACCTGTAGTCCCAGCACTTTGAAAGGCTGAGGCGGGCAGATCATGAGGTCAAGAGATTGAGACCATCCTGGCCAACATGATGAAACCTCATCTCTACTAAAAATACAAAAATTAGCTGGGCATGGAGGCGAGCACCTGTAGTCCCAGTTACTAGGGAGGCTGAGGCAGAAGAATCGCTTGAACCGGGTGGCAGAGGTTGCAATGAGCCAAGATCACGCTACTGCAGTCAGGCCTGGCGACAGAGCGAGACTCCATCAAAAAAAAAAGAAGAAGAAAAAGAATCATCTTGGCCGACACTCCCGAGGGCCTGCTATGGAACTCATGCTGGGCAAGCTTCATACACGTCATTCTCACGACGATCCTTGGAGGTAGGGGCTATTCATCTCCCCATTTTGCAGATGTGGAAAACTGAGCACAGAGAGTTTAAGTCACTTATTGAAAGGCTTACAACTAGGAAGTGCTGGGCTGATTTGAACCTAGGCAGCCAGAGTCCATGCTGTCGAGTGCAATGAGAAGAGAGAAAGTCGAATGGGGGTGGGAGGAGAGAACAGACAAGGAGGAAGCTGGAGGAGATGGGCTTTTCCATTCAACAGACATTTCCTGTGTGCTGATTTACCACTGTTCCACGGAACTCAGAGGGGTGGGCATCACAGGGTGTGACCCATGTGGTCACGCTGGGCCCCTGCTCAGATGGGCCCTGAGCTCAGCTGAAGGCTTTGCTGCCACCGTCTTGAAATTCTTCATTGTTTTTCAACGAAGGGCCCCACATTTCATTTTGCAGCTGATGTGGGCAGTCCAGGGTGCAGTAACAAACAGCTCACCCAGCCCCTCCCTTCGCCGGGATTATATTCGGAGGCTGCACCAACAGACAGAAGGAAGAGGGAAGGGGCCGACCGAGCGGGAGGCGAACATTCGCTCATGTCGTGCGGAGGGCTGGGGAAAGGGCACAGATTGTCCTTGAAGCTAGAAAGGCATAATTCAATTATTTTACAATTTCATTACTGGAAAAATCTATTGGCCCCAGGAGCATTCTGCTCACAAAATTGAACTAAAAACAAAAGGGTATTCGCCATCTTCCCTAAGCGCTCGTTTGAGCAGGCTTCCTATAAATCACTGACGAGCAGAGAAGGAGCGTGGCACGGGGTATCGTCCTCCGTCTGCCCACCCTGGTCCCTCTAGAGCAGCATCAGGTGGAGGCAGCGGAAGAGGCAGGGAAGCAGGCACAGCCCAGGGACCACCATGGTGCCAGCCCTGGCCTCCTTCAGTTCGTCTGACTTTCCCCAGACCCTCGACAGACAGGCAGGCCTCAGCATCCACGACTTAGAGCAGAGAAATTGCACCCCATGCAAGGTGACCCAGCAGGCTAGTTAGTAGACAGGGCAGGACTCAGCCTAAGTCTGTCTGGCTCCCACACGCATGCCCTGTTAACACACATGTCCCCCTCTCAATGCACTCATGCTAAAATGCACGCAGACCCCAAAGGAGCTGCGCTTCCTCTCATCCTTGGGCCTTGGCTAGGCCTGGACTGGCAGGGCCCCTTGGCCTGGTTTTCTAAACAAGCAGCACCTTCTCCTGAGATTTCCCAGCCTCTGGCCAGATGGGGGCACCTCACAGCTCCCTGTCCTCTATTCTTCATCCTGAGCAACACAAGGGCCAAGTTGCTGTTCATTTTGTTTGTTCCTGAGACCTCGTGTCCAGAACAGTGCCTGATGCGTAACTGACACTCAATATTTTTTAATAAGAAAGACTATTCCAGGGACATTGCTGGTCGGGAGGTGTCTGTGACTATTCGCTCCTGCCTCTGCCCGGCTGCCCTGTTCGGCTCCCTATGCCAGGGATCCTGGGGTGGTATCCGTGTCGTCCTGACCCACATGCTCAGGACAGAGGCTGCCGCAGCTCCCAAATCACCCTGTTCCTTTGTTCAACGCCAGCTCTGTCTTACGGGCCACATTAGGGAGACTCTGGCACTGACCGGTGAGCACCATCTTGCCCGGCCCTGCTTACCTCAATTGACCCACATGCCCCTCTTTAGGAACAACTGCAGAGAAGCCACCAGCTGGCACAAGGGGCCGGGCTGCCCTGGAAGCAAGGCTTAGGAGGAGGGTGGGAGATGCAGACAACAGCAGCCACCAAACCCCACCTCAGCCCATGGGCCCCACCTGACTTCTCTCTCCCTTTGCGGGGCCTTGCTGGGTACTACATGGCTCTCAGGCGGAGCTGCTCGGTGTTGATACCTTATCTCATTTAATCCCCTGGCAGCTCTGAGGTGCAGAGCGGACTGTTCACCAGAGAGGAGGCTGGGCCAAGCTGCCAGCCACAGAGGAGGGGTTCGGCCTCCACCACACCCTGCCCTGCCACAGGCTCGCTGCCTGGGGTCTGTGCCTATAATGAGTGGTCAAGCCTGTGCAGGGTCCACTCCAGGTAGAGGGTCACCCGGATGCCCACTTTTCCCCTGACGAGGGCTGGGTCCCGCTTCTCAAAGGAGCTTGCAGCCTGGAAGTGCCTGCGCTACTGGGGAACAAGCCCCTCATGGCCACTTCTCTCTCCTCTCCTTTTAAAGGGCGCCACCTCTCCTGGCCTCTTGATTTTGGAATAGACATAGCTTCTTTCTGGCATCTGATTCCTAATCAAGCGTTCATTCTGCTGAGCTCTCAAAGGGCTGTGGCTGGGGAGGATGGAGGGAGCGCAGCACACAGGCCCCATGGAGTCTCCTGTGCTGCCTCTGCCGTGCCCCGCACACGGGAGCCTGTACACCCACTTCTGGCAGCAGGAAAGCAGGTTGGAGAGAAGGAGGAGGGAGGAGGGGGGAGACCCAGGCCATAAATGACCCACCTCCCAGCCAGGGCTGGTGTCTGTCCCCAGTGCCAAATGACTGCAGTCACCCTGGGGCTGAGCTCATCAGCTACCCAGGCGCCTCCTTGGTATCATTCTCTCTTGTCCCCCTCCTTTTTTGCTCTCTCTCCCAACAGGAAAACAAGGCTGACAGCACAGCCCATTCATCCCCACCCCCAGCATTCCTGACTCACCCTGAAACTCCCCCCTGGTTCCAGCGCCCACGAGCCAGGGGCCATCTGATTTCAACACAGGGCAAGATCAAAGTGACCTGGCCAAGGGACCTCTTCTCGAGGAGGGAGAACAGTGATTTCCAGGATAAGCCAGTCAACTCCCAAGTCATGATACATTATGTTCTATGTCTCCAGCCACCTGCTCAGCCTCAAAATCAAATTCCATGCCCAAAGAGGGAGTGTGAAAGGTAATTGGGAAAACTGGGAGTGGGTCATCCTGGAAGGCAGAGGTGTTTCCAGGGCTCATGGCAGGTGCAGGAACTCGAGCTCATTCTGGGAGTCTGGGGATGTCTGGGGTGTACTTTAAAGCCAGGAAGTTGGCAGGCAAAGGCACCCCCTTCACTCTGGAAAGCCTGAGCCCCAGCCCCAGGTGCTTCCCATGCGGCCTTCAGGGACAGCAGGGACATTGGCTGCTCCTGTGGCCTAGCTCACTCGAGTACCAGAATCTGGATCAGAACAGTCAGATGGATGCCAGCCAAGGCCTCCCAGGCCCTCAGGAACTAGGAAAACCTGACTCACATCTCCCTCTTCTCCTCAAGTTCCAGCGTGGGCAGAAGTTCAAAGCCAGCTCCCAGACCTCCTCGGATCCCCAGGGGCTGGCGGGCATCCTCCCGGCCTCAGGAAGCCCAGTGCGGAGGCTGGCTCTCCAAGCTCAGACACTCATTTGCACGGCACGAGCGCTCAGAACTGTGCAGACCTGGAGGGGCCAGGAAAGGGGCACATATTCTGTAGCCAAGCCTGTCAGATTCCAAGGAGCAGCTGCCCCCGCCTTCAAATGCCCTCCCCCACCCCAGCTCACCCTCACTGTGCTGGCTTTGAATCTCTTACTGTCTCTGCAGCAAAAACCAGAACTTGCCCCCTACAGAGCAATTTGCTGGCTTCTCTGTTGAGTTGCCCCCAGGGGACATCTAGGCCTTCACAGCGCCTGTGAGCACTTTTCTAGAGCAAAGACAGTCTTTGTCTTTGAGAGCAATTCTGCACGCAGCAATTAATCTAAGATGTCCCCCCATGTTGCACATCTAAAACGACACCTGAAGGGGACGCTTCAACTTGGGAACTTGCACAGAGAAGCAGCCAGGTGCAGTGGCGCACGCCTGTAATCCCAGCACTGTGGGAGGCTGAGGCAGCAGGATCGCTTGAATCCGGGAGTTCAAAACTAGCCTGAGCAACACAGTGAGAACCCCATCTCTACCAAAAAATACAAGGAGCTGGGCATGGTAGCATGTGCCTGTAGTCCCAGCCACTTGGAAGGCTGAAGTGGAAGGATGGCTTGAGCCCAGGAGGTGGAGGCTGCAGCGAGCTATGATTGTACCACTGCACTCCAGCCTGGGTGACAGAGCAAGACCCTGTCTCTAAATAAATAAATAAATAAATAAATATTACAACAATAATAAGCCGGGTGCAGTGGCTCACGCCTGTAATCCCAGCACTTTGGGAGGCTGAGGTGGGCAGATCATGAGGTCAGGTGTTTGAGACCAGCCTGGCCAACATAATGAAACTCCGTCTCTACTAAAAATACAAAAAAAAAAAAATCAGCTGGGCATGGCAGCACCTGCCTGTAATCCCAGCTACTCAGGAGGTTGAGGCTGGAGAATTGCTTGAACTCGGGAGGCAGAGGTTGCAGTAAGCCAAGATCGTAGAACTGCACCCCAGCCTGGGCGACAGAGCGAGACTCCATCTCCAAAAAATAATAATAAAGAAAAGCAGCAAGTGACCAGTGTTTGTTAAATAACGGTTGAAACAGGTACGTACTGAGTACCGGCTCTATGCTGGGTTTTGGGAGCCACTGCCTGAAGGAGTCCATGGTACATTGCACAGGTTGGGTACTGAGGAAAGGTTGGATTGAAGGATGGAAGACTGACTGGGTGCTCAGGTCGGTGGGTGGGTAGAAGGAAGGAATGGCTGGGTAATGGAAAAAGAAATGGAGAAAAGAAAGGGAAGAAATCAATCAACAGGACGGGGGCTGGAGGGTGGAGCCAGCCAGCCAGCCCAGAGCCGGCACATCTCTCAGCTGATTGTGGGGACAGGTGAGGCGCATAGGAGAGTGGCGTGGGACCCACTCCAACCCCCAGTGCTGGAATCAAGATTATGTTAAACTGAAGATATCTGAGATTCAACAGATCCAGAAAGAAGGCTTTTTGGAGTTTCCCTTATCTGACTAAAAGCAGAAACGTCTGGGAGTGAGGCTGCCATAAACCCCCTCTTCAGAAAGGGGCAGCTTCACTCCCAGGAAGGAGGTCCAGATTGAAACTGCCATAAATTCTCTTTTGGGGCGGAGGGCATGTCCTGCCAGGAGCAAGGTGGAGGAGATCTCTTGAACCTGGTGTTAAAGCAAAATGATTCAATGACGTTTGTTAATGATGGTAAGAAGGCACAGTTTATTGGGGGCATCAGGGGTGGGGGGAAGGAATTATCGCCATAGGTGTATGAACCACCAATGCGATCCTGCAGTGGAGGAGAGAGATTGAGCTCAGCCGCATGCACAGAACTTGCCCCCTACAGAGCATTTTGCTGGCTTCTCTGTTGAGTTGCCCCCAGGGGACATCTAGGCCTTCACAGCGCCTGTGAGCACTTTTCTAGAGCAAAGACAGTCTTTTAACTCTCATAGCCCTTGTTACAGTCTCGCTTATAACATCGGGTGTTAGGCCGCAGGAAACAGAATCTCTCTGAACCACTCCTGCCCCAAGGCAGGGCTCCAATCTTCCCCCACTTTTCTGACTGTGGGTCTTAACACCCTCCCCAGAAAGGGTCTCGCCCTATACTCTGGGGGAAGAGATGTTGACATCATGAAGCTTCCATAGAAACCCAAGAGGACTGGGCTCTCGAGCTTCAAGATGGCAAACCACACAGAGGTTCCTGGAGGGTGGCGCCCAGGGAGGGCATGGAAGCTCTGCGTCCCTTCCCCCACACCTCGCCCTACGCTACTCTCCATCTGTATCCTTTGCAATATCCTTTATAATAAACCAGAAACACAAGTGTCTCCCCGAGTTCTGGGAGCCACTCCAGCAAATTATTCAAACCCAAAGAGGGGGTTGTGGGAACCCCAACTTGAAGCCAGTTGGTCAGAAGTTCTGGAGGCTGACTTGTGACTAGTGTCTGCTGGGGGTAGAGTAGCCTTACGGACTGAACCCCAGCCTGAGGCATCTGACACTCTGTCCAGGTAGGTGATGTTGGCCCTGAACTGGAGGACAGCCAGCTGGTGCCCAATGCTTGGTGGTGGGGAGGAACCCCACACATCCGGTCCCTGAAGTCTTCTGTGCTGATGACTAGGGTGGGGTGAGAGCAGAGAAAAAGCAGTTGAGAGGGTTTGTGCATGTGAATAAACTGTCTCTTCAGGCAGGCCGGGTCCAGTGGCTTGGGACTATAATCCCAGCACTTCGGGAGGGTGAGGCGAGAGAATCACGTGAGACCCCATCTCTACGATAAAAAACAAAAACAAAAACAGCCTTTGTCTTTTCTACTGTTGATCTGTTGACTGTGAAATTCTCAGACCCTCAAACATGGAGCCCACGTGGGTAAAGAAACTGCTTTTCCCCCTAACACTGTAGTTTGGATGCTTTGAGAGTCGTTTCCAAGAAAGCCCCAGAGACAATTCCTCTGGCCAAGCAGACATTTGGCCTAAGGGCTTATTACATCTCAGAGGTGGCCCCCATGTCCTTGTGTGGGAAGAGATATCAGAATGGCCCAGTTATCTTCAATTTGGAAAATGAGGAAAGGCAGGTCATAAATCTCTGCCATGAAGAATTCGGGGTGGGAACCCATGGTCCAGTACACTGCCTCCCAGGTTGGGGACATCAGCCCTGATCCCACCTCTCCACTTCCTCCTGGCCCAGAGAGGAGACACAAGGAGGCAGAGCCAGGACACAGGATGAGCAAGGGACAGAGGACCTTCCCACCACCACACCCACCAAGAGCACCTGCCCAGGACTATGCAAAGCCCCTGAGAGAAGAGAAAAATGCAAGGCAGGGCACTGTGTTCGGAGCCTGACACTCACCAGCCACCACATCCTCCACACAGGCATGAACACAACACCCACCACCCGGCTGTTTGTCCCCCACAGCCAGGCAGGGCGAGAGGCATGTCCAAGCCGAGCAGTGAGATCCCAGCACCTGGGCATTCGAGACAAGAGGCTGTCCTGGGCCCTCGGGCCAGCTTCTTCCCAAGTCCATCAAGAGCACCGTTCACGTCCAGTCATTTGCCTTTCACTGGCTCATTCATTCCTTGATTGGTTCATTCATTTATCAACGATCATTTCCGATGCTACGCCAGACCCAGAAAAACCAAGGCAGATAAAACACAGTCGGGAAGGTGCTGTGCAGGGGTGGGAGAATGGCAGTCCGGGCGTGTCTTGAGAGCGGCTGTGACAAGGCTCTTGGCAGGTGTCACATGCATGAATCAAACAGCATTTGACATCCTGCTCCAGAAGGCAGGGTTCTTCGCCCTGTTCTCAAGGCATCTGCCATCATGCTGACACTGGCCCCAGCAAAGTGACCATGGCCTGTCCCCATCATAAGTGGCATGTACAGACACACTCGTTTCCTAATAGGGTCAGTGGTGACCGACTGCCACGTTTCCAACGCTGCTGGGTAAAAGTCCTCAGAGAGAGACCATGAGCAAACTGTCACCATGTAGACACACTCATGCTTGTGAAGTGCTTAGGACATGGGCAGGGGCAAAGTGCATGTTCTATCACTGCTCGGTAAATAGAATGTGACAACGAGGCACCACTCCGTGGGAGCATCCAAGTGCCCAGCGTGCCATAGGGAACAGGGCATGGGCGTTGTAGGCAACAGGCTAAACCTTGGCCCCTGCCTCTCTGCCTCCTAGCTATGCATCACAGACAGGCCTCAGTTTCTCCAGCTATAAAATGTGACATAATTCTCTACCCACAGGGGCAGCATGGACAATTAACAGAGACTGGGGTGCCAGACAGCTCACCCACTTGCCAGACTTGTGCACAAAGCACGGGGAGCACACGCAGCGTCCCTGGCCCACCCTGACCCTGACAGACCGGGCCCTGTTCAGGGCAGCCTGGTGTTCGGGTGCAGGGCACAGAAGCCATTCATCAGCCAGTTGGCTGACCTACTCGCGCCAGTCACCAGGACCCTGGGATGCAAGCAGGGCTGGTGGGCAGCAGGGCCCGGGAGAAGGGCTGTGGGCCCCGGCGTGCCCCTGCAGCCAGCCCTGGTCTCCGGACTTCACTCTCCCACACTCAGCTCTGGAAGGCCTGGTTAATTTAGAGGAGTCATTTTAATCAATTAGATGAAGTGTAAAATAAGTGTTCAGCTCTGCTCAGGAAATGGGGCCTGTCGTCTTTAAGGCTTTATGGAAAAGGCATTAAGATGGAACGATGCGCTCCACGCTGCCCGCGCCAAGCTCAGCCAAACCTCGGGGCAGAAGGACCTTCCAGAGCCCCCGTGACCACCCAGCAAACTGTCACCAGCAGCTGCTGTGCTCCCCCAGGCCGCTGGCTGCCCGTCCTGCCTTCAGACGCCTCTGATGCGGCTGCTGCCCGGGGCTTCGAGGCACCCAGTCCAAGCCTCCTTCCCGGCCCATCCCTAGCTCCTCAGCAACAGGGCTGTGAAGCACTGCATGGAGTCACCACAGGGTATGCACAGGGACCAGGAAGCAATTGGCAGGCCCTGGACCCCCGCACTTATTCCAGTGAATCACATGCAGCTTTGTCAGCACAGCTCTTCCAGTTCAGAAGGCAGCATCCAGTCTCTGGGCCAAGCCATCTCCCTAATCTCTTTGCCTTTCCTCGAGTGTGATGTTTTGGGTCACTCATCACCCTGGTCACCCAGGAGAGGATGACAGCGTTGATGATGAGGAACGCCCGTGGGCATGTGACACTTCCAGAGCTTGCTTAAAACCATTATTTCCAGCAGGCTTTACAATGTTTATACCCCTTTTGTCCAGAGGAGTGGCGGGAGCCTTAGAAACAGCTGGTCCCCAGCCGGGTAAATGCGGCCCCCGCGCTGTGTCCTCACCCCTGTTGGCTTTGCCTAGGTCTGCCCTTCTTCCCACACAGGTCCCCTGTCCTGGGACCGTCAGCTACAGAGCCCATTAATTGAGAGGTCACCCCATGTGGCTCTACCTCAGTTCCTCTCCTGCTGGAAATTTCATCCGAGAGGATTCAGGGAAGGTGCTGAAAGGGAAATGTGTTCGATGGATCTCAAAGGCCCTGCAAGTGTTCCGATGAAGACAACCAAAAGAGGCCAGGCGCGCTGGATCACGTCTGTAATCCCAACACTGTGGGAGGTCGAGACAGGCAGAAAGCTTGACCCCAGGAGTCTGAGACCAGCCTGGGCCACATGGTGAAACCCCATCTCTACAAAATAAAAAAAGTCAGCTAGGTGTGGTGGCGTGTACCTGTGGTCCCAGCTACTTAGGAGGCTGAAGTGGGAGGATCGCTTGAGCCCAAGAGGTTGAGGCTGTAGTGAGCTGTGTTCGTGCACTCCAGCCTGGGCAAGAGAGCAAGACCTGATCTCAAAAGCAAAAGGAAACAAAAAGAGTAAAGCGGGGTCCCCTGTGTGCGGCAGAATTCAAAACACTTTGTTAAGGAGCAGCCACAGCAAAGGGTAAAGCCAGCTGAGAATGAGGAATGCTCCCAGTCTGCGGTGGCAGCTGGCCCCCAGGCCATATATAAAACTGAGCCTGATTGAGTAGCCTCACATCCCAGATGGACTGCAGGACCCGGGGGCCCTGGCTGCCCAGATCAGAACTGGGTGGTCCCCAGGGCTGGATTCTCTGGCCACACCCACATCCATCCCCTAGTCCCTGCATCTATAAATAGCCCTTAAGTTACTGTCTCTTCTATCCAGGGATGGCATTCAAACTGTTTAACAACTAACAGGGTTCAAGCAGAGACCAATCCAATCACGTGCCTGCATGCTAGCCTCGCCTGTGAGCGCTGAGTGGACCCAGCCCTGCGTGCTCCTGAGTGGACTCATCCCACAGCACTGGCTGCTTCATGTGGACGTTACAGTGACTGTCAGCATCAAAAATAACAATGATGATGATGATGAAATGTATTGAGCACTTACTGCCAGTCCTTGTTCTGAGGCGTCCGAGTGTATGAAGCAGTCCACACACCTAGGCAGTGATGTGGACAGAGGATGTGACCTCTACTCACAACTAAGAAAACAGAACAAGGTGATTTCACACACAGCTGCTGAGGTGGAGCCCACAGTACTCAGGCCAGCTCCATAGCTGTGCTCCGGGTATGCAGGGACCCGAGTCTGTCCGCCTGGCTGCAGGACTTCCCTCTTCAGAACCGTTCGGCACCATCTGCCCCGGACCCCACAGCCCCCGCCTGCAGCTGCCCGTGATGAATGAGCTCCATCTGCTCATTCCGCACAGCACTCATTTTGCAGACCTGGGGGAAACTGAGGTCAAGAGGGCTACATGACTTGCCCAAGGTCATACAACCAACCCCCACTGAGCTGGGAGGAGCAGCCCTGAGCTTGCTGTCTGATCTGGCCTCTGTTCTCAGCCTGGCTGCCCCACATCCACACACAGAGCCTGGTGCCCGGCGCAGGTGGTGGGCTCGGCCCTGGCCCCCAGAGGCAGCTGCAGACACCCTCCTCTGCCCAGCTCTGCCCTTTGGTTCCCCCAGGAACAGGCTGACATTCACCATCATGTGCTGGCTCCCCGTCTCCCTGCAGCCAAGAGCTAATTGTCCTGATTTCTTTCCAAGAGCAGTCTCTGAATAGCCTTTGCAGGCACAATTAGGCAGGTTCAGCTTGACTTTCACACTCCAGTTCTGAAAAAAATCAAATCAGCAAGGAAGCAGAGCCTCTCGGAAGTTCTCTGAGAGTGCCTTTGTGCAGGAACAAAGCACACACATAATTACCTGCTTCGCTGATGAGCTCAGGACCCAGGGCCCTGCATGCAGGAGCTGCCCACTGGCGGCTCCGCCCAGGCCCTGTCTGCTCTATTCTTAGAAGCAGCCAGCCAGGCTGGGGCTCCTCCTGGGACCTGCGGTGGGACGGACATGCCCGGAGACCCCCGCCAATGCAGGCCATTCGTCTCTACCTAGAGCACCCCTGTCGTGGATTGGGACTGCTAGCGTGGGTGGACAATGGCCTTACTGTCAGGATGGAGCACTTGAGGCCCAGAGAGGGTAGATGCCCTGCCCAAGGTCACACAGCAGGTTCAGGCAGAGCCACAACTCCAATCCAGGCCTCCCGGGGAGCTGGTGTCTTCCCAGCCCTGACCCTGAGGCTAACTCACAGTGCACAGTCATCCTGCCCAGCAAAAAGCAGGGCTTTGAGCCCATGAAAGAAGACGGTTTCCCACTAAACAGCAGGTGCATCCCTGTTAACATACCAAGGAGAGTGTGGCCGGCACTTTTTCTGGGGACAGAGAAGGAAGGGCTCCTCTGTCTCCACGTGGAGAAATCAAGGCCCAGATGTCATACAGCCAAGAAATGGCAGAGCTGAGACTCATCTCCCGTCTCCGACTCCTGGGCGGGCGCTTATGAGTAACTTCAGTAGCCGCTCTGCACACACCCACACACACCGACACACCACATCTCAAAGCCCGCTGCGGCAACGTTTTGATTGACTGAGAGAATCAACATGAGTGACAGGTGGCTCCACACCACTCTGTTCATCAGGAAGTTGTGCCTGGCCTGGCAGCTCGGCTGTACCCTGCCTCCTCCCTCTGTGCACCCAGGCATCCCGCGCCCTCTTGGCACCTCTCTTTGCTCATCTGTAGAATGGAGACGAGGCTGGCCCCTCACTGGGCTGGGGAGATTACTGGTCCAGGTTGCCGTGTGGCACACTTGCAGGAGGCTGTGCCCCTTGTGCATGCGGGTGGTGGAGGCCATGACCCTGGTGGCACACATCCATATCTGCCCTGCAATAGGGAGGTCGAAGTCTTGGACCCATGCTAATAAAGAACCACCAGGCAAGGCGCGGTGGCTCATGCCTGTAATCGCAGCACTTTGAGAGGCCAAGGCGGGTGGATCACTTGAGCTCAGGAGTTCAAGACCAGCCTGGGCAACATGAGGAAACCCTGTTTCTATCAAAAATGAGAAAATGTAGTCAGGCATGGTGGCACATTTCTGTGGTCCCAGCTACTTGGGAGGCTGAGGTGGGAGGGTTGCTTGAGCTGGGAGGCAGAGGTTATAATGAGCCAAGATCACACCACTGCACACTCTCACCTCGGCTACAAAGTGAGACCCTGTCTCAAACAAAAAAAAAAAGAACTACAGCTGGGACAGAGTGGAGTTCGGTGCTGAGTGGCCCAGTCCACACTTCCTGCAGCCCCAAGGAGGGAGGCTCTGAAGGATGGAGTGACCAGCCAGGAATGCTTCCACAGAGAGGTGGGGCTAGGGGCCTCAGGGCCAGGCCCGATTCAGAAAGCCTGGTGGGAGCACTTCAGGGTGCAGCAATGGGGCAGGCAGAGGCGGGCAAGAAGGTTCTGGCATCCCAAGATTGCAGCCAGCTCACCTGGCAGGGTCAGGATTCTGGGAAGGCTTGCAAATACAGTGAGTGGGCTACATGGTGCAGTGTCCTGATGTCTAGGGGTGTGGGCTGAGATGTGGGCAGAGCAGGCAGGGAAGCCATCAGATGCCCTGAGACTGGTCTGGCAGGCAGGGGTGGTCTGCACAGGTGGTCCTGGGGCAGAGGCAGAGGGAAGAGGGGACCCAAATATCTATGGTGAATATGGGAAGGAAGGAGAGGAGCTGGGCATGAGGGAACCGCCTCGAATCCAAGCAGCCTCTAGGGAGGAGGCCCTGCCCATGCCGGCCTCCTCTCCCCTGCCCACGCCAGCCTCCTCTCCCCAGCCCGTGCCGGCCTCCTCTCCCCAGCCCGCGCCGGCCTCCTCTCCCCTGCCCACGCCGGCCTCCTCTCCCCAGCCCACGCCAGCCTCCTCTCCCCAGCCCGTGCCGGCCTCCTCTCCCCTGCCCACGCCGGCCTCCTCTCCCCTGCCCACGCCGGCCTCCTCTCCCCAGCCCACGCCGGCCTCCTCTCCCCAGCCCACGCCGGCCTCCTCTCCCCAGCCCACGCCGGCCTCCTCTCCCCAGCCCGCGCCGGCCTCCTCTCCCCTGCCCACGCCGGCCTCCTCTCCCCAGCCCACGCCGGCCTCCTCTCCCCAGCCCGTGCCGGCCTCCTCTCCCCTGCCCACGCCGGCCTCCTCTCCCCTGCCCACGCCAGCCTCCTCTCCCCAGCCCGTGCCGGCCTCCTCTCCCCAGCCCGTGCCGGCCTCCTCTCCCCTGCCCACGCCGGCCTCCTCTCCCCTGCCCACGCCGGCCTCCTCTCCCCAGCCCGCGCCGGCCTCCTCTCCCCTGCCCACGCCGGCCTCCTCTCCCCAGCCCACGCCGGCCTCCTCTCCCCAGCCCGTGCCGGCCTCCTCTCCCCTGCCCACGCCGGCCTCCTCTCCCCTGCCTGCATGGCTCCCCCATGCTCAGTTCTATACAGTAAGCACCTTCAGTCTATTCGCTCAAAGCTGCAGAACCCGCCAGGCAAACCCGGGGTTAAGCTCTTGGATTTCCTAGAGCATCCACTCAGCACCACTCCATGCAGGCAGTGGGGACCCGGGAATAACTAGATGTTGCACCACTTCCCAGGGGCCTGCATCTTGTCAGGGCGTGTGATGCTTTCAGCTCAGAAGGCCTTTGGGTTTGGTACAAAATGCTGCAGAGCAGTGAAATGAAAAGATAGCAGAAGGCAGTCAGGAGGGCTTCCTGGAAGTGGATGCAGCACAGATGAAACCTGAACTATGTGCAAGGTGAGGGGAAGGGCATCCAGGCCTGAGCCCAGCATGAGCAGAATTCGGCAGCCTGTAAGAGCAGGAACCCCCTGGTTTGCCCAGGCTGTAGGGGCACACAGGGAATCACACAAGAGCAGGGAGGAAACTCATCACAGAGGACCTGGAGGGGCAGGGAGAGGGCACTGGACTTTCCCCCGAGGGCCCTGGAGACACTAAGCAGAGTTCTTACCCTCAAGGAGGAGAGCCAGGCCTCCCGGGCACCTCCCCTCAGCAGGAAGCACAACCGTGAGGCTACGGAGAAATTGGGGGCAGGCTCCCAGGGCTCCTCTGGGCCAGCATTTCTGAAACAGAAGCGGGGCTCTCCTCCCTGAGAGGCTCTTGGGAAACAAAGGTCTGAGTGTGGGGAAAAGCCCCATTCTCTCCCTCCATGTATGTGAACACACAATACAGCCGCCAATAAAGGCTCTGAGGAGTCCTGCAGGAAGGAAGCCTCTGGAACTATTTCAGCCCAGTGACGCCTAAACCTCAGTCATCCTGGAGCCTTTCTTCTCTTGTTGCACTATTAAAATCCTGCCACTCAGAGCTCCACCTTCTGGGAGGGCCTTGTGGAAAGACCTTGTGTCTGATCTGGGCCCAGGAGTCAAATCCCGTTCATGGAACTGAGTCGGAGGAGAGACCCGCCTAGGCCAGACCTCAGCCTCCTGAGAATTAGACACAGGAGTGGACACTAGGCAAAGGCTGAAGCCAAAAGACAAGGCTCCGGAAGCACCAGAGACAGCGACGCTCCCAGGCTGAGGGTGGGAACCATCAGGGAAATGCCGGCGTGGCCTTCATCGTCTGCATACGTGGGGCACCTGGTGGCCACTGTTCACAGCTCTCCCACCACTCACGCCTTTGGGCTGAGGCTGTCTCCACCCACTAGGGAGTGATCTGGTCTCATTTAGGGAACCCTCTAAAGGAGTCTTCCTTTGAAAATGTCACCCACACCCACCTCACCTCTCAGTACCAGATGTGAACAAACATTAGGGCCAATTTGGTCCCCACTGGAAACTGACTTCCACCTGTTGGCCAGAGTGTGATGTAAATTTATGGAAGAAGATGTCCAAAGGACCGATGATCTGGCCCGGCCCCCACGGCACTGTTCACACTCCTGCTTGCTGGTGAAGTCTGTGGAGGAACTCTCCTGGGCCTTCCCAGGTTGGGTCAGGTCAGTATCAGCTCCTGCCTGGTCACAGCTGACCAGCTGACCCACCCCAAGCTCCCAGCAGAGGAGGCCACTCCTCGGAAGCGCCCAGCCATTCTCCAGTTGGGGCAGCCAGGCCTTGCTCGGAGCTCGGCCCCGGCCCCCATGCCAGCCTCATGCTTGGCTGCTTATTATTTGAATTCAAATGAGCATAATGAGTTCAAGCGCACCTATTACTGCAGACACAGAAAATGAAATTAGTGAGCACAGACACTGCAATTGTATTTCAACCTCATCCTCTGGGTAAGGAAGGCGAGGGGAGGAAGAGCGCTGGAGTCAGGTTTTCAGCCAACAGAGCTGCTCCATCACAGCCCTGGGTGAGGGCAGGGAGCAGATGGAGGTGGCTCAGGGACCCCTCACCTTCTGCACTCTGAGTGCATGCCTGGAAAGACATGGCCATGACCCCTTCGCTCGCCTAATCTCCCAGAGGCAGGCAGCATGGGGTGGCAGAAGGTATGCAGGGGATGGTGGAAGGCTGTGGATTGTTTTTTTCTTTTTTTTGAGACGGAGTTTCGCTCTTGTTACCCAGGCTGGAGTGCAATGGCGCAACTCACCGCAACCTCCGCCTCCTGGGTTCAGGCAATTCTCCTGCCTCAGCCTCCTGAGTAGCTGGGATTACAGGCATGTACCACCATCCCCAGCTAATTTTTTTTTTTGTATTTTTAATAGAGATGGGTTTTCACCATGTTGATCAGGATGGTCTCAATCTCTTGACCTCGTGATCCACCCGCCTCGGCCTCCCACTCCCAAAGTACTGGGATTACAGGCGTGAGCCACCATGCCCGGCTGGCTGTGGATTTATATCCCTGGCCAGGCCACTTACAGGCTACATGAGCACAAACCAGAACGATGATGGGCAGGAAGCTGGTGAGCGCTTTCCTGTGCCAGGACTGCTGACGGCTTATACGTATCACGCCTCATCCTCTCAACAACCGGCTGAGCTCTGCGGACTCCCATTTCGAACATGAGGAAGCAGCTCGGAGTAGCTCAGTGATTCAATGGCCTGGATTCTCTGGGCCCTGGTATTGTATCATCCATAAAATCAAGGTGGCCATCCCATCTCAAAGGGTGTGGCACAGGTGACCACCCAATAATGCTCGTCTCAGAAATGCATTCATTTAGTCACTTAACCCTCCTCTCATTCATTCATTTATTCCTTCATTTATTCACGCACTCATTTATTTAAAATAAAGAGGCCGGCTGTGATGCCTGAGGTTCCAACGTTAGGCATTCTGCTAGGTTACGCCATGGAAGGGCCCCACTAAAATACATGTCACCTGCCCCCTTCACAAGTTCAGTTCCTGTGGGCAGGCCTTGGTTTGCCGGGTAGGGAGCAAAATGGAGCCGTTAGTTCCCTCTAATGGAATCATTCACAATTTTACAAATGAAATGCAAAAATGCCCATCAGAAGCAGAATGAACAAACTGTGAGATAGTCAAGCAATGGAATATCCTCTCCAGCAACGAAAAAGGATTACAGCTCCTGCAACCTGGACTCTCACAGGCATGATGTTCAGCCAAAGAAGCCAAAAAAAAGGCCACCAAAAAGTGTGCCATCCTCGGCCGGGCGTGGTGGCTCTAACCTGTAATCCCAGCACTTTAGGAGGCCGAGACGGGCAGATCATGAGGTCAGGAGTACAAGACCAGCCTGGCCAACATGGTGAAACCCTGTCTCTACTAAAAAATATAAAAATTAGCTGGGCATGGTGGCTTGTGCCTGTAATCCCAGCTACTTGGGAGGCTGAGGTAGGAGAATTGCTTGAACTGGGACCCAGGAGGCGGAGGTTGCAGTGAGCCGAGATCGCACCACTGCACTCCAGCCTGGGCTACAGAGCAAGACTCCATCTCAAAAAAAAAAAAAAGTGTACCATCCTTGATCCCGTCTGCATGAAGTACCAGACCCAGCAAGTGAAGGATGGAAGTGGAGATGGTGGCATCTTAGTGTGGTCAGGACTGGGAGGAGCCGGGAGGGGTTTCCGGGGCACTGATGATGTTCTCTTTCTCCATCTGGGGGCGGGGCTGACTTCACAAGTGGATGCACTTTGAGAAAATGCATTGAGCTGTGCTCTTATGATATGTGCATTTTTCTGTATTAAGTTTTTTAAAATGTCTATTAGGGCTGTGTGTGGTGGTTCACTCCTGTAATCCCAGCATTTTGGGAGGCAGAGGCAGGCAGATCTCCTGAGGTAAGGAGTTCAAGACCAGTCTGGTCAACATGGTGAAACCACATCTCTACCAAAAAGTACAAAAATTAGCTGGGCATGGTGGCTCACGCCTATAATCCCAGTACTTTAGGAGGCCAAGGTGGGCAGATCATCTGAGGTCAGGAGTTTGAGACCAGCCTGGCCAACATGGTGAAACCCTGTCTCTACTAAAAATACAAAAATTAGCCAGGTGTGGTGGCATGCACCTGTGAGCCCAGCTACTTGAGAGGCTGAGGCAGAATCGCTTGAACCCAGGAGGTAGAGGTTGTGATGAGCCAAGATCATGCCACTGCACTCCAGACTGAGTGACAGAGCAAGGCTCCATCTCAAAACAATAAAATTGTCTGTTAGACATCCCAGGGGAAGCGCTTCACAGAAAATGAGACACTTGAGTGTGGCAGCCAGGAGGGCCGGGACAGAGCCATGAATGTCAGCGTTGTTCGTGGGCCTGGTGGGAGCCAGCAGCACAGGAGGACAGGAGTGCCACGCTCTGGGGTGCAGGAGGTTGGGAGGGGAGGGGACCCAGCAAAGGGGAAAAAGAAGGGGAGCTAGTGATGCTGGCAGTGACCAGGGCAGGGTGAATCCCAGAGGCCAATGGAAGTTTCCAGGAGTGTGTGCTGCTGAGAGTCAGGAAAGACGAGGCCCTGAGGACGCACTTTTGGGTCTGGCAACATGAAGGTTACTTGGTAAAAGCATCTGAGGGACAAAGAAGGACCAAGGGCCAGACTGTAGCCAGCTGCAGAAAGGAGGGAGACAAGGAAGCAGAACAAGACCCACTGAATCCTACTCAAGCCTACTCATCCTTCCAGGCTCACTCAAAACTGCCACCTCCAGGTAGCCTTCCTAATAACCCTCGACTCCTAAGGCCCCTTCACTTCATAGTCACTGCAAATACAGCTGTCCTACCATGTGAGCCAAGTACCTCCCAAGGGCAAGGACTGTCACCCCTGCCTTGTGGCACACAATAGGCCCTTTAGAAACCTTAGCTCCTCCCTCTCCCTTTTCAGATCCCAGAGGCAATTCTGAGACTTATTTTTTTTTCTTTTTCAGAGATTGGGTCTCACTAGGTTGCCCAGGCTGGTCTCAACTCCTGCGCTCAAGTGATCCTCCCATCCTGGCCTTCCAAACTGCTTAGATTCCAAAGTGCTTGGCCTTCCAGAGGGATTACAGGTTTGGGACATTGTGCCTGGCCTCTTGAGACAGGGTTTCACTACTCTGTCACCCAAATTGAGTGCCATGACACATTTATGGCTCCTGTAGCCTCAACCTCCCATGCTAAGTGATCCTCCCACCTCAGTCTCCCAAGTAGCTGGGACTGCAGGCAGGAGTCACCATGCCTGGCTAATTTTTAATTTTTTGTAGAGACCGGGTCTCATCATGTTGCCTAGATGGGTCTCAAACTCCTCCACGCAAGCAGTTCTCCTGCCTTGGCCTCCCAAAGTGCTGGGATTATAGGCGTGAGCCATTGTGCCTGGCCTGAGACTTTCCCAAAACTCTGTTCTCTCATGTGATAAATCATTCCTCCCCCAACAGTTGTTCTTGTATTGCCATGCAAAGGTTATTAGTATAATGATGAGATTTAATGTTACGTTAATTTGGTTGTGAATTATTTGTATTGCCACAGTCATTAACTCAGTGATTGCAATTTTGTTTTAATTTAATTTAGCTCCTTGTACATTCTCTCAAAACTTCCAGCAGCGATGGAACCCACGACTGTGTAATGTGATGCAGCAATCTGACCTGGGTTACGGATCAGGCAAACGGAAGGCCCCAGTTCTCACCTCCCTGGCTTCACTCAGCCCACAAGTCCTCACTACCCTGGACCTTGTCCATGGGTAGAAAAAGGTTTCTGAATCAGGTTGTCCGTCAGGGAAGCAAAGCAGATGGAGTGGAGGGGGTGCCCTTTGTGGGAAAGGAGTTACCCTGAATTAAGCAATCAGGCACAAAGTGCTCTCCTAGATATGTTTCTCAGAACCCATTTTATAGATGAGAAGACTAAGCCACAGAGAAGTTCAGCAACTTGCCCAGAAAAGGAAAGCAGGGAAGAGGGAGAGTGGAAATTTTGTGTCTGACCCCAAAACCCTTTTCCTTCCACTGCCAGATTGCTGTGTAGACCTGACTGCTGGCAGAGACCTGGCCTCGCCACAGGCAGGCCCCACAGCAGCTACCCCCAGAACAGAGGGAACACCAGGGACAGCAGATGCAGACAGGTAAGAGCCGGGCAGGACCAACACCCACCCGCTCCCATATAGCTCAGTTCTCCATCCCCATTTCAGCCCCCTCTACACCCCAAGGGCCTCAGGACAAGAACTGGGTCAGCTCACCTCTCTGCCCCACACAGAGGTCAGGTCAACATCCTGCACCTAGCATCGGCCTCAAGGAGTGGCAGAAAAGCGGCACGGTTCGGAATGAAGGAATGACCAGCCCCTGGCCACACTTGGTTTTGGCACACAGTGCGGAGAGCCTGCATATGTAACGCAGGTCTTCTTTCTTCTCTCTCCCCAGCTCACATCACGACCCCAGCCCTAGTCCAGGCTGCAAAAGCTGGAGAAAAACTCAGGTGACTTGAATTCATCTGGCTTTTCACCATTGAGCTTCACAATCTTTGCACTTGAACTGAACATGACCCTTTGCTTACTGAGCTACTGATGGCTGAAGCCAGCTGGCTATCCTCCAAGAGGCCTTCCAGGTAGCATTTACCTGTCAGCTAACCCCTCTCGGAAACCTCACGGCCAAGCCAGAACTGGCACACACAGTAGCTTGCAAGGAAGACTCACATTAGCCAAGTTTACATGGCTGGCATATAAACCAGAACCTATTTTTTTTTTTTTTTCATTAATAATGAGTAACTGAGCTGTGACAAGCACTGGATAACTTTCTCCCAAAAATGCAGTCCTCCCTTTATCTGCCACCCCAGGCCTCTTTCTGGACAGTCCTAAAGCCCCTGGGTCTTCCAAGGTGTCAGGCACAGTGCTGTCGCCTGACGCCGACATGGGTCTCTTCTTCGGCTCCCTGCAATGGTGTGGGCTGTCCGGACGCTTCACGCCGCTAAAGCTCAGGCTACATCCCGTGGCCCTACCGCCAAGGGACACAGCCCATTCCCTTCTCACTTCCCTTCCACCGAAGCCCCTTACACTGGAACTTTGGGAAGATCCAAGTATAAGAAATGGGCTGAGCTCAGAAACTCCCTTCCTCCAACACGTTACCACAGTTCCAGCATCTGAAACAGTTCCTCTGGCCGGGCGCTGTGGACGCCTATAATCCCATCATTTTGGGAGGCCAAGGGGAGGCAGGAGGATCACTTGAACTAGTTGTTCAAGACCAGCCTGGCAGCATAGCAAAACCCTGTCTCTACAAAAAGGACAAAAAATATCGGCATGTGGTGGCGTGGGCCTGTAATCCCAGCTGCTCAGGTGGCTGAGGTAGGAGGATGGCTTGAGCCCAGGAGGCAGAAGCTGCAGTGAGCTGAGGTGGCACCACTGCGCTCCAGCCTGGGTAACAGAGGAGACCCCGTCCTAATCACTCAATCAGTCAATCAATCAAGCAGTCCCTCGCATGTTGTCAAAGCTCAATAAACAGGGAATAAATGAAGGAATAATGAACATGGCCTCGCTTTCGCACCTCTGTTCTCTCTTCCTGCAAGTGAGCACTTTCTGGGGAGGCCAACAGACCCCAGTGTACTGGTCCCAGCTCTCCAGATGACTGGAGACACAGCTGGGCCCCACAGAGGACCCCACTGCCCAGGCCTGCCCCTTCCCCTGTTCACGGCACTCAGTGAGTGCCTGCTAGGCCTTACTGGCCTGGGAGCTGCTTCTTCTTTAAGACTGTATGTATCTCTGATCCATTATTGCAAGCTTGTCCAACCCGTAGCCCAGAATGGCTCTGAATGCAGCCCAACACAAATTTATAAACTTTCTTAAAACATCATGAGTTTTTTGTGATTTTTTTTTTTTTTTTAGCTCATCAGCTATTGTCAGTGTTGGTATATTCTATGTGTGGCCCAAGACGATTCTGCTTCCACTGTGGCTAAGGGAAACCAAAAGACTGGACACCCCTGCCTTACAGGCTCCCTTCAAAGCAAGCTCTGAGAGCAGCTAGAGCTCCAAGGTCTAGAGGGGCTTACTGGGGGGCCAGCAGGGTTCTTCTGTGGACTCAGGCAGACTCAGGCCAAAGCAAGTCCTCAGGAGAGCAGTGTGAGCTGGCGCTGCACAAGCTCTCTGTGCGGTAGCCTCCTTATCCTTAAGGAAGAACCAATGTCGTTGTGGGAATTTGATGACACAATTTCACATCCCTAGGGGCATAGTGGAGCCAGGTAACTGGCTCAGCATTGCTCACTAGTAAGGGGACACAGCTCTGAGCAAACTCTCTGCCACTGTTCTGGAGGAAATCCCAGCTGGAGAGTGCTGGAAGTGGAGGGCCAGCATCTCCCAAGCCAAGCCCAGTGGCTTGTGGCTCTGCAGCTGCTGATGATCAAATGAAGATGAGAGGCGTTTAGGGATTCTGGACTGCGACAGAAGAGCGGAAGGAATCAGAGAGTGGAAGAGAACCCTGGAACCCCTCGTAGCAGGGGTGGGAGACCAGATACTGACCCCACCCCTCATTTCATAGTAATGAAACCAGGGCCTGGCAGTGTGGCCTGAGCTGGGGACACACCCAGCTCAGTCTAATTCCAGGCCCACATCCCCTCCACTTCTCCCTCTGAGCCGCCCCTGGCTGATAAGCTGGATGGATGAATGAGCAGGCTACCTTCTGTCCGCAGCAAAAGGGCGAAGAAAGAAAGCCCACAGGAGGGAGCCTCATGTAGCCAGGTGGAAATTAATGAAGATACTTGGATGTACAAAATATTGATTTATCTGCAATTTATCGAACCATTTTCACAAGACTCCATGAATGTAAACTTGCTAATTAAAGAAACCCCACTAGACCCTGGATCAAGATTAGCAGTTTGCTATAGCTGTTGGTTTCAAGCAGGAGTCAAGAGTGATGTCTTCCTTGTGGGCTGTTCATTGCTCGGTATCCCAGTGTGAGTGGCCAATTTACTTGGAAGCAACATGGTCTTGAATATAAAGCCACTGGTTTTTTTGTTTTTGAGATGGAGTTTCGCTCTTGTTACCCAGGCTGGAGTGCAATGGCGCGATCTCGGCTCACCGCAACCTCCGCCTCCTGGGTTCAGGCAATTCTCCTGCCTCAGCCTCCCAAGTAGCTGGGATTACAGGCACGCGCCACCATGCCCAGCTAATTTTTTGTATTTTGATTTTCACCATGTTGACCAGGATGGTCTCGATCTCTTGACCTTGTGATCCACCCGCCTCAGCCTCCCAAAGTGCTGGGATTACAGGCTTGAGCCACCACGCCCGGCCAGCCATTGTTTTTTTTTCTTTTTTTTACAGAGTAATTTAACTCTGTTAGGCTTAGAATCAGGCATTACACAGAGTAATTACTCTGTGGAGCTAGGGACTTAACCAAATAACATTTCTTAGCCACTCAGAGGAACTTGGTCCTCCTCCTTTCTCCCCACCTCCTCCCTTTCCCCTCTCAAGATCCCTTGATTGCTTTGTGACTTAGGATACTGACCAAGCAACCTCATACTGCTTGGCAATTTTTTGGGAGGGAGGTAGATGGGTCTCGCTCTGTCACTCAGGCTGGAGTGCAGTGGCGCAATCTTGGCTCACTGTACCTTCTGCGTGCCCCCTCAAACCCTGCCCACCAGGTTCAAGTGATTCTCCTCCCTCAGCCTCCCAAGTGGCTGGGACTACAGGTGTACACCACCACACCCAGCTAATTTTTGTATATTTTTAGTAGAGACAAGGTCTCGGTATATTGGCCAGGCTAGTCTAGAACTCCTGACCTCAAGTGATCTCCCCGACTAGGCCTCCCAAAGTGCTGGAATTGTAGGCATGAGCCAATGCGCCCAGCCCGCTTGGCAATATTTAATTTTAATTTACATTTATGCTGATGGTCCCTACTTCAGTTCATCACTAGGGAATTTGGATGTTGACTACAGCTAACCCCAGAGGGAATATGCTTTTTTAAAAATACTCTTGAACTGTGGTAAAACATCGATAACACCATTTACCATTTTAACCGTTTTTAAGTGTGCACTCAGTGGTATTATGAATTTCACAGTGTTGTACAACCGTCAACGCTTTCTTTTCTAGAACTTTTGCATCAGCCCAAACAGAAACTCTGCACCTGTTCAACAGCACCTCTCCTTCTCCCCTCCCCAGCCCCTGCTATTCCACTGTCCTATTTTCCATCTCTATAAATGTTCCTGGGAATTTACTTTTTTAAGCCACTATACGGGTCCGTGTTTTATACTTGGCGGCAAGAAAAAGTTTTCAGTGCTTTCAGGTCTTGTCTTATTTGTTGGACATTTTTGGATTAACGGTAGGCAAGAGGTGAGGGAGGGAGCAGAGAATTGCCGTGAGGGTTACTGAGAACTGTGCCAACCTTAGACTGCTGTTTCCCTTGGTATTGCTGATAGCTTTTCCTCTTTTTTTCCTAGAAAAGAAAAAAAAAAGAAACCTGAGCCCATGGGGCCTTTTATAATAGCTTGACACTGCACAAAAGCTAGTGGGTCTTCCGTCTCCTCCCAGAAACCAGATCAAAGAGAATAGAAAAATAAGCCCAAATCCCCAACCTCATACCACACATAGAAATTAACTACAAATTAACTAAAAATGCAGCATAGACCTAGATGTAAAACTACAAAGTACCTAGAAGAAAACATCTTCATATCTTAAAGCTGAAAGAGATCTTTTATTTTAATTTTTTTTTTTTTTTTTTTTTTTTTTTTTTGGCAAAAGGGCCTCACTCTGTCACCCAGGCTGGAGTGCAGTGGTGCAATCTTGGGCTCACTACAACCTCCGCTACCCAGGTTTAAGTGATTCTCCTGTCTCAGCCTCCCGAGTAGCTGGGATTACAGGCCCACAAACCATAAACCAGGTGCTGTGGCTAATGCCTATAATCCCAGCACTTTGAGAGGCCAAGGTGGGCGGATCACCTGAGGTCAGGAGTTCAAGACCAGCCTAGCCAACGTGGGGAAACGCCATCTCTACTAAAAACACAAAAATTAGCTGGGTACGGAGGCACAGGTATATAATCCTAGCTACTCGAGAGGCTGAGGCAAGAGAATCACTTGATCCGAGGGGGCAAGGAGGCGAGGAGGCGGAGGTTGCAGTACGCTGAGGTTGCACCACTGCACTCCAGCCTAAGCAAGACTGAGACTTCGTCTAAAAAAAAAACTAATAAAGCAATCATCTCCAAAAAACAAGCAAACAAAACAGATATGAGAGCTCAGGAGGAACATAAAACCAGAGCTGACAGAACTGGAGAATGAGGGAAACACATCACATCTTCAAAGTCATGATGAAACGGAAAGCAGGGCCAAGGAGCATCAAAGATGCTCAAAACACAATCAGGACACTGAGAACAAGGCTGAGGAAACTGAGCAAAAGGAAATGAAAACCAACAGTGTAAAGAGATTACAGAGAAAATGACAGATTTGGAAAATCTACAAAGGACCCATCATATATCCCGGAATAGAAAACTGAAATAAGGGAATATAAATATTTAAAGATATAATTCAAGAAAATTTTCCTGAAATAAGAGAAGACAAATCTACAAACTGAAAGGGCACACCATGTCTTGGGGAAAATGACAAAAATCTGTTGATAACAAGGCAATTTCTATGAAAGCAACGAGACTAAAAATATAAAAGAAAGAGGGAGAAAGCTAAATAGAGAAGACTTTGGACAGTCAAGTGAAAACAACAGTTCATAAAGGGAAACAAAACAGAAGTTAACTCAGACTTTCCCACGATGGCATTTAACTCTAGAGACAAGTGACACCTGCGAAAAGTGCGGACTAAGAATTTTATATCCTAAAAAGCTATCGATCAAACATGAAGACTAGAAACCTGGCTCAATATGCAAGAACTCAGTAAGTCTTTTTCATTTAGCACCTTTTGATGGAACTGCTGGAGAAGGAATTTCAGAAAATCAAGAGAAAAATAGGAAAACTTCATTAAGAGAACTGACAGTGAGCAGTGAATCTATCTGTAGGGCCAATGTGAGGATTATGGTCATATATAAATAAAAATCCCCGAATTTAGAAATGATACAGCAAACAAAACTTGTGAAG
Organism: Callithrix jacchus; assembly: GCF_049354715.1. Taxonomy (NCBI): domain Eukaryota; kingdom Metazoa; phylum Chordata; class Mammalia; order Primates; family Cebidae; genus Callithrix; species Callithrix jacchus. Next base: position 104,850,053 of record NC_133515.1, read on the forward strand.
AAAAGGAGGAAAGAAGAAGAGAGTTGTTAGTCTCTGATATACTTCTTTTCTTTTTTTTTTTTTCTTTGAATCAGAGTCTTACTCTGTTGCCCAGGCTGAAGCACAGTGGCATGATCTCGGCTTACAGCAATCTCTACCTCCCAGGTTCAAGCGATTCTCCTGCCTCAGCCTATTGAGTAGCTGAGATTACACACACCAGCCACCATGCCCAGCTAATTTTTGTATTTTTAGTAGAGACTGGGTTTCACCATGTTGGCCAGGCTGGTCTTGAACTCCTGACCTCAAGTGATCCACCCACCTCAGCCTCCCAAAGTGCTGGGACTACAGGCGTGAGCCACCGCACCTGGCCTAAGTCTCTGATTTCTTTATCTTTCTTGTGGGGGAGAGGGCAAAAATAAGAAAAAGATAGCATAGAGGTATAAGCGCATTTCAAGACAAACACTAAGAAATACAATATAAAAACTGGATGGCAGAAAAAAGGAGAAGGAGTAAGAGAGAAAATACTCACTTTTCATAAGTGCTTTTAGTAGGAAACATACTGCTGAAAAAGGAATTCAGGGCAAGTGTGAAGGCTCACACCTATAGTCTCAGCACTTTGGAAAGCCAAGTGGGTAGATGGCTTAAGCCCAGGAATTTGAGACCAGCCCAGGTACAGTGGTGTCAGCCTATAATCCCAGCTACTCAGGAGGCTGAGGTGGGAGGATCACCTAAGCCTGGTAGGTAGAGGCTGCAGTCCCGTCTGGATGACAAACCAAGACCCTGTTTCTTAAAAAAAAAAAAAAAAAAAAAAAAAAATGTAATGTATGACAAACTCCAAAAGGAAAAAAAAGGAGCTACCACCTTTGGGGAGAAAAACTCTTTACAAGTTAAAGGGGAAGTCAAAACCAACATCTATGGCTGGGCACGGTGGCTCACACCTATAATCTCAACACTTTGGGAAGCTGAGGCAGATGGATCACTTGAGGTCACTTGAGGTCAGGAGTTCAAGACCAGCCTGGCTAACATGACAAAATCCTGTCTCTACTAAAAATACAAAAATTAGCCAGAAATCACTTGAACCTGGGAGGCAGAGGTTGTAGTGAGTCAAGATAGCACCACTACTCTCCAGCCTGGGCAACAGAGCGAGATGCCGCCTCAAAACAAAGAACCTCTGAAACCCAGAACATACAGAAATAGTAAGGGTGAAAACACAGCAGATTCTACTTAAAGAAAAAAAAAGGTCTCAGAGGAAAAGCTATATAGTTTTAAAATCTTATCTTTTCAGGGGCTAGGGGAATAAAAAACTTATCTCAAGCCAGGCACAGTAGCTCACGCCTATAATCCCAGCGCTCTGGAAGGCTAAGATGGGTAGATTTGCTTGTTGCCTGGGCAACAGGGCAAAACCCCATCTCTACAAAAAAAAATAATACAAAAATTAGCTGGGTGTGGTAGTGCATGCCTGTAGTCCCTGCTGCTCAGATGAGGTGGGAGGATCGCTTGAGCCAGGAGGTGGAGGCTACAGTGAACTATGATTGTGCCACTGCACTCCTGCCTGGGCAACAGAGTGAGACTGTCTCAAAAACAAAAAACCACCAACAAGACAACAAATCCTTATCTTTAAATAAAGAAACTAAATTATACATCTAACATAGAAAGTTAGAAAAGAAACAAAATAAACTTTTAAAAAGTACATAGAATACACAAAAAGTGAAGATTAATGGATTAGAAAATGAACACGCAGGCATTTCCTCAATATCTGTGTACACCTTCCCTATGCTCAAAACAGGGGCCAAGCTGGGGGTCACTGCCCCTTGCACTGCCCTCTCCCCTCCCTCCTCCTCCTCCCTACCCTTCTTGGGGCTTACCAGGCACCCCCTCAAGGCCTGATCCACCCCCACCTCACCTCAGCTCTCTGCGCTCCTCCAAGGATGGCCCACCTGCTTCAGGGGCAGAGGGGACACTCAGGGTTGCCCAGTGCGAGGGGGCTAGTAGCCCCCAGAAGATGACCCGTGTCATGCAACAGCTGAGTGGATGGACCAGCAGGTGGCAGCAGGTGGCAGCTACGGACACGGGGCGGACACAAGGCCACTCACAACCCTTCCCTATTCCGCAGAGCAGAGGCCCCCCCAACCCTAGCTGCATATGTGACTTACCAGGGAGCTTTTAAAATGCCTCTGGCCACGCACAGAGGCTCTCGCCTATAATCCCAGCACTTTGGGAGGTGAGGTGGGTGGATCACGGAGGTCAGGAGATGACCATCCTGGCCAACATGGTGAAACCCCATCTCTTTTTTTTTTCTTTTTTTTCAGCAACTCAAATTCAAACATACTCCAAGAGAAACCCCATTTCTTCTAAAATACAAAAACTTAGCCAGGCATGGTGGTGGGTGCCTGTAATCCCAGCTACTCAGGAGCTGAGGCAGGGGAATCGCTTGAACCCGGGAGGTGGAGGTTGCAGTGAGCCTAGATTGTGCCACTGCACTACAGCCTGGTGACAGAGTGAGACTCTGTCTCAAAATTAAAAAAAAAAAAAAAAAAGCCAGGGTCTAAGTTCCTTCCCCATACACTCTGATTGAATCAGCTCATGTCTCTCCACATTGGTCATCTGGTTCCAAACAGCAAGGAGCACTGGGGAAAAGGCAGCCCAGGGCATAGAAAACAGTGGGCGCTCTGGAGCCATTATTTGGAGTCTAAGCCCCATCTCTGCCTCTCACTGGCTGTGTGATCTCAGGCTGGCACCTTACCCTTCCTGAGCCTCAAGGTTACCATCCGTAAGATATAATTCCCTCCCAGAAGGCGCTGGGGATGGGTGATTGTACATGTAAACCTTTGGCTGCCTCTGATTCCCAGCAGGTAGGCTAGGCTCCAGGACCACCTGCCCCCTCTGGGGAGTCCAGATGTGAGCGAGACAGGGCAGGGAGGCTAGCCCCCCAAACACAAGCCGCCTTGGATTCACAGTACCAGCTTCGGGGGCTATTCTGGTTCCAATTCAGAATGCCTGGCTCCTGGCTCAATGGGCTTTGTCCCAGAGATGTAATTTCTATTTTGATTCCATGTGACATTTAATGAAATGGCTTTCAGACACCACGCAGTGTCTGAGTTATGAAACCACAGCTTCCGGATCCTCAGTGAGCCTCATGATGACAGGACCCCTTTTGCTGCTTCCAGAGCTGCCCCAAGTCTCTTGAGGCCTGGGTGAGGACCACCGAGGTAGCATCTTCACTCCGGAGTCCCTGCCCCAGGCCCACTGCCTGGCACTCATGTCTCTCATCCTGGCTGGACTCGGACTGACAGCAGCCCCTGCCTGGGCTCCTGCCTCAGTTTCCCTCTTGCCAATCCAGTGCTGTTCTAACTGCAGATCAAAAATATTCAGGGAGACAGGAAGCCAGTGTAGAGGCTTGCAAACAGCATTGTTCAAAGAACAAATGAGCCGGAATAGAAGCAGAACAGAACACGCCAGAAGGAGCTGCACACGGCAAGGGCGACTGCGACTCACAAGCAGGATGCGAGTATGCACGCTAGGTCTCTATCTGTGTGAACTGGGAGAAATTTTGAAAGACACTGCTCTAACCCACCACCAGGCCACTCCCCAGTTACAACTTTCAGGATGGACTTTAGACCCCTCAACACAGCACTGAAAACCCCTCCAGACCTGGCCCCTGTCTACCCACCCACCCGGCCCACAGCCGGCTCCCACATACTGAGCCGCTGGCTTCTGCAAACTCTGCCAGGAGCTCCCACACCTGCCTGGAATGCAATAGCCTCCCTCCTCCCACAGGCCTCCTTCCCACAGCCTCCACTCTCCCACAGACTGCTATCAATCCTTCACCCTTCAAGGGAAGGGCCACCTCCTCTGTGGTGTCTCCCTGGTTCCCAGCCTGGGGCGTCCTGGCCCATGCTCACGCTCCACTTGCACACCTTGCCATCGCCCCTGCCAGCCTGGGGGTCATTATCATTTCCATGCCACCCTGCCCTTCCCCAGTGCACAGCTGGGACTTCCCTCGTAGGGGCTGGCTGAGCCCCTGGGTGCTCGCTGAGGTACCATTTGCTGACAGCAAGTGTGGGCTGATACTGGGACCTCTCCCAGGTGACCCTCTCCAACATGCTGACTCCCCCGGGGCAAAGATGACCTCCTAGATTCTATAGAAGCAAAGATATAAATATTTCTGGAGCCCTTCCGTTCCAAAGGAAGTAAAAGTCCTACAATTTCTCAACAACTTGGCTATTAAAAATAGGAATTCCACCTACACACCGGAACTGTTTGCCAGGGATGGTGGAAGGGCCAGAATCGTGAGGTCACACGTTTTCAGAACTGAAAAAGCTGCTGGGCCCAGAAGCTGAGTGCTGTCAGAAGGCAGGCAGCTGTCTGCAGCTGGTGCTACATCCCCGAGGCCCCAGAAATCTCTAGAACCACAGGGACGCCAAATGGTACTCTGCCAAGAGTTTCTTAAAACTCACTTCCCCACCACATTGTGAACAGCTGCACAGCACAGGTTCCAAAGAAAACCGAAAAAGAAATCATGCATTAGCGAGCAGATATAACACCTCACCTTCGACCTCAGAATAGTGTGGGAGATGCCTCGGGCCCGGCTCCTGCTGCCACCTCCTTCCACTCCCCGTCCTCAGAACACAGCCCAGAGCTGGGGTCCCCTGAGGATTCAGTCTTCCGTTTTCATCTCCCGGCCCTCAAGGCCTGAAGCTCCATCCTTCCACCACCCCTTTGGGTTACAGGAGAGTCCCTAGCAGGTGCTGTGCGTGAACAGTGATGGCAAGGTGGGCACGCATTCTGTCAGCATCCACAGCCACTCGAGAGACAGCCTGAGTGGAGACGGGAAAGGAGGAGGAAGGGGAAGAAAGTGGGCAGAAGGGCCGGGCGCAGTGGCTCATGCCTGTAATCCCAGCACTTTGGGAGGCTGAGGCAGGCAGATCACGAACGAGGTCAAGAGACCAAGACCATCCTGGCCAATATGCTGAAAACCTGTCTCTACTAAAAATTAAAAAATTAGCCAGGTGTGGTGGTACGTGCCTGTAATCCCAACTACTCGGTAGGCTGAGGCAGGAAAATCGCTTGAACTCGGGAGGCAGATGTCACAGTGAGCCGAGATTGTACCATTGCACTCCAGCCTAGGCGACAGAGCGAGATTCTGTCACACACACACACACACAAAAAAAAAGTTGGCAGAGGAAGCAAGCCCCACTGATGCCCCCCACTCTGCTGGCCAGAGGCTCCAGTCATGGTCTCAATAGGCCCCGCCAGTGCAACCCGCATGTGCCTGCGTCAGACACAGCTGCTTCCCCTGAGGGTCACTTACTCACTCATGCATTCAACAACACTACAAGTGCCCGGCCAGGTGCTGGCTGAACCCACAGTGGGGACACAGACCCCATCCCTGCCCTCAGGGCACTCACAGCTGGAACAAGCCATCAGAAACATGATTCTGTACACTTTCGACAGCATGAAAAAGCGAAGTGCTAACCACCTGGGGCCATAAGGGCAGGGAGGGGGCCCTAATCTGGCCTCCCTGGGTCTGAGGAAACTCCTGGGGAAAGTCATCTCTAAGTTGCCACCTGAAGGATCAGGAAGGGGTGGGTGGGGTCAAGGTCCAGGGTCCTGTGTGAAGGCAGGAGGCTGAGGGATGTCGTGTTTAAGAAGTTCAGACTCAGGGAGTTTCAAGGCAGAGGTGAGCCGGGAGCCCACAGGTACCTGGGCTCAGGTAGGGCAGAGAGCTGCGGTGAGGGGAGGGGCTCACGTGACACAGCCACACGTCTGAGGTGCTGCCTGAGAGACCATTCCAGATGCTCTGTGTGCAATGGACTGGGGGAGGGTGAAGGCGGGGGAGGGGGGTCTTGCCCTGCTGGGGGCCTGAGCCCTGGAATGGAGGGGGATCTCAGGACCGCACTGCCTGGGGCGTGCGGCGAGGGAAACGGGAGGGTGAAGGCTCCCCCGCCTGGCCACACGTAGAACAGCAGGCTGGCAGGGCCTGGATGTCTGCCATCGGGGACCAGGCGGGGGAGTGTGGGGGCGCTGTTCACTGAGGTAGAGAACAGCAGGTAACAAGCCCCGCAAGCCACCTCCAAGGCGGCGCCTCTTCCCCCACCGTGCAAGTTGCCATCATTTCTCTCTCACCTGAAAGCTGCAACCATCTCCCACTTCCACTGGCGCACCCTGACGCACAGAAGCAGGGGTGTCCCTTTCAAGACAGAAGGCTGATCAGACCTTCCCGAGCTTCTCATCCCCTTAGAAATGAAATCCAGACTCTACCTGGGTCTGCGGACCTGCCATGTACACACCCTCTCCCCACTGACCCGCCATCTCCCAGCCCTCACTCTGCTCTGACCACTCAACAGACGTGCCTGCTACAGGGCCTTTGCTCTTGGTGACTCTGCCTGAAACACACTTTCCTCCCCTAACCATGTGGTAGGTCCCCATTTCCTGCGGTTTCCTCTCATCTCCCCACATGAAAGAGAACAGGGCATCTCCCGCCCCTTCCCCCCTGCTTTCCTTGTCTTGGGAGCTTATCACCCTTTGACTTACCACACTCTGGGTGGGTGATGGTCCCCGTCTCCCCGAGGGCATGGATTCCATCTGCTCAGCACTTCCTAGACTCCCAGAACCTGCCGCAGAGCACACGGGACGGCTCAGTGACTGTGTGCTGGAGCAGCCGCCTCCCAGGGCCATAGCCACCTCCCGTGGCCTGTTTCCCATGCTTGGAACAGTATCCCACCCTCACCTGCTCTTTCCTTCCCAGCAAGAACAGGTTGAGGGCTCTTGCCCTCCTTCCAGCCCTTCTCCTTCCCAGAGCGAATCACGTCCTCCTCCGTATGAGCTTGGAACCCTTAAGCACATGGGCTCTTGACTCTAAAACCAGACACCAGGCCTCCTCCATTCCAGCACAACCACAGATAATATCCGCTGTCCACCACTGCCCAGGCCTCTGCTGGCAGTGACAGAGGATGCAGAAGCAGAAGATGCACGCCCACGAGGGCTGCCAGTCTCCCTGGAGAGGACACACTAACATGGGGACGACATCCTAGCACAGCACAAGATGCGTGTCAGTGAACGGAGCTAGGTGGCACCAACTCTCTGAAGCCCCAAATGGAACACAGGGGTCGGGGGCGGGGTAAAGGGAAGATGGGACGGCAGGTGACAGTTTTGCCACCTGCAGACTTAACTTGAGTCCCAGAGCACACAGCTGGTCAACAGCAGAGCTGGGCCTGGCTGGGTCCATCAGGTTCAAAGCCAGAGGTTTCTGAACTCAGAATGGCCCCCACTGGCCAACTCCTTTGGACAGAAGCAACTGACTCCCACATCTCCACAAAATCCCAGGCTCCTAAGCGACTTCCAGAGGCTAAGCACAATAGTGGGCAGACACACAAGTCACAACATGGGCCCTACACATACATGACAGCAACATAGGCGAGACACAGCCCCAGCCCCCGGCTCACAGGAGCTTGGGCCGCCAGCCTCCACATGCCCAGAGTACCTCCCCCTAACCCTGGTCCAGAGCTCAGGGTCCCTCTGCCTACAGCCTTCCGGGGACCCAGAACAGCCTTCTGCCTGGGTAGCTGCTTCCCCAGTGGCTGCAAGTGCTCATCAACACTTATTATAAGAACATTATAGGAACATTTACATTGGTATGCTGCATCCAGACCCATCTCACATGCAAGGATACACAAAGACTCAAAATAAAGGGATGGGGAAAGATTTACCAACCAAATGAAGAGCAAAAATAAATAAATAAAAAGCAGGAGTTGCAGTTCTTGCCTCTGATAAAATAGATTTTAAAGCAACAAAGATATAATGGTAAAAGGATCAATGCAACAAGAAGAGCTAACGATCCTAAATATATACGCACCCAGTGCAGGAACACCAGATACATAAGACCTATAAGGAGACTTAGACTCCCACACAATTATAGTGGGAGACTTCAACATCAACATTAGCTAGATCGATGAGACAGAAAATTAACAAGGATATCCAGGACTTGAACTCAGATCCGGAACAAGTAAACAATAAATATTTATAGAACTCTCCACTTTAAATATATAGAATATACACTCTTATCAGTACCACATCACACCAACTCACAGGTTTAAATGAAATATTGGTTGGCCATTATTAAGCACAATTATTGGCATAAAAGAGGTTTTCAAGACCCATTTTTAGAATAAAGCAACACTCCCATTCTCCCTCTTCCTGTCCTTCATTTTTTTTCTTTCTTTTTCAAAAAAAAAAAAACAACTAAAAAAAAAGGAACATTTAAACAGCAAAATATAATAGAAAGAAAAACTGCTCTCCCAACCCGTCCAAGGTGCCTCTTTATTTCTCCAAGTGGGACACCTTCCTCTCTATCCATATGTACACATTTGTATGACAACATAACCACAAAAATAAATAAAGAGCAAAAATAAATAAATAAATAAAAAGCAGGAGTTGCAATTCTCGCCTCTGATAAAATAGATTTTAAAGCAACAAAGATATAATGGTAAAAGGATCAATGCAACAAGAAGAGCTAACGATCCTAAATATATACGCACCCAGTGCAGGAACACCAGATACATAAGACCTATAAGGAGACTTAGACTCCCACACAATAATAGTGGGAGACTTCAACATCAACATTAGCTAGATCGATGAGACAGAAAATTAACAAGGATATCGAGGACTTGAATGTACCCAGCATTTTATGTTCTGCTATTTTATCATTTTCCTGTAAACAGCTTTCCATGTGTTTAAACCTGCTCTGCATGTTTCTCATCTAGAGTGAACTGGTTAGCACTCCATTAATAACCAGCTGAGTGGGCACTTGCTGGCTCAGCCACCGCCGACGCCATGCACCACCTTCCCAACAGCTCCACTACAGACCCCTCAGAGTTCATCAAGCATTTTCGATAAAGACAAATAGAAAATGCAGGCCACGGCAGCTATTCTAGTCTGTTATCCATGGTGAAGGCAGCCACACACCATACAAACAAGTGTGGCTGCGCCCTAACAAGGCTATTTATGGGCCCTGAAATTTGAATTTCATAGAATCTTCATGCAACACGAAATGTTTTTTTGATTTTTCAAACACATCCCCAGCTCCTAGTTTGTACAAAACCACACAGGAACCCCATCTGGCCCACAGGCTGTTTCCTGACCCCTGGCCTTAGTACTCCTGCTCCACTAACACTGGAGGATCCAGGGGTGGGGAAGAAAAGTCCTAGAAAGGAGTGAAGGGGGAGGGTGGAAACTGAGAAAGAGAAGGAAGGCCCAACAGACCACTCTCTGTGTTCCAGAAAGTTCTAGGACTTGCTTCCAATTCCCAAGGGCCCTGGGACAGTCAGCTCTCTGAGGACAACCGAAGCCTGGGACCAGAGAGATGGCTCAGCACCTCATTTTCCCGATGGAGGGGAAAGGTCACCAAGAGAGATGGGGAAGAGCAGACCCCAATCCACTAACTGTCATCTCCTCTGCCCCCACCAAGGTAGTGATTCCAGCCTTTGACACCCCCACTTCTAGTCTGCTTGTCACCAGCTCACAGTGGCAAAAGTCCCCTCCAGACAATGCCCCACGAATCTTTTTAATGACAAGTGGCCTAAAATGCCAGGAGAGCTCCTTCTGAAAAGGAAATCAAACTTCTCTCTGCGAGGCAGACCCATCCTCTGCTGCCCCGGCATCCTAAATCATCTCTTAGAAATAAGAGCCAGTGCCCTTACCAACAACTTCTACTTTAGATGTGCCAGATCAAACCCAGAGACAGAAAGTGGCCCAGTGGCTGCCCAGGGCTAAGGTGGTGGAGGGGACTCAGGGCATGACTAATGGACACAGGCTCTTTTTGGGGTGGGCAAAATGTTCAACTGTAGGGATGACTACCCGTACCTGTGAATATACTAAACCACCGAACCGTATACTTTATTACTATTTTCTTTTTATTTCTTGAGTCAGTCTCGCTCTGTCGCCCAGGCTGGAGTGCAATGGCACAATCTCTACTCACTGCAACCTCTGCCTCCTAGGCTCAAGCAATTCTCCTGCCCAGCCTCCCAAGTAGTTGGGATTACAGGAGGCTACCACCATGACTGGCTAATTTTTGCATTTTTAGTATGGTTTCACCATGTTGGCCAGGCTGGTCTCAAACTCCTGACCTCAAATGATCTATTCACCTCAGCCTCCCAAAGTTCTGGGATTACAGGAGTGAGCCACCGCACCCAGTTTAGATGGGCAAACTGAATGGCATGTGAAAAATTATTTATCAAAGCATGTCAGGCACTTTACTCATGTAAATTATCACAAGCCCATTTAGCCTGAATTACAAATCCTAGTTCACCGAGCAGTTTTCCAAAACGGAGGTGACAGGCTGAGCATGGTGGCTCATGTCTGTAATCCCAGCACTTTGGGAGGCTGAGATGGGCAGATCACTTGAGGGCAGGAGTTCAAGACCGGCCCGTACAACATGGTGAACCCATCTCTACTAAAAAACACAAAAGGTGGCTGGGGGTAATCCCAGCACTTTGGGAGGCCAAGGCAGGCAGATCCCCTGAGGTTGGAAGTTCGAGACCAGTTTGACCAACATGGAGAAATGCCACCTCTACTAAAAATACAAAATTAGCTGGCCATGGTGGCACATGCCTGTAATCCCAGCTACTCAAGAGGCTGAGGCAGGGAAATCGCCTGAAACCAGGAGTCAGAGGTTGCAGTGAGCCAAGATTGCATGATCACACTCCATCTCAAAAACAAGGCAGCAGACAGACAGGTGATGGCTCCTGAAGTCAACCCTTTGCTGCAGCGGCTCCTGTGCCAACAGGATTTGGAAGTGTCCTTCAGTAACTAACACTGGGACCCACATCAGTTTAGGGGAAGGTCAGAGCAGCCCCAAGACCTATTCCAGCCCTCCAAAGCAAATCTCTTCCCATCTCATCCTGGCACTCCATCTGGAGGAGAGGCTAGACACCCCCTGAAGTAGAGAGGGAAGACTCAGAGGCTAAGGACAGGCCTCAGCCAGGCAGCTGCTGCCCAAAAGGCTTTCTGAAAACTAAAACCTCCCCACTTTCCAAGGTAAGTCACTGCTTCCCATTCACCCCATTCCTAAGTATGGGGATCCATCTGGGCATGTGAGTGCCTGTCCCTAGACTTTTCATGGCCATAAGCTACCTTTCTAGCATGGTACCCAGGGCATCACAGGCCTGTGACACTGACTTGGGAGTCTCAGGTAGAAGCAAATTGGAAGTAGCCCCCACCCTTGATGTACAGACAGTAAGAGAGCCCCTGGTCCTATCAGGGCAGGATTCCCACAGCCAGTGACAAGGGGCAAAGCAGAGCTCACCCTCTCCTACTACCACAGTGAAGTGACCAGGGAGGAAAGGCAGGCTGAAGGTGGACATGACCAAACCCTTACACATGGCTCACTGCCCAGCTGGTGGTTTCAGGAGCCATTTCCTTGAGTGGACAAGCATGAGGCCAGCAAGTGCGAGCTCTCCCATCAAGAGGGGCACATGCAGTGAAGGGACAAATATGGACAGGTTCAAGTTCTGGGCAACCACTGGTTTTTGTGCAGGCCAGTCCTCTGTGAGACACATGGCCTCCAAGCCTCCTGGCCACATCTGTAAAATGGGGGTGATCATCTCTGCCCCAGAGTGGCTGTGCAGACCAAGTGAATTCTGTTGGGGTGGAACTGACTGCACGCGGTAGGAAAATCAACCCTATCCTATCAGGAATGTATTGATTCATTTCAGTGAAACATCTGAGGTGTGGGCTTTAGGAATAGCTGGACTCAGAAAATGGATGTCATGAGGCTTCAGCCTCTTGCAGATCAGCTCTCCTTTCCTCAGAGCAGAGGCCCCATTCTTGGAGAAGCCTACCCCCATGGGTGCAGCACCCCCAATCCTGGGCCTCCCTTCTCCCCATCCCCCACAAAGTGAAAACCTTTAAGTGTGGCTCATGGGGTCCTGGTTGTATGGAATCTAGAATCTGAGGCTATGGCCAGGGCATGTTAAGAGTGGGTCTTGCTGTTGCTCAGGCTAGAGTGTAGTAGTGTGAACATGGCTCACTGCAGCCTAGACCTCCTGTGTTCCAGTGCTCCTCCTGCCTCAGCCTCCTGAGTAGGACTGCAGATGCATGCCACCACATAGCTAATCTCTTTTTCTGTAGAGATAGGGTCTCCTTATGTTGCCCAGGCTGGTCTTGAAATCCCAGCCTCAAGCAATCCTCCCAGTGTTGACATCACAGGCACTAGCCACCATGCTCAGCCACACCTCTGGGCGTCAAGCAGCAGCCTCTAGGGGAGAGGATGCCTTTTGAAGACCATGCCCACACCCGACAGATTCCATCTTGCAAAGCTTGGAAGGACAGCAGCCCACACGGTGGAAGCCCACCCACACCCAGGAGGGCTCAGCCTGCCCCAGACTAAGAGGCTCCAACATGTCCAAGGAACATCTGCAAACCTCTTTCCACCTGGCATCACACGGGCCTCAACCCCCTGCCCCTCAAGATCCCAGTGTGTCCAGGTTGCATAATCCAAACCATTCACTTGTGAGCAGTCATCTTACCACACCCTACCCCATCTAGGCTGGCCCCAGCCCCACTCCGAGTCCTGTCTGGACACACGATGGAGCATCTTCTCACATCTGGTAGGAATGTGAGCTCTCAAGCAATTCCCTGTAGAGCCATGAAGTCTGCAAGTGGCATAAAAGCAAACCTAGGGACCGTGTGTAGGACCAGAGGACAATGAGTAAAAAACAGGACTAAAGGGGATATGGAAGCACCAGGACAACACCCGCCTTCACTCTGAGCCTGACTGGGACTCAGTGCCTGCGGGGGCAGGGTTGAGGTCACATCCAAATATTGTTATTGTGTTTTCCCAGAGGAACAATCATTCTTTAGCCCGGTAACTTCCATCTCTAATGGGCTTTTTGCTTTAGTCTTTCTTCCTACGGCAATTGTTCGCATTCTTTAGTCTGTAAATCGTTTATAGCTGGAATTTGAGCCTTGAGTTTTAACTCTTAAGACTATTTGCATCTACTGTGCTTTTATTTGTCTTGTGCTTTCCATTGACTTGTTCTCTGCTACCCCACCTAACCCTTTCTGCCTTCTACTAAGCCCATCAAGCTTTAACTCCCCTCACTTTAGAAGTTGAGATTCAATCTTTATTCTTTATCCCCCGCAGTGTCCACTATTGTTCCATTTGTTTGAATTTGAGTCTCACTGTTGCTCAGGCTGGACTCAGCCTCCTGAGTAGCTGGGATCAGACATTCACCATCATGCCCAGCTTCCCTATGATCCTGTCCATTCACCGTGGCCCAACCAGTATCTCTGCTCACCACCATCTTTTCTTTTGGCTCAATTTGTTAGGAATTATTTTGATTCAGGGATATGAATGGCAAAACCTTGGCATGAAAACGTATCTTCTAAATAGTGTAGTCCAACGACTCCCTCAGCACTGAAGATATGTCATCATCTTTTGGTTTCTACTGACATCTTCACTTAATGATTTTTCCTTTTGTTCATGTTCTGCAGCTTCATTCATATGAGCCTAGGAATGAATGTGCCTTAGCTTCTCACTTGTGGACTTCCTGATCTCAAGGATGAGTCCGTTTTGGAAAGCCACGAGTCATTACCTCCTCAAACACTGCCTGTCCACACTCCATGCTTTCTTCCATCTACTTTCCAATAATTCCCTCAGACACATCCCTTCCAGTTCATAAGCCCACTCCTCAGCTGTCTCATCTGTGTCGAAATAGCTCTGGGCCTGAACTCCAGTAGTTACGCTGTATCCCATTCTTAATTCTAAAATGTATTTCTTCACCGTATCATGTTATTTTTTCCTTCTGTGTGTTACTGGGGCCCCTGACTATACCAAGGTTTTGGTCCCAACTCCTCCCCTGGTTTAGATCAACCTCTCCCTCCAAATCCAACTGCCCATCAGCCGTCACTGTTCAGTTTCTCTAAGAGACTAATGACAACTCCTAGGGCTGCTACAGGCTCTGGGGTTCCATGGTCACTTCCTTTGCTCCCCAAAGAGGTCATTCCCCTTTCCCAAGAGGTGACCATCTATTTAACTTTTTCTTTTCAAGATGGAGTTTTGCTCTTGTTGCTCAGACTGGAGTGCAATGGTGTGATCTCAGCTCACTGCAATCTCCACCTCCCAGGTTCAAATTCTCCTGCCTCAGCCTCCTGAGTAGCTGGGATTACAGGCACCTGCCACCATGCCCAGCTAATTTTTGTATTTTTAGTAGAAACAGGGTTTCACCATGTTGGCCAGACTCCTGACTTCAGGTGATCCGCCTGCCTCAGCCTCCCAAGGTGCTGGGATTACAGGCGTGAGCCACTGTGCCCGGCCTACCTACTTAACTTTTTGTTGTGCTATTTATCATGCGCAGATGTTTGAAGCAGGAGGAGTTTGGTTCCTTAGTCCACCTCCTGGCTGGAGCCACTCCAGTCTCTAGAGCCAAGGCTAAGGTGAACATGACTAATGAACCTTAAGTGGCAATGGGCTCAGCCAGTCTCATAATTAAAGAAAAAATCCTGATGTGACATATTCCCTCCAGGGAATGGCAGGGAGACACCACTGATGTGTTCCCTGTGTCCAGACAGACACCAGGAGGGTAGCCCTCTGCACTCCAGAGGGACAGCTGGAAGAGGCCAAGCCACACAGTCCCGCTGTGGCCACTCACTGATGAGGGGCTGGGCCTGTCGCTGTCTTGCTAAGAGGTATTAAACCATTATCGGGATCTCCAGACCAACACTGGCAGGATCACTGATCCTCAACATACAGCCAGTTATCTCCCCGGTCAGGTGGCAGTTCAACACCTATCTGGTTCCTGCTTCGCAAGGATGAAGTCCTCAGGTCAGAGGCCACAGCAGTACCAGCAGATGAAGGGAGGTTTTTGTAGGTCTGCTCTTAGCAGCAAGGCCTGGCTACTGCAGCTGGGCAGGGCCACGAAAGTGCACACACAATGAAGTGTAACCCTTACATAAGCATGTCTAGAACTGACGCACAACAGGAAACACATCTGGAACATGCTAAAACTGAGCAGGGCTATCTTTTCCAGAAGTGAGAGCCAGACAGTTGTAGCTTTTAAAAGCCCCCAGGTGATTATAATTCACATCCAGGGCTGAAACCCATTGGTTTGACCTTTATGTCAGCAGTCCATCCCACCCAATCTGAAACGTCTGAGATCTCCCATTAAGATTACAGGGTCCCTGGTTTTACCCCCAGACTGATTCAGGGGGAGGATGGATCTAATGAGTACCCAGGGCAATCGACTCAGCAGCGTGAGCACTCACTGAACTCTGCAGGCCCTCCTCGGGCAGCATGGCAGACATGTTCTATAGAGCATGGCAGCTGGCTTGGGGACAGGGGAGCAGAATAGGACCGCAGGCCACCAGCAGGGGAGCTGTTCTAGTAGTTGGTCACCATCTTGAAGCCTGGTTGCCCTGAACTTCTGCAACAGACCTGACATTACAAATCAAATGACCATCACTGAACACCTGTAGGTACAAAGGCAAAGCTCTCTACCAGGATCCTCTGGGACACAGAACACACCTTTACCCAAGTTACCATCCAACCCAAAATACTTGAGTTCCAATTTGTTTATTTCCTCACACATCAGTCACTTAAATACCTGACCCTTGAAGGCCTTGTGTACCTATTAGAGATAGGTAAAAACGTGTGTCCTCAAAGACAACTGTCTCTTACAGAGCAGCACGGGAAGGGGGAAAGAATCTTAATGAAAAAGCAGGAGTTGGAAGCAGCACTTCAAACACTAGTCCCCCTCCAAGGATACATGGTCTCCCCCATGAGGCCTCTCCCAACCACTCCCACCACCTTAGAATCCTCTGCTGCTCCCATCGCTGCCCAACACTTCCGATCTACTCATCCATCAGTTTCCCTCTCTAGGAGTAAACGCAAGCTCCAGAAAGAAGGGCCTCCCCTCTGGCTCGGACCCATCTTCCTGAATTAAAATGCAGGTGGAACATGGCATCTGAGAGAGCTGTTGTTTGTTCAATGAACTGAATGGCAGTGGTGGCATGAGGTATAAGGAATAATAATTGGTTCATCTGGGGATAGATGGGTGTCAGGAATTCTAAAAGGCTTTATGAGAGTGGGTAGGATTACAAGTCAAGAAAGGGCTTTTACAGACAGAGGGACTGATCCAAACCTATGCAGGAATCCACACAGGTCAGTCAGATGAGGGACAGCAAAGCAAAACTCCAGCTGGGAAGACCTGTAGCCCCACCTGTTTTGCAAATGGAAAAGGAGGCCTAGGAGTGGCTCCCCACAGTTGCGAAGTTACCTCGGCCCCGGCTTCACAAACCCCACATGCAGTATAGCAGTTAATAATTTTGGGCACCACCTTTTGGGTCTACCCGTCTCCTATATACCATGTGCCGGAAAAGGCACAAGGCAAGTCTCTCGCCCAGAACCAGTGGAAGACAAATGAACTCATTAGCCTTTACAAAACATACTTTAAAAAAAAAAAGGCAGTCTCACTTTTGCCCAGGCTGGAGTGCAGTGGTGCAATCTCAGCTCACTGCAACCTCCACCTCCCAGGTTCAAACAATTCTGCCTCAGCCTCCCACAGTGCTGGGATTACAGGCATGAGCCACCTGTAGACTGAAACACTTGTTTCCCTTTCAACTGATTAGGAAACAGTCTGAGTTGGGAGAAGTTAATCCTCACATTATTCAGCTAATGAGACAGAATCCTAAAACCTGATTCTAACTTCTGCCTGTATCCCACAATGCAAGGCAAAGCCTTTATTTTAATGTTATATAAGTATAAGGACTATATAATCTGGATTCGTTAACTTTAGGTAACAATAACTTAAAAGCTAGGGAAAGATATACAGATTTAAAAATTGACTATACAATAAATGATGAAAACTAACAACAGAACACAACAATGTTCAAATAGTGAATACAATTAACAAATGGGGCCAAAAGGCCAACATTTATCTCGCATCATCTTTCAAGCAACGTCTCAGCTTTTTTCTCCCAAACATAAAGGCAGATTAATTCAAAGTAGCCCTATTAAGAATATTTGTTTGTGTCCTTCTGAAATTAATATTTGAATGGAAACTATATTAATAACTCACGGCTTCTCCTAAACATAAAGACAGATTTTCTTTTCTATCAAACATAAAGGCAGATTAATTCAAAGTAGTAGCCCTATTAAGAATATTTGTTTCCTTCTGAAATGAATATTTGAATGGAAACTGTATTTATAACTCATGGTTTCCTACTGAAGTTTAAGATTCCCCTAGATGATGGTCAGATTTAGACAATGCTAGAAGATGACACCCGGCAATTATTTCAAAGTATGAACTACAGGCAAAATCTAAAAGGACATACATAATTAAAAATCCCAATTTAAAAAACATAGTAAATATAAATGAATTAACTCACACAACCTACTGACATACAAACAAAACTAGGATAAACAACAATTTTGCCACTTAACAAAAGCAAGATCTTAGGTGGGTCATTGTGTTTAAGGATGACTTGAAATTTTACAATACTACCTTAGCTCCCACATATGAAAACTCTTCAAGAATCTTATCAACCAGAAGTTGGACAAACTACAGTGAGAAATAAAATGAAACGGCTTCTCACCCATATGAAGGCCCAGATCATGCCTAAATTTCTAGGGATTTAACTTAAGAAGCTCCTTGCCCTGAGATTCCTTGATCCCACAACACTCTACTCAGATGGGGCAGAGAATCCCAGAACGCTACCCAAGCCACAGAAGAAACACACAACCCATCTTATATCTGGCACCAACAGACTGATATCTAGCTATACACAGCATTGACTTTAAAGTTGGTTAATGAGTATTTTAATTCATTAAAATAAAAGTTAGAAATTACATGCTTAGTCTATACAAGTTTAATTTACTTTAATCTGTTAGTGAATTGTGAATTGGCTCCTGTTAGTGGTCAGGAGAATGCTTTGTATTTGGTGTAGAAACCAAATAAATCAAGCTATTATCATCTTTTGAGTACAAACAATGTTTGTTTGTAAAGTGCCAGTTTTATATTTAAGTAAACATGAAAATCTGCATTGAAGCAGTGAGGCTGCATCTTTCAACTGCCTGTGCTGGTTAAATGAAATGTTTAATCCTGCTGTGTCAAGCTCACTAGAAGGTCACCCGTAAGACTGTCACTGTCACTGCTATGATAGTCACAGTCAGCCAGCCAGCCTGCTAGCAAAGGGTGATAGTACCAGCATTATAAATAAACAGGACTGGTTGTGAGGTAGCTACACAGTTTTAAAGATGCTGTTAATGAACATTATGGACAATGCATGGTGTAGCTAGTTGATAACACTTTAGCTGATTTTTTCATGAGGTGGAAAAATAAAAATCAGCAAAATAAAGGCACATCTTCAGTTCATCTAGAAGTCAGCATCCAAGGTAAAAGAATTCTCTGTTGGACTTGACATCACTCCCATCCTCTGATACTCGCCTACTCTCTTCTCAAAGAAGTTAGTCTTTCCTTCCAGTGAAATATTCTCCATAAAGTCAAATGGATTCTCTACTCTGAAAACCTGAAAAGGTTCACATCAAGACATAAATACAGAGCACCAGTTTCAAAACAAGCAGAAGGCTATTTAAACAATACTTTACCTTGCTAAAACCCAGTTCCAGCATAAGTCTGTCTGCTACAAACTCAATGTATTGCTTCATTAGAGTGCAATTCATCCCAATGAGCTTCACAGGCAAGGCCTCAGTGAGGAACTCCTAGGAACCAAAATACAGCTTCTGAATACAACTAAAGCCGACATTTTCTAGCAAGCTTGAGTGACCCCTTTCATCACCCGCTTACCTGTTCTATCCGAACAGCATTGAGAATTATTTCTCTTACTCTCTCCTCTGATGGTTTGTGTACTAGGTGTTTGAACATCAGGCAAGCAAAATCACAGTGTAAACCCTAGGAAAAAAAGTACAAGATCACTTAAGCCAGAAGACTTGTCATTAACATAGAAATGAAATGACTTTATCCTTTTCTGCATTCTCCTTATCCAACATACTCATATTGAGAGCACTTGAACTCTCAAAGGGAAGACAACTAACTACTGGCTTCTCTTCTGCTGATGCCACCAAGGCAAGCTCAGTCCCACTCAAGGCCCTCAAAGTTGCCACCTAGATAAAAACAGGCAAGGTCTATTTCTTGCTCTGCTCTGTGTGGTGGCAAAGGAGGAGTCAGAGCTTCACTCAAAATATTCTTTCTACAGCCATGAACACTTATTTTGCCACTACTCCCAGAAGGAAAGGCAAAACTCAGTGATGAGGTTAGTTCGTATATCTTCAGGAAGGTTGTATGCAATTTCACGTAAATCAAGTTTGCAAGTTAGCCCATTAAACCCCAAGCTTATCTCCCGATCCAGTAAGGAAGGTCCTCCTATAAGGTAAGACCAACCAAGTTTGATTTGCCCACTGGACTCCAAGTAAGATGCTTCTTCCTTTTCAAATGTGATTTAATCAAAGACATACGCTAGACCAAAATGTATACTCATTCCATTGAGATGCTAACACTGAAGTAGAGAGGTAATTTCTAGATCAAACAGGAGAAACATAATGGCTACTATGAACATTTATGGAAAAGGGGATCACATATAATATCAGGCAAAAATAAAACATTCCTTAAAATCCCAATCCCATTAAGAATTTGTAGTTTTGGCCAGGTACAGTGGCTCGTGCCTGTAATCCCAGCACTCTGGGAGGCCAAGGCGGGAGGATCACCTGAGTTCAGGAGTTCAAGACCAGCCTGGCCAATGTGGTGAAACCCATCTCTACAAAAATACAAAAATTAGCCCTGCATGGTGATGGGCGCCTGTAATCCCAGCTACTTGGGAGGCTGAAGCAGGAGAACCGCTTGAATCTGCAAGGCGGAGATTGCAGTGAGCCAAGATCACACCACTGCAGTCTAGCCTGGGCGACAGAGCAAGATTCTGTTCCCCCAAAAAACAAACTTGTACTTTTTTACACATTCAAAGCCTATAAGGCAATAGGTATATACTAATGTATTATAGAGAATACAAGTAAAATAATTTCAGTAAATTAAAGTATTTCCTTCTTTTGTCAAGTATGTGTATGGTCGAACTCACACATTAAACATGGATATATGCCATCTAGTATCTCAGGTCCCCATCAGTAAACGCCAGAGCATGCCCGAGTTGTGTCTGGGACTCCAGTTACCCTATGATTTGATTCAGACTCACCTCATCTCTGCTAATAAGTTCATTAGAAAATGTGAGGCCAGGCATCAGTCCTCGTTTCTTGAGCCAGAATATGGATGCAAAAGAACCAGAAAAGAAGATGCCTTCCACTGCAGCAAAGGCTACGACGCGTTCACCTATTTAAGAGTTAACAGCAATAGGATTCTAGTGAGTAACTGTTGGTATTCATAGGAAGGGTCAACAATCCAGTAACATTACATGGAAAATGAAGCTCAAGCTGAAGTGGGGGCAAGGGTCTCCTTACCATAGGTAGCCTCTTTGTCCCCAATCCAGCGCAAGGCCCAATCTGCCTTCTTCTTGACACAAGGCATCGTTTCAATGGCATTGAAGAGAAATTCCCTAGTAGGCACACACAGCATCAGCAATTGAAGTATTACAGTAAAAGACCCCCGATTACCAGCTGCTAGATAAGAGCTCTGGGACAAAGGCCAAATTCAAGTATTTGCTGATTCTCTTCTCAAAGGAAGAACCCATGTCAAAATGTTTTATTTTTATTGGTCAGCTTTTCCCTCCAGTGTTCTTTTAAAAGTCTCAACATTTGATTTACGTTAATACAAATGTGGGTAATCTGTAGTTCATATGGAGCTTCAGGGTCTACAAACAGTAAAACGTGGGTCAGTACAGCAGGGACATTTGTTGCCTTTATTATTTCAAGTCCAGGTCATAGTTCCATGTGACGAACCATAAAATTTAAAGAACCATAAAATCCTAACTGCCATGCTATTATCAGACTATCCCTGGGTGCATTATTTGGCCCCAATTGCCACATCTCTATCATAAAATAATTAAACCAATAAACAAAGATTGCTTCCTACTAAAATTCTGTCCTACACTGTCAATCCCAGGTCAGCAAAGTAAATCCATGGGTATTAGTTAAGTGGGTCTCCCTTACCACTCTTCTGGTGCCCACCTTGAGAGGCTACTGATTTCTCAGCCTGTTCCTACCAGATGACCTTGTGTTCTGAAGCCAAGGTCACCAGACATTGGGCAGCTTTCATTTCTGTTTATTTATTTAAGGGATGAGGGTCTCACTCTGTTGCCCAGGCTAGAGTGCAGTGAAATAATCATAGCTCATGTTAAAACCAAACTCCTGGGCTCAAGCCATCCTTCTGCCTCGCTGTGCCAAGTGGCTGGGACTCACACTACCACATTTGGCTGCCTTTTATTCTCTTTCCATCTCACTGTCCTTCTCTTTGAGACCTGGGTCTGCCTCTCCCTTGCTTTTGAGGCTTCCCCAGAACTTCCTGAATCCACCCATTCTCCTTCTGGTCATTTGCCCCCAGTCGTACCCCTAATCTTTGCCTTCTTTTCTCAATTTCCACCTATATAAACATATTCAAATCTCTTCACCCAGAACGAGTTTCTTCAGTCCTTTCAAGTTACCACTTTCCTGTTCATGCACTTCTAATTTTACAACAGCCACATTAGGTTTCAGCTTCACCACTTCTACTCCATATGGAGGCTCCAGTCCCTAAAGCTGACCTTAGTGTCTAGACTACTCCAACAGCCCGTTTCTAACCCATCGCCTCCAATCAATCTCCAAAACATAAAACAGACCTAATGCTATCTTTATTCAGTCAAACTGCTGCATACCTAAATCCATCTCAGGGCTCACTGCTGCCTCTGCCTGTGTAACTCCTCTTATTTGCCTGTAGTGTACTGCAACCCCTCAGCAGGAAGTCCTCCCCGCCCTTCATCCTGCTGCAGCCCCACATTCTAGTTTCTCAACAAATTTACCAAATGACCAAAGATGGTCAGACATAGGTTTTAGTTTGTCTTACCCAACATGTAGGAATTCCTTCAAAAAAAGGCTTTAGATTGGTAGGCATCCAACTCTAAAAGTGGAGCACCTTCACAACTCTACGTGAATAATAAAGTGAATTTAGGCCCCTTGCTAAGAGCAGACATGACCACGGGTGCTGGAAATGTCTATGTCTGCTTAGTCATTCTGGAGTCATTTTTATCCCTAGATGAACTAAAACTTTGCCACAAATCAACAATTAAAGAGTCCTAAAAATCTTGGCATACCACTTGAATACGCACCTTTCGCTGGGATCTTTTATGTAAGTGTCAATAAGGAGACTATACATTTCAGAATGAATGTTTTCCATGGCAATTTGGAAGCCATAGAAACAGCGGGCTTCTGTGATCTGAACTTCTTGGCTAAATCGCTCCACCTAGTGGCAAAACACAAAGTCAAGCTTGAGAAAAAACTGGCGACAGCAACTCTTGTCAATGGATGGTAGCATCACGTTCTGCACCCTTGTAAGATTTCTTTCTATATATATTTCATCCAATTCTTCACAATTCTGTGACAAAGTGTGATATTTTATATCCTATGCTCAATTTACAGATCAGGAAATAGAAACATATAAAATAGGATTTCTTTGAGCACTCAATTATTTCCTAATTTATGTCAAGAAAGATCTGTTCATAGTAAGAGATACAACCAAATTACTATCTAAACAGCAAAGCCGCCAAAAGGAGGGAGCAGGGCCGGGCGTATTGGCTCACGCCTGTAATCCCAGCACTCTGGGAGGCAAGGCGGGTGGATTACCTGAGGTCGGGAGTTTGAGAACATCCTGGCCAATACCGTAAAACCGTCTCTATTAAAAATACAAAAACTAGCCAAGCATGGTGGTGCACGTCTGTAATCTCAGCTTCTCAGGAGACTGAGGCAGGAGAATCGCTTGAACCCAGGAGGCAGAGGGTGCAGTGAGCCAAGATCGCACCACTGCACTCCAGCCTGGGTGACAGTGAGACTCCGTTTTTGTTTTTTTTTTTTTTATTTAAAAAAGGCGGGAGCAGATGTGCTGGCCACAGGAAGTCAGCCTGTTACTACCACTGATCATGGCCTCAGTTTCTCTAGTCAGGAAAATACCATGCGGAAGAAAGAACTGCAAAGAGTGTTACACACAGGAAATGCCGTGTAATCTAAAAACCGGCTTACACACACACACACGCACTGAGCGTGGAAAACGCTGGACTTACAAGACAAAGAGAGACAAGAGAGCGCCCTAGTCCGACCTCAGATCGTCAAGGGAATGAGAGAGTTCGTCTTGGAAACTCACCAGGTTTTCATTCACTATGCCGTCGCTCGCTGCGAAGAAAGCCAGAACGTGGGATATGAAGTATCTCTCCTCGGGCTTCAGGGACTCCCAGTGCCGAATGTCCTTGGACAGGTCCACCTGCGGTTCGGTGGTCACAACTTCAGCATGAACAACAGCGGAGCCTGCAGGACTCACGCTGAGCTTCCCAGGCAGCCCCCCTCGCCAACCCGGACCCCCAAGTGCATTTCCGGGGCGTCCCGGGGGCCCCTGCCGGGCTCTCCTGGGGTCCTCCGCTTACCTCCTCGGCGGTCCAGAAGGAGGCCTCCGCCTTCTTATACATCTGCCAGATGTCCTGGTACTTGATGGGGAAGATGACAAAGCGGCGCGGGTTTGCTCTCAGCAGCGGCTCCTCCTCCACGCCGGGGGCGGCTGCTCGAGTTTTCTGCTGGGGGAGAAAGTAAAACACTGAAGCACGGGCGAGCCTCATCAAACTGTCGTTTTTCTGGGCCAAGTCCGTTCCATTGGCGGCAATTTCGTGGGGCCCCATGTGGAAGGATGGAAGGAAACGTGGCTGTCCCGTCGCGCTCCGTGGGTCACAGCAGGGGAGCGCACGCCCGAACCGGGAAACCGGCCGCCCTGGGGAGGGGCCGCCTTGGCGGGAAAGGCGCCGGCGCGGGAGTGGGAACAGCTGAGGGAACAATGCAGCGTTGGCGCCAAGACGCTCAAGGCCGCCCCCGGCCCCTCTGCCCCACGCCCGCCACTCACCGGCTCCGCCGGCTCCTGGAAGATCCTCCTCGCGGTCTTGCTGGCCAGGACCCGGGTCCCGTTCAGGGCCGGGGGCTGCGGGGAGACGCGTGTGAGTGAGGGGCGGCCGGCCTCGCCTTCCCTGCCTCCCTCCCCCGCCCGCAGCGCCCGCCCCGCGCTCACCGTGTTCTCCTTGTCGACCAGGCTGAGCCCCTTCAGCGGCGAGAGCTGCAGCTGCTGCGGGTCCGTGATGGGCGCGAGCGGGACGCGGACGGAGAGCATGGTGGCGGCGCGACGAAGAAGAGCTGGCAGCCGGGGCCGGGCGGCTGGGAAGGGGTGCACGGGCAGCACACCGACTCAGCCGTCTTTAAATCTCCCTCGCCGCGTACTCCCAGCCCTCCCCATTGGCTATGCAGTGCCCCGACCCTTCCCATTGGCTGCGCCTTGCCCCTACCCAGGCTGGCCGTAGGGCCGCGCGCAATTTTCAAGCGCTGCGCGGGAGCCTCAGCCAGTGTCTTCCGGAGACCCCCGAGGACGCCCCCGGGACTTCCCGGGATCCCCACTATCCGCTGACTGAGTCGGGGGTGCTGCCGCCCGGTCCCCCGCGGGTCCCACGAGACCAGGGTCGCAGCCCCTGAGGGTCTCGGAGGACTTGGCGCGCGCGGGCCCCAGTTCGCCAGGGAACCGTTTGGGGTTGCGTGAGGCGCAGCGATTGGAGCCCGCCGGCGCGAGAGTATCCCCGGGCCCCGGCCCCGCCTCCCAAAAGTGCCTCCTCCCAGCCCGGTGGCGGCCGGGCGGGGGGCTTAGCCAACGAGGTTGGTGCAAAGGTCTGGAAAACGCTCCCAGCTGCAGGGGAGGCGTTGCTGCCACCCTTTCGATCCGTGTCCCTGGGTGGGGTTGCAAGGGCCCCGAGGCCTGACACTTTGGCGGGGTGGTCGGCGAGGACCCTACAGCCTAAAAGTTAGAGCCGCTGAGCCCCGCGGCTCCTTTTGCTGTAAATGGAATAAGCGACCAGGCTTCTTACAGATTCGGTGTCCCCGAGGGTAAAATGGGACTCATAACAGTACCCACCGCGTGGGGTGTTAATACGGTGAGGAGCGTGATCGTTGAGATGACTCATGAAAAATGTGCAGTCCTTTGTAAACCTTCAAACTCCAGGACACGGAGAGAAGGCCCATGGTGCAGTTTTCCACTGAAATCCTGTCTCCAGTCAGGCGCCTGTCCCGTATTGTCACCCTCGCCTTAACTGCAAAATGGCTGGGCGCGGTGGCTCACGCCTGTAATCCCAGCACTTTGGGTGGCCCAGGCAGGAGGATTGTTCGAGGCCACGAGCTGGAGACCAGCCTGGGCAACATAGTGAGACCACCCCCCGCCATTAAAAGAAAAAAGTTGTTTTAATTACAAAGTGGGCGAAAACTCCTGGGAGAAAGCTCACAGAATGACTTTTAGAACTAGGAATTAGTATACTACTCACTGGCTTTCTGATTTGCCAGGCCCTGCAATGGGCAAAATGCCAAAAATAAAGGAGAAAGAAACTTTAACAGGAAAGAAATCATTAACCTGAGAAAGCTTCAACAGCTGCACTCGGGGTGTTATTTAGAGACTCTGGACTTTTTTTTACAAAGCCTTTTCTAGACAAGATACTTTATAGAGGGTGGGGTGGGGCAGGTGCCCTCACCACCTACGGTTTCTCCCATTAATTAAAAGTACTACAGACTTGTATTCAAAGTATTCTCGTGTTGCGGAGATAAGTAGTGAGCATCACATTCCTTACACAAAGCCACAACTAAAACTTCGATGTGCATCATTTGTTTAAAGCAACTCGCAGACAGTGCCAGTTTCACCCCAACACACTAAAGCATCCGTCTCCAGGAAACTGGTATTTTTATTGATAATTTTATGGCTGATAAACCCATTATCTAACAAAATTACAATTTGTTGGTGTCATTTCATACCCAACTCAGATTTCAACTTCCCATAATCAACATCCAAAGCCCTCGTTTCGGTTGCCCTGGGGCGCTCTATGCTTTTTTACTCCTGTTATACTCACTGGAACTGAAGCAGCCAGAGGTGGCTTCATTTATGGTTTAGTTCCTGGCCACGTAAATAACATAGCCACTGTAGAAGTAGTGGAAAGATGCGTACGTGTTAGAGGCCGGGTGATCCCTTCCCGCGCCGAGCCTGCGTCATCTTGGCGTGGCCCTCCTCCCCCCAGGTCCGGTATCTTTGCCCCACTGCGGAGGAGGTGGTGGCGCCCAGGACCACGCGGCGAAGCTGGAGGTTCCGCCCCTGGGGGTGCCAGGCGGTGCAGCCACTCCCGGGAGGGCGCTCGCTGCAAGCGCAGGGGATTTACTCCTTTTTCCCGGAGTAAAGCGCAGGGGAATCCCGGAGTAAAGCGCAGGGGATTTACTCCTTTTTCCCTCGGTGCTCGTTTTATTGGTTTTGTTTAAGCAAACAGAGGTGACTGCTTTAGGCTGCCCAGGATGGTCTCAAACTGCTGGCCCCAGGAGATCCCACCTCCTCCGCCTCCCTAAGCGCCGGGATTCCTGGCGGGAGCCACTTGGGCGCGCGTTTTGACATCGGCATTTACTCCACCATTGGTCCGCACGGGAGGCCCCGCCCCGCCCCCCGGAAGGCTCCTCTACGTCCCCAGCCTCGGGCGCCCCGCCCCGTTTCCGCTGCGCGCGCTCCGAACACACGCCCTGCTTGTGCAGGTTTGCAGGTCCCTGGCCAAGGTTAGCGCGGGTTCCAAAAGGCTGTTCCTACCTGTCCACCATTAAGGTGGAAAAACCGCGACCCGGGGAGCTGAGGATTCGCTGTGTACCAGACGCCATGCTGAGGGTGGTCATAATAATAATTAAAGCTGCAGCACCCACAGCCTCTGGGCGCTTGGCTCATGTGAGGCTGGCTTGTGTTTTTTGTTTTGAGACAGGGTCTCGTTCTGTTGCCCAGGCTGATGGCTCGATCATAGCTCACTGCAGCCTCGACTTTCCGAGCTCAAGCCATTCTCCCACCTCAGCCTCCCAAGTAGCTGGGACTACGGGCATGCACCACTATGCCAGACTAATTTTTAAATTTGTTGTAGAGATGGCTTCTCAGTATGTTACCCAGGCTGGTCTTGAACTCCTGGGCTCAAGCCATCCACCCGCCTTGGCCTCCCAAATGCTCAGATTACAAGCATGAGCACAGACCAACCAGGATTGGTATTTTTAACCTTGTTTCACCAGTAGGGAAATGAAGGCCTGAGAGGCAAGGAAACTGCCCAAGGTCACACAACAGAACGTTTCTACCCTGACTTTTTATTATGGTTGTTTTCAACATGCAGAATAATGGAAAGATTTCTACTGTTCACCCACAACCTCAGATTCCACAGCTGTTTCCATTTTGCCATATTTGCTTCCAGCAAATAAAGCAAATACCCTCTGTGGGTATGTGAGGCTTATGCTTTTTTATGGATCATTTGAAAGTGAGGGATAGATATCATGACTCCCCTCAAATGTTTCAGCTCCTAAAAATAAGGACACTCTGCCATCACCACAATACCACACTTACACCTCAGAAAGCTGAAATAGTTCTGCGGTGTCACCTAATATCCAGTACACATTCCTGTTTTTCCACTTTTTTCAAAAATGTCTCATAGTTATTTTGGATTTTTTTTTTCATACAGGATCTAATTCAGTACATGCATTGCATTTGGTTATTATGTGTCACTTTAGTCTCTTAGTAAAGCTCCTCCACTTCTTTTCCCCACACATTGACTTTGAAGCGCAAGCCAGTTTTCTTGTAGAATGTCCCACATTCTACACTTGCCTGATTGTTTATTCATCGTGTCAATTAATTTGTTTTCCTGACCCCTGTATGCTACACTGGAAGTAGGTCAAAAGGCTTTATTATTAGGCCCTGCTCCGTGGCTCACTCCTGTAATCCCAGCACCTTGGGAGGCTGAGGCAGGCAGATCACCTGAGATCAGGAGTTTGAGAGCAGCATGGCCAACATAGGGAAACCCCATCTCTACTGAAAATACAAAAATCATCCAGATGTGCTGGCAGACACCTGTAATTCCCACTACTTGGGAGGCTGGGGCAGGAGAATCGCTTGAACCTGTGAGGCAGAGTTTGCAATGAGCTGAGATCACACCATTGCACTCCAACCTGGGCAACAAGAACAAAACTCCTCTCAAAAAAAAAAAAAGAGAAGAAGAAGAAGGCTTTATTAGACTTAAGTTAAAAGTTATTGGCAAGAAGACGTCTTAGGTGATAATATAGCTAGGATTTGTTTGTTTGTTTGTTTGAGATGGAGTCTGGCTCTGTCACCAGGATAGAGTGCAGTGGCACGATCTCCACTGCAACCTCTGCCTCCCAGGTTCAAGTGATTCTTCTGCCTCAGCCTCCCAAATAGTTGGGACTACACAGATGCACCACCACGCCCAGGCTGGCGGCTGGTAAAAATACAATAATTTTTGTATTTTTAGTAGAGACAGGGTTTCATCATGTTGGCCAGGATGGTCTTGATCTCTTGACCTCGTGATCCGCCCACCTTGGCCTCCCAAAGTGCTGAGATTACAGGCATGAGCCACCACACCTGGCCCTACAGCTAGGATTTGAACCCAGGTCTGACTAACTCCAGAATTCCAGACTCTCAAAAACTTTGTTTTAATATGAACTGCAGGCCAGGCGTGGTGGCTCACGCCTGAAATCCCAGCACTTTGGGAGGCCGAGGTGGGCGGATCACGAGGTCAAGAGAACGAGACCATGGTGAAACCCTGTCTCTACTAAAAAATACAAAAATTAGCTGGGTGTGCTGGCGCACATGCCTGTGGTCCCAGCTGCTCAGGAGGCTGAGGCAGGAGAATTGCTTGAACCTGGGAGGCAGAGGTTGCAGTCAGCCGAGATTGCGCCACTGCAATCCAGCCTGGCACCTGGTGACAGAGCACGACTCTGTCTCAAAAAAAAAGAACCGCAAATTACATTGTTTTTGTTTGGGGTGTGTGTGTGTGTGTAGACGAGGTCTCATTATATTGCCCAAGCTGGTCTCAAACTCCTGGGCTCAAGCAATCCTTCTACCTCAGCCTCCCAAAGTGCTGGAATGACAGGCATGAGCCTTTGAGCCCAGCTCAACGTTCTTAACGTAGCACAGCACAGCACTCAGAAGTTGGCAGGAAATGGTTAAGCAGGAAGCTGGTTGGACAACCAGATGGAGCTGTTTGATGTTGATGTGTCACCACATCATAAGTGTCTAGAACATTCGAACTGGACAGCTCCAGCCACTGAGAGGCCATTTTCAGGGGATGGTGAGGATGAGGATGAGGATGAGGATGAGGATGAGGCAGCCCAGGGCAGAGCCTTTGGGAGCAGTGATTTTCTTTGTGCTCAGATAACCTCCAAACTGGTGTTGAAAAGTGATGTGCCCATTTGCACACATTTCAAGTGACCTTTAGCCAGGCATAGTGGCACACCCTTATGTTCCCAGCTACTCCAGAGGCTGAGGAAGGAGAACTGCTTGAGACCAGGCATTTGAAACCAGCAAGACCCCTGTCTCTAAAACTAAAATAAATAAATAAGAATTAAACTGATGTTTAAACTTTTTGTCATATGTTAAATAGTTACAGGGGATGTAATCTAATCTTGTTGCAAATATTAGTCCTTTAAAATGACAACTGGACGGGCATGGTGGCTCACAGCTGTAATCCCAGCACTTTGGGAGGCTGAGGTGGGAGGATGGCTTGAGCCCAGAAGTTCAACACCAGCCTAGGCAACATAGTCAGACCCTGTCTCTGAAAAATAAAAAATTAGCTGATTGTGGTGGCACGCACCTGTGGTCCCAGCTTTTCAGGAGGCTGAAGCAGGAGGATTGCTTGAGCCCAGGAGGTTGAAGCAGTGGTGAGCCATGATCACACCATTGCATCAACCCGGGCAACAGAGCAAGATGCTCTCTCAAAGTAAATATATAAAAAGAAGAAAGCAACTATGTGCTTTTAACTCTTAGAATTTAGAATCCACATATTTCAGTATGTTTGTTATTCTTATTTTAAAATTCTTAGTCTGTCACATCTCTCTCTCTCTCTTTTTTTTTTTTTTTTTTTAAATAAATAGGCTTGCTCTGTCACCCAGTCTGGAATGCAGTGGTGCAATAATTGCTCACTGCAACCTTGAACTCCTGGGTTTAAGCAATCCTCCTGCCTCAGCCTCCCAAGTGGCTAGGACTACAGGTGCACACCACCACCATTGCCTGGCTAATTTTTTTACTATAGACACAGGGTCTCATTATGGGTCCCAGGCTGGTCTTGAACTCTTGGCCTCAAGTGATCCTCTAGCCTCAGCCTCCCAAAGTGCTGAGATTACAGGCCTGAGCCACTGTGCCTGGGCTTTGTCCACTTATTGATTGGGTCATTTATCACTTTCTGATTGATTTACAGGGGCTTTATATGATTTGGACAGGATCTCTTTCTATTATATATGTTGCAGTTATATATTATGGCATGCACCTGGAGTCCCACCTACTTGGGAAGCTGAGGCAGGAGAATCACTTGAGCCGAGGAAGCAGAGGTTGCACAGTGCCTGCACATGGAATCTTCAGGGAATGCTAGCTGGTGCGATGACTGTGAGCTCTGCCAGGGTTTTCTAGGGCTCCCCCTTTACCCACCTCTCAAAAGCCCCGTGATGACCCCAGGAGGTGTTGCTGTTCTTCCCTGGTAGAGCCTAAGAGGCAGGCCCGAGAGGCTGATCTCAATGTGGCCCTGTGGGGACGGCAGTCCTGGAGAGATCAGTGAGGCTAGACATTGGGCCTAGTGGGTACACATGTTCAGAAGCTTGAAGAATCACACTTAGGGTGGATTGACAAAACCAAAGTGGCAAGACAGCGCTCCAGGAAGTGGAGGGACAGGTCTCCGTGGGAAGAACAGGGCCTGGAGGCAGGGAGGCGGGGCTCCGGCTGTCCTGAGGCCCTCTGACTTCCCTGTCTCATCCCACTCGGCAGAAGTCCCAATCTTCAAAGGCCCACAGGGTGCCACATGGTCAGCTCCCAGCCCCTCTCCCTGTGTCCTCCCTATGCCCAGCCCTCCAGATGCAAGGACCTCCTCCTTTTCCTGGAAAACTGAAGATACAACAGCTGCCTCAGGGGCTCCTCTGGCCTTGTGGCCCCTCTACCTGTGGCACTCGTTCTTCACTTCCTTCAAGGCTTTCTCCAAAGTCATCTTCACAGGGAGACCACATCATGACTAGGCTTGCATAAAACCCTAAACATTCCCCCTGCACTCCCCAGCCTCTGGCCCCTCCTCCTCTTTCTCTATTGCTCCAGTTGCCTTCTCTATAATACTGACTTCACTTACTCACATTTCCCCATCCCCTCTAGAATACTGGATGGGCATTTTCACCTGTCCTGCTCACTGCTGCATCCCGGCATCTAGAATGACACCTGAGCGGCACTCACCGGAGGAACACAGAAACCCAGGGAAGTAGAGTTCTTGTTTCCAAGGAGATTGCAGTTATCTGGGAAGATAAATGCATATAAAACAATTATTTAGTACCACAGAGAAGCTTAGACTTGTTCAATTTTTGAATTAAAATTTATCGTATGTTTCCCATGATAAAACTAATGCAGGCTGGGTGCAGTGCCTCACACCTGCAATCCCAGCACTTTGGGAGGTGAAGGTGGGAGGATCACTTGAGCCTAGGAGTTCGAGGCCAGCTGGGCAACATAGTGAGACCCTGTCTCTATAAAAATGAAAAAAGTGTCTGTGCACCTGTAGTCTCAGCTACTCAGGAGTCTGAGGTGAGAGGATTGCTTGAGTCTAAGAGATTGAGGCTGCAGTGAGCCATGATCGTGCCACTACACTCCAGCCTGGGTGACAGAGCCGTAAAGCAAAGAAAACGAATGTACATTCATTGTAGAGACTAAGAAAAAATAGATAGAATAAAATCATCCCTGTTCTAATCAACCAGAAATAGCCGCCAGTGGAGTTTAGACACATTTCTCTCCCTTCAGATTTTGCCTCAGTCATGAGCAATTCTTGTTCTTGCCCGCCCACGCTCCCCTGATCTGTAGTTAGCAACTCCCTACATTTACTGGAGACCACCCTCCCCCATTCCCAGACTTCAAGATTGAAGGGAGCTGACTCCCTCCCTCCCCGTCCTCCTTATCCCCAAAGGTCTGGGGAGGGACGTTTTCTATTCTCCTCACCCATTAGGCACAGGCCACCCACACCAGTGTTACTACGGAAGCTGGATTTCAGGCCATTGGCTGCCCATGCAGGGAGAGAGAAACTGCCCTTCTGCTGCCTGAGAAGCTTGGAGATCGGAGGTGGCGGCTCTTGAGAGTACAGAGCGGAAAATGGAATCGACAAAGAGGAAAACAGAACTGAGACAGCAAGAGACTCTTCATGAGAACAGACAGGCAAAGGAGTGTTGATTGGCTCACGTGCCCAAAAAGGCCAACAAGACTCTTCCGCTGTACCTGCTCCTAAACATGAAACAGAGCCGGAGGTTAGCCGTTCCCTCCTGCCCCCGCCTGCATCCCCAGTACCACACCGCGTGGCTGTGCTCACCACAGCCACCTGATTCCTAGGAAGCTGATCATCTGACTTGTGGCAGCCCCCACCTTTCTCCTGCTTCCTGCCTCTCCTAAGACTGCGTGCGCGCCTGTGTGTCCAGTTCTGCTCTGACCTAGAAAACAATTCAAGGAGAAGAATGTATCAAGCAAAGAGCTCAAAAGCAGTGCAGGAAATATCTAAATATTAATGTTAGCTTGAGTAAAAAATAAAACGATTTCAGATGATAGTTGTTTAAAATCTGAACCTTTTACTTGCTTCCTCATAAAAAGAGTCTAGTGATTAATTTAGGGCTTGACAAAAGACATCTCCCTGATGTTTAGACCGTATTCCGTAAATAAATACCAACACTCGAATAGCGAGATAGTCCTCAACTTACGATGGGATTACACCCTGATAATGCCATCATAACTGAACATATCATTGGATCATGCGTCTAATCCACCTACCCTACTGACCGTCACAGCCCAGCCTCACCTGTCTTAGGAGTGCTTGGAGCACTTACATTATCTGCAGTTGGGGAATGTCGGCCAGCAGGAGCCTATTTTATAACAAATGGTTGGATTCCGTATGCAGATGGGCATTGTACATACATTATGGGATGCCTAATCACAAAATACAGTATCCAGAGGACGCCAGCAACACAGTGCACTGTCTACAGTGCTGGTTCTTTACTGCCCATGATCACCAGGCTGACGGGGAGCTGTGACTGCCCATCATGGCCAGACAGTCCCTTACTGATATTGCTAGCCCAGGAAAAGATCAAAATGCGAAGCACAGGTTCTACTGAATGTGTATCTCTTTCACAGCGTTGTAATGTTGAGCGACTGTAGTTGAGCCGTCCTAAGTTAGGACCATCTATATGTAAAACAAAACCTTAAAAATCATTCTGTTATGCTGAGTGTGCAGCGGCTCACACCTTAGTCTCAGCAGCTCTGGCAGCTGAAGCAGAGGCATCTCTTAAGGCCAGGAGTTTGAGACCAGCCTGGGCAACATAGTGAGACCCGAATCTAAAAAATGTGTGTGTGTGTGTGTGTGTGTGTGTGTGTGTTTATGTGTGTGGTCTTAAATATTTTTAAATTTATTGCAAATTTCTATCAATTTTCATAAGTGATTTAAGCTATATTTACAAATTATTATAACTGGCTGGGCATGGTGGCTCACACCTATATCCCAGCACTTTGGGAGGCCGAGGTGGGTGGATCACAAGGTCAGGAGATCAAGACCAACCTGGCCAAGATGGTGAAACCTCGTCTTTACTAAAAATACAAAAATTAGCTGGGCTTGGTGATGGGCACCTGTAATCCCAACGACTTGGGAGGCTGAGGCAGGAGAATTGCTTGAACCTGGGAGGTGGAGGTTGCAATTGTACTCCAGCCTGAGCAACAGAATGAGACGCCACCTCAAAAAAAAAGAAAAGAAAAGAAAAATTCATTTCTCAGAGTAGGCCAGGTACAGATTCGGAACTCACATCAGTTGAGCTGGGCATGGTGGCTCACACCTGTAATCCCAGCACTTTGGGGAGGTGAAGGTGGGAGAATCTCTTAAGGCCAGGAGTTTGTGACTAGCCTGGGCAACAAAACAAGACCTCATCTCTTAAAAAAAAAAAAAAAAAGAAAAGAAAAATTAGCCAGGCATGGTAGTACAGGCCTGTAGTCCCAACTACTCAGGACTCAGGAGGCTGAAGCAGGAGGATCACTCAAGCCCAGCTGGGCTTAAGCCTAGGAGGCCCAGGCTGCAGTGAGCACTGACTGCACTCCAGCCTGGGGAAATGTCATCGTGTCTGAAAAAAATAAAAAATGTATAAGAAAATAACACCAGTTGAACCAGAATCAGGACATGGAAGCAGTTTTCCTCTCTCAAGATGACCTGAGCTGGGGCACCTGGGACATTCACCCCCTCGTTAGGTAGGGAAGGTGATCTCAGCACACATCTTCAACCTAGACTGTACATCTTCCAACCTGTTTTTCTCTGGACTGGTGTCTTCTTACGGCCACTCGGCTCGCCTTAATCATCCACTGTCATCTCATTGTGACACCATGGCCTGGTCCTTTAGCTTTATCATATTTAAATTGTGAGATCAACTCAAGATTTCATCTCTGAGGGGCGAGGCCAGGGAGTCAGCCCTACTTGAATCGTCTGGCCAGTCCGCCATCATGACACACACCCCTGGGCCTTTCTCTGCTGGGTCACTGAACACGATCACACCCACGTCACGCTCACCATGGGCTCCTCAGTGCTGCTTAGCCCTTCCTGTTCGGGGGTAGCTTGGCTGGGACATTTCCCTGTGCTCATGTATCCACTCCCTCATGTGGAAACAAATGTTTTTTTTTCTTTTTGGAGACAGAGTCTCATTCTGTTGCCCAGGCTGGAGTGCAGTGGCAAGGTCTCGGCTCACTACAACTTCCACCTCCTCAGCTCAAGCAATTCTCCTGCCTCAACCTCCCTAGTAGCAGCGACTACAGGTGCATGCCACCATGCCTGACTAAATTTTGTATTTTTAGTAGAGATGGGGTTTCACCATGTTGACCAGGCTGGTCTTGAACTCATGACTTCAAGTGATCTGTGCCCACCTCAGCCTCCCAAAGTGCTGGGATTACAGGCATGAGTCACTGTGCCTGGCCAACAAATGCATTTTTAAACTTTAAGCTCCTCAAATACATGGAGGACCCTAATCCAAGAGCGCGCTTTTCCCCATGGCATCTGTCAAGTCCCTTAGCTACTCTCACCCCCTCGACTGTGGGGCAGATGACTGGGCTGCCCTCAGTCCTCCCGTCTGGAAGTTCTGGGAGCTCACCCAGCCTGAGCTCCCAGGTTGGCCTAGGAATGTGTGTCGCCGGCGGCCGCCAGGGGCGCCCCAGCCTCATGGTAGCTCAGGGCCTTTTCTTCCAGGCAGAAGCAGGGAAAAGCTCTGCTTCCCTGCTGGGAGGAATAGGGAGAAACTGACCTGAAACACGACCTGAAGGAACAGAGGCCAGGCAGGGGCCTGTTCGGAGGCTCAAGGTGGGACACAGTTGTTCATTATATAGAAGACACTGGGACATTTTTATTGCAAAAGAGACGACATTTTTATTCCACATTACACGCAGGTATTGACACAGTCAGACAAGCATCAAAAAGAGCACAGGGCTGGGTGCAGTGGCTCACATCTGTAATCCCAGCACTTTGGGAGGCTGAGATGGGCAGATCATTTGAGGTCAGTAGTTCGAGACTAACCTGACCAACATGGTGAAATCCCTTCTCTACTAAAAATACAAAAATTAGCCAGGCGTGGTGGCAGGCAGCTGCCATAATCCCAGCTACTCAGGAGGCTGAGGAGGGAGAATTGATTGAACCCAGAAGGCAGAGTTCGCAGTGAGCCGAGATTGCACCACTGCACTCTAGCTGGGTGACAGATCGAGAGTCTGTCTCAAAAAAAAGAGCAAGGATTTGGGGGACAAGCCGACCCCTGTGGAGCTCCTCTCTCCTCACTGGCTGCTGACACCTGGACCAGCTCCACACTCCTCTGGGAGACCTTCACTTGCTACCCTGCACAGTCCTCATGCCACCAGCCCGCTGTCCTGTGACCTGGGGGAGCTGCTTCCCCTCCCCAGGCTTCTGCTTGCCCACCTGGAAGGATGGTGTTTAAACGGCACCGACTCTGTCCTTTGCGCTCTGATTTCCAATTCTATTCACATGTCCAGAGCCAAAGGTAAAAATCAAGGCTGTGCTTAAAGCAGCCCCACCCATCACAGGAACAGGCCGGCCGGGGCTAGGGCCTCAAAAACCGTCACTGAGTTGACACCAGCCTTCAGGTGGTGATACATTCTCTGTTCAGTTACCAAACTTTTCTCATGATCTCCATGGAATAGGTATTTTCCCCTGACTTTCTGGGAAAATGTATTTCGAGTTTTAAGTAGCTGTCTTTTGCAAAAGCATTTTTAGCTCACTGTTTGATCCTGGTTATCTTCTGAATGCTGTACTGATTGCTCAACATGCATGATCACTTTTGATTTTATTCACTTCTCTCAACAACACAGGGCAGTTATTATCCATCCGCAGTTGAAGGGGCAGTGAGATGAAGCAGTCTATCCGCAGCACACAGATGGGAGACTCCCGCGAATCCAGAGTGTATGCATTTCCCAGGCGCTGCTGCTCCATAGAGCTCGTACTCGCAAACAGACCCCAGTCCTGCTCCAGACAGATGGTGTGCATGTGGCCAGAAACAGCCCTGCTCTAGAAGAACAAGAACCTGTGAGGAGCAGTTCTGAGGCCTCTTTGCCCAGGCTTGCCCTGGAGGAGAGAGAGGCTTTCACAGAGCCTCCTCTCGCACTATTCAGCAAGGTAACAAATGGTTACTGAGGTTCAGACACTGTAAACCAATCAGTATAATAATTGATAAACGTAATCAATAAGTACTTGAATTGTACATTACAAGGCAAAGGGCTAAGGAAAGAAAACAGCAAAATAAAGGGATCTGGATTGGCCAGGCGCAGTGGCTGACACCTGTAATCCCAGCCCACTGGGAGCCCAAGGTAGGCGGATCACCTGAGGTCAGGAGTTCACGACCAGTCTGCCCAACATAGTGAAACCCTGTCTCTACAAAAATACAAAAATTAGCTGGGTATGATGGCAGGTGCCTGGAATCCTAGATACTCGGGAGGCTGAGGCAGGAGAATCGCTTGAACCTGCGAAGTGACAGTTGTAGTGAGCCAACTGGGCCACTGCACTCCAGCCTAGGCGACAGAGTGAGACTCTGGCTCAAAAAAAAAATGGGATCTCGAATGTGAGGAAGGGGGCTTTCATTTAAAACAGGACTTCCAGGCCCATATGGTAGCTTATGCCTATAATCCCAGCACTTTGGGAGGCCGAAGCCAGAGGATCACTTGAGCCCAGGAGTTTGAGGCCAATCCGGGCAACATAATGAAACCATGTCTCTACCAAAAAAAAAAAAAAAAGATGAAAACAAAATAGGCTTCCTTGCAAAGAAGCAATGTGAGCAGGGGCCAGAGGAGGTGAGAGACGTGGATGGACGTGGGCTATGGGTCCTGGGAGAAGGACGCAGACAGTCAGTGCAAAGGCCCTGTGGTTCAAGAGTGTCTGGCCCAGGTGAGGAAGAGCAAGGAGCCAGGGAGGCTGGAGAGGACTGAGAAGGGACAAGATCAGAGGAGAAATGAGGGCCCACATGAGAGGATCATGGAAGCCATTATAAGGACTTTGGCTTCACGCCTGAAGGAAGTGGAGTTCTGCTGCTGGCTTCTGAATGACTCAGGGACCTATGAGTGACACTTTGATATGGAAACATTTCGAGTTACAAGGGGGCATAATCAGGCCTGTGTTTTAGCTACAGCTGCTGAGTTGGGAGCAGGGAGATGGAAGCGAGAGATGAGGGTGTTCACGATGGTGGTCAGATTCCAGGACTCAACTGAAGGCACAGCTAGGGACTTGCTAAGGACATGGAGGTGGGCTGGGAGACAGGACTCAAGGATGACTCCAGGGCTTTTGGCCTGGGTAACTGGAGTAATAAAGAATTTAAAGCAATCTCAGTCCTTTGTAGTTTGTGAGCATGATGAGGAGTGTTCACATGCAGTGTGAAGTGTGCCAGCCTCGAACTTTGTTACGTCAGCACATTACCCATCTCACCTGAAAAAACACAACAAAAAACTAAAACCACAGCATTAAGAAGAGATCAGCCATCCTTTTCTGTTCCCCATGAACTCCGTGGGCCTGTGTCCAGCAGCGTGAGTGACGTGCCTCTGCCAGAGACTCCACATTTAGTGAGAAAGTGAGAGGGGCAAAGAAATAAGGTGGCATTAACTGGGCACAGTGGCTCACACCTGGAATCCCAGCACTTGGGGAGGCCAAAGTGGGCGGATCACCTGAGGTCAGGAATTCGAGACCAGCCTGGCCAATATGGTGAAACCCTGTCTCTATTAAAAATACAAAAATTAGCTAGGTGTGGTAGCATGCTCCTGTAATCCCAACTACTCAGGAGGCTGAGGCAGGAGAATCGCTTGAACCCAGGAGGCAGTGGTTGCAGTGAGCTGAGATGGCGCAATTGCACTCCAGCCTGGGTGACAGGAGCAAAACCCTGTCTTAAAAATAAAATAAAAAGAGGCTGGGTGCGGTGGCTCACGCCTGTAATCCCAGCACTTGGGAGGCCGAGGCGGACAGATCATGAGGTCAGGAGATCGAGACCATCCTGGCCAACATGGTGAAACCCCATCTCTGTGGAAAAATAATAATAATAATAATAAAATAAAATATATAAAAAAAGAAGCTGTCACAGCAAAGTTATTCATGGTGTACAAGATACGAGAGCCAGCACTTCCTTTTACTGTCAGGAAGAAAAATACACAGCTTTAGGCCGGGTGAGGTGGCTTACTCCTGTAATCCCAGAACTTTGGGAGGCCAGCTCAGGCAGCTCACTTGAGTCCAGGCAGGGGTGGGGCTCCAGCCCCCTCCTGGAAGCCAGCTCCAAGGCCCATGCAGCCTGAAGCCTGGTCCCTACTTCTGGCCTTGGTGGATAACCTGCTTCCCAACTCACTGCAGCTCTTAGGTGAGGGCACTGCCAATCCTGGTCACCACAGCCACTTCTAATCACCAGAGCTGAGCCTGGGAGGCAGGAAACAACCCTCTTGAGAGGCCTGTTCCCCGGACAGCACAGACAGTGAAGGAAAGAGTTTGGCCCCCTGAGCCCCTTCAGGATCAAAGTATTGGCTCCACAGTTTGCTACTGGGGTGGAAGAATGCTGCTGTTTGGAAGGAGAGACCCCAGGTCACCCCAGCTCACCGGGACCACTGTTCCTGCCGCCTGGCTGCACTCTGGCCTTTTGTCCTCTCCATTCCATTTTCCATGTTGGGTGGACAGCTGAAACTCACTCGATAAACTTGCAGCAGCCCTCAGAATGAAAACCAACCTGCTCACCAGCAGTCAAGGTTCCTCTGATCTGGACATCCCCACCTCTTCCCATTCCACACGAACCGCCCTTCACCATTATCTCTGCCTGGTAAATGGTGGCACGATCTTGGCTCACTGCAACCTCCACTTTCCAGGTTCAAGCGATTCTCCTGCCTCAGCCTCCCGAGTAGCTGGGATTACAGGCTCTCACCACCACACCTGACTAATTTTTGTATTTTTAGTAGAAACAGGGTTTCACCATGTTGGCCAGGCTGATCTCAAACTCCTGACCTCAAGTGATCTGCCCACTCAACCTCCCAAAGTGCTTGGATAATAGGCATGAGCCAGTGCACCCAGCAACCTCTACTTATCTTTTAAGAAGCAGTTCATGCGATGGCTCACACCTGTAATCCCAGCATTTTGGGAGCTCAAGGCGGGCACATCACAAGGTCAGGAGTTCAAGACCAGCCTGGCTGACATGGTGAAACCCTGTCTCTACTAAAAATACAAAAATTAGCCTGGTGTGATGGCTGGTGCTGGTGCCTATAATCTCAGCTACTCAGGAGACTGAGGCAGGAGAATTGCTTGAACCTGGAAGGCAGAGGTTACAGTGTGCCAAGATCATGCCATTGCACTCCAGCCTGGGCAACAGAGCAAGACTCCATCTCAAAAAAAAAAAAAAAAGGCTGGCGCAGTGGCTCACACCTGTAATCCCAGCACTTTGGGAGGCCAAGGCAGGTGGATCATGAGGTCAAGAGATGGAAGCCATCCTGGCCAACAAGGTGAAACCCCATCTCTACTACAAATACAAAAATTAACTGGGCATGGTGGCGTGTGCCTGTAGTCCCAGCTACTTAGGAGGCTGAGGCAGGAGAATCGCTTGAACCGGGGACACAGAAGTTGCAATGAGCTGAGGTCATGCCACTGCACTCCAGCCTGGCAAC
This sequence comes from Callithrix jacchus, assembly GCF_049354715.1. NCBI lineage: Eukaryota > Metazoa > Chordata > Mammalia > Primates > Cebidae > Callithrix > Callithrix jacchus. The sequence goes on from NC_133515.1 coordinate 104,890,408, forward strand.
AGAGCAAGACTGTCTAAAAAAAAAAAAAAAGGAAGCAGTTCAAAAGCTTGCTCTGCTGGGAAGTCTGCCCTGATGTCCCCAGGCAGAGGTGCTTGCCCCAGGACTTTGTGTGCGTGCTCTGTCCGATTCATCCCCATGGACTGCAGTTACTTGTTCACCCTGTTTCTCCCCAGCCAGCGTACAGGTTTTTCGAGGGCAAGGTTGGTCTATGTCATGTTCATTGCCCCCCAGTGCTTAGCACAATGCCTGAGTCTAGCAGGGCCACAAGTGTTTACTGGATTACCGACGAGATGTTCCCTAGACTTTCGATTCCATCTCCATTTGCTAAAGGCATCCCTCTCCCCACATTCAGCACGGGGCCTCCCATGCAGCTGGTGCGCAGTCAGTGCATATGAACTAGCTGACAGGTTAATCAGAGGAAAATCAGATCAAGGAAGTACCTTACTTAAGCTCTCCTCTCCCCACCCAGTGTTCTGAAACATGCAGCTAGAGGTGACAGAGGGGCCCGCTGTGAGCTGAGCTTTGTAGCTAAGACCTGAGTGGTGTTACTTGGACTGCTGGAGTCCAGAAGAGCAGGATGGCTTGGTTACCATGGCAACCCAAGCTTGCTCTAGGGCAGCTGGTGTTCAGATCTCATTTGGACTTCAAGATGCAGTGGAGAGCCTGATGTAACCATGGTTTGGATGCCATGCAAATCCAATAATCCCCTCACGCATTTGGCCACTAGAGGCAGGCACGTGAGCGCCAGGTTATACGAACTACAAGCTGGTCTGTGATCATTTTAGGAATGGAAGATGCTGATTCAGCTCCGGTCTGTGAGAGAGTTCCCTTGAGGACAGGGACACATGCTTTACAGGTGCCACTGAGGCCATTTGTGCAACTGTCTGCTGGCCTATTAGTGTCAGTGGCTTGCTGGTGATGGAGGGCACAGCTGGGAGCCAGGATTCTGGCCTCAGGTTAAGGAAGGTGTCAGGAGAGCACAGGCCCTTGAGGGAGACCCCGAGGCTCCCCCACAGATTACCTGTGTGATTATGGGTGAGTGTCTCGGGCTCCCCAAGACTCCATGCCCTGTCCATCAAGTGGAGGACCACAGAATCTACCCCGTAATGCTGCTCAGGGAACTTCGGAGCCTTACAGGGTGCCCAGCACACCACAGCCCTCAACAAAGGATTGCTCTGGAACACCTGCTGGGTCACCTTGGAAGAGTCACCACCTTCTTCAGGACTCTGTTCCCAGAGCATGTATTATCCAGGATTCCTTCCACTGCTGACGCCAAAACTCCGTGTGTTTGCTGTGTACTCATCCAGCACCCTTGTGGTGCCACACAGGCCACATGCCCCAAGTGCCCAAAGACTTCCTGTGGGCAGGGGGAGCCTCCCTTCACTTTTGGATTTCATTTCACTTTCTTCAAAATGCAGGATGCTTTTTAGAAATCAGATTGCTCGGCCTCACTCCTGTAATCCCAGCACTGCCAGAGGCAGACAGATCACCTGAGATCAGGAGTTCGAGACCAGCCTGGCCAACATGGTAAAACCTCGTCTCTACAAAAATTAGTCTGGCATGATGGCGGGTGCCTGTAATCCCAGCTACCCAGAGGCTGAGGTGGGAGAATGGCTTGAACCCAGGAGATGCAGGTTACTACTGCACTCTAGCCTGGGTGACAGAGCAAGACTCCGTCTAAAAAAACAAAAAGCCAGGCTCACACCTGTAATCCCAGCACTTTGGGAAGCCACGGTGGGTGGATTGCCTGAGGTCAGGAGTTTGAGACAAGCCTGACCAAATGATGAAACCCTATCTCTGCTAAAAATACAAAATCAGCCGGGTGTGGTGGTGCACGCCTGTAATCCCAGCTACTTGGGAGGCTGAGGTGAAAGAATCACTTGAACCCAGGAGGCAGAGGTTGCAGTGAGCCGAGATTGTACCACTGCACTCCAGACTGGGCAACAGATTGAGACTCCATCTCAAAAAAGAAAGAAAGAAAGAAAAGAAATCAGATTGCCCTTTTCCTCACTGTAGCAGTAAGCTTAGTCCATACGGGAAATGGCACCGTCTCTTGCTGTCCTGCCCTTGCCTGGCACACTGACCTCCTTGAAGGTCCTGTGTCCTTAGTACCTCAGCAGACTTACCTCAGTACCTTCCCTTCTCATTTTTCCTCTGCTTGAAGACATTCCTACTTCTTTCTTTCTTTTTTTGAGACAGGGCCTCATGCTGCTGCCCAGGCTGGCGTGCAGTGATTTGATCAAAGTCCACTGAAGCCTCTACCCTCTCGGCTCAAGGGATCCTCCCACCTCAGCCTCCTGAGTAGCTGGAACTACAGGTCTGCACTACCAGGCCTGGCTATTTTCTTTAAATTATGATTTTGTAGAGATAATGTCTTACTAGGTTAACTAAGCTGGTCTTGAACTCCTGGGCTCAAGCAATCCTCCTGCCTTGGCCTCCCAAAGTGCTGGATTCCAGGCGTGAGCCCCTGTGCCCAGGCCTTCCTTTGCATTTTGAACCTGTTATTACATGTTTGTCTTGTTACTTTAACTATTTAACACATCTGTCTCTCCCACTGGCCCCCGAGGGTCTCAAGGACAGGAATTATGGATTATTCATGTCTATATCCCCAAATGTATCACATGGTAGGTGCTCTACAAACATTTATAGAGTTGAATCAAATGGACTATGTGGGGTGTACACTTGTGCAAACAGACTGAGTTTCTTTTCTGATAATTTCATTTTGGTGTCAGTTTGTTTTCAGTTGAAGTAGTGAAAACATTTGGATAGGTATTCTTGAGTGGACTTTTAATTGATTTCTAGTGCCGCTGCTGAAAACTGAACATCTAAAATATTTTTCCTTTTTTTTTGAGACGGAGTCTTGTTCTGTTGCCAGGCTGGAGTGCAGTGGCACAATCTCGGCTCACTGCAACCTCTGCCTCCTGGGTTCAAATGATTCTTTCGCCTCAGCCTCCAGAGTAGTTGGGACCACAGGCAAGTGCCACCACGCCTGGCTAATTTTTGTATTTTTAGTAGAGACGGGGTTTCACCATGTTGGTCAGGACAGTCTCAATCTCTTGACCTTGTGATCTGCCTGCCTCGGTTTCCCAAAGTGCTGGGATTACAGGCATGAGCCATCGGCCCGGCCAGATTTTTTCCTTTTATTAGAGACTGAAGAAGAGAAAGAACGAAGGTGCGGAGGTGCTTTTTTATCTGCCTCCTTTCCTGTGCCTCTTTAAGGTTAACACAGTGCCTTAGGAGCTAACACAAAAGTGCAAAGTCAGTCTCCATAAAACCGAGAAGAGGCTGTGAAGCTCCGCTCAGGATCCTGTCTGGAGTCACAGCCGGAAAACAAAACCAAAACAAAAAAACAGAAACACAGTTATCGTAAGGAGTGAAGAAACTAGAAGCAGAAAAGTGAAAATGATTTTCAGATTTAGTTTCTCGTTCTTCCTAACGGAGGAATTTAAACATTAGGGAGGTTAATTTATTTCCCCTTTTCACCTTGGGGTTCATGACTCAACAATCTCCCCTGAGGCCCCAGGTGAGAACAGCGAGTTAGCTATGAAGGCAGAAATAAGTTACTAAAGATCTTAGGTGGTTAATATTAACTTCCTTTTCTTTCGTGAATAAACCATATCATCTGGGATTAATGGATGAAACCCAGAAAACCATTAACTAAACCAGAGATGGGCAAACTTTTTCTCTAAGGGCCAGATGGTGACTATTTCTCAGCCATAATGATGCAAAAGCAGCCAGAGAGACATGCGAACAAATGGGCATGTAGCTGTGTTGCAATAAAACTTTATTTACGGCCACAGTTGGAAGTCAAATTAGGCTTGCTGGCTATAGATTTCTGACCTCTGGAGGCAGCATTCCATTTTCAGGTCTAAGTATTCCCATTCTCTCAAACTCACCATCTTAGCTCAGCGTGCTCCAACAGAATACCACAGACTGGATGGCTTAAACAAGAAATGTTTCTTTCTCACAGTTCTGGAGGCTGGGAAGTCCAAGATCAAGGTGCCAATGGGCCCAGTGTCTGGCAAGGGCTGTCTTCCTGGTTTGCAGACAGCCTTCTTCTTGCTGCATCCTCACATGATGCAGAGAGAAGAGAGGGGTGAGCTCTCAGGGCTCTTCTTATATGGACACTAATCACAGGCACGAGGGCTCCACCCTTATGACCTCATTACTTCCCAAAGACCCCCATCTCCTAATGCCAGCACACTGGGGATTAAGATTTCAACCGATGAATCTTTGAGAAACACAAACCTTCAGTCCATAACCCACAGCATGCTTATATAAAAGGAAGAGATGTCTACCAAAGTTGTAAGGTCCATATGGCACAGTGACCAAATTATTATTATTGTTATTATTATTTTGTTTTGAGATAGAGTCTCGCTCTGTCACCCAGACTGGAGTGCAGTGGTGCGATCTTGGCTCACTGCAACCTGTCTCCTGGATTCAAGTGATTCTCATCCCTCAGCCTCCAGAGTAGCTGGGATTCAGGCACAAGCCACCACTTTTGTATTTTTAGTAGAGACAGGGTTTCATCATGTTGGCCAGGCTGGTCTCCAACTCCTGGCCTCAAGTGCTCTGCCTGCCTCGGCCTCCCAAAGTGCTGAAATTATAGGTGCGAGCCACAACTCCCTGCCGTGACCAAATTATGAGTGAAAAAAAACACAGCTCTCAGGACTGGAAAGAGGTCAGATGAGGCCAGGCGCAGTACTTCACACCTGTAATCCCAGCACTTTGGGAGGTCAACGCAGGTGGGTCACCTGAGGTCAGGAGTTCGTGACCAGCCTGGCCAACATGGTGAAATTCCATCTCTACTAAAAATACAAAATTAGCTGGGCATGGTGGTACATACCTGTAGTCCCAGCTACTCATGGTTCTGCAGCCTGTACAGGAAGCATGGCTGCAGAGGCCCCAGGAAACTCCCAATCATGGCAGAAGGTGAAGCGGAAGGCAGCACATCCTATATGGCTAAGGCAGGAGGAAGTGGGTGGGGAGACACACTTTTAAACAACCAGATCTCATGAGAACTCACTCACTATCATGAGAACACTGGGGGGAATGTCCACCCCCATGGTCCAATCACCTCCCACCAGGCTCCTCCTCCAACATGGCGAGGAATACAATTCAACATGAGATTTGGGCAGGGACACAAACCCAAACCGTATCAATTACCCCACCTACATGGCAGCCCTGGGTAAGAGGAATAGTTCCTTATATTCAGAGCTCAGCTGGTCTATTCTGCTAGGTTTGTCACTTATTTGGGTACAGATAGCATAATGAAAGGACCATGAGGTCCTGCCAGATGGTGGCTCAAGTCCCAGCTTCGGCTGTCACTAGCTTCACCTTAGGCCAGCTCCTCACTCTTCAGAGCCTCAGTGTTGCCATCCATAAAATAGAGGGAGATAATATCTACCTTACAAGGGTGCTGTGAGGCTCATGCAACAAGCCACAGTCAGTAGAGGGTCAGGGCAGGGCCTGACGGCCTCTCAGGAAGCATCAGCTGTCCCTGTTGGGTGGGGGTTGACTGCTCGGTGAAGGGCAGACCATCGTGCAGCCAGCTGGACTTGCACAAATGTGCACAGGCATTCATCAGGAATCCCCGTGAGCAGGCTGGGACTTCAACTCCTCTTACCAAGTTCAACAGCTACTAATTAAAGAGCTAAGAGATGCTTTTAATATTTAACCTGGGCCTTAACTAGAGCACTCTATTCCTTTGAGCAGATTAATTGGTTGGTTCTCAGATCTCTAATGAGAAGAAGGAACTTAAGCATCTTCCCAGGTGTCTGGGACCACGGGCTGCATGCGTGCAGAGGTGGCCATCCCCACGGGGCAACTTCCGCATTAGAGAAGCTGCTACCCACCGTGTGGGGGTTTGAGCTTAATGTTGGACATTTTGTATTTGTTGCACACTCTTTTTAGCCAACAGTATTGCTGGTTAAAAAGTTAAAGGTTAACCCCTGTAATAAATATTACATGTTAATGGCCAAATTTACACAGACTCAATTCCTTTTCCCAGCACTGCCCTTCCTCTCCCCCTCACACTTTGTCCTCAGGATGATAAATATCCCCAACAAAGCCTAGAGTCCAAGTATGTTTTGAGTGGCCTCTAAATCTCACACTCAAAAACTGGCTTCATGACAGGGCAGTCAGCTCATAGCTCATCCTGTGTAGCAGATTTGTAAGGAGAAGGAAGCTTACGTTCACCAAGGCCAGCGGCTGTGGACACTGTACTGGACAGTCCTGTTGCTGGACCTGTCCACAGATCTTTCTCAACTGCTGTGTGCACAGCCTAGAGAAAGGACAGTCCTTCCACACAAACATCGTCCTAGTGGGTGGGCCAGGGATGGGCACCTGAACCTCCAGTAGATCCAGTTCAGGGCAGCCAGCTTCCTGCCTGCTCAGCTAATCAAAGCCTGTCCATTAAAAGCCCCACCCCACCCTTAATCACTCCTTAGGACTGATGCCCACTTCTCACTCCCATCTCCTTTTTTTTTTTATTTTTTGAGACGGAGTTTTGCTCTTGTTACCCAGGCTGGAGTGCCATGGCGCCATCTCGGCTGATCGCAACCTCCGCCTCCTGGGTTCAGGCAATTCTCCTGCCTCAGCCTCCTAAGTATCTTGGATTACAGGCACGCACCACTATACCCAGCTAATTTTTTGTATTTTTAGTAGAGACGGGGTTTCACCACGTTGACCAAGATGGTCTCGATCTCTTGACGTCGTGATCCACCCGCCTCAGCCTCCCAAAGTGCTGGGATTACAGGCTTGAGCCACCGCACCTGGTCTCCCACCTCCTTTTATACACACTGACCTAGTCCCGGAGTCTCACCTGTCAATCCATTGACGCTTTTTCCTCTCCGGCGTCTGACATCATGATGTCGACTCCAATTTCTCAGCGTGTGTCATCTGGCAGCTCTCTACTGTCAGCTCTCCACCTTCCAGAGATGTGCTGAAATCTCTCATTTGTGATTTTCCCTCCTGCTTACAACTCCTCCTCTAGTCCTTTTTTCTTTTAACTTAATTCCAGCAAAGTCTCAAGTACCAAGAAAAGCCAGCTCTGCACCCACCCGATCTGCAGTTCTGAGCCAGAAGCCGACGGATATCTCTTAACAGTGAGAACTAATGGTCAAGTAACGGAAAGTATGCACTGTAAAATCCAGTTTCTACTTTTTGTTTAGATGGGGTACAAGTCGTTCTCATTTTACAGTCAGAATTTTTTACAGTGTTATAGAACAGGCCAAAGCAGCCACGACCTGGAGCGGCCAACCCTCAGGACCTCAGATATCTTATTTCTGAGTAAATATTGAAAGGAGTTCTGTAACTCATTACTTGTCCTTAATGAATAATGGTGACTTATCCTTAAATTTTGTTTTCCCCTCTTGATGCTGAACCCACGAAACCAAATGCAAAAGCTTGGACACTCTGGAAAAAGACGATAGCACTTATGTGGGCTGCTGCACAAACAGATCGGCATTCATTAATAGCACTGTGACTCTCTCCAGTTACCGATTAAGCATTAAAAATAGAAACATGGCTGGCTTATGTTTCAAATGCCATCTCATCTGTCACCCAGATGCAAATACTATTTGTGTGCATTTTCATAAGAACCAGCACCTGCACAACACATCTTTCTTACGTAACGGCTTGGGAGTGCCACGAACGGTGGGAACTGCAGGGTTATCTGAGCAGGGAGAGTGGATCTGCGGGTCCTGACGCAGGGGCCCTGGAGTGGGGTTTTGAAAGGTGGGTTGGTTTGGCAGGCCACTGTAACGACTGGTCCATGAGTCATGGTCAGAGGAACTGGCTTCATCTCCAAATAGATGCCAGGCTACTCCTGCAGCCAAGGAAAACTCAGGCACCCAAGCCCTTCTGAAAAGCATCAGCAACTGTAGTCGTCTTCCAAAGTTTGTTTACAGAAAGGAAGTTCTACTTCCCAAGAGTTAAGCAGAGAGCTCCAAACTGGGCTTCACCTTCCACCCACATCACCAGCACCCACAGCACTGTCACCCAAGAAAACAGTCCTTCAGCTGCAGGCGTGGCTGCAGGACATTTTCTTAAGAAGGATTACACCCCGTTTCAGTTCTCCAGTATTCCTGGGAGTTGCTAACTCTTTCGAACAAAGATTCTTGTTTATTTCTACAGACGATTTTAGGAGCATTTGTCATTTGGGAAGCTTTTACGTTGTTTGCTTATTATAGGAAGCTTCTAATACAATCAATCTGGATTTTCAGCATATTTGACGTAAGCCAGGTCTACAAATGTAGCAGATTTTAAAATGTTCTCTCAAAGTGGAAAGAACGTAGGCTCTGGCATTCCTCTCACTGAAGCAGATCTAATGACAAGTTTTGGGAAACTGTTGGAATCAAGAGCCGCCATAAAAATTGGTTGCCCTGGAGGTGGGCACAGGGAGCTGCGGATGGTTTTAAACGGAGTCACGTGACTAGCTTCTACCTCAGCAGAAGCAAAACGTGTGTTTTTTTAAATGATTAAACTGAGTTGAACTCAAGAAAAATCTCGTCTCCCTCTAAATGTTGTTGTTCTTTAGGGCTTTAAAGAGTTTCAAGATGAGATTTGTTTTCTTAAAGTGAAAATTTATATCAGTAGCTTCAAAAGGAGACATATCTGTGGACTTAGAGCACCCAGATGACGTTATTGGGAAAGTTCAGCCGCAACCCCATTTTCACAATTATTCTGGAAATAATTGTTTGGCCCCATGTCCTGTACCTGGATGGCTAAGACAGCACATCAAAAACAAACAAAATAAAAGGAAAACAAAAACAAGAAAATGGAGGGGGAGCCTTCGCACGGTGGCTCACACCTGTAATCTCAGCACCCTGGGAGGCCGAGGCAGGTGGATCATCTGAGATCATGAGTTCAAGACCAGCCTGGCCAACATGGTGAAACCCCATATTCTACTAAAAACACAAAAATTAGCCAGATGTGGTAGTGTGCACCTGTAATCCCAGACACTCAAGAGGCTGAGGCAGGGGAATTGTTTGAACCAGGGAACTGGAGGTTGCAGTGAGCCGAGATCATGCCACTGGACTCCAGCCTGGGTGACAGAGAGAGACTCTGGCTCAAAAATTTTTCTTTTCTTTTTTTTTTTTTTTGAGACAGAGTCTCTTTGGTCGCCCAGGCTGGAGTGCAGTGGTGGGATCTCAGCTCACTGCAACCCCTGCCTCCCGGATTCAAGCGATTCTCCTGCCTCAGGCTCCAGAGCAGCTGGGACTATAGGTACCCTTCACCAAGCCAGGCTAATTTTTGTATTTGTAGTAGAGATGGGGTTTCGCCATATTGGCCAGGCTGGTCTGGAACTCCTGACCTAAAGTGATATGCTTGCCTCGGCCTCCCAAAGTGCCACGATTACAGCATTTATTTATTTATTTATTTATTTGAGGCAGCGTCTGCCTCTGTCGCACAATGTCATGGCGTGATCTTGACTCACTGCAACCTCCACCTCCTGGGTTCAAGTGAGCACGTCCGGCTAATTTTTGCATTTTTAGTAGAGACGGTTTTACCATGTTGGTCAGGGTGGTCTCAAACTCCTGACCTAAAGCGATCTGCTCGCCTCAACCTCTCAAAGTTGGGATTACAGGCGTGAGCCACCACGTCTGGCCAGATCATAAATATTTTCTTTTTCTCTCTTAATAAAAATAAATGAATGTGAATTTCAGTCCCATTTTTATTCCATTTTCTTAGGCATATGTTTTTTTAATGTCTACCTCTGAAGTGATGAAATAGTAAAATTTCAAGTCTGTGGTTGGGAACATTTAGCCGAAATTCCGTTTTCACAATTTTTCTGAAATCCAATCAGTATTAGAGTTAAGGTCAAGTCAAGATAGGTGAGTTAAACCCAGGACTTTTGAATTGCCCTGCCTTGGAAAAGCTGGAATTTAAAGCAGGGAGGGCAAGGGAAGGAAGTAATCACCTCTAAGTAAAATACAGGACCAACCAACAGGAAGGCTCGCTGGGTTTGAATCCGACAGCTTTGGAGCGTTTTGTACACTTCTGGGTTGTGGTTAGTTCACTTAAAAAGAAAAGCGGTTAACGGAAAAAAAAATTCAAGACCAAAAGCTAGGCTTATGACCACCACCTACTGGTATTTCCTTTTGCTTTTCTCCTGGGGCTGGGGGCGGGGTTGCTTTCTGCTTCTCCCTCATTTTAAAAGTTTTTCTTTCCCAAAAGTAATTACTATTCGGGGGTTTTGATGAGGCTCAACCTTCATACACCCAGTCTCCGCTGGGCCTACAGAGGGAAGGGGAAGGCGGGAGGCGACCATCGGTGCCGGGAGGAGCGCCCCTTCCCCTTCGGGGCGTCTCAGGCCTGGCGGGCACTGAAAGGCCGGGACGCACTGAGGGCCAGACCCCGAGATGACAGCGCGCGCAGCCCTCGGGATCTTACCCCAACTCACCCCGCGCGCATCGCCAGGGGGCTCAGGCGCTGGAAAGTCCCCCCATCCTCCCGCCGCCTCCCACGGGCCGGGCGAGCGTCGTCTGGGGACTACGGTTCCATAAACGAACAAACCCGGCCGGGGCCCCCCTGGTGTCCAGCTCTTCCACGCTGCTGGGACAGGGCCGACAGGAGGGTGGGGACTGAGTGGGCCCGTGGGCGGGACTGGGGGAACGGCGGGGGGAAACGCAGGGGGAAACCCGGGAGGGGAGGCCGCGCCCGCACCCAGTGCCCCTAGCCCGGGTCTCGGGCCCGCCCCTCCCTAGGGCCGGCGTGCGCCCCCCCAGCTGGACGCCCGTGCAGCCTCCGCCTCTCCCGCCCCTCCCCTGCCTCGCCCGCCCTCCCCAGGCCCGCATGCCAACCCTCGGGCCGCGACCCCCGCCCCGGCGCCCTCGCCCTCGGCGGCGCCTTCTTTCCCGGCCTCGCCCCGCGCCCCCCCTGCAGCCCGCCCCGACCGCACCCCCAGCGTCCCCGCCCCCAGCCGCGCCCCCGCACGAGGCCTGCTCGGCGGTCCCGGGGGCGGCGGGAGCGCCATGGGCAGCGGCAGCAGCCGGAGCGGCCAGACCCTGAGGCGGCGGCGCCGCAGTCCTGAGAGCCTCCCCAGGGAGCCCGGCGGGAGTCCCGAGGGCGGGACTGGGCAGCGAATGCCGGCAGCTGCGGCCGAGGCCCCGGGGACAGCCGCGGAGGAGGCGCCCAGCCGCGACCTCAGCCCGGAGGCGCCCCCCGACGGCAGGGACGAGACGCTGCGCCTGCTGGACCAGCTGCTGGCGGAGTCTGCGGCCTGGGTAGCCCCGGAGCCCGCCCCGCGCCGCCCAGCCAGGCCCCGACCCGCCGCGGGCGAGGGGAGCTTGGTGAGTGTGGGAGCGCGGGGCCTCGGGGGACTGCGGGGACCCCACTCGCCGGCTGCGGGTCCCCACCCCAGCCCATCGCCCCGGTAGCGCCGAACCTTCTCCCCACCCCAGCCTCCCCGCCCCGAGCCCCCTGGTCTCCTCCCTCTCTGCCCCGTCTCTGGATCTGTGTCCAGGCCCGGGGGCGATCGCGCTGGGAGCGGCCGGGCCAGACACCCCTAGGTGGAGCGTGCCACGCTCTGGCTCCCCTCGGGCCAGCGCCCGCGCCTGGCCTTCCCGGGCCGCCCTGGAACGGGGGCGCGGGAGGTGGCGCGGCCGCCGGGCTGTGGCTCAGAAGCGCCTGCCATGCCCACCCATCCGGATCCTCGCCTTGCTTGGCAGGCAATTCTCACGTTACTGCTATTTTTAAGATGCTGCAGAATCTCTTTTGCGCTTCCTATTCTCTCTCCTGAACACTTAAAATAACAGTCTTGCTGTTCTAAAAAACAATAAAAGGAGCACTCTGGTTTGGCCACCGTCTTGGCTCCAGCAGAGCTGAATGAACAAGATCTTTAACATTCGCTCCCGGGCGCAGGGAGGGTGCCAAGGGCCGCATCCTCCTCCCTGGCGTCCCCTAGGTTTTGCTTAGTAGCTGCTGGACACCAAAGGAGATGCCTTTCTGGGCGCCACCGCACCCCAGAATCCTGAAAAGGCCCCAGGGAGGGTGGGGAGAGGGACAGCCCCAGGCGACAGTGCACAGAGCTCTCTCCCTCCTGCCTCGGTTCCCTGCTACCCTCCTGAACCATATTTAAAAACAGCCCTAGGGAGCCGCAGTGAGGAGGGCTGAATTATATAACAAGATTCCTTTAAGACAACATCAGCCTGCAGTTATATAACACTGACAGTGGACAAATAGCTGAGAGATTTGGGGGGAATTCGCACAGAGCAAGGAGGCAGTTACTTTGAGTGTTCATTTTCAAGTGCTTTGGAAACTTGGAGGTGAAAATGAGAGGCAAACAGCAAGAGCGGAAGTTGTGCCCTCTGATTTGCTGATATTCATCATGGTGACTGCTCATTCTTTCAGTCATTTTCCGGCTATCCTTTGAGCCCGGGTCCCGCTGTGGGTGCTAGGGAAGAGGCCACACAGCATAGCCCTTGCCCTAAAGAAGTGTGCAGCTTAATGGGGAAGAAAAGAGTCTCGGAAAAAAAGTAGAAAGCAGGGCGGTGAGAGATCCATGTCAAGAGGCCACAGGAGGAAGCGGCTAGTCCCAAGGGAGGCAGGTAGGCATTCCAGAAGGGACGAATTTGGAAGTTTTCCCGAATCTGGAAGGGTCTGTGGATATGAGCCAGGCAGCAAGCTCTGTGCAGAGAACCTCGTGCCTAATGTCAGTCGTGGCTGGGGCAGCTGATGCCCAGAGCATGGGCCAGAGAGGTCTTGAGAGAGTATGCCAGGCCAGTGTGCCATGCCAGGAGTATTCCACGTTAGGGAGTTTGGATTACTATGAAAGCTCTGGGCATCTGAAAGGTGAGGATTGTGACAGTTTGTGTTTTAGGAAGGTCACACCAGCTGCTGTGGGGAGGCTGAACTGGACAGAGTCAGACTAGAGATAACATGACCACCTGTGTGTGTGGGGAAGGGCCTGCGATGGTCCAGGTGGCCGAGTCCTGAACGGCAGTGGCCGTGAGAGGCTTGCAGAGGAGATGGGTTCAGGAAGTGCTGAGGGAGTCACCCAGCTGCAGTTGCCCTTCTGGGTGTAAACTGTGCATATCTTTTTTTTTTTTTGAATCGGAGTTTCACTCTGTTGCCCAGGCTGGAGTCCAGTGGTGTGATCTTGGCTCACTGCAACCTGTGCCTCCCGGGTTCAGGCAATTCTTGTGCCTCAGCCTCGAGTATCTGGGATTACAGATACCCACCACCATGCCTGGCTAATTTTTGTATTTTTAATAGAGACGGGGTTTTGCCATGTTGGCCAGGCTGATTTCGAACTCTTGACTTCAGGTGACCCGCCTGCCTTGGCCTCCAAAAGTGCTGGGATTACAGGCGTGATCCACCACACTTAGCCGACGATGTGTATCTTCTGCACCATAAATATTTCTTGAATAAATCCCAGAGCTACAGATTATTTGAGCTATAAGGGAGCCCTTGGGTCCAATTCATTATTTTCAGGTCTGGGGAGACAAAGCAAAAGACTGCAGCCTCATGACTGACGGGCTCTGAAGGTTCTGCCCGTACACTTGAGTTCATGCTTCTATGCTTTAGAGATGACAGCCCTTCATTGACACTCTCTTAGTCGTACGTTTTGCAGGACGCTGAGTTAACAAGACCCCATTGAGCTAGGAGAAACTTGGGAGACTGATGAGGCAGCATGACAACGCATATGTAGAAGCTGGCCTTTCTTCGACGGGGTAGAAGGTTCCTAAGAGCAGAGGAAAGGCTTGCTTGAGTGCAGCCATAAATAACACTACATTATTTATTTGTTTACTGTCGCCCAGGCTGATGTGCAGTAGCATGATCTCAGCTCACTGCAATCTCTGTCTCCTGGGTTCAAGAAATTCTGCTGCCTCAGCCTCACGAGAAGCTGGGATTACAAATGTGCACTGCCACGCCCCACTAATTTTTGTATTTTTAGCAGAAACCGTATTTTACCACATTGGCCAGGATGGTCTTGAACTGATCTCAGGTGATTCACGTGCCTCGGCCGCACAAAGTGCTGGGATTACAAGTGTGAGCCACTGTGCCCAGCCAATAACACTACTTCTAGTTTCTTTAAAAAGAAAGGAGGAAAGGAACCTTTTATAGCTTCACAACTATCTAACATTTTGGAGGAGAGACATATTCTTCATAGGAGAACATCAAACTTCAGTGGAAGTTATTCTTTTAAGCACCCACATTTAAACATTTTAACCACTGTTGACTGGGAATGTCTTAGAGGCTGATTCTGTTTATCCTTGAATCATCATTCTGAATCTTATATTTTGTTTTGTTTTTGTTTTTTGAGACAAAGTGAACAAAGAGGGAAGGAGGTGGCAGGCACAGAAACTGGAGTTGTGCTGGTGGAGGGGAGCTTCTGCAGGCATCTGAGCGAGACTCGGGGTGGTTTGGACCAGGTTGGTGGGCGGTGGTGAGGGGCAGCTGGCTTATGGACTTACTAGTGGGGTGACTGTGGGATGTGTGAGGAAGAAAAGAATCAAAGGTGACCCCAGAGTTCCTGGCCGGAGTGGCCAGAGGGATGTGGCTGCCATGCACAGACACAGAAAATGTAGAAGGGGCAGATTTGGGGTGTCGTGAACCAGGAAGTTGGTTTTCAGCATTTTAAATTTGAGATGCCTGTCAGATATCCAAACAGAGACGTCAGGTGAGTAGATCTGTGTACGAGTTTGGCCTTCAGGGGAAAGGCCAGGCTTGGAGTTAATTTAGGAGCCATTAGAACATGGGAGGATTTAAACCCATGAGATTAGATGGGATCGCCAGTGATGATGCTACCAGGGTGTGCTTGTGTGAACTAATGTGGGATGAGGCCAGGAGTTGAGCACCCTGTGCAAAGGCTGAGGAGATGGAGGCGTCCTTTTTTTTTTTTTTTCCTTTTTGTGGAGAACAGGGTCTTGCTATATTGCCCAGGCAGGTCTTGAACTCCTAGGCTCAAGCTATCCTCCCGCCTCTGCCCCCCTAATTGCTGGGATTCCAGGAGTGAGCCACTGTGCCCAGTGAAATGGCCGCATCCTAAAGAACAGCCAGTAAAGGGGAGAGAACCAAGAGAAGGCAGCATCCGGAAGCCAAGGGAGGAAGCTGCTTAGGGCGGAGGGCATGCTCAGCTCCTGGAAGTGCTGCTTGCTGCTGTGATGAGGGAGGCCTGAGAGCTGGTGGTGGAACGGAGCCGCTAGGAGGTCTCAGGGTCCTTGCTGAGAGGCGGTCAGAGAGTGGTGGGGGTGCCTTGGGCTGGAGTTCATGGAGAACAAGACACAGGCATGCGGGGCAGTCAGCTCTCGCTAGAAGGCTCCTTTTCAGCATGGCAGGAGTGTGTGGTGGCAGGGATGGCTCTGCTGGACACGGAATTCACCAGAAAATCTGTCCCAGAATGGGCTGGATAAGAGGTGGTTTTGAGCATTAGATGCTCTCGTGAAAATTGAAGGAACCCTTGGAGGAGAAATTTTGGTTTAATCAAGTAGACATAGATTCAGTATTTTAATTTTTATTTATTTATTTTTTTGAAACAGAGTCTTGCTCTGTGACCCAGGCTGGAGTGGAATGGCTCGATCTCGGCCCACTGCAACCTCTGCCTCTGGGTTCAAAGCGATTCTCCTGTCTCAGCCTCCCGAGTAGCTGGGACTATAGGAGTGTGCCACCACACCTGGCTAATTTTTTTGTATTTTTAGTAAAGACAGGATTTCACCATATGGGTCAGGCTGTTCTTGAACTCCTAACCTCAGGTGATCTGCCCACCTCGGCCTCCCAGAGTGCTGGGATTACAGGCGTGAGCCACCACACCTGGCCAGATTCAGTATTTTTACTAGCAGGTAGTACGTCAAGACTGTTTTCCTCCCTTTGCCTATAAACCTGGGTCACTCAAGATCAAGGGAAGTATGTTATCTGTGAATTTTTCTGATGCTGAGAATATAGCCCATTCTTTGCAAGAAAGTCTCAGGCAATAGTGTCCTCTCCTTAGGCTGAGGGACTCTGTCATCCACCATTTTGGAGAAATTTCCATTTGCTCTGGCTGTGGAGCATCCGGGTAATTTTCTTGCCTGTTACCCCAGCCAGGACTTCACAGTAATCCTGGCATGCAGCTGCTGTGAGACGTGAAGGTGAAAAGAGCAGTTGCAATGAGTGCCTGGCTGGACAGCGGCTCCGCAGAGGGACGTCACGGTGATGGATGCCTTAACAGACCTGCAGCCACACAAGGTCACTGTCCTGAAGACGGCGACTATCTGCCTGCGCTCAAGTCTGTAGTAAAGAACACAGAGTTGAATGGCAATAAGTGATGTTTCGATCCATCCAGGGGACAAGAAGAAAGCACCTTGCTGACCCCCAGAAAGCTCATAGCCGTGCTGGGGAGGGTACATAAGTGAGCGTGGAAGCATGTGGCAGAGGCACGCTCCAGTGAGTGCACATGCGGAGGCTTCGGACTCCTGCCGGAGACAGAAGTCTTCCCTGAGTTGGTTCTGAAGGATCACTAATGTGTTCCAGCAGTTGACAAAGGGCGGAGCATTCCGTAAAGAGAAAACAATGTGTAGAAAACTCCAGAGCTCCAGAAGCGCTCAGTTTTTTCCTTTTTTTTTTTTTTTGAGATGGAGTCTTGTGTTGTCTTGGCTCACTGCAACCTCTGCCTCCTGGGTTCCAGAGATTCTCCTGTCTCAGCCTCCTGAGTAGCTGGGACTTTGGGCGTGTGCCACCACACCTGGCCAATTTTTGTATTTTTAGTAGAGACAGGGTTGGCTGTCTCTTGTTAGCCAGGGTGGTCTTGAACTCCCGACCTCAGGTGATCCACCCACTTCGGCCTCCTAAAGTGCTGGGATTACAGGCATGAGCCACCATGTCTGGCCCAGAAGCGCTTCTGAACAGCCTGGAGTTTATGTGCCATTCAGCCAGGCGATGTCGGAGAGCAGAAACCAATGAGACGCGTTTGGGTCACATTTCACAGGGTTCCAGGCTAAGAGGCTGAACTGTCCTGTTCTGTGTTTTATTTTTTTTTAATGAGAAGAGGTAACTCAGGCACACAAGGGGACATGGAAAAGGTAGCTGCAAGGGAAGCTTCCCTTCCACCTGTTGCCCACCTTTTCCCCAGTTCCCATCTCCAGATCCAAGCAGCTTCTCAGTTTCCTGTGTGTCTTCCCACCCGTGTTATGGGAGGCTACACAGTGGCGGGGAGGCTGCGCTGGGGGAGACTGCATGGGGCAGGAGCCCGGGTCGGGGAGGAATCCTGGTAAGAGGTGGAGGAGGAGGTGAGGTGAGCCACTGAGTGTGATGAGCAAGGGAAAGTGAGTTTCTAGAAAGACTCCACGATTCCCCACTTGTGTCGTTGAGAAGATAATGCCATCAACGAGATGGCCTAGTTTTGTACAGTTGAGTTCTGACTCTTAGCTGGATAATTCGTGCGGGCTGTCTGAAACTCCTGGCAACAGCAAAACCTGGTTGGAGCTGGCCCTGTCACTTTGTGGACATCAGCATTTGGATAGTGGCTGATGCCACACCAGAATACAGTTGCTGAGGGAGAGCGTGTGGATGGGTGGGGAGGGATGCCAAGCCTGGAACATGGAGAACACCCAAAACTGAAGGAAGAATTGTTCTCTCTGGAGTTCTATAAAAAGAGTAGGATTTCAAGATGTGAGAAGTCCAGGGCCTAGAGGCAGGGGAGGAGCAGACGACCTCAGGCTCTCTCCCTCCATGGTCCTGGCTGCTGGCTGCGGTAGATGGTTAGAAGCCTGGCTGCATCAGAGTCGGGGTATAGCCTCATGCTCCCTGCCCTGCTGAGAGGCCGTGGTGGCTGCTGCTGGGCACTGGGCACGGCAGGGTGCAGAAAGGCCATGGACGGAACGGTGCCGGCTCATGCTCTCCTAGAGAGATGCTGACCAAGAGCTCTTAGACTTGGAGCTTTGAGTCCCATGGGGCTGAGGCAGCCTCCAGGGAGGAGGGCAGAACAGTGGTCTGCACAGAACAGAGGCCCTTCTGCCCCCAAACGCCGTGAGCCTATTACCCAGCAGGGAAGCAGCCCCTGGCCAAGGCTGCCCTTCTGATCCCCCTGAGCTCTGTTTCTTGATAATAAATGGCCAGACCACTGTCATTTCTTTACATTACTAAAATTTGAGATGACTTGAGCTTAAGGGACCTCAGAAATGGTTCAGTCTCACCTTGTTTTTTTTTTTGGAGACGGGGTCTTGCACTGTCACCCAGCCTGGGGTACAGTGGCGTGATCTCGGCTCACTGCAACCTCCGCTTCCTGTTTTAAGTGATTCTCCTGCCTCAGCCTCCCAAGTAGCTGGGACTACTGGCACGTACCATCACGCCCAGCTAATTTTTGTATTTTTAGTAGAGACGAGGTTTCACCATGTTGACCAGGATGGTGTCAATTTCTGGACCTCGTGATCTGCCCACCTCAGCCTCCCGAAGTGCTGGGCTAACAGGTGTGAGCCACCTCACCCAACCAGTCCCACTTTCTTATTTACATTGGAAGACTTTGGGGCCCAGCAAGGTGATTTTCTATGTCCCCTGGCAGGACTGGGGTTCAAACCAACTACAAGGGTGTGACCCTCACCTTACCCACACCGGCAGGGCCAGTGGGAGGATGCCTGTTTGGGGTTATGCTGAATGCAGTTCACGCCCTGCTAGCACAGACAAGCCTCTCAGACCCTCAGTCCATTGAAAGCCTCTGGTCTCCCTTGCCTTTTTCTCTGTGGCTTTGGAAACACCTCCTTCAAGGCAAGGCCTTCCCAGTTGAGAGGGGCCCTGGACTGGCAGCTCACAGCCAGGAGGGTTCCCAGAGCCCCTTTGGAACAAGTCCTTCTCATGTTTAGCAATGCAAGACAGGTCTCAACACAAAGTCCACCTGCCACTTCCCTCACTTCATGCAGAGTCCACCTGCACTGCTCCCACACATCTGCACTGCTTCCCCATGCAGACTCCACCTGCACCGACCCCCCTACGAAGACCTCACCTGCACCGCGCACCCTACAGACCCCACCTGCACCGCCTCCCCCATGAAGACCCCACCTGCACCAACCCCCCACGAAGACCCCACCTGCACCGCCTCCCCCATGAAGACCCCACCTGCACCAACCCCCCACAAAGACCCCACCTGCACCGCCCACCCTGCAGACCCCACTGCCTCCCCCACAAAGACCCCACCTGCACCGCCCACCCTGCAGACCCCACTGCCTCCCCCACAAAGACCCCACCTGCACCGCCCACCCTGCAGACCCCACTGCCTCCCCCACAAAGACCCCACCTGCACCGCCCACCCTGCAGACCCCACTGCCTCCCCCACAAAGACCCCACCTGCACTGCCCACCCTGCAGACCCCACCTGCACCGCCTCCCCCACGAAGACCCCACCTGCACCAACCCCCCCACAAAGACCCCACCTGCACTGCCCCCCCACCTACATCCCACCTGCTCTGCTCAGCTTCTGCTGCCTGCAAAGCCCTGCATTGGAGCTTCCTGAGGGCACTGGGGACCCTGGCCTCTGTGTAGGGAGAACAGTGCCCTCTGGTGGTGAGCAACGGAATGCAACTAGCAAAATTGTGAAAGCTGGGTCAGGTCCAGGAGAGCCACTGTAGTTTTTCTACTGTACATGTTCAGGTTTCCTTAAGAAAACATAGAAAATCCAAACAAACCAAACCCGGGCTTCAAAGAAGGATGATTCTTTCTTTTCTTTTGAGATGGAGTCTCGCTCTGTTGCCCAGGCTGGAGTGTAGCAGCGCAAGCTTGCCTCACTGTAGCCTCTGCCTCCCAAGTACAAGTGATTCTCCTGCCTCAGCCTCCCGAGTAGCTGGGACTACAGGTGCACACCACCATGCCCGGCTAATTTTTGTATTTTTACTAGAGACGGGATATCACCACGTTGGCCAGACTGGTCTCGAACTCTTGACCTCGTGATCCACCCGCCTCGGCCTCCGAAAGTGCTGGGATTACAGGTGTGAGCCACTGCGCCTGGCCCCACCTTAACTTTAAGAGGTTTTCAGGCTGGGTTGGTGGCTCACGCCTGTAATCCCGCACTTTTTAGGAGGCAGAGGTGGCAGGATCGCTTGAGCTCAGGAGTTGGGGCTGCAATGAGCTCTGATCAGGCCACTGCACTCCAGCCTGGGCAACAGAGAAGGGCCCTGTCTCAAATAAATAAAGAGGCTAAGTGCAGTGGCTTATACCTGTAATCCCAGCACTTTGGGAGGATGAGGCAAGTGAATCACTTGAGGTCAGGAGTTCAAGACCAGCCTGGCCAACATGGTGAAACCCCATCTCTACTAAAAATACAAAAACTAGCCAAGCATGGTGGCACATGCTGTAATTCCAGCTACTCAGGAGGCTGAGGCAGGGGAATAGCTTGAACCCAGGAAGCTGAGGTTGTGGTGAGCCGAGATCACGCCACTGCACTCCAGCCTTGGTGACAGCAAGACTCCATCTCAAAAAAAAGGAAAAAATAAAAATAAAAGAGGTTCTCTATCTCAGCCCACTTACAAAACAGCACACGGAGCGCAGCGATGGAAGTCAGGGTAAAGCCACACCCGTCAAAGGGCACCAGGCCAGACTGGGAGAGGAGGGAACCCCTGGGGAGCTCCTTGGCATTGAACCAAGTACACCAGAGCCTGGGAGGTGAGGAGGGGTGTGCACGAAGACACAGTTTTCTCCATCCCCCCCTCCCTTGCACTCTTCCTCCTCACCTGCTGAGCGTTTGTGGTGACCATAGAAATAGAAGTGCATGACTTCAGGGTGTGTGTTTTGCCTTGATTTTGAATTCGAATGGGGGGCATGAGCTGTTGAATCACCCAGCCTCTGTCTGGCTTCAGTGACAGGAATCTTGCCACCTGCTGGGGCAGCCTCTCCCTCGCAGGCAGCTCTGACCTAGTCCCCCTGTGTTGAACACAACCCGCCTCCCTCCAGCACAGACACACTGAGCCCCAGGACAGGCGGAAGTGTGGCCCTTTCACACATGAGCTCGGCAGATACTTGGGGCAGCTACCCTGATTGCTCAGTTGATGTCATGGAAACTTTGGACATTGACAGGTTGCTTTCCGGGCCTATTACACATTATCCAGAAGTTTCCACTACCTTGCATTCCTGGGTTAATTCCTTTAGGCTCGTGAAACCTCTATCTTCTATGATTTAGAAAAAAAAAAAAAACTTTAAAAAATATTATTTTTTTTCCAGAAAGGTAACGCGAGATAAACTTTGAGTCTTTGTATGTCTGAAAATATCTTTCATTTGCTTTAGTACCTGATTAATAGTTTATTTGGGATTAAATTTCTGAGTTCAAAATTTCTGAGCTTTCCCCTGTACCTTCGCTGCCATTATAACACTGGCTTCCAGTGTCACTGATGACCAGGTGAGGCCACCTGACTCTTGGTTTCTTGTCCGTGGCCTGTCTCCACCTGCTCGGCCCTTCCTAGAGACTTAGCTATTTAATTTTTAAAAATTAAAAATAATAATTATTTTTTGAGACAGAGTCTTGCTCTGTCTCCCAGGCTGGAGTGCAGTGGTTCTGTCTCAGCTAACTCCAACCTCCGCTTCTTAGGTTCAAGCAATTCTCCTGCCTCGGCCTCCCCAGTAGCTGGGATTACAGGCACCTGCCACCACACCCAGCTAATTTTTGTATTTTTAGTAGAGACAAGGTTTCACCATGTTGGCCAGGCTGATCTGGAACTCCTGACCTGAAGTGATCCACCCACCTCAGCCCCACAAAGTGCCGGGATTACAGGTCCGAGCCACTGCACCCGGTGGTTCATCTTGATTATTCTTTCTTGCACTTTCCCCTTTAAATGTCTCTGAGTTCTTTTATGACCATTTATATTTATGAATCAGAAACTGGTTAACGGGCACATGCAGCTGGAGTGGGTTTCTTTGTAGTCGTGCACACACGTATTTGCCCTAAAGTTTTTCCTTTGGACAGAAGGAACTTGCAAACCCTGAGAAGTTGTACGATCGATCCAGGCACCTCTTATGTTTGCAGCCTAAATTCTCGTCACCTGGGTGGTCCAAAATACTTTACGTTAAATCCTTTAAATTAAAGGATTAATTTAATATCCTTTAAATTAAATTAAAAGATTTAATTCAAAGTGGTTTCAGGCCAGGGATGCCTGCTACATGCCTGGCAAAAGCAAATGCATCCCCTCTCCGGAGGAAGGCACGTTCCTCTTAGGCCTCAAAGAATACCCATAGGGAATTTTTCAAGGATGACAAGCTGCAAATGACAAAAAATAACCAACTCTCAAATAAGCAAGTGAAGACTTACAAGAAACAATAAACAAAAATATGCCAATGAAGAGCTCAGTTACTAAGATCTCCAGACACAGATTATAATCAACTACCCTTATTACGTTTAAAGAAAACACCTGCAAAGGACAAGGACTATAGAAAGTGACCTAGAAGGTTTGAAAAATAACCAAATAAGACTTCTAGAAATGGAAAATACCATGAGCAAAATGAAAGATGTCAATGGTATGGGTTTAACAGATTAGACAGAGATGAAGAGAGGATCAGTGAGATGGAGAGAGGGAGATAGAAATGACCCAGAACACAACATAGAGAGACAAGGGCCTGATAAAAGATAGCCAGAGAAGAAATTACAGCAAATATCTTATTCACTCATGTGATGGAAACTTTTCCTTTTAATAAAGGATTAAGATGGAGATGCCTGTCATTGTCACTTCCTTTCACTATACTACTGAAGGTCCCAGCCAGTGCAGAAAGGTTAGGGGGAAAATGTATAAGGATCCAAAAGGGAAAAATCAAATGGTCATTATTCCCAGATCATGTGAATGGGAAGTAAGAAAATCCAAAGAAATCCATAAATTATTAGAACTAATAAGGGAGTTCAGTAAGACTGCTGAGCACAAGATAAATTCATATAACTCTGGCCAGGCCCAGTGGCTCATGCCTGCAATCCCAGCACTTTGGCAGGCCAAAATGGGAGGATCATTTGAGTCCAGGACTTTAAGACCAGCCAGGGCAACATAGTGAGACCCCATCTCTACAAAAATGAAAAATTAGCTGCATGGAGGTGTGAGCCTGTAGTCCCAGCAACATGAGAGGCTGACATGGGAGGGTCGCTTGAGCCCAGGAGGTAGAGGCTGCAGTGAACTATGATCAGGCCACTGCACTCCAGTCTGGGCAACAGAGCAAGACCCTGTCTCAAAAAAAATTTTTTTTCTTTTTTGAGACTGAGTCTTGCTCTCTCGCCGGGCTGGAGTGCAGTGGTGCGATCTCAGTTCACTGCAACCTCTGCTTCCCAGGTTCAAACAATTCTCCTGCCTCAGCCTCCAAGTAGCTGAGACTACAGATGCGTGCCACCACACCTAGTTAATTTTTTGTATTTTTAGTAGAGATGGGATTTTACCGTGTTAGCCAGGATGGTCTTGATTTTCTAACCTCATGATGCGCCTGCCTCAGCCTCCCAAAGAACTGGGATTACAGGTGTGAGCCACTGCGCCCGGACCAAGAAAGAAGTTTTTTAAAAATGTATGTATCTCAGTCATTTCTGAAGCATCAAGCAGGTAGAAATTTTTATTTTTAAAAGATAACATTGACAATAACATTAAAATTACCAAGTAGCTATCTAGAAATTGGTCTAAAAAGAGATATCTGGTCGGGCATGGTGACTCACGCCTGTAATCTCAGCACTTTGGGAGGCTGAGGCAGACGAATCGCCTGAGGTCAGGAGTTCAAGACCAGCCTGGCCAACATAGAGAAACCCTGTCTCTACTAAAATTACAAAAATTAGCTGTGTGTGGTGCCAGGCACCTGTAATCCCAGCTACTCGGGAGGCTGAGACAGGAGAATCACTTGAACCCAGGAGGCAGAAGTTGCAGTGAGCTGAGATTATGCCATTGCTCTACAGCCTGGGCAACAAGAGCAAAACTCTGTCTCAAAAATAAATAAATAGGCCGGGCATAGTGGCTCACGCCTGTAATCCCAGCACTCTGGGAGGCTGAGGTAGGTGGATCACCTGAGCAGGAGTTCGAGACCAGCCTGACCAACATGAAGAAACCCTGTCTCTACTAAAAATACAAAAATAAGCCAGGCTTAGTGGCCCATGCTTGTAGTCTCAGCTACTCTGGAGGCTGAGGCAGGAAAATCACTTGAACCTGGGAGGCAGAGTTTGCAGTGAGCTGAGATCTTGTCATTGTACTCCGTCCTGGTAAGAGCAAAACTCCATCTCAAAAAACAAACAACAAATAAAATAAAAAGGGCTATCCATGATATCTCTACAGGGAAAATGATAACTTCTTAGGCGACACTAAAGGAGTCCTAAATGAATAGATAGTCCCTACTTATAAATTGGAAGACTCATTAGTGTAAATCTGTAAGTCCCCCTGAAATGATAGGTAGTTTAGTACAACCCTAGAAAAATCCCGTTTTTTTTCCCCAAATATGACAAGCTGATTATATGTATATATGGTCCCTGATTTTGATGATTCAACATAGGATTTTTCAACTTTTCAATGTGTTCTTTGGGACATAACCCCATTGTAAGCAGAGGAGCCCCTGTACCTGGAAGTGCCAACAGCCAAGAATCACCAAGACTCTCTTGCAAGAAGAAAGAAGCCGGGCAGACAAGCTTTAGCAGACAGCAAGCCTTGCCTGACACCAGAGATGAGACGGGGTGGTTCTGGCCCGGCACGGATAGGCAAGTGGACTGCTGGCACATAGACTGCACGGCAGCTGCATGCTGCGTAGACACATCCTTGCCTTATGACAAAAAAGCACTGCAGGGCGGCAGAGAGAGGTTCTGGGCAATGTTTAGAGTGGGGTTGGGGTCGTCATGCTAAGTGACAGTGGGTCACATGACCCGTGGAGGTGACACACGGGGTGTCCTTATGCTAGGTGACACTGGGTCACATGATCCCTGGAGGTGAGAGACAGAGCCCTTGCACGGGTGGCCGTCTGGGAGGCAGTGAGCCTCGCCCTGGCTCTGCCACTTGCTCTGTGCACGAGCTTTCCAAGTCACTCTTCTCTTGCAGCCTCCGTTTTCTCGCCTGTGCTATGAGTAGATGGAACTCGACAGCTCGAGATCCATAAGCTCTGAGGCTTGTGGATCCTGGGTTGAAAGTGGTGGCCATCGTCTGTCCACACAGAGCCAAAGCATCAGGCAGGCTGCACTGCTGACAGTCTTTGAATGCCTCGTTTCATCTTTCTCAAGGTGTCTGCGGAGCAGAGCACAGAGGACCACCCGGAGAGCAGCAGCGCCTGTGAGTAGTACCAGGGAGGCACATCTCCCCAAAGCCACAGGTTCTTTTTGTTGATTCCAGCCTGCCTCAGAGCCCTCCTGCCCTCACTGTTTTCCTCCAGGTCCTCACGAGGTTTCCAGGGGCCGCTTGCTCTAAATGCAAAGCCCCAGTGCTTAAGAGAAAGTCCTGCCGCGGAGATTTCAGGAGTCTCATCCTCTCACGGCAGCTTTGATCTCCCGCCTAAAAAAGGCCGTGACCTGGATCAGACCAGGGCTTGCCCAACCCATTCCCTATTTGTGCCTTAACTCATTCAAACATACTCAGGTGCTGTGCTGGGCGCCATGGCCAGACCTAGGAACAAGACACCATCCTTAAGGAACTGGCAGTCCAGGGCCAGCTGTGGGCCCATGTACAGCTCCATCACGCTGAACACCCTTGCCAGTAGCAGGCGAGGAGCTCATTTTCTCCCCCAGTCCCAGAGCCCAGGCCTCATCTGTCTGCTCCAAGGATGACTTTCTACCCCAGGCCAGTCACCCCCTTGGCTTGCACACCTCCAACTAATGTGACGACAGGTCACTGGGAGCAGGTGACTGTGCTCAGATAAGACTGTGGGGGTGAAAATGGTTGGAAATGTTAGCCATGGTCCTTAATTACAAATGATTTCAGGACAGGAACCCTGCTGGACCCCCTTATGTAACAGACACCGGGAGGTCCTTCCCTGAGCCCACAGCAGTGCTGAGGGCAGCAGTGCAGGCGCTGGGATGGAGGCCCTGCGCGGGAGGGCCATGGTCTCTGGAAATGCAGGCAGCGGGCTCCAGGGGAGGTCAGAGCTGGCGTTTAAGATGGCTTCAAGGGATTTGAGTCACAGCACCAAAAAACAAAGATGGCTTGAAGGGGCTGAGCCCAGAGTGGCTCATACCTGTAACCCCGGCACTTTGGGAAGCCGAGGTGGGCAGATCATCTGAGGTCAGGCGTTCGAGAGCAGCCTGGCCAACATAGTGAAACCCCATCTCTACTAAAAAAATACAAAAAATGCAAAAAATAAAATTAGCCAGGAGTGGTGGTGTGCACCTGCAGTCCCAGCTACGCAGGAGGCTGAGGCAGGAGAATTGCTTAAACCCAGGAGGTGGAGGTTGCAGTGAGCCAAAATTGCGCCACTGCACTCCAGCCTGGGCAACAGAGGGAGATTCCGTCTCAAAAAAATACATATATATATAAATATAAATATAAGATGGCTCGAAGAACGTATAGGGGTTTGCCGAGGAAACGGGAAGGAAGGAGGCTTCTGGGACACTGTGGCAGGTGGGCTTGGTAGAGGGAATGTGGGAGAGAGGATTGAAGTGTGGGGAGGACCTTGAATGCCAAGTGGAAACAGCTGGGCATTGCTTCCCAGTAGAATGCTGTGGTGGCTCTGGGCAATATTAGAAGCCACTGCAGAGGGGGAGGCGGTGAGGAGGCCCACGCAGCTCTGCCCCTGCACTATTGCCAAGGACTTTATGGTTTCCATCAGCCCAAGGAATTTAGGGTTCAATCCCACCATGAACTGATTAGCTATTATTTCATTTATTTATTTTCTTTCTTTTTTTTTCCCCTCAAAAGGAAAGTAATTAGCTGTTATTTCTTCTGACCTTTACACATGCACGCTCCAGGACACCCTCACATTTCTGTTACCACCACTCACCAGTGGCACTTCATTCATTCATTCAGTATACTTCATTCATTCATTTGTTGGTTTGTTTATTGATTTATTGAGATGGAGTTTTGCTCTTGTTGCCCAGGCTGGAGTGCAACAGCAAGATCTCAGCTCATTGCAACCTCTACCTCCCAGGTTCAAGTGATTCCCCTGCCTCAGCCTCCCAACTAGGTGGGACTACAGGTGCACCCCACCATGCCTGGCTAATTTTTGTGTTTTTTGTAGAGACAGGGTTTCACCATGTTGGCCAGGCTGGTCTCAAACTCCTGACCTCAAGTGATCCACCCGCCTCAGCCTCTCAAAGTACTGGGATTACAGGCATGAGCCATCACGCCTGGCCTATTTATTTATTTTGAGACAGAGTCAAGCTCTGTTGCACAGGCTGGAGTGCAGTGGCACAATCTCGGCTCACTGCAACCTTGGCCTCCTGGGTTCAAGTGATTCTGCTGCCTTAAGCCTCCCCAGTAGCTGGGACTACAGATGTGTGCCACTACACCTGGCTAATTTTGTATTTTTTATAGAGATGTGGTTTCACCATGTTAGCCAGGCTGGTCGAGAACTCCTGGTCTCAGATGATCCGCCCGCCTCTGCCTCTGAAAGTGCTGGGATTACAGGCGTGAGCCACTTCGCCAGGCTTCTCATTCAGTATACTTTAATAAGGGCCTCCCTGAGTGCCACCCTGGGCATAGAAGTGCCCGGGGCTCTGCTGGCTCCTCCTGGCTCTGCTGGTGCAGAAATGAGGAAGCAAGATCAGTGCTGTGCTCCCACCAGGAAGGAAGCCCCAGGTCCCAGCAGGCCTGCCCCAGGGTCCGGGCTGGCAGCATCTGCCCTGTACCCACTGTGCTTCTCACTGTCCACAGCATAGCACCCAGCTCTCATGGCAGCCGGGGACCCTGCAGGCCAGTCTCAGCCCCCCAGCGTGCAGCTCTCAGGCACCAGTGCCTTATTCTGTGGCTGCAACAATGTCCTGTCCTTCAGTCTTCCAGCATCACCCTTGCCCCCCAGGCAGGGTCCTTCCAGCAGTTTTTCAGGGTGCAGATGCTGATGTCTGCAGCTGCCTCTGGGATGCATCCGAAAATCAGATGAAGAAGTAGATAAGTATGTGGTAAAGTAAATATAGCAAAGTTTAACCTAATTGTTGAAGTCAGGTGGCTGTGCCAGGGGCCCAACTCTTGCCCTGAGTTCCAAGAGAGCCAGACGGGGACCTGGAGGCTGTGCTCAGAGCAGCAGTGGGGTGTGAATGCAGTGGTCAGAAGGACGTTTGAGTCCATCTGGCCCAGTCCCCAAGGCTGGCAGGTAGGGAACCAGGCCGGGAAATGGGGGGCGGCTGGCCCCGATGTCTGGCACATGGCAGAGTAGTAGGTGGTGTTCCCCTTGCCCAGGGTCCCTGGCTGGCCATGGGGAGGGCAGCATCCTACATCTGGCCATGGGCACCTGGCCATGGGCAACTGGCCTACCTCTCCCAGGCCCTGTCAGCTGCACACCTGCACACCCCCTTCTGAGGCAGCGTCTCTAAGAAGCAGCACCCAGCCTGGCCAAGGCTTCACGCCCTGCCCTGGACTCCCAGGACTCCCTCCTGCAAAGGCCTGCACCTGTCGACATAGCCGTGGCAGGTCTGGGGCAGTTAGCACCACCCAGGTGTCCACACAAAGTCCAGAAGGACTGGGAGAGCAGAACGAGCCGGCAGGGCCCAGGCTGGCAGGGTCACTTTCTGGAGCCCAGGTAGCAGGGGCAGGGGCTAAGGTATCCGTCCCTCTCAGCTGGTCTGCCAGGTGGGCTGAGGGAGTGGCGGGATCCTGGACGTGTGGTTCCACAGAATGAGCAGCTCCTGTGAGACCCCAGAGGTCACAGGACTGATGTCGGTACACGGACAACGTGACCTTAATTCCCTTATTTTTATTTTATTTTATTTGGACAGAGTCCTACTTTGTCACCCAGGCTGGAATGCAGTGGCTCATTCTCGGCTCACTGCAACCTCCACTTCCTGGGTTCAAGCCATTCTCCTGCCTCAGTCTCCTGAGTAGCTGGGATTACAGGCACCCACCACCCCAGCTGGCTAATTTTTGTATTTTTAGTAGAGATGGGGTTTCACCATGTTGGCCAGGTTGGTCTCGAACTCCTGACCTCAAGTGATCTGCCCTCCTTGGCTTCCCAAAGTGCTGGGATTACAAGTGTGAGCCACTGGGCCTGGTCGTAATTCCCATATATTAAGGCTGTGGTGCACTGGATTCCATGTCACATGCTGGCCACACATTGTCTTGTACCTCAGAACAAACTCATGAATCAAGTTGCTTGTGGAGAAAAAACAGAGGCTGGCCTTGCCTGACGTTGCCGCGCAGGTGAGCTGCAGAGCCAGGATTCAAGCTCGGGTCCTCCCACCCAGAGCCCGCCCTCCCTCAAACAGGGCAGGTGCTGGCGTCCACTGAATGCAAGGGCTCAGCATTGTGGCTGCTGGTGGCTGTGTGCTGGGCGAGAGAGCCAGGGTGTCCCAGGGGAACGGTTTTCAGTTTGGGTTTCAGGATGGGCCCACTGGTGGCCATGGTGGTGCCCAGGGGAGACGAGTGAGAAGGCACTTCCTGCCTGTTGACAGCCCTGCCCATTTCTCGCCCACAGAGTCCCAGGCAGCAGTTGCAAGAGGCCAGCCACCATCTCCTACGACCACGCGGAAGAGGGGCTGATGGCGAGCATCGAGCGGGAGTACTGCCCCGCTCGGGAGGACAGCGCGCCCCGGCCCCCGGCCAGGCCTCAGAGGCACCTGCTGGCTGGGTCTCTCCCCGCTGGCCCAGAGCTCTAGCAGGAGCTGAGCCGCCTCCAAAACACAGTCACTCCCAGATACTTCAGAGCTGACCTTTCAAATTCGCTTTCAGACAGTGCGGCCCAGGGCCAGCTACTGGCTGTCACGGTTGCTGGGGGGGCGGTGATCAGCTGTGCAGACCAGGTCAGGAGGCAGGTGGTGCTGACCCACAGGTGCATGGGCTGGGGCGCAGGCGCCTCCTCCCCACCGTGGGGAGCCTGCCAGGTTCTTCTGCAGCCTGAAGTGTGTGCCCCTCTTGGTTGCCCGCTCTCCACTGTGGGGAGGGCTCACAAGGCGTGAGTGAGACAAGCGAGCTTTCCTGGCATCTGTGCCACAGCATTTCTGGAAGGTTCTGCTGTGGAAGGTGCACCTGTGCTGCTCCCTCAAGCCTCAGGCCCATCTCTCCAGGTGAGGCCAAGTCAGCTTAGTGCCTCTTAACTCCCCAAGGAGCAGCCTGGGGATGCTGCTGGGCTGGGCAGCACCTGAGGGTCTGTGAGTGTAACCAGCTCCCAGCCCAGGCCCAAGCTCTGAAGCCCCCCACCACACTTTGAGGAGCGAGGACCCCAGCTCTGATCCTAGCCCTTGACAGACTTGCAGTGGGAGGTAGGGTTCATCACTGCCTCTAGAGGGGCCTCAGTTTCCCTCTCTGGAAAATCAGCTCTGGCAACTCTGGGAGGCCATCCCCAGCTCTGACAATCTGGAACTGTGCCAGTCCAGGCGGCCACGGCGGTCCCCCTGCCCTAGGTACAGCACTGCCTTCCCTGTGGGGAGCCAGCGCTCAGGTCCCATGGCGGGAGGGTCTGCCTGCCACCGGCTTTCCAGTTCTCTCTTTTGCAGGCAGCTTGGCCAGTGCCTTTGGGGCTTTTAAATTCTATTCCCACTTGGGTGGAAGGTGGGAAACCACAGCAATGAGGCAGGAAGAGCCTTGGAATGTTACTAGTTGCAGATGGGAAAACTGACCTGCCCAGGACGCCCTTGGAACAGGGGCGGAGCTCCAGCTGGAGGGAACGCCTGTGTGGGCCAGCAGGGCTGGGGCTTGGGCCCAGGTGCAAGGACAACTTCGAGGGAGAACTGCAGGATGAATAGCAGTCCAGGGAGGCAGGAGGCAGGCGGCAGGCTCCTCCCCAGCAGCCTCTGAGGGCATCGGGACAGAGGGGGAAGGAGGGAACAGCGGCAGCTTCTACTGAAGCCAGTACAAGCCTGGTTATCTGGTTTGACCAGCCAGCACAGTGCCCCCTGCCCCGGGCATCCTTGGTTTCCTGAGAAGAGCTCCAGCCCTCAAGTCCTGAGAACACGGCAGAGCAGGAGCATCTCGGGAACCAACAGCCAGCTCCTTGGCTCTGTCCCCAGACCCACAGGCCTGCTGTGGCCATCAGCAAATGGGCATTTCCTTGACCTTTTATTTGAGAGTGCCTTTGACCAGCTGTTCACAACCAGGAAACTCCAACTTCAAAGTCGGAGCTTGGAGCTTGCAGTGGCCCCCTCAAGGGCGTGGCTCAAACCCTCCCCAGAGCCGGGAGCCATTGCCCATCCAAGCCCAACTGTTTCTTTGGTATAAAGATGGAAGTCATTACTATACTTTAATAATAATGCAAATACGTCTTTTAAAATAAGTTAACATTTTATTTTGTACCACCAAATGGATCAGGCTTTGAATTTAATCATGTAAATGTTTATAGTTTTATGTCATTTTGTTAAAACGGGATGCTTTCAATCGGTTTCCAAGAAAAAGATGATACCTCGGCATTTTCTGGTGGAAAACGTGTAATACTCCCAATGAGATCAAAGCGTTAGGGAAAAAGTAATTCAGAAGTCGTTACAAGCTACGTCAATGTCAAAGTGAATGCACTTCATCAACACTAAGAACTCACAGGAATTGTTCTCGTGTCTTTGAAAAAGTTTTTCCTGAATTTGGGGAAAGTGTCTTCTGAACAGCAGCTAGCCAAATGAAGCAGTGTGTGTACGGCAGCTGCAGGTGAAACAAAAATCAAAAAGAGCAAATAAAATGATGTGTGCCACGGGGCTCTGTCCCGTGAGATGGAGGGGCTGTGCCTGGAAGTGGAGGGTGGTTGTCGCTGTAGCCTGCGGCCCGGCCCGAGCCTGTACCCGTGCCTCCTGTGTGCCAGGCACCACCTCAGGCATCTTCCTGGCTGCCTCAAGTTGCATCTGAGCCTCAGCATCCTGCTCAGCACTGCATGGGGCGTTTGCTCACTGTCCTGCTCAGCACTGCATGGGGCGTTTGCTCACTGTCCTGCTCAGCACTGCATGGGGCGCTTGCTCACTGTCCTGCTCAGCACTGCATGGGGCGTTTGCTCACTGTCCTGCTCAGCACTGCATGGGGCGCTTGCTCACTGTCCTGCTCAGCACTGCATGGGGCGTTTGCTCACTGTCCTGCTCAGCACTGCATGGGGCGTTTGCTCACTGTCCTGCTCAGCACTGCATGGGGCGCTTGCTCACTGTCCTGCTCAGCACTGCATGGGGCGTTTGCTCACTGTCCTGCTCAGCACTGCATGGGGCGTTTGCTCACTGTCCTGCTCAGCACTGCATGGGGCGCTTGCTCACTGTCCTGCTCAGCACTGCATGGGGCGCTTGCTCACTGTCCTGCTCAGCACTGCATGGGGGATTTGCTTACTGCCAGGGTAGGACTGTGGCTGGAATCGAGGCAGAAAGAAAAACGTCTCAAAGGCAAAAATGATGCCTGTTACTGCCTGGGAGAATCTTAAGTGACCACAAAAGTGTCTACTGGTTTCTTTTCTTTTCTTTTCTTTTTTTCACTTTTGAGACGGAGTCTTGCTCTGTCGCCCAGGGTGGAGTGCCACGGTGCTATCTCGGCTCACTGCAACCTCTGCCTCCTGGCTTCAAGCAGTTGAGTAGCTGGGACTACAAGCATTTTTTTTGTACTTTTAGTAGAGACAGGGTTTCACTATATTGGCCAGGCTGATCTCAAACTTCTACCCTTGAGATCCACCCGCCTTGGCCTCCCAAAGTACTGGGATTACAGGCATGAGCCACCATGTCTGGCTGTGTGTCTCCCAGTTTCTGTAGTATGAGAGTTCCTTGGAGATGCTACAAAGCCCCAGGAACTGAGAAAACACTGTCCACGCCCAGCTCTGAGAAATGCTGGGTGTGTTTTCTCGAGGAAGAAGCAGAGCCCCGCTGTTACCCTCCTCCTGGCACGTGCATTCCCAAGCCTCTCCTCACAGGCTCTTGGGCTTCTGGCCTCACCCAGGCAGGGGCCTCCTTCCCCAGCTGCTGTTGGCTCAGGCTCCCTGCACCTCCCTGAGATGGCCCTTTCTAAGACATTTTCCTTTGCTGTTCCAAAGACCTAGGGCCGCTTGTCCTCATGGAATGCTGCGCCTACTCACACATGGTGCCTGGACACCTGCTGCTGACATTGATTGGTGGACCTGTGAGAGCACTCTCCATTCCCAGGGGTGGGGTGCACGTGTGCAGGTGTGAGCACTTGGGAGAGCGTAAGGCTGTTGAAGAAGTGTAGCCAAGCACCCCACGGAAGAGAGAGTCTGGGGCTTTTTTTCTGTTTCCTTTCTGGCAATAATGAGGCAGGAGAAAAGTATTCCCAGTTGCCATTGAGGAGGATAAATCACATTTGTGGCTGTAGCAGCTAGCTCGCTCTAGGAGGCAGCTCTGTAATCAGACCTGTTGTGTGGTGAGGGTCTGGACCCCCTAGGGACAAATCAGACCTTCAGAGGTGGGCAGGGCCTGTGCTGACTGGGGATACGGCAGCCTTTAGTTTCTTTCTTTTTTTTTCTTTGTTTTTTTTATTTTTTTGCTTTTTGTGCCTTTAGTTTCAATAGTTAGGAAGGAAAAGAAGGAAGGAGACCTAGACCACTCCTTTTTGGAGGTATGGATCTGTGGGAAAGAAAGGTGGCAATTTAAGTCCACAAGAGGTGACATCTGACTAGCACCTTTGTGTGGCTGGGGGCCTTGGGATGTGGCCACATGGGAGACAAAGGGTGGGCCCTGAAATCTGCACCCCCGAGAAATGAGCGTGTGGCTGCCTGTGGTGCTGAGGGGACAAGTATATTCTTCTGTGATCTTGGCCTCCAACAAGGCCATGGGCCTGCAGCCCGTTAACAGTGACAGGATGTGGCAGCAGGAACTCGGCAGCAGCTTGGCCATCACAGCTCTGTTCCTGGAGAGTAGAAGTTAGAAGGTCCCGACTTGGAGACCAGGTACAGTGGCTCACACCTTTAATCCAAGCACTTTGGAGGCTGGGGCAGGAGGATAGCTTGAACCCAGGCGTTTGAGACCAGCCTGGGCAGCATGGTGAAACCCAGTCTCTACAAAAAAGTACAAAAATTAGCCGGGCGTGGTGGCGCATGCCTGTAGTCCCAGCTACTCAGGAGGCTGAGGTGGGAGGATGTCTTGAGCCTGGGAGCTGGAGGTTGCAGTGAGCTATGCTTGTGCCACTGTACTCCAGCCTGGGCAACAGAGCAAGACACTATCTCAAAAAAAGAAAAAGTCCCAACTTGGGCTAACTAACCCCTGGAAGCTTAAAATAATTTGTGGGAAAGGGGAGAAACTGCAGAGGGAGAGACTGAATTTCCTACTAATCTGGCAGGAGAGGATTTAAGTGAAACATAAAATACTATGACTTTATTAGCACAGGTTCCAGAAACATCTTTCTAAAGATTTAGGCAGCAACTACTTGAAGCAGGTACTGCATGCCGGGCTCTGAGGCA
Source organism: Callithrix jacchus (assembly GCF_049354715.1). Lineage (NCBI taxonomy): Eukaryota > Metazoa > Chordata > Mammalia > Primates > Cebidae > Callithrix > Callithrix jacchus. The sequence continues at coordinate 104,924,739 of NC_133515.1, forward strand.
CACAGAGTCACGATGAGTAAGGAATGAGTGAGGTGTGGAGGAAGCACAGACTGTGTCTCTGGGAAGCTATTGTGCTCATCCGATTTGTGCAGATGAGTCAGCGGTCAGACCCAAGGCCCAGGTTGTTCTCCCCTGCCTGGAGGACATGGAGGGTGGAAGTAGCCAGGCTTCCCTCTGCAGGGAGAGCTCAGGTGGGCTGTGGAGAGCCTAGCAAGAGCCCAGGGTTCGAGGGAGGAGACCCAGATGCCAGGCTTGACTTCACACCACTACCAACCATGTGCCCTCTGGGACCTTAGCTTCCTGCTCTGTTCAAGGGGCAGCACACACCTATTCCTCCCACCTCCCGAGATGACAAATGACCTACTGAGTCCTCTGTGCACTACAAAGCTCATGTGATGGTGGTGGGGACTGCTTCTGTCTTGCAGAAGGAGAATCATGGGTGGGGGGGGCCCTGGCGGCCCCTTGGAGTAGCAGGTGAGCTGGGCTGTGCCTGTAGGGAATGCAGTCCCATATGAAGCTGGCAATAGGGCCTGGCCCAGCAAACCATGGGGCTCAGCTGGACTTGGGGCCAGGTCTATCAAGAGATGCACTCTTTTTTAGGGTATCCCCTGTCCCAAGACTATAAATGAGGGCCTCGCTGTCCAGCCCTGCCCCATACACTACCGGAGCTCCAGGGACTTTTGTGCTCCCTGCATAAGTGTTTCTGAGGTTTCCTCAGAGGTGTCTCTATGGAGTCATGGTCACCTGAGTGTGGCACTTCAGCAACCCAGGGCCTCCCACATGCCTCTGGGCTCTGGAAGCGCAGCTGCCCAACCCAGGGCCCCAGGGCCCCAGGGCCTTTGGGGCACATGCCACTGCCTCTGTGGAGCTGTGGTAGGGGTATCCCACAGAAAAACCGCTCAGGCTCCTTGCGTTCCCACACACACAGCGAGGTGAGCATGAGTCCAGGATCTGCCCCCATAAACCCGGTGGCACAGGCAGAATCAAGGTGATTCTGACACTGTGACAGCACAGGGTGCCCCAGCCCTCTGTCCCACCTCTCTTGTCCTGCCTGTTGCTCTAAATGTTCATTATGTCTTTTTTTTTTTTTTTTTTGAGACAGAGTCTTGCTCTGTTACTCAGGCTGGAGTGCAGTGGTACAATCTTGGCTCACCGCAACCTCTGCCTTCTGAGTTCAAGTGATTCTCCTGCCTCAGCCTCCTGAGTAGTTAGGATTACAGGTACGCACCATCATACCCAGCTAATTTTTGTATTTTTAGTAGAGACAGGGTTTCACCATGTTGGTCAGGCTGGACTCAAACTCCTGACCTCGTGATCTGCCCACCTAGGCCTCCCAAAGTGCTGAGATTACAGGTGTGAGCCACCATGCCCAGGCTGTTCATCATGTCTTACCCACTCAAGTATGAGCTCTTTGGGAGCAGGAACTGAGATAATTGATCTCTGAGTTTCTGACCCAACACAGCAGGATTCATTAAATGCTTGTTGGATGGATGGATAGATGGATGGATGAATGGGTGGGTAGATGGATGAGTGGGTAGATGGATGGGTGAATGGATGGATGAGTGGGTGGATAAGTGGGTGAGTGGTTGGATGAATAGATGAATGGATGGTTGGATAGTTGGGTGGGTGGATGGGAGGGTGAGTAGTTGGATGGGTAGAAGAATGGGTGGATGGATGACGGGTGGTTGGATGGATGGGTGGGTGGATGGGTGGGTGAGTGGTTGGATGGATAGATGAATTGGTGGGTAGGATGGGTGGCTGGGTGGATAGGTGGGTAGATGAATGGGTAAGTGGATGGATGGGTGAGTGGATGGATGGATAGATGGGTGGATGGGTGGGTAGATGGATAGGCGGATGAGTGGTTGGATACATAGATGAATGGATAGATGGATGGGTGGGTGGATGGATGGATGGGTGGATGGGTGGTTGGATGGATAGATGAATGGATAGATTAATTGGTGGGTAGAAGGATGGGTGGGTGGGTAGATAGGTGGGTAGATGAATCAGTGGGTGGATGGATGGGTGGGTGGATGAATGGATAGTTGGATGGATGGGTAGATGGGTAGATGAGTGGTTGGATGGATAGAAGAATGGGTGGATGGACGATGGGTGGTTGGATGGATAGAATGGGTGGATGGACGATGGGTGGGTGGGTGGGTAGATGGGTAGGTGAGTGGTTGGATGAATAGAAGAATGGGTGGATGGACGATGGGTGGTTGGATGGATAGAATGGGTGGATGGACGATGGGTGGGTGGGTGGGTGGGTAGACGGGTGGGTGGATGAGTGGATGTGATATAATTCCTGTAATAGAACAGCTTGTATTTTAGCAGGTAAACTAGATTTGCAATAAATGAAGTTCAGTAAAATCTGGCATGGTTTTACTAGCAGTCAAAATCTCTGATTTCACAGGAGTCTAGGGGAGGGAGCCAGGGAAATCTCCCCAGAGGTCGCCACATGAGAGCTCAGCAGTGAGAGCTGAGGTGGCGTCATCAGCACTTGGCTTCCAGCGCTCCATCCTGTTGCTACCTGCTTATATACGTGCGTCTTCCCCGGGCACTTGGCTTATACTCTTATTTCTTCTCTCTCATTTCTCTTGTCCAATCTGCTCTCTCTGGAACGTGCTAGGCTTCTTAGGAGGAAAGGCGAGAGGACTTTGAGAGTGAACTTCCCTAACTGGGAGGTGACTGAGTGTGTGTGTCTCACACCTCTGGAGTGGGCCAGGCTCACTCCCAGGATGTGGCCCAACTGTTAGGAAAATGTCTCAAGTTCCTCATTTTAAAAATCCCTAAACAAAAAGGTAGGTTGAAAGTAAAAAGAGTACTGATGTCATGGCCAGAAAGACGTTACGAATCTTGGTGACAACACCCAGAGAACAGCAGCTACACAGTCAGAAAGCTGAGGGTCATAGGCTTGTGGCTGCCACCCCGAGACAAAAGGGTTTGGAATTGGAGGGACTTTTCCAGGTGAAATGATGAATGCAAAGGCCATTAGTATTTACCAGCCCTGCCGTTTCTTCGCATGCGCACGCATACATGCATACATGCACACACATACACCCATGTGAGTGACAAGATCTCTGTAAACTTCTCCATGGCCACCTCCTGGATGGGTGGCTCTAGAAGGCAGTGGGCCCTTTCTGAGAGAGGCACACACAGCTGGAGCCCTCCCATGTGGTGGACACAGGACCACTTGGCCCCAGCACCTGGGAAGCCCCAGCCCCCTCCACTCCCCACAGGCTGTTTGCCCAGGAACTCGGGACCAGAAACCAACAGCTCTGCTCATCCCTGCCACGACATTCCTGGGCAGGGGCTTGGATTCCAGTGCAAAGAATGGCATCCCTTCTGACACGTGTTCAGTGCCCGCCCCAGGCCAGGCAGTTTGAAGGCCCAGGGATGCGGCAGTGGAGACAGGTCTTGTCCTCATGGTGACGATATCCTGGAGCATTTACTGAACATACTTGGATTACAGTAAACTCTTCGACACACCCTCTTCCTTTCACCCCGCTGTGGGGCAAGCATTATTAGCCCAAGTGCACACAGAAGTAACTAGTGGAGCCTGGATTCAGTTACCTATTTTTTTTGTTCCAAGTCCAATAGTCTTTCCAGGATCTCACAGCCAATTCAAAGATTTAGGGTACATTTGAGAAGGTGCTAAAAAGGAGAACAGAGTGTGGACTGAGAAGCAGAAGTGTGGTCATGTGGGGCCTGGAGGCTTGGTGTGCGTTGCTGCTAGTGGGTGACACACAGCACCTGGAGGTGGGTGCTGGGGTCACAGCCGACAGAGTTGGCTAGGGCCCCTTGCAGGCCTTTCAGGAATTGCATTCTGCCTGAAGGGAGCTACCTTGCCCAAGGTGACGCCTCCCCTGGGGCAGCCTTCATCTGATGACAAAGGCAGCGCTCCTTGCCCTTGTCTGGGTTTCCTTTGCAGGGCTTCTTGGTGCCAGAGCTCCCGTGGGGCCACCTCCGTGGCACTGGCTTTGCAGTTAGCTTTCTCCCGGTCTCAGTCCTCGTCTCTCGCTTCCTTACAGGTACCAGTCTTGGAAGTCTCGCCCAGTAAATGTGCTGTGGGCAAATCTGTCTCAAGGATCTCTTTCCAGGGAACCTGATCCAAGACACACCGACATCGTCACCACCTGACAAAAGATCTAGTGGGTCCAGCAGGAAGAGTGACCAATGTGCTGTTAGTTCTCGGGGGGGGGGGGCAGTGAGGCGAGCACAGCTGCAGCAGGAGGTGCGCTCAGGTGAGGCCGAGGGGGCCCTTGTGACTTTGGCTTTTTTTGGCAAGAGATAGAAAGCCACTGGGGGTTTCAGGCAGAGCGAAATCACCTGACATTTCTCCATAGCGTCAGTGGCTGGTGAGCACAGACTGAAGGGGGTCCAGGCAGAAGTGGGGAGGGGTGGGCTTAATCCAGGAGACACATGATGGTGAATCGGAGGTGACACAATCGTTTATGGCAAGCTTCCTCTCCTTACCCTTGCAGTCTCTAGTCACTTTTTCCGCTTGTAGATTTTGCTCGCCAGCCCCAGAAAGATGGCTGGAGGCAGGGGCACCGCGTTCTCTTCCATGAGATCCACAATGTGGCTGTGGCCATCTTCCTCATATTGCAAGAACACTGCCAGCTCCTCGAGTAGTGCCTTCACCCGGGCCACCTGCTCGGCCTCCTGCCCGCAGTTCTCCTGCAGGATCTGGTTACTGCAGACACTGAACCATCAGCCAACTGCATTTGTGGCCCCGGATGTTAGTGCCAACTTTGCTGGTCACATTGGGATCCCCAGAGAGGTCAAGATGATCATCCTCAATCTGAAAGGACTCTCCCATCTCCAGCAGGATCTTCCTGGCTGCAGCTCCAGAATGGCAGAAGGAGTAGAAAGTGGTCTTGTACTTGACAGTAGATTTGTACCTCTTTTTTTCTGAGATAGTCTCACTCTGTCGCCCAGGCTGGAATGCAGTGTTATGCTCTCAGCTCACTGCAACCTCCGCCTCCCAGATTCAAGTGATTCTCCAGTCTCAGCCTCCTGAGTAGCTGGGACCACAGGAGCATGCCACCACGCCTGGCTAATTTTTTGTTTTTAGTGGAGATGGGGTTTCACCGTGTTAGCCAGGATGGTCTCGATTTCCTGACCTCATGATCCGCCCACCTCAGCCTCCCAAAGTGCTCAGATTACAGGCGTGAGCCACCACGTGCAGCCAGATTTGTACGTCTTTTCAGTGAATCCACCAAGATCCACATCGCCCTGGGGGGCTGTATGAGGTCCAGGTTCTGCCCAATCTCAGTCTGATAGGAACTCTGCAGAAGAGCTCCATCAGGCTCAGGTAACAGGGCTGCTCCTGGCAATAGGCAGTAGATATATGCTTCCGGTAGATATATGCATAGCATCATTGATAGCATCTAAACTGACTCCTGGCTTCTGATATCAGCAGATCTGCCCCTGGCGAGTGAGGGCTGAGTCCATGATGTCATCTGCCACTGGAAGAGAGCTTGTAGCACTCCCACACAGCAGCCCACAGTCGGGCTCGCTGGAGACTATTGGTATCCTGTTTCCTCGGCGCCACCAGCTCCCGGAACACTACTAGCACCGTCCAGCCCTGGTGACGCTTGCCTCCAATGGCACTGGAGGACCTCCTGGAGCCAGGCAATAGTATCTCCTGTCTCTGGGTACCTTATCTCATCCTCAGTTAGCACCCTAGCCATCTGGGAGAAGTGCGGAATGAAATCCTGCTTTTCTTGGGCATAAACATCTATTTCTGGTCTCCATTCATTCTGAGGAGCAGCAAACGGCTCTATTTGTGGACATGTGTTCCTCCTTGGTGATGCTGGATGTTTTAAAAGGAGTCGAGGACCGTGATGGGATGGGGGGTGAGAGAAGAGTTAAGGTCTCGCAAGGATGTATGCACTCTTCTTTTTAAAGACAGTGGGGTCTGGCCAGGCATGATGGCTCATGCCTGTAATCCAAGCACTTTGGGAGGCCAAGACAGGCAAATTACAAGGTAAGGTGTTCAAGACCAGCCTGACCAATATGGTGAAAGCTCGTCTCTACTAAAAATACAAAAATTAGCCAGGCGTGTAATTCCAGCTACTCAGGAGGCTGAGGCCGGAGAATTGCTTGAACCTGGGAGGCGGAGATTGCAGTGGGCCGAGATCACACCACTGCACTCCAGCCTGGGCAACAGAGCGAGCCCCCATCTCAAAAGCAAGCAAACAAAAGACAACAGGGTCAACTGTGAGAATTGTAGGGTCAAGTGAGGAGAAGATGAGGCCCTTGGTCATTTTAAGTGTGCAGTGTTAACTGACCAGTGCCAAGTAGACAGGTGGATACAGGGACGCCAACTCAGGACAGAAGTGCAAAGGAGAGCCCCGTGGGGGCGTTTCTGGTAGAGATGCTGTTTTCATCTAAGTGGTGAGGCTGGGAAACATCGCCGGGGACTGCAGCATGAGAACTTAGGGCAGGCAGATGGGGGGACGGGGCAGGTGGCCTTCAGGGCACCCCCAGCTCCAGCCGATGCCACTGACAGGCCTGAGAATTGAGCCCATGAAAGCCCTGAGCACACCCCAGGAGCACCTTCAGTGGTGTGGATGCAAGGCCCCCTTAGAGGGCTGGAGAGACAATGTGCAGAGCCAGAGTGAAGCCTGCGTTCCAGGATGTGCTTTGCAACCCTGGGCTGGGGAGGAAGGAAGTACACAAGACACTTCCAAGCACTTCTTCCAGAGTGGCTGGAAAACCACTTTGAATTCTACCTCTATGCAGCCACCCCCGGCACAGGAAGGGCGTGAGCACCGAGGGCCACAGGGTTACCCGGCACACAACTGGGTCTGCCAGAGTGGCCACTTCACACTTTGGCTTTTTGAGACAGGGTCTTGCTGTGTCGCCCAGGCTAGGCTGCAGTGGTGTGATCATAGCTCACAGCCGCCTCCAATTCCTGGGCTCAAGGGATCCTCCTGGCTCAACTCACCAAAGTGCTGGGATTACAGGTGTGAGCCACCACACCTGGCTCTCTTCACCCATTTCTTTCAGAAAGAACCCTCTGAGGAACCCGAAGAAACAGAATAAAACCCCAGAAAACAAAGAGGAGAGATGAGTCTGGGCCAATACACAATGAATTTTATAGACTCTTCCAAATAGTCTCTACTTACAGTTATGACACAGGACACACATCCAGTTTAAAATCAAGTTTTATATGATTCAAAGAAAAGTTACATTACACATACCCATTTAAATAATAAGTCAAAGTCTGTTACATAAAACATAATCATGAAACATTTTAAGTCTTACAATTCAAACTACTTAAAAGGCTCAAAGTCACAAAAGATCAAGCAAAACTGCTCAGGCAATAAAGTGCACTAGGGGGGCCTGCCTCTCCGGGAGCCTCCAGCACCCAGAGCCGCTGCCGAGGGGCTCCACACAGAATCCACAAACAAGGGTAACTGTTCTGCTGCTTCGAACAGTTTTCAGACAGGAACTCTTTCCAACTTAAAACCTTTCAACAGACAGATGGAGGGGGAAGGAAGATGGTTTAAAGAAAGCATTTCCAAATGTAATCAGGAATGGAACTGTAAAATTTAAACCATCTTCAACATGTAGCTCTTTCTTAGAAATAGCACTACTTGGAGAATGTTCTGTGATATGCAACCAAATACTCAAAGACCTTATCCACCAGAATACTAGCAGGACTAACGACTCTGCATGTCATAATTAAGAAAAAATCCAAATTTGATGCCATTTGTAGCATAGTGGGAAATGCTGATGCCAGTTTGGATGAGTGGAAGGAAGGACTGGGTGATGAGGACACAGGAACAATGCACGCTGTGGCTCTCCCACAGCTGCACTGCCTCATAACGACAGGACCCACCTACGGGAGTGTACAAACACACGGAAGCCTCCTAAAAACATACACATTTGTGTCAAATAACTGATACTAAGGGGCAAGTTAACGGGTACCAAGTAACACACAGTGAATGACCAGGTGGGGATTTTATCAGACTACAAAGAACAAAACACAAAACCTCATTTTATTCAGTGTTTCACCTTCCATCATTTTAACAAAGATGAATGCCAATAACTTACCAGCAGAGACAAAAGCTACATACATACTGCACAATCAAAACAAATCCCCAGGCTACCAATCAGTGCAGCATTCTGCATGCTTCTACCCTTATTCCACTGCCTGAACTTCCACCGTTTAGCAAGAACCAGTCTCAGTGGCTTCCTGAACGCAGGTGGCCACATTCTCTTATCCAGGATATGCGCTCACACCATTTAAAAGTGTCATCCATCATCTATTTTCTAGGTAGACTGTAAAACATACCATTCCAGGTAATTCTGTTTGATCAAAACAATTTCTTTCAAACAAAAGGGCCAGGCACAGTGGCTCAGGCCTGTAATCCGGCCGAGGCGGGTGGATCATGAGGTTGAGATTGAGACCATGGTGAAACCCCGTCTCTACTAAAAAATACAAAAATTAGCTGGGCATGGTGGCACGCGCCTGTGGTCCCAGCTACTCAGGAGGCTGAGGCAGAGGTTACAGTGAGCCGATATTGCGCCACTGCACTCCAGCCTGGCGCTTGGCAACAGAGCAAGACTCTGTCTCAAAAAAAAAAAAGACAAAAGGGCAGTTGGGTAGTATTACTGCTATTTAGCGTAACTTGCATTTCCTCGAGTTCTAGTATTTGGTAAATAGAGGAAGCAGAACCTTGGCACTGCCTGCCTGCACATGCATCTCACCCTCGGCTAAGCTGTTCTCTGGTGGAAAGTTCATCCCACCAACATGGACACTTCTTCACTGAGAAGTTACTCTACCCACAGTGTAGTAGGGATAAGGCCACAGCAAAACAAGTCAACTGACGAAAAGTGGCTGGATTTGAGTGTTTTATCTTTTTTGGTGTTTTAGGTACAAACAAGAAACTAAATGGTTTGCGTTCAGCAGGGCCATGGCCAAGACGATTCCACACAGACTGCAGCCTGCAGCTGCTCCTGCTCCCTGGGATGTGCCCAGTGGCTCATGGTGCTCTCTGGGGTACATCCTTCACAAGACCCACCATGGACACAGCTCACTAGTTTTAGTCAACCACACTTACAGTTCTTGGGTGACAGGAATGGCTGCCTAGAATTTCCTTGAAAATGTTATGAAGAAGCTGATTGCAAAGTTTATTTTTCCCTTTTAAGAGGCCCTTATTCAACCAGTTCCGATTCCAAAAAGATCTAAAAGGCCAGATAACCTGTGATTTTTTTTGGTGGAGTAACATGTCAAATTTACTAAAACGGGTCATCATAAAAAACTTTGTTATTAAACACTGAAAAGAAGGCTGCAAAATAATCTATCTAGAAACTGGTGATTTGAGCACCAATATAAATATTTTTATAAAAAACAGTATAAAAATTAGTACCCTGTCTTATTTCTACAAAACATCCATAGAAAGGTTGTAAAAATCCAGATTTTGTAAACTTTATTGCCGAAATATTTGTTTGAATGCTGGTGATTTCGATTACCAAATTTTCTACCATTTCTTTAAAAAGAAAAAAAAAAAAAAACTTCTGAAACTACAAAACATATTGAACAGGGTCCCAAGTGGAAAAGTTAACACACCTTCATCAAAACCAGCTCCCCGATCTTCCCAAGCCCTCAAAACCATTTTTTGGGGGTAAGGCAATGGGAGAGCAATCCATCAGTTCCATTCCTGAAAAGAGGCTTTTAAAAACCCCATGAATAACATCCTAGTGGACCTTTCAGGTGCAGGCTGGCATGGTCACAAGCAGGTTCCCTGGGCTCTCTGCACAGGTGATTCTGTTCAGCTTGCCAACCTCTGCCTGCCAGCCTGGGATCTTCTTGGTCGTCATGTGGCGGCGGGCATGCTTCGTCAGGTGGTCACTGCGCATGAAACGCCGGTCACACACCGGGCACACAAACTTCTTCTCTCCTGTGTGAGTTCTGCGGTGGCGAGACAGCTCATCCGAACGAGCAAACTTCTTATCACAGCCGTCCCAGCTGCAGCTGAAAGGCTTCTCCCCTAAGTGTGAGAAAACACATGCTGAAGAAAAGGAGATGCTGAGCACCTTATTCAAGGGGTTAATTCATGTCGTTTTAAAATCGTGTTCATCAAGCTCACAAGAAAACGATGTCTTCTTATTCTGGAACTGTGGGTAACCCCCCATATAGGCACCGAGGAATAAAAGCTAAGCAAAACCCTGGCACAGTTAGGGCTTAAAGAATATTTCACTTTATAGTGTTACTACTCAGCAATTTCCTTTTATATAAGCCTTTATATAATCATATTAGTTTATAGAATGAGAGCTTAAAGAACTCCTTTATATAATCCTCTCTATATAATCATATAACAGTTGATAGTATGAGTGCCTAAAGAATATTTCCCTACATATAATTATATTTTAGTTCATAATCGGAGGAATGCCTAAAGTGGACACAGTACCGAGCATGAATTAAGGAATAAGTAGCTTATAATTGGAGGAATGTCTAGAGTAAACACAGTGCAGAGCATGATTTAAGGGAAAAACAGTTATACCAGGACAAGAATCCATAGCCCAGGCGGCAGCGTTCAGTATTGTAACGATACCCGCTCTATGGCAGGCTTGCGGCGAGAGCCACTCCTCCTGATAAGGAGTTGTAGGACCTTGCTCCAGTTCTCGTGGAAGGCTGCCCTCCGAACGGCAATCCACCTTGGTATGCGCTTTATCAGCTCTTGCTACTATGCTGCTCAAAAAGCATCTTCCTATAAAACTCACTGGAAACTGCCAGAAGGTGGCGGTAACCTTAACAGCTCTGTCACTGCTATGTGACTTAAAATATCCTCCTATAAATCATCTTAAAAGTAGTTTGCCCATAGATAAAAGTATTGCACACTGCACCCTCTTCACTGTGCATGACCCACCTTCAAGCCTCGGTGACCTGATGGGGCTGGACCCCTTACTGCACCCGGCCCTTGCCCCTTCATGGGAACGGGCCCCTTGCTGCGAACTGTCCACCTCCTGGCCTAGGTGACCTAATGGGGGTGGACTCCATGTTCTGTTGCTCGTGACCCTATCACTATCCTTAAAGATGATTTCACTCACTGCCCTGCCCCCTAACCTATACACAATAAATACTCATGCTTCGGGACATTGGGGCCTCGCCTAACTCTGCTTACAGGTGGCATGGCCCCCTAAGCCCAGCTGCGTTTTCCTTGTACTTCTGTGTCCTGTCTCTTTATTTCTCAGATCCTGCGTCTCAGCACAGCATAAGGGACACCCCACGACCGTGTGGGGCCATCAGCCCTACATGGAACTGGATGATCCGGGTCAATCCTCCATAAAGCATTTATTCCTGCCACACTTAAGATGCAGTATGTTGTTAGCACCCAAAGATTTCAAGCTAATCTTTCAAAATATATCTAAAACTAAAAATAAATCAAGCCAAGTACAAGCACAGGGGCTCATGCCTATAATCCCAGCACTCTGGGAGGCTGGGAGGGAGGATCAGTTGAGCCCAGGAGTTCCAGACCAGCCTGGCCAACAAAGTAAGGCCCTGTCTTTACCAAGAATAAAAATTAATTAATTAAAAATGTAGCATCGTGCACCAAAATCTCAGAAACCACCACTAAATAACTTATTCATGTAACCAAATACCACCTGTACCCCAATAACTTGTGGAAAAATAAAGAAAAAAAATGTAGCATCCATTCACTCTAGCTTATTCCAATTTAACGACCTTTCAGGTTGGTAGGAATATATATAAAAAGTGGTCTTAGCCAAGGGAAACTTGCCCAGTTTCTACTTCTCATGAAAACTCCAAGTCTACAAAATGGCACAGAAGGGGATTCTTCAGAACTCTTATGCTCATTTATTTTTTTTAATTTTTTTAAATTTTATTTTAGGTAGAATCTCACTCATCACCAGGCTGGCGTGCAGTGGCGCGATCTTGGCTCACTGCAGCCTCCGCGTCCCAGGTTCAGGTGATTCTCCTGCCTCAGCTGCCTGAGTATCTAGGATTACAGGCACGCACCATCACACCCAGCTAATTTTCGTATTTTTAGTAGCGATGGGGTTTCACCATGTTGGCCAAGCTGGTCTCACACTCCCGACCTCGTGATCTGCCCACCTCAGCCTCCCAAAGTGCTGGGATTACAGGTGTGAGCCACTGCGCCCGGCCAGTTATTTAATTGGAAGTACTTTAGGAAACATGGAAGAAGCTTGTTTTAATCATTGTAAATCATCCCGTCAGTACTTTACCAAGGAAAACTGAAACAGCAAAACCTAATTCAGTCACCTCCCCAAAGTTGGAAGCTGTGCTCCAGTGTGATGTGAAGTTCCCCTGCACAGCCCCAGTGAAATGTGGAGCTCACCAAGTCAACAAGCCCGTTAAGAGAGGCAAGCAGGTCAACTTCATCAGAAGCATTGGTTCCCTGACGCAGCCCCCAAGTCCATCCGCCATGTGAACGACCAACCCTCATTTACTAACTAGTGTCACACCCTTGTATCATCAGGCACCAGGAGTATATCCAGGTGAGATTAATATATAAGTAACTAAAAAGCAAAGGGAGAATGTGGTGAGACCTACAATAAACGACTGGGGCCAAAGAAGAAAGGAAGATAAGGAAACAAGCTAATAACTAATTCTGGGGGGGCCCTTGGAGGCTCTCGGTAAGTAGACATGGACAGAGGGCCGAGGGGGAGAGTGGAAATATAGAACAGAAGGTTGGGAGGCTGTTTCTGCACGGGCAGAGGCAACTACTTCATGGCCAAGTTTGGCCTTATCATGGAAGGAAACATCCACTCGGTAGAATGGGGGAGCAGTAGAGTTCCTCTTACAGTGTCTGAACACCAGATAGCGCTTCATTCTCCACGTGGAGGCCACCATGATCAGAGCAAGAGAACACAAACTCACAGAACGCCTGAGAAATGGTGCCCTCACCTACTGGAGCCATTCTATCCAGCAACACCCAGAACACTGGTGGGCGGCAGGGAAACCACAGGTCCCATGGAGCTATTTAAACTTCAAGTATTTAAAAGTGTAAAATTCAGTTCCTCGGGCACACTAGCCACACTTCAAATGTGAGCAGGCCGTGGCTACCCTAAAGGACAGACAGCAAACATTTCCACCATTGCAGAAAATTCAGTTGGACAGAGCTGGTTAGACAACGGATCATTAGGTCAGAAGAGTCTTGTGGAACTTACTTTAAAGTAAAAACTACTTTCAGAGGTAAGAAAACTATACTCTTTAAAAAAAATTTTAGAATTTTAACTTTAATATAGTTTGGCCAGACCTTCCCACAATGAACGTAAGTAACACTGATAAGATATATTTACTGAACGTGAATGCATGTTCTCTTAAAAATAAATAAAAATAAACCGTCTACTGCAATGTGAACACAAGGGGGCACTGTGAGTCACTCTAAAAGCTCCCGAAAGACACCATCACAGAACTAGACTACCTCTTCTCTCAGCGTGAGCAGCTGGCGCCGTCTGCAAACTCCTGAAGGCTGTGCTCACAACCCCGCCCTTACAGGATTGTGCAGGCTTTTCAGAACCAAAGAAAAAGCCACCCTTCCCCCTCCACCAGGAGTTCTCATGACACCCTCTCACCCAAAGGCAGCTCCAGGTGTGTTTCCTAACCACAGGGTCTGGTGTGCCCAATGCCCTACCTGCCCTGGTGCTTACCTGTGTGAGTGCGAAGATGAGCCTTGAGGTGGGAACTTTTGAAGTAGGTCTTCCGGCAACCTGGGAAGGTGCAAACGTAGTTCCTCCTTCGGGAAAAGTCTACCTGAGGGACACAGCTTTGGCTAGAGGCGATGAACACTGGCGCAGGGGCGAGGGGCAACAACTTGGTATTCCCCGAAGCCAAAACACTGGCCGAACTGGGGGCAGGCGGAGGGAGGGCGCCCTGGGGCAGGACCAGCATCACAGCTCCCTGAGGCACAGGAGGTCCCAGGAATACAGGTTGTGGAGCTGGAGCAGCCTGGGCTAGGATGGGTCTCACAGTCCCCACAGACAACTGGGGAGGCGGCTTCAAAAAAGCTGAGAACATGCCACTCTGTCCAGTCACAGGGATCATTTGGCAAAGGACAGGGGGAGCAGAAGCAGGGACAGAAATCAGAGGGGTGGTTTTCCTGGGCAGGTCATTTTCGTAATTCTTTGGTGAGCAAGTCTGCACTGCACCAGGCCACCCTGCCTGCTGGCCTCCATCAGTGGGGAGCAGGCCACCAGGCTTGTGCAAGCAAGGCTGACAGGACACCGCGTTAGTGCTGAGTAAACAGTCTGTGAGGCGTGCATCCTGCAAAGTTTCAAAGGGTCCCAAAAGTTGCTCTTCTTCTCTGCTGTCAGAAAGCTGGCCATCTGGAGTCTGGGTGGTGGGAAAGCAGGCAGGAGCAGGGCTCTCCCCAGTGTGTCGGATCACGCTGGTCCCCACGGCCCTGCAGAGAGAGCTGGGCACTGGCTCCAAACCCGGCAGGCCCCTCTCCACCGCCCCATTCAGTGCTCTGGCCACCACAGCAGAGGACTGGAGGGCGGCCATGGCTGTGCATGCTTTGGAATCTGTTACTTGGGAAGAAACAGGTGTCCTTGTCGATGGCTCCATGAGATCGGGGCTCTGAGGAGGAGTTATGCACTTAAAAAAAAAAAAAAGTACCACGTGAAAAGGCTGCTTTAAATTTTAAAAGGGATTTAATTGATCACAATGCTCCCAATACCTTTACATAGAATCATCTAGAGACTCAGCTAAGCCTGTTTTCAATGCCCCAGTGGGTTTCAAGGCTGCATGGGGCACTTTACTTTCTCAGCTTTTTCCCAGTGTTCACCCCTCCCAGATCTGCCCAAGGGCCCAATGCCAGGGAACTCTGAGGAGCTCCTGGCCAGCAGGCCCACCGCTTCCACAACCCCTGATGCCCCACAAGGCCCTCCCACCCCTCTCCAAATCTGCTTTCTACACTCTTCTTTCAGATAAGCTTCCAGCCCAGGACAACCACAATTTCCACTTCTGTTAGCAGCCTACAGTTCTCAACTTCTCCAAGCTGATATGCTATTTTTCCAAATGCTTTCACAGATATTAGCAAGTTAAAAAACCAAAAACAAGTGATTTACTGTACCCAACTCACATGAAGGAGTCGGCTGCCTCGGGAAGGCAGAGATGTCACCCAATGAAGGCAATCTGATGTAAAAGCACATGCTTCTCCAGTTGCCACCCACATATCCTGATCCTAGGCTGGGTCACCAGGAGAACCTAAGCTCCACCCCAAGATACCCCCGGAGAAGTAAATTTCACTTTCTCACATGTATCTGTAGGTTTCATTCCACGGAAATTAACCCCCATAGCTAGCAAGGTAAGATCCATCCATAGAAAGGGCACATTTTTCAGAAATGAAGGAAGAGTTTCCACTCCCTCAGACCCACACAAAGAGGGTATGCAACTTATTTGCCAGCATCCCAGGGAATCTTCCCACAAGTTCTTCAACACACTGATTTCAGCAACTCTAGTCATTTCACAAAAATGCTCCTCTTCCACCTCCTCTTACCAGAGTTGATAAAGAATGGAAGTCTTTTGGTAGCTCAGGTGTGGCTGCATCCATATGCACAGTGGTGGTGACATCCCCAGAGTCAGAGACAGGCGTGAGGGGTCTTATCCGTAACAGGTCACCTTTCTGGAATCTTTGACCCCAGGAGCTCATACAAACAAGAGCCTCGACAGCTTCCATGTCTGTCTGCTCCAAGATGCTGCACGCAGACCGTTCGCTGTCATGCCGCTTCCTCTCCAGGATGGACTCACATATGTCCATGATGCCAACCTAGAGGCAACACAACACAACAGCTTCTCAGTGGAGGGAACTACAGAGGTCACCCACGATGGCCATGTGGCTATGCATACCAGAAGCCTGCACTAGGCATGTAATGCACATGCAACACAGCATAGCAACACACGCTCAACTGTAGTAAGAGATGTTACAGGGGAACCACTCGGCTCTTAAGCCAACATTTCAAAGACTGAACTAAGCTGGCAAGCATTGCCATAAAAAATCCTCACTCTTAAAAAAGGCTACTAAGTTCATACTTTTCTTGGGTAAATGATTAATAAAATTAACTCCTGAGGTGCAAGTCAAACAGTGGCTGGGGTGAAGCTGCTGCCCAGGGAGGAGGCACTGACACTGAGGCCATCTTAGTCGGTCTGCCAGGGGCCGAGGCACCCTGACCATGGCTCTCTGAGGTGGCAAAGCCACCAGAGCAATGTCCCTACAGATGCTCTCAGGGACTCTGGGGCCTTCCCCCTAGGCCTCCAGGACTCTAGGCAGGTAGGGACCATGGTGATTCCACCAGTTGCCTGCCCCAGATTCAGAACAGAAGTCATCTGTCACTGTCCCAAGGCTACTGGGGGTGACAGGAAGCAAACCTGACGCTTAAGAGTTTTTTTGTTTTTTGAGACGGAGTCTCGCTCAGTTGCCCAGGCTGGAGTGCAGTGGCATAATCTACCATCACTGCAGTGTCCGCCACCATGTTGGCTAATTTCTGTATTTTTATTAGAGAGGGAGTTTTGCCATGTTGATCAAGCTGGTCTGGAACTTCCAACCTCCATGGTTCAAGCAATTCTCCTGCCTCAGCCTCTTGAGTAGCTGGAATTACAGGCATCTGTCACCACGCCCAGCTAATTTTTGTATTCTTAGTACTGACAGAGGGTTTCACCATGTTGGCCAGGGTGGTCTAAAACTGACCTCAGGTGATTCGCCCACCTCAGCCTCCCAAAGTGCTGGGATTACAGGTGCGAGCCACCTCGCCCAGCCTTTTTTTTTTTTTTTGAGACAGAGTTCTGCTCTTGCAGCCCTGGCTGGAGTGCAATGACAAGGTCTTAGCTCACTGCAACCTTCCCCACCGGTGTTCAAACGATTCTCCTGCCTCAGCCTCCCCACTAGCTGGGTGTACAGGTGACCGCCACCACGCTCTGCTAATTTTTGTATTTTCAGTAGAGACGCAGTTTCCTCATGTTGGTCAAGCTGGTCTCGAACTCCCGACCTCAGGTTATCCGCCCGCCTCAGCCCCCCAAAGTGCTGGGATTACAGGCGTGAGCCACCACCAGGCCGTCACTGTCTCTTTCTAAGCAAGAGGGAAGAGACTGGAATGAGCTAATCTCGATCAAAAGAAAATTTTAAATGTACGAAGATACACGTTTTCTCTCAGACTGCCATGCACCAAAGCACCGAAGCTTTCCGTCTGCCCGGGTTCACCCAGATCAAACAAGACGAGGTCTCTGTCCCGCAGGCCGCGCCACGAAACTCCCTGTGAAGTCACAGAACCCGGCCTCGTGGCCCGCTCACCACATCGGAGGAAAGGGGCTCGCTCGGTACACAGCTGCCCTCACACCACGAGGCCCGCGCTCGGCCCACGTCTACTCGGCTACCTCTCCGACGCACCCGGGTGGCGACGCGTAGGGGCCCCAACGCCTGCATGCTGCGTTCCCGCCTCCGTGCGTTGCCACGCCCCCAGGACCTTGCCGCGCTCCCGCCTCCCGGCCTTGCCCCGCCCCCACCCCGAGCCTTACCCCGCCCCCAGGGCCGTGCCACACTCCCGCCAGCCGCTCTGGCCCCGCCCCCGCGGCCGCGTGCCGCGTTCCCGCCAGCCGCTCCCCCGCCCAAAGGCCGCCCAGCTCACTGGACCGGAGTGACGTCATGGCTGGAAATAGCCGCGGGGCCGCCGGGGAGGAGCCGCCCAGGAAGCGAGAGACAAAGCTACGCGGGGCACACGCCCCCTTCTCGCCCCCGTCGGCTCGGGTGCGCCCCGTGCGGCCACCGCCCCGCCGGCTCCGGAGCCCGCCCAGACCCCCACCAGCGCGGTCGTAGTGAGGCCCTGCACGCCCCACCTCCTATTTTCACAGGGCGCGCGGGCCCCGCACCCTGTCCCTAGCCTCGCCCCTCGCTCGGAGGAGTATTCCCGCCGCGGCGGCCCCACCACTTACTGCGCGCGCGTCGTCCGGGCCCGCGGTGTCCGGCGTGTGCATAGTGCCGGCCGGCCGGGAGCAACAAAGCGGCCGCGGGGCGCAGTAGCGGTCGCACGTGCGCAACGGGCTGCGGCTGCGGCGACCCGGAGCTCCTGCGCTCCGCACGCGCCTCGCCCGCCCGCGCCGCTCTACCCTGGCGCGGCCCTCGCGGCGCGGGTGGGGCGGGGCGGCCGACGAGGGAGCGGTCGGCGGGGCGGGGCGGCGAACCAAAATACACCGCGCCCCCGTCGGGGCGGGGCAGGCCGCCTTCAGCCAATCCGCACCTGGTTCTTGCGCGGCCGGCCAATGAGCGCCGCGGGGGGCCGCGTGATCGGAGCCTGGCCGCGGCGTGATCGGTCAGGGCGGGACGCAGCACGTGTTTTGGTCGGAGCGAGGGGCGGGGCCTGAGGCCCTGGAAAGTAGGGGAAAGGTCGCGGCGGCGCAGAGGGCGCGCGGGGTGGAGGGTGAGGCGCGGCGGCAGCTGGGGAAGTCCCAGGGCCGGGACTGGACTCGCAGCGGGGGGCGGGATGGGGGGGAAATCGCACTTAAAGGACTCTCTTGCAGCCCCACCGGCTGAATCCGTCGGTAGCGGAGACTCACCTATAGGCCTCACCCCAGATTTTGTTTGCTTTTTAATTTCTGTCACTCTACCTTTGGCTCTTAACGAGTGCGTCCTTGACCAAAGAAGTCTGAAAGGTGGCTGGTTCTAGGTGACATTCCTGAATTCGGTCATTTTTGCAGACACCCGGAGCCGGATCTTCACGGCCTGAGTGTCCCTCCTCAAGCGTCTCTGGGCCTCTGCCGCTCTGTTACGGGGTCAGGGGAAGCTGAGACGGGCAATCACTGGAGAGGCGCCTGCTGAAACCCGCCCATTCTTCCCATGCCCAGAGGAAACGCCGCCCCCTCCGGGAAGTCCACGAGCGTACAGGAGAGGTCTGGCCCGGTGTCCAGGGCACCTTTTTTTTTCCTCCCTATATTTCGGTTGTTCCCGTCTCTTGGTGTGGTTTGCCCACGTCTGCAGGGCCAGGTTCGTGGAGAGCAGGAGCCATACTGTTTATTTGTGTCGCTGCAGCCTTCAGCTCAGCGACGGGTCACCCCTCTGTCCACTGCGCCCGCGTTTGCTTAGCCGCGATGCGGGTTGGCGCTCAATGCAAGGGGCAGAGACCGCAATGAGGAGTTGTTCTTGAAAGCTCATATCCAGGGTAGCGGGAGCAGATACTGAATCCCAGCACCCCGGGGCTTTGCTCTGAGCCAGAGAAGCCTGGGCTCTGGGGAACAGGCCGGGCCCCACCACTCACCTGAGCAAGGCTCTGCTCCCCACTTGCTCCTGCGGGGCCCACTCGGGTTGGGGAGAGGGTTTGAGCAGGCTGAGGAAAGGGTGTTTGCTGAAACAGTAAGAGGGTTGAAGTTGAATGAACCGTGATTAAGTGTTCGCATGAGGACCCCAGGGGCTCTGAGAAGGGCACAGGGTGAAACGTCTTAGGTACAGACTGGAATATTCTCTTTTGCCTGGACTCCCGCATTTGCCAACTCGTCTCCCTGCGACCGCTCCAGCTCCCAGAGCCCCTTCCCTCCCAGCAGCCCCAGGGGTCTTTAACCCATTCAGTGGCTCCCGCTGCACTTAGCGGAACTCTCCTGCTTCCCACAGTGGCTTGTAAGCTCCCGCAGCGATCCAGCCCCTCCCTCTCCAGCCCCATCCCTCTCCCCATACCCTCAAGGGACAGGCCGGGCCTCCTCTTGGTCACCTGTCCCACCAGCCCCTCTGCCACCTTCAGGTCTTTGTACTTGCCGTTCCCTAGAATGCTTTTTCTCCCAGATGCCCCCTTTTTTCTTACCCGCAGTCCACCTAGAGAGCACCCTCGGGCTGACCTCCAGTCCCCTTCTCGCACGCCATCTCGTTTTCTTCCTCCACAATACTTGGTGATCTATCCCTTTTCCATGACTTATTTGTTTATGTCTGTGTCACCACCAGAAAGAATCTCCCAAGGCCAGGGAGGCTGTCTATCTCATTTGTCCACGTAGGGGAATGAGCAAATGAAGGTATCTACCATCCTCCCTGCTTGAACATCCTGTGGGCACCTCAAATTGTGTCCTTAAAACTGAACTTAGATTCCACCCAAATCTGGATTTCTCACTTCCCTGTAGGGCACAGCTGTATACCCTGTTCCTTAATCTAGAAACCTGAGCATCACCTTTAACTCCTCCCTTTCCCGGGTTGCTTTCTTTCGCCAATTACGCTGTGCTCCTCTTCTTCCTCAGTTCCTCTCTAGGTCACCCATGCCAGCCCTTGTCCTGGCCATCACCTGCTTGCCTGAATTGTTGCCATTGCCTCCCAGGAGGTCTCCCTCCCTCCAGCCAGACACCCTACAATCTGCCCTCACCTCACTGCCAGAATGATCTTCTGGAAGCAGAGATTGCACTGAACCTGCATTCAAACTGTCAGTTGGAATCCAAACAGTTATGGGACTGACTGCAGGCTCCTTGGCCAGCAGACTTCATAGACTCCATGCCAGGCTCCAGCCAGCACTTCCTGCATCATTTCTGACCAGTTCCCCAAATTGCTTTCCCTTCTGCCTTCCTGCCCCCATGACCCAATATAGAACCCAGTGCTCCCAAGGTCATGTCACGCCACTCCTTTCTGTTTCTAGACAGCATTCCTTCTGCGTGGAACATGCCAATCCTTGTCTGCTTTGACTGTAAGACTGCATGAGATGGCCAGGCATGGTGGCTCATGCCTGTAATCCCAGCACTTTGGGAGGCTGAGGCAGACGGATCAGCTGAGGTCAGGAGTTCAAGACCAGCCTGGCCAAGATGGTGAAACCCTGTCTCTACTAAAAATATAAAAACTTAGCCCAGCGTGGTGGCGGGCACCTATAATCCCAGCTATTCTGGAAGCTGAGGCAGGAGAATCATTTGAACCCGGGAGGCAGAGGTTGCAGTGAGCCACGGTTGTGCCATTGCACTCCAGCCTGGGCGAAAAGAGTGAAACTCTGTCTTTAAAAAAAAAAAAAAAATTGCATGTGACTCCGGGGCAAAGCCCTCCCTGATGCCCCCAAACACGCTCAGTGGAAGGCAGCGTGTCTGGGCTTTGGAGTCAGACCTGGATCCAGATCCTTGCTCTGCTGGTGTGACCTTGCCAAGTCCTCCTTGCTGTGGGACAGAAGGCGGCAGCAGCTCTCCCTGACCTGGCGCTCTGGCTTCTCTTGCCCCCAGCTCTGTTTCTGCTCTCTGGACAGCAGGCACACATGAGAACTGTGCCCTCTTCAGACATGAGCCCCTGTTCTGCCCACATCTAGCCCATCTTCCAGATGGAGAGACAGGCGTAGTCACTGTCAAACCCCTGATTCTGGCCCTGCCTGTAATCAGAGGGATGAAAATTTGTAAGCTCAGACTGTTAGGGTTCATTTATTTGGAGACTTCACTGAGACCACTGGCACCAGGCTCTGTAGACCATTGGGAAGAGCAAGGTCTGTCAGGCAGACTGGTTGGGGTCACAGATAACATCCCCTGTGGGGAGAGTGTGAGCCTGCAGGCCACAATGCCACTGCTTTCTCCTGTGTCCTTCAGAGAGAGCCTATGGCTGTGCACACATGCTGCCTGACTTCTCAGTGTCTTCTGCAGTTGTTACATAACGATCAACCTAATTCTTTGTAATGGTTAAGTAATATTGAATATGTTATCAATTTAACACTCTAGTTGAAGAACCGAGACGTTTAGGTTGTTCTCAGTTTTCTGGGAACATTGTGCCCCTCCATCATTTACCCACGTGGAAGGATAACTGCAGGATGAGCAGCTCCTGGAACTGGAATTTCTCAGTTAACTGCTCTGTGCATTTCCTTGCTTTTTCTTTCTTTCTTCTTCTTCTCTTTTTTTTTTTTTTTTTCTTGAGACAGTCTTGATCTGTCACCCAGGTTGGAGTCTGGAGTGCAGTGGCATGATCTCGGCTCATTGCAGCCTCTGCCTCCTGTGTCCAAGTAGTTCTCCTGCCTCAGCCTCCTGAGTAGCTGGGACTACAGGTGGACACCACCATGCCCAGCTAATTTTTTGCATTTTTAGTAGACACAGGGTTTCACCATGTTAGCCAGATGGTCTTGATCTCCTGACCTCATGATCTGCCCACCTTGGCCTCCCACAGTGCTGGGATTACAGGGGTGAGCCACTGTTCCCGGCCTTTTTTTGGTAAATTTTTAATGAAGTATAGCATAGTATAGATATAGGAAAGTGCAAAAGCTTACATGTACAATTCAACAAATTTTTGCTAGGCAAACACACTGTCTCACCAGCACCCAGATTGAGAAACAGAATATCAGCAGCATCCACAAAGCCCCCGAGGCTGCCTTCCAGTCACTACTTACCCTAATCCCCTGCACAGGAAAATCCTCATTGTGGCTTCTAACACCGTTGGTTGGCTTTGCATGTATTGACGCTTTTTTTGTGTGTGTGACACTATTATAATACAAAGAAAATCCTACAGTGTGTTCAATCTGGGGTCTGCCTTCTTTCACTCAATGTGGTGTTATGGGCAGTTGGACTTTGTTTATTCTCATTTTTCTGTTCTCTTTCTCTTGGGTTGAGTTTAGGGACCTGCAAGCAGTACAAGGACCGGAACATGCTGTGAGCTGACCAGCCACTGGGCTGGCTGTTTAGTTGGCAAATGACCTAATCAATGGTTGACTAAATGAATGGATGAATGAATCGCAGATCCACAAATCCACCGAGCTGTTCAATCCTGAATGGAAGTGAGTGTCCATTTCTCCAGACACCCCAGGGCCCTGTCTCCCTCCCCTGGGGGCACTGACTATGGGGAGCAGAGAGGTCTGTAGGGGTAGCCAAAGCACAGGCCGTCCAGGTCAATCTGCTTATTTGACAGATGGGGAACTCAGGCCTAGCAACTTCACACAAAGCCGCTTTGCTCAGGGGAGAAAGCCTCACAATGCTGCGTCTGATGTGGTTGAGGTACGAAGGAGGGCCAGGTCAGATGTTTAGTAAATACCAAAAGTAGGCCAAGCATCGTGCTTGGTGCCAGCTCTTCAGGCCTTTTGATCCCCTGATTTCAGCCCCATTTATAGATGAAGACACTGAGGGACGGAGAGGTGAAGCCAGCTGCCCATCACTGCTGGCAGTTAGCCAAGGGACCAGGGTTCATCCCTCCAATGCAGGTCCAGTACTGCTTTCTCCCTGCTGCCTGCTCCGGGAAGAGCAGCTGCTAAGACCACCTGCGGAGTCCTCCTAAGCCAGCCAGAGTGGGGGGCTGCAGGCAGCTCCCACCAGACACAAAAGGTGGTGCTCAGTCCCATCCCTCCCGAGAGGGTGAGGAAGCTCTTTGTTCCTGCTGTGGCTTCCAAGCCCCCTTCCCCACCACACCTGACACACCCCCTGCTGCCGCCTCTGGCTGCCTCCGCTGCTGCACTCACCCTTCTCTCTGCCTCCAGGCTACAGCCTCACAGTGTGCTACATCTCCAGACCTCCCAAGAGGGAGAACTAGGTTGTGCCGATGGCCTAGGGTTTTAGGCTTAGAGTAGAGGGACCACGTGGCCCAACCTGCAACTTTCGCCAAAGGAAAGCCCAGAATGCGGCTATGTGTGTAGTAGGCTCTGAAAGCTTCTTTGAGGGCATGGACACTTGGCAGGGCCTTGCAGAGGCTGGGCCAGTACAGTCTATGGCGGCAAAGGGGAGCCCTCATAGCTCAGGGCTATGAGACCATGGAGGAACCAGAAGCACCCTTGGCCCTTCCGGCCCCTACCGTTTGGCAGGAAACTGACTCACAAACAATGGTACATCCTATATACTGAGAGCTGTGTGGGCACAGGCATGGGGGAGCAGAGGGGACCCGACTACTCATGTCTGAGGAACTGGTGGGAGGGCTGGTCTGGGACAGTGTTCAAAGAACACATCATTTGAGCTGGGTGTTAAGGACAGATAGGAGGTAGCCACCCAGGAAACAGGTGACCTTTGGGTACTAGTGACATGCCTCCTCCATGTCTGCATTCTTTAGCTCTTAGCACAAGGCCCTCCTATGCAGGGGGTGCCAGGGAGTTGAAATAAGCCTGGGAGGAAACCCAGGTCATTGTCCAGGCCAGTGGTTCTGCAGCGTGAGCCCAGACGGCGTGTTAAAACGCGGATTGCCGGGCCTACCCCACTTCTGACTGAGCCGGTCTCATCAGGGTCTGTGAATCTGCATGTCTTTTTTTTTTTTTGAGACTGAGTCTCACTCTGTCACCCAAGCTGGAGTGCAACGGCACGATCTCAGCTCACTGCAACCTCCACCTCCCAGACTCAAGTGATTTTCCTGCCTCAGCCTCCCAAGTAGCTGGGATTACAGACACCCACCACCATGCCTGGCTAATTTTTGTATTTTGAGTGGAGACAGGATTTCCCCATGTTGGCCAGGCTGGTCTCGAACTCCTGACCTCATGAGCCACCTGCCTCGTCTTCCCAAAGTGCTGCGATTACAGGCATGAGCCACCGCACCCGGCCAAATCTGCATGTCTAATTAGTATCCAGATGTTGCTGACGCCATTGGTCCAGGAATCTCAGCTCTGAGAACTACTGATTTAATCCAGTCCCTGCGTCTACAGAAAGGGAAATGGAGACACAGCGACCACAAGCAGCCTGTCTCTGATACTCAGAGTGTGAGCAGAGGAATGACTGGACACCCTGCCTCCAGACTCACGCTGAGTCCCGCCCCGAACCACACTGCAATGCCACCCTGCCACCTCTTGGACTGAGTGCCCCAGGAGCGGCCCCAGAGGAAAGCCTCAGGAGGCCCACGTGTCGCTGGACAACAGCACAAACCACCGACTGGCCTGGGAGGGCAGCCTTCCAAGGGTCCTCATGGCTATGCAGCTTGTGTGCTCAGCCAACTGCTTGTACCTGGTATGTTGCCAGCCCGGCTTCCCCAGTGACCCAGCGTGGCACTGGCTCCAGCTCAAATGGGGCAGCAGGAACGGCCAGGGCAGGAGCTCAAGGCATTGGCAGAGTGACCAGTGGAGAAACGTCTCACAGGGTGACTTGGTGCGGATCCCTGCAGGGTCTGAGCAGGAATCTGTTGGGAAGCTGCTGTCATTCCCACCTCCTGGCCACTCACCAGCCAGCGGCACTTACCCAGGTCTCAGCTCAGGTGGAAAGGAATTTGCAGGAGTGGTGCTGTGTGCTACTCAGCATTGGGGGCGGGGAGGCCCAAGCCAGCCAGCTCCTGACTCAGCACAAAAACAAATTTTAACCACTTGAAGGAAATGCCCTGTCTGATGCAGGCCAGCCTCTGGCTCAGAGCTGAGCACAATGGAACCAGGAGTCACCAGCCTCCCCCAGGCAGGCCAGGCCCTCTGCCAGGGGCTTTCCTGGCACCAGGGCACTCCTCATCACTGGCCCCTCCTGCTGGCCTGTTCCGTAACCACAGTAGTACCCCATTGGCCCAGGAGCCACTGCCACCCAGGCTGTGGTCAGTGCACCTCCCAGGCATCCTCATGTGGCCATGTCTTCTAATGCTTGGTCAGTTTACACCTGTCTCCGCCCTAAACTGGGGGCTCCAACTCCAGAGGCCGTGGAAACCTCTGCTGAGTAGGCCCGGGGCAGGCTGAAGCTGCTCCTCATGGAGAAACTGGCAAGGCGCTTAATCAGGGTGGCCTTAGAAAGAGGCCTCATGCCCACGTTGGTCTGCAGCCCCTCCCTGCACACCTTCCTGGTTCAGTGTCACTCACAGATCCATGCTGGGTCCCCTCGGGTCACTCTGGGCCACTTTGGATGGCATGGGGAACGGAGGGGCACAGTGTCCCTGTCTGCAATCATCTGGTGCCTGCAGTTTGGAAGGAATTGTCATTCCTTTTGCTAGCCCTACCAGTTTACCACTGCTGTGTGGGAACTTGAAAAAGTGGGTAAAATTAGCTTGGCATGGTGGTGTGTGCCTGTAATCCCAGCTACTCGGGAGGCTCAGGTGGGAGGATTCCTGGAGCCCGGGAGGTGGAGGCTGCAGTGAGCTGAGATTATGCCACTGCACTACAGCCTGGACAACAGAGCGAGACTCCATCTCAAAAAAGAAAAAAAAAAGACGAAAATGGGAGCCCTCACTCCACTACAAGAAGGACCCCGCTTTCTGCTCAGTGGTGTTGGGCCTCAGCAGGAGGGGCGAGACCCTGGGCTGAGCTCGCTGAGCTCCCTGACTGTAGGCTCAACGCCCTGAGGCAGTTATGGATAACCACCTGGGGTTTTGCTGTGTTGCTCTTTTATGCCCATTCACGTGTGGGCTGCTCTTCGTAAGCAAGTTCCTGCTGAAGCTAGCTATGCTGCCAGTCACTGCGCTAGACACTGGGAGAGATGGGTGTGACACAGTTTCTGTGTGACCTTGGGCTGGTAGCTTAACCTCTCTGAGCCTGTTTTCTCATCTGTGAAATGGGGATGGAAACTATAACCATAGGATGTCACGGGAATTCAATGCGATCATGCTCATAAAAATACTTGGCAAAGATGCCTGCCAATCACTACTCAATAAGTGACTTTTTAAAAACTGTCCCATGGTAAGGAAGCTCACAAGGAAAGTAATGATTTTGGTATAGCTCCTGAAGGCACAGGGATGGAGATCCCCCTTAGCACTCTCCCTGGGGAGGAGCTCACCTGGCCACTCAGCTTCCAGGGAGGGGACGGAGATAATGAAAATGCATTGTAAATAAGCAAATGGAAGAGAAGGTACAGTTCTGTACAGAAGAACTGCAAATAATATATGGAGAGAACGCCCCTCCAGGAAATGGAGCTTAATTTCTCTCCCCTTGAGTGTGGGCTGGACTTAGTGACACATTTCTAGCAAACGAAGTATGGAAAGGGGAAGAGCAGCTCTGCAGGGAAGAAACCTTGAGTCATCATTTCAATCAGACAGCAAAGGTTAACATCCCAGTGATAAACCGTGTTCACGTTTCATACTCCTGATATGACACGAGGAGATGCGTTCTTCATTGCCATATTATTCTTTCCAAAAATGCAGAGCTCCAGTCTAATCAGGAAAAAACATCCGACAAACTGAAACTGAGGAGCACCCACAAAACGCCTCATCGGTGCTTTTCAAAAGGGTCCAGGTCATGAAAGCCAAGGAAGAGCTGAGACACCATCTCACATCGGAGGAGGCCCGCTGACTGAATGCACCCCAGTGGTCCTGGGTGGAAATAGTAAAAGTGCATTAGTGGAAAGCTGGTGAAATCCAAAGAAAGTCTGCAGTTGGTGACAGTTTTGACTCAGTGTTAATTTCATAGTTTTGACAAATGTACCATGGCTATGGAAGACATTAACATTAGGGGGACCTGGGTGGAGGGTACATGGGACTGTGTACTATTTTTACAACTTTTCTTTCTTTGAGACGGAGTTTCACTCTTGTTGCCCCGGTTGTGTGCAATGGTGTGATCTTGGCTCACCGAAACCTCTGCCTCCCTGGTTCAAGTGATTCTTCTGCCTCAGCCTCCTGAGTAGCTGGGATTACAGGTGTATGCCATCAACCCAGCTAATTTTATATTTTTACTAGAGATAAGGTTTCACCATATTGGTCAGGCTGGTCTCGAACTCCTAACCTCAGGTGAGCCGCCCGCCTGGGCCTCCCCATGTGCTGGGATTACAGGCGTGAGCCACTGTGCCCACCTGTTTGTTTTTTGAGGAGTCTCACTGTGTCTCTCAGGCTGGAGCCACATGCATGGTCCCCCGCCATCTCCAGGCCTGCCCCTCAGCCCCACCTGGCATGTATGTATTGCTCCTTTATCCTCTCTCTCCCACGCCTCCACATCTCTCTCTCTTTCTCTCTCTCTCTCTCTCTCACACACACACACACACACACACACACACACAGAAAACTTCCATGAGATTGCAGTGGCACAATCTCAGTTGACTGCAACCTCCGCCTCCTGGGTTCAAGTGATTCTCCTGCCTCAGTCTCCCAAGTAGCTGGGATTACAGGTACTCACCACCAAGCCCAGCTAATTTTTTGTATTTTTAGTAGAGACAGGATTTCACTATGTTGACCAGGCTGGTCTCAAACTCCTGACCTCATGTGATCCACCCACCTCAGCCTCCCAAAGTGCTGGGATTACGGGTGTGAGCCAACGTGCCCAGCCTATTTTTGCAAGCTTTCAGTAAATCTAAAATTATTCTAAAATAATTTAATTAATGCACTATAAGAGATGAATCAGAGGAAGTTTTCTGTGTGTGTGTGTGGCGGGGGAGGGAGAGAGAAGTGGAGGGGTGGGAGAGAGAGGATAAAGGAGCAATACATACATGCCAGGTGGGGCTGAGGGGTAGGCCTGGAGATTGGGGGGAGCCATGCGTGTGGCTGGATCCACATGTGTGAGTGGGTGAAGGGGATGGCAGGGGCCGGCGCAGGCTTTCGAAGTTGTACCAGGAGCTTGGCTTTCCAGGCAAGGGAAGGGTTGTGCCGGCCAGAGCAGAGCCCCAGCTCTCGGACATGGCCACTGGGTTGCCCAGAGAGTAGCTTTCTCTACCCATGGGACTGTCCTTGGCTCTTCCCAAGACCCCAGCCTGCTGAGGCCTCCTGTTCTTTCAGATGACAGTGAAATCGCTTCCACCACTTGTGTTCAGCCCATGTCCAGAGGGAAATCCACATCCTTTCCAGTGTCACCAGGAGTCCCCAAGGGTGTGGCTCTGGCTGTCCCCTCTGCTCTGCTGATTCTCCTGATGGCTGGGTCTCACCTCACGTGCACCAAGTCGCCTTGGAGGTGGCCGAGTCCCTTCATGGTTGAGTGTGTGGACAACTGGTTTGCAGGTCAGGATAGAGGAGGGGATAGAGCTGGGGACCTAATATGAGCATCGCTGTTCGCAAGGCCTGGGTCCTCTGTCCTCCAGGGCCTAGCTCGTCCTGTGTGCTGTGTCCCGGCCCTCCTCCCTCCTCCCAGCTTCCTCACTCCCACTGTCTCCCTCACAGCCCATCATGGTCAGACCCTGGGGGCTCTCCTCCCACACCTACAGGGACCAACAGGGCCGAAGCCCAAAGGAGCCCTCTCCTTGAAGACTGATCCTGCAGCCAGCCTTGAACTAGCTGACTGCCTGTCCCTCTGCTAACAGCGAAGCGGCGGGTGGATTAGGATCGCAGTGGATGCGGTGGATCACCCCGAGAAGGGTGCTTGAGCCTGACTGGGCAGAAATCCTGCAGGGGCCTTGAAGACTCCTGTCCAGGATGGGCCGGCTGCTGAGGCCTCAAGGCCACTCCTGAGACTCTGGGGTCTTGTGGAGGCATTTGGTCTCCGCAGGCTTGAGCAGTTCCTGTCCGGACATGTGGTGCCACCCAACTGGAGCACGTCACTTGGCAGCCCATTCTAGTGCAGAGCAACGGCCCCCATGCCCAGGAAGCCCCTCCTAACTTCTGGCCAAAGCTGCCTTTATCATCTGCCCAAGCCATGCCCCAGAAGTCCTCTAGCTGGGCTCCGCCCGGATGGCCATCTCCCTTTCAGCTCATAAATCTGCTCAATAAGCGCGTGGAGCCTCCAGGGAGTCACACTGAAGCTCATGCCCCCACATCAAGGGTCTGTGAGATGGTAGCCCCAGAGGCTGGCCCAGGGCCCAGAGAGGGCTCTAAGCCCCCCTTCCTCAGGAAGTACCCCTCACCATATCCTGCCCACAGGCAGCGCAGCACCGGCCCTGATGGGCTGTGGCATGGGGAAGGGGCAGTGGAAACGCAGCTCCTCTGTGCAGTCTCCCTTCCAGGGCGCCCCACAGCCCCACTTCCTGCTGTGTGCTGCAAGCTGGCCACCTGGTTTGCTCTGGGAGCTCCTTTACCTTGGCGATATCCGGCTCCCCCTCCTCCCTTTCCCTCCCCCTTCTTCTTTCCATCCTACCTGCCCACCTCTTTAATCCTGTGAAGAAACCATGAGTCCTCTCTTTTATTCTGCCCGTAGCCTGCTGTTTCAAAACACCATAAACGGTGCTTCTCAGCGAGGAACACTCATTTCCCACAGTTCTGGAGGCTGGAAATCCAAGCTCAGGTGCTGGCATAGTGGGGTTCCGGCAGGGGCAGTCTTCCAGGTTGCAGATGGCTGCCTTCTCACTGTGTCCTCAGGTGGCAGAGCGGGAGGCACCGACCCTCTGGCCTCTTGTCAGGGCACTGATCCCTCATGAGGGCTCCACCCCCCAATCTAATTACCTCCCAAAGGCCCTGCCTCCTAGCAGATGAGGGTTTCAAGTATGAGTCTAAGGGGACGTGGCCACTCAGCCCATCGCATCTTCCTCCCTCCTGAGGCAGGCGATCAGAGCTGGGCTATCTTGGCTGTGCAGAGCACACATGCGCACACGCACGCTCTCTGCTTGGGTCTGTAATGTTTTCTGAGTGTATTCCATGGCAAGCGTATTCCACTGCACTTGGCTTTTTGCATCCTGGGAGTCCCCACCCAGCCTGCACCTGCAGCCCTGGCTCATTGGTTTTATGAGCTCTCCAGAAACTACCTCACAGTGTGAAGCCTCAGTTTCCCCAACTGTAAAATGGGAGTCGTAATTACAAGGTTTGAAGAAATGGGAAAAAAAGATAAAATGGGTCTGGGCACAGTGACTCACGCCTGTAATCCCAGCACTTTGGGAGGCTGAGGCGGGTGGATCACAAGGTCAAGAGATTGAGACCATCCTGGTCAACATGGTGAAATCCCGTCTCTATTAAAAATACAAAAACTAGCCGGGCAGGGTGGCGCGCACCCCTAGTCCCACCTATTCGGGAGGCTGAGGCAGGAGAATCGCTTGAACCCAGGAGGTGGAGGTTGAACCCAGCCATTCACACCCAGTCCATCAGCCATTCACACCCAGTTGTGGTGAGCCGAGATCACACCACTGCACCCCAGCCTGGGCAACAAGAGCCAAACTCCATCTCAAAAAATTAAAAATTAAAAAAAAAAGATAAAATGGGAATAATAAGAATATAATCCTGGCTGATTTGTTTCAAGAGTTAGAGATGATGCTCCATAAAACGCGGCATCTATCAGCCATTCACACCCAGTCCATCAGCCATTCACACCCAGTCCATCAGCCATCCACGCCCAGTCCATCAGCCATCCCCGCCCAGTCCATCAGCCAGCCACGCCCAGTCCATCAGCCATCCCCGCCCAGTCCATCGTGGCATCAGCCATTCACACCCAGTCCATCAGCCATTCACACCCAGTCCATCAGCCATCCACACCCAGTCCATCAGCCAGCCACGCCCAGTCCATCAGCCAGCCACGCCCAGTCCATCAGCCATCCCCGCCCAGTCCATCGCGGCATCTATCAGCCATTCACACCCAGTCCATCAGCCATCCACACCCAGTCCATCAGCCATCCCCGCCCAGTCCATCAGCCATCCACGCCCAGTCCATCAGCCATCCCCGCCCAGTCCATCAGCCATCCACGCCCAGTCCATCAGCCATCCACGCCCAGTCCATCAGCCATCCACTCCCAGTCCATCAGCCATCCCCGCCCAGTCCATCAGCCATTCACACCCAGTCCATCAGCCATCCTGCCCAGTCCATCAGTCATCCCCACCCAGTCCATCAGCCATTCACACCCAGTCCATCAGCCATCCTGCCCAGTCCATCAGCCATCCCCACCCAGTCCATCAGCCATCCCCACCCAGAGCATCAACGGTCGCCACCCAGAGCAGGGGATATTTTGGCTTGGCTGGCCAAAAGCAGAAACAGTGTGTTTGTCAGGAGTGGGGTTTGTTTTATGCCTACAGGAGGACAGGACATCTAGGGTACCTCATTCTTGGGAGCTGCCTTTGTCGCCCCAGCATGGGGGACCCTGGAAGCCTTGGCAGGGACAAGGCCGGAGTCTCGGGGGGCAGGTGAAGCGCCGCAGGAACCCTGGGTGTGTAGCCTCAGCTGGGCTGACGTCCTTCAAGAGCAAGCCATCCGCTGGCCTACAGCCAGGCCTTGGGCTGCTTCAGGACACACGGTTTCCTGCTCAGCTGCTTCAGAGCAAGGCCTGCAGACCCTTCACGTTCCCAGCACTCCAGCTTCCTGGCTCCAGCTGACAAAGCTCCAGCGGCGCGGCAGGAAGGGAGGAGAAGAGGGTGTCTCTGGCCCAGCACTTTCCTCTGGGTGGAGGCAGGTGGGAAAGGACAGCCAGGAGCCACTGGTTTCACAGGATCTCACTGAGGGCTTTGGTATCCAGGGAGCAAGAAGCTCCCACCCTGGGGAACGTCCCTCCCTGGCCCTCAGTGTGGGCTGCCACCACCTACCCGGCAGAGGGACACACCCAGGCCGATGGTCTCAGCAGCCAGTGTGTGTGTGAAGGCAGCCTCCTGTCACCCCAGCCTTGGTTTCCTCTCTGGAATGGGAGGGTGGTGAACACAGATAAAACAGTTCCCATGGGCATCAACCCACCTCCCTGGGTTCCAGGAAGTAGCAGCTGGGTTCCAGGTGCCCTGGCAGTCCAGACCAGGGGGACTGGAGGCATCTGTTCCCAACACTGCCCTGCTCATGTTTCACTCCCACTCCTCAACCAGAGGGTGGGAAAGGGTGAAATAACCCCTACCCCCCATGCTTTTCACCATTTCATTTCAGCGCTGAGGGCCCTGGCAAAGCTGGTCCTGGGGGACCCCAAGCTTCTGGCTTTTGCTGCCCCACTCCAGTATACCAACAGTGGGTGGGCAGTCATGTGACCAGGCATGAGACCAGGCCAGAAGAACTGCATGAGCGGGGGAGCCTGAGGCAGATGGACACCTCATCCAGCCCCTAGGGCCAGAACCCTGCCTGCTGGTGGCATTTGAGCTGAGCGTTAAAGAGGAAGGGGAAAAGGGGTATGTTTACATGTGTGTTGGAAGGGAGGAGGGAGCAGAGATCCAGAGGGAAAATAACTGGATCAGGAGGGCCTGGAGCATGAGGGGTTTGGGGGTGTTGACCTCTCCCACCCCAGCCCTAGCAGACAGCGGATAGGGCAGAAGCCCATTCCTATGGCCTTGCTAAAGAGTTTTCTTTTTATTCTGAGAACCAAGAGGAGGCAGCAGTGGGCTCCCTCTAGGGGAACCAGGCAACCCCTTTGCATTTTAGGACCCTATTTCTGAAGTGGACCATGGCGAGCGGCTGAGCAGGTGCCAAGCTGGGGCTGGGGGCCAGTCTGGGGCTTTGGCAGTGATTCCACAAGGAAAAGTGGAGGTGCCCTGGTTTTCTATGCGGTGTAACAAATCATCCTCAACTCAGTGGCTTAAAGCAGCACCCCTTTCTCATCTCACAGCTTCTGTGG
Source organism: Callithrix jacchus (assembly GCF_049354715.1). Taxonomy (NCBI): domain Eukaryota; kingdom Metazoa; phylum Chordata; class Mammalia; order Primates; family Cebidae; genus Callithrix; species Callithrix jacchus. Next base: position 104,957,872 of record NC_133515.1, read on the forward strand.
GCAGGAACCTGGGCCTGGCATACAGCTTTGTGCTGGAAGCCTCAAAGCCACCTGTGGATCTATTTCCTGGGCTGTTTTCTCATCCGGAAGCTCTCCTAGGAGGACTCTGTCCTCTCCCTGTGGCTGTGGGCTGGAGGCCACTCCTAGGTCTGCCACATGGCCCTCTCCGTGGGCAGTGCAACCTCAGCTCGCTTCTTCCAGGCCACGGGAGACACACTCTAGCTAAGCAGTGTGGCCACCAAGTGACATCCCTGTGGCATATCTTATTGGCTAGAAGGAAGGCACAGGTCCTACCCATGCTCAAGGGGAGTGGGTATGCATGGTCGAGATCATGAGATGATCTTGGAATTCTGTGTGTGACAGGGGCCTCTTCCTGTTTATTTGTGTATGCAACCCTTCATAGCCACGGAGACCTGAGAAGAAGATGTTTTACACAGACTTACACACCAGGCTGGTTGTCTCGTCTGGGAAGAGGCTGGAGCTCTCCTCCCTTCCCACTGGCCCTCGGGGTTTGGAGGCTGCAGGGAAGCTCTTCTGCTCACAGATCTGTTTCTATCCACGAATTCATCGGAGGGCTGAAAGGCCTCATGGGAAAAATGGGACTGAGCTCTGACCATTCCTCTCTCACCAGTGGCCCGAGTGGGTCAGTCCTAATTCTTCATTCCTCAGGACACAGTGTGGCTGAAGGGTGGGCATGGGACATAGCCAGACCCGCAGGGCCTCTCCCAGGACTTCTGCTGGGGCTGGCAGGAATCACAGCCTCTTCCTTCCTGGGCTGCAAGATGTTCCTGGGCCTGCCAGGGCCGTAGGTCTAGCAGCCATGGCGATAATCTCTCAGCAGCATGAGAGACCGAGGCCAAAACCACCAGAGAAGCAGAGAGAGTGACCTAATGGCTCACCTGAGCCCCAGATACGGCCAGGTCTGAAATCCACAGGGGACTCCCCCACGGGCCTGGAGGCTTCTCTGTGACCTTCCCAAAGGCAGCATCACATAGGTGACAATGAGGGCAGCTTATGGGCACACGGGGATGTTAGAGGAATCCCTGCTTACCAGGCCCCTGGCTTTGTTTGTTTGTTTGTTTTTTGAGTTGGAGTCTTGCTCTGTTGCCGGGCTGGAGTGTAGTGGCGTGATCAAGCCACCATACCCAGCTAATTTTTTGTATTTTTAGTAGAGATGGGGCTTCGCCAGGTTGGCCAGGATGGTCTTGATCTCCTGACCTCGTGATCCACCCGCCTCGGCTTCCCAAAGTACCGGGATTACAAGCATGCACCACCATGCCTGGCCCGGGCCCCTGGTTTAATAAAACATGACTAGAGTGACTCCATCTTGACGTGAGTAGCTAGGCACTCACAAGAATATTCAAGGTTTGAAAATAGCCACATTCAAAGCTGACCACTGATCAAAACAGCAAAATTTCAAAGTATCATCTCCCACCACATTCCACCTGCAGAATGTCCACAAGTCTGGAGACTGCAGCCCTCTTTATTTAAACATAGCGTCGAGGAGCAGGCTTAGGTTGAAGGATTAATGGCCACCGATAACACCAGGAGCCCCGCCTTCAGTGAGCACATCTGCACATTCCAAGTTTCATTACCGCTCCTTAGAGTTTCTTATAAGCAGCGACGCTCACAAAGGACAGTGCGTTCCTCCTCCCTCTTCCTCAGGATGTCCCACTCTGTAACAGCGTCATTTCCAGTAAACTCGCTTCCTTCACTGTGCTCTGTGACTTGCCTTGAATTCTTTCCTACACAAGATCCAAGAACTCTCTCTTGGGTTCTTGTGCCCCTTTGCAGGGAATTCTCCCCTGGAATTACTGGCAACCACGAATCTGCTCTTTTGTCACTATAGAAGGTCACAGAAATGGAATTATACAGTTTGTACTCTTCTGTGTCTATTTTTTTATTTTTATTTTTTTGTGGGAGGCTTGCTCAGCAAAATGTTTTGGAGATGAATCCATGTTAATGGATGTACCAGTAATGTTGTCTTTCTTGTTTTATGATTGTGTGGTTTTGCTGAATAGTATTGTAGGGCTGTCCCACAGCTGCTTTTTGTTTGGGTGTTTTTGGTTTTTTTTGAGCAGGATCTTGCTCAATTGTCGTGGCGCACAGCCTCCAGGTTCAAGCGATCCTCCCACCTCAGCCTCTCAAGTGGCTCGGACTGCAGGTGTGTGCATAGAGATGGGGTCTCACTATGTTGTCAGGGCTGGTCTCAAACTCCTGGGCTCAAGCACTCCTCCCTCTTCGGCCTCCCAACATGCTGGGATTATAGGTGTCACCACCGCGCCTGGTGCACTCACTCCAGTGTTGTTTTGTCAAACCAGGGCCTGGAAAGCAGGGGTTCCTCTAACACTCCCGTGGGCCCACCAGCCACCATCATTGTCACCTGCCCGATGCTACGTTCATCTGCTCGTGCACACTCAGCCTGCTTCCAGTTTTTGACGTTTTGGCATAAAGCCTCCATGAAGACTCGTGTTCAAGTCTTTGTGTGGACATGTGCTCTCATTTGTTATGGGTAAAACACCGGAGTGGAATTGCCGGGCCATTCTTAACTTTATAACAAGCCACCAAACTTTCTTTCACAGCAGCTCCACCCTTGTGCGCCCCCCCCCCCCCCCCCCGCCGTGGCGGTGTGCAAGAGCCTCGGGGCCCCGCTCCTCCCAGCACATGCTGTGGCCGCGCCAGCTGTCATCTTCACCTTCTGGGGCGTGGAAGTGGCTTGTTACTGTGGGTTTCATTTGTATCTTCCTGACGACTAATGAAGTGGAGCCGATGCACATGCTGACTTCGGCCTTCTGTAAACGGTATCTTCCTTCGTGAAGTGTCTGGTGGATTCTTTTGCCCATTGGTTTTTGTTGAGTTGTTCGTCGGGATCATGCTTTTAATGGCAAGTGTCAGGCAGCCCATATGTGTCACCACGACACACCTGTTGTGTTTATGCATGCTCTCAAGCCACGTGTGTGCACGCGCATACCAATTCTCTTTATTTTTTATTTTACTTTTTTTTTTGGAGGTGGAATCTCACTCTGTCACCCAGGCTGGAGTGCAATGGTGGAGTCTCGGCTCACTGCAACCTCCACCTCCCGGGTTCAAGGGATTCAGCCTCCAAGTTGCTGAAATTACAGGCATGTACCACCACACCCAACTAATTTTTTATTTGTAGTAGAGACAGGGTTTCACCACGTTGGCCAGGCTGGTCTCAAACTCCTGACCTCAGGTGATTTGCCCAGCTCGTCTCCCACAGTGCTGGCATGAGCCACCGCGCCCAGCCCAAGTCTCTTTAATAATGTGAGGTGGGAGGACAACAGGATGCTGAGTTTCCTCTCACCTGCATTTCAGCTGTTCCACGAGAGCTCCGGGGCGGGGTGGCATTTACAGTGCTTTCACCTGCCTCAGCCCGTGAATCCGAACGTCACTGCTGTGAAGTGTGAGATGGCAAATGAGGAAACTGAGGCCTGAGGGGAAGAAGTGACTTGCTAAAGGCCACACAGCTTGAGAGGCAGACTGGACTTGAACCCAGGCTTGTCTGACTCTGAATCCAATGCTGTTTGTTCACTGCCCAACAGCAGCCTAGGGTCAGAACTACAATAAATAAAATTTGTCAGAGTAACAGCGGCAAAACCCCCACACCGTGACTACCCTGAGTGCCTGGCTCTGGAGGCCTCTCCCAGACCCTGTTTCTCGATACCCATGGACAGAGCCGGGCCCAGAAGAGTCCTCCCTTTCACGGTGGTGGACCCTGGAACCAGACAACCAAGGTCACAAAGTCTGGGGAAGCCTGAGTGCCTAAGCCTTGTTGCCACATCCCACTGAGACCTTTGGTGGGGGTCCCTTGCCACCGTCAGTGATCATGAAATTCAAAGCTGCACGTCTCAGCACCTGCCAAGATGTCAGGGCGGAAAGAGGTGCTCTTTCTGCCTCATCACCCCTGTGGCCACTTCACCCCTGTGGCCCATCTATCTGCCCCCAAATCAGCCAGTTGGTGTCCCCATGACTCAACCGCTCAGGGCCCTGGTGGAAGCTTCCCTTGGCACTCCCCAAATCCCCTCTCCTTCCTCTTCTGGGTTCCAGCCCTCCCGAACCTCTGCCCTTCCTCCCGGCCACAGTCCACAGGCCCCAGCTTGGTTTGGGGGCATATGCTTGCCTGGCTTCCAGCTTCTCCCCTTTCCTCCCCAAGTCTCAGGCCTCCCTGTCCCGACTCAGGATGGAGGCCGTGGACCCACAGCCAGGGAGCCAGGTGGGGTGGCCTGCACAGGAGGTCCAGGGAATTTCTGACTCTGGGTTCCGGAAGCCAAGGCCTCCCTCATGGAAACAGAAAGAACTGGGGGCACAGTTCACACGTTCTTGAAGATGAGGGTTCCCACAGCACACACCGTGGAACTACGGCACCGGCACATGCACCTGGAGGTCCTGATTCACACCTGGAGCCACAGCCAAGAGCAGGGCACTGAGGGGCTGTGCCTGGGGCCTTGCACTGCTGAGACCGCACTGGCTACACAGGCTCTGCACCCCTGCTGGAGCAGGCAGGTCCCCACCGAGAAAGGAACCTGCAGGACAGGGGTGTGTGTGGGGGAGTGTGCATGCGCACACACGTTTACACAGGGATATGCATGTACGTGTGTTGTATAGTCAAGGCGGGGGCTGGATGAGCAAGGCGGAAATTCACAAGGCAGGCGGCAGCTGGGTGCTTGGGCAGCAGGTGATGCTATAGTCCAGGGGCGAGATCTCTTTGTCCTCAGGGAAGCCCCGTTCTGCTCGTAAGGCGTTTCACTGGCTGCCTAAGGCTTCCCACCCACTGCGGCACCATGTGATTTAGCGTTATCAGCTTTCATCCCAGTCAGCTGACTGCAGATGTGACTCACACCTACAAAACACCCTCACGGCAACCCCTAGGTGACAATTTGGTTGGCCAAGAAACTCATGTCTACGGCTGAGAGCTGCTGGAGTCCTGGCAGGGAGGGGCAGGGCTGGGGCTGTGCCCTGGTGATGGGGGTTTCCAGGCGCTGCCAGCCTCACTCACCATTTCCCGAGTTGGTCCCTCATCCTCTTGACTTCCCAGCACTGCTGAGGTGGGGTCCGGGCTGCTGAGCAGGGCTACCCGGTCCCCAGGACTTCACCCGGAGGGCCTGCCCCTAAGGCCCAGGGCTAGGCTCCATCAGGGCCCATTCCACCGCCTCTGATAGAGCCAGGGGCTGAGCTGATGGGTGTGCAGAACTCCCTCTACCTGACACTGCTCTTCGCCGTGGCCATAGGGCTACGCCCTGGCCTGCCCGGACACAGCCTGACTGCTGCCTCCCCAGACCTGCTGCCTAGACGTGAGGGAGAGCCGGCGTCAACCATTCAGCTGAGGGCTCTGCCTCCACCACTTCAAGGGGAGGGAATAGGCCCAGAGAACAGGACAAGGGCCTGGGGCATGACTCCAAGGCCTTTCTACCCACCAGATGCCCTGAGATAAGGCCCAGCCCAGAACTCTGTGGCTCTGTGACAAAAGCTTCTGATCACATAATCTGAGCTGCTGATCTTAAATCTTTGCAGGGTTGTCAAGTGCTGCGGAGGAGAACCCAGGTATGCTGGGTGCAGCTTGGGCTGCGCCTGGAGGGATGGAGCACATTTCTTCTCAATCCTGTTTCAGCATGTCATGTTGGTAGCTTGACATCAGCCATGATGAGAATATTTACACCATAGATATTGACGAACACGTCACATTAGTTCCCCTAGACCCCCTGAAGAGAGTTGGTTGTTAAACTTTTTTTTTTGAGATGGAGTCTCGCTCTGTCACCCAGGCCGGAGTGCAGTGATACGATCTCAGCTCACTGCAACACCTGCCTCCTGGGTTCAAGTGATTCTCCTGCCTCAGCCTCCCAAGTAGCTGGGACTACAGGTGTACACCACTATGCCCAGCTAATTTTTGTATTTTTTAGTAGAGACGGGGCTTCAACATGTTGGCCAGGATGGTCTCGATCTCTTGACCTGGTGATCCACCCATCTCGGCCTCCCAAAGTACTGAAATTACAGGTATGAGCCACCACGCCCAGCCTGCTTGTTAAATATTTACTAGTGCACTGCAGGAGAAGACCCAAAGGAGAAGGCTGGGATGGGGAGGAGGGAGTTTCAAGTATCTATTACTGAGTGTCTTAAGATGATGGTGATTGATTCCTCCTCATGAGTCTGTGGGTCACTGGGGTGGTTCTTCTGCTCCACATGGTATTGATGAAGGTCACTCTTGCAGCTGTGTGCATGGCCTTTCCCTCCAGGAGGATGGCCTGACCTCCCCACAGCATGGCAGCTTCTGAGAGAGCAGGAAGCTGCCAGGCCTCCAAAGGCCAGGACCCAGTGCAGCATGTCTTCCACCACATTCTATCTGTCAAACAGGCCTGAAGGTCTGTCCAGATCTGGTGTGGGAGGGGATATGAAGATCATCCATATCGGGAGAGTCATGGAGGACCATCAGGGCAATAGTCTACCAGCTGGAGCGGGGAGGCACAGCTCACGCCTGGAATCCCAGCATTTAAGGAGGCCAAGGTGGGAGGACCACTTGAGGCCAGGAGTTTGAGACCAGCCTGGGCAACATAGTTATGACAACCTACGAAAAATTTTAAAATTAGCCAAGCATGGTGGCGCACGCCTGCAGTTCCAGCTACTCAGGAGGTGGGAGGATTGCCTGAGCCCAGGAGGTTGAGGCTATAGTGAGCTATGATCGTACCGCTCCACTTCAGCTTGAGTGACAGAGCAAGATCCCATCTCAAAAAAAATAAAAGTTAGTAGTCTACCACAGGAGATAAGAAAAGCAGAGCTCAGCTTTAATGGGGAATTAGGGTCTCAAAAGATAGGCCTTGGCCAGGCATGGTGGCTCACACCTGTAATCCCAGCACTCTGAGAGGCCGAGGCTGGCCGATCACGAGGTCAGGAGTTCAAGACCATCCTGGTCAACATGGTGACCAAACCCGACTCTACTAAAAGTACAAAACTCAGCCGGGCGTGGCAGCTGTGACCCCAGCTACTTGGGAGGCTGAGGCAGGAGAATCACTTGAACCCAAGAGGCAGAGGTTGCAGTGAGCCGTGATTTTGCCATTGCCCTCTAGCCTGGAAGACAGAGAGAGACTACATCTCAAAAAAAAAAAAAAAAAGACATTCAGTATGGCCGGTGAGCTTGGCCTCCCTGGATGTGCCCTATAGAAAGGTGTGCGTTGAACTCCCTCGGGGCAAGGCACAAGCCCCTTGCTCACTCACGTGGTCTAACTGGGCAGTCCCAGCAGCCTGCAAGGCAGTCCTGCCAGCCGGTTTCCAGGTGGAGCAGTGGAGGAAAGCCCGAGACGCTTGCCCCAGGTCTCTGGCTTCTCAGCGGCCACCGTTGTCCTGGGAGGTTGAGAATTCCTGTTCTAGGTGCCCCTTCACTGGGACACAGCATCTCTAAAGGGGGCAACAGCCACCTCGGGGTCCTCCTGGCATTATGAGAAGAGGAAATTCTTGCTGAAGAAAAGGAGAGCAAACCTGGCCTCCCCCAAGTCCACGTCGTTCTCCTCCCAACCCTCCTTTTCTCAGGAGGTCTGGCCTCCAGCTCTCGTCTCCCACTCCTCATCTGCACAGGTCGCAGGGTGAGGACTGAGCCATGACTCCAGTAAGGCCAAGATGTCAGCCTAGGGTTGAGGTCCCTCGCTAGTTAGGTCCTCACGGAAGCCGAGGCTGCAAGATCCCCGTCTGGCCATACCCCGAGAAGCAGGTGCTGCGCTGACGTGATGAACTGTGCCATGTGGAAGCCACTTGCCCCACCTAGATAGCTTCCCTGCCACCAAGCGAGAAAGCTGAACTGCGAGGTCTCTGACAGCCATCTCCTCTTCACACCAGGTGTTCTAGAAAGAGTCCAGAGACCCACATGTCCATCCACACTTGTCCACGTATTGGTTCCTGGAGTATCTGTCAGGGACATTGCCCGACCCTGGATATTTCTTCTTCCCTGTGAAAGTGCAGTCACGCGTGATGCAAGTGTGGTGGTGTGTGATGCCAGGGAAGCCGCTGGTGGCGCCTGTGCAGGCACCGGGGGTAGGAAGGTGGATAGGGCACAATCCGTGGGGGAAAAGGCATATAAATGTGTATTACAACAGAAGAGAGTGCGTGCAGAGGGAGTGTAAATTTGCACAACTTTCTAGAAAAGTCATTTGGCAATACATATCAGGAACCTCCCAAAGTGTATATCTTTGGAAAGGATCATCCTGGTTCTGGAAAGCTAACTTAAGAGACTAACCAGGACAGAGAAGAACTAGATGCTCACTGCAGGATTAGTTAGAGCCTGAAAATAACCCACAAACCCGACAACAGTGAATCATAATTGGATTATGTCACAGACAGTTACTATTTCACAGCTGTTAAAAGTAGCTGCTACAAAGAATTTTCGGAAAATGCTTTTTGAAATCACATTAACTGAAAAATGCAAAATGGAATTGAGGAGATGGAGCTCCACTTGGGAAAAATAAGAAGATAATTCAGAGAGAAGGAATTTACCAGAATACCAACGGTGATTGCATTTGGGTAATAAACGACTTTATAGGTGATTTTAAAATAATTTTCTCTATTTCTGTCGTCTTTAAAAGCCCAGTGCAAAAGAAATTTCCTGGCCGGGTGCAGTGGCTCATGCCTGTAATCCCAGCACTTTGGGAGGCTAAAGGCAGGCAGATCACCTGAGGTCAGGAGTTTGAGACCAGCCTGGCTAACATGGTAAAACCTTGTCTCTACCAAAAATACAAAAATTAGTCAGGCCTGGTGGCACATGCCTTTAGTCCCAGCTACTTGGGAGCCTGAGGCAGGAGAATCGCTTGAACCCAGGAGGTGGAGGTTGCAGTGAGCCCAGGTCACACCACTGTACTCCAACCTGGGTGACCTAGCGAGATTGTCTCAAAAAAGAAAATGTCCTCTGTGAAGTCTTTTACAATTTCTCAAGGGAAAGGTGATCACTCACTCTTTGATGCCTGGGACATTTGTGTGTCTCTTGTGGCATCTATCCTCTGCTCTGTGCTCATGTCTGTCTTCACCCCTCAGTGATGTGGCTGTGCACATGGCTGGGTCCTAGTGTTTAACTCCAAGCCTGCCCACGCTGTGTGCCTATTTGCCATCTAGATGTGCACTTGGGTTCTGGCTGTCTCCTCCACCCATTGTTCTCTTTTGTTTTTGAAGACTCCTTTTAATATTAATATTTTTTCATGGCAGCTCTACCATCTATCAGTGGAAAATACTCAATGACAAAAGACACCTTGTCTTTGCCCCATGAATCCCACAGGGCTTCTTATGGGCTAATTTTTCTCCTGGTTATGATTCAAGTTTTCTTGCTTTATCACTTGTCTAATAATTTTTGATTGGATGCTAGACATTATGATATTACATTGTTGGGAGTCTGGGTTTTGTTGTTTTCTTTCAAAGATTCGTGAATTTGTTTGTTTTGGCACCCAGTTAAATTATCGGTGGATGTTTCGCCCTGTCAAGGCTTGTTACAAAAGGTTGAGAGCAGCCCTCACCCCAGGGTGAGTGGAGTACACCTAAGACGTGTGCTTTTCAAAAGGATGGAAATCAGGGCAGTGGTTGCCAGGGGCTGGAGTGGAGGGAAGAAAGGACGGCCAAAGGGCACAGGGACTATCTGGGCAGTGGAAATGGTTTCTGTCTTGATCGTGTGGTGATTACATGACTGTCATTTGTCACAGAGCTGTACACCTAAACAAGGCGGACTTCACTGTATGTAAATGATACCTCAATAAAGCTAAGCTTTTTTAAAAGGGTGGTTTTTCTGAGGTCTCTTTCTGAATGCCTGGCATGTTCCGAGCAGTCTCTTCACCCTGGCCAGCCAGAACTCTAAGCTCTCCATGCCCCTGCGTCCTCCAGCACCTGCTTCAGCTCCCAGCTCCCAGCAGCTCTCCTCTGCCTTGCAGTCTCGGCCTGTGCACGTGCAGTTTAGGGAGCTCCTCTCAAAGTTAGCAGTCAAAGACTCAAGGGAGCTTCCTTCTCGAAGTTCACTCAAAGACTCAAGGGAACTCCTCTGCAAATCTCTGGAGCTCCTTCTCTGCTCAACCCTCTCCCCTCTGGAGCCCCACAAGTTCCAGTCCCCTCAGTGGCCCTCAACTCCAGTCTCTGCCTGCTCTGACCCATACGATCGCCACTCTCTGAGTTCCACTTCCCTGTGCTGTGTTCAGAAAATGCCCCAACCACGTCCGGGCAGAGAGCGAGGGTGAAGCTGGAGCTCCCTCATGTGTGTCCTTCTCTAAGGTCACAGTGCTGCCACGGCATCTATGCTTCAAAACAGTTGCTTCATGTCATTTGTCTAGTTTTCTAGTTGTTTACGGGGGAAAGGGAAGCCTGCTATCTGTCACCGTCTTATGGCTGCAGCTGCAGTCCCCGCAGAGCTGTGGGAATTTAAAGTTGGTTTCAGTCCTCCCACCTCATCTCCATAAGCTTTATGCTCAGCGGCACCAGCGATCCCCAGAGTATCCATCACATGCTTGGGATGCCTGCTCTGGACTCTGTGCGCCCCTGAATGCTAGGACACTGACGCCCACCATCCCTCCTCCCACTCACCCTGCATCTTCCACTCAGACCCCCAGGAAGTCTTCCCTGGCGCTTATGCTGGGCTCGGTCGGGTCTGTGTGCACCCGTAGCCCCGGGCATCCTAGTAACCACTTATCTGTGTGTCTCTCTGGAACCCAAGGACTCTGAGTGTGGAGTGGAGTCCTTGCCCCTGCTTCGTCCTATCCCTTCACCTTGGGCCTGGAGCACTTCCACGAACACGTGAACACAGAAAGAAGTGAAGTAGCTCATGTGCACACAGAGGCACCCATGTGCACACCTGACTTGTGGAGTTGACCGACTGTGGCTAGCATGGACATGATTCCCAGGTACTCAGCAGAGCTTCACAGCCAGGTGTACTCGGGGCTCTAGCTGGGATCCCTGTCTCAGATGCAGCCTGGAGGAGGGCACTGTAGCTCCTGGGTCTTTGTGTCCTGAGACCCTTTCCTGTCCCTCCCCTCCGTTCCCGCCAGCTGCTGGGGAGCCGAGGTCACCCCTGTGTCTGATCGCTGTGTACACAGCCTTATCTTCCCAAGTCAAGGCCCTGGCACAGTCTCAAGTGCAGAGATAACGCTGTGTGTTTGCTGCCTGGGCCTTCCAGGAAACCAGAGCCCTTTCCAGAAAGCCCCATGGCTCTGAGCCTGATGCCCAGGGCCCTGCTGTGGGGAGGAGATGGCCCAACAGTGGGTCTGAGGAGACAGGTGGGGCCAGGGCCGGTCACAGGTGCCACAGGCTCAGGACGGCGGCGGTGGGGGTGTGTGTGGGGCGGCTGGAAACCATAGTAGCTTCCCTTGGACAAGAAGGCTCATTCTGGTAAAGCAGCTTCCCCTGCACCCTCCACATTCAATCAGCCCCCAAGCTGGGCAGTTCCTCCACATTCCACACTGAGTCCCCGCCTCACTGCGTCTGTGCCTGGAGTCCTGCCTCCCACCTCACTGTCTCCTGTCCATCGTCCAGCCATAGCCAGATCGGTTCTCCACAGCCCAGTTCCTCGGGAACTCTCCTGCTCGAAACCCTCTCTGACCCTGGCTTCCCTCTAGACTAATTCCAAACACATCCGGCAGCAGAGTGAGGAATGCAGAGTCCCAGGCCTGGATCTGGGCCCTGGGCCTGCTGTTTCTCACTGGAGATGATGCAGGGGTTCCAGGCAGTGGCAGGGAGGGGCCTGCATCTGCTGAGAGAGGTCGGGGAGGGGAGTTCAGCCCTGAGGGGCTGCACAGGTGCCCACCCCTTTCCCAAGACAGGAGACCCTCAAAGAATGAAGAGGCACATAGTTTTGTCGCGTTCCTCTCCCAAGCTCTCCAGCCCAGCCCGGTGCCCTCACATCACAGCTGCACTCGTCGGAGGAGGGCCAGGTTCCCACCGCCCCTGTGCAGCCCCGGAACACCCTTCTCCACACTGTCCTCCCAGCTCTGGCCCAGACTTCGCCGCCACGTCACCACTTCTGTGAAGTTCTCCAAGACTCCCGCCGCTGTTCAGGCTTCCTTGCCCGGTTCTTGCCATGCCATGTGCTCTACTGCCACCTCCCCCTTCAGAGAGACCTGGGGCAGGCCTACTTGGGACTGTGTCACTCACAGCCGCCTTCACCCTGCCGTTCCTGTCTGCAGGAAACCCTGGTCCTGCAGTCTGCCTCCCCCTGTGCAGCAGGGTGTGTCCTGGGCAGTTCCTGGGCTGAGACCTTGGCCGGGTTCCTGCCTGTCTTTGCAGCCTTCCTATGGATTTTCAGAGTGCTTTTCTGCCCAAGTTGCTAGAGAGTTTTCTGTTGCTTGTGACTGAGAGCCCTGACAGACATCAATGTGAATCAGTGGGGTCACCGGCACCCGGAACAAGGCCCGACCAGGTATGAGCCCAGGAAGGTTGGCCTTTTCCTTTGCAAGGTGTCCCTCTCTCTCCAGGTTAATGGGCTCCACCTGACGGCAAATTGCCAGGGAAGAAAGAGAACAGCTAAAAATGTCCCATGACACAGGGGCTCTTGAGAAGCCCCAGCCCCCACCGTTCCACACGGTCTTCCTTCTCAAAGTTAGCAGTCAAGCTACCGGCAAACCAGCAAGCTAACCCACCCCCCAACACACACCCACGTGCACGCACACATGCACACAATTATACACACATGCTTGTGTGCACAGAGGCACACACACATACATGTACCTTTTGCTGCCACTCCTGGTCTACAGAAGGCCCTGGCTGCCACATGAGACCCAGCACTTCCCAGGGCAGTCCCCCATCAGCACACAGGAGCCGGGGTGCCGTGGGACTGCTTTGCTGAGGCTCCCCCAGTGGAGGGCCACTTTCAGTTGAGTTCCATGACTACATGGAGCCCAATCCCTTCCTTGTTTTTCCTCAATCCCCCTGGAGCCCTCGGGGTCCAAGCCCTCTCCGACTCTTTCTCATGAAGCCCTTTGGGCACAGTGTGTAAGAGAGACTCTGCGCACGGCCCCCGCTGCAGCCCCCGGGGCCCCGCCTGCACTGGCAAGGTGAAGCAGAGGTGGCGGCGCCCTGGGACACGCAGCATCAGACGGTGTTTAGGGCGCTCACAGGCCAGAGGATGCTCTGCGGTGTCCCATGAGGGAAAATGCTCACAGTGGGTCTGCTTTGGGTTTGTCTGATGTGTCCTTATGATTGGGGTCAGGGTGTGATCTTTGTAGGAAATCTCCCAGGCAATGCCGTGATGCTGCCCAATACGATTGCTTTCTCCTGTGGCTGACGGTGTTCGCTGTGGTCTTTGGATGAGGTGCTGTCTGCCAGATGTCTCCATGTCAAGTTACTCTTTTTTATTTTGTAATTAGTAAGTATTTTGAGGGGAGGTACATTGAAATTGTGTAAATATCCATTTCACGCTGACATTTCAGTTTATGTATGTATTAGTTTATATCCGTGTGGGGGTGCTAGCCGTTTGGTCCGGTGAGTCATGTGTTACAATCATTTACTCACTCAGATGCTCCAAACTTTCCCAGATTTGGCTAGCGGGAGCCCTCATGGTCTGAATGTTTGTATCCTCTCCATGTCCCCATGTCAAAATCCTCACCCCCAGGGTGATGGCATTAGGAGGCTGGGCCTTCAGGAGGTGATTAGGTCACGAAGGTGGGAGAGGCTGGAAAGCTGGCACCTTTCTTTCGGTCACAGAGGGACACTGTGAGAAGTCAGCCAGATGCAACCCCGAAGAGCACCCACCAGAACGCAGCCATCAGGGTCCCGATCTCAGACTGCCCAGCCTCCCCACTGTGCAAGATACGTTCCCGTTTCACAGAAGCCAGCGTTACGGGATTTAGTCATAGCAGCCCACGTGACTAAGACAGAGCCCCTTTGCTGGCTCTTGTGGCCTTTTGACAGGTCCTGTCATCCTTGGAGCAAGTCCTTGCTTTCTGGCTCAGCAAGGTGGTTCAGGCCCATCTACTCCTTTCCCTGCCCTTTCCCTGGAGTCAGCCATTTTTCCAAGGAGGTTTGGTTTCTTTTAGTGAACGACACTTAGAAGCCAAGATTTGGGCAGCAGGGTGATTGTTGTTATTAGAGTGTCTCTCAGGACCTGAGAGAGCAGCCACACACCCTCACAGCAGTGCAGACTCACACAGCAGTAACGCGCACACACACACGGGCAGACACTCACAGCAGTAACATGCACACACACATGTGCAGACACACTCACAGCAGTAACATGTGCGCACACATGTGCAGACATACACAGCAGTAACATGCACACACACATGTGCAGACACACAGCCGTAACATGCACGCACACACGTGCAGACAGGCACGTGCACGCATGGGCAGACACACACAGCAGTAACATGCACGCACACATGTGTAGACACACAGCAGTAACATGCATGCACACATGGGCAGACACACACTCACAGCAGTAACATGTGCGCACACATGGGCACACAGCAGTGACATGTGTGCACACGTGCAGACATACACAGCAGTAACAAGCACGCACACACGTGCAGACACACTCACAACAGTAACGTGCGCACACGTGCAGGCATACACAACAGTAACATGCATGCACACACATGTAGACAGGCTCTCCCAGCAGTAACATTTGCACATGTGCAGACACACCTTCGCAGCAGTAACACATGTGCACACATGTGCAGATACATACACACTCATAGCAGTAACATATGTGTATAGACATGCGGATACACATGCCCTCACAGCAGTAATATGCGCACACACATGCAGGCACACACCCTCACAGCAGTAACCTGAATGCACACACGTGCAGACACATGCCCTCACAGCAGTAACATGCACACACACACATGTACACACCTTCACAGCAGTAACATCTGCGCACACACACACAGCAGTAACGTGTGCACACACGTGCAGGCACACAGCAGTAACATTTGCGCACACATGTGCAGACACACATGCATGTCCACTTTTATTTTTGATTCAGGGTCTCGCTCTGTCGCCCAAGTTGAAGTACAGTGATACAGTCATGGCTCACTGCCAACTCAAACTCCCCGGCTCAAGCAATCCGCCTGCCTCAGCCTCCTGAGTATTTGAGACTACAGACACACACCACCATGTGAGCCCAGCTAATTTTTTAAAAATCTTTAGTAGAGATGAAGTCTCACTGTGTTGCCCAGCTGGTCTCAAACTCCTGGCCTCAAGTGATCCTCTGGTCTTGGCCTCCCAAACAGCTGGGATTTCAGGTGTGAGCCACCATGTGCAGCCAAGGTTATTTCTTGATAGAAGCCGGAGGCCAGTGCTTTGCGCTCAGAAGCGCTGCCGTAGCAATCCTCGTTCAGCCGCGCCGAGCACCCACCATGCACTCAGCATGTTCTGTGTGCCGTCTCCATCTCCACGCTAGCCCATGAGTCAGTTTCATCACGGCTCTCCATTTTCAAACTGCAGAAATGGAAGCTTGGAGTGGGTGCAGCGAGTCACAGAGCCTGTCACACAGCCGAAATGCAGGATACAGACAGTCCTGCTCCCTGCCTGTTTCTGCAGGCTTGGGGCACCTCTAGAAATACAGTTAGATTCTCTGTCTTACTTGTCCCAGGCCCTTGAGCTCTACGGTTATTTCACTCAGGAATTAGTGCTTTAGATAAGAAGGGCTCCTCCTGGGGACTGCAGTGACCTCTCGCAACCTGTGTGCCCATGGGGTTTTTCTCTGGAGGAACAGGAAAGTAGTGAGAGCCCATTCCAGGAGCTGGGCAGGTGACCACTGCTTGCTGGGAAGCTGAGGACCCTCAGCCTGGGAAGGGCACAGACCCAAGGGACCTGGTGGCAGATGGGAGGCTCTTTGGGGTGGCCTGGTGGATGCCACTTCCCAAGTTTGCTTACTGGGTCCTGCCCCAAACCTGAAGAACAAGAATCACCAGAGGGAAGGGTAGAGTGAGTGGCCGCCAGCCACCTGGGCCAGCTACAGAAGCCAAGAGGTGACTTTGGTGCCATCTACCCTGCAATCGGGGAATCCCCTGCCCAGGTCTACAGATCATCAGGCTGGACACAGGGAGACTCTCTGGACGCAGAAGCCAGGCAGAGGCAGGCGGTGTCTGCAGGCTTCCACACCAGGCAGTGGTTCCTGCCCAGACCCTGCTTCCCTCCCCTAAAGGCCAGGGGAGGGCCATGCTGACCTCTCCACATTCTTGCCCCACATCCCCAGGCAAGTGTGAGAGGCGTGGGAGCCATCGGCTCCCCCCAGATCTCCCACCCTCAGCTCTGTGCCCCTGGGTCCCCAAGTCCTGGTCCAGGCAGAGCAAGGGCTGGGGATCACCAGGGGCCTCATGTATCTGGCCCTGCTTTCAGCAAGTCTTCCCTCTCTGGGCCTCGGTTTCTCCATCTGTCCCATGTGGTGCAGTGGGACTGGCCCCTGCTCTGCAGGCGAGCAGCCCTGTGCCCCTGCTGCAGGTCTCTGAGAAGGACGCTCGGGCCTCAGGCTTCCTCAGGGCAGACACATGGGGCCCACTTGTCACTCGTGTTGGGGACAGGTGTGCAGGAGGGGGTCGCTGATAGGCTGTGCCACGCTGCAGGGAGCAGAGAAGCAGCTGGAGTGGTGGTTGTGGGCTCTAAGCAGGGGGCAGAGGCCAGAGTGTCTGGTGGGAGGGGGATAGCCCATAGATGCCATCCTGGCGGCCACCAGAGAAAGTGGTCACTGAACCCCAGCCGTCATGATGAATGCCATCAGAGAAAGCTGGCCCACAAGGTGTGGGCTGGGGCTTCTGAGGACTGCAGGTCTTGGGCCCAATGGGGGCTCTGGTCCTACACCTGGCCCTGCTCGAGGGCTCGAGGCCCTGCTCCTGCTCTCCAGTGTGGCCCTTTAAACCCAGGACAAGGAGAGGGAACAGGGTGGGATGCTTCTGTGCCAGCGACATGTGACTCAAGTAAACTTCAGGGCCCTGGAATCATCTGGAGGCCAGAGCTGGAAGTGGGGGAAAGGTCACAGCGTTGTGCCAGCTGTGGGGCTGTGGCCAAGGTCAGAGCGGGGAAAGGTGGCTGGTGGCCAGTGGGGCCAGACACCCACAGGCCAGCCCCAGCCTGGCAGCCAGCCACCTCGGCCAGCTACAGAGACCTGTGGACAGGCCTGGCTGACTTCTGGTCTCCAGAGCAGGCAGCAGGCCAGCATGGGGAGGGAGGCCCCGTGACGGCGCCTCCCTCTTCCTCGTGGAAAGGCTCTTCCAGGCCCCAGCCCTTGCTGTCCCAACAAGAGGGCCTTCTGGGGCCACGCCAGGGTGTGATGCTGGAGGGGAGGAGTTGGCTGGACAGGGGGCCTGGTGACTGCAGGCCTCCCATGAGGCCCCTGCTGACTGTCTGGCCCTCCTCACTCATGGGCAGGGGCTGATGGAAGAGAAAGTCCAAGGCAGGAAAGAGAGCGGGGACCATAGTCCTCCCTCAGCTAGGCCTGTTCACACCGGGCTGTGGCCAGGACCACACAGCAGCCACCGCGCCCAGGTGCCGGGCGCTCCACCAGGCCCGGGTTCAGAGCATCTAGGCTGTTTCAAGAGTGCTGCTGAGTTCGTTTCAACAGCAGATGGGTAAGCCTGGCTCCTGCCACCGCACCCAGCGCCCTGCCAAAGCTGCCCACTGCAGTCTGAAGCAGTTGCATACACAGAGGATTCCAGAACACAGAGGATTCCAGAAAAACTGGGAGATGAGCCCTGGACGGGGAGAGCAGGAGGGGCTCAGGCATGGGCTTGGCTTGTGGGGTGGGTTCTTTTTGGCTGGCAGTCTGCAGATGTTCACCAGGGCGAGGGGGAGGGAGGCGCTCTCACTGGGAGCTGTGCAAGCAGAGGTGGGTGAGGGCAGAGCCGTGTCCACAGGGACTCACAGGGAGTTTCTGTCTCAGGCAGAGACAGGGTCCTGCCAACTCTGGATGCAGGCGGACTGGGGCTGGGGAAGCCAGAGAAGGAGAGCTGTTTTCAGGTAGAGATCCAGGTCATCTTTTAATGAAAAAAACCCGGCTTCACTGAGATATAATTCATATACAATGAGTATACAGTTTGGTAAGTTTTCATGTCTACACTCCTGAAACTGTCCTCACATCAGATACTAAACATCTCCATCACCCCTGAAGGGTTCTTTGAGCCCCGTTCTACTCCCTCTCTCCCGCCCCACCCCATCCCAGGCAGCCTCCCATCTTTCTGTCACCACAGATTGTTGGCATTTTCTGGAGTTGTAGAGGAAGGGTCATGTGGGGTGGGTTCTTTTCGTCTAGCTTCTTGAGTTCCGCAGTCATCTTGAGACTCTCACCTCTGTGTGGTCGCTGGTTTATTCCTCTCTTGCTGAGTGAGATCCATTATATTCTTCAGCTCCTGCAGGAGCCTTGAAAGCCAAAAGCCACAATCACAGCAACACCCAGCAGCCTGGAAGCCCCCAGAAGTGGCAGATCATGGTGGGAGCTCCTTCGAAGGCTTAGTGCTGAGGACTGTTGTCACTCCAATGCCTGTGGGTCCCTGGAAAACCCTGCTGGCAAGGCTGCCGCCATGTGACCTGCCTGGGAGCTCCCCCAGTAAGAAAAGCCTTTTTCCCAAGGGGATTTGTCAAAAATGATTTGGAAGAAATCACCTAACTTCATGGCTAAGGAGGCACCTGGCAGCTGGAGCAGACACTGGACTCGCCGAAAGGCTGAGGAGGAAAAGCGGGCAATGAGAAGTGCAGAGATGCCTTCAGAGGCTCCAGCGTGTTCCGCAGGCCCTGGGGGGCTGTGCACATTTCCAGGCACCCGGAGGCCCTGCGAATTTCTGGGCTGTGAACATGCTCAGGAAGGACCTGAGGTGGCTGAGATCTCACCTCTGGGTGAGCTTGAGGCTCTGAGCAGCAGGACGGCAGGCTAAGGTAGAGTTGCTGCCCGCCTGGCTGAGGGTCCGAGGTGGCCCAAGCACCCCACAGAGCCCTTGGCAAGGCCTGAAAAGCTTTGGCATTGAAGGCCATTTCTGTCCAATCATTAGCCACCCACCGCACTGCTGAGAAAAGGTTGCAGGGTCCACACACGACACAGAAAGCAGACTCCAGAAGGAGGCCAGAGAAGTCACTCAGCAAACAAAACCGCAGCCACACAGCCCAGGGAAGGGGGCCCGATTTCCACAGGAGCCACATTATTTACTAAAATGCCCAGGTATTAACAAAAACTTACCAGACATGCAAATAATCATGAAAGTGAGGCCCCTATACAGGGCGAAATCAATAGAAACTTCCAGAAATGGCCCAGGCACTGGATTTATTAGCAGAGACGTTAAACTCATTGTCTAAAATATGCTCAATAAACAAGGAAAGCATGTCTAAAGGGTTAAAAGAAAATATGAGGACGCTGTCTCATCGCATAGTTTGTCTGGGGTACCGTCTGCTGCTGGAGCCACTCCACACCCTTCCCCATCGCCACCCCACCCTCCAAAAGTTGCCTGCAAACAGCCACCAGATTAGAAATTGGGCTAGGGAGCCACTGGGAGCCCCTCAAGTCCAAGGGAGCTGGAATGAAAGCAGCAGCCAGCCTGGCCTCTGAGTCCTGCGGGCACTGCTGAGCTGTGCACACCCTGCTTTGAGGATGAATCCAAAAGAACAAAAATGACAAAGAGCCTGGAGCAGTGGCTCACGTCTGCAATCCCAGGCACTCAGAAGGCTGAGGCAGGAGGATTGCTTTAGGCCAGGAATTTGAGACCAGCCTGAGCAACATAGTGAGAACCTGTCCCTCCAAAAATAATAATAATTAGCTAGGCTCGCCCCTGTATTCTTAGCTACCTGGGAGGCTGAGGCGGGAGGATCTGTTGAGCCCAGGAATTTGAGGCTGCAATGGGCTATGACCACACCACTATACTCCAGCCTGGGTGACAGAGTGAGACCTTATCAAAAAAAAAAGGAGTCGGGTATTGGGTGTGGGGTGGGAATAGGGAAGGGCATGGGCTCTGCGGACAGCTGAGAGCTGGCCGGCGCTGTCTGCTGCTGTGACAAGTCACTGCCCACAGCCCTGGAGATGATGGCCCTGCCTGGCCAGCCTGCCCTGTCTGCCTCAAGGTGCTGGAGCAGCCTGAGGGTGGGGTTCTCCTCTCCTTTGGTCTCTCCCTCAGGGCTGCTGGTCTGTGGGGTACCCTGGCAGCCTCACCCCAGCCTGCATGGCCTGCAGGATGTTTGCTGACTTATCAAGACCAGCCATGTGAACAGAGCCAAGTGCCTTTTGTGGTCGCCTGGCAACTGGGTCACTCTGCCAAGCTCTCCCTGTGCTCTGTCTGCAGTGACAGGGCAGGGAGTTCACTGACCCACACGGACCCAAGAGGACAACCTGTAAAGGAGCTGGGAGGCCACGGGGAAACCTAGCTGGCTAGGGGAGAGAGCCTGCCTCAGGCCCTGGGAGGCTGTGGGAGGCAGGTTTGCCCAGGTGCACCCTGTGCCCCATGGCCAAGCCCAAGCTCTGGGCAAGCAGACCACTCCCAGCACCCACCCTGGGAGCAGGGCCACCCTTAGACACTACCCAGGGGTACTGGGGAAGGCAGTCTGCCCACCCCACAAAATGAGCATTCTTTGACCTTGGCTGCTGTGATATGAATTTTAGGTGTCCACTTGCTGGATAAAGGAATACCTGGAAACGTGGGAAAGCCTTGTTTCCACGTGTGTCTGTGAGGGGGTTTCCAGACACGGGCATGTGAGTTTGAGTGGGCTTGGCAGGGAAGAGCTGCCCTCAGTGCAGGTGGGTGGCATCCACCCTGTGGGGGCCATGGATCTTCGGGAGCTGAGGCACACTCTTCCTGTCCTTGGACGACGCCAGGCTCCTTGTCGTTTGGACTTAGCCCGTGGTCCCCGGCTCTCAGGCCTTTGGCCTTGGACTGAAAGTTACACCGTTGCTGCCCGAGTGCTTTGGCTTTCAGACTTGGACAGTGCCATGCTGCCAGCATCCCAGGGTCTCAAGCCTGCAGGTAGCCTATCGTGGGACGTCTCAGCCTCCATAAATGTGGGGCCCAGTTCCCCTCATTAATCCTCTATCTGTCTATCTATCTTTCTATCTATCTATTATCTATCTATCATCTATCTATCTATTATCTATCTATCATCTATCTATCGTCTATCTATCATCTATCTATTATCTATCTATTATCTATCTATCTATCATCTATCTATCTATCGTCTATCTATCTATCATCTCTCTATCTATCATCTCTATCTATCTATCATCTATCTATCTATCTATCATCTATCTATCTTTCAGTCCTGGTCCTGTTCAGAAAGCCTGAGAACCAAGACCAAGAGCACCAGTGTCTAGCGCAGGAGCAGAAGGGTTTCCCAGCTCAAGAAGAAAGTGAATTCATCCTTCCTCAGTTTCTGTGCTATTCAGGTCCTCAGAGGGTTGAGGGCCACCCAGCCACACGGGTGACAGTGACTCCTCCTTAGTCCACTCATTCAGATGCCAGTTTCTTCCAGAAACATCCTCACAGACACTCAGAAATGAGGTTTCACTAGCGACCCAGGCATCCCCAGGCCCCTCGCCCACCCCTCGTCAACTTAGCACCCATTTGCTAAGGTTAGCACCCATTAACCTCACTTAATCTCCAAATAAAGGCAATAACAAGGACATCATAGAGCCCTTGGTGGTGGTTAGTCTTCTGGTACCCTGTACCCTAAATATCACGATGTGAAATTAACCATGCTTAACCACTGACAGAAAGCCAACACATGTATGTTACATGCCAGCAGTATCAGAGAAGAATGAAAACAAAGATATTAGCGTGCTGCATGTATACCAAGAACCTATTCACACTAAGGGGGAAATGTGGCCACAGCAGTCCTATTTCTGTGTGGGGTCAGGGCTGGTCTTCATTCCTGCCTTCTGCCGCTTCCCATCCTGCATTGCCTTCGCCTTCAGGAAGCATCTCAGCTGGCCACAGGTCTCTATACCTGGTGGGGTGACCCCAACCGTTATTCCTGTGAAGGGTCTGGGCCTTCAGTAATCCTGCCTGGATTCGGTTGCTGTAATTTCCCATTGACATGAATCACAGAACAGGGGAGTATTAAGAGGCCCCCCAGAGATCACTGGCGTTCCAGACATCTCCAACCTCCATTGTGCAGGAATGTCCATTTTCCCTCCTAGTCTGGCTCTGTCATCCCTGTCAACACCGTAACTCTCCTCCCTTGCCTGTTGACTCAGAAGAATGAGGACCCCAAAGTGCCCAGTGGCAGTCTTAACTTACAGTTTAACAGAATCATTGTTGTGTCCTGGTAAAAGCATTTCTCCCTTGAGAATTAAGACCACTAGGCCAGCAGAGCATGATGTTGTGGGAACAGGAGGCAAATATTTTGCCACAGGGTCACTTGGGGTGCCACTCCCGTTCCCACCCCTCGATTCCTGGACCCACGAATCCTGGCTATGGAACAAACAGCATTATCCATGGCACGTGGGTTCGGAGAGATCACAGCCTCACAGGGGACCTTGCCCCAGCCCTGCAGGTATTGGCGTTTAGCTGGTGCTGTAACTGTGGCTTCAGAAGGCCATTCCGCTGTTCTATCAAGCCAGCTGCTTCTGGATGACGGGGAACATGCTAAGACCAGCAAGTCCCATGAGCACAGGCCCACTGCCAAACCTTGAACTGGCTATGAAGTCAGTTCCTTAGTCAGAAGCCATGCTGTGCGGGGGACCAGGAGGGTGTATGAGGTATTCTCTAAGTCCACAGATGGCACTTTTGGCAGAGGCACTGTGTTCACGGAAAGCAAATTCATATTCAGAGCGAGTGTCTCCAGTAAGGGCAAAACACTGTTCCTTCCATGCTGGAAATGGTCCAGCGTAATCAACTTGCCCCGAGGTAGCTGGCTGGTCACCCTGGGGAAGGGTGCCCTATCAGGGGCTCATTGTTGGTCTCCATTGTGGACGATGGGACAGTCAGCGGTGGCCGTAGCAGGTCGGCCTTGGTGAGCAGTGGTCCATGTTGCTGAGCCCACACGCAGCCTCCATCCCTGCTGCTATGGCTGCTCTGTTCACGAGCCAGCCCCAGAGCAATCATCTTCTCCACCTGCTGATTCTAGCCCTCCTCTTCTGAGGTCACTCTGTTGAACATTTACATGAGAGAAAAATTATCTTTACATTTTTGCCCATTCAGAGAGGTATTACCTCTTCCCCAAATTTCTTTGTCATCAATTTCTAATCATGCTCCTTCCAAGTTCCTATGTAACCAAACCATTGTCATGAATGGGTGTGTAACCCACATCTGGCCCTTTCTCCTTCCAAACAAAGTGAATGACCAGTTGCACTGTTTGGAGTCCTGCCATTGGGAGGGTTTCCCTTTACCACTGCTTTGAGGGATGTCCCAGAGAGGGGCTGTGGTCTTGCCACTGTCCACGCTTAGGTGACATCCCCATATGATGCAGAAACATCTGTAAAGCAGCCTGAGTCTTCTCTACCTCTGTTAACTGAACGTGGGGAACTCCCCAAGACCGTAGCTGCAGGCTGGGAGAGAGAAGGCAGGGCAGCAGCGGCAGGGGACCAGGAGCATGCGGGCCGCAGGCTGGGAGAGAGAAGGCAGGGCAGCAGCGGCAGGGGACCAGGAGCATTCGGGCTGCTTCTTTCCGTGACTTCCTTGTGCCTCAGGGCCTGGGGGCCCGGTCCTGTACACACCACTTCCACTTGATGACAGTGTTACTGTGCACACCCAACCATATGGCTTGGAGGGTCAGATCACACCCAGTTCGCGATGGGCAGCTTGGGTCGCATGGTAGCTTGGTGACCCCTGTCAAGTGTTGAGTTTTTACTAAGGCACAGTAGCAGGCCAAGAGCTGTCTCTTGAAAGGAGGGTAATCATCTCAGAAGACAGCGGGGCCTTGTCCAAAATCTTAAAGGCTTGCCCTTGGGTTCACCAGTGGTGGCCACCAGATAGCATCCCCACCTGCCACTGACACATTGAGCCCCATTGGATCTGCTGGGTCATATGGTGCAAGTGGCTCAGCGGCTTGCATGGCAGCCTGGCCCTGCTGCAGAGCCTTCCTTAGCAATGGGCTCCACTCAAAACCAGCAGCTTTTGGGGTCACTTGGTAAATGGGCCGGAGTAACACACCCAAATGAAGAATGTGTTGCCTCCAAAATCCCAAGATGCCCACTGGACAACATGCCTCTTTCTCAGATGTAGGAAGGGCCAGATGCAACTTCTTCACGTGAGAAGGGTTATCTTGACATACCCCACACCACCAAACTCCCAGAAATTTAATTAAGGAAAAAGCCCCTGAATTTTAGTTGAATTTATTTCCCACCCTCTGACATGCAAACATCTTTCCAGTAAAGTCAAGTGGTTGCTACTTCATGCTCGCCAAGTCCGGTCGGCGTGGTGTCATCCGCGTATTACACCCGTGTGGTGTCCTGTGGAAGGGAGAGATCTAGATCGCCGCGAGCTAAATTGTGATGTGTGGCTGGAGAGCTGCTGTGCCCCTAGCAGTGAAGGGGGATTGCTGGCCTTGTCAGCTGATAGCAAACCGCTTCTTGTGGGCCTTGTGGACAAGTACGGAGAAAAGGGCATGTGCCAGATCAATAGCTGCATACAGTCCCGGGTACTCGGAGATGCAGTCATTTCCTGAAGCAATAAAACCACACCTGGTGCAGCAGCTGCAGCTGGAGCCGCCACTGAGTTCAGCTTATGATAATCCACTGTCATTTTTCCAGACAGATTTGTCTTCTACACAGGCCAGATAGAATTGAATAAAGATGTGTTGGGAATCGCCATCTCTGCATCTCCCAAGTCCTCGGTGGTGGCACTAAGCTCTGCAGTCCCTCCAGAGATGCAATATTGCTTCAGCTTCTGTTTTCCTGGGTACAGACAGTTCTAGTGGCTTCCATTTGGCCTTTCCAACCGTAATTAGTCCTCACTCCATGGGCTGTGGAGCCAGTGTGGGGGTCCTGTCAGCTGCTATGTCTGCTTCAATTATACATCGGGAACTGGGGTATCACCCCAGTTTGGACAAGGCCCAGTGTGGGCTCAGGGCCCCGTTGTCCTCACTATGAGATGGATCTGAGCTAAAACTGTTGATCACCTGACCTCCATAAGCCCTTACTGACCAGAAGGCCAGTGTTGCTTTCAGTCTCCTGGAATCAATGTCAGTTTAGATAAAGACAGTGTCCAATAGTCCCCAAAAGGACTGACGCTTCCTTTTCCCCAATACAGAGTTACACTGGCCAGGGTGGTTCCCTTCAGGGAGATTAACTGTAAATTTTTGGTAGGGTACTAAGGTCCTTCCTTGAGGGATCTTGGGCTCCCCTTATTCAAGAGGTTCTGGGTCTGTAAACTGGCTTATCTGGAAACTAATTGAGGGGCTGTGACTAGAGTCGCTGAGGTTGTTTCTTTGAGACAGTCTCCCCTCTGTTGCCCAGGCTGGAGTGCAGTGGTGCCATCTCAGCTCACTGCAACCTCTGCCTCCTGGGTTCAAGTGACTCTCCTGCCTCAACCTCCTGAGTAGCTGGGATTATAGGCATGTGCCACCTTGACTGGCTAATTTTTGTATTTTTAATAGACTCGGGGTTTCATAATGTTGGCTAGGCTGGTCTCGAACTCCTAACCTCGTGATCTGCCCACTTCGGCCTCCCATAGTGTTGAGATTACAGGCATAAGCCAATGCGCGCCTGGCCTGAGGTTTTTTTTTTTTTTTTTTTTTAAATAATGATTCAAATAAGACTTTTGTTCACTTGACCTAGACCATTTTTGCTTATACAGGTCAAGTAGGAATAATTTCACTCCTAGGAACACCGTGACTAACTAGCCAGACTGTTCTGATGGTGGCAGTGATCTGCTGTTCGTTAAGTGACCCATGCCGACCTTGGCTTTTCTGGGTGAGTGCTGCCACTTAGTCTCTGCCCCATTCATGACCCAATTACTCCCAATGCACTTCGGTTTTCCGGTGGGGCTGCAGTCCACACTGTAAGGTCTGGCCTACGGAGGTGCGTGTCATGGAGCTCTTCAGGGTTGTTGAAGAGCTCAAAGCATTGGTGAAAGGTATGTTTTTTGGACGGTCTCAGTGCAGGTGAGTAGGTCTTAAATGACAAATCTACTGGAACGTTCCAATCTCCCCAAGGCTTTTTTCTACATCAAACCATGAGAGACTGGGAATTTCCAATTCTCTCACTGTGGGCCCTCTTTCAATCCATGTTTCAGCCAAACTGTTAGGGTCCCTTCTAACTCCCCACCTGCAACATTAAATGCAGAAACTCTGCTTTGTAGACCCACATCAGTAAGATCGGCCTGATCCAACTTCATGTTTCCTTCCCCATTATCCCACACCCTTTATATTCTTTCACTTATAGGGAACAATTTCTGCTTGAATGAATTAGATGTATAGGTGACGGGCGGATTTCTTTCTGTATGAATTAGAAAACTCAGGCAGTTCGTTTGGAAAGTAGCACACCTCGTCACAGGTGAGACTGTGCTTCTCACCTTCAGGGGTGTGCTGGGACCTGGGTCTAGTTTAGGTCTGCAAAGAAGTGGGGGAGGAGTACTGAGAAGAATCAGCAATTTTAAAAACTGCCTCAGGGGAGGCCACTACCATTTCCTCAGGCAATGCAGTCAGTTCCCCTAGACAGAGGTGGGAAGGCTCATGCCACTGAGTGGGGAGGCCTCTGCTACTGGGATGGGAAGGCCAGTTCCACTGGGCCTCAGTGCTACTGAGTGGGGAGACCTCTCCCTAAGGCAAACAAGACTCATCAGCATTTAGGGGCTCAACTACCCCTTTCATCAGTCTTCCCACCCATCCACATTCCAACTTACAGGATCCCATTGCTTTCCAATCAATGCCCACATTTGAATAGCAGATGTTCAGTAAGGCTGGGGGTCAACTTGCATGGTAATCCAGGCAATCCAAGGATGAGGTTCTGCATTTGCTTTTCAGTCATTTCAGTCTTTCTCAGCCACAGGAGATAGGAGTCTCCCCTTTAAGGCACACACACCTAGAAGCTCTGTGGTCATTTGTGCAGCTCTCGGGCTGGGAATCTGAATCCCGGAGCTCATGTTCTTCTTTCACCACTTTGTCCAGTGACATTAGGACCAACCAACCAATGCCATTATATTTCTTAGTTTCCCAAAAATGTCTGAAGTTCTCATCTACAGAGTCACTCAGCTTCCTGCTTTTCACAAGTGGTTGATTAGCAGGAGTATTCAATAGATATTTTGTGTATTTCTATAAACAGTTCACACCATGGACTACTGGTGTTCTCATTATTAATTGAAATGGTGTCATTAGCATCTTTGAATCTAATCCATTTAGAGAGCCACTTCCGGAAACCCCAGAACCCCAGTTTGGAACACATCCTTCAAATTCTGTTATTCTGAATCCATTTTTGGAACCAGATTTGTGTGTCAGGTTCAGAGAAACAGAACCAGTATGTTTTGTTTATTTACCATAGGGATTGGCTCATATGATTTTGCAGCTGTAGAAGTCCCTCTCGAGATCTGCTGCCAGCAAGCTGGAGAACCGGGAAAGCTGCTGGTGTAACTCGGTCAGTCTGAAGGCCTGAGAACTGGGGGAGAGTGGGATAGACTAAGGGGCCTTTAGCCTCTGGGTTGGTGCGGGCCCCACAGGTGAGCCTCCCGGGGCAGGGCGGGGAGAAGGAACCGGGAGAGCCAAGAGAAGGTATGCACACAAGCATCTACAGGGTACCAGGCATTTTTGGAGCATTTGGGATATGTCTGCAAACAAGTCAGACAAAAAAACCTTGTTCCGGTACAGGGAACATTCTAGCAAAGGTAGGCAAATGGCGAGCAGTAAGCACAATTATCAAGTAAAATAGATGCCAGGTTAGAGAGTGATAAATGCGATGGGAAAAATACAGCAGGTGAAGGAGTTTGGAGAGTGGGGTGGAGGGACCAAGCAGCACTTGTCCTTCACCCTGGAGAGGACCTGTTTCATGCTCCAGATCGTTGGCCCCTAGAAATGCTACTGAGGCAGCCCCTGAATTTTTGCAGGGGTGGTTTTCCACCTTTTGACATCCATGTAACCTTCTAACGCTGTCTGGGGGAGATGCTGCCTCCTGCTCTCCAGGTCTCTCCTGCACTCTCAGCAATGCGAAGGGTTGACTGACACCCTGTGGGCTGGAAAGGTGACCACAGTTGCTGCAGACCAGACCCCTCACATAATGAATACCAGGCTGAGGAATCCAGGAGAGCCCCGAGGGGGGACACTGAAGGTGTATTATTGGCCCTGCCATCTGCAAGCGAAGTACTTCTGATTAATTTTAGTAGAGAGATAAAAGTATTTGCTAACAACAGGAGTCCTGACACTCAACCTTCAACTCTTCTTGTTATTAACACCACCAATATCCCATGAGGCTCATAAAACGAGTTTTTCTTCCTGGAAACATGACTAAGATTGAGCCAATGTGTCCAACATGACTTTCAGCAACAGAAAACTAAGAGTCAAAGGTGTTGATTACCCAAATGCTTACATTTGCTCTCACTATCACATAACCTCAGCAGGCCTATGTAGGACCTTCAGCTATGGTGTAATTTGAGGTCAGTGGCCAGGGGACAGATCTTGTACCCATTATGAGTGAAGCAGGGAGCTACTGCAGGGTCTTGAGCAGAGTCCTGATTTATAGTTCAGAAGAATCATCATGGCTGCTGGATTAGGAATAAAAGAAGGGGCCCAGGGGTGAAAACAATGAGTCCAGCTGGGCTACTACAAAGATCCAGGCGAGAAAGCCATGTACTGTGGTACACCTGAGTCCCTGATAATCTCACCTACTGGTCCAAATCCAGCCCTGACTGATTTCTGGGCATGTAATGTCTAAACACACTCCCTGTTGATGTTTTGCAAGTGACTGCATTATTTGAAGGCAGTTTCTAATGGTAAACTAGTCACTTTATCATTATAGAATCATTCCCTGAGCATCTACTATGTATTCAGCATTAGGTTTGGTGCCAGAAATGCAAAGCTGACAAAGACACCAAAGCCTGCTCTCCAGGAAATGACAGGCTGCGAAGAAGGCCATAGGTGTCTGTCAGCACTTGGAGCTGTGAGAGTGGGGAGGGGGTGCCGGGCTGAGGAACTAGGGGTAATGCCTTTGGAGGCTGGGGAAAAGGCAAATTCTGATGCAAAGGGAAGTCCTGGGAAGGGTAGGGGTGAGGAGGGGCTCCCAGGATGAGGATGCGGGGCTGCGTTTCCAGAGCTCCCAGGATGAGGATGCGGGGCTGCGTTTCCAGGGATCCCAGGATGAGGATGCGGGGCTGCGTTTCCAGGGATCCCAGGATGAGGATGCGGGGCTGCGTTTCCAGGGATCCCAGGATGAGGATGCGGGGCTGAGTTTCCAGGGATCCCAGGATGAGGATGCGGGGCTGCGTTTCCAGGGATCCCAGGATGAGGATGCGGGGCTGTGTTTCCAGGGCTCCCAGGATGAGGATGCGGGGCTGCGTTTCCAGGGATCCCAGGATGAGGATGCGGGGCTGCGTTTCCAGGGCTCCCAGGATGAGGATGCGGGGCTGCGTTTCCAGGGATCCCAGGATGAGGATGCGGGGCTGCGTTTCCAGGGCTCCCAGGATGAGGATGCGGGGCTGCGTTTCCAGGGCTCCCAGGATGAGGATGCGGGGCTGCGTTTCCAGGGATCCCAGGATGAGGATGCGGGGCTGCGTTTCCAGGGCTCCCAGGATGAGGATGCGGGGCTGCGTTTCCAGGGCTCCCAGGATGAGGATGCGGGGCTGCGTTTCCAGGGCTCCCAGGATGAGGATGCGGGGCTGCGTTTCCAGGGATCCCAGGATGAGGATGCGGGGCTGTGTTTCCAGGGATCCCAGGATGAGGATGCGGGGCTGTGTTTCCAGGCCTCCTGTGTGGAGCTAGACTCTGGAACTATTGAGTGAATGGGAACCCAGGCCGCAGGAGCATCTTGACTTTGGCCGAAGGGTTACTGTGAAAAATCCAGATGTCCCAGGAGCCCTATCAGGGAGTTTACTTCATTAACTTGATCATGTATTCATTAAAAATATGTTTTAGCATCTATCATATTTAGGCCCTGGATTACCCTGGAATATGTTCAGAACGCCTGTTTTATAAATTCTGATGATTTAAACATTGGTAGATTTTTTTAACTACATATATTTTGTTAGGCTTTTAAACACTAAAAATACTAAGATTTTAAGTATGAAAGCATTTACCTTCAGCTTTAGTGGTTAAATTTTGGTAAGAATTGAAAAATCTTTCAGGGAACCTGACCTAACAATTATGTGAATCATTTCAGACATAGGTGAGAAAAAGTTAACATGAAGGAAACAACCTAAGCATACATATTAAGAAAGAAGGAGAAGGTGCTAGCAAGAGATGCTTCTCAGCTCTCACGTTTTACTGACAAATGCAATGATAAAGTCAGATTGAAAAACAGGAAATGACATATTACGAAATAGACATATAAAATTTAATCCCTTTGGTTTAAAATACATCTTCAATGATACAACTGAAAATAACACACAAAATCAAATTCATAAAAAATATAAAATAGTTGTATGACCCATATCCCATATCTCATCTTAGAAAACCAGCAATTTAGTTCCCATACTTCATTAGAGTACTTTAACCCAAGACTGTAACTACCAGTCCTATGTACACAGATGACCTAGTCTAGCTCCCTGAACCTAGATACCCGTGACTTTGTTGTAAAATTATATAGTTTAGTATTTTTATATATTTAAATGTGTACAAAATGTTCCCCTACCACAGTAATATATTTTTATAAATTCGTGAATGTATTCTAGAATTGTTAACATACAAGATAATCAAAGCACCAAGGATCTGAAGTGTGATAAAATAATCATTTCTCCAAACAGGAAGACGAGGAGAACTCCATTTTGAGCTGTATCACTTGGTACACAACACTTGCAATATGTTTGATGTAATTACTGTTTCTTTGAAGTACATCTGACTGATACTAGCATAACAAAAGATGTGAATTGCAATAGTGTTTTTCTTTTACTTCATTTGTTAAACAGTACAGAAATCCAAATAACAACATTCTCAATAGCAAACAATCTGTCATTTGAGAAGGTTTTGCTATGCTACAAAATGACTGCTTGTGTTTGGAAAAACACAGAGAAAAAGGATTTTAGTTTGTTCCACTAAGCACAGTATCTATCTGCTTGGCATACATTATCAAAAATAACTTAACCTTTGACTAGGGAAAGTCTTTAAGGTAGATCTTACTGCATATCTTCACTATATGTACACAGACACCACATTTATATATTATATATTTATATAAGACATGTATGTACACATTTACAGACCTTCAAAAATATATTGCACTTATATACAATGCAGCTTTATCTTAACTGATTTCATACTGTAACCCATTAAAATTCTTCATGAGAAAGGCAGTTGATATGTCCAAGAAAGTCTCAAAGGAAGATTTCAGTAACATGCCCTGGGTAGTAAACACTGGTGGAGAACGAGAGGGTAAGGGAGAGAGGGCTCACCCCTTCCTCTTCAGGTTCGCTCCCACTAACCTGAGGCAGTGGAGCTGTACTGAATCCAGGCACATAACACTGAAAGCCAAGCCTCCACCTTTTCTGACTTCTGCTGACCTCAGGCCCACGATACTATAGGCACAAGGCAGATATCCCAATATTTTGATAAATAACATAGCAGATATCCCAAAGCTTCCTAGAGACCATTAACTCTTAGAATAAATTTTTCATTTTAAATCCTGTATATATCAGGAAATTCAAACATAATGGTACATGGATTTCTCTTTCATCTGAAAAACGCCAATGCAATAGATTAAATGCTACCACCAAGCCAGATGCAGCCCCGCCTCCAATCTGCAAGGAACCCCTTCCCTCGACATAGACCTGTGCTGGCGAGATGATTGACTGGGGTTATCTGCACTTGCCAAACCGTAAGATTTAGAAACACCTGCACTGATCTCCTAGGGAGCTGTGGCCCACGGGCCTTTAGATCTCAGTCAGGGTGAGCTTGTACGACCCCCCGGCTTCTTCAATCTGCAGCTGGAAGGTGTCCTCATTGGAGTAATGCTTCACAATGTTGTCGTCCATGTTCACCAGGATCCTGGAAGGGGAGGTACAAGACAAACCGACTTCACTCCCCCCGGCTCTGGAGTCAGGCCTAGATTTAACTGTTAGCTCTCCCATTTACTAGTTGTGGCATGTGAGGCAAATTATAAATCTCCTTAAGCCTCAACTTCCTCATCTATAAAATGAGGATAATAATAGTACCCATCTTATAGGATTGTAGAGAGAATTAAGTTAGGAGGAAATCAGGTGATATATCACAGCACATGGGAGATGAAATACATTAGCTTATTTGTGATTATCGTTTCTGGCATGTATTTAATAGTAGTCACTTGGCAAATGGTACTTGGCTTACACCTGTGATCCCAACACTTTGGGAGGCTGAGGCAGGAGACTCACTTGAGCCCTGGAGTTTGAGACCAGCCTGGATAACATAGCAAGATCCCTTTTCTACAGAAAAAATTTAAAAACTAGCTGGATGTGCTGGCATATGCCTGTAGTTCCTGCTACTTGGGAAGCTGAGGTGAAAGGATCGCCTGAGCCCAGGAGTTCAAGGGTACAGTGAGCTACGATGGCACCACCGTACTCCAGCCTGGACGACAGAGTGAAACCACCTCTAAAGGAATAAAGTAAAAGCACATCAACAACATTAACTTACATGGTGGGAAGCCACAGCCCCCTGACAAACCGCACACTCCAGCAGGTTAGCCTCAAAGTTTAAATGAACTACTATTATCAAACAAAAAATAAAGAATAAGAAACAAAAATAAATGAACTACTAAGTCCAACTCTTTCCACTAGAACCATCTAGAAATTTCCCATTAGTATTTGTTTGGTGGCTCAAGCCTGTAATCCCAGCACTTTGGGAGGCCGAGGCGGGTGGATCACGAGGTCAAGAGATCGAGACCATCCTGGTCAACATGGTGAAACCCCGTCTCTACTAAAAATACAAAAAATTAGCTGGGCATGGTGGCACGTGCCTGTAATCCCAGCTACTCGGGAGGCTGAGGCAGGAGAATTGCCTGAATCCAGGAGGTGGAGGTTGTGGTGAGCCGAGATCACGCCATTGCACTCCAGCCTGGGTAACAAGAGCTAAATGCCGTCTCAAAAAAAAAAAAAACAAAAAACTAAGACAAAAAATTCTCATGCTAGCCCCTGCTTATCCATGCCAAACATCACAGGCAGGCAAAAAAAAGAACGAAAAGTATGAATTTCTGGACAAAGCAGCAACGTGAAATAACTGGGAAATAGGATCCTGGGCAGGAAGGCAGAGCAAGGCATGGGCTGCAGAGGCAGCGGATACGAACTGCGGCGCCAACAAGCCTGCCGAGCTCTGCTCCTCAGCTGCTGTCTATAAACGAACAACAAGCCCTAAGACCAACTCAGAAAGAAGCTGTGAAGACCAAGTGCAGCATCATGGACGTGCCCAACCCCATGCCTGGCTCCAACAGCTCCACACACAGAGGGGCTGCCCTGGCCATCCTCAGTGGCACTGGTCACACACCCTGGGGTATGGAGCCATGGCACTGCTGCGAGGCATGTGGAGGGCAAAGGTGACTTAGAAAAGCAATCCACAAAGATCTCCTCAAGCCAGATCAATTTTTGTCTAAGTAATTTTGTATATAATTTAGAAAAGCCACATTCTAGCACCCACGTTTCTTCGGCTGCTGTTGGACTAGGCATAATGCACATGTGTCACAGGGGGTATATCCCTGGCATAGGGGTGTGTCACACTGGTGCTGGGGGGGTATCACACTGGCACTACGGAGGGGCCGGGGATCAGCACTTTCTGAGGGATGAAGGATGCAATGGCTGCTTACCCCTTTTTACACTTCTTAAATATTTTCCCAATCTTGTCATGAGGAACATCATACTTGTCTGAGATCTAAAGAGGAAAAAAAAAAATTACAAAACCCTGTACCAAGGCTTTAGAAACCAAACAGCAACATATATATGTATATATGTGTGTAGGCACTCAACTTTGTTTTTCAAAAATCAAATGCAAAGACACGGAAAAGCCCCAGCTCACACGCTGGGCCTCTGCCTCTCCTCAGCTGGTTGCCCCCTGTAATGAGCTTCTCTGTGTAAACTCTGGCTGTCTTCCTTTTGGGGCACAGAGGCTATTTTTAAAGAGAATGGGTGAGCTGCTTCAAGGACAAATAGCTGATTCACTCCAGATCCAACACTTGATTCACACTTGTCATCCATCGCCAGCTTCACCTCAAGCCACAGAGCAAAGCTCAAGGGGGTGCTGAGAAACAGCCTCAGATGACAAACCTGCAGATCCTGCCAATCTTCCAAACACATGTTTCATACCAGACCCCAGCTCCGAGTTCTCACCACATAAGTCCTTTTTCTTTTCTGTACCAGTGGATAATACTTTGTGTGTTATGAAATGTAAGATCCTGTTATGAATTCCTTGTGAGCCATGAACAGTTATGCCACCATAGTAATTCTCCATCCTCTTTACTCTCCTCTCTCCCTGTAATCAGGGTTTGCATGATTCTTTTTTTTTGAGATAGTCTTCCTCTCCCAGGCTAGAGTAAAGTGGCGTGATCTCAGCTCACTGCAATCTCTGCCTCCCGGGTTCAAGCGATTCTTCTGGCTCAGCTTCCCGAGTAGCTGGGATTACATGCATGAGTCACCACGCCCAGCTAATTTTTTGTATTTTTTGTAGAGACAGGGTTTCACCATGTGAGCCAGGCTGGTCTTGAACTCCTGACCTCAGGTGATCTGCCTGCCTGGGCCTCCCAAAGTGCTGGGATTACAGGCATGAACAACTGTACCCAGCAAATTGGCATGATTTTTTATTTCTTTTTCCAGCCCAAAGTTTTACCTGTTTGTTGTCAAAACAGTTGGCATGATTCTTAAGACACAATGAGCTGGGCATGGTGGCTCACGCCTGTAATCCCAGCACTTTGGGAGGCCAGGGTGGATGGATCACGAGGTCAGGAGATTGAGACCATCCTGGCTAACATGGTGAAACCCTGTTTCTACCAAAACTACAAAAATTAGCTGGGTGTGGTAGCATGCGCCTGTAATCCCAGCTACTCAGGAGGCTGAGGCAGAAGAATCACTTAGACCCAGGAGGCAGAGGTTGCAGTGAGCTGAGATTGCGCCACTTGCACTCCA
This sequence comes from Callithrix jacchus, assembly GCF_049354715.1. Lineage (NCBI taxonomy): Eukaryota > Metazoa > Chordata > Mammalia > Primates > Cebidae > Callithrix > Callithrix jacchus. The sequence goes on from NC_133515.1 coordinate 104,992,959, forward strand.
GCCTGGTGACAGAGCGAGACTCCCTCTCAAAGAAAGAAAGAAAAAAAGACATAATGAAGGGTCCTCAAAAGGCAAGAAAAAAGAAACCCAGGGGACATCCCAGGAGGCAGGAAGCGACAGTGGGAATGGTGCTGCCTGTGCTGTAGTGCTACAGGTGGGCAGGGATGTGCTGAGTGATACCCGTGGACTTGGGGTGCCTGGCTGAGAGATGCACAGCAGCTCCCCAAACCCATGCTCCATCTCCCTGCTTTATTCCTCTTCATTGTACTTACCAGTACCTGAAAAAGGACCTCAATTTCTTCGCTTATTTTGGTGTCTCTGTCTTCCTAACTAGAACATAAACTCCATTCAGCACTGTGTCACTGACGCTCCTAACTCCAGTGCCCGCCACAATGCCTGGCATGAAGCATGCCCTTCATCAAGATGTGTTATGAATTCAACACATGACAGTCATCAGAGGGAGCTGGGGGAGATGTTTTCAGCCCAATTATGGACACAGTTTGAACTCAAAGATCTCTATGGTCTGTAGGAGACAGGGTGGTAAATGTCTGCACTCAGTGCTGATGACCTGCGTTTTTCCTAGGGCATAGCCAGAACGGGAAATTAACACAGCAGCCTTCCTCTCTTACTGATACCACCACAGGGAACATGGGGTCAGTTTATTCCAGCCCTATGTTGAGATCCCTGTAAGACAGATTTACTGCCATCACTGGTTACACTTCTACTTTCTCTCCAATAGGCTGTCGTGAGCTCTTGGATACAAGTTCAGTACTGTTCTAGGATCGGGAGTTTCAAAGGCAGACTGAGGAGCCACTGTTGTTCTATATGAAGTTTTTAAGATTTTACTTGATTAAAAATTACTTTTGTTAGCTTCTGAATGGCAATTTCCCTTTAACCACATATATACAAATTAAACTATTTCATAGGACATCACAAATCCATTCAATTCAGTGAACTAGGTATTACTGAGTGACTACACAGAATCCCTGCGTTAGGATAAAATGTGGGACACGTGATGACTTGAGAAAGGTGTCAAGGATTCCAGAAGGTCTGACAAAGGATTTGGATCATCTGATAAACTGCTTCAATAAAATTCTATGTACGTTCCTTTCACTTTGTACAGGGGAGTACAGAGTGGATCCTACTTACAGCTTCCATCAAGCCCTTCAACGATGGGGTCTTGAGCATCAGGGCATCAAAGACTTCTTCTGACTCCTTTCGAACATAGAGTAGCACTAGTCAATCCCCAACCGGGAATAAGGAAGGGAAAAGAGAAAAAAAGGATTCAGTTCACATGAGCAAAAGAGGAAAACAGACCACGGGTACTAGCTAAAATAAAAAACACATTCACATCAAGGATGACAAACATCAGCCAATATAAATTCTGTCTTAAGGAACACAGGTTTCAGCTTCTCTGAACTTTGCTAGAAGTCCTAGCTCAAGCTAGATGTTGGTCTGATGGAAGAATTCTCAAGCAAGTGAAATTGGAAAAAATGTGTTTGAGTAATTTATGCTTTTGATAGATTCCAAACTCACTTCTGATTTAAAACTCCCACTAACAAATGGAAACCAACACACCTCTCTTTGGTTCTTCTATCCGGGACAGCTTGGTAGAAGGAGGGACAGAAAAGTCATCTTCTGTGCCATATGGCCCCCTTTTCAAGGCAGACCTGCAGCGATCCAAAATACGCTGTTAGTGATTGAACTCAACAAGCTGCATCAACAAAGCTGTTTATGAGCCTAACATGGAACTAGATTTAAAATGACTTTCATTCTTTATCTGGTCCAGCTTCCTTATTTGGGGATGAAAAATCAGGCCTGAAGAAAGATCCTGACTCCAAGGCTCATGGATATTTACAGGCGGACATGGGACCACACTCAGGTTACTTGCAGGTATCTGCCCCTCACTCTCATTAGATAAAGCTGCTTTCTTGAGGATGAGGTGCTTTTTGTTTTTCTTTTGAGACAGGGTCTCATTCTGTTGCCCAGGCTGGGAGTGCAGTGGTGCCATCACAGATCATGGCACACTGCAGCCTCAATCACCCAGGCCCAAGCAATCCTTCCACCTCAGTCTCCCAAGTGGTGCACACCACCATGCCCCACTAATTTTTTTATTTTTGTAGAATTGGGTTTTCCCTATGTTGCCCAGGATATTCTCAAATTCCTGGCTCCAGCGATCCTCCTGCCTTGTCCTCCCAAAGTTCTGGGATTACAGGTGTGAGCCACCACATCTAACTCTTAGGTGTTTCTTTTCAGGAAACAGTCTATGGAGGACGTAGGATCTGAGATAACCTTGTACAGGCAGTAACAAAGGAGATGACATTTCAAAATACTGAGGAAGTGTGTGCAGGAAAATGCAGGGCCAGCCTGGCTCAAACAGAATGGCCCACAGGAAGCCACATCTAGAAAGGGAGGCTAGCTCAACCGTGAATGCCCTCATCATTCAGCTCTAAGGAATTAAATTTTACATGGCAGGGAAGAGGGACTATTTGAAAACAGAGTGTGGTACCCAAAGTGTATGGTCAACAATGGAGGGGACCCCAGGACCTTCAAGCACAGGAACCAGGGGAAGGAGGTTAATCTGAGTACAGGATTCTGTGGGTTTAAAATATGATGGTGTAATGGAAGCCAAAAGGGGAGAACAAATCAAGAAGAGCCTGAGGAGAGAAAAGCTCAGATTGAGCACCTGGCTACCAGGGGTAGCTGGTATGGAGGGTCCGGCAGGCGGTACTGTGGTGAACAAGAGAAATGGCAAATAACTGAAAGTGAAGGGAGTGAGTGCTGGATTTGGAGCAGAATGGCCACTTCGGGAGTACGGGCTGAGCCTCCGAGACGCTGTCATCTCAGTTCCTAGCACACAGCAGCCGTCCAGTGAAGGTGCCTGCAGGACTCAAGTCTGAAACACTAAGAATCAAAGGGGTAATGCAGGCCTTGCCTTCAGAGAGAGGCACAGTGGGTAAAGTGTGGGGATGAATGTCCCCAGTATGACGGTTCAAGCCCTGGGAATGGATGGAAGATAAGGGAAGAGGGATGTGGAAGAATGAACTTCCCATGGAAACCTTGGCTCTTTCCACCAAGATGCACCTTTCTGAGAGTAGATAACAGAAAGAGGGAGGCTGAGGTGGGAGGACTGCCTGAAGCCAGGATCTCTACAATCATAATAACAATTAATAATAATTATTTTTATTTTATTATTATTAGCTGGATGTGATGGCATGTGCCTGTAGTCCCACCTACTTGGCAGGCTGAGGCAGGAGGATCACCTGAGCCCAGGAGCTCAAGTCTGCAGTAAGCTGTGATTGCACCCCTCTATTCTTACATGGGCCACAGAGCAAGACCCTGTCTCTAAAAGTAAAATGAAATAAAAAGAATCTTTGCCTTTTTGAAAAAAGTCCCAAAGCCATCAAGAAGGTTCTGATGGCCCAAAGAGGGGCAGTGTCAGCTGCCTCCACTGGGCAGTGTCTGAGTAGGGGACTGCCTGGCATGCGAAGGCAGAGCCCAATTCTGGGACAACTGAGCATCAAAGTGAATGACTAATGGACCACGATTTATTGACTAAAACAGGAAACTATGAGTTCATACTGTAGCAATAAATGAGTAAATTGAGGCCGGGCGCGGTAGCTCACGCCTGTAATCCCAGCACTTTGGGAGGCCGAGGCGGGTGGATCACGAGGTCAAGAGATCGAGACCATCCTGGTCAACATGGTGAAACCCCGTCTCTACTAAAAATACAAAAAAAATTAGCTGGGCATGGTGGCGCGCGCCTGTAATCCCAGCTACTCGGGAGGCTGAGGCAGGAGAATTGCCTGAACCCAGGAGGCGGAGGTTGTGGTGAGCCGAGATCGTGCCATTGCACTCCAGCCTGGGTGACAAGAGCGAAACTCCGTCTCAAAAAAATAAAAAATGAGTAAATTCAAAGTCTGATGGGGAATGAGGTATTTACAAAGCTATAATGTAGCTCCCCAGACAACACTTATTACAAAAGGAGCCACTTTGCAGTGGAAAAGCTGGTAGATACCACCTTAATCAAGTGACAAAGCACACCAGTAGTAACAGGATAAACTGACATCGAGCGCCATCTGCTAGGAAGCATGGAGAACCCAGCCTCGCCTCTATGACATCCCTGCCAGGACTGGAATCTAACCATGAGAAAACAGCAGACACACACAAACTAAGAATAGTCTACAAAACAGCTGGCTGAAATCTTCAAAAATATTTGGTCAGAAAAATTAAGGAGCAGCTGAGAGCGTTCTAGACTGTAGACGATTAACGAACATGACAGCTAACTAAGCTAACTACAGTTTGTGATCCTGAACTGGATCCTTTTTTGCTATAAAGGACATTATTGGTTCTGTTGTAGCAATGTTAATAACCTAATCTTAACTGTGACACAGGAGGATCTCCTTGTTGGCAGGAAATATACACCAGGATATTCAGGAGTGATGGGCCATCAGGTTGGCAACTTATTCTCAATGGCTCAGGGAAAAATGAGTTCTCTACTATATTTGCAGTTTTTCTACAAGTTTGAGATTGTTTTCATTATTAAAATGAAACATAAATCTTACCCTTCACCCTCCAATTCTTCTGAGGCAATGGGAAGGACCTAAGATCAAAGAAACAGATTGCTTTTCAAATGTATGCTCAAAATGTTTGACCATAAATCAATTATTCCTAAAATAGAAATAATTTGAATTTGACCAATCTAATATAAAATCCTTTATATTAGATTTTATAATATATTTTATATTATATAGTATATATGTATACTATATAAGATTTTATAATATATAGTATACATATATACTATATAATCTAATATAAAATCCTTTACCCCTAATTTTCAATAACCAGATTCTTACAGATGTCTGGAACTCCTCTAACTCAGTGGTTGGGCCAAATCTGGTCCAAAGCCAGTTTATGTAAATAAAGTCCTTACTGAAACAAAGCCACGCTCATTCACTCACATGCTGCTTATGGCTGCATCTGCAGTAGTATGGCGGAGCTGAGCTGCACAGTGCAGACCATGTGGTCGCAAAGGCTGAACACCTTTACCGCCTGGCCCTTCGTAAAAACAGCATGCTGACTCCTGCTCACTTCCATCAGAAACTAAATGTACTGGCCACGGCCCCAAGAACACTGACAAATCTTTAGTCCTTATAAATCTGCCCACAAAGTGCAGGAAAGACTGTCTTTTCAATATTTATTTGCACTCAGCATAAAACTATGCCTTTCTACTGAAGTTCCTGTCTCTAGAAAGCCTTTGCCACAAAACAGGAATGACTATTTTTTAAATAGCTTTAGTTGCCAAGGCATTGGTAACTACACATGGCAAGGACAACTCAGTAACTGGAACCATGAGAAAAGCCTTCAGATGTTCTTACACTATGAAAGCTCCTTAACCTAGGTATTCTCCCAAGTTAAATTCAGAAGGATCACAGGCTCAAATTCCAAATTATGTTACTATCCTAGAATCTTTGAAATGAGCTAGGATATGTAGGAATGAATGAATGAAGGATTGCAAACAGAATAAAGCTGAGACTGCACTGCACCTTCAAATCAACAATCCATATTTTATTGCATGGGTACCATTGTCACCCCAGCAGAATATTCCAAAGAGCTGACTAACTGGTCAAACTTTGCCCAATTTTGGCTTCTGTTTCTCATGAATAATGCCAAAGAATTTCCTTTTGCCATGCTTTCCTTCCTGGGAATCTGCCCTGGGATCTGGGTACCTACATGAGTGCCCCGCTGCAAGTTGGCAAAGTGCACGTCAGGAATGAAGAGGACAGGCTGAGTATCGAGATCAATGAAGGGTTTGAAAACTGTGATATCCATTCGCTTGTGAGAGGGAAGCAGTGGTACTTTAACATCAGAAACTGGAAAAAAAAAAAAAAAAAGAGAGAGAGAAAACCAAGGTCAAAGGATTATATACAGACTGGATGCAGGCCCAGAGCACTCACCTCTGTGTAAGACACTTCAAGTGTCGTACTCTGTAAGACACAACAGGGCATGCTGGCCAAGAAGAATCCTAGTTTATGTAAAGGAATTTGCTGTGTGTATTTCCACTAAAATCATCTGAATGTCTTATCAAACCAAAAGGGAAAAGGTATCTTCAAACACACAGAGACACATGTCCACACAAGATTTGCAACAGAGGCAGAGTATATTTAGTTTTCACTGAAAAGGCCAAAATTTGTAATTGTATAAACATAATTTGGAAGAAATTTCACCTCAGCTGTCCCCATTAAATTATTTACATTCTAACGAACCCATTGACTTCAGAACACATCAAGAAACCCGACAATGAGGTGAAGTGTAAGTATGCCCATCTAATTTTTAACTTAATAAGTCAGAGACTCCATCTTCCCCAGTAATCTTGCCTTGAAGTACTCAGTAATGAGGTCTTCTGGTTAGTCAGCTGTCTCTGAAGTGTCACTGGGAGTTTACACTTTGATACAGTAGGAGAATCCTGACTAAGGTGTTGCAGGACAAATGTCTGCTGAGCCAGACAGACCATTCAAAAGAGCATGCCAGAAGCGCATGTACTACAGATGAAATCCTACAGGCACCGAGCAGCACTTTCTTCATTTTAGATACAAGATTTTGTGAATATGAGTACTGGTCACAATAAAAAAAAAAAAAGAAAACCTTTCCTGGTGAAATGTCCAAATAGAAGCCTTATAGCTTTTGGAAATATTAAAATATTATACTTTGGATACAAAAATGATCCTATTTAGAGTTAAGGCATCTTGAATTCACAAAACCATTATTATGACTTTCAAAAATCTAGATAAGTCCCAATTTTAACAGCGATTCATATAGAATGTATGTCATTTTTCAAGACTGGAAGCAGGAGTCTGAACTAGAATTAACAGCTGGAAAAGTTGAGCTCGAGAAAACCTGGGGATCCATCTGTAGGCTCCAGGAAAACTACCCCGCTGAGCCGGTGTCTACTGCTGCATCTGAGGGAGAGGCAGTGCTGTACTGCGGGGCAGGGAGGACACCCACTATCTTCTGTGTGTTAACTCCAGCCACCATTCTGAACGGAAAAGGTCTGAAGCGTGGTGGGAACACTTCTACTTACAGGCATTCAACTGGGAGCTGGGGTCAGGACACTTGCCTTTTCTTTTGCTTTGCTTTCGTTCTTCATCCCTGATTTTCCGCTCAGCTCCCTATATGTCAAGAGAAGACAAGATAGGATTCTGTTTTCCAATCTTTAAAATATTTAACTCTTATCCTGACCAGTCGGGGGAAAAACCTCTCTTCTGTGGACAGGAACTCCCTTACTATATAAATGAGGCTTATCATAGTAGTTTCTTCTAAATAGATTAGTCTTAAAAATTATTTTTAATTCTATGAAATCACAAGGAACAACATTTATTTGAAAAACAAACAAACAAAAGCAAAATTCTGGCCAGATGCGGTAGCTCATGCCTGTAATCCCAGCACTTTGGAAGGCCAAGGCAGGTGGATCGTGTGAACTCAGGAGTTTGAGACCAGCCTGGCCAACATGGTGAAACCCCGCCTCTACTAAAAATACAAAAATTAGTAAGGCGTGGTGGCAGGCACCTGTAGTCCCAACTACTTGGGAGGCTGAGGCAGGAGGATCACTTGAACCCGAGAGGTTGAAGTTGCAGTGCGCCAAGATCACACCATTGCACTCCAGCCTTGGTGACAGAGTGAGACTCCATCTTAAAAAAAAGAGAAAAAGTGTACTCAGAGTCCTAGAAAAAGGATACCCATGTACTCTGTAGATCAACTGAGCAAAGACTAATAGCACCAGGCAACTGAACCCACAATAATTCTTAAAAGAACCATATTAGTAATAAACATGACCTGAAATCATGCAATTAAGTGTATTAAAAACATAACATTTAATCATTTTGCTTGATTTATTGGAATTAATTTCTGAATGGTACAGATTTCTTTACATAGTTATCTAGTTTAGGATGAACTGGTAGCTTATTTTTCCATTAAATAAATCTGCTGATAGCAAAGAGAGGCAATAAAAATCCCACTGATCTAAGCATTATTATATAATAAGGAACACATTTTAAAAACAATATAAAACCACCTTCTGCCTTTTCTAGAAAGTGCTAGTATACTAACACAGTCGACATACAACCTGCTTATAAAAACTGCTATGTAGCATTGACACAATAGTCCCTCCTTGACATAGAAAAACAGGTAAATATCCCTAATCTCTTAGCCATTATTGTATGAATTTGGTCTGGATCTCTCTGTCCCTTCTAAGAGTCTAACCATAACTTCGTTCTGATGATAAACACCACCCTCCTCTAAAAAGGTGGATGGTACAGTCCTATTACAAAATAGGACTGTCCCTCTTTATCTATGAATCTATAAAGAATAAGGCATTTCTGCTTCTACATAACATGGAGTAACACAGATCAGATTTACCCTCCACCTTGAAACAACAAAAACCAGGCAAAATGCATGAAACAAGGATGAGAAGGCCCTGACCAGCAGGCAACAAAGAACAGCAATCCCTGGGAGACAGGAATGTATGGTAAGCCCTACACCCATGCAGGCTGCTGCCTTCAGAGTTCCCAGGCTGTGGCATAGGAAGGAGAGCCCACGTGGTCTCAGTCCAGGTGCCCTGTGTTGAGGGCACCCTCAACCAGGGCACCTTCAGACAGAGCTGAAGTCCACAGTGACCAAGGCAGCAGGACAAAGTACCACAGAAGAAAGAGCTCCGAGATCTTCAGGGAGCCCCCCTCCAGTATGTGGCCGGGTACCAACAGGGACATAGGTGCCAGGACACTGCCCAAGACCAGGGGTCAGGGTTGGGAACTGCCATCTGAAAAGATTAGAGAAACAGTGCCTGAAACCCACACAGAGCCAGAAATTGTAACTGTTGCCACCAACCACTAGAAAAACTTATAATGAGCAGGGCACTTGGTAGAATATTCAGGAAAATCCTGATCAGAAAAGCACAGAATGATTAGCCTTACATTTAGCACAGCTCCAGGACCACCTATCAAATCACAGATATAAGATCTGGAAGATCAAATGGTTTCCAACCAACTTAACCAGATTTTAGGACAAAATTTAAGGAGATTGACAATAATACAAAAATGTCCAGCACCCAGGAAGGTGAAAATCACCAAAATGCCAACATAGAGTAAACACAATCCAAAAAAAAAAAAAAAAAAGGCCTCAGGCTCATTCACTGTGCGCAGCCGCTGTGTACCTGGTGCAAAAGCTGGGGTGACGGACCAGGCCTCTGATAGCAAACATACTTCCTAGCACTTTCTAAAAATCTTAATAAAAGACAAGTTCCCTTAACAGGATGAAAAGAACTGCCCCCCCCACCCCCACTACCACGAAAAAAAGTCCAATATTTTTGAGTAGGAAAAAGTCAGATCTTGTTGCCTTAGTTCAATGGACTGTTCACTCTCATCCATGGTTGCTCCCCAGTTCCAGTTCCGAGCCAGCACGAACCTTCCAGGCTCTCCCTGCATTGAATCCAGGTCAGCCCCTGGCTCTGTACCAGGCAAAAGTGAGCCTCTCTTTTCCAGAAATAAAGGAGCTACACCAGAGAAAACAGGTCATGTAGAGATCCTTCGGGGCCCTGCACTTTCTCTTCTTGCTTCCCTGTGGCTGTGGAGAATTCGCACCTCTCCTTCCCCAGGCTTAGTGAAGGGCCTTTGGGGAACAGGTCTGTGAAGCCACTGTTCTTTGTGATTCATCCTTTCAGACGTGGCTAAAGAAGAGCTCCCGTGCAGGGGTGACCGCCTATACACCCAGCAGCTGGGCTCAGAGGGTCCTGTGTGCACCTCCTTTACTTGTCAGACATGCCCAACAAAACGTACTTATCAACCCTTCTAATCTTTCAGTCAAAATGGAATTTTAAAAATCTCTATATAATGTGTCTTTGCAAGGCCAAAACAGTAACTATTCACTTAAAATAAGCTATTTTGGGCCAGACGTGGTGGCTCACACCTGTAATCCCAGCACTTTGGGAGGCCGAAGCAGGTAGATCACCTGAGGTCAGGAGTTTGAGACCAGCCTGACCAACATGGGGAAACCCTGTCTCTACCAAAAATACAAAATTAGTTGGGCGTGGTGGCGCATACCTGTAACCCCAGCTACTTGGGAGGCTGAAGCAGGAGAATCGCTTGAACCCAGGAGGTGGAGGTTGCAGTGTGCCAAGATCTTGCCATTGCACTCCCACCTGGGCAACAAGAACAAAACTCCATCTCAAAAAAAAAAAAAAATTAGCCAGGTGTGGTGGTTTGCATCTGTAATCCCAGCTACTCAGGAGGCTGAGGCATGAGAATCGTTCAAACCCAGGAGGCAGAGGCTGCAGTGAGCCCCAAGATCGTGCCGTTGCACTCCAGCCTGGGTGGCAGAGCCAGACTTTGTCTAAAAAAAAAAAAAAAAGCTGTTTTGCTGTTTTTACACTTTGGGAAGCCAAAATGAAAGGATCACTTAAGGCTAGGAGTTCAAGACCAGCCTGGGCAACATGGCGGGACCCCATCTCTACAAAAAATTTAAAAAATTAGCTGAGTGTGATGGCATGTACCTGTAGTCCCAACTATTCAAGAGACTGAGTTTGAGGAACTGCTTGAGCCAAGGAGGTTGAGGCTACAGTGAGCAGTGATTGTACCACTGAATTCCAGCCTGGGTGACAGAGTGAAACCTCATCTTCGATAAAGGCTGGGCGCTGTGGTTTGTGCCTGTATTTCTAGCACTTTGGGAGCTGGAGGCAGGCAGATTACCTGAGCTCAGGAGTTCGAGACCAGCCTGGGCAACATGGCAAAACCCCGTCTCTACTAAAAATACACAAAAATTAGCTAGGTATGGTGGTGTGCACCTGTAATCCCAGTGACTGGGGAGGCTGAGGCACAAGAATTGCTTGAACCCAGGAGGCAGAGGTTGTAGTGAGCCGAGATTATACCACTTCACTCCAGCCTGGGTGACAGAGTAAGACTCTGTCTCAAAAATAAATAAATAAAATTTACAAAGCTATTCTCTATTAACAGCTATATTCTCATTTTAATATCAAATATTAAAGACACCCTGGTCTTTTTCCATGAGTGTCTCAAACTCTTGTTCCAAGCATCGCTGCTGATTTTACCTTGTCACAGAAGACCTTGATCTGGCAGTAGGCTCGGTGTACAGGCTTGTTGCTGCGGTTGTTGTAACTATAGGTATCAATCTGAATGTTAAGAGGCAACCCCTTCACTCCCTTCTGGGAAGAGAAATCTGTGCTTAAGCAGTTCACAGAGATGAAAACCTGCAAAGAGAAGAGAAGGTTCCATAAGCAACAGGCCACAGCTCATGAAAATATTAACATCACTCCAATTACTCAAGTCCATTTTAAATGAGAAGTTCAGCTTCTCATTTTTTAAAAAAGAGTTTTTAAAAAGAGGCAATCTGGGGTTTATTTTAAAATTGCCTTTGGTCATAGAAATAGATCTTAAAGAGGAGGAAGAGTCGGCAGCTCTGAGCCTCTGCTTACATTCCCTTCCAGAATCCCTATTTAGTATCAGCTAGGACGGTGGAAGAGGCTGGTTAGCTTTCCTTATGCCATGTTGCAGAGTTACCAGGAGCATAGCTCCCTCTGCAGTACAAACTTCTGGGAATCCACCTATATTTATGTTGACACAACCTCTTAGGATAACCGGTAGTACTCTGTGTCCTAATATTTTAGAACTTATGAAATCAGTGTTCCTCTAATCCACAATTTTTATGACCATAAGATTCCAATAAAGTTCTCTCTCAATCTCTGCCTATCCAGACTAAACAGTCCTCAGTTCTTTCCAGTTTGTTCTTATTAATCTTTTGGTTATCAAGTAACACTGGGCCCAGTCTTCAAGGAATAATTTATAATTTACAATTATTTCCATACTCCTTTCTAGGTATGGAAATATCGGTGCAAGGGTCTTTTATTTAAACACAATTGGATTCTTTACATGCCCAGATTAAAACTAAGACAAAAATGGTAAAGTTTGTTAATGGGTTAATAACTTAATGATCATTAAACACTCAGGAATGTGTTCCTCATTCAAGAAGTTCCACATAGATGTGGTGAAAACTTCCTAAAATAACCCGGGAAGATGTTATGCTGGCAGGTCTATGTCCACAAAAGAAAAGAAGAATCCAATTCTTTAAGCAATACTTCTACTATTCAACCATTTACAAAATTACTTCGGAGAAACTATCTAAAGCAAACTTTTAGCTTCTCAACACAGTTTCAAAAGTCTGTTTTCCTATCAGTGCCCAAGTCCAAGCCACCACTTCTTACAGAAGCAATTTTTTTTTTTTTTTGAGACAGTCTAGCTCTGTCGTCCGGGCAGGAGTGTGGTGGTGTGATCTCAGCTCACCACAACCTCTGCCTTCCAAACCATCCTCCCACCTCAGCCTCCCAAGTAGCTGGGACCACAGGTGTGCACCACCACACCCAGCTAATTTTTGTATTTTTGTTTGTAGAGACAGGGTTCTGCTATATTGCCCAGGCTGGTCTCGAACTCCTGAGCTCAAGTGATCCTATCACCTTGGCCTCTCAAAGTGCTGGATTTCAGGAAGGAGCTACCACACCCAGCCCACAAGTACAGTATTAAAGATGACTTCCAAGTACAGAAGGTTAGCACCAGCTACACTCACTCCATCTGCTAGCATGTGCCTGAGTGACGCAGTGAGCAAGAAAGAACCCATCCAGGGGGATTCCCCCACCTTCAAATGGAAGGCGGAAGATGTCACACCCTTCTCTCCTCTCCTGGGATCCAAATCAGTTCTCTCCCAGCACATTTTCTCAAAAGTTAAAATAAACTGAGTCACATTATTAATACGACACTGGAAGCTGCTACTTAGAGAAAACCAGTGTACAGCAAACAAACATGTGCCGTTTCCCCACTATTTTTATAATTCTGGATTCTTAAAATGTTTTTGAGCTTCTTTTCAACCACTTTTAGAATTTATTTCTGATGCATGTGCACCACACAGTGGACATTACTGGAATTACAGTTTTAAAAACAAGACTGGCCCATTTCAAACCCAAGCCCTGTGAGCTGACATAGCCCTTGGGTCAACAACCAAGAATGGGTCCATCACGAGCAGCACTGGGTGTCACTGGCTGAACTAGGGCAGATGGGGAGAAATTTACCTTATAATGGGGGTGGGGGCAGCTATATGAACTTGTAAGATGAAGGAGAAGGAAGGGAGGGAGAAGAGGGAAGTCAGGATCATGGTGACAAAGATGGCTCTCTAGAAGGCATGCAAAATGTAAAATGCTGAGGTGGGGGTTTTACCCTCACTCTAGGCTATACACTGTTTTTCAGCAGGAAAAGACCAACACATCCTAAAAAGATAGAGGACTGGAGTCCAAGTTAACAGATTTAAAAGTCATCTCTGATCTTGTCCCAAGCCCTCCACCCAGGCCGATCTCACTTCCCTGAACACATTCTGCATATCCAATTCCGCCTCACCTTAGTCTTTGTCCACTTCCTGCTAGTGGCTTCCCAGGCAGACCCACCTCCACAGCTTCCCCTGTCTGTCTCCATCTGTAAGGCTGGCCTGAGTCCCATGCCACACATGGTCACAAGCACCAGGCTGGCCACACAGCAGAGGGACCACACACTGCGCACGTGGCTTCAGGACCTGTGCTGGGCATGTCAGGCACAGCCTCACCACACAGGAAAAGGGACCATCATCCTACTTGTACAGATGAAGCCCACAGTGGTGTTTAAAAGGTAGAAAGCGATGCACCAGGGTTCATCAGAGGGCCTTCCTCTTCATACCCTGCCATGTCTCTCCCAAACCAACATCTTCCCTGATTAGCTGGCTTTGATCTCCTACTTGGGATGGTTTGCCTTTTGATATGCGCATGGTTCATCTCCCTGATTAGACTGTAAATATTTAGCAGTCTGGGTCCATATTCCATAATTTGTCCTTTCCAATATGGAGCACAGTGCCTTATCCTGCCTGCTATGATTTTTCTTTCCATTTAAACTTATTTCCAGTAAATAAGCAAATTGCTTTAATTTAAATACCTAGATCTAGATATAGAGGCAAAAGTGGCATGTACAAATTCCAACAGCATTACAGAAAATATGTGTTTTGATTTCTTTTTGTTTTTGAGACGGAGTCTTGCTTTGTCACCCAGGCTGGAGTGCAGGGGCGCAATCTCAGCTTACTGCAATCTCTGCCTCCCAGGTTCAAGTGATTCTTCTGCCTCAGCCTCCCGAGTAGCTTGGATTATAGGCATGTGCCACCACACCCCGCTAATTTTATATTTTTAGTAGAGACCACATTGGTTAAGCTGGTCTCGAACACCTAACCTTGTGATCCGCCCACCTCAGCCTCCCAAAGTGCTGGGATTAAGGGCATGAGCCACTGCGCCTGGCCTGACTTTATATCTTTTCTTACATTTTTTTTTAAAAAAAAAACACTTTAAGTACAATCCCCAAATCCACAAATTAGAGGTAAGGACAGTCTGTGGAATCCATTCAGGTTTAAAACAAAAAAAGTCCATGCACACAACTAAGCACGTAAAGTAACTAAACTACCATATATTCTTCATTTTACAACCAGATGGAAAATCTGAACTTTTTTCTGACCTTCTAGGCCATTCTAGGCTCAATTCCTAATTTAAAAACAGCTGCCTGGGAAAGTTCAACTTTACCCTCAACAATTCCAGAAGTCTTTGACCCAAATCCTCTTTACAAGAGGATTTCACGGTAATCCAACCCAAAACCTAACCTCCCCTCGCTTCCCAGTTTCAAGTTTCTATTCAAAAAAGAAACAAGCAGGGGCCAATTCCCAGGATCAGGGCAAACATGGAGCTTTGGCGCAGGTTTCCCCATGCTGGTGTGCATTCATGATGATTTGTGGTCTCTTACTGACATACATTTCTCTTATTTTAAAAAATCAATTATTTCCAAACTTGGCAGTTTTCTAAATTTATTAAAGAAAGTTTACGATGGTCCTAATTCAGCATTAAAAAAAAAAAAAAAGCTACCTTGCCTAGATAAATACACAAACATCCCAGGAAAAAGTGACAAAGCTGTGAAACGTAAGCACAGCAGGCCAGGGATGTGAGGGGCAGGAACAGTGGGCCAAAGATGCCAAAGAGAAAATGGGGCCAATGCTTATGGTGCCCCTGTTTTTAAGGAAAGATCCAAGGCAAGAACACAGACCATCAAGGGGACATGCTGGTGCAGAGGGGACATGCGTGCTAGGTCTAACCCTCAATCAAAGTCTACAAGGGGAGCCACGTGCCCAAGAGAAGCAGCTTAGGTCTGAATATCAAAGCATCTGAGCTGGCCCCTAACTAGCACTGTGACCAGCGCAAGGGTCCTTACCCATCAAAGGGCCGGGTGAGTTCATGGATCTAGATGACTCCTACCTCTGGATGGCTATGATTACATATGTATACTGACAAAGGATGATTCCTTTATCAATACTATTTTTACTGGTGACAATAATTTTGTGTAATACATTTACCAAACAACTTTTTATAAATCATATTCATTTAAAAATACCATGTAAGTTGCCAGTTAAAGTCATCACAATAACTACTTATGTAAAACTTAAGAACTTATATAGCAATGGCTCTCAAAGTGTGGTGCTGGGAGCATCAGCATAAGGGAATTTGCTGGGAATGAAGATCCTGGTGCCCACCCCAGACTCACTGAATCCAAAACCTCAGGGAGTGGAGGGGGAGGTTAACCAGCTCTCCAGCTAGTTCTGTACACACTCAAGTTTCAGAACCCTGTCTGTACAACAGTGCCTCACAATCCTGACTGAATTAGAATCACCTGGCAGGACTTTAAAATTTATGGATGTTGGATGTCCTGGCCACACCTCTAGAGATGCTGATTTCATTGGCCTGGGGTGGGTCAAGACCTTGGGACTGCTCCCCAGATAATTCAAGTGATTGGCCAAACTAAAATCCACTACTATAAAATAATTAGTGTTTTAGCTGCTTATACACTGTGATCCACAAAAGGTCTCCTTTGGCTCCAAAACTCTGAGATTATTAAAGCAAGTTCCAATACATGGTTTCCTTTCCTTAAAGAATTAAGATATTTTACATGTATTTAAATGTATAACAGGTTTTGATATGTATTTATATGTATAACACAGGTACAGCCCTATCAAATAAGAATGTTCATGTAATCTACAGAAAGATTTAGATTAAAGCAATTTTGCTCAACTCTGCTATTCAATAAGGTCATACAAATCCTCAAATACTCCAGAGTTCTTAAGATATTAACCAGGAAAAAACAATTACAGACATACTAAACTCTCCCGCTTATTTTTATTACTCATGTTTGATTTCATAGGGATTTGCATTTGTGGATGAACTTGTGTGTCCAGCTGAAGGCTGAAGTTGTAACTCTGAACCACAGGACAAAGCATGATGTGATGCCTTCCACACTGCGATGATCTCCTTGAGGTGACACTGTCTTAATCATCTCTATGTCTCATGCCTGGCTCATGACACATGCTTAACACATGCTTTTGAGAAAAGGAGGAAACATGCATGCTGGGTAGTGAACAAGCATGGCTAAGAGTAAGTACAATGTAGATATATAAAATATCTTTTCAAATCCCTGTCCAAACCAAAATCGACCATTTTCTGTAAAAGGCCCGATAGTATCTTCACATCCATAGGCCATATGCAACTACTAAACTCTGCAGTAATAGTGTAAAAGCAGCCATGGATATGAGTGTGGCGGTGTTTTGATAAAACTTGATTCATATAAACAGGCATCTAGCTGGCCTCAGAGCTGTCATTTGCCGACCACTGATCTAAACCCTCCTCTAAGTTGCTTGGACATTAATTTATTGTTACATCATGACGCAGTAAATAGGGAAGAAGTGCATCTCCCTGTTTGTAATTTCCACTTTCCACATAAGCAACTTCCTGGCAAGACACCCAGTGTGTGCCCATGCGTTGCTCCCCTGTGGAAACACACTGTCCCTGTCAGCACAGCCCACACTCATGGAGGGGACCAGGCAAGTTCTGAGGGGGAAGTACAGCTTCCAGGGATCTTTGCAGTCAGGAGGGCAGACTTCTTTAGTCTACAACACCTAAAACAGCGAGAGGGCGAGTGTAAAAACATAAGCCAGAGCTCTCCTTTGGGTCCAGTGGGAGCAACAACACAGGCACACTTTGTTCCTCAGTTTGTTTTTTTTTTGTTTTTTTTTTTTTTTTTTTTGAGACAGGGCCTTGCTCTGTCACCCAGGCTAGAGAGCAGTGGCATGATCTTGGCTCACTGCAACCTTCACTTACTGGGTTTGAGTGATTCTCCTGCCTCAGCCTCCTGAGTAGCTGGGATTACAAGGTGCACACCACCACACTCAGTTAATTTTTGAATTTTTTAGTAGAGATGGGGTTTTGCCATGTTGGCCAGGGTGGTCTCGAACTCCTGACCTCAGGTGATCTGCCCACCTCGCCTTCCCAAAGTGCTGGGATTACAGGTGTGAGCCACTGCGCCTGGCCTCTTCCTCAGTTTTAACACTTCTCATGAATTCCACCTAATGGGCAGCCCCAAGTGAGCAAGACCACAGGGCTACTCACCCAAATCCAGGTAAAACCAGGCTTCGACTGTTCCTATCTTGCAGACGAATACTATCAATGTGATTACAGAAAACACTAAACTATCTGTACAGAGGATAGGAAAGAGGTAAAAAGATGGATGAGGAAATATCCAACTCCTCCTCTATAAAACATATGGGAGTGCACGCGCGCATGCATGCGTGCTTAAAAAGTCCCATCTCAGGCCAGGCGCAGTGGGTCACGCCTGTAATCCCAGCACTTTGGGAGGCTAAGGCAGGGGGAATCACCTCAGGTCAGGAGTTTGAGACTAGTGTGGCCAACATGGTGAAACTCCATCTCTACTAAAAATACAAAAATTAGTGGGGTGTCATGGCAAGCACCTGTAATCCCAGCTACTTGGGAGGCTGAGGCAGAACTGCTTGAATTCGGGAGGTGGAGGTTGTGGTGAGCCAAGATCACGCCACTGCACTCCAGGCTGGGCAACAAGAGTGAAACTCGTATCAAAAACAAACAAACAACAACAACAACAAAAGCCCCATTTCAGAATTGGAGTAAGGCTGAATGACTGACAACCTTCCTTCTCTAGAAAGATGTAAAGATTTCTGATATAAAACTTTAAGAACTCAAAAGATGGTCTTTTCTGTTTTCATACTTCCTTCCCACCTATTGAGAAAATGTTTGTATTCAAATAGTTAGAACAGCCATCTCAAAAGATGAGCAACTAATATTCCCACCCAAATTATCAGAAGAAAAAAAAACTAACCACAAACATAACCTGCTAACAGGCCAGGAAGGACAGTTCCTCATTCCTGACCAATAAGGTATGCACTTAGAATGCTTCAAAATATTTAACTTCTTTGGTTTTCAAACCTCAGTTTGAAAAGGAGAGGGAAACAACATAAAATGATTTACATGATCAAAGGATAACTAATACAGACTTTTATTCTAAATGCTCACAAGCACAGAAACCAACAAGAAATCAGATCTTGAATTAATTTATAATGATTCTTCCAGGAAGTGCTGTGGCAGTCACATAAGCACTGTTCACACTTGGCTGCTTCTGCCAAGTTAGTCCTCAAAGAGAAAACAAGGAGGAAAAAGATTAAAAAAAAAACCCAGTGTGCTCAAAACAGAGATCACCATCAGAGGTTTATTTCACAGCAGGTATAGGGAAAGCAACTGAGAATCAATTTTATAAAACCCCCAACTCACCTCACCCACTCCTTTTGAGCTTTATCATCAACACCACAAACCAAGACACAATCCCAGTAAAGCTTGCTAACTATCTAGTCTAAAGGGAGTAGTGAGACACGTGAACTTTAACAAGTGAATTTAACTGTGGAGAGAAATTACAGAAATATTTTTAACTCTCCTAATTCACAGAAAAGAAAGTATGAACAAAGTACTTAGAGTTCATCAGAAGTTACAAAAACATTAAGTGGTGAAGTCAGGAGCTAAGAGATGAAAATGTTTAATACATATCAGGGTATTTTTCATGAACTAGCAAAAAGGCTGTTCCTCTTTAAAAATTACTACAAGGCCAGTAATACTCATTCTATATTATCATTCACCTATAAGAAAATAATCTGGCCGGGCGCAGTGGCTCACGAGTGTAATCCCAGCACTTTGGAAGGCTGAGGTGGGCCAAGGCCGGCAAATCATCTGAGGTTGGGAGTTCAAGACTGGCTTGTTCAACATGGAGAAACCCTATCTCTATTAAAAATACAAAATTAGCTGGGCGTGGTAGCAGGCACCTGTAATCCCAGCAACTAGGGAGGCTGAGGCAGGAGAATCGCTTGAATCCAGGAGGCAGAGGTTGCAGTGAGCTGAGGTCACACCATTGCACTCCAGTTTGGGCAATAAGAGCCAGACTCCATCTCAAAAAAGAAAAGAAAAAAATAATCCAACCTCCAAATATTAGTCTTAATTTTTTTTCCATTGGGAAATTTAGGTAGAATTTTACATGGTTTTGTAACATTGCTGCTATAATGCTGAAAATAATTTCCTTATGACTCTCATAATATAGTTTGCTCAAATGAGTAGAATAAAGCAATTTCAAAATTTGAGCACTGGCCAGGCAGTGGCTCACACCTGTAGGTGGGAGGATTGCTTGAGTCCAGGAGTTTGAGACCAGCCTGGGCAACACAGCAAGATCCTATCTCTAAATAAATAAATAAATAAATAAGTTGGGCATGGTGGTGTGCACCTGTAGTCCCAGCTACTTGGGAGGCTGAGGCGGAAGCATGGCCTGAGCCTAGGAGGTAGAGGCTGCAGTGAGCTGTGTCATGCCACTGCATTCCAGCCCAGGCAATAGAGTGAGACCCTGTCTTTAGATTAAAAAAAAATGAATATTGAGATCCGTTAAGGCTGATATGAAGCACCTTTACAACAGTTTGGATAAGGTTTTCTTTTTAATAAGGTTTTCTTTCTTTTTTTGTTTTGAGAGGGAGTCTTGTGCTATCACCCAGGCTGGAGTGCTGTGGCGCGATCTCGGCTCACTGCAACCTCTGCACCCTAGATTGAAGCGATTCTCATGTCTCAGCCTCCCAAGGAGCTGGGATGGCAGGCATGCACCACCACATCTGGCTAATTTTTGAATTTTTTTTTTTTTTTGAGACGGAGCAACTCTTGTTGCCCAGGCTGGAGTGCAATGGTGCGATCTCGGCTCACTGCAACCTCCGCCTCCTGGGTTCAAGTGATTCTCCTGCCTTAGCCTCCCAAGTAACTGGGATTACAGATGCCTGTCAACATGCCTGCTAATTTTTGTATTTTTAATAGAGACAGGGTTTCATCTCTACTAAAGGCCAGGCTGGTCTCAAACTCCTGACCTCAGGTGATTGCCCGCCTCGGCCTCCCAAAGTTTTGGGACTATAGGCATGAGCCACCATGCCCGGCCGGTTTTCTTTTTAAAGATCTGATTTTCAAATTAAAATAGAGTAACTAAGTGTTCTGCTCACAAGAGCAAGTGAGATGTCACAGGTACTCATCTAAGCAGCATCATCTCATTGCCTGGAAAAATGAAAGAGCCTAGCTAGGAAAAACCATTAATAACCTTCAGTGGTTCTCTGCAGTTTCAAGAAGGAATCCAAATTCTCAAGGCCTTCCAAAATACAGCTCCAAATGTCCATTCTAGTTCACACCTTCTTTACAGGCACTTTCAAACTTTGGGGATTTTTATTTTCTCTGCCCCTCAATTTTAAAACACCCTTTCCTCCATTGTCTACTGACATGCATTTCCCTTATGGACAAAGACCTAGCACCAACGAATACACCCTTTCTCTCATCATCCCCTCATCTGCCCAAAGGCAATCCTTCACGCTCTCAGCTGTGTCCATGGCACTCAGTGTACAGTTCCATTTTATCATTTACCAAGTTGGACTAAGTAGTTTTTTCCTTCCCTCAAACTCCCTGTAAGGCCAGATGATATAGTTTGGCTGTGTCCCCACCCAAATTTCATCTTGAACTGTAGCTCCCATAATTCCCACGTGTTGTGGGTGAGACCCCATGGGAGATAACTGAATCATGGGGTCGATTTCCCCCATACTGTTCTCATGGTAGTGAATAAGTCCCATAAGATCTGATGGTTTTATAAAGGGTTTCCCCTTTTCTCTTGGCTCTGATTCTCTCTTGCTTGCCACCATGTAGGACATGCCTTTGGCCTTCTGTCATTATTGTGAGGCCTCCCCAGCCACATGGAACTGTGAGCCCATTAAACCTCTTTTTCTTTATAAATGACCCAGTCTCAAGTATGTCTTTATCAGCAGTGTGAAAATTGACTAAAACACCAGACTATGAGATCCTTTAGGGAAATGACCACTCCTCTATACTCTCATCATTGCCTCAGTCAAGGTCATCACCTGGATCAAGGACAGAAAGGAGGGAGCGAGAACCTGACATTCGCCTCTGTTTAACTCCTGTCCCTGTAAAATTGCAGTTAGTAAGTTCCCTAGGTCGCTTGAAGGCAAGGATGTTGTTCATTTTAAAAATTTCTTCCAGCTGGGTGTGGTGGCTCCTGCCTGTAATCCCAGCACTCTGGGAGGCCGGGGCGGGTGGATTACTTAAAGTCAGGAATTTGAGACCAACCTGGTCAACATGGTGAAACCCTGTCTCTACCAAAAACATAAAAAATTAGCTAGGTGTGGTGGCAAGCGCCTGTAAGCCCAGCTACTTGGGAGGCTGAGGCAGGAGAATCACTTGAACCCAGGAGGCAGAAGTTGCAGTGAACCAAGATTGTACCACTGCACCCCAGCCTGGGTGACAGAGCGAGACTCTGTCTCAAAAAAAAAAAAAGTCTTCCAGTGTTTAGCACATATTTTGTATTCCTTCCAATTATTATCTATTACTAAATGATACTGAATTAAATATTAGTAATGAGACAGAAAAACCATGGGCATACAAAAATCTACATATTGTCTCCAAATCTTATTTCAATAAGTTTCAACTCCTCATAATAAATACACAACAGTGCCCCCACCAGATAAACACACACAAACAATAAAACAGAGTGAATATAAAGTTACAGAAATTAAACCTTCTTTCTTCCAACTTCTAGTAGAGGACCCCCGAACAATAAAATGGCTACAAATCAGGCAATGAAGTGAAAAAGAAAGAGACAGACTATTTAACATTAGGCAACTGCCAAATATTAGTATCACTTCAGAATCTTAATCATGTATTCCTAAACATTTTCAATAGCTTACCACAGTCTGTGTGAAAAAGACTACATTCCTTAGCATTCAAGCTATTTATGTGACTCCAATCCACCTTTCCAGCTACACTTTGTACCACCTATAAGAGTATTTCCCAAATGTGTATACTAAACATATCCTCTTTAAAAGGCAAAAATTGTTTCACCCCTACAAATATAGCCATATCTGAGTCTGAGAAATGCCACTCTATTCAAAGGACTGTAAAATGTCTGCTCACCCAGCACCCCAAGACCTTATGTGGCCTTTATCTGGCTTCAACCCCATCCCTAAGCACATACCCTGGCATGGACGTCTCCTGGCAGCATTTGGCTCTGGTGGCAGGCAGGATAGGGTTCTGACTAAAAAGTCTCATCACTAACTTGAAAACACAACATTAAACAGCCTCAAAGAACCTCCAACCCCAACACCCTTGGTCCACAGACCCCAGGGATTGGAGACAAGCTCCTTGCGAGGGTACCCCAGGGCCTTCCTATGCAGTCCCTACCGCTCCAGGTTCAGACATAAAAGGTCACAGCTCATTCTGGGTTCTGCATACCAGCCTGGTTCCTGCTATCCTTTAGGACCCCGACTCCACCCTGCTGGGGTCACCTGAGAAGCATGACGAATCTTCCTATTCCAAGTGAGGCTCTCTTCCTTCATGTCACCTACATCCCCCCTACGCTTACTAGAGTGGAATCCTCCCACTGAGTTCTGAGTTTTGGGTCATGGATTACTCATCTTTCCATTGCCAGAGCATCTTGGCAATGCCTGGACAATAAGAAATATACATTTTCTGGATGAATGACCCCACTTTCCTAAACTCCAGCCAAATAAAACTACATGCTGCTATGATATTTGAGCTATATTTATACCATTCTCTGACCCTCAAGAACACCTATGAAATTGGTACTATGTTGGCCCCATTTTACAGATGAGGAAACCAAGGCTTAGAGGTTAGGTAACCCATTCCAAGTTGTGAGTGTGTGTGTGTGTGTGTGTGTGTGTGTGTGTATATATATATATATTTGTTTTGTTTTGCTTTTTGAGAAGGAGTTTTCGCTCTTGTTGCCCAGGATGGAGTGCAGTGGTGCAATCTTGGCTCACTGCAACCTCCACCTCCTGGGTCCAAGCGATTCTCCTGTGTCAGCCTCCCAAGTAGCTGGGATTACAGGCATGTGCCACCATACCCAACTAATTTTTCTTTGTATTTACTAGAGACAGGGTTTCACCATGTTGGTCAGGCTGGTCTCGAACTCCTGACTTCAGGTGATCCACCCACCTCGGCCTCCCGAAGTGCTGGGATTAAAGGCCTGAGCCACCCCACCCAGCCTGTGTTTACAACTTTCTTTTAAGCAGACTTGAACTCCTTGTCATCTGGGTAGAATCTAAAATGCCCAGCAGTTTTTTACACATACTGAACAGTAAATATTTGTTGAATAAATACTTAAATGACTATATCCCCTGAAGTATTTTGGAAAAGATCATAGTATTTAGAGACTGCCTAAGATACACTGAGATATAGAAGGTAAGTGTCAAGGTAGAGATAAACCCACCTCACAGGCTATGATCTACCTTTCTATTGTGTGTACTCACTTTTCAAGGCTATCTCCAGTGACTATCTTTCTGTTACAGAAGCTGCAGGTACCTAACAATTTGTATTTGATAATTAAATACAGGTTTATCCCTTCATGTTGCATTTACAGATGTGGTAATGTCCGCCACTTTAGACTCCTATGTGAGTGACTTAGTGCTGCAGAAGACAAGGCCGCAGCTGTTGCTTCTGCACCACACAGGCCTTAACAGGTGAAAGCACCTCTTCAGACTAAGTTGTTCCAGCTGCCTCTTTTCCACTTACATTCACAACAGCGACTCTATGAGGGGAGATGAGGAAAAAGAAAAAGAAATAAGGTCCAATCAAACATCCTTTGCAAAAATATTCTGGAGCTCCAGTAAAGGCTGGTGATTTCCTCAGCTGCAAGTCCATTTCCCTGGAAAATTTAGAAGCATGTTTTTAATGTCACTCACAACATGAACCTGAATACAGAGTGTAATCTCCTCTGAGGACAGGCCTTATGCTTCAGTCATTTTCTTATTCCCTCCCAGTGCTTACATAGAGAAGTGTATGTAAGGAACAATTCACTCAGTGAATGAATGAATATACAGTTTGGGAAGCTGACTCCCTGCAACATGATTTCCTAAGTCAGTTCTTCCACAGGGCAGCCATAAAGCAATCACCTTGTATAGAATTTCTCGGATGTTAGAAAAGAGTCAAACTGGTCAATAATGACAGGGAGGAAAAAAAACTTTGAGGAAGTGTTTGCTTTTGTCAATCAGAGGATGATACACAGCAGGTTTCTGGACCAGCCCGCAGAGCTGAGCGCCTGCTGGCCCATGTCAACAATGCGTGCTGTCATTTGTGCATTATCACACCCAACTAAAAAGCTTCAAGTGAGCTCTAACTGCCTGGTAAATAGAACAAGAAAATATCTTGTTAGAGGAAGAAAAAAAGTAATGTAGGTTTATTTAACTGTGGAAGATGCTTCAGCAAGTTGGTCACTGAAAAAAGTTTTACAATCCCAAAATGCACTTATCCTCACTATCTACCCTAAAAACATTCACCTTTCACAAGAATATCACACAGTGCACAGTCTCTGGCTTTCAGTATCTCTAAACTCAAGAGACAGTGTCAAGCTGTGATTGAGCCTCAGGCTTTGAAGACAGAAGGCAAAAGACACACAGTACACAGGTGACAAAGCCAAGGCCAGGACCCAAGTCTCCTGATGCCAACCTCAAGGGTCTTTTCTCAAAACCACACTACTACAGTGACAGATAGAAAGCCAGAGAAGCACCTTGTGGAAAACTGTTTTGTGCAGTGGAACAACTTAGAGAAAAGGATGAACCCCAAATAGTTCTGAGCAGGTTGTTTTTTGGTCATGAGGAATAATATTAAAGAAAGGTCTCTACATTTTGAACTAAATAGCAAGGCCGTTCCAAACTTCCTATTTGACTTCACGTAAGTTACGACCCTAGCTGGTGACATGGCTCCATGAGACAGCAGCAGCAATTGGGTACACAGGCCCAGCTGCCTCTAGGAGTCTTTATCATTTTAACCCATCCTTGTATTTAAATTCAACTTAGTCAAATGCTGACATAATATTTCAGAAAGTAACTGATCTACTAAATTATATGTAGAAACCCTAGGAAAATTTTTAATTCTCTAAATCAGTCAAAAAAACTGCTCCAAGATTCTAGTTCACAGAATCTAATAACCAAAATTAAAATGTAAGGTCCATAATGTAGTTCAACCCCAAATCCAACAGCACTAAGAGAATGAAATCATTTTCTAAGACATGTATATAAAGTTATAAAATTCAACTGAAGTCAGTAGAGTGGGAAATGGTTTAAACTAACAAATCAAAGTCAAAATACCCAGGAACATTTTATTGAGTATGATATGAAGGACACTTAATCAGCAGCAGCATTCCTTCCCCAACCCAAAATAAACAAATAAACACTGATGACCTTTCTTCTGTCTGAGCCGTGTGGTCCCCTGCTAGTCCTCCAGGTGTGCGGGTTCCATTAATTCATGAGGCCCAAGAAGGTACTGGGGACTGAGTCATAGACTCAGGCAGAACCCACTCAGACTTGTCAGAGAACCCCAGCACACCTGCCTCCTGTGCTCTGAGGGTAGGAGGAGACCAGCCTATCCCAGGGCAGAATGCGACCCTCAAGAACTAAAAGACTTCCAGCAGCAGCCAGCATTTGTGTTATTTCTCAGACTATCCAATGACCACCAAGGGAAAAGAAGAAGGATTGGCGGGGGCGGGCAGGGAGGACAGGGATATGGGAAGAGAGAGGCACTAACTTGAAATCTTCCCACATCTGTGGGGCGTTTCCATAAAGAAAAACAAGGACGAGTCAGCAGCCTGGCTGTTGCCTCAGCACCGCCTTCCCACACCGCCCACATGTGGGCTTGGTTTCTGTGGAGTGCAGGGAGCCGGGGGAAAAGTCACAGAGACAAACAGAGAGACAGAAAAAAAAAAAAAAAACCACTCTGTTCTCCCCTGTGTCATGGTCCTATAAGCAAGACCTAGTGAACCTAAGGACACTTGGCACATACAGTGATTTGGCACCTCTTGTCCCAAATAAGTCGAATGTTTGCTCTGAAATATGCAGAACTGGATGCAGGTGTGACACAGGCACAGAGGCCACATTCCATCCTCACCAAGCAGAGAACAGGGCAGGCAAACCCATGGGCCAGAAAGGAAGACCTGGTGGGCAGCCTATCTTCCAACCAGAAGTTCTCTTTCATTTAAAAGGAAAAGCTAAAAGCAAAATCTCTACATTAACATAGGGAGTGTCCTGTATTTACTAAAGGATTGAGGGTCTTGCATGCAAAAGAGCTCCACAGAAAAGAAATCTGAACTCCAAGGCCCCGTGCTGCCTTGAAATTGCTATGCTGGATAAGTTCAGTTACTACTAATAATGTCAGGTCACAGTCAAGCTCTCTGCTTTAGTTTCTAAGTAACAAAACTGGTTGAAAAGGCAGCTTAAGAAAGCTACCACAGATAGAATTTCCAGGAAGGACCCAAGAGAAGGACAGTTAAGGTGATAAGCTGTCAAAAAAGAAAGTTCTATAGAGGAGTCAATTGTTTTTTGGCAGTGGCAGGGTGGAGGAAGGGTAAAAATTTGACCAAATAAAAAAGGAAAAGGAATTCAAGTGACAGCCCAGATGCAGGCTCCCTAGACGCGGGTGCTGGAAACCCGTTTCACAAGACGCAAGTTTCACTACTAAACTAAAGCTTTCTTCAGCTGCCAACTCCCTCCCTTGTCCAGAGACAGCTTCCGCTTGGCCCTTACCCTCCGGCCTGTACGACGACAAATGTGTGTTTCTGTTACCTGTGGATTCCAAGTTCTACTATGATTCGATGTACTTTATTTCACATCAGCATGGAACATATTTTCCAGCCAAAGTCCAACAGACTTAGTTTTAAAAAAAAAGTTAGAAGTTTCTAGGAGAAATCATCCTCACAATCACCCCCAGAACAGCAGCTTCATCAAAGCAAAACGTCCAATTGCCAAGTAAAAACTTTATTCTGTATCAGCCAATTAAAGGCATTCTCTACAAATTTCCAATAAAGGAAGTTTTCTTGTCATTTCCAATACTGATCAAGCTACAACTCTAAAGACTATTCATTCCCTGTAGGGGAATGTGGTTATCTGGATTCTGTTACTAAAACACTTCATTTTTTATTTAAATAGACACGCATTGTTAAACTGCATAAAGAAAACCCCTGGGATTAAATGAATCTCAATTCAGAAGCCTCCACGGCTATACCTTGAGTTTTCCTTGGGGTCTAAGGACAGAAATACGTGAGTAATCCAGCTCAGTCTAGTTAGCTTCGTTATCTGCCTGGACACTAAAAACCTTTTTCATTTCAAAAGTTAACAGTGCTTCCTGACATCTTTTCTATTTAGGCCAGGGAGTATACCCTTTAGTTTTAAATCTCCTGCCTTCATTTAATTGCCATTGCAAGTAGGATGTTTGACTCACTTCTCTCCCCACTCCTTCCTCCTATCACACTGGAAATTTAAAGTTGTGAAACAAACCAAACCTGTCCCTGCCTAATGGAACCAAACGTGGCAACACCTTATTTTAATGATACACTTGATGGATGCTTCACTAGAATGGAATCCTTATAAATGCAAGCAATATGTTCAGTCCAAACAAACTAAAAATTACTCTCACAATGAATTCCAAATATTATGCTTAGACAAAACAACAAACTGTTATTAAACTCATAAACCTGCATCCCACAAGCAGAAAGACTTACGTTCAGGTTACCAGAATGGTTACACCCCTCTTCTACAAAAAGAACTCTACAAGCCTCAATAATCCCTCACCAGGAACTCCATTGGCTTTTGCTGAGACAAGGAGACAAAAGAGAGAGATACCGATGCCCCATCCAAACATAGGCTCCCTCACGGAAAAGCTTCTTGGTACTTAGCCGGGCTCCAAGTTCTTCTTTAATCCTCTTTCCTTTGTAACATGAGCCTTTCCATGATGTAGACCGTTTGGCTCTGAAGGACAACCCTTCCAAAGGCCTTGGAGTTCCTTCTTAGAGCTGACAGATTATAATTAAAAGTAAAAGCACAGCATCCTCTGATCTGAAAGGGTTTTCTTCCCCCAGGGAGCAAGGCACTCTGGTTTTGTCCTGTCTCTGACTGCCCCTTCCCCTTCTCCACAGGCTGAGATACCACACTGAAGGGGAAAATGAATGGGGACTGAACTGGGAAGAGACAAACTGTGTTGAAATTTGCTCGGCCACACCCACAGATAAGATCTCGACATCAAGAAAAAAAATGAAGTTCTATCTGTCTGCAAGCAACCTGCTCACAAACTGGGACAAAGAGCCTCCTTTTGAAGGTTTGATCAAGATTTACCAAAGCAACCAAGTTCTAAAAACAGAACTTCAGGAAAAATGCCCAAAACTCCAGGTGTTTTAACATGGAATAAGCAACACAGTAAAAAAAAGTCAGACTCTACATCTGTCTACTTCTCTGACGCCACTTAATCCAGTGGGAGCTTGGCACATGTCTGGCAGAAAATTCCTGCTGTTACTATTTTTAAAATGAAATGTGTGAATGAAAGCTACAACATAATTCACCTTAAGTGTAGGGATTTAGATGTTAGCACTGGAAAAATCTCTTATTTTGTATTCCCAGGATTCATTACATCCTTTAAAAGTGTGCTTACTGGCCGGGCGCGGTGGCTCAAGCCTGTAATCCCAGCACTTTGGGAGGCCGAGGCGGGTGGCTCACGAGGTCAAGAGGATCGAGACCATCCTGGTCAATTTGGCGAAACCCCGACTCTACTAAAAATGCAAAAAATTAGCTGGGCATGGTGGTGCGTGCCTGTAATCCCAGCTACTCAGGAGGCTGAGGCAGAATTGCCTGAACCCAGGAGGCGGAGGTTGCGGTGAGCTGAGATCGCGCCATTGCACTCCAGCCTGGGTAACAAGAGCGAAACTCCGTCTCAAAAAAAAAAAAGTGTGCTTACTATTCATGATGATCATACCTATGTACAGATGACCAAAGAAATCCTGCAATTCGCTTTGACCGCAGTTTTCCCATCTGCCATGCTGGGTCGCTGACTCTATCAAAGGTGTCCCTACATCACCCCCAGACATCCCTCCTTTAGTGCCTGCTGGCTCACAGGCCTCTCTCAGAGCTGGCTGGCCCAGTTTTCATTGCATTTCAATACAGCTGCTTTTTAGTTTATAATTTCGACTTCTCTGTGCTTCAATGTTACTCATTCAACTTAAACATTATAATCTAACATAAATTATTTCTTACTAGCAAAGGTGCTCTTATTTATATTAGTGAGTCTGTAACGCTGTTCTATTAATAATAATACCTACACTTTTAAGTAATCTTCCCTGTCAAGAACATTTTCTATCCATTTCAAGGTCTAGAGTTTATCTTCCTCAGAAGGCCTCATTTGGATAACCAAGCAGAAAGCATGTAATTGCGTGGAGTACTGGGTACTGTTTATGGGTGCTGGGCAAGCAGCCATGCCTCACTTACTATGAATAGAGATGAGGTACCTTAGCACAGCACCTAGCATATAAGAGGGACTCAAAGAAGTTAATTCTCTCTCCTTAACTTCTTTTTCCTCTATTTATTTTAGATCTTCACTCTTCAAGAGGTCCTTGCTTATCACTCAGCAAATCTCAATGCTGTTATAGACTCTTAAGATTTACAACTCAGGCAAGAAATTACACTCTAGGCCAAGATGCACAGCCCATTCAGTTCAGCCTATTCTAAACTTGCTTGGTTTAGAAAATACTGTAATTGTTGCAGAACAAATAGCCCTAGTTTATAAATTGTGTTCCCAAAGTTCATTTTTAAAGTGGGATAAAAACATTTTTCCTAAGAAAACATGTCATATTTAAAATCTCAGGCTGTCCCCACAAATGGGGACACTTATGCCACTGTCTACCTGGCCTGCAGAACTAGTGGTAGGAGCTGGATCCAGCCCACGCCTTGTCCACAGCAGGCACTCAGAAATCTGCTGGGCTCAGTTCTGAACTTCTGCAAAGGTGTACCGCTGGCTCCAGAGAAAATGTTGATCCAGCTGAGTTTGTGTATATCTTTCTCCCACCTCGCTGTATGCCCCCCTCCCCTCAGCTCCTAGGCCACTCTTCTCCAGACCAGTGCCCTCATCTTGTCCTACAAATCCTAAACTTCAGCACCTTACCAGAGCTCAATTTTTTAATGCTTCAAAGGTAACTGCTTCTTCTCCCTGCAGAAATTACCCCAAGCAGCTAATCTCAGCTATGCATCAGGAAGGAAGAAAACCGATTATTTCACAATGAAATATGAATGCCTGATGACCTTTAACCTGTCCAGAGACCTCTCACTCTTAACTACCCAAACAAATCTAATTCTGTGGGAGTACAATAAAATGAAGGAAATAATCTATATAGCAGACAGATCCCCTAGGGGCTTGTTTCTAAGACATTTCTGCTTTTCAAAAAGCAACTTCCTTTTCTTCCACCACTTTGAAAACTAACAAATCTTCACAAGTTCCAGAACTCCAAAAGTTTCCATGATGATAGCAAATATAAGTTTATGGTGATGAACAGAGCGCACAAAGGGCAGGTGTAAGATGGATCCTAGCTTCATCAGTGTTTCCCCAAAGTGGAATGTAAGCCAAAGCATTCAAGATTCAACCCAAACCATCCTCAAACTATCATCACTTCCAAACTGAGAAGCAGAAGCTACAGGTAAGATTCAGATGTTGACACTGGGCCAGACTTCCGGTTTTACTCATCCTGGCATGGCCAAAGGGTACATTAGAGATCATTACAAGGGGAGGAGAGGGAGAAAAAGCCACATAACTCCAATAAACCCTTATGTTTGTGGGGGAGAAATAACTTGAAGTCACATTAACAAATACCACATAAATACATACAAATTTTTTTTTAGATAGGAGTCTTGCTCTGTCACTAGGCTGGAGTGTAGTGGTGTGATCTCAGCTCATTGTAACCTCTGCCTCCCAGGTTTAAGCAATTCTCCTGCCTCAGCCTCCCGAGCACAGGTGTGCGCCACCACACTCAGCTAATTTTTGAAATACGTATAATTATTATGTGCCAAGTATAAATCTTAAATTTAAAAAATGAAATCAAATGCATCCTAAATGAGAACCAGAAAGTGGGCAAAGAAAATAGGTATTTTCAGACAATAGTTTAAAAAAAAAACCCAACTATACAGGATTCTGCATGTACACTTGTTCACTCTTGCTGCCCTGAGGCATTAATTACTTTAAGAATAAAACAGAAAACATCAACTTGGCCAGGAAAGCAAAAAACCTCGATACTTAATTAGAACACACGCTTGAAGTTGACGCCTGATATCAGCTTCAAAAGGCAGCAGCCTCATTAAAAAAATGGCACAACACCCTTCTGGCAGCAGGCAAAGGCTTAAAATCACATCAGTGCTGGGGGTCTGAAAGGGGAAATGAAACTGAGTTTACCTACATCAATTAGCAATGCTATTAAGGCTACTTAAGCCACTCCTCCAACAATATTTCTAATACAAATATGCTGCAGGCCTTCAGAATAAAACAAGCCATTATCCCTACCCGTCATCTTGGCTTTCATTACTCCCACCCCAAAGAGTGACACATCAAACAAACAAAGTGCCCTGCCCATGCACTGGGCCTTTCAGCCAAGATCTCCAAGCCTCTGACAAGTGCTTATTAATCCTGACAACACCCAGCAAAGAAGAGTTGGCCACTCCAACCTTGTGACTTTCCTAGGGGATCAAGGAGAAATGACTGAACTAGTGAACTGAGGGACTAACCCAAGGTCATGGATAAGCTGGAAAAGGGAACTCAGGACTTATGGGCTCTTTATCACCTCCCCCACAATTTCTCAGTGAGGCCCCAATGGCTAATAGCAAGTAACATTCCAGTTTGCTTTAAGAATAAAAGCATCTTCATCTCTTATGGCAATTTTTCAGGAACTGAAAAAAAAAAAAGAATAAAAGCATCCTGGGGCACAAGGCCAATACGTTTTATAAGCTGTTCTTTGTAGCCAGTGGACTGTCTTATTATGATATTTAATTTCAAAACAACTGTAACAACAATTATATAAAATTGAAAGTTTATCTATTCATTGCTTAACCAAGCAACAAACTCTGGACTATGCATCTACCTGATAATTATGTATGACTGAGGTGGTTGGCAGGAAAACCCTTCTAAAGCTACAATCACCTAAACTTCCATACTGCCTGGTGGGCCCAACTGCCTAGAGTCTGCAGTCTGAAAGGCACATGTTTGTCTTGGACATGATGACAATGATAAGAAAGAAAAGCAATTATAATCCAAGTTTAACATGGCCCTCAAGACCCAGTCACATGATTTTCAAAAGCTCTCTTGGACAGTATGAAATGAAACCCTAATAGCACCTAATACAGTGTCTTATTCTAAAAGTTACCAAAATTCTTAGTGAACAAAGTGAAAAACAGAGACTGAAAAAGGACAAGAAGATGAACATCACTTCTTTGTACCATGTCCCTGAGAGAACACTATACCTAATATTCTAACAAAAATCAAAGATCAGCCTTCTGTTGACAACCGTCCAAAAAATGACCTGTGTTTCTACTGAAGTTTCTTTCTTTCTTTTTTTTTTTTTTTTGAGAAAAGGTCTTACTCTGTTATCCAGGCTGGAGTACAGTGGCGTGATCTCGGCTCACTGTTACCACACCTCCCGGATTCAAGAGATTCTCCTGGCTCAACCTCCCAAGTAATGGGGATTACAGGCCCATGCCACCACGCCATGCTATTTTTTGTATTTTTAGTAAAGACAGGGTTTCACCATTTTGGCCAGGCTGGTCTCAAACTCCTGGCCTCAAGTGTTCCACCCACCTCAGTCTCCCAATGTGCTGGGATTAAGGGTGTGAGCCACCACGCCCAGCCTCTATTCAGTTTCTTGAGCACCCAGTTTTTAAAATAATCCAAAGAAAGAAAGAAATATAGGAACTCTAATAATTTAGTGAAGGATCACACTAACAGGGAATAAGGCATGGGAAAGGCAGAAAGGACTTAAGAATATGCTGAATTTTTCTTAAAAGCCCCAAAAACTCCAATTAGAGTCACCCAGATAGAGTTACTCTAGCCAATCAGAGTTAACTCCATCTGAATTAGAGGCAATTCTTCAATTGTAAAAGCCCAAGGCAGAAGAATCTTAACACCGAGTCATATTTATAAGGTAATGATATGAAACAAAGTACTACTAATAATCACTTGTATTTAAGAGCCTTTCTCAAAGACACTCCAATAATTTGATGGTCATTGTTTCATTACTCCTTACACCCTCTTGAATGTAAGGAGACAGGTATCACCTCCACTGTGCAAATGAGGAAATGAGGCCAAGTGAATGAGGAGCCAGACTCAAAGTCAGGCAGGAGCAGCAGAGTGCAACTTAATCCCAATGTTTCACACACTGCACTCTGTGCAAAGTATGGTAACAAAAATGATCTGTTTTGGAGGAGGGGAGAATAGAAAGAGAGGAAAGTTTCATAACACCTGAAAATGAAAACATATAAAACTGTGAAAAAAAATCATCAGTTGTCAAATCCTTAAACTCCTCCCATTTCTCAAACGGCCAGACATAAGGTACCCAGACCTCACCACCCACCTTTGCTTCATCGTTGATGTCCCACGTGAAGGAAATGGCATTGTACGCAATCTCCTCGATGTTACTGATGGTGTTGAAGCTTTCTTTATAGTCAGCTATAGGAAGCGGTGGAAGAGAAAACAAAAACTCATGAGTTTTAGTTTCAACATGGGATCCCAGCAGCTCAAAATAAGATCTAGTTTTTAACATCATCACCTCTGGACAACTTAAATTAACATTTTGTTGGGTTAGAAGAAGTTCAAAATATGAAGAAAAAGAATCACAGAGTTTTTTTAATAGAGGCAAGCTTGGACATATTTAATTCAATCTCATTATGTCACAATTAAGAAATTTAGGTCTAAAGAGTTTAAATAACAGTCCCAAGGTCACAAAACTACTCCGTAGAAACAGGACTAGAACTGAGTTCTTTCTCCTCAAAAGGCAACATGAGCATTACAAAAGATAAAGAAAAAAAGTAACACTAGTATTAACAGCCATCTGTGTTACAGGCAATGGTTTTACATGAAATTACATACACGACAAGAACAGAGGTCTGCGTAAAGCTACTTCAGTAAATGTGAATTTGCACAGGTCTGCCGCTACAGCTCACATAGATAGGAGAGGTTAGTTACACAGCTCAGCACGTGACTAGGGAAGATCGTTAGGTAACTGTATAGCAGCAGTTATCTTTTTTTACTTATTTTCTTTTACTTGTTTTTTTCTCTATCTTGTCATCTCCAAATAATAATCAGAATCTCTTAAAGAAGATATTACCCCTTAAAGCAATTGCATACTAAAAACTGGGGACTCTCTCAGCTTAGCCAGCTACATGGCTTCTGGCCCCAGTGTCCTGTGGAAAGCCACTGCATGGGCACATGTCCCATTACTGCATGGGAGGAATGGTGAGAGCACTGGTTCCAGGAGGCTGAGGACAGTGTTTGGAACAGATCAGTAGCTGGCATAAAAATTCAAATGCTTTCGGCAGGAAGCTAATCACTGCCAAAAATAATTGGATTTAGAAAACTGGATGGCTGCACCTCTGGGAATAAAAGCAGGCTCTTGAGCTGCTTACCTATGTCAATGCATCTTTGTTTAGCAGTGTGCTGCCGGGAGTGCCAGTACTTCCAATGCCTTAACTGATCTTCTCTGCTTTTGTCTTCAGCAAAAACCACCATGATCACACTCTACGAAAGAGAATGCATTACAGCATAAAGACACTAAAGGGTGAGTGTGTTTTGGAAAAAGTATTTAGTATTATATTGTACAGTGAAGGCTTGAAGCTGCAATTTTAGGCCATCATTCAGAGCTTCTTCAGACCTGGAAATGTTAGGCTGTCACCAGCTTTCCTAGACAACAGGACTAAGAACAGAACTTACTCGAACTTTGCTGATGGGGTGATGGACTCCTTCATTGCTGCTCACCTCCTTTAAGGTGATGGGATAGAACTGGCCTTTGTTCAGGTACGTCATGGTGCTGTCTCCAGGCTTCTGTCGAAGTGATTTTGAAGCTTCTAGAGTATATTCAAAGTTGTTCCTAAAGGACAAAAGAAGTCACAGGTCTCTAAATCCACTCTTCTCAAAGCTTGCTATACATCATATTATAAATATCATTTGCTATCTTTTTCATAAAATCTGAAAGTACTCAGCAGGTAGAAATTCTCAAGTCTCTCAGATGTAGAAGTACAAGATGTCTATTAAAAATTCTGTGATGTGACGGATCTTAGTGATCAGATATCCTGAGTTTGAGGGATCAGAGTATCAAAGATACTAATAGGTGGAAAGGACTTTGGAAGGAACTTCTCACAAGACATGCTGCCAATCTGGTATTTATCCAGCAGAGGTTTCAGCCAGGTGGATAGCAGTCCTCTGACTAAATTCATTTTGGACTGTATAGCACTTTTTTGTTGTTTCTACTTGTAATTTAAATGTCTTTAATAAGCACTCCACAATTCTCAACATTACAACTATTACCTAACATTACCATTCATACGTGCTCCTAAAGTTATTTAATAACCTTCCCAGGCCAGGGCTCAGCAGATTACATCCATTTTTGTAACTAAAGCTTTATTAGCACATGGCCACACCATTTGTTTACATGTTATCTACAGCTGCTTTTGCACAATGGCAGACTGGGGTAGTTGCAAAAACATACAGAGGTCGTATGGCCCACAAAGCCTGAAATATGTATTCTCTGACTCTTTACAGGCAAAGTTAGCTCACCCTAAAGGCATTAATGTTTGTGACTCCTGCATCTTGAGGCAGATCTCTAAGGGAAGTCTCAATTCCCATGAAATCCTAGACTTTTTTAAAACTGCACAACATAACACATGTGAAAAACACATAAAACAAAATATGAGTTCCTAATTAACTTGGAAATTCATATTCCCAGAGTGAGATACAATTTTGTGAGGTCAAAAGGAAGTTGTCAGCTCAGAAAAAAGTTGACTTCATTCATTTTATCATTAGTGAAGCTAATAAAAAAATAAAAGCTTTTATCCACTTGATGTTACTCCTAAATTCTCACCTAATTATGTATTTTTGGCAACAGAAAGGACCTCAGAGACCGAATTTAATCCTCTCATCTCTCCTGTTAGATTTCATTCTACTACCATCACATAAAGAAACCAAAAGAAAGAAAAAGTACCAACACCAAGAATTCAGGAAACTTGAAACATAGTTCAAAGAGTTCAAAATTAAAAGCACTGAAGCAGATGTCCTCTACCCAAGATTGTGCCACAGTAAATGTAGTAAGATAAGGAAAAAGCCGGCAAAAGCCACCTTTGATTTATCAAGTTAACAAGAAAGGAATAAGTTATAAAAAGCTGCAAATTAAAAATCAAATTAAAAGACATCTATTACCCAGAAACACTGTCAAAAACATAGTCCTCTGAATTCATGCCAGGCATCCGCAGACTGAGATCCGAGGGGAAGAAAACCTGAAATATCAATGTGATAAGCCACAACTATTTAACTGGTTATCATGGTTACTAAAGACCAAGCTCTGGTACCGCATAAAAGTATGTGGCTTACAGCAACCCACTATCATTTCCATATTTATTTTTAAATAAAAAATTTAAATCTACAAATATTTTAAAAATTTAAAAAGAGGGCCAGGCACAGTGACTCACGCCTATAATCCCAGCACTCTGGGAGGCCGAGGCGGGTGGATCACGAGGTCAAGAGATCGACACCATCCTGGCCAACATGGTGAAACCCCATCTCTACTAAAAATACAAAAATTAGGCGAGCATGGTAGCACAAGCCTGTAGTCCCAGGCAGGAGAATCACTTGAACCTGGGAAGTGGAGGTTGCAGTGAGCCAAGATCATGCCACTGCACTCCAGCCTGGGCGATGGAGCGTGACTCTGTCTCAAAAAAAAAAAAAAATTAAAAAAGAGAAAATATCCTTTTTTATATGCCACTCAAGTAAATTACAACAAGCTGTGTAGGTAATTCCACCAAGTGCTTCTGACTCATAACCCCGTTTTCTGTCTTTCACACACATCCCAACTTTGTTCAAACACTAGGATCTGCAACCAACATTTCATGGCTTTTAAGAGTCACCCTATCATTGTACCAAGTTAAGACACAGTATCAAGTTCACACCACAGCTGAAGAGTTGTGGTGCATTTTCTCAGGAAAGGTTAACATTCTGCCCCGAACTCCTTACGCAAAGATGGATGCTCGTTGCCTCCACCAAGTCATTAAATACAGTTTCTAACACATTCTGTCCCTAACTTTTAGCTGAGTGAGGTATTCATCACCATAAAACCCTCAGAACTATTTGGAATTAATGTGTAAACTTCACACAGTGCATCTGTGATCTCCCTAACTATATTACCAACCAAGAAACACCAAGCAAAGACATAATAACTCATTTCATATTAAGACCAGTTCCAGGGAGCTTGTTTGGCACTAGGACAAATGCTAAAAACAGACTATGAGAATCTATCCGTGGTCAACAGAAGATTATGTATGGGGTTCTCTTTCTTTTTCTATAGCAAATCACTTAGCTGAAATCATAATGGTTAAATCAGCTGTTGGTAAGATTAGCCATGCACCCCTGATAATAACTTCTGGTTTTATAGGTTTAGTTTACAAATTATACTCATGGGCCTTTTCTCTTAAAAAAAAAAAAATCTTTTATTCCTAATCCATTCATTTCAGGCTGAGTTTCACACTTACATAACAAGAAAAAGGCGGAACCCAATACTTATACAAACACACAGGTGTCTTAGGAAGATGTTTTTGTTCCCTGTACCTCCTGAATGCCTTCCTTGAAGGTCTCTGAGAAGGTCGAGTCTGGAGTTCGCCTTTGAGCATTTGGGGCTTGAGCACCAGAGCTGAACTGGTCAGTATTGAGATTCCGGTCGAAAACCACCACCCGCTCAGTGGGCTCAGGATGATACACTGCTGGGGGGATTCCCACAGCAAAGCCATGTGGCTGGGTTTCTGTCTTGATGGAGTGGGTAGGCATGGTTGCTATGGAGACAGTGACTGTTGTATCTGGAGCTGTCAGATGGCCTCTCTTATCAATGCCCAGCTGGTTGCCATGGGGAAGAACAATATTAAATGGCACATTTTTCAGTACTTGCACTCTGTTTTCTCCAGCAGAAATGAGGGGCTGCTCCGTCACAATTGGTATGCTGTTTCTTTAAAAAAAGAAAACTGCTTTCAAACTCGATGCTGATGTAGTTCTTTGGCAATTTTTATTTTCCTAATGGCATTGGGCTGTTGACTCCCATGCAATAACAATATACTTGACAGAGAACAAATAAACAGAAAACATCAAAACTACCCATTACTAGATAAAGGGAAAAAGACCTTCTCGTTATAGGTCAAATAAAATCCAAACATATTAAGTAAAATTTCATGTGAAATACTGAGGACTCAGAGCTCTCCTCTAATAAGTTTTGCTTTCCATAATCCTAAACAAATTAATATATTTTACTAGAAACCTGAAGCTATGTGACCTATCAGTTGGGGTTACAGCATAGATTCCAGGGTCAAACTGCCTGGGTTCAAGTTTTGTGTCACCTGAGCAAGTTACTTCATCTCTTAGTAACTGAATCCTCATCTGTAAAATGGGGACAGTAATGGCATCCATTCTCCTAAGGCTGAGATGAGATGATGCACTAAAGTATGCATAATAATGCCTGACACACAGTCTTCAAGAACTGTGAGCTATTGCTACTTGGTCACCACTTTACCTAACACCTATGCTATTTGGCTTTGTCTCTCTCACTCTTTTTTTTTTTTTTTTTTTAATAAAGTCTCACTCTTGTCACCCAGGCTGGTGTGCAATGGTGCAATCTCAGCTCACTGCAACCTCTGCCTCCTGAGTTCAACCGATTCTCCTGCCTCGGCCTCCCAAGTAGCCGGGATTCCAGGCACCTGCGACCATGCCCCACCTAGCACTTGGGAGGCTGAGGTGGGTGGATCACCCGAGGTCAGGAGTTTGAGATTAGCCTGGCCAACATGGTGAAATCCAGTCTCTACTAAAAATACAAAAATTCACCCCCAAAAATCATATAGGCTGAGCTTTAAGAAATAGGAATATTGGAAATTCTCTACATTTCAAGATCAATAAAACTGTTTGAATCCTGAACCATAAATTCACTCCCAGAAATTTATCCTAAAATGGAAAAATAATCTAGAAAGTTGTTCCTTAAGGCTTTATAATAGTGAAAACTAGATATAGCAGCAATGATAAGGATATTTAGAGTTTGTTTCAGAATGCTCCAGCAAAAATAAATAAAATAAAAACGTGAATTAATCTCAAAGTTGAAGAAGGGGGAAGAATAGATCAAACAAGAGGAACCGTGTTGATAACGGCTGAGACTGGTCATGGATACATGTGGGCTTATACTATTTCTCTATTTTTATTATGTTTGAAAATGTCCATAATGAAAAGTAAAAGATAAAAGCCACAAGTCCTCTTCCAAAGGATAATTATGAAGATTAAAACAAACAGAAAATGTTTATGAAACAAACTAAATAGAAGAAAGTATACTACCAAATCCCATCTGTGAACACAACTACAGCTACCTAAAATTTGCATGCATACCCAAACAATGAATAAACCAATCAACAGCATAATGGGATACTGGGTGATGATCATTCTTCCTTTAAATATGTTTTATTCCTTGATTAATAATAAAACACAGGGCAATTTAAAAGTTGTCTTTTTAAAGTTTGTCATGGCTATAAGTTAAACCTTAATTAAATTTTCTGAAAGTTTTAATCTAAAATATTTCACAAATAATTTCAACAGAAATTTGAATACAATTTAACTTGCTTTATTCAATTTTACGCAGGCAGTTGTTCAAGAGTCACTGGTACTTAATTTGTTTTTAATGGACCACTGCCACATCCCCCTAATTTCGAAAACCTCAAAAACAAATAAGCAAATACTTCCCTTAAATTATTACTAAAAATAACCCTTTGGAGGAGGAGAAAGTTAGTACTTTCATTCTAGAAAAGGCTACTACTATGCCCAAAGAAAAGAAACTTTTCAGAGCAACAGCGGCAAATCAGCGATGAAATCTGAATTGAGATATTGAGTCCAACTTACCTCTCTCTTCTACTAGTGCTTGTTCATTTAAACAAACTCCCATTTTGCTGTTACAGAAATGTGGCATTTCCCCCTGCACTATTTATGCTGTTATGCACTGAACGATACCTTTTGCTGTGATCTGGCTCGGGGTGCTCCACCTCTGGCTTTGCTGTTGATGACCTTCTCTCTCTTGGAACCTGATATTAACACACATGAAAAGAATTTAGCTGTTATCCAGTGAAGTGCAGTTCACCCAAAGATATAGCCTTTTATTTTTCAGTAAATTCAATCATTCATCTACTGGTTGCCTACCAAGCTATGGGGACACACAAAGATTAAGAGAGTATCTGCCCTCAATGAGCTTGAAATCTAGTCACCCATCTGGTTGATATGTAAAAAGCAACTGTTATTGAGTTGCCAAATAAACTCAGGGCATGATAAATTTACTTTGCCCTAGAGTTTGGGTCTCATCTCTTAAAAGAAATACCTCCGATGGCCAAAGCTGGCGGCTCATGTCTGTAATCCGACACTTCAGGAGGCCAAAGTGGCAGGACTGTTCAGGACCAGCCTGGACAATACAGTGAACCTCATTTCTTTCTTTCTTTTTTTTTTTTTTTGAGACGGAGTTTCGCTCTTGTTACCCAGGCTGGAGTGCAATGGTGCGATCTCGGCTCACCGCAACCTCCGCTTCCTGGGTTCAGGCAATTCTCCTGACTCAGCCTCCCGAGTAGCTGGGATTACAGGCACGCACCACCATGCCCAGCTAATTTTTTGTATTTTTAGTAGAGACGGGGTTTCACCATGGTGACCAGGATGGTCCCGATCTCTTGACCACGTGATCCACCCGCCTCTGCCTCCCAAAGTGCTGGGATTACAGGCTTAAGCCACCGCGCCCAGCCCCAGTGAACCTCATTTCTACAAAAAAAAAATTCTAAATTAGCCGGGCGTGATAGCATGTGCCTGTAGTCTCAGCTGCATAAGAGTAACTGCGGTGAGAAGATTGCTTCAGCCCGGGAGGCAGAGATTACAATGAGCAGAGATTGCGCCACTGCACTCCAGCCTGGGTGACAGAGCAAGACTCTCCCTAACTCAAAAAAAAAAAAAAAGAAAAAAAAAAGAAAGACCTCTGCCCTGGTTTTACTCGTTTATCTACACAATATTAGAAAAGACGCTATTGAAAACACAACAGAGCTCTTTCAGCTTTCTCAGTGCCCTCTTACTACTCTCCCTTCTCATCAAATGCAGAAGCAGAAGGAATAGCCATGTTAACTGTTCATTTCTTCCAAGATCCAAATGAGGGATTCATATGATCAGTGTCTTTAGATACACTGGGATCTGTATGTCTACCACCCAAAGGACAAGTCTAACTCAGATTGTTCTATTCCTTTTTTTGGTTCTTTTCTTGGCAAGGGAAATGAAAAGTACGCAAACATTAGTGAATGTCCTGTAGATATAACTCAACTGAGACCTAACCCCACTGCACACTCCAAAATGGCTAAGACGCTTAAAAATTGTTTTCAATGTGAAAATTCTATTCCTACATTCTTTTCACCATTGAAGAAAAAACAATGCTTCATGTATTAAAAATATGCTTTTCAACCCTTATCAAAATTATTATGGAATAATGACTGATGCTTACAACCAAAGATCTGAAACAAATCATTCAGTTTATTTAAAAAAGAAAATAGGCTAGGCCCAGTGGCTGGCGCCTATAATCCTAACACTCTGGGAGGCTAAGGAAGGAAGACTGCCTGAGGCCAGGAATTTGAGACCAGCCTGGAAATAGTGAGACTCATTCTCTACAAAAAAAAAAATTTACAATTAGCCAGGCATGAACTGTAGTTCTAGCTACTCAGGAGACTGAGGCAGGAGAATCACTCAACTCCAGGAGGCTGAGGTTATAGTGAGCTATAACTGCGGCACTGAACTCCAGCCTGGGCAAGAGTGAGACTCTGCTTCTAAAAAAAAAAAAAGAAGAAGAAGAAAAAGAAAAGGAAGAAGAAGAAAATACATTTATACCTATCACAAGAAGTCTGACAAGTAAGTACCACTAAAATTGTCACCCTTCACCAACAGACAAGAGGATTTCTATCCTTGTAAGATATAATACTTTTAGGATACTTTATTTTAAAAACACACACAGGGGTACTACATCTAGTGTTATTACACTGGTCTTTCTGGCACAAAACTTGTACCAACAAGTTTCTCCCATTCTCAACAGTTTCAGTTAAAAATATGGAAATTAATAATAAATATTTTAGGAACTTTATACTAAGTCAATAAAATAAGCTATAAGAACAGATATATAATAATTTCCACCTCAAAGGAATTCTTCATGGCTATGTTTCCCTGGTAATGGTTTCTTCTGGCATTATTAGTTATTACACAAGTTTCTGTTCATATTCAAAGAAAAAAAGCTGACCTCAATCTCTCAGCTCCAACTTAAACACATGGCCTCATACTAGGAAATAACTACCCCTCCTCCTCCTTTTTTTTTTTTTTTTTCTTTTGGTAGTGTCTGTCTCTGCATCCCAGGTAGGAGTGTGGTGCTATGTCATGATCTCAGCTCACTGCAGCCTCCACTTCCCAGGCTTAAGTGATCCTCCCACCCCAGCCTCCTAAGTAGTTAGGACTACAGGCATGTGTGCCACTATAGCTGGCTAATTTCTGTATTTTTTTTTTTTTTTTTTTGGTAGAGATGGGGTCTCACCATGTTGCTCAGGCTAATCACCATAATTTTAAAAATAAAACTATCTCCTATGCTTCTTTCCCCTCTGTATTTCTTATATTAAGGAAAGAATACACCAGAATGTAGCCAATGGCCACCAACTGGCAATTCTGGGTAAAGGTATTCAAGAATTAATTATCCTCTTTTTTTATGTTTTATGTAGGTTTCAAAGTTTTTAAAACAAAAAGATAGCAAAAATAAACTGTAAAAAATATGCACTATTTCCATGAGAAGGCAGTGTCATTAAAAAGCTTCTGGTAATCCCAAACAGATCTTGTAGGTACTGATGACAACACAATGATTACACAAGACAGTCACATATAGTGACAATGAGACAAAGGCCCCATGGCAAAGCTGTGCTTCAAGTCAGTCTACTGTTTTAAGTAGTACCCTAAAGACTTAGCCACCCTCAAAAGCGTGTTCCTGGTCAGATGGAAGAATGCCAAGGTGAATCCAGAGGCAGAGCAGCCTGCACACTGCACTGGACAGATAGCAGCCTAGGGCATGGACCAGAGAGGGCCCCAGCTGCACACATCTAGCTGTGACCCGAGTAAGAAGTCACACAGGCTGGTAACATGCTATTGTAATAGTGGCAGCTAGTGTTATTAGGA
The DNA here is from genome assembly GCF_049354715.1 of Callithrix jacchus. NCBI lineage: Eukaryota > Metazoa > Chordata > Mammalia > Primates > Cebidae > Callithrix > Callithrix jacchus. Next base: position 105,036,754 of record NC_133515.1, read on the forward strand.
CAATGATGATGATGAGACAGATCAGTAGTGTCCTTTCCAGATAATGAAAACCACGTAAAATCCCATGCAGAGTACAGACTATATTCAATTAAGACCAATCCAAATCTCTAGAAAACAGGCAGCAAAACATATCCTGATCTCAGAACGAGACAGTCCTAGACTAGAGAAGATGCTTTCAAAGGCTCTGTAGTATCGTTTAGGGAAAAGGAAATCATCCTGACTACACAGGAATAAAGGCAAAAGGTAAGTGAGCCCTGCCCACTTTCCATGGCACTAAGAACTACCTTCAGTGAGATGTTCAAACCCAAGAAGGCACATCTAACATCTTCTTTTATGGTAGCTTCACCTTCTGGATAGAGACATAGCAGCTGGCTGCTTTGCATGATTTAAAAACAACCCTTTGATTCTACAATCAGAGATTTTTAGCTTTGAACCGCAGTCAGTCAGAGTACTCATTAAACTATTTATAGTCACTACAGAAGCAACTTGCATGGCATTCTACCAGCAAATGACTGTTTTATATGCTGCTGAATCAAGTGCATTACAGACTGCTATTAAGGGTATTAAAAGCAGGCAAACCAACCTTGTAGTAGTCATAGAGCAGGCCCAACGCAGCTGCGCTGTCTTCGTCTCCATTGATGCTCATCATCGCTTTGGTCGCTGCAGTGAGAGGGTTTTCCAGGAAGGATTTCCAGGCCTCATCCTCACTAGTGTAGGACCGCCGTTGTGGATAAAGTGCTTCATTCTGAAGAACTAACACTGGCCGTTTGCTTCAGAGAAATTAAAGGAAAAAAAAAAGCACACATTTTTCTACTGTAAGGCATCATAAGCTACCAATTCCTTGACATTCCTATAAAATAGCCTATTGTTTCATCAATGACCCTAGGAGGTCATATTAAGACAAGACCAGTTTAAGATCAAACAAATACAAGAGCAAAAGACAAACCACTGAAGTGCAGACCAATGGGTCCCACAAAAAGACATAAAGTATCTAGGCACCCAGAGAACTGGCAGTTCACCTACACATGGAACCCAGGATATACTGTTTGGCAAAAAAGCGAAACAAAACCACCCTCGAGAAAATGCCAGGCTATTCAAATACTTTCCATAAACAAACACAAGGACACAGTCAAGAAAAGAGAATATTTGTTCTCTTCCAACACACCGTCAGGACTGTCCGCTCTTGAGAAGAGCATGTGCCGTTTCATCATCCTGCTACATGTTATTCCCCTCTTTCTACGGGGGGTGACACGTCTTAAAAACTCCTACCTGAACACAGCAGGGAGGGAAGGAGCAGCAGAAAGAAAAAGGGATACTTCACATAATCCTCAGGGGTATATGAGAAAGTTAGAATATTCTACTGATTACCAGCAGATTGAGCATGGAATGTGGCCAAAGGGGACTGTAAATCAATAAAGAGGCATAATTTTCTGGCATGGGAGTTGACTGCTTATCCTAGAGATAAACACTTAAGAATCTACAACAATAAATGAAGCCACCGAACAAAAAGAGTTTTTAAAAAAAATATGTGGGAAAATCTGGCTTTTAAAAAAATCTTTACTAGTTTTCCACACTGCACAAGACCTGTTTCATTTTAACACTGTAGTTTGGTGGGGAAAATTTAAAAAATTAAATCAACCGTGATCTTAGCAAAACCTTACGGAGTATTTAATTTAAAAGATTAAAGCAAACATTACTGATTCCAAAACTTGAAATGTAAACAGTCTCAACACTGTTCACTTGGTACTATTTAATAAGTCAATAAAGAGAAAAAAATGGAACAATGACTCTAGCAAAACAAAGCAGTTTATTTTCAAGGAGAAAAATAAATTTAAATGTTTGGAACTCCTCTAAATTATCACAATTCTAACAAGCAAACTGAAGGACTGGCTTTCATTGCAACACACAAATGAAATATGTAAATGGCCTAAAGGTGACCTACCTATTTTAAAAGTGAATGTAGAAAGACTGATTATCTTTTCAAGTAATCAACAAAGGTTAGGGCTTGGGAGTCACCCAGGGCCTTTAAAAACAGATACAGACTTAGAAAAAGGAGAACATCTTCGAAAAAGGGGGAAAAAAAACCCAACAATGTATCCTCAGTCAACATGAAGTGTTATTTGAAAGCCAATGTTTTTACTCATATCTAGGCATAAATCTTAATTTGGTAAGGAAGTCCTGAGGTGGTATACTATTTTAACACAAAACAAACAGAAAAGGCTGTTCAAAGCGAGCAGATGTTTGTCTAAAAATGGAGAAGACTGCTTACACAAATCTCAACTTTTGAGAAAATAAATATATACAAGTGGCATTCCCTGAGCCACCAGGACCAGAGTAGGACAACGACTGAATGGGTAGTATCATGGACTGATTTACCGGTGTATTGCTAAAATATAATTAATAGCGTAATAGCTACTTCCAGAAGACTATGACAGCCCTTGGCTTGTTCAATTTCCTTAATGCTAGTTTTCAGCTTCCCTTCTTCTCCCACCCACATCCCAAATTTGTACAAGCAATAGAAAATAGAGAAATGGCTTTATGTTTGGAATCACCCTCAAGGTTTTTAGTATTTCCAAAGCCTGCCTAAGGCCAAAATGTTAGCTTTGGAAATTTTGCCTTATCTGAACTATACGTCAAGAAATAAACACAAAACCAGTTGCCTTTCTTAGTCTGCTTCCTCATGACAGGAAGTAGGCTTCAGTCCCTGAAGGCTCATCATCACTTTCAGGTGAGCCTTAAACCCTTCGTCCTCGATCTCCCAGAATTCTGAAATATGTTTTAGGCAATAATTTAACTGCATATTCTACAACACAAGCGTAATCCCTTTAAGATACTCCTTACAAAATATGGATCTCATCCAGAAAAAAAAAAACACGGACAAAAACCGATCCTTCACAAATAACTAAGAAACTGGGAGGGGTACCTGTCTGCCTTAAATTTACTGAGCTTAATGAAATATACTGACTGGCCTGGTGCGACTTCCCTTTAATAAGTTTTTTAAAATTTTAGAACAATTTTGTATTTTCAGAAAAGCTGCAAAGAAAATACAAACATGTCCCTCGCCCAGTTAATCCCCCATGCCTTACATTACCACCTTACATTTGTCGAAATACGCTTTTAAATCACAAACTCTAAAAGGCATAATAGCTTGTACGGTACTCTCGTTTATCACCCGCATTTCAAAGTTTCATCCTCTTGATTCTCCCGAGCACTAAAAACACGGTAATCTGTAATTATCATCAATGATGCAAGTGGCAAAGTAACTCCTACAGCCGTTTTCCCACTCACACCGCCAGCCAGTGAAAAGAAAACGCCCAGACATCGGGGCACTTCAACCTTCCCCTACATTTCTGTTCTGGAAGTTACGGCAGGTCGCCGAGTGACGAGCCTGCGACCACAGATTACCTGCAGAAGTCCACCTGTCCCGCCCCGGCGCGCGCCCCACCGGGCTCCCGAGGCCGACCGGGCAGGAGCTGGGAAGCCCGGGGGCGTTGGCGGCGCCCCGACCTCGCGTCGCACTCGGCCACGCCGGGGAACCGGACCCCGACGTGCGCGCCCAAGGGGGGCCGAGAAGGAGGGAAGGAGGACTGCCCCTCTGGTGTCGAGTTTCCCCGAAGCGGGGGTCTCCTCCCGAAGCTCCGACCGAACAAAGAGCCGGGCAGGGCTGCGGGGCAGAGGCCGCGGCGGCGCGAAGTGGACAGTGGGCAGCAGCCCCCGGCCTGCACCCCGTGCCCACCCGCCCGCGCGGCCTCCGGGTCGGCGCCGGGCTCGCTCGCGGCAGGTGCGGCCCCTCAGCGCGGCCCCCCCGCGGCGGCCGGACTCCCGCGCCTCACTCACTTGTCGTACTCCTGTGTCATCGCGCCCGCTCGCCGCTGCCGGGCCGCAGAACTGGACTTTCGGGTTGGGACAGTACACCCGATCCGGGGGGAGGAGGCGGCGGCGGCTGCGGGTCCGGAGCGGCGGCCCCGACGGGTTGGGTTCGCTTTTCTCGCTCTGAGCCGGCTCCTCGCGGGCTGCGCGCACTGGGCGCCGGACTCGGCCGCTCATTGGCTGGCGCTGCGCCGGCTGGGGGCGGGGACTCGGGGGCCGGGAGGCCGACTGCGCCTCCTGATTGGTCAGCGAGAGAAGCGCTGGGCGAGGCTGACGGGGTCGAGCGGCGCGGGCTGGGGGCGCGGGCCGCGCGCTCCGCGAGGTTGCGCCCGGGACTGCGCGCTCAACTCGCGGCCATCCGCACCTGTCCTGACTGGTAGGGGAGCGCCGCGGTTGCGGCGCGCACCCGCCAACCCTCCGCGCGCACAGAGAGCGCCCCCGCTGCCGCCACGCCGCCGCTGCCCGAGGCCATCCCCTCGGCTACTAGCCCCGGCAGTGGAGCCGCCTCCTTCTTCGCTCACTCAGGCCTCCGCGTCCCACGCCCGCATCGCCCGCTGTTCCGGCCCCAGCCCCCCGCTGCCACTGCGCTCGCTCGGCCGGGGCGCCTCCGCCAGTCGCACCGGATCGCACGTCTCACCTCCCGGTTCTCGAAAGCGGTCACGCCCGCGTCCCGTGGCTTCCCCGAGAGCCGTCTCTGGAATGTCCCTTCTCGCGGCCCACGGCGGCCGCGCGCTTTCAGGATTTCCTGCCCTCGCGGCTCCCGCGGTCCCCTCAGTGGCAGTCCCTGGGGCTCCGCGACGGTCCCCGACCGCGCCAGTGCCCCGCATTCTCTCGAGCGTCGCTTCCCCGCGCGGCCGCCCCACGCTGGCCGTGCTGTCGCGCGCCCCTCCACCGCGACGGCCCCCTGTCATTCCCGAGCTGCCGTCTTTTCTAGGGTCTGGTCACTGTGTCCCCACAAGCCCAGCGAAGGACCTGACCCTACGCGGGGCGCGGCCCCTGTCGCCGGGGACAGGGCAGTCAATAGAACAGACACAACGCCTCGCCTTCCTCGAGCATCCTAGTTGGGGTAGCGGGCAATAAGAAAATAAGTAAATGGTGTGGCTCGTTGGCAGGTAAAACAGGAAGGCCCTGGGGAGGCAGGGAGGAGCCGGGCTTTCAGGCTCGAAGGAGATGAGGGGCCACGAAGGTGGGACTGTGCCTGAGGCAGGGACCTTGGTGTGTTCAGTGAACCGTGAGGGGACTGGGGCGGCTGGAGGGGCAACGGGCGCCGGGAGCTGCGGTCGGAGGTAGTGGGTGCACGCGCGCAGATTGAGCAGGGCCTTGCCAGTTTCCGTAAGGACTGTGGCTTTTCCTAGGGGCGAGATGGGGACGCATTGCGGAGGCTTAGAGCAGAGCAGTGACAGGATCTCACATTTTAAAATAGTTCCTTGCTGCTGCGTGGTGGGTACCAGGTAGGAGCCAGTGCCATGAGCAGGCCGAGGGCAGTAGAGTGAAGGGGTGGGAAGTGGCCGGATTCTGGACATGCTCTGAAGGTGGGACCAAGAGGATTGTCTGAAAATCGGATGAGGTGTGAGAGAAAGTGGAATCCAGGACGACCACAGGGTTTCCACCTGGGCAACTGGAGGAATGATTTGCCATCCCCTGGGATGCGGAAGATCTGAGGCATAGAAGATTTGGGGGAGAACAGGAGTCGCTTTTGGACATGCTAAGCTCAAGATGTATGGGAGATCGAAATCCACGAATCAGGCCGGCTGCTGGGTACCAGGCTGGAGTAGAAATCTGGGCTGAAGCTCACATCTGGGTGCCACCCATGTCTAGAAGCCATTTACAGCATGAGAAGGCTGTAAGGGAAGAAAGAGGATGGGACCCATGCTGGATTTGGGAGCCTCTGACACAGAAAAGCTGGGAAGAAGAGCCAATGGAGGAGACAGAAGACTGTGACACCGAGGTCGGAAGAAATGGAAGCGTGGAAGCCAACGGAAGGAAGTGAAGTGAGGAGCAGCATGAAGTCACAGGGCCCTTCTGCAGCCAGCCCTCCTCTGTGCCCTGGTCCTAGGCCTTCAGGGACCTGAATCCGCAGCCTCACTTGAGACCGCCCTTCGCAGTTTCTGTCCTCTGACTCTGGCCCAGCACTGGAGCCATGCAGCCTGTTGTTTGTGCTTATCACTAGTTTCCTGTTTAAATCAATTATATTTTCTTCTTTCTTTTGTGAGACGGAGCCTCCCTCTGTTGCTCAGGCTGGAGTGCAGTGGCACGATCTGGGCTCACTACAACCTCCACCTCCTGGGTTCAGGCGATTCTCCTGCCTCAGCTTCCCAACTAACTGGGATCACAGGCGCCCACCATCACGCCCAACTAATTTTTTATTTTTAGTAGAGACAAGGTTTCACCATGTTGGCCAGGGTGGTATCATACTCTTGACCTCAGATGATCCGCCCACTTTGGCCTCTCAAAGTGCTGGGATTACAGGCATGAGCCACTGCACCCAGCCAAATCAATTATATTTTCTAAGCAAGCTAATTTAAGAAAAGTACTAAGTCAGTAAGAGTACAGATGGTCCCTAGATAGGGTGCAAATCATCAGGGTGGTGCCAAAGTGACTGACTTGGGAACAGTATCCCTCTACCTGCTTTTTCTCTTTTTTCCTCTGATCCGGCTCCACACTGTGGCTGGAGTGACCTTTATAAAACAGAGATTTCTTGTCACTCGGTTACAATCACTCTAAAGCCCACACTCCTGAGCTTAGCCTCCCCTTGGCCATCCAGCGCTTCCCTTAATGCTGGCTCTCGTGCACCATCCCCCCATTCCCTACTCCTCCCCTTCATGCTTGGGACTCCACTCAACTTCCAGACTGGCTGATTTCCCCCAGGTGGCATTCCCAACCCTCTAGGCTGGGCAGTGTCCTGTGGGATCCACAGCGCCTTCTGCATTGCCCATCACCATGCTTGCCACATGGGGCTTTCCTGTTTGTGTTGGTCTCCACCAAGCGTGAGCTTTTCCAGAGAGGGCAGGGATTATACCACTTTCATTTTTACATTCCTGGTACCAGGTATATTCATAGAAAACATCCAGCAGATGTCTACTGACTGGATCCAGTTCTTTGCAGACATGCATCTGCCCTCAGTCACCTCCCTTCTGCAGCATAGCTGGGGCTCTTTTAAATGACCCTCCTGTTGCAGAAGATGAAAGCCCTTGAGCCTAATACGTGGTAGGCACAAAATAAATAGGGGATGAATGAAGAAATATCAAATCATAAAGCCAAAAATAAGAACAGGAAGGGCCTGAGGTTATTAGACCATAGATGTAGTAATTAAAAACATTGGGTCTATTTTGTCAATTTGAATATGGGATAGTTTGTCTCTAATAGCTCTTTAAAACAGAAGTGAAAATCTGTATCTGAGCTGTTGCCAATAACCCTGTTTATTTCATTTTATTTTATCTGAGACAGGGTCTCACTCTGTTGCCTAGGCTGGAGTATAGTGGCACCATCACAGCTCACTGCAGCCTTGACTTCCCAGGTCAAACAATCCTCCCACCTTAGCCACCTGAATAGGTGGGGCTACAGGTGCATGCCACCACACCCAGCTTGTGTGTGTGTGCGTGTGTGTGTGTGATTTTTGTAGAGACAGGGTCTCGCCATATTGCCCAGGCTGGTCTCAAACTCCTGGGCCCAAATGATCCTCCCACCTCAGCCTCCCAAAGTGCTGGGATTACAGGCTTGAGCCACCGCGCCCGGCCTATCTCATATTTTTTTAAATGTCCTCATCATCTGACATAGAGACAAGCATAATATAGATGATCAACAATTTTCATTGTTATTCAGGATGATAAGGACATGTACCTTCTTTTAGCAGAATTCAGTGTTCAATGTGATCACATATCTGAGCTCATTTGATTCTCAAAACAACCCTTGGAAGTAGACAGGGTTATACCCATTTTGCAGATGGGAAATGGGTCCAGAGAGATCAGATAACGTATTTAAGTGTCCCTTGTCAATCAGTTTAGGACTAGAACCCGGACATCTTGTTTCCAAATCCTGTATTTTCCTTCTAGTGGTAGTACTGCCAGTGGGTGGGAGTTTCTGCGTGAGATTTTGGATTCAGCCCGCAGCACTCATTACAGAGCACCTGAACACATGTGGCAGCCATGGCAAGTACTTCCTAGTAACAGTGTCTGGCTTGGAAGATGGCATTTGATTGCTTCCTAAGTCGATTATCCAACTTAGAGAACACATCGACTTTGTGGATTATCTCTCGGTTGTTGGGTATACACAGGCTCTGTTTTCCCATGTCTTCGTTAATGCTGTCTTAAGCATGCTTGCTTATGGAGGTTTGACACCTGTCCCCGCCATACCTGCCTGCCACTATCAGGAAGACTGGAGTCTCAGGTGAGTCTTGTCAAATACTTGGGATTTGACCCAGACCTAGTCGTCATGAAGCCAGTAGCCACCTCTCCCCATTTCGGGATGGAGACAGAAGCAGCTATGTCATGTTGGGTGTCACCCACTTGTTGGCAGCTGGAAGAACCTAGATTACTCACGTTATTTTCCTGTGGCTTCACTAACCATTCCAAGGAAGGCTCAATAGTTGCAACACATTTACCAAAAGCCCTGGGCTCAAGCACCCTGGCCTTAATCTCCAGTGAATTCTCTTGCCTTTGACTGACACCAAGAGGGGCGGAGCCATTAGGCTCAATGGTATTTCAAGCAAGCCTCTGAGACAGGGAAGCTGAGGGGCTATGGTGAGGCTTGCTGGCTCACAGGTGCATATTTCACTCTTTGAAGAAAGGGCTATTAGTGATCAAACATCTCTATTGTAAAATAATGTCTATTTAAAATTGTTGGAGTGGCTGGGAGTGGTGGCTTAATGCCTGTAATCCCAGCACTTTGGGAGGCTGAGGCAGGTGGATCACCTGAGGTCAGGAGTTCAAGACCATCCAGCCTCATCAACATGTGAAACTCTGTTTCTATTAAAAATACAAAAATTAGCCGGGCATGGTGGCACATGCCTGTAATCCCAGATACTTGGGAGGCTGAGGCAGGATAATCATTTGAACCTGGGAAGCAGAGGTTGCAGTGAGCCAAGACTGCACCATTGAAGCTCAGCCTGGGAAACAAGAGCAAAACTCCGTCTTTAAGAAAAATTGTTGGAGCATCTTACCACGTTTTAGTACAAGACAGATATTTCTTTGCTTTATAGGTAGGGAAAAAAGCAAAGAGGGATTAAATCATCTGCCCAAAATTGACATTTCATTAACTGGGTTTTTACAGTAATCCCTCCCCAGCTGCCAGTTCCCTTACTTGAAATCTGAGTTTTTTCAACCTATGTTGGTATGTCTTTTCTAAACCATGATACTATTGATTTCAGTATCTGTACTTTTGAGTTGATTTCCATAGTATTGATATAGTCGCTGATTTTAACATTAATTTTTACTTAAAGGTTTTGTTTTAATCTGCTGTGACCACATCTTGAATCGCTATAGCTATAAATAAGATTTATCTAGATCTGTTAAATGACCAAATGTAAAATGTTCAATACAGCATAGAGCTTTCAAATAAGAGGCATTGCTTTGGTGATGATTAGAAAAAGAGCTAGAGGTTGAAAAAAGGTGAAGGGAAAAAGCGGGAGAATTTTGCAATAAGCATAAGGTGGGGGAGAAGAATGGACGGTCTTGAAGTTTCAGGATTGCTCTTCAGGAATGGCAGAGACCTACAACCACGCTCTCCCGGTTTGGAATTGGGGAGCTCCTTGAGCATTATTTACTTAGGTATTGTGGTCCTGTAACCGGGTTTTTTCTTGGGTGCTGGTGAGGCACACCTCCCCCAAGATAATGCTGCGGGTTTCTGGCCTCCAATCTCTTAAAGAATAAATGATGGGACCACTGCAGGTGCGCCGTATGCTCGTAAAAGTAAATATCAGACCCAAGAAGTGTTGCAGAAAGGTGATTTTATTTAGGTAGAGAAAAGAGAAGAAAAGGAAAAGAAGAGAAACACTTCCACAAAGAGTGTGGAAGGGGATTCCAGAGGGGAAATCCCAGAGGGGAAAGGGAGCTCCCACCATGTGGGAAGAGATTCCAGAGAGCTGGAAATCTGGCGTGGGTGAAGGAGCAGGGGAGTTTATCCTGGGAGAAATTCCCACCTTCCCAAGGCCCTGGGCCAATGAAAGCAGTTCCCTAAAACTTCCGCTGAAGTGATTAACTTTTAGTTTCTTCCTATGCCTGCGAAATTCAAACATAAATTGTTAAATCTCCCGGATGGAGAGAGATGGAAGCGGGCATGGTGCTGGGAAATTCTTGCCCTGAAAACTACGCCCCCTCATGGACCTGGAGAGAGAACACATTCCCTCAGTCCTTTTAATAAAAGTTTCTCAAGGCATCATAAAACCTCAAGTTACTCTGCTCTGGGACCATTATGGGGGTGAGCAGAGGGCAGGCACTAACTCTGACATGAAATTAGAGGGCTGTTCATGTAGTTGGAGGAACAGGCGAAATGCAAAGGCCAAATCTTAGTATGCAAAGGATTCTCAATGTAGCTAAATAAATGTAGTCATCACATTGAAAATGCAGAGAAGAGCAAACCTGCAAGGTTTCTGATGAGCTGGTAGGTGGAAATTAATTGCATAAAACTTTAATGTTAAACTTTACCAAGCCCTCGGGTTGGGGAGGGAGTGCTGACCCCAGTGCCTACCTACCCTGTGGAAACTGGCATCTGTGTGCACAGCAAGCTCACGGGCCAGCACAAGGAGGCCCCATCTAGAGATCCAGGCATGTGGCACAGATGGTGCATGAGCTAACAGAGGTGTGAGCTCTGTGCTCAGAAACCATGAATTCTGCCTGGGGAGCGGAGAGGGGAAGGTTGAATGGAGATGGCATTTCAGCAAGGGCCCTAAAGGAAGAAGGACATTTCTGATAGAGCATACAGCACAGGCAAAGAACACAGGGTGTGAAAGGCCATGGAGTCCCTGAGATAGGGGACGGGAAAAGTGTTGGGGCCACGCTCTGATGGCCCACTCAGAACACACTGGCCTCTAGGCAATAGGAGCCGCAGGAGGATGCTGCATCACCGAGGGTTTTTAGATCTAATTTGGGAAAATAACTGGCAAAGAGGCAATGCATGTTGGACAGGAGAGAGCTTTGCAGCCCCAAGGAGAACGTGGGGAGCATTAGAGCTGGGCAGTGACTGTGGAAGGAGGGCGGAGTCCAGAGGTGCTTGGTGGTAGAAAGTCAGTGAAGTGAGGATGAGATTTGGAGGTGACAGGGAGGGAGGGGTTGGAGATTTATGACTTGGTGCAATTAGGTGAACGGGGCTGTCACTGAGAGTCAGGAAAGGGAGAGGAAGAACAGGTTTGGGGTGGAGGTGTGGAGGAGGGGCGGTGAGCATCTACGCTAGCTGTAAATCTTCCAGTTTTCTTCTGAGCAGCTTTTGAGTTCCTTTAGATTCCAAACTGACATCATCAGGGGTTGAGTCTTGATGAGGCTGCATGGTGGGCTGGCCAAGCCCACATACTTCAGCCAAACAGCCTGGTATCAGAGCCGAGCTCCATGCTTACCACGTGGCCCTGGGCAAGTAATTGACCTCTCTGTGTTCTCCATCCTCCTTTGTACAACATGACAGTACTGTAGGGCTGCTAAAAGTGTGGATAAAAGAGTCCATACATGTGAAGTGCCTGGCCCACTCTAAGCACTATATCAATATTTGATATGGCCACAGGAATGCCAGGGGCGAAACCTAGGCCCATTTCCCCCTTCTGCCGTCAAAGAACTTTGACTCAAAACCAACATTTGTAGGCAGATAGCTAGATAACTGAGACCATTCACAGAATGGTGAAATCACTGAATAGTGAAAACAGCCCAGCAGTATCTGATCAGAAAGTGGGAAGCTTTCTGTAATTTTCCCCTTTCTCGTCACTACTTTCTTCAAGGCATTTACTGAACATCTGCTGGATCTAGGGTTCTGTAGGAGCCGTGTCTCATGAAAGCCTGTCTAGTTAGTAAACCAGGACACACGTAAGTAGGCTACGATAATGTCAAAAATAGGCTGTGCTGTAGATGCGGAGGAATTGAAGAAAGAGAGTGGAGACAGAATGAGCGGATAGGCTCAGAAGCCTGGGTCCCTACCGTCCTGGGCAGCAGCAGGAGATGGGAGGGTGTGATAGAGTTGGGTTCTCAGAGGCCATCCCACAGCTCTGACCCTTGGGCTGTGGTGAGGAGCAGCAGGCGAGACCAGCATTCCTGATTTTACTACCTGTGATTCCCATTCCACATGGGGCCATGGGCTGCACTCAGAGAGCACGGGGCAACTGCAGCAAAACCAGCTTTGGAGTGGAGGAGCTGACACTGCAAACTGCTGAGGCAGGATAGACAGTGGCAGGGAAGAGGCCCAGAGACCACCTCTCTACCCCTGGGGGGTCTGGGGCCCAAGCAGGGTGACCGCTTGGGACTGGAGGGACCTTTCCCGGGAGATTTTTATTCTGGTGGCAATTGCCCAGGAGAGAAAGGTAAAAACAAGTAATCGTGTTTTACAACATTTTCTTATCCTCAAACTTGGCAAAGAACACATTTTTTCCTACTTTAAAACTTGGCGGTGAGTTTTAAAATTTAGAGACCACCTTTTGCATTGTAGGTAATGTTTAACTTACTCAATTTAAATTAATGTGGACAACAACGGTGACAAAAGGGCTGCGTTTAAGTGGTATTCTAACTAAAAATTCCTTTGGGAGTGTCTGCGAGTCACCCAGTTCAGCGCAAATATCCATAAAACATGTACTAATTGTCCCAGAAGGGAATGATTGTTTCAGAAGGGCAGAAGGCCAAGTGAGCTGAAATACCAGGCTCTTCATTTATAAAGTCAATAAAAGCACTCTTTTGTAAGCTCTTCTCAAGGCGTAGCATATTGTCAGGTAGGTCTGGCACTAGAGCCCTTTATACTTAAATACTTCACAAGGGCACAAAACAAGGGAACATACACTTAGAGCTTCTTGAATTCGTTTTGTGAGAGACTTAATAGTGTGTGAATTTACTCAGCTTTCAGCAAAACAGAGGCATTTAAAATTTTTTAAAAAGTCACCAGCTACATACTCAAGATAAAAACACACACTCTTAACAATCTGCAGTTTATAATAATCCACCAAATTTTTATGGCACGCATACTTTGGAAACTCTATTCAAGGTTTTGTTAAAGATTTGGGAAATCATGCTCTCTTTCCGTGTGAATATAGGATTGAATTAATACTTTTTTTTTTTCTGCTAGGTGGCTTTGTGCCAATGGAGGGAAAAAGAAAAGATTTACAAAGAACCAGGTGAACTCCCGGCCTCCTGCTGCGCGGTACCCGAGGGCCCTGGCCTCTCACTCCTAGGTTTGGGCTTCAGAAGGTGGCTTCACTTCTGGGTGGCAATGACAGGCAGACCTGCTGAGAACCCAGAAAGAAACGCTACCTGCAGGGAGAACAGGGTCATCAACCTGCCACCATTGGTAGATTCCCATAAAAATGTCCACTGGTCTTAGGCGAGAGGTACACACTCCTTTTCCTTTTAAGTCTAGCATAGAAGTCTCAAGCTGCCTAAAGAAACCCATTTTGGGGAAGAGGATTAAAAACAAACACACAAACAACAAGACTGTGCTCCCATGTATAAGATAACCCTGTAGATTAATGAAATATTTGGGCCAATGTTCTGTATTCTCATAGGCAAAGACTCATAGTATTAATATATTGACTGATTTTAACATTGTTTTTAACTTGAAGATTTTGTTTTAATCTGCTGTGACCAAATCTTGAATCACTATAGCCGTAAATGAGTAGATGTCTCTGGATACGTTAAATGAACAAATACAAAATGTTCGATACAGCACAGGTGCTTAGTAAGTGGCCCTCAGAGCTGTGTTTCCAACATGCTCTGATGATCCAAGTTCGATACTAAGACCATTAAAAACAAGAAATGTAACTTAGTTTCAGCACATGTATGCTATGTATTTGCATGGCTCTGGGCTTAGGCTGCTCATAAACATGAGACAACTGAAGTCCTCTTTTCCACAGGTATCTGCTGCATTCCATTTTCACTCCCAAAATCAATACCTATGGTGATTTTGTATTGCAGTAGTTATGAACTCTGAGACCATGTGGAATCTCACTTGGTTGTTATCTTCCTTTAGGGTGGTTGCCTAAATCATAAAATTATGCTTCACTATAGTGGTAAGAAATCTAACTTATTTATTTATTTATGAGACAGAGTCTCATTCTATTGCTCAGGCTGGAGTGCACTGGTGTGATCTTGGCTCACTGCAACCTCCACCTCTGATTCTCCTGCCTCAGCCTCCCAAGTAGCTGGGATTAAAGGCACACGCCACACACCCAGCTAATTTTTGTATTTTTAGTAGAGATGGGGTGTCATCAGGTTGGCCAGGCTGGTCTCAAACTCCTGACCTCAAGTGATCCACCCACCTTGGCCTCCCAAAGTGCTGAGTTACAGACATAAGCCACCCTGTAGTTGGCCAAGGAATAATCCATTTTTAAAAAAAAACCATAAAATTTGTTCATAAAAGAGATTCCATCCAAATCAACATATAAGTCACTCTAGTGGCAAAGTCACTCTTGAAAGGAGATCAAGACTCGACGACTCCTTTCCTGGCCGGGCAGCCTGGAAACTGAGCGCCTCCCTCCAGTGGTGCCCAGAGCCTCCCAGTGCCGTATCCATCCCTCTTCCTCTTGGCATCCATTGTGGCACTCAGCCCACCTCTGCCTCATTTCATGATTGTGCGCTTTTGTAGTTTAGAAACAGCTGAGGCAAACATTTAGGTAGAGGCCTCAAGCAGATGATCTACAGGGTGCCCTTTGCCAGTGCGGGTGCCTGGGCAGAAGAGCTGTGGCACAGCTACAGGGGCAGCCCTGGTGGTGGCGGGTACCCCCTGCTCCAGGAGGATGTGGAAGGCCACTGTGGGGCAGCCCTGCAGGGGATGGAGGGCTTTCAGGACCATGGGAACTGAGAGGAGCCATGGGAGGTGGTCATGGGCTGCAGCTTCCACAGTGGGTCTGTTGTCTCAGCTGCCAGGAGCACCAGTGACTGTCCCACCGTGGAGCCTGGAGCGAACCAGAGGACTTGTTAAAACAGATTGTTGGACCCATGCTGCATTTCTCGATTGGGAGTCAGAAGTAGGCCTGCGAATGTGCATTTCTAATGAGTGCCGAGGTAATGCTGATGTTGCTGGTCCAGGGACCGCACTTTGAAAACCAATGTGATAAATAATCAAGAAATGTCTATTGAATCAAATTGACTAAAATATTCACAAACCTTTCTCCACCCGAAGGATGCAAATGAAATGGTGACATAGTGACTGCTAAAGCTATAGGCAGTCTGCAGGTGAGTTTTTTTTTAATGTGGTTTGGAAGCTGGAGTCTGAGACTTGGCCCAAATCTCACCACATCTCTGTGCTAGCTGAGCACCCTAGGAAGGCTACTTCACAGCGGAAGCCCTAGCTCCTCACCTATTGTATAAGGATGACTGCATGGCCCTCACAGAGCAGCGGAGACTGAATTTTATAGGCAGCACCTCATGTGTATATACAGTAGATGCTCAATACGTGCTATTACTAGCCTACTAAGTCCCTCTTCCCTTTTTGGCAGTAGACAGATAAGCTTTTTCTATGATACTATTTTTAGATGTGAAAACACTGACTTCTAGAGAGTAGCATTTCATCATTAGGCTTCAATCGTAATTCATAAAATTTGAAATGTATGGAAAATGTATGGAAAGCCCTATTTTTCATTTCCTTCTCCTTTTTTTTTTTTTTTTGAGACAGTCTCACTCTGTCACCCAGGCTGGAGTGCAGTGGCGCCATCTTGGCTCACTGTAACTTCCGCCTCTTGGGTTCAAGCAATTCTCTGCCTCAGCCTCCTGAGTAGCTGGGATTACAGGCGCCTGCCACCACGCCCGGCTAATTTTTTTGTAGAGATGGGGTTTCACCATCTTGGCCAGGATGGTCTCAAACTCCCGATCTTGTGATCCACCTGCCTCGGCCTCCTAAAGTGCTGGGATTACAGGTCCTTCTCCTGGCCCTTCTCCCCTCTTAATCTTACTTCATATTCATGAGTGGCCCAAAACTTCCTAGCTTTGAGCTTGCTGTCCCAACATTTGTAAGCACATGGAACTTGTTAGCAACTTTGACTTTTTATTCAAATGAAGTGCCATAGCACTTCAAATCATGTCAATTCCATGAGATTCATCTTCAAGAAAGATTTTTCATCTCAAATCTTAGAAAGCAGGTTTTTAAATTATGAAAGATATGCTTCTTACATCCTCCTCCAAATCCTGCTCCTGAGCAGGGCTATTGTTGCCTCAATAGCTTGTTCCTTTGTTTACATCTAAGTAGTGTTTCATCGTATGTATGTATATACCACCATGTGTTTATCCACTCACTTGTTGGTGGCTATTTGGGTTGCTTTCCTTTTTTTAGCTATTCCAAACAAAGTTGCTATGAATATTTGTATACAAGTCTTTGTGTGGAAACATGCTTTTATTTTTCTTGGGTAGATACCTAGTAGTGGAATGGCTGGATCATATGGTAGGT
The DNA here is from genome assembly GCF_049354715.1 of Callithrix jacchus. Taxonomy (NCBI): domain Eukaryota; kingdom Metazoa; phylum Chordata; class Mammalia; order Primates; family Cebidae; genus Callithrix; species Callithrix jacchus. The sequence goes on from NC_133515.1 coordinate 105,053,182, forward strand.
ATAGTTTTCACTTTTAAGAAACTATCAAATCAGGCTGGGCACAGTGGCTCACATCTGTAATTCCAGCACTTTGGGAGACAGAGGTAGGAGGACTGCTTGAGGCTAGGAGTTCAAGACCAGCCTGAGCAACAAAGCAAGATCCCATCATCTTTACAAAAAAAAAATAAAAAATTAGCCAGGCATGGTGGCATGGGCCTGTAGCTACTATGGAGGCTGAGGTAGGAGAATCACTTGAGCCCAGGAGGTGGCGGTTGCAGCTGCGCCACTGCACTCCAGTCTGAGTGATAAAGACTACCTCAAAAAATAATTAATACAACTCTTAATATACAACTATAAAATGCAGAGTCACCAAGAAAATTAAATCACTAGTTATTATATACCAAACAAAAATTACCACTATTGCAAAATAGATCATTCCAGAAAGTTTTTTCTTCATGTATATAAAAGGGAAAGAGTTTTATTGTTTTGCTTTTGTAAAACCTTTAACTATTTATTCTTTAAATTTTTAGATCAAAATTCTACATGCATATAATTCAAATCATTGCATAACTTGTTATAAAAAGTTGCAAAAATAAAAAAATATCAAAAGTCTTAGCCAGGCACAGTGGCTCATACTTATAATGCCAGCACTTTGGGAGGCTGAGGCGGGAAGATCAGTTGAGCCCAGGAGCTGAAGACCAGCCTAGGCAATGGGATATGTTTTCATATCCCTTACTCAGCTTGTCTTTTTCCTTTTGCTTTGCAAGAGCTACTGATACATTAAAGAAATTATTCCTTAGGCCGGGTGCAGTGGCTCATGCCTGTAATCACAGCACTTTGGGAAGCCGAGGCAGGTGGATCGACACCATCCTGGCTAACACAGTGAAACCCCATCTCTACTAAAAATACAAAAAATTAGCCGGGCGTGTTGGCACACACCTGTAGTCCCAGCTACCAGGAGGCTGAGGCAGGAGAATCGCTTGAAACTGGGAGGTGAAGGTTGCAGTGAGCCGAGGGTGTGCCACTGCACTCCAGCCTAGGAGACAGAGCAAGACTCTGTCTCAAAAAAAAAAAAGAAATTATTCCTTTGTCCATTGTATGCTGCAAAAATTGACTTTGCCATTCCAAGATCATCAAAGCATTTGTATTTATTTTCTGCTAATACTTTTATATTTTTAAGTATGAAAGATTAAGTTTAAATCTTTGATCCATCTGGGATTTACTCTGGGGAATAAAGAATATGGAAGGGATCTAGTTTAAAAAAATTTAGCTTTAAAGGACAATTAATACACATTTCTGGATACAATTATACAATTTATTGTTGTTTTAACTTTCTCTTAGAATATTCATACTCTGAAAAATAAAATCAAACAAAGCTTACCTGCTTTACAATATACATTTTTCTAAGCACACTTGATACATATGTAAATATGTGTCAGAGTATATACATATATATGCAGTATTTTCCATAATTCTTTGGAATGTTATATTAAAATCTGATGTTACTATTAAGATCTTTTTCCAAAAAAGTTTCATTTTCTCACTATCGTCTCCGTTTCTTGGATTTTGATTTCTTTTTTGTTACACTGTATTTTTTCTTAAAAAGTTCCTTTTCAACTAAACTCACTTCTTCATGGAGAAGGGAAGCCTTTATTCTGAGCAGGAAGGAGAAGAGATTTAGTATAAACTGATAACTCAGAGAATAATTTGATTCCTCGTAGGTTGTCACGTGTGTACAATAGCTAGAAGAGAAAAAGAAAAAAAGAATTTCTCTTGAGCTTATAACTGAGAAATGCACATATTAATCCCTGAACCTCCCCACAAATAACTTAGCAAATATATATGGTTAGGTTTAAAACAGTACCCTGAGCTAGAAGGAAACTCAGAACAATCTGGTAACTCCTTAACTGCACAAAGGAAAACATTTTCACACTGTGCATGGCCACCACACAAGGGCCACAGGTGGTTCTAGGAACTGCTCTTTCAACTCTTTGCTCAAAGTTTCTTCGCTCCAGATAGGCCACCACTCCACCCTCTTACCATGGTCAAGGCAAACAAAAGCAAACAGGGAGAGATTCTAAAACGAACTAAAGAAAACAAATAATCCCAACTGCTACCCAAAATAAGAGGCCAAACTTTATAACGTGGCTTGCAGTACTATATGTATTGCGATAGAAGAGTTTACCAAGCAATTTCCCTTATTTTAAAATAGTAAAACCCAAATCTGATCAAATCTCTAACTAATGCTAACTGCCAATCTCTTTTTCTTTTTTGAGATGGAGTCTTGCTCTGTTGCTCAGGCTGGAGTGCAATGGTGCGATCTCGGCTCACTGCAACTTCTGCCTTCCAGGTTCAAGTGATTCTCCTGCCTCAGCCTCCTGAGTAGCTGGGACTACTGCCTTCTGGGTTCAAGTGATTCTCTTGCCTCAGCCTCCTAAGTAAGCCAGGCTAATTTTTTTTTGTATTTTTAGTAGAGATGGGGTTTCACGTGTTAGCCAGGATGGTCTTGATCTCCTGACTTCGTGATCTGCCTGCCTCAGCCTCCCAAAGTGCTGAGATTACAGGTGTGAGCCACAGTGCCTACCTTTATTTATTTATTTATTTATTTTTTTAACCTACTTTTTTTTTTTTTTAAAGATGGAGTCTGGCTCTGTCTGCCAGGCTGGACTGCAGTGGTGGGATCTCGGCTAACTGCAACCTCTGCCTCCTGGGTTCGAGTGATTCTCCCACTTCAGCCTCCCAAATAGCTGGGACTACAGGCGTGCACCTCCATGCCCAGCTAATTTTTATATTTTTAGTAGAGAGGGGGTTGGCCAGTCTGCTCTTGAACTCCTGACTTCAGGTGATCCACCCATCTGAGCCTCCCAAAGTGTTGGGATTACAGGCATGAGCCACTGCACCTGCCATAACTGCCAATCTCAAACTCTAACTACACCAAACATAGGGTATCCAGGGACAGAGGAAGAGGTTAAATGGTATTGTATGGCACTGTCATAGGCAAAATCCAGACTATGAGAAATTGGTGGGACACATGACCAGGATTACTCAATAAGTACACTGTAAAAGGAAAGAGAGAGAGAGTGAGAGAAGGGGGGGTGGTTTCCTCATGAACTGAAACTCTTACAGGCCATGTCAACCACCTGCAATATATGAGCCTGATTTGGATTCTGAGTTAAATTCATTTAAAAAATTATATGACAGTTGGGAAAATCTAACCATTGACTGCATGTTTGATAATATTAAGAAATTACTATTTTTTTATATCTGATTAATGGTATTACAGTTTTACTTTTAAAAATATGATGTTTGAGGTCTGCTTCCAAATAATAGGGGGCAGAGGAGTAGAGTGAGCTGGAGCCTGGGTGAAGCAAGTCTTGCCATGTCACAAGCGTAACAGAGATGGGGGGTTCTTCATACTACTCTACTTCTGAGTATACCAGAAATTGTCCATGATCAAGTTTAAAAGGCAAGTAAACAAATAACACATAGAAGCTATAAACTTTAAGATACTATGACTTACAAAACATGTATGGTCCTAAATTCCTGAATGTCTATGTTTGCACCATAAAACTCTGCCACTTGGCTGGGCACAATGGCTCATGCCTATAATCTCAGCACTTTGGGAGGCTGAGGCAGGCTGATCACTTGAGACCAGGAGTTTGAGACTAGCCTGGCTCATAAGACGAAACCCTATCTCCAGTAAAAATACAAAAAATTAGCCAGGTGTGGTGGCACATGTCTGCAGTCCCAGTCACGTGGAAGGCTGAGATACAAGAATCACTTGAACCTGGGAGGCGGAGGTTGCAGTGAGCCAAGATTGTGCCACTGCACTCCAGCCTGGGCAACAATGCGAGACTCTATCTCAAAAAAAAAAAAAAAGAATATATGTTAAGCACTTAACCCAATTCTTAGCACGTAGCAAGGGCTCAAAAATGTTCATTTCCTCTAGAATCCTTTAAATTAATTTTTTTTGTATTCACTTAAAATCTTAAGGCTATTTTAAAACTATATAATAAAGCTAATGCTTTATTATGTTTACCAGTAGGAAATATAAAAGCCTCAAATATTTGTTCATTGCTTTAATAAAGGCAAAAAAAATAAGCCATTTACAGTAATTCTCACAAAATGGTGGCCTCTTGCTTTTCTTCATATATACATTTATATATGTATTTTTTGAGACAGAGCCTCACTCGGTCACCCAGGTGGAGTGCAGTGGTATGATAATCAGTTCATTGCGATTTCTGTCTCCCAGGTTCAAGCAATTCTTGTGCCTCAATCTCCCAAGTAGCTGGGATTACAGGCATGCACTACTACACCTGGCAAATTTTTGTATTTTTAGTAGAGATGGCAATTCACCATGTTGGCCAGGCTGGTCTCGAACTCCTGACCTCAAGTGATCCACCTGCTGTGGCCTCCCAAAGTGCTGGGACTATAGGTGTGAGCCACCACACCTGGCTTAGACAAAGACATTTTTCAAAGACAGGGTTTCACTATGTCCAGGCTGGAATGCAGTGGCTAAACACAGTCACGATCATGGCACATCACAGCCTTAATCTCCTGTCCTCAAGTGATTCTCCCACCTCAGCCTTTCAAGTCGCTGGGACTACAGGCATGTGCCACCACACCTGGCTATGCTAAGCATATGACATATTTGAGTACTGTTTTTTTTTTTAACCATAGTTTAAAAAATAGTTAAAAATATATATATTTTAAAAATTTAAATCAAATTTTGTGGGGGAGCCAAAGCACCTCCATTTCCTGTGGAATACAACTGGAGACCACTGCTCTGCTTCATCTGTGCCTCTCCCAGGGAGGTCACAGCCATCACCTACAAGTCAGGTCTTCTGACCTAGCCAACTGTTACAACAACTGGGGGAATAGTAAGGCCATTTCAATTCATTGAAATTGTTAACTCTGCCTTAGCTAGGAAGAATAAACAGCCTCCAATACCTGAAGTACTCTTGTGGCCTTTCTTTGCTTAGTTCCCAAGCTCTGAGAGTTTTCATAATTTTACAGTAAATGTTTTGTTTCTTCTGAGCCCTCAGAAATGAGTCCTTCTGCCTAACAAAATTCTCTACATAGCCAAAGATCTGCTCTCATAGCATCACTCTCCATTTTAACCATTTTCGATGGTTGTCTTAAACAGAGCATAGTCAACATATTTTAGCCTTTAAATGATATTACTGCAGTTGTCTGTTTTTATTGTAGAAACATTAGAAAACATGCTAATGAAAAGAAACCCACTTCGAAGGCACGCAGCATCTTGGGACATGCGCTGTGCTTTGAAGCAGGGATGCAGTCCCCTTATTTAGTGGCATGGAGCCATGAACCTGAGCCTCTGTGATTGGAGCTCTGTCTGCTTTGGATTCTGATGCTGGCTCCCCTACTGTTGTCAAAGGGTGTCATTTATGCTTTCCATCAAGATGTCTATCAGCAGAGCACCTCTTGGAGCCCTCCTTTTTTGTTTCTTTGATGATGAGGAGTCTGGAAATCAGACAACTCAGCCTAAAGGGCAGAATCAGGGATTCTGAGTGAGGGTCTAAGGAGCTCTCTGAGAAAGAGGCTGAGTTTTAGTCACGGTCTCTGTGACATTTTTACCGCCCAGCTGAAGCCTCTTTTACTTACTCTGCAGTTCTAGGCTCTGGTCTAGAAGAGGTAAGGTTAACAGATAAGTTTGGTGCCTAAAGTCATAGTATCACTAAAACTTCATACAGTTTGAATTTAGTTCTATAGTTCATACAGAGAAAAAAATCTTCTTTGGGAGGCCGAGGCGGGTGGATCACGAGGTCAAGGGATTGAGACCATCCTGGTCAACATGGTGAAACCCCATCTCTACTAAAATACAAAAAAAAATTAGTTGGGCATGGTGGCACGTGCCTGTAATCCTAGCTACTCAGGAGGCTGAGGCAGGAAAATTGCCTGAACCCAGGAGGTGGAGGTTGTGGTGAGCCAAGATCGCACCATTGCACTCCAGCCTGGGTAACAAGAGCGAAACTCTGTCTCAAAAAAAAAAAAAAAAGTCTCAGCAGTTTCATCACTGACTATACTAAGCTCTATGTATAACTCACTGCATTATACTGCAGTATTAAGTCTGAAATCATCCACAATCCCCCCTCGTGCCCCGTGAAAAACCACAAAGGTACGGATCATGCCATACAGGACCAACTCTGCAGCTGGAGGAGCAGGGCATGTGGCACACCATGTCTTCACTTGGAGTCGAGGCAAGCGCTCTTCAATGATCAGAACTACAACCATTTCTCCTCTTCAGGATAAAATCTGAAACAGATTGCCATGACCAATGCAAAGGAATCGATGACCTCAGATGTGCAGCTGACCCTGGGTTGGGGTTCTGGCCTTGCCCTGTCGCTGCTGTTAAGAGAGTTCTACTCTTGAATCATTAAAGATGCAGCTCAACTTTTTTTTTAAGCAGCAAATCTTAATATAGACAACTTCATTTTAACATCTCCTACTATATTTTCTTTTTTGAGACAGAGTTTTACTGTAATTATAGTTCAATGATCTTTGACTGATAACAACTTAGGAAATAAAATTCTCTCTTTTTGGAGAGGGAGTCTTGTTCTGTCGCCCAGGCTGGAGTGTAGTGGTGTGATCTTGTGTCACTGTAACCACTGCCTCCTGGTTCAAGTGATTCTCATGCCTCAGACTCCCCAGTAGCTGGGATTACAGATGTGCAACACCACGCCTGGCTAATTTTTGCATTTTTAGTAGAGACAGGGTTTTGCCATGTTGGCTAGGCTGGTCTCAAACTGCTGGCCTCAAGTGATCCACTTGCCTTGGCCTCCCAAAGTGCTGCGATTACAGGCGAAGTCACCACGCCAAGACCAGGAAATAAAATTCTTTAACAGAAAATTAGTTTTGTTTAAAATAATAATGGTCATAGTCATCTTTTATTGAGTACACTTACTGTGTGACACACATCAAATATCTCATTCAATTCTCACAAGAACCCAAGGCAGGCCCTATTTTTCATTCATCCATTTAATAAATACTTGGTGGGTACTGACTCTGTGCTAGGCAGTGGTCTAGCTGCTGGGATCTTTCCTTTTTTCTTTCTTTTTTTTTTTTTTGCTATCTATGGAACCTGAAAGCTGGGATCTTTCTTTAAATAAAACAGTCCTTATATTGTAATAGTCCTTACATTCACAAAGCCCTTACATTCTAGTGTGGGGAGATGGAGGAACAAGCAAAATAAATACATAATAATATATTCTATTAAATAGTGATGAAAACTACAGAGAAAAATGAAATAGAGCAGGGGACAGAATGATGAGGGGTGTTGGGGGAAGGATTGGAGCTATTTTAGGCAGGATGGCTAAGAAAAACCTCTCCAAGGAAGTGAAATTTGAGCAAAAACCTGAAAGAAGTGAGCCCATGTGAATATATGTGGGAAAGAGCATTCTAGGCAGGAAGCACAGCAGGTACAAAGCCCTATGTAGGGAGTGTCTGTTAAGTTCGAGGAGCAGCTAGGAGGTCACTGTGAACAGAGGGTGACAGCAGGGAGGTCAGGGGACAGCAGAGGGCAGGTCAAGATGGCCATGTCGGCTCCACAGTGTTTTTGGATCTTTCTTTCAGTTAGATGGGAGTCACTGGAGGTTTTGAGAGGAGGAGATCGGTATTATCCCCACTTTTACAACTGGGCCTGCACAGCTGTAGAGATGGTGAGTAACCTTCCTGTAATGAGCAAGTGGTAGAGCTGGGATGGAAATGGCCCGATTCTATGATTCTATAGCAAGTTCTTTTAGCACTGGACAATTTCCTCTTAGGATATTTCCATGTTAATATGGGGATGAGAGTGCGTTAAAAATAGTCTCAATGAGAAAAGCCTTTATGCTTTTATTTTTCACAGTTAATTACTGAGAACTTTAGTCAGGGAATATTAGTCTAGTCCTTTTAACAGGAAGACACGGAAAGATAAAGTAACTTCAGAGTCACAAAACTGTTTTATTGAACGGCCTTTTTGCTATTATTAGATAAAACTGAACTAAAACTTAAAATAGGCAAGGAGGAAAAAATTTTATGGCATAGCCAGAGTCTGTTTCGTTTTTCCCCTCAATATTTATCATAAAAAATTTCAAACATACCGCAAAGTTGAAAGAATTTTACAGTAAACACCAATATACCCCACTGATTATCTCTGTAATTTCTGATCCATATACTCCTCTCTACAGCTATTAAAACACTACAGAAGGGAAGTGGGAAAAACACTCTCTTATTAAAAAAGAATCTTCTCTTCTAGTGGCCTTGGAAAACATACTTCCTGAATTACCTTTTTATCTACCTAGGACTCAGGATAATGACTTATTTTTCTCAAGTATTCAAAAAATACTTTTTGAGTTGATTTTCAGTACAATTAAAGAAAAAACAAACATGCTCTGGGGAGTAATATGTTCTTCACTACCTACTGCCTGAGGAAATTTCCTGAGTCATATAAAAATAAACAGCTGGGCGCAGTGGCTCACACCTGTAATCCCAGCACTTTGGGAAGCTGAGGCAGGAGGACTGCTTGAGTCTAGGCATTTGAGACCAACCTGGGCAACACAGGGAGACCCTCGTCTCTGCAAAAGATAAAAACTTAGCCGGGTGTGGTGGTGCACACCTGTAGTTCCAGCTACTTGGGAGGCTGAGGTGGGATGACTGATTAAGCCCCGGAAGTTGAGGCTGCACTGAGCCATTATCGTGCCACTGCACTCCAGCTGGGGTGACAGAGCAAGACCCTGTCTCAAAAAAAAAAAAAAAAAAAAGAAAAGAGAGAAAATAAATGACCTACAAACAATAATTTATACTGTATTATTCCAATATCTACCTTTTATGGGGAATATAAAACTCTTCAGAAAAAGTAAAGCAAAAATGAGGCAGCCTATTACTAAGCCAGAAGTCTCAGAGCCAGTGTGCCAAAGAGCTGACAATTAATTAAACCTGATGAAAGTCAAAAGCCTGTGTGTCTTACTATTTAGACATACAGGTTTTCCACTATGTTCTATATAGATTCCTCTCCTCATGCAGCTTCCCATCTTTAATCCTACTTTATCCAGACTCAATAATCATAAAAGCACATGTTGTTTTCTAGACTTCACATACCCACACCCAACAGATATGAGGACAGAACATAATACATGGAATCAGGGGGACAAAGGTTAATGAGGATCAGGGTATTTGACTGGCCATGTATCTCCCTGCAGATTTTTTATTAGTTGTAAGGGGAAACATAGTAACTACACTGTGGAAATCCAACGCACCACCTTGATCACTATTAACATGTGAGGGGCAAATGCATCCCCGGTCTCTACATGCCATACTCTGAAAAGTGATACCCTGAGGACGCAGCACTTGTTTTGGCCAAGGATGCGGAACCAAACACGAGGAACCACCACAACCGTCCTGAGAAACATGCTCTGACATCACTGACATTCTGAAAACTACAGGCCACTGTCATGAAAGACAAAGAAAGGCTGACGGACAATCAGACGAAAGGAGACCAAAGAGATAGAATCAATCAATGTCATACCTACTCCTGAACTTGATCCTGCTATAAAAGGACACGGGGGGACTACTGGCAAAATTGGAATGTGGACTATAGGTGAGATAAATGTATAGTATCAATATTAGGTTTCCTGAGTTTGATTGCTGGGGTCACTTAAGAGAATATCCTTATTTTTAGGAAATGCTTAAGGAAGTATTAAGAGGTAGAAAGACATGAGAAAGGTAACTGACTCAGCGAAGTGTTAACTGAAAAATGTAGCGTATTCTCCTGATCAACATTTACGGCCACTTCTATTGCCAGCCTGCCACAGTACTGGTTAATTTAGCTACTGTGAACAGTTTGTGCTAACTGCCCTGTATCCTCTTTCTTGATTTTTACCAGATTTCCTAGAACTCTTACTCAAGACTCAATGTATAATTCTGATTTTTGTGACTAAGCTCACCAGCTTCTAATTCCAACAAAAAACCTATCTGGCTCTTACACACTTAATTACTTAAATTATATGTAGCTTTTTCTAAAAGCATTGATTACCATCTGCAGAACTTCTGTGTACTGAGCCAGTATAATGAATTCTTGGTTAGCAGTGACTGGCCTTTCTCTTTCAGGACTCCCTGGAGGCTGTGTCCATGGAAACAAGTTCTCTCAGTGTCTTCTTCAGTCCAGTTGAACTGAAAACTTGAAGGGCTTTTTTTTCCAGCAGTTGGTGTTGAATCAACTAGTGTGCTAAATTGTTTCTGTAAATTCACCACCATTTCTGGAAATGGAGAAAAGAAGGAAACAAATCACAAAGCCTGGAGTTTACTTGATAGCAATGTACCGATACTGGTTCCTTAGTTTTGGCAAATGTACCGTGGTAATGTGATGGGATACCGTTAATGGAAAATGAAACTGCATGAGGTGCATGGGGGACACTACTTAAAAAATGGTTTATCACATATATTTTACTCAATTAAAAAAAAAAGAATGTACAATCTAAATGGCATTCTATAAGCAAAGAATTCCCAAAGTCATAGCGATTTAGGACTTGAGATTTTTGTCAGGAACTGAGGCTGTGTTTTGAAGCACAGCGTGTTCCTGAAATAGATTCCTGCAGAGATTTCTTGCAGAGCATGGTGCTCCTTTGGATGTATACATGCCCTGAAACAGTTGTTTTAGAAAAGTAAAAAGCTTAAGCATTCACATTTCAAGTCCAGATATTTAATTTTTCTACAACTGTGTTGATACTTGGTATTAACAAGACAAAATATGACTCACCTCTTTTTTTATACGCTACTGGTTTGTCGACATATGAGTAGTAGAGTGGCTTTTCACTTTTCCACAGGTACCTGTACAAGGTAAAGAAACAGCTGGAGCAGGATGGAGATGAAACAGACCTAAACACATTTCAGAGAGCGGTTTGTCTGAAGCACTCTCTGAGATTCCTGATCTTTAGGTACAATTCTGGCTTAGAATGGCCAGTTGGCACATATCTATATTGTCTATTGAACTTGGGCCCTACAAGGAAGCACTGACTAAGAGTCCAGGCCAAGAGAATAGTGTGCTCCTCCCAAAAGCCGCCCAGATGCTGTGAGATATGAAGAAGTTATTAATTATACAAAAAACATAGAAATCGTTTCCTTCACCATAAATTTCCCTTGCTGCTCATTCTCATAAAGTGAAGCCACCTCAGAAACAACTGTTCCTCCTTGCCTTTCCTCCAATGCCTTTTGGCCAAGAGTTAAGTTAGTAGTACTTCTGATTCAGATAACTTACACAGAGTGAACAGTAAATACATCTCTCTGGCACCTGATGCCAGCAAATCTTTTCTATTCCTGGAGTAAGGAGAGGAAAAGACTGAATTCCAGGATGATACAGTCCCAATAGTCCCTGCCCTGACTCAGCTTATTATTGCCAAAGGAAGGGCAGCCAGGAAGTTTCCATTGTGAAACGGGGATCCTGGATGGCTATGGTTCTTGGGGTTCCCTCCAGGACAAACACTAAGGTTCCTACAGATTAGGGTGATCAGTCCTAGACTAAGGCCGAAAGGAAGTGACATATTCTATTTCTGGTTCTCGTGGCTGTTGCTAAACTGCCAAGCAGAAATTGCTGCTCTGGAACAAAGATAACAATGTTCATTTTTAAGTCTCATTTTCACCACTTCTGTGTTCCCTAGAGCAGAGGAGTTTCATAATGTGTAATAAAAAAAAATCGCCACGTGCAGTGGCTCATGCCTGTAATCCCAGCACTTTGGGAGGCTCAGGCAGGTACATCACCTGAAGCTGGGAGTTCGAGACCAGCTTAACCAACATGGAGAAACCTCGTCTCTGCTAAAAATACAAAATTAGCCAGGTGTGGTGGCACATGCCTGTAATCCCAGCTACTTGGGAGGCTGAGGCAGGAGAATCGCTTGAACCTGGGAGGTGGAGGTTGCAGTGAACCAAGATGGCACCATTGCACTCTAGCCTGGGCAACAAGAGCAAAAACTCCCATCTCAAAAAAAAAAAAAAATCCACCTTCTTTTTGATCCTATGCCCCTTTCTTATTTTGAAAGATACTGTGGCAACAAGAAAGAGTACTGAATCAGAAGACCTGGCTCCACCACTTTCTAGTGGCATGACCTTGAATGACAAATTATGGAGGTTCTCAAAGGCAGAGACTGTCTCAGCCATCCTTATGTCCCTAGTGTTATCAGGGAATGGTAGATAGTAGAAACTCATTTAAACATTTGTTGAAGAATTGGATGAATAAATGAACAATGAATTTAGCATCTCATCTCTAAACTTATCCTCTGCTTTCACAGGGTTGTTCTGAGGAATAATTAAGATAACGTATATATGGGTGCTTTAAATCCTATACAATAATTAGAATTATTAGTTAGTGCTTGACAAAGTGCCTGGCTAGTAGACTCAAGAAATATTTGTGTACTTTCTACAAAAGAAGATTACAAATAGGAAGCCAGAAATGCAAGTATTTTTAAAATCTGTAGTATTTATAATAATTACTCATTTATTTTTAATACTAGGAAGTAATACGTATATAAAAATACACTTTTTAAAAAAATTTTATTTAATTTTAATTTTAAGACAGAGTCTCTCTGTCACTAGGCTGGAGTGCAGGGGCACGTTCTAGGTTCACTGCAACCTTCGACTCCCTGGTTCAAGTGATTCTCCTGCCTCAGCCTCCTGAGTAGCTGAGATTACAGGTAGGCGCCACCATGCCCAGATAATTTTTTGTAGTTTTCTTTTTTTTAGTGGGGGGAGGGGTTCACCATGTTGGCCAAGATGGTCTTGATCTCCCGACCTAGTGATCCACCTGCCTTGGCCTCCCAAAGTGCTGAGATTACAGGCGTGAGCCACCACCACGCCTGGCCAAAAGCACACATTTTAACAATATTTTAGTAATATCATTTAGCAAATCATCATTTTAACCAATTTAAGAACTGATTTTTTTTCAAGGATTTTAAAAAATACTTGATCAAGTCAGCAAAATCATGACTATACATAAAACAGATGTTGACTTTTTATTTTAAATTTCTGCAATGATTTTAAATGTTAAGAACAGAAAGGACATTTTTCTAATAATCAGTTACAGCAGAAATGTAAGTAATATTACACAGGAGATGGTCTTCCTGAAAATTGTGTGAATCTAAACTTCAGTGAACCATACCACATTTAAAATATATCACAGAGTTTGTCATTTAACTCTATGGTAAATGAGTCAGTGATTCTTTAAAATATATTTTTCGTTATTAATTTCCTTTTCTTTTCTTTTTTTTGAGATGGAGTCTCGCTCTGTTGCCCAGGCTGGAGTGCAATGGCGTGATCTCGGCTCACTGGAACCTCCGCCTCCTGGGTTCAAACAATTCTCCTGCCTCAGCCTCCTGAGTAGCTGGGATTACAGGTGCCCACCACCACGCCCAACTACTTTTTGTATTTTTAGCAGAGATGGGGTTTTGCCATGTTGGTCAGGATGGTCTCAAACTCCTGACCTCATGATCCGCCCACCTTGGCCTCCCAAAGTGCTGGGATTACAGGTGTGAGCCACAGCATCTGGACTATTAATTTTCCTAAATAATAAAACCTCAAAGGATAAAGAAGTTGCCTAAACTAACCAGTCTAATCCCAATCCCTGGGCACACTCATTGTTAAACATTCCTTGTGAATGTTTCTTATGCATTTATAGTAAATGCCTATATAGGTGGCAGTCATGCCATAAATCAAGAAAGCATAGTTATGTCCTTGGGGTCGTATGCCCCAAGAATGGGAAAGGTGATCTAGAATTAAAACACTCTACGTGTTGAGAGACCTGAAACCGAAGCTTATTCCAAAATCGACTTAACCTTGCTTGCCTCTTCCCATTACATGAAGCTACAAAAAGAGACACAACACAAAGACCTCATGTTTTCCAGCTAGATGTTATCCATATGCTTCTTTCCTGTCTGCATATCATTTGTTTTCCCATTTAAAAAAATTAAGGTATAATTTACATTCAGTAAAATTTACTCTTTTTTTCTTTTTTGATGGAGTCTCACTGTCACCCTAGCTGGAGTGCCGTGATCGCAGCTCACTGCAATCTCCGCCTCCTGGGTTCAAGCGATTCTCCGGCCTCAGCCTCTCAAGTAGCTGGGATTACAGGTGCCCACCACTATACCCAGCTAATTTTTTGTATCTTTAGTAGAGTTGAGGTTTCACCATGTTGACTAGGCTGGTCTCAAACTCCTAACCTCATGATTCGCCCACCTTGGCCTCCCAAAGTGCTGGGATTACAGGCGTGAGCCACTACGCCCAGCCTAAAATGTACTCTTTTCAGTGTAGTTCTGCTAGCATTGACAAACACATACAGTTGTGTATTCACAAGTACAATGCAGAACAGTTCCATCACTCCAAAATCTCCCATATCCCTTGACAGTCAACCCTTGACCTCAGGCAACTACCGGCCTGTTTTTCTGTCCCTATAGTTTAGCCTTTTCCAGAATGTCATATAAACGGAATCATAGTATAAGTAACCTTTTGAGTCTTTCATGTAGCATAACACATTTAAGATTCACTCAGATTGCTGGATGCGTCAGAAGTCTGTATTGCTACCCACTGTATGGATATAACACACTTTATCCAGCCACCAGTTGAAGAATATGTGGGTTGTTCCCAGTTTTTAGCAATTATGAACGAAACCATCAGAAACATTCCTATGCAGATTTTTGTGTGAGCTCATTTTCATTTCAGTAGGGTAAATATCTAGGAGTGAAAAATATTGATAACATAATAAAAGTATGTTTAACTTTGAGAAACTGCCAAATGGCTGTACCATTTTGAATTCCCACACTTGGCATGATCAGTTTTTGTTTTTGTTTTGTTTTGAACCATTCCAATTGGTGTATAATGATATGTCATTGTGGTTTTAATTTACGATTCCCTATTAATGATGTTAAACATCTTTTCACATGTCATCTTGATGTCATCTATGGTAAAATGTCTTTTCAAATCTTTTTTCCACTTAAAAAAATGGTTTTTTCTTACTGCATAAGAATGCTCTATACTGAATATGTGATTTGCATTTAATTTCTCCTAGTCTGTAGCTTCTTATTAAGTGTCTTTTGTGGAGCAGAAGTTCTTACTTCTGATGAAGTCCAATTTACCAATATTTTTTCTTTTACAGATTATGCTTTTGGTGTCATATCTAAGAAATTTCTGCCTGACCAAAAGGAAAGGCAAAAATTAGCAGGTGAATGCAAATTAAAACCACAATATCACTATACACCAATTAGGGCATAGGGATTTTCTGCATAGCCTTAATTTTTCTCCATGTTTTCTCAACATCTTCTATGACAACTAGAAGTCATCAAAGCAGCCTCTTATGCTGTTTTAGGTTTTCAACTATGGTTTATTAGTGTTTTTCATAAAATGTTTTAATAACTTTTATCTGACAACAAGGATGATAATATTCAGAGAAACAAAGAGAAAAATTAGAAATTTATGTCAAAATGAGGGTGGGGAAGGGTGAACCCGACAGGTGACCATCACGCCCCAGAGCTCTGTGCCTGAGCAGCAGTTGGCAGTACTTCCCACATTACTCAGTAGTGATTCACAGTGCACATGTGCGTCAGCCCTCAGCACATACTCTAGGAAGAAGGATCTTGGAAAGGGGTCCCCTCGACATCCTCTATCTTGGGGCCTGGTACCTCCCTGGACAGTGCCATTTCATAACCAGACTTACTTTTTTGGGATGATAAATTATTCCCTAAAGTAGCTAAAAGTCGGTAAGTATTAAATGTGCAACTAACATTAACACTGCAATAGTGAACTGGGCCTCCCAAGAGCTGTATTTAAAGTGTAAGCTGGTGTCTGTCTTGGAATAAGGAAAGCCCTGTCACCATTGAGATGCCTGGATGGAATGGCCCCTAAGCACCTGGTCCTCAGGATCCAGCAGGACTAACCCCAGCTAGCACCACAGAAAGGAAGGCTGATTCTCCAAGATGACCTAAGACACAGAACAAACTCTTGTTTCTGCTGCTGTTCTTGTGCCCACTGACTGAAGAGCCATTCCGTCTCTGATGACGGAGAAGGAGGGCCCGGTTTCCTGGGAATCCATGGGCTGTTGGAATAAATTCACCTCCACCACTCTTCTTCATTGTGCATCAATCCTGCCTAGTGAGAGGGAACCTGCCACCCTTCCCTGCTGTGGAATGGATCCTCATCTCCACAGTGCCTTTTCTACCCCAAGAGTCTGTGCTTCTATTTAAAAGCTCTCTGAAATTTAGAGGAAAAATAATCTGGTTCTACTCTGATACTGGAAAATGGGATCTTAATTACAGTCTATAAGTGGTCATTATTATGTCTCTTTTACTGATGAAGAAATAGGAGCTAAACTGATTCTCATTTCAACTAATTTGAGGAACCCTGATTTTTCTCAAAGGATATAAAATTATTGAGTTGAATTAGTACTACTGTAAATTTACCTTAAATACAGAGATATTACCTTTTTCTTCAAATCCTCAGAGATTCAGACTCAATAAAAGGTTAAGTAACTGGCCCGTGGCTATACAGCTAGTTTGTAATGCAGCCAGGATTCAAACCTAGCGCTGTCTTTCCACTCTACCACAATGAGCACATATCAGAATGACAGTTCAGAGAAAGTCAGTTACACTGACTGAATCAAATGGATTTGCTATCTGCTTTCCTTTGTTTTAATTTTCACAGGGATTGTTATTTTCAGGGAACATTTCAATTACACGTGTTGCAGGGTAACAATTGTAACCTTTTTAGTATTGCAAAGAATAGATGAGAAATGACTAAATATGAGAAAGGGGAAGAGGGAGGAGCATTAGAAGTATAGGTGAGTCTCTTAATTGCTAAGTACACTGGTACACTGCATTGGATCATGGAACAGAAAGAGGACTTAATAAAATCACCGGTAAAATCCACATCAAATCTAAAGTTTGGTTAATAATAGTGTAAAAAAGAGAAAAGTTAATTAGAGTTTAGGGCTAATATTTCCAGAAAAAAAGTCAATACAGATCAATCTATACTGATGAAGCTTCAGCTTTCAAATGTAAAGTAGCAGACACAGAAGTAAAGCAAGTGTATCTAAACCAGGAAAGAGAACATACTTGGCCCTTGCTTCTTCCCAGTTTTGTTTTTTCTCATCAAAAGCTTTCTTCATAATTTGGTACCACTTTCTGAAATTAAACCATGGCTTATCTGAAAGAAATAAAATCCAAGATTATTAACCACATAAATCACACTATAATAATATACATTGTTCATCTGAGTCTTCATTCATTAACATAGCAAAACATTTACATACTAGCTCTTGTAATCTAGGGATGGAGTCACTGTCTCTCTACTCTTAACAGGACTCTCCTGAGCAATCTGTCACTCCCTCCTCTAAGATCCTACCTATATTGTGGCCCCAACTAAATTATACTGAAACGACCTTTTTACATGTCTGCTTCTCCTAGACTTGACTATTAACCTCCTTGAGAACAGAACACATATTTTATCTACGACTACAAAGAAGGTCTGCTCCTCCTCTCAAACCCAACACCTAGCACTGTGCCTGCACATGGTGGTGCTCCAATATGATGAATATGTAATGTATTAAGGAACAAATGGTTGATAAATGTGTAAAGTGGTTCTACAGTACCTGAACCCAGACTCCTATTCCCATTCTTCCTAATCCTAATTCAAAGAATCTAGAGACAAGTAAGAAAGTGGACTGCACTGGACAGTTGGTGCAAGTGTGTGTTCAAGAGATAGAGGTTAGAGAGACAATAGAACTGAATGCAGCAAAGTATAAAAACTCACTCCTCACACTTTTCTTCACTCCACATAGGGATTATTCTCCATTATTCTCTGGTGAAGGTAGTCTCTCTCAATGTCTCACTGGCCAATATAATAATTGTTTAATCTAATATGACCCTGTAAACCATACAGCCACAGAGGAGAGGAAACTACCAAAAGAATTATAAGAATAGAGGAAAACTATAATAATCAATAGAACTCACGGTTCTTTGACCTGGAGTAAATCACAACTTTTCTAAACCTCAATCTCCCTGTCAGTAATGCTGGGGGTGGGGGATGGCAATTAGCAGATGGAGCAGAGAGAATGGGGACAGGGATCCTTGCCCTGCTGACAGCACGGATTTATTTTGAGGCTTACAAGGGAGACAGGTCAAAGTGCTCTGTTTATTCTACATGTCTACAAAGTAAATTATCACCTTTTAGCATTAGAGGGGGTATTAGATGATAGCTAGTTCAACCTTTCACACTACATAGAAGCCAACATGAGCAATGTACAGAAAGTAGTATTTTATTCTGCACATATTCCGGAAAGAACACACAAACTGATTGCTACCAATAAAATCAAGCCTCTAAAACCAATGAACTTAAATCCTAATGAGAACATTAAGAAACTGAAACTGAGTTTAATAATTCACATATTCACCATACTTCACTGAGTTGCTCTTAGGCTAGTCACTATGTTAGGCGCTAAAGATACATTAAAAGAAAAAAAAATATGATACCTCCCTCCAGAAGCTCACACTCCACCTGTCTACCTGCCTATCACTTATAAAGTACAGATACTCTTCGAAGCACTTTACAAATATTGGCAATCTAATAGGGACAGATATACTTAGGCCACTAGTTAGACTTCAACGTACTAAACATCTGGCAGAAGTCTGAACAGGAGTGACTGTGGCAGGAGTTATTAGTGCTGATTTGGGAAGAGGTGAAGCATTTTAAAGAGGACAGGTGTGAAGAACAGACAGAAGACTGGTATTTATGCTGCACCTTGAATAATAAAGAGGGATTTACCAGGGACTGAATGGGAGCTGGGGGTAAGAAGGAAAGAGCATTTCGGATAGAGGGACCAATAAGAGCAAAGGCTGAAGGCATCAGAATAGACAGGATGATCACGAAGCCGCCTGTGAATTCATGATCTAACATGGCTGGTGAGTAGAAGATGGGAATACAAAGCAGGCTGGTCTTCCATATAATAGGAACTCCCTGATATTTTTTAGTAGCCTAGAGATACAAGTAGGTAATTAAATGAAAAAACAATACTGGTACAATATACGATTTGTATACATGTGTGTATTTTTCAAAGTTGTTTGGCTACATTTATTCTGTCTTTTAATCTATCATCTATGGCCACTTTGAATTTGACTGATGAAAAAATTAAAATACCTTTTTTGTTCTTTTCATTATGTTTTTCAGCAAGATTAGACAAAGACCTGGAGATAACAATAAACAAATCAATTTGTTTTGAAGTCATGTATTTGGAAAGTTAAATTCTGAATTCTTCTGAGATAAAAGTACAGAACAGTATTTAAATTGGTACCAAGTTTTAATGGAGAAGCAGTCACTGAAACGGAAGAGGAGACACTATACTGTCACTCTCTGTTGGCATCTGGAAGTGGTGACATATTAAGATTCCTTTACTTCCTAAAATAATCTTTGAGAACACATAATGTCAGGAGCCTAACGGGATATAGATAAAATGCTAAACCACTCTTCAGGATTTATGAAGATACTTTAAAACGAGGAAATTAGTGGCACAACAAGGAACACTGCTACCTAAACAATAACAGGAATAAAACACGATCAAACAACTGACAAACAGCTGAGTCAGAGCACTGTGTAAGAAATAATTGTGACTACTAGTCAGTGTTTTATAATGACTGAGAGTCTCCATTCTGTATTGAGATAACATACAGGTAAATATAGTACAAAGTTTTTCTTTAGCTCTTTTTTCTAAAGTGTCTTCATGACATTCAAAGCTTTCTGAAAAAACTAAGTAACTCTGTTACTTGTCATAAAACTGACATACACTTACCACTCTAAATTGTCATCCAGTAGAAAGAGCAGTTTCAGGACCACCACAATGACAGCTACAGCTTGTACATCATACTTAACAGTTTTTGCCACTTTAGCTATAGGATCAAATGTCAAAAAATCTGCTTCTCCCATTCCAGTCATTTTTACCACGTGGCAAGTTAAGCTATGCATTTCATCTGTTGAAGAACAAAACGGTAAAATGTAAATTAAATTCTTTGGCTAACTAGACCATTCCAGTGTATATATCCATGAAATAACCTTTATCTTAAAACATGATACTATGCTAGAACTCAGAGACACACATTTTGTGAATAAAACACCAAAACGTGGCATCTATAGCAAAAAATGAATGGTAGAATCTTAAAACAGTGTATCATTCCCTCTTCTGACTTCCTAAAACATCTACTATTCATAGGACACATCCTGGCACCAGGCAGACAGACACATACCAGTTTTTTCTATAGCACTGTGTGCTCACCCAAAACTAACTCCCTTATAAGACCAAAAGCTTCTCTAGGAATGTACGTGCACTGGCATCCTGGCTAGCACACTGTAAGCCCTCAACATGTGTTTAACTAGATATACTGCTTTCCTAAAGACATTATATGTTCAGCAT
The DNA here is from genome assembly GCF_049354715.1 of Callithrix jacchus. Lineage (NCBI taxonomy): Eukaryota > Metazoa > Chordata > Mammalia > Primates > Cebidae > Callithrix > Callithrix jacchus. The sequence continues at coordinate 105,073,595 of NC_133515.1, forward strand.
AGACTATTCCTATTACTCAAGACTGAATAATGTGGGACTTGGAACCAGAAAACCTAGGACCTGTATTTAAGCTTTCCAATTATTAGCTTTGTGACTCTTGGATTACAGTCACTTAGCCTCAGTTTCTTCACTTGTAAAATGGGTTATAAAGAGAATAAGCTGAGATTATCCTCAAGTGAACAGATTTTGAAAACTCTTTAAGTTACTAAACAAATTTTTCTACTTCCCAATCCAAGTATCTAAGATGTGACCACACGCTACTCTAATCAATTTCAAGTATGACAGCCATTATTTATAAGAGATAATGAAGTTGCATGGAATTGAACTGAATCTCCTACATACATTCAGTCACTAGGTCCTGTTAATTCCATTCTCTCGATGTGGCATATACTACCATGGTTAAGAATAGACTACGGAACCAAACTGCCTGGACTAGAGTCCCCGCTCCATCACTGACGAGCTCTGTGACCTGGGATATGCTATATAAACTTTCTGTGCCTCAGTTTCTAAAACATCTATCTAAAATAGGATTAGGAACAGTACCTGCCTCATAGCTATTGGAAGACTGCATTAATGAATATACTAGAGTACTTGGCTCAGTGCTGACTGCTTCCAATCCATCCCCTTTCTTCCCATCCACTGTTGCTGCTTAGGTCACACTCAAACTGCTCTCCCTTTCTCTAGTCTTACTCCCCTGTGGGCCAATCATCTATTTCCCTGCTCTCATGAACTCATTAACACTTTTAGCTCCCAGCCTAATCTCCAGAGTTCCCCCAAACAAGCCATATTCTAATTTCCCCTTTGCCTAGAAAGCCAGTTTCTTCCCCCATTCCTCATCTCAGGCTTTGCCTGACTGAAGCTCACTCATTTTACAGAACTTGGTTATATCAGTGACTTCCTCTAAGAACAGACATAGGAGACCAAGCCTCCTTTGACTGGCTCTCTTCTGAGTGCTAAAGAAGGTCTCCTGGCATTTACCCGTCTACTGCACACATGAAGGGCTTATTGTTTTGTTTCTCTCTTTTTTTTTTTTTGAGACAGAGTCTTGCTCTATGCTGGAGTGCAATGGTGTGACCTCGGCTCACCGCAACTTCCACCTCCCAGGTTCAAGCGGTTCTCCTGCCTCAGTCCTCCCGAGTAGCTGGAATTACAGGCACGTACCACCAAGCCCAGCTAATTTTTGTAGTTTCAGTAAAGACGAGGTTTCACCATGTTGGCCAGGATGGTCTCAATCTCCTGGCCTCATGATCCTCCCGCCTCAGCCTTCCAAAGTGCTGGGATTACAGGTGTGAGCTGCCGCACCCGGCCTATGTTTCCCTCTGAAACTTGAGGGTGACTCAATCTTGCTTTGTCTTCCTAACTGCTACAACCTACACATAATTGGTACTAATTACATGTTTATGATAAAGAATAAATTAAATATAAAATTAATGTCTTTCTTGAAACATTTAAGTAAAAAATTTTCACTGAGTAAAAATGCTTTGTAAACCTACAAATAAAACAATGATAATTCAAAATATGGCATCAAAGTATTTTCATATCTACCAGATTCTGATAGCTTTGCTAAAGTTTTCACTTGGTTTTATTCTTCCACCAAACATTTATCGAGCAATTAATGTGTTCTGGGCACTCAAGGTACAGACACAGTCCTTTTCTTCAAGTTGCTAAATGTTTAGTAACATGTAAGTAATGAGAATGCAATATGGTACAGACTATGACAAAGATGGGACGGAGCTTTCAGGAACTGCAAACAGCCCAACAAGGCTTTATTGTTGAATGTGAAGAGTCTGGCAGGGCCAGACAGTGCAGGTCTTTGTGAGGCAGAGAATCTGCACTATTATACTGTTAAGATAATTTTAATTCACAGGTTTTACCTGAATTTACTCCTGGGCTTCATTCAGATGCAGAAAGATTAGGAGACAGAAAATTAACAATTCAACAAGCATTTACTGAGTGTCTACTAGGTACAAGACATTGTGCATTAATCTAATGGAGGAAACTAGAGAAATCAGTGATAGGACTCCTGCACTAAAACACATACAATTCAAACATGGAAAAAATTAATTTTAAAATACATTCACTAAAATTTTAACCATTATCTATATTGGGCTGTAGAAGCTATAGTCTCTTCTCAGATAATTTAAAAATCAAAACCATATTAGTACTGTTATTCTAAAAAAGGACATTTCTTGAAATATTTATCTTCTTTTAAAATTAGCATCTTGGCTGGGCGCAGTGGCTCATGCCTATAATCCCAGCACTTTAGGAGGCTGAGGTGGGCAGATCACCTGAGGTCAGGAGTTCAAGACCACCCTGGCCAACATGACAAAATCCTGTTTCTATTACAGATATAAAAATTAGCTGGGCATGGTGGCAGGTGCCTGTAATCCCAGCTACTGGGGAGGCTGAGGCAGAAGAATCACTTGAATCCGGGAGGTGGAGGTTGCAGTGAGCTAAGATCGTGCCGCTGCACTCCAGCCTGGGTGACTAAGCCTCTTGTCTTGGAAAAAAAAAAAAAAAAAAAAAAAAAAATTAAGATGTTGAACTGCTTCCCTTATGCCAAAAATAGACTAATAAAAAAGCAAGTGGAAGAAATTATGAGAATGGTAGCAAGAACAGTACAGGGTCTTGAAAGGGAGCACAGCGTGGGAAGTGCAAAGGCCTTGAAAGGGGATGTACTGGGCTGTGGGAATCTACTCTGCTACGTACCGGCTGGGTGTCCCTGAACCACCCTAAGTCTCATCTGTCAAGGGGAAGCCTGCTTGCCCTCCCTTGCTACCTTCACATAGGAAAGAATTTATATATGGGCACTTTGGAAACTTCAGAAATTACATACATGAAATAGAAATTACATAAATGATCACAAACACCGTCAGAAATTCTACCCAGCAGGCTCGTGGGTGGCAATGGGAGGAATCATACCAGAGGGTAGAGGGTGCATCTGAGCTCATCCACAGCCATCAAAGGGGCAGGGCTTACTCAGGCAGGGTGTGTGTGACACACTTGCTGAAGCCTTTCCCCGAGTTCCAGAAGATACATGGTCACCTTTAAAGGCATTGAGGAGGGGTGGCTATTGCCCCAGCAGGTTTAAAACCACTTTTAGCTTTCTGGGAACCCTAAACCCTCTTTGTAAAAGTACCACATACACGGATCTCTTCTTTTTGATCAATGGCACTGTAAAACTGATGGCATTACTGAGAGCAGTATTTGTAAATATTACAAATGGTATATTCTGGGAACACTCTTACAATCTTATGCACAGGTGGTTTGCAAACCAACTGTAAACATTTTAGAATCTAAATCCTAAGGTACGGGAACTATCACAACTTAATTTGTAGATATATTTTGTTTAAAAAAATAAGCCAGGCTTGGTGGCTCACGCATGTAATCCCAGCACTTTGGGAGGTCAAGGCAGGAAGATGGCTTGAGCCCGGAGGTTCAAGACCAGCCCAAACAACAGGGTGAGACCTCATCTCTACTAAAAGTAATAATAATTTTAAAAAAATAGCCACAGGTATGGTGGTGCATGCCTGTAGACTCAGCTACTAGAGAGGCTGAGGTGGAAGGATCACTGGAGTCCAGCAGTTTGAGGTTGCAATAAGCTATGATCACACCACTGCACTTCAGCCTGGTCAACACAACAAGACCCTATCTTTAAAAAAAAAGAAAAAGTGTACTGCTCTCCCCATGCCCACTACTAAATAATAAAACTGAATACGGGATATTTGTGAGATACATAAAGGTAGGAGAAGGAAAAAATAACATGTGTTACCCTAACTTAGAAATAGCCACTTTAACATTTTGGTATATTTACTTCTAATTTTTTCATGAATATCTTCATTTGATGTAGCTGTGGTTAGGTTATATATAATTTTGTGATTTGGTTTGTTTGCCTTTTTATTACAACATAAACATTTTCCATGCTTTTATGAACTCTTCATAAACATTATTTTAAAAGATACATACATAATGTTCCACTAAACATACACACCACTGTTTACATAACCCTTCCCTTTCTTTTGGATATTTAAGTTGTTTCTGATTTTTCAATAGTATAAAGAGACTAATAACATTTATGTGTGATTTTTTTTCTATATTTCAAATTATTTCTATTGAACAGACTGTGAGAAGTGAAATTTTTCTACCTTCATTTTTTATAATACTGCCTCCAAAAATTCACTTAATAAATATCAAACGATAATAATCTCTCTCTGCATCTCATAATGGATTTATTTCTACTCCTCACTCTCAGGAAATGTTAGGCAAGAAATGCTGTTCAACTATACATATGCACCAGAACACCCACTATCCCCTCTCTGTCCAGTAACAAACATGTGAGATAGATGCTTGCTTGCTATTAACCAGACTGCATCAGATATATTTTGATAATCCCTGGTATTACTTCCATAACCCAGTATTCTCTCTATAAACTCAGGTTTTAGAATATAAGACAGCATACAAGAACTTTCCGTACTTGAGAGACCCATCAAAGCAGCAGAAAGAAAAAAAAAAAATCCAAAGCAGTAATTCTGATCTATATAACATGTCCAAATGCAGAAATGAGATCTTCCAAATTCTGGAATCTTAATCAAATAATTACTACTGATTTCTGGAATCTCAATAAGAGCCATATTCCTTGGCTTTAGAAATGTTACATTTGAACAGTTTAAATTATTTTGGTTTCTGTTTTAAAAAATATTTTTAAATTATGACAATACATGTTACTATATATATTCATATTTATAGTTACTGTGCATACAATTTTGTATATTGCTTTTTTCACATAACACATGTGTTTTACTCTCCTATTAACAATACATTCAATCACATTTTTTACCTTGCTTCAGCAATGGTATAGTCACACCATGTTTGTATTTTCTCTTAAGAATATAAGTCCAAAATTTCTCACATTTCTAGTCTAACAAGAAATTCAGGACTGGATTCCACCAGCAGATTCCACTGAGGTTACCTGTGTGTTGGTATACTATGAATCAGGTACAGTGAGGCTCTTTTTACATTCTATGCTTCACTCCCTTAGAGTTCAATATGATCTGACCAGATTCTGCTCTCCATTTGTTTTATGGACTGGATACATTATCAAACAACAAAAATACTACCACAGATTAGTTTCTAGAACTCATTATGTAATGTTAATTTTTCATGCATATTAAAAAGTGTCATCTTGGGATGGGGTACAGATCATTACAAACACATATTGAAACATTTGGTACTTTAAAAGTAAAGTACCAAATGCTGTAATCTCTCAAACATAAATCCCTCACACCAAGACAGAACTCTATTTCTGAAAACTCTGTTTCTGAATAGTGTCCCTTTAACTATTTTAAATGGTCTGAATTATTTTTAAGGATTTTGAAATTAAGTTTCTTGTTACCATGGACCTTTTCAGGTGGTTCTAATAGTCTGTGATTTGAAAAGATTCTATATTCTGCTTATTAGAATTCTAGTAGTTAGGCCAGGTGCGGTGGCTCAAGCCTGTAATCCCAGCACTTTGGGAGGCCGAAGCGGGTGGATCACAAGGTCAAAAGATCGAGACCATCCTGGTCAACATGGTGAAACCCCGTCTCTACTAAAAATACAAAAAATTAGCTAGGCAAGGCGGCGCGTGCCTGTAATCCCAGCTACTTAGGAGGCTGAGGGAGGAGAATTATCTGAACCCAGGAGGCGGAGGTTGCGGTGAGCTGAGATTGCACCATTGCACTCCAGCCTGGGTAACAAGAGTGAAACTCCGTCTCAAAAAAAAAAAGAATTCTAGTAGTTAAAGTGTCCCCACCAAAAATGGCACACACTTACCGGGGAGGTTGACTTCCATCAAGTATTTCATACACAATATGTTGGGATGAAGATAGCAGTCTTCAGTTATGTCTGGAAAACGAGGCAAATCTAAAAATGTGGCAACTTCAATTGTTTTTTTATAGATATCATCGTAGTTAGGCCAAGACTGAAATAAAAGAGAGACCATCATAGTTGCAATTTTTGCAACAAAATTATTTTTAAAAAATATGTTCTGATTTAGAATGGTTATTATTAAAAAGTCAAAAAATAACAGATGCTGGTGAAGTTGTGCAGAAGGAGGACTGCTTATGCACTGCTGGCGGGTATGTAAATTAGTTTAGCCACTGTAGAAAGCACTCTAGAAAGGAAATAAGGTGTGGATAAATAACTACAGTACAAAATAGAAAGTTATCAGGTACCATGAGATTTCTCAAAGAACTTAAAACAGAGCTACCATTCAAGCCAGCAATCCCGTTACTGGATATACAACCAAAGGAACATAAGTCATTGACATATGCATGTGTGTGTTCATTGCAGCACTATTTACAATACCAAAGACACGGAATCAACCTAAATGCCCACCAACAGTGGACCAGATTAAGAAAATGTGGTACATTCACATCACGGAATACTAGACACCCTAAGGACAAGATCACGTGCTTTGCAGCGACATGGATGGAGCTGGAGGCCATTATCCTAAGCAAATTAATACAGTAACAAAAACCTAAATACTGCATTTCTCACTTATGAGTGGGAGCTAAACACTGAGTACACATGGACACGAAGAAGGGAACAGACACCATGGCCTACTTGAGGCTGGAGGGTGAGAAGCAAAAAACTACCTTTACTGTGCTTATTACCTGGGTGATGAAATAATCTGTACTCCAAACCCCCATGACATGCAATTTACCCATTTAACAAACCTGCACATGTACCCCTTGAACCTAAAATCAAAGTTGGAAATAAAAAAAATTTCTGACTTAGAAAGTAATATGTTCCAAGACAGAGTATTTGGAATGCTTAAAAAAGAAAAGAAAAAGAAACAGATACAACTAATACGCATTTATTGAATACAATATGGAGCACAGTATGAAGGGAGAAAACCGCTATAAACCCTTACTACTTTAACTCAGCAATTTTAAATAATAAATACTAAATTTTAGAAGCCACTAAAATTCTAGTTGGTGCACAAAACTCTTACTGGTTTTTCCCATGATATGGTAAAATCACTACTTCTTGCCTTCGAAGAATCTGGAGAAAGGAAGAAAGCTACAACCCAATCAGTTATAATGTTGTCACGACTGCTCTGACACACAGCTTCACGTGCACTCTCTCTTTACCCTACAAATTCATAGCTAACAAACGTTGCTCACTGTTACATAACATTCACATGCTTGTATATGGGAGTAACGCCAGGCTTTAAGTCTAGTAGTTAAAAACCCACAATTCAACTTTACACTAAACTGGCCCATACAAAAGTATGTAAGATTCTCTTACAAAGTTCAGAAGAGCTATGAACAAATATTAACATATTAATTCTGTCTAGCACTTACTTTAAGATCTCTTGAAGTTTTCTGCATATACCATTTGTATTTCTGCAATTTATAAACTTTCCTAATATTAATACTGCATGTAATTTTTCATTTACTCATCTATTCACATAAAAATATTTAGTTTAGAGCCTATTCAATGCAAGGAATTGTGTAAGGTACTTTGGGAAATAAAAACATAAATAAGAAATAAAAAGATGAATAAGACAATTTCTGTAAGGAGCTGACAATCTAGAAAGGAGATAAGGTGTGGATAAATAACTATAGTACAAAATAGAAAATTATCAGGTACCATGAGTAAGAAATAATAAGCAAAAGGCTTGTGGGATTTCAGAAAACTAACATTTCTGAAATGGTAGAACACTATTAAACTTGAGCCTAAGTACAAAAATTTTGAAAATCTATTTTGCAGTGTCTATTAAAGTTGAGCATATGCATCTCCTAGGTCAAGGCAATTCTACTCCTAGCTATGTATACCCAGTAGAAATGTGTACGCATATCCATAAAAGACATGCACTAGGATGTTCATTCATAACAATACTATTTGTGAAAGCTCTAAGCTGGAAATTACTCAAATGTCCATAAATTACTTATCTAGAATAGATAAGTAAGTTGTGATATAATCTCACAATGGAACATTACTCAGCAAGTGAACTTGCTACATGCAACAATGAATCAATCTTCAAAACATAATGTTAAAAGTAAAAAGCCAGAAGCAAAAGAGAATGTTTCCACTTGTATAAAGTGTAAAACTGATTAACTCTGTCCCTAACTTCTGTACTGTTAGAAGTCAGAGTCTGACTACTCCGAGGGTGGGAAAGGACATGACTACAAGGGAGCACACAGCAGAGCTCCTCGGGCACTAGGAACGCTTCTCCATAAAGCTGGGTTCTGGGGATGTGACTGTGTTCAGGATGTGAAAATTCATCACACTGTACATACATTTATGATGTGTATGTGTTTCTCTATGTCTATTTTACCTCAATAAAAAGTGAAAAAAAAAGCTTCATACATCACCTTTGTGGGAGAAATCATCGCTCAAATACAAAGCTGGAAAGACCTTAATGTTTCTGTATAATGCTTATACAGAAACAATTATACTGTTAATTTTTAGAATCTTTAACTATGCTTGATTTTACTTTGCCTGAAGCTACAATCTTCTCTGTATTATATTTATTTTGGTACAACTATTTTAATATCTAAACCCTTACATTTCCTTAGGAAAAAATGCCTTCAGTTTATGTTATATTATCAACATATGACTCATCTGTAGCTGAAGAATACAAAGTAAATTTGTTAACCCAAAGTAGCAATGTAGCATTTTAAGTTTTTTCAAAAAATGTTGGGATTGAGTAATTTTACTTGTACACTAAAATAATATTAATTGTATTTTAATCTGTGAATTTTAAAGACAGAAAAGAAAAACATAAGTTCTCAGTGATCTTTGAAAAGAAAGTGTCTTCCTTTTTATTTATAAAATTAATTTAGACTTCTGCTTCATTCTGCACAGAATTTGAAGCATCTTTTCAAGCTGAGACAATTTAACATTATGAATAAGATTTACAGGAATCTTAATCCTTTTAAGTAATGCAGGTAAGAGATGTAATTAAGTACTTTTATCTGCAAACAAAACACTAGAACAGCAAATGATCCCCTTAGAAAAAAATCATTTCAAAAAAATGATTTGATGGATGATAAATTCATGACAAGTATGTGTAAGGTCATTAATGAAAAGCAACTTAGTAGGCTAAAAGGATTTAACCTATTTTTAAAACTTCCACATTAAACGCTGATACATCAAACTCAACATCTGGTGACGAATAGGCCACCATTCTTTCAAATATGAATTGAGGAGAAAATAATTATTAATTGTGCATATCTACCTATTTATACTATAGATTAGATTCCAGATTCTGCTAGAATCAATTCAATATTATAGATTTCATTTTTTTTAAATCTTTTTTTTTTTAAACAGAACGAGCTTTTCCTTTTTGGATAACACTCAAAATATTTTTTTAAAGGGATTGAAAACCCTTTAGCCACCCTTTGAACCATCTCCTCTCATGGTTATGCATTTTAGGTTGTTTCCCATTTTTAAACCAATATAAATAATGATATGATAACTATATATCAGCAACATTTAAAATTGATTATAAAAATAACACATGAACATTACAAAAAATTTAGGAAATATAAAACTCTATACTAAAAGGTAATAAAGATCACCGACAGCTTACAGAAACCCTGTGTTAGGATCTTGGTGGACTTTTCTCTCAGCACTTTTAGGCGCATCCACATTTATAACACTGGGATTTAAATCCAACAGCCTATTTGACATCTCTATCTGGACCTCTCTCTCCACATCCCTAAATTTTAATCCCGCCAACAGTGTTCCTTACTCAGTCACAAAAAGCAAAGGTTTAGGAACATCACTGACACCTCCCTTTCCTCACACACCATATTCATTCCATTCCACAGACTGTTTACTCCACTTCAGTAATAGTCCTTCTCCTCAGTTGAACAACTCTACCCCAGACCCAGGCTATCACAAACCTTCTGACGGTCTGTATCTGCTTCTACCCCTTTGCAACTGGTAGCCAGGATAAATTTTTATCTAATTTATTATTATTATTATTACTAATATTTGAGACAGGGTCTCACTCTGTTGCCCAGGCTGGAGTGCAGTGGCGTGATCACAGCTCACTACAGCCTCAACCTCCTGGGCTCAAGTGATCCTCCCGCCTCAGCCTCCTGGGTAGGCTGGAACTATAGGCATGTGCCACCACACTCAGCTAATTTTTTGTTGAGACGGAGTTTTGTCATGTTGCCCAGGCTGGTCTCGAACTCCTAGGCTCATGCAATCTGCCCTTGGCCTCCCGAAGTGTTGAGATTACAGGCATGAGCCTCTGCTTCCAGCCAGGGTAAGATTATAAAATGCAACTCTCATGTCACTCCCCTACTAAAATCCCTCTCTAATAGTTTACATTGCTCTTAGGCTAAGCTCCTGCCTGTCTGAGAGCTTTTGTACAAAATGGATAAGGAATATAGTTTCATCTCCTGAATTTTGACTGTTTTGTGAGTATTTTCTAACGTCATGAGATAGCCTATGAGAAAGTCATTTTGAGTGACTGGAAAATGTTCCTCTTTATGAATCCAACATTTCCTTATTATTGGATATTGATGTTAGATATACATGCCTCACATTAAGCAGCTAAGAAAACATGCTTTGATGGGCTGTTCCATGACTTAGGAAAATATTCATAGTACAATATTGAATTTTTAAAATGCAGGAGACAAATTTGTATATATGCTTCAATCCTAATTTTGCAAATATGTTTATGCACATTAAACAAAGCAATCAAAAATAGCAAATGTTAATGGCATTCATGAGAAATCAGATTGTCTAAAAAATTAAACATGGACTTTCTATGTGATCCAATAATTGTACTTCAGTAATCAAAAGCAGGGATGTGAACAAATACTTGTATTGCAATGCTCCTCCTGGCATTGTTCACAATTGCCAAAAGGTGGGAACAACCCAAACGTACGCCAATGAATGGACGAACAAAACATGGCACATATGTACGTAAGTGTATATATATTTCATATAAGATAGTAACAAATAGTATAGATTTTCAATGTTTTATATGTATATAATAGAGTATTATCCAGCCTGAAAAGTAATGAAATTCTGAAATGAGCAACAATGTAGGTGATCCTTAAAGATATTTTGCTAAGTGAAATAAGCCAGACACCAGACACAAAAGGACAATATTGTATGATTCCACATACATGAAATACCTAGAGAAGTCAAATTCCTAGAGACAGAAAGTAAAATGGTGGTTACCAGGGGCTAGAACAAGTGGGGAATGGAAAGTTGGTGTTTAATGGGTATGAGTTTCAGTGTGGGAAGATGAAAAAATTTGAGAGATGGATGGTGGTGATGGATGCACAAAAATGTAAATACACTTAATGCCACTGAGCTGCACACTTAAGAATGGCTAAAATGGCCGGGCGTGGTGGCTCATGTCTGTAATCCCAGCACTCTGGGAGGCTGAGGCGGGCGGATCATCTGAGGTCGGGAGTTTGAGACCAGCCTGACCAACATGGAGAAACTCCACCTCTACTAAAAATACAAAATTAGCTGGGCATGGTGGCACATGCCTGTAATCCCAGTTACTCGGGAGGCTGCAAAGTTCTCAGACAAGGTGGCAGGAAAGAAAAAAAAAGAAGAAAGGAATCTAAGTAATGTCTGTCTAAAGGGAAAAAAACCCCACATGTTTAAGAGGTCATAACTAGAAGTGTAATAAAGCCAAGATTTTAAAAATTCAGCATTAAAAAAAATTTAGCATATATGAAATACAGACATTCAAAACCTATACCACTTGCTAATACCTACTTTTATCTTAATTAAAACCTCTTATAAATAGAAATACATTTTGGGGGGAAATACGGAGTTATTAAACTATAATTATTAAAAATGTCACACCGAGATAGATATGGGTCTGCATTTCCCAGAATAAGAGCCTGCCAGAATCCTCTCCATTAGATATACTGTACTCTGCCAGTGACTTATATAGAGAGTAGGGATACTTCTATCTTTTCAGCCTTGATTTTCATTATTTTCGTATATTTTAAACTCAAAGACCAGTTTCTCAACAGATATAGTTCCCAAGTAGTTTTAACAGAATTCTGTTTAAAACAACACATACTTAATAAGGTATATCAGCATTTTGTTTTATACCGACCCTTTGGTTATCTGCTAATTTCACCTCCAATCTTTTGTGGAACAAGGTGGAATAAAAAAAGACAGACAGACATAGAAATAAGGCTTACACGCACTGCTCAAAGCACAATCTCCATCAGAATTACTTGCAAGATGCTTACAAAAACCATTTTCTTAAAGCCCACACTATACTTACTGAATCAATGTCTGACACTGAGTCTAAGCATCTGCAGTTTAAACAAGCTCTCCAGGATATTCCTATGCATACTAAACCCTGAGAGCCTCTAGTGATTAATAAAATTGCTATGGTTTCCCAGAAAACAGAATATGCCAGTTGTAAGAAACAAAAAATAAAATGCAGAGGCTATTTTTGTTGTAAACAGAAGGAAATGCTCAGACAGTTTTGCTATCCAAACTTGGAAAGAGAAGCACACATAAACATTCCAGTGAGGCTGAGATGATGGTGGGGGGGAAGTGGGCCAGGAACACAAGAAAACACTTGCTGGCTTCTCCCTCATGGTGTCTGGGAAAGAAGAGTGGAAGGGAAACTGATCATTACCCTCACCTCAATTTCCCTCAGGTAGATTTGAAATCTGCCAGATTATTGTTCCAACAAAGAATGCACAAACAATTCCAAGCACTACATGTGGCCTACAGAGAGTAAGAAGGTGAACAACCTAGAGTCAGGTTTGAAGACTCTGGGCAGATCAAAACAATCCAATAAGGCCTTCATTTGAAAGTGCTTAAGAAGTGACTGACAGCTCTGGAGGAGTCTTTCTCTTCTTTGAACCAAAAGAAACCCAGTTTCACAAAGGGTGTAAGATTGCTCCAAGGCAAAATGAATCATCCTGGCCAAGTGCCACACAGTGGGTTTGGCTGACCTAATATTAGATCTTTTTTTTACTCATTCAGGGAGAAGATCAGAATGCTGCTGATCAACATTCAGAATACTGGAGATGTACTTCAGACTCAATTTCCAGTTTCCTCTTCATCCCTTCTTGCTGAGTCTAGTGAGGGATGATGAAATGAGTAATTCTTGAGATTGAGAAACATTACCAAGGACTGTGGTAGAACAGTATCTATGTTACATATTATCAATTTAGAAACTGATCTGTAGGTTTAAAATATATAAAGAAAATCAAGGCTGAAAAGATAGAAGTAGCCCTATTGTAAGTCACTGACAGAATAAATTGTATCTAATACAGACAAATATATTGAGACCCAATATTTTGGTTCAATCAATGATCTGGTTATTTGGTATGCTGTGATGAGATGGTAGCCCTGAAAGGGACCGGATTTGCAGTTGATTCCACCAGGTAACCTGAAAGGTCTTTTGCTAGAAGTAAATAGGGCTTCAAGTCAGCACCATACTCCAGAAAATTGAGTCACAAAATGAAGCAGCAGAAGAGGCAAAGGCAGAAAAAGGAGGAGAAGAAGTTTATCTCCAAATTAATTAAGTAAATGAAAGGAACTGGCTAACTACTTGGGCTCAGGAATCACAACTCAGAAAAAGGAGATAGCTGGAAAGACTTAAAATTTAATTTGCACACCTATCTCCTCTCCTGAGCTTTGCTCTTAAGTCAGGGTAATGGCAGGAAGACTCAGACTCCCACGGCCTGCTTGGAAAAAGAAAACAAATCACATCAACACTCTCTGTATTCCATGTCCCTCTGCTTTAAGTGAGTTTTGTCAGATTTGTTGTTATTAAGACAGAGGGGCCCACTGAAATACTAACAGAACAACTTAATGGAAAGAAACGGCTCACCTGGGATAAAAGCTTGAGAAGGATTTTTAAAGCCTTTTTTGTTGTTGTTGTTTTTAGATGTGCTCTCAACTTTCTGGAATAACAAAAATAAAACAAAACCAAACACAGAGGGAAAACAGTCCCCAGCAGCCCACACACAAAACTCCACTGGCATTATCTCCATCGCCATCTCCTAGCACAATTGCACCTTTTGTCATTTCTGGTGGAGGTACAGCTGCTGAAGAAGCCAAGACTTAGTGGAGAAAGCTAAGGCATGGAAGGGGGGAAGAAAATGCTTCCTTTGTTAACGAAAAGCCGTTTCCATTTAAAAGTTTCAACATACTATAGAATAGTGAATGCACTTTTGTGAGCAAAGGCAAAAAGCACACAATGAAGAAAAACTGCCTGTCAATTAAATCAACAGTCATCTGAAGGCACCACAAACTTTTTCTTCTTGAAAAAAGAGGGAAGGAAGGGAGGGAAGTAGGGAGGGAATGTGGACATTTACTATACTTGGCTGAAGATGTGTCTAAAAGGTATAATAAATGGGACATATAGGGCTTCTAGAGTAATACAGATCCATTTAATTATAATAGTAAGAAATCACAAGTTTAATATGTTTTTTAAAAGACCACAAAGCTATAATAAATTGTTCTAGCATGCATTAAAAACAGAGTGCTTGGGAAAGCATTTTATTGAATTTCACAAATATTACAGTGAGTTTATTTTCCTTCATGAAGCAATACTTTAAGACAGGTAAGGACAGGCTAGAGTTTCTGTTACACAACAGTAGGCTCCTGTGATAAACCTGATTACAATACCCTGTCAGAGACAAATTTCCTGCTCAGCTATTTAAAAAAAAAAAAAAGAGTGCAGTGCCTCACCCTTACTTATTCTTATTGTTGTTTTGAAGCAAAGATTCAGCTGAGAAAAAGGTAATGCTAAATGCACCTGTTAATCCAAACTGATATCAAGACTCCATAGCAAAGGAAAATTAACAAGGAATAAAACTATCAGAAGTAATGAGAAAGCACTGCAATTATTTATGGAAAAAGAATAAAATGAATTCCACATGTATCATGATGCATAAACAGTTCACCTTGCATTTTTAATCTGCTCAGCTTCTCTTAATGACAGTAAACCTACCATGCAGCAGCAAAAAATACTTTTTTTTTTTTGAGACAGGGTCTCACTCTTATCCAAGCTGTAGTGCAGTGGCACAATCACAGCTCACTGCAGCCTCCACTTTCTGGATTCAGGTGATCCTCTCACCTCAGCCTCCTGAGTAACTGGGACCACAGGCAGGTGCTGTCACACTTGGCTAATTTCTGTATTTTTTGTAGAGCCAGAGTTTCGCTGTGTTGCCCAGGCTGGTCTTGAACTCCTGGACTAAAGGGATACTCCTGCCTCAGCCTCCCAAGGTGCAGGGATTACAGGCATGAGCCACCGTACCCAATAACAAATAATATTTTTTTGTGTTCAAAACCTAGTCGTCTTGGAGTTTGGTGAACATATTGCTTTATGTGAAATATAGTCTTGGCCCTGAGGATGAGACCTTTTTAGTTTATTATTCTTTTTTTTTAACCATTTGAACTGCCAGCAAGAGATCTTTTTAGAAACGTGTTGTCAACTTGCACAGACAAACACAAACCTTATGAACAAATACAAAATTATGAACTGGTGACCAATGAGGATTTGCCAACTGAACAGGAGACAACAATTTGTTTTGGCTCCAGGATCAGAGCTGGTAAAAACCTACTGGAGTCCTCCTTAATATGTGTCTGCTCTCCAAATACTCTGCTGATTGTTGCATAGCCAGATTCCAATTTCACTTATCTGTAGTAATGAAGTTTAAAAGATGGTATCCAGAAGAGCAGATAATCTCAAAATAATTTCAATTTGATTTTGGAAGGGTTATGTGATCAGTGTTGCAGCAGATTTACCTTGGCCATTACTTGGAATTTAGTTTAGGCTAGTGTAAAACCAAGTTCCCATTCTCTCCTCCTGAGAGGGAGAGGTGAAGAAAGCCCTGGGCATGCTGGGTACTGGGGCATACTGGCCCAGGATGAAACAAAATCACAGGTAATCCACACAAAATTATCGGCTTCCCTTAGCAAACATGAGGTATGATTTTAAAAGAAATATAAATGCAGCCTCAGATACATTTTCTAGCCTGAGTAATTCACTATTGGTTTCGCTATACTGGTAAGAACATGAACTGCTAAGTTTTTCATGAGTGATACTGACACACCTGTAACTCTTTATTTTTAAATGTCCTTGCTTACAAGAAGTTATATCCCTTATATATTTACCACTAAAATTTAATAGAATGTTTTTTTCTTTAAATTTCTCTTAACCAAATGCCACTATTTAGTGGCCTTCTGATATATTGTGTAATAAATACAACAGAAGCAGTCTGGAAATTTCCTACCTATGTGAGAAAAACTCCCGAACAGATCAATTTGAATTTTTCTGCAAATAAAGTGTTTAAACTTACTGTTTTATAGCTATTTCAAATCATGTAATCAATAAACACAGACTGAGTCCTTATTTTGTATACAAATTATAGTAGGTCTTATGGAATCTATAATACAGGTAACAAAATAGTAGCACTAAATATGGTCTTTATGCTCAATTAATTTACACTTTTAGTTAGGGATGTAAGACATACACAAACAAGCCATGCAGGACAAACTGTCTTTTACTCCTCTCTGTATAAATTCTATTTAGACAACATCCTTTAGCTGTCTTTAAAATTTTGAAAAATGTAAGCAAATATATAAAACATATCTGTAAGCTATGAAGCATGATAATAATAAAAACCTATGAACCCATTACCTGACTTAAGAACTAAAATATTACCAATATTGTTGTATCTACCAGTGTACTTCTTCCCTATCTCAGCCCTCTGTTTTCCGCTCCAGAGGTAACTAGTTTACTGAATTCTGCTCATTGTTAACTTGCCTTTTAAAAAGATGGTATTATACCATAGTATGCAGTTTTCTGAGCTTTGCCCTTTTTAAAAGTTATTATTATTACTTGAGACAGGGTCTTGCTCTGTCATCCAGGCTGGAGTGCAGTGGCATGATCATAGCTCACGCAGCCTTGACCTCCCAAGGCTCAAGCAATCCTCTCACGTCAGCCTCCCCAGTAGCTGAGAATACAGGCAAGCCACCATGTCCAGCCTGAGCTTTGCCTTTCACACTCTATATAATGTTTCTTAGGTTCATTCATGTTGCTTGTAGCTGCAGTTCATTAATTTTCATAGTTGTTTAATGTACCATTATATGACTATATCATATTTTATCCATTTTCCTGTTAATAGACATTTAGATTGTTTCTGGTTTGTTTGGCTTACTTTTTCATTACTTAGCTACCTTATTTCAGTCTTCTAAAGTACTCAGGAGTAATGGACCAGGATGAACATATAATCAATGATTCAGAAATAAAATTACATATATACACAGGTAGGTAGGTAGATAGATAGATAGGGAAAATGGCACAAATGGTCAAACAATGGGATAAAATGCTGACAACAGTTAAATCTGGGTACAGGAAATATGGGTATATATACCATATATTTGTACTATTCTTAGTTTTGCAACTTTTCTATGAATCTAAAATTATTCCAAAATAATTTTTTTAAAAGTGCTCTCCAAGATGTAAGTTTAAAAAAAGTGCAATGGTTGTTACAGGACATAATCTCATATTATTTTCTATATTTATCTTTCCAACAAAATCTCTAAGAAGTCTCTCTGCTTTCTGATCCTGTCCCTTCACTCAAAATTAATTTAGAAAGATGAAAGATAACTGCTGGCAAGGATGCAAAGAAAAGGGAACTCTTGCACATTGTTGGTGAGAATGTAAATTACCATAGCCATCATGGAAATGAAATGGAGATCCCTCAAAAAACTTAAAATAGAACTACCATATAATCCAGCAATCCTACTTCTGGGTATATATCCAAATAAATCAAAATCAGTATGATGAAGGGGTTCACTGCAGCATAATTCACAAAATCCAAGATAGGGAATCAACCTAAGTGTCCACTGAAGGATGAATGGATAAAGAAAATGTAGCACATGTATAGAATGGGAAACTATTCAGCCTTAAACTAAAAGGGAAATTCTGTCATTTGCGACAACATGGGTGAACCTGGAGGACATTATGCTAAGTAAAATAGACCAGGCACGGAAAGACAAATACTGCATGACCTCACTTACATGTAGTATCTAAGCCTGGGTGAAGCTGAGAAGGGAGGGAATGGGGAGTTGTTGGTTAAAGGGTACAAAGTTTCAGAAGACAGAAGGAACAGGTTTTGAGATCTACTGCACAGCAGTGACTGTAATCAATAATGGATAGTCATGCGTAGCTTAATGACAGAGATACTTTCTGAGAAATGCATCACTGGGCAATTTCATTATGCGAAGACTGAACTTAAGCTAGTACAGCCCACTACATACCTAGGCTCTATGACATAGCCTATTACTCCCAGGCTACAAACATGTACTGCATGTTATGTGCTGAATAGTGTAAGCAACTGTAACATAATGCTAAGTATTTATGTATCTAAACATAAAAAGGTACAGCAAAAATACAGTATAAACAAACTGTACACCTCTATAGGAGACTTACTATGAATGAAGCTTGCAAGACTGAAAGTTGCTCTGGGTGAGCCAGTAATTGGTGAGAGAACGTGAAGGCTTACAATATTACTGCAGATGACACAAACACTGTACACTTCGGCTACAAAAGATTTACATTAAAAAAAACTCTTCTTTCTTCAGTAATAAATCATCCTTCGCTTACTGTATTTTTTTCTACATAAACTTAAAAAATATTTTAAACTTTTTGACCCTTGTAATAAAACTTAGGTGAAAACACAAACATACTGTACAGCTGTACAAAAATGTTTCCTTTCTTTATAGCCTTATTCCATAAGCTTTTTTCTATTTAAAAATTTGTATCTTTTTACTTTTTAAATTTTTTTGTTAAACACTAAAACACAAACATACACATTAGCCCAGGCCTGCATGGAGCTGGGGCAATAGCATGCACAGGGCTGTCATCTCCTGTGACGACGACGCCTTCTTCTGGAGTATCTCCTGAGGAACCTGCCTCAGGTTCTTAACTTTTTTTTTAATAAGTAGAAAAAGTACACTCTAAAGTAATGATTAAAAGTTTAGTAAATACACAAACCAGCAACAGTAACACAGTTATTATCAAGTATTGTGTATTCCAAATGATATAAATATATTAAATTATCACATGTACCCCAGAAATAGATATATATATATCAGTTAAAAAAATTAAGCACACCAAAAACGTTCTTACACCTTAGAGGGAAATAAAGTTGGAAAATAAAAGAAACAGGTAAGTAATTTTAAAAAGGTATTCTGTACCGTACATGAGTGTATACGCTATAGTTTTATAACACTGGCAGCACACATCTGTTCACAGCAACATCACCACAAACCCACGAGTAATATGTTGTGCTAAGAGGTTATGAAGGCTACATCATTAAGTGACAGAAAATTTTCAGCTCCATTACAATCTTATTGGACCACCATTGTATATGTGATCCACTGTTGACTGAAACAGTTATACAGCACATGACTGTATTGTATAATTTAAAATAAGAGAATAAATTTCAAGTGTCTCACCATAAAAATGATAGATGAGGTGACAGATAAGTTAATTAGCTTGATTTAATCATTTCATATGGTATACATATCTCAAATCACACTGTACCCCATACATGTATATAATTATAGTTTGTCAATTAAAAACGATATTACTTCAAAAAAGGAAAAAATAGGTCAACAAAAGGGATTATTACTATGGCAGGCAATAACATGGTTTATTTAGGAAAAAAGATTTAAGCAAAGATCAGATTACTGACAATATTCATGAATAAAGACTACAATTTTTTAGGTAACACCTAAAAAGCATCTGAATACTGACTCTATTTCTAAACATCTAAAAACTAGTCTTCACAACACTTGTGTTTCTGCCCATGAAGGACTAATGACTATGAGAATTGACTTTCCACTATATCCAACAGAAAACTGAAAAAAATATACAAAAGAACAGTTCAAGCACTGGACAACAGACAGCATAGGACACTAATCCCTTAGAGAAGAGAAACAAATGGCTCCAGCTTTCTGCCTCGTGGTAGTTTCCAAACTGCAGTGCAATGGTGGGATGTGAAACAGAGCTAAGTGATCTTGATGAGCTAAGGAGACAGAGACTGGAGTTCCTAGAAGCTAAGGTGGTGAAAATTTGCAAGCTGAGTACCAGAAAGGATAAAATGCATAGACAGAGAGATCCAGATACCTGTAAAGAGGACCTCTCATGTGTCTGGCTGAGTATCAATACGTGCATGTATGAGAAAATATCTGAGGCCAGGGAAAAAAAAATAACAGAAAAGCAATAGATCAAACAACTTCCAAAGCTCACAGAAGGCAACAGCCAAAGTGCTGAGACTTCGTAATACCAGGGGCATTGGGTAATCTTTAGTAGGGATGTCCCTTAGTAGTGAGGCTAAAATATCCAGAAAAAAGACTATTAACACCAAACCACACACACCAAAACTTAAAAACAAGCTTCCAAAAGATTAAACTGTTCAATTTACTTAATTATATACTAGAACAAAAAATCTAGCACTCAACAACATAAAATTTACAATGACTGCATCCAATAAAAAACACCAGTCATGCAAAGGGGCAGGAAAATGTGATACATAACCAATCAATAGAAACAGACCCAGAATTAACAAAGACAATGGAATTGGTAGACTAGGGTTTTAAAACATCCGTTACAAATATTGTCAATACAGTCAAGAATATAAAAGAAGAACATAATGAGAAGAGAAAGAGAAGAAATAAGACTAAAATGGAAGTTCCAGAAATGAAAAATACAGTATCTGAAATGAAAAACATATTGAATGGGTTTAACGGCACATTAAAAGATATTCAAGAAGTAAAGATCACTGAATTTGAAGATGTAACAATAGAAATTATCCAAACAAAACATACTAAGCAGAAAGACCAGAAAAATAAAAAGAAGCAAAAGCCTCAGGGAGCTATGATACAATATCAAGTGGTCTAACGTATAATTAGTGTTCCACAAAAAAGCAAGGGGAGGCCAAAATAATTTGAAGAAATAATGGATGAAACATTCCCAAATTTGTTGAAAACTGTACACACATAAATCTAAGGTAAATAAAACCCAAGCAGAAGGCTGGGTGCAGTGGCTCCCCCCTGTAATTCCAGCACTTTGGATGGTCGAGGTGGGTGGATCACCTGAGGTCAGGAGTTCAAGAACAGCCTGGCTGACATGGTGAAACCCTGTCTCTGCTAACAATAACAATACAAAATTAGCCAGGTGTGGTGGCACATGCCTGTAATCAATCCCAGGTACTCGGGAGACTGAGGCAAGAGAATCGCTTGAACCTGGAGGCGAGGGTTGCAGCTGGCTGAGTTCGTACCATTGCACTCCAGCCTGAACAAGAGCAAAACGCTGTTTTAAAAAAAAAAAATTAAAACAAAACAACAAACAAAACCCAGCAGAAGAAACATAAAGAACTGTGACAAGGCACATAATAATCTAACTGGTGAAATCCAGTGACAAAGAGAAATCTTAAAAAGCAGCTAAAGGAAAAAAGGCACATTACATAGAGAACAGTAAAGATAAGAATTACAGCAGATTTACATCAGAAATTAGGCAGGCCCAGAGACAATGTAATGACATCTTTAAAGTTGTGAAAAAAAGGTATGAGCCAAGAATTCTATACCTACTAAAAATATCTTTCAAAAATTAAGGCAATGTTAGGACTTTTTCTCTTTAGAACAAGAAAAGCTACAATAATTCATTGCTAGCAGATCTGTACTATAAGAAATGTTAAAGGACTTTTTTTAGACAGAAATAGGGATCTAAATAAAAAGATTATCAGAAATGGAAAATGTATAGGTAAATAAAAATGATTTTTCTCATTTTAAATCTCTTGAAGAGATAAATGACTGCTTACAGGAGAAAAAAATTCCCAATGCATTATGGGACTTATAACAAGGTAGAAGTGAAATGTTTGACACTAGAGGATGGGAGGAAAGAAGTGGAAGTATTCTGTTGTAAGGGTCTTACTCCATACAAGTAATGGCATATTATCAGTTGAGGTAGACTGAGAAAAGTAAAGATGAATACTGTAAACCCTAGATCAACCACAAAAGAAAGAAAACAAAGAGGTATATAGTTAAATAAATCAATAGTGGAGATAAAATGAAATCATAAAAATATTCTTAATTAAGCCTGGGCATCATGGCAAGACCCTTGTTTCTAAGAAGTCTTTTTTTTTTTTTAATTAGCAGGCTGTGGTGGTATGTGCTTGTAGTCCTAGCTACAAGGGAGGCTGAGGCAGAAGGATTGCTTAAGCCCAGGAGTTTGAGGTTACACTGAGCTATGATCATGCCACTGTACTCCAGCCTGGGTGACAGAATAAAACCCTATCCTTAAAAAAAAAAAAAAAAAAAAAAAATTCTTAATTAATCCAAAAGAAGGCAGGAAAAGAAGAAAAAAAGGAAAAAAAAAAAAAAAGCAGATGAGACAAGTAATATCAAGATGGTAAATTCAAACCCAACTATATTGATAATTATATCAAATGTAAATGGCTTAAACACACAAATTAAAAGGCAGAGATTATCAATTAGATGTTTAAAAATCAACACCTAATGACATAATAACTACCAGAAAACCACCTTAAATATAAAGATACACAGGTCAAAAATAAAAGATTGAAAAAAGATATACTGTGCAAACATCAATTTAAAAAAACTTGGAGTGGCTATATTAATATCAGACAAGTAGATGTAAAAACAGGAAATAGCATCAGGAGAAAAAAGTGGCATTAGATAATGATAAATGAGTCAATTTATCAAGAAGACAAAATACTGTAAATATTACACACCTAGTAATAGAGCTCCAGTAACAGAAGCAAAAACTGATAGGATGTGAAAGAAAAAGTTGCAATCATAGTTGGAGATGTCAAAACTCTTCTCTCAGTAATTGATAGGATGAGTAAAAATTAGTATTTGAATGGTTTCAGATTAAATAAACATAACTCATTTCATCTCTTAATTTACAAAACTTGTCTCAAATTGTTAAAATTTAAAAGAGGAATAAAAGTTTAGATGTGATACAATACCGAGAAAATAATATTTCAGATTGAAACCTTGAATCACCATCAGAAATAAATGCAACTATTACAGTTGTAGGCACTTCTAATCACACTGCCCATAAGTGGGCAATGTAAATCTTTTTCTCTTTTTCTTGCGATGGAGTCTCACTCTGTTACCTGGCTGGAGTGCAGTGGTGTAATCTCAGCTCACTGCAATCTCTGCTCACTGCAACCTCCCAAGTAGCTGGGACTACAGGCGTGCGACGCCATGCCCAGCTAATTATTGTATTTTTAGTAGAGACAGGGTATGACCATGTTGGCCAGGATGGTCTCGATCTCTTGATTTTGTGATCCACCTGCCTTGGCCTCCCACAGTGCTGAGATTACAGGCGTTAACCACTGTGCCCAGACAGTAATGTAAATCTTAACTAAAGGCATATGCTAGGCTTCTGAGAAATGTAAGCCACCGTGGTTATTACAGAAACAGTCTTTTAATTTGGTGTATTATCACTCTCTCTTGCAGTCCCCTAAACATTTAGTAATAATGGGATCTATTACTATTTGAAAGAACACAGAAAATAAATTTTTGAAAATAATTACTTTTAAATAGCGAAATTTGAGTGTCTATGTGAGTATATTTAAAATGAAACTAAACTTCTTAAAAGGAAATTATCGGTTAGATACCATTTACAAGCATATAAACTCAGCGCAGGAAATGATATCCTTTGCAAAAAGTCGAATATATGGTAACCGAAATTATAAAATAATACCATCATGAGAAACAAGATACATTATCCTTTCCCATATCCATGGGCCTCCTGGGACCTAATTTGAGAAAACCTAGAAATGAAGGACGAGGTATAGCTCAGAAGTAGAGCTCTGGACTGCAGATGAAGAGAAAACCTAGAAATGAACACATTCAAAAGTTAACAGAATCGGCCGGGCACGGTGGCTCACACCTGTAATCTCAGCACTTTGGGAGGCTGAGGTGGGTGGATGATGTCAGGAGTTCAAGACCAGCCTGGCCATGATATTGAAACCCTGTCTCTACTAAAAATACAAAAATTAGCTGGGCGTGGTGGCACGTCCCTGTAATCCCAGCTACTCAGGAGGCTGAGGCACGAGAATTGCTTGAACCTGGGAGGTGGAGGTTGCAGTGAGCCAAGACCCCATCATTGCACTCCAGCCTGGGTGACAGAGTGAGACTCTGTCTCAAAAAAAAAAAAAAAGTTAACAGAATCTAAAATGAAAACTTTATTTTCCAAAATGGTATCTTCTTTTTTTTTTTTAAAATCCAAGCAGGTTGATTACCCTCTTAATCCCTATCTTGGGGGAAAAGCTTTTCCAGCCTAGGATATGGAAGGGAGCCTACTGCCATTTGAATATCTGCAATATGTCTGCATTTTGAATATATTATCTCAAATAATCCTCATGAAAAACCCTAATGAAGAATAGGTTTACTTATTCTAAAGGTATATTTCTTCTTAGATTTGTTTCCTTATTGAAAAATAAGAAAATTGGACTAAATGACTTCCAAATTTCCCTCCAGCTTTAATATTCCATGATTCTACCTACATAAAGTATTCTGGTGTTTGTTCCTGAGAAGCTTGTAACTTGGTTAGTGAGTTAAAGATAACAACATGATGATTTCAGGCACTAGCAAAACATACAAATAACCTTAACTAAGCAAAAATTGAGTAGTGAATGTCTCTGAGAATTTTTGGAAATTAAGAGAGAAAAGGAGAAAGTGGAGGGAAGGAAGGGGAGGTGGGGAGAAAAAAAGGGAGATATACAGAAGAAAAAAAATTTTTATTAACCAAGACAAAGCTGATAGCTAATGCAAAAGCGATAACTTAGTTTTACTAGTCACTCTAGGAAAACTGAATGACTATGAAGACATAAAGACATACACCTAGAGTTAGGGAAGCAAATGTCCAGGCTTGCTTTCTGCTCTCCAAATCTATTGAAATTGCTCCCACTTAAGTTGTTCTGAGGGCGAAATCAGTTTCGGTTTAAAAATCTAATTCAAAATAAACCATTAATTAATTACATTTATATAATATCCTTTATCGTTTTTCATGTGGAGAATCAATTACTCTTTCTGTACCAGTGCCAGCTTCTATTTGTGTCATGTATAGTTTACAAAGTTCTTTCACATCTGTGATCTCATGTGATCCCTGCTAAACCTCTGCATGATAAATAGTACAGCTGATGTTCCAATTTTACATATAAGCAGACACCTCAGAAAGACAGAATGTCTTGCCAAGGTCACACAGATGGTAGTCTGACTTAGAACTACAGTGTTTAGGCTTTTTACTCATTGTATCATCTTTTAGCCTATTTGCCGACTTTTCTACCCTTCTCACTATCTTAGTTCTTCAAACACTTAAATAGGTTCTATGAAGATGCAGTAAGAATTTGTTACACTATACTTCTATAAAGTACTAATTTTGGAGCATTGAGCAAGAAGGAAATGGATAACTACAAATACAACTGTATGACATGAAACATACCACAACACTTTTTATCTCAGGTTATTAAATACTGGCAGAATTTGCACTGAGTTAGCATGTGGGTCACTATGAGTGACAGCTCCTTTGGAGTGGGCAACTCCTGCCCCAACTCAGAAGGGATGACCAGCTTTAGAGAGAAGCAACCTGCTCCAGGGCCTTCTCTCTGCTGAGATTTGAGGAAACGACAGGATGACCTGCCTGCAGAGAGGAGCTTTCCATTCCAGAGTCTCCTTTCTACTAGGATCTAAACACTCATCAGGACACCCTGGCTGCAGAAAGGAGCTGCCCTCTGTGGGAGACTGAGCTGTTCTATCACTCAAAAAAGCTCCTCTTCAGTTTGCTCACCCTCCACTTATCAATGTACCTCATTCTTCCTAGTTGCAGGACATGAACTCAGGACCTACAGAATGGCGAGGCTAAAACCGTTGTAACACAAACAGGGCTGAGACATGCCCCTTGCTCGCCATGCTGCGGACAAAGAGAAGGAAAGATGAGCTATAGCCCTTCGGGGAGTCCAGGGAGCTCGGGACCCAGGAGGTCCCTGAGCCAAGGCTGTGGCTCCCTCTTTGAGGCCCTGTGGTTCCTGGCATCTCCAAGCTCCCAGGCACCACCATATTCCCCAGTGCCAGCCGCAGAAACTGCTTGCAATGTGACTGGTCTGACCACAGGCTTAGGGAGAGCTGGCAACCATGCTGGCACCTGGAGCTGCCTGCCTTGCTGCAGCAGGTGGCATGGCCAGACCCCACGATTGCTCAGACACCCCTCACCATTCCATGCCTGACTTTGCCCTTGGCAGGCATGAGACCCATGCAGGTAGTGTGTGCCAAGCACAGCCTGCCAGGCAGAGTGGGTGAAATGAGCCTAGTGGGCCTGAGCAAAATTTGGATAAAGGTACCACAAGCCACAAAGGCTTCCAGCCAGAAAAACAGCACCCCAAAGATCCCGTAACAATATGACATCCTTCCTATTGCCTTTGATAATATAGCATAACTACAAAGAGAATTACTTTACAAAATACTCAGGGGCTCTATGAGCTCTGCCAGGAGCACTCTAAATGCTTTAAGCACCTACTTGATTTTCTCTTCTTCAATTGTAAATTCTCTAATTCTGTCAGATCTGTGTTTGTCAATGGATTTGCAAGCACTTCTCCTACATTAATTTCAAAGACAACATATTTCATGCTGAAACTTCCACAAAATTTGCAATTTCACTTTGTGTCTGCATTATATTAACACTAACAGGCTGGAAAGGGATATACCTCCACGTTAAGTTGAACATCAAAGGATGGAAATCTGAATAGAAGTTACTTTTCATCAAAGTCAGACCACTATTAAACAGCACTCAACAAGTGACTCTTCCACTGCCAACAATGTCAAGGTCATGAAGTTCTATGAAAATAATTCCTTAAGGAGGTAAATGGAGGAAAGTATTTACTATTTAGTACATCAAAAAACTTCTGATGAGAACCAAGGGGAATAACCTTTAAGTACCATCAATAGTGACATAAACTCATAATCAAAGAACAGAAATCCTTCCATTGGAGACATCGGAAAACAGATCTAGAAAAAGATAAACTAACATAAGTGAAGAACTTAAAATAGTGCCTTTAGAAACATGGTAAAAACTTTCTTCTCTTTCCTCCATAGCAATATAGTGTGCAAATAACAACACAAAACACATCTTTCTTTTTTGAGACGGAGTTTCGCTGTTGTTACCCAGACTGGAGTGCAATGGCACGATCTCGGCTCACCGCAACCTCTGCCTCCTGGGTTCAAGCAATTCTCCTGCCTCAGCCTCCCAAGTAGCTGGGACTACAGGCGTGCACCACCATGCCCAGCTAATTTTTGTATTTTTAGTAGAGACGGGGTTTCACCTTGTTGACCAGGATGGTCTTGATCTCTTGACCTCGTGATCCACCTGCCTCAGCCTCCCAAAGTGCTGGGATTATAGGCGTGAGCCACTGCGCCCGGCCCACAAAACACATCTTTTATTAAAAAAAAATTTTTTTGAAATTACCTAAAGGTCTCTATATAAAAGTTCTCAAGTTTAGTCTCAACATATCATACTACAGCTATATTCTGAGGATAATCTAAAGGATTAGAGGAATCCACATAAGGAAAATAAAAAATAATTCTACTCTTCATTAAATTATGACTGATATTCCATATTTGGATAGAACATAAAACCAGATTACATTTTTAAAAGCCCCAACACCAAATAATAAGTCAAGCAAAAAATAGAAATCACTATACCACTCTTTTCTTAATAGAGACTAGAAAGTAAAAAAGAAAATAACTTACCTCTGTACCAAAGATTCCTCTGTCACGCCCATATAATTTCATCTGTTCTGGAAAATGCTGAAAAGCATTTATGTAAGGAATATGGTCCTCTTCAACAAATCTGTATTTTTAAAAAGAAAATGTTTTAATAAGAGCTATATACTGATAGAGCAGAGTAAATGCTTTAAGAAAATCTCGTAATTCAAAGACAAGAAATAGTTAAGCATATTCTATTTCTTGCATATTTTTAAGGATGATAAATCTGATCATATCTATTATTCTTTTAACCTTTATGTTGGACTATTTAGCCAATTACTGAATGATTCTCTTAAGTTCCTGACTAAACAGATTAAATATGTCTAAGAAGGGCTGGGCACAGTGGCACATGCTTGTAGCCCTAGCTATTTGGGAGGTGAAGACAGGAAGACTGCTTGAGCCCTGGAGTTTGAGGTTCTAGTGAGCCATGATCACATCACCATACTCCAGCTTCGGCAACAGAGTGAGATCCTATTAAAAAAAAAAAGAAGTGTCCAAGAAGTGTCTCTCTTACCTGTTAGTTCACTACCAGCCTTTCCAACATGGCATTCCCTGTATCCCTAGCTCCCCTCATGTGATAGGCTCCTACTCATAAATCACTCCTTCAAGGAGGTCTACCTTGATCCTCATTTTCTGTGACAGCCTACCTCCCTTGTCTACCCTTCTGTCTCCAATACCTATAATAGTGCACAGTAGACGTTTGTTGGTGAAAGCACCATTAAGGGCTGTTTGCTCACCATTCCACCCCAATGCCTGGTACACAGATCAAATATTTTCAGTCAATTATTGAGTTTGAAGAAAATAACACATATATATATAAATAGACAAATATATATTTATTTATAATTCATTAATTTAACAACAATGTATTGAATACTATATATCCAGTAGTATTCTAGGCTGCAGGGAAACAGCAGTGAAACAGAAAAACATTTTTGTTTCTATGGAGTTTACATTCTAGTGAGAAAAGAAAGATACAAAACCGGTATGTGAAATCTAGAGTACATTAGGTAGGGTGAAATGTTAAGAAGAAAAATAAAGGAAGGAGAACTAAGAATGAGAAATGGGGGTCTTGCAACCATGTCAAATATATACATATACCTATACATAAGTTTTTAAAGGAAGAAAATTAAGGAAAGTGAGCTAAAGACAGGAATAAGTACACAAAATGCACTGCTTTGAAGACTTTGCTGTTGCTAGAGCTGGGCTGACATTTGGCTTTCAGCTTTGTAGCACTTAAAGGACAAAACTGATTCAACTTTTTTTTTTTTTAGTCAGTCTCACTCTGTCACCCAGGCTGGAGTGCAGCTGCACAACCTCAGCTCACTACGGCCTCCACCTCCCGGGTTCAAGTGATTTTCCTGCCTCATCCTCCCAAGTAGCTGGAATTACAGGCGTCCACCACCATGCCTAGCTAATTTTTATGTTTTTAGTAGAGACAGGGTTTTACCATGTTGGCCAGGTTGGTCTTAAACTCCTGACCTCAAGTGATCTGCCTGCCTTGGCCTCCCAGTGCTGGAATTACAGGCATGAGTCACAAAGCCCAGCCTCAACTTTAATTTCAAATTTAAAAATGTGCTTTCTTTAACTTTTAGTCTACTGAAAGTTGAGAATATTTATATAAAAATGGTGTTAAAGCTTCCCAGCTAAGTTTTTATTAGTATATTTAGTTTATATAGTATTTATACAATAACTGGTATTTGTATTATTTTGCAACTATTATTTTTGGTTTAATATTATTTTATATACAAGATGTAATGTGTATCTGTTACTTTTAAAACTGCCAGGTATTCCACTATGTTAATGTGCTCATTATTTATGTAGTCTTTGCTCCCATGTGAAAACATATGCCAGCACTGTGTGGAGTGTTAGGAGTCTGCAGAGATAAGTAAGAGATGAAGGAAGGGTCCTCTGTACTCCCACTCTAATAGGTCAGAAAACAGCCTGCACTTGAGTCAGTACAGACTCTGTCTCAAGCAGCACAACAGAGGCACACTCAGTTCTGTAGCACCAGAGGAATAAATGAGAGGCCTGCCTAGGGGAAGCAGAAATGTCCTCAAAGAGCAGGTCTTGGGCATCTGGAGTTGTAACAGTTTCTCACCATTTATGAATAGTCTGCTCTTAGCCTCTTTCAACGTTTTTTTTTTTTTTTAACTTTAAATTTCCTTTTAGAAAAGTATTTATTTAAAAAAAAAAAGCTGCTTACTCAAAGTTCTGAACAATCTATTTCCCTTTCTAGGTATTTTCAGCTGCTTTTCTAGATCAATCCACGAAGTTGATACAAAAACTGGCATAGACTAGAAGCATTCCATATGCCGCTCTTGACCAACAGGCTTTAGCCATGTCCCCTGGAAACACTGTCTCTACTTATAATTATGTAATTTCCTAAAGTTTCAATCTACGTCAGAATAGAAATTTAAGAAACTCATCCTTCATCTCAGATCACTGAAAAAACATCAGAGTTAAGTTGTGTCTACCTATAAAACAGGTTCCTGACTGGGTTCAGGAACCCAGTCACCATGACCACTGCCATAATTCAAGCCACCATTATTTTGCCTGAAGAAATAGCAAAAGACCACCAGATCTCCTTGATTCTACCCTTCCCTTCCTAGAACCCATTTTCCACAGCTGCCTGGATGATCTTTTAAAAACATCAATCAGATCCTATCTCTCCTGCTGCAACCTTCCAGTGGCTTGCTCTCACACTTAAAACCTGGAGTCCTCCTGGGTGTGAGGTTTTCTTCTGGAGTGATGTGTCCTGAAAACAGAGACTGCACAACTTTGTAAACTTTGTACACATATTGAAAACCACTGAATTGTATATTTTTAAAGGGTGAATTTTTATATCTAAATTATACCTCAAGTTTTAAAACTCTAAATTCCTAACTTGGTTTACAAAGACAGCTATCTGCCTCTGCCCATCTGTTTACCCTCATCCTCCTACTCCGTCCTAGAATTCTCTGGCTCCGGTCACACTAGCTCTCCTCTGCTCCTTCATCGCACTGCTCCTGCTTTAGGGCTTGGCACTGGCAACCTCTCTCTACCTGGAACGCCAGCACAGCAGTCCCCCCTTATCCTCTTTTTTGCGTTGCATGGTTTCAGCTACCTGTGGTCTAAAAATAAACAATGGATGGTTCTAAAATAAACAAGTCATACGTGTTAAATTGTATGCCATTCTAAAGAGCATGATGAAATCTCATGCCATCTCTCTCTGACCCACGTGAGACACAAACCCTGTCTTTGCCCAGCACATCCAAAGACGGTACCTACTGATGTGTTACTTGTAGTTAGCTGGCTCATGCTCAGATCTCCTGTCAGTGTTGCAGTGCTTGCATTCAAGTACCCCATACAGTTTACTTAATAACAGCCTTGACGCTCAAGGTAGTCGTACCAGTACACTGTAACAACTGCTCTATTTTATTATTAGGTATTGCTGCTAACTTCTTGCTATGCCTAACTTATAAATTAAACTTTATCACAGGAATGTACACATAGAAAAACCATCGTGTATATAGGGTTCCGCGCTATCTACATTTTCAGGTATCCAATGTCTTGGAATATACCCTCTGTGGATAAGTGGGGACTACTGTACTCTTGATATTCACACTGGCTCTATTTTCATTTAAGGTATGGATTAAATGCTACCTTCTTGGTGAGTCCTTCCCAAAGAACCAATCTAAAGTAGCCATCTAGTCATTCTCTATCACACCATCCTATTTCGATCTTCTGAATAGCCTTTCCCTGTCTGATTATTTTCTTATTCATCAGGTTAGTGCAAAAGTAATTGCAGTTTGGGCCATTAACTGCAATTACCTTTGCACCAACCATACTTACGTGTTTGTTTATCTGTTTCCTCCCCTGGTCTTGAAATTCATGAGAGCAAGGACTTGACCTATATGATTGATTCACAACTGCATCGCAAGGGTCTAGATTCGAGAACAACACCTGCATATAGTAGATATTCACCACGAATTTACAGAATGAATAAATGCTGGTTCTTTTTATTTATTAATGTTGTTATTGCTAGGAAGGCAGGGTCCTTTACAGGCTATCTGAAGGATAATGAATGTATCCTAAGGACTATGGATGCTGCTAGAGAACTTAAAAAGGGAGTGACATGCACAGTGTTAAGATATGTGGGTATTTTGGCTAAGCAATGACATACTCCTTTAAAACCAGTGCTCTTTAAATATATTTTCAAAGTTTGGCAGTGGTTCTCAAACTTTACCATCCATAAGAATCCCCTGAGCCAGCCATGGTGGCTCACGCCACAATCCCAACATTTTGGGAGGCCAAGGCAGGAGGCCAAGGTAGGAGGTTTGCTTGAGGCCAAGAATTCGAGACCAGCTTGGGCAACATCACAAGACCCCATCTCTACCAAAAAGAAAAGAAAAAAGAAGAATCCCTTGAGGGGCTTATTTTAAAGCAGAGATTACCAGGTACTACCCGAGTTTCTGATTCAGAAGGTGTAGGATAGGTCTAAGAATTCACATTTCTAACAAGTTCCCAGGTGGTACTGAAGCTGTAAGTCACGAGGCCACATTTTGAGAATGTATGGCTTACAACTTTCTAAGAGAAAAAGCAAAGAAAAAATATCAATTGTGACAATCTCTTCTCCTATTGCCCCAAGCAACTAAGCTCTGTTCCCAAACTTGTATGTTCCACAAAGCAAAACAAAAGTCCCCCAGCTAAACAGATTTAATCTCCTTGAGGGCATTTCAGAATTCCCCTTGGTGGGGGAGGAGAGAGAAAGAGAGAAGAGAAAAGATTAAGGGAGGTGGGTCATATCTTACCCGCATTCTTCCAACCACATATAATATTCTCCCTGAGAAGAATTTCAGGTAAATGTGACTTGTTAGATTTCTAGGAGAATTCTATTAGTCCCTTAGAGATTGTCCTGGGTAGGATGGCTAGCCCCTTTATCTAGCTCTAATGATATGATTAGATTTATGTTTTTGTAAGATCCTTCTGGTTATCAGGAGGAAAATGAATAGAAATGACAGAACAAGATTACAGACAGAGCTGTGCTGGGAGACTGTTAAGCAATCCAGATGAGGGTAGAGAGGAGAGAGAGAAAGGAAATGCAGAGTAGAATGGTTCTGTGAGTTTTTGGACATAGAACTGAGGGGACATAATGACCAACAGTGTACAAAGAGGGGAAAGGGTCAAGGATGATTCCTAGGCTTCCAGATAGACTGCAACAGGGTGGATGGCATTTACTAAGAAAGAGAACACTGGAGAAGGAGCTGGGTCAAGGAGACAGAAGATGAACCTCTAGTCATGCTGATTCTGAGATATCATAAAGACACCTAAGTAGCCGTGTCCAGCAGGCAGCTATATATATATGACTCTATGGGTCTGGCCCTCAGTAGACAAGTCTGGGCTAGAGATATAAATCTGGGAGTCATCAGCATATAGTGGTAATTAAAGCCTTGGGAAAAGATGAGCTCACCCAATGGGGGCATACAAAGCAAAATCAGGTTTTTAAATCAATAGTAAAATTCACTGAATCATGGGCTATCTTCTTGTAGACTTAATCAGATCCGAGGAAAGCATTTTTATTTGGTTGATGTGGCCAAATTCAAAGACATTATCATCATTTACTGGAGACATTATATTTAATCAAAGGGGCTGTGCCAATGATGATGATAATGGTGGTGATGATGAAAACAAAAACAATAATGACAAGCACTGAGTTCTTATTACGTGCTGGACACAGCTCTAAGTGCTTTCCATACAGTACTAATTATTGAAAGTAGTTACAACCCTATGAGGTAGTCATTATTATTAGTCACATTTTACCAACGAGGAAACAGAAGCAGAGAGAAATAAGCGGCAGAGACAGGATTCAAACCCAACAGTTTGCTTCCTAATTTGTGCTCTTAAAAGCACTCTATACATTCATTAAACCCAAATATTACTATTCAGAACACATATAAAGCAAGGAGAAAAAAATTAGCACATTAACAACTTTGGCACATCTATTAAATGAGAAACTCTTACACATAATACTGGAATGTATTCATTAACCAAAAAAAACCCTGTAGATTATCCTGAAAAATATAAATGCTTACTATCTACATAACACTTCCTTCCAACAGGTTTGCCTTCAACTTTTCCTTATAAACACAGACAACCTATTTTAGCTCTTAACACCAATTTATGCTTTTGTATAACTACAAATAATGATTTTGCTAATGTAAAGATCATCTGTTTATCTTTTTTTAGAGATAAAAAATGTGTACTAATATTATTCAGGTACTTAAATGTCACTTTTCTCTTCAAACCATTATATTAAATAATTAATTTTCCAATAGCCCATGTATGGAAAGTACTATCATTTCCACTATATAAATAAGAAAAACCAAGAAGATAAATTTCTAGCCCAGGGGGAACTGAATTTCAGAATCAGAATCCAGGCTACTCAAACTTTCCAGTTCCTTCCTCAAGTTAAGCCTTCTTAACAAAATAAAAATATTCAAAGTTTTTCTTCTTAGTTCATACAGTAACCAACAAAAACATTATCATATAAGAGGTCCAGCTGACCTCAAAAGATCTGAAAGCGTTATTGCTTCTCTCTGCCAAAGTAAGGACAGATAACAGAAGGCAAGTGTCTGTGGCACGGTCATCTTCACAAGTCCCTTCTCCTTTCGTTGTGAGTATTCAACTCCATCCAGGGATCCAGAGCAGACAGATGTTTCTTAGGAGACAAATGGAGATTTTTAAAAATCCAGGTAACTTATTTGGACAACAAATGAAAAACAACATAAAATCTAAACAGGCATTTTAAATATTGGCATGGTTTGGCTCTGTCCCCACCCATTTTAAACTCTGGTTCCCATAATTCCAATGTGTCGTGGGAGGGACCTGGTGGGAAGTAATTGAATCATGGAGCAGGTTTTATCCACGCTGTTCTCATGATAGTGAATAAGTCTCAAGAGATCTGATGGTTTTATAAAGGGTAGTTCCCCTGCACATGCTCATCTTGCCTGCTGCCATGTAAGATCTGCCTTTGCTCCTCCTTCACATTCCACCATGATCGTGAGTCCTCCCCAGCCATGTGGAACTGTGAGTCCATTAAAACTCTTTTTCTGTATAAATCACCCAGTCTCAGGTATTTCTTCATAGCAGTATGAAAATGGACTAATACAAGTATCTTAAAACTAGTTATAAAACCTTTACAAAGAGCAATTTGGCAATAAAGAGTAATGAAGAATTAGAATAAAATCAGCCAAAAATGTAATCATGGGATATCTGTGGGAGTGGCATGGGACAGGATTCTAAAGTGGGATTTGGGCCTGGTGTGGTGGCACACACCAGTGATTCTAGCGCTTTGGGAGGCTGAGGCGGGCAGATCACTTGAGGTCAGGAATTCAAAACCAGCCTGGCCAATATGGTGAAACCTCATCTCTACTAAAAATACAAAAAATTAACCAGGTGTGGTAGTGGATGCCTGTAATCCCAGCTACTTGGGAGGCTGACACAGGAGAATAGCTTGAACCCGGGAGGCAGAGGTTGCAGTGAGCTGAGATCACACCATTGCACTCCTGCCTGGGTGATAAGAGTGAGACTATGTCTCAAAAAAAAAAGAAGGATTTGAACTGTTTGAATTTTTTAATAGGAACATAAAAATTTTTTAAATAAAGGAAAGGATATACAACTATAATACACAGCAAAACATGTATAACTGCTTTGACTCTGGCCTAAACTCCACGGCCCCTCCTCTACAAGGCCTCTCCAAAACTCCGTTAGCTAGAGCAGCAGCACCTCCTCCTATTCCCATCCTCCGGGTATCCTCTACCATGTGACATTATGGTATCTGCATCCATTCACCAGATGCTTATGCATCTCATTCTTTGTGCCACTCTTCTATGTCTCAGGAAATGACAGTGAATAATGTCTCATCTCTCTTAGAACTTACATTCTAGTAATGGGAGACAGACCAATAAACAAACAAACAAGAAATACAATTGGCAGAGCCAGGTGCCATGGTGTGCACGTATAATCCCAGCTACTGGGGAGGATGAGATAGGACGATCACTTGAGCCCAAGATTGTGAAACCAGCCTGGGCAACGTAGAGAGACTCTATCTCAAAAAAAAAAAAAAAAATTACAATTGACAAGACAGTGATGTTACATAGAAAAATAGCAATGTAGAGTCATACAAAGTGATGGGAAAGGAAGAGAGATGTGCTATTTTATATGGGTAGTCAGAGAAACCTCATTGAGAAAGTGACATTTGAGCAGAGACCTGAATTAATTCAGAAAGTAAGTCTTAAGGATGTTGGGAAGAATACCAAGTACATTAGCATGAGTGAACTACGGAAGAGCAAAAAGACCAGTGTGGTGAGAGCATCATGGGATGCTATATAATATAGTTTCTATGTAAATCTGCCATTATTGTGAGGCCTCCCCAGCCATGCGGATCTGTGAGTCCATTAAACCTCTTTTTCTTTATAAGAACAGAAATTTGTGAGGGAAAGTGGTGGGAATGATACTGAAGAGAGAATACAAACCATATTATGTAGAATTTTGCAGGTCATGATTTGTACTTTGGATTTTATTCTAAGTATAAGAAGAAGTTTCTGGAGAGTTTTAAACCATGGAGCAAGAGGACCTCATTTATGTATTTAAAAAGGTCACTCCAGCTGCTGTGGGAAGAATGGAGTCATGGAAGGGCAGGAGCAGAAACAGAAGACCACTCTTCCAGGAAAGCCAAGACTGGGACTTGGACTGGAGTGGCAGTATTGTAGCTGGTAGGAAATGGTGGGATTCTACATAGATTTTAAAGGCAGAGTCAAAGGATTTGCTGATAGATTAAATGTAAAAAGCACGAGAGAAAAGGAGAAAACAAGCATGATTCTAAGGTTGTTGGCCTGAGCAACAAGTAGAATGCAGTGCCATTTACCAAGACAACGAAGATGGCAAAAGAAACTCAGGTTTGATGACAGAAATCACAGTGGTAGAATTATTTGTATTAAGTGCGAATCTTATTAAGTACACCAATAGAAATGTTGAATGAGCAGCTGAATATAAGAATCTGTACTTTGGAGGAAAGGTGGGATGAGAGACAGGAATTTTCGTTTCAGCATATAGTTGGTGCTTGGTTAAAGCTGAAGTAGTAGGTGAAGTCACCTAAGGAGTAAGGGTAGATAAAGAAGCAGGCCTCACAATGCCCCTGATAGGTGCTAGCACTTATCAGTAACTAAATGTTCTTTATTTGGGCATTCATTGCCTATCTCCTACTACAATATAAACACCTTGAAGGTGGACAGTCTCACCACCATTGTGTCCCAGTGCCCAGAACAGTCTCTAGCACAGAGTAGAAACTGATGTGCAAATAGGCCCAACAGTTCTACTTTGAAGATTTCACCCCCGTGAAATTATCTGAAAGCCATGCAAAGGTTCAGGGTCAAGGAATGTTGTGGCAGCACTGTTTATGATACAAAAGAATTTAGAACAACCTAAATGCCAGAAATAGAAGTTTAATTAAATAATTCCATGCAGTGGTATACTACAAAACAATGTCCATAATACTTTAGATCAGTGGTTCTCAAAGTATACGCCTGGACCAGCGGTATTAGTATCACCTGAGAACCTAATGGAACTACAAATCACCAAGTTTTAACAAGCTTTCCAGGTGATTCTGATGATGCTAAAGTTTAAGGACCAAGTTTTAACAAGCTTTCCAGGTGATTCTGACGGATGCTAAACTTTAAGGACTGAGATTTAACCAGCTTTCCAGGTGATTCTGACGGATGCTAAAGTTTAAGGACCATCATTTTTAAATGAATGAATAAAGTCACAGATTTCCATAAAATAAATGTGTGCACAGACACAACTTTTTTTGGGGTATATTCCTTATAATATGGAAGGACCTCTAGTTAAGGTGGCAAATTGAAAACACACATTAGCCTCTGCTCTCTCCTGCTACAATAATTATTATAAAGAGAATTTTTAAAACATGTAAACCTGAGAACAAATAATATGAAAAAGGTGACAAGAACAATAAAATCTGAGAAGTCGGAAAGCATACAGACAGGTGATTACTGCCTTAGCAGTCCTGAGAAAACTAGATTCAAAGCCAGCAGTGGGGAAAGCCAAAAAGCAGTTTCCACTGGGGAGCCCGAAAGATGGCTCAGGAATTGGTGAAACTCACGCCCCTAGAAACTGCATGAAGGCAGGCCTAACACCAGGATGATTGCTTAAAATTCATATTAAGAAGCAGTTCGATAACCAGATTCTCACCCGAAATCCATACAGTCAAATGACTGCCCCTCCCCAGTCTTGGCCAAAAACTGGAAATTTCTTCTCCAGAGAGGTCTCTAGAATAAGGCATGCCAGTCACACGCACCACTGAGAAGTGAAAATAGGAGGCTTAAGTGAGAGTTTACATCCTGAATACTAAAACAATCTCCCATTCCCCTCGGGCCTCCTTCTTCCTACCCAGTTCCCAGAACAGTGACAGCCTGGATTACACACCGCCAAACAGAAGATTCAAAGCTCTGAGGAATCTGATCAGCTCCAGGGGGGAAAGACTGAAAGACGATAATGTGGGGGGGGGGGGGGTGATTCACTGAGAAAGCAACCTTGCATACAGAGCAGAGCTGACAAGACTCACCATGGAAACAAAGCCTTCTATCAAATTTTAGTCTCCATGTTTAAGTAAGAATAGCTACCCTAGGCTCACTAAACATATAAAAAAATCAGAGGCCAAAACATCAAGTCAGGGATGAAAGATCATTAATATTTTCTGTGAAATAAAAGACACTCCACAAAAATGGAAGGTAATCCAGGAAAGAAGAAATGGGATACAGAAAATAAAAAATCCAACAAAAGAGAAATGACAGAATCTCAGGATGCTGGTAAAGAGAGATCCTAAAGTTAGCCAGGCCACAAGTCTAGATGCATCATTCTAGATCAGAGCAGAGCAGAGGCTCCAGGGAGACTTCTTCCAGAAGATGAAATTGATAGAATACTAAGGTATTAAGAGATTAGAAGAACTGGGAGGAAGTGTGGAGATACATCAGTAATATATTACACATTAGTGATCGACAGAAAACGAAATAAATTAACAATTATCAACTCCAGGAAAACCACAGGATATACAGAAAAAGTAATCATAGTAAGCTATATGGCTCAGTCTAAATAACATTTATACATTTATAATAATTTAAGCAGTAAATACTGATCTAGTAAAAAATTATAGTAATTATATTGGGAAGAGAGAGAATGAGAAACACACACTCATGTACTGGTGGCTACGTGCAGAGGAGGGACAGTGAGGAATGTATGAAAAAGCTAAAATGGAATTCAATAGCTAATGTCCCAAACCAGAAATCAAGATGTAATACTAGAAGCATGTGATATAGAGATATGGAAATTACAAAAGAGTTGAAAATGAATGCCTCTTGGGAATAGGACATTAGCTGAAGGTACACTACAAATTTTATTTTTTTTAAGATAGGGTCTTGCTCTGTCACCCAGGCTAGAGTGTAGTGGCATGATCACAGCATATTGTAGCCTCAACCTCCTGGCTCAAGCACTCCTGCAACCTCAGCTGCCTGAGTAGCTGGAACTGTAGGCAAGCATCACCATGCCAAGCTAATTTTTTTTATTTTTTGAGAGATGGTGGTCTCACTATGTTGCCCAGGTTGGGCCTGAACTCCTGGGTTCAACTGAACCTCCCTCCTTGGCCTCCCAAAATGCTGGGATTACAGGTGTGAGCCACTATGACTGGAAGACTACAAATTAAAAATTTTTTTTATTTTTGCAATTTTTTATAATGACTTACAGAATGATTTGAATTATATGCATGTAGAATTTTGATATAAAAATTTATAGAATGAAGAAATAATTCAAATTTTTATCAAAACAAACTTTGCATATATATATATATATATATATGAAGGAAAAACTTTCTGGAATGATCTAAAATAGCAGTAGTGGTAATTTCTGGTTGGTAGAATAACTGGTGATTTTATTTTCTTTGTGACTATCTGCATTTTATAGTTTAATGTTGAGTTTAATTAATAATTACTTTTTTTTTTTTTTTTCAGAGAGTCTTGCTCTGTCACCCACACTGGAGTGCAGTGATACAATCTCAGTTCACTGCAACATTCCCCTCCCGGTTCAAGCGATTCTCCTGCCTCAGCTTCCCAAGCAGCTGGGAATACCAGTGCGTACCACCATGCCTAGCTAATTTTTTTATTTTTAGTAGAGACAGGGCTTCACCATGTTGGCCAGGCTGGTCTCAAACTCCTGAACTCAAGTGATCTGCCTGCCTTGGCCTCCCACAGTGTTGGGATTACAGGTGTGAGCCACTGTGCCCCCCAAATAATTACTCTTAATGTAAAAACTAAAAGAAAGCTCTAGGGGGTTGGGCATGGTGGCTCATGCCTGTAATCCCAGCACTTCGGGAGGCCAAGGCTGGTGGATCACTTGAGGTCAGGAGTTCAAGACCAGCCTGACCAACATGGTGAAACCCCACCTCTCCTAAATACAAGAAAAATTAGTCGGGTATGGTGGTGCATGCTCCCAGCTACTTGGGAGGCTGAGGCAGGAGAACTGCTTGAACCCAGGAGGTGGAGGTTGCAGTGAGCTGAGATTAGGCCATTGCACTCTAGCCTGGGCAACTAGAGCTAAACTCTGTCTCACAGAAAAAAAAAAGCAAAGCTGTTAAACATAGGTAAACAAAGCAATCATGACGCTTTAAAAGGAGCTAATATCTTTCCTTTAAAGGGTTTTTACAGGTCTTCTGGGACTACCTGAGCTCAGGTTTGTCTGAAAAGGTAGAGAAGAAAACTCCAGAAATTCCTTGCTGCCCAATTAGTGGATAATCCTAACACTTTATGCAAAAAGTAACTTATTTGATATCTGTGTCACTATGCAGTCCAGCACAGTGTAAAACTAATCTAAAAACTGAAAGAAAGCTCTAGGGAGTTGGGTGTGGTGGCTCATGCCTGTAATCCCAGTACTTTGGGAGGCCAAGGCTGGTGGATCACCTGAGGTCAGGTCTTGTGCTCAGATGGGAATACACTGATAAACAAATTTTTAATTTTTGGAGGGCAAGGAATGTTCGTTGAAAAATTTAACTACACTTAACCCAGATATCAATAAACAATTTCTAACACTAGAGGGTTTGGAAAACCTGGTCTGTTTTCCATCATTTAAAAAAATATTTTTTTTTTTAAAGAAATGTAGTAAAGGAACAACTAAAATTAATGAATGCTTTAGGAAGAAGACCTATATTTTGATCTTAAATATATTCCTTATCTATTTCAAGTTATGGAATTGTATCAGAAAGTAAAACACACATGTAACAAGGTAAATTTTATTCGGCTTGTCTATGCTTAGAAATTGGACATATCATCTTTGTCTGTTTTACCATATGGCTACTTTATAACATTTTTCTGCTACAACGTTTCTTTGAAAACTCTGAGCCCACACATATATGATCTTTTTGAAGTAGCCTCCTTCTTTCTGAATCCACTTGATCGTTATGTCCCTTTAAAATCACACACAAAACAACTCACATGGAGACAATGTGCCTTTAAAAAATTCCACTAA
Source organism: Callithrix jacchus (assembly GCF_049354715.1). NCBI lineage: Eukaryota > Metazoa > Chordata > Mammalia > Primates > Cebidae > Callithrix > Callithrix jacchus. Next base: position 105,114,977 of record NC_133515.1, read on the forward strand.
GATTTCATTTCGTTTGCCTTTGTCTTAGCCATATGTTTCAGCAAGTCATTCTTCCTTGCTAGACCACGTTCCCTTTCCGTGGAATATCAGAAGATCAGACTAAATTCTTTTTAAGGGGCATACCAGCTTTAAAATTCTAAATGGTTGGTTTTCATTTTTACCTGACTGCAATGCTTTGCTGATGCGGAGAGATTTTCGAGTGTGGACATCAGACTGAGATTCCATTCCACTTTCAAGAAAAGGAGAGTTGACATCACTTGGCAGCTCAGGCTCACTAGCCCAGTCTGAATGACTGAGATTATCTTCTAATACCTGTTTGCAAAATAATATAAATAAAACTGTTGCATAACAGTTTTAAACAGTTAATTTCTGTGAACTTAAACATTTCCTGACCATCGCAAATACTATAAAAGAAACCCCTCTGGAAAACTGCAACTGTCTGCCAAGTCCCTTACTTCTGAAACATGCTCCTGACAGCTCCCAGCAATGCTTCTTAGAGAAGGGTCCCAGACAAAGATGAGCGAGGAAACCGGCTGCCAGTCCTCCCATCAGGTCTCCTTCTTCTTCCATGAACATCTCTTACAGTGCTAATATCTTCACCACTGAAAACATCGGGCATCAATAATGACTCCACACATGCTGGCTGGCCTCTTTTTCACCAAACCTACCTGGGGAATTTTTGCTTTGTATCTTTGGTAATTCTGGTTCTCCTGCCTGAACTATCCCTTTCCCGGCTCTCTGACTCATTACTTACTCCTCATGCCGTCTTTCCAATGCACTCTTCAGTGATTTCTCCTTTCCTTGAACTCTTATAGCACATATGATTTGTAACATGAAATCAGCAAGGATACACTATCTTACACCACTGTTTAATTGTTCACACATGTACTGTTGAAATGACAGAGAGTCCTAAAAAGGTCAGCTGGCTGGCTACCTAAATACCTTATTAGCTGACATTACCTAGGGAAACCAATCACAGTCAAAACGGCATGATTTCAACCGTGCAGGCCAAGAGACTTGATCTTATTACAAGAAGATAAGACTCCTGTTAAAGAGGCTCATAAGACAATGAAGAAAAAAACCCTCAAAGAATGAAATAAGATGCTTATGTCCTCTGTTAAGCATTTTCCCTCCCTATAGGGGAGCCCCATGAAAGGGAGGCTGCACCAGAAAGCTGGCTGATGAGCATGAACACACTGAGAAAACTTCCACAGGTAACCACTGCCAGCAACTCTATCATATACTCTGCCTCTGCCTGACTGTACTATTCAAACTCCTGTCTAAAGCCAGTTTCTCTACTTGTGCACTTAATCCCACCCCTTTGTATATCCAAAGATTCACGTCTACTCTCTCTCCACCGTAACTTTTTCTCTCCTGCATCATTCCTATCAGTCCATAAATATGATACCGTTTATCCCACTTTTTAAAAGCTCTCCCTTGACCCCAGCAACCATGCCATTTCTTTGTACTTGTTGCAGCAAAATGCCTTGAAAAAGTCCAGATTTGTTGTCTCCAATTTCTCTCCTCTCAGTCTACCTTATATTCCATTCCAATCAAGGTTTTGATCCCACTCTTCACTAAGCACTTTGTAGCCCTCTTTCTTCTTGACCTAGTGACAGCATTTATCACAGCTGATCACTGCACTCCAGCCTGGGCAACAGAGCAACACTTCATCTCAATAAAACAAACCAAAAAATGCTGATAGTGATATGGACAATGAAGTCCAGGCTGAGGTGGTTTCAGATGGAGATGAGGAACTTACTGGGAACTGTAGTAAAGGTTATTCTTGCTATGCTTCAGCAAAGAGACTGGTGGCATTTGGCCCCTGCCCTAGAAATCTGTAGAACTCTAAAGTTGAGAAACATGATTCAGGGTATCTGGCAGAAGAACTTTCTAAGCAGCAAAGCATTCAAGAGGGTGACCTGGCTGATTCTGAAAGCATTCGGTCATGTGCGTACACAAAGAGATGATCTGAAACTGGAACTTTTATTTAAAAGGGAAGCAGAGCATAAAAGTTTGAAAAATTTGTGCTGAACCATGAGATAGAAAAGAAAAACCTGGCAGGGCATGGTGGCTCACGCCTGTAATCCCAGCACTTTGGGAGGCTGAAGCAGGTAGATCACGAGGTCAGGAGTTTGAGACCAGCCTGACCAACATGGTGAAACCTCACCTCTACTAAAAAAAAAATAATAATAATACAAAAATTAGCTGGGCGTGGTGGCACATGCCTGTAATCCCAGCTACTCAGGAGGCTGAGGCAGGAGAATTGCCTGAACCTGGGAGGCAGAGGTTGCAGTGAGCCAAGAGCGTGCCACTGCACTCCAGCCTGGGTGACAGACTGAGACTTCATTTCAAAAAAAAAAAAAGAAAAGGAAAGGAAAATCCATTTTCTGGGGAGAAATTCAAGCTGGCTGCAGAAATTTGCCTAAGTAATGAGGAGTGAATGTGAATAGCCAAGACAATGGGAAAAATGTCTCCAGGCATGTCAGAGATCTTTGAGACAGTTCCTTCCATCACAGGCCCAGAGGCCTAGGAGGGAAAAATAATTCCCTGAGCTGGACCCAGGGCCCAGCTACTTTGTGCAGCCTTAGGATATGGCACCCTGCATCCCAGCCACTCCAGCTCCAGCTGTGGCTAAAAGGCACCAAGGTATAGCTCAGGCCATGGCTTCAGGGGGTGCAAGCCCCAAGCTTTGGCAGCTTCCACGTGGTGTTAGGCCTGTGGGTGCATAGAAGACGAGAGTTGAGGTTTGGGAACCTCTGCCTAGATTAGAGGATGTACAGAAATGCCTAGATGTTCAGGCAGGAGTCTGCTGCAGGGGAGGTGTTCTGATGGAGAACCTCTTCTGGGAAATGTGGGGCTGGAGTCCCAACACAAAGTCCCCACTGGGGCATCGTCTAGTTGAGATGTGAAAAGAGGGGCCACTGTCCTTCAGACTGCAGAATGACAGATCCACTGACAGCTTGCACCATGTGCTTAGAAAGTCACAGGCACTTAACAGTGGCCCATGAAAGTAGCCTTGGAGGCTGTACCCTGCAGAGCCACAGAAGCAGAGCTGCCCAAGGCCTTGCAAGACCACCCCTTGCATGAGCATGCCTGGATGTGAGACATGGAGTCAAAGCTTACTTTGGAGCTTTAAGATTTAGTGAATGCTCTGCTGGGTTTCAGACTTGTATGGGGCCTGTGGGCCCCTTTGTTTTGGCCAATTTATCACATTTGGATTGGGAACATTTACCCAATGCCTGTTCCCTCATTTCATCTTGGAAGTAACTAATTTGTTTTTTATTTTACAGGTTCATGGGCGGAGGGTACTTGCCTTGTCTCAGATAAGACTTTAGACTTGGACTTTAGAGTTAATGAATTGATGCTAGAATGAGTTACGACTTTGGGAGACTGTTAGGAAGGCATGATTGATTTTGCAATGTGAGAAGGACATAAGATTTGGCAGGGGCCAGTGGTGGAATGATATGGTTTGGCTCCCCATCCAAATCTCATCTTGAATTGTAACCCCCACATGTTGAGAGAGAGAGCTAATGAGAGGTGACTGAATCACGGGGGTGGTTTCCCCCATGCTGTTCTCATGATAGTGAAGGAGTTCTCATGTGATCTGATGGTTTTAAAAAGTGGCAGTTTCCCCTGTGTGTGCATGCGTGCATTCTCTCTCTCCTCTCTCTCTCTCTCTCCTGCCTTCGGCCATGATTGCATGTTTTTTAGGGGCTCCTAGCCATGTGGAACTGTCAGTCAATTAAAATTCTTTTGTTTAGAAATTGCCCTGTCTCAGGTAATATTTTTATACCAGTGTGAAAATGGACCAATACAGATGCTAACAGCTTTCTCAAACTTAACATGGCCAAAACAGAACCCCTGACCTTCCTGGCCCACTTACCCTTCAGTTGATGACAACTTCCTTCCAGCTGCTCAGGTCAATTCCTCTCTTTCTCTCATACCTCACATCCAATCCATCAGGAAATTCTGTTGGCTCCATCTTCAGAGTTTATATAGAATCCTATTACTTATCACCTTCAGTTCTACCACCTGGTCCCATCCACCATCATTTCCCATCTAGCAGTGCTTCTTAAATTTTAGTGTACTGTGTATAGGAAGCGCCTAGGGACTTCTTAAATAGCATCCTTTCCCACTCTCTATATTTGCTTGTTACTTTGCTTTTTCTGCACATTTTCAGTAATTTACCTCACCCAAGATAACACAGCTCAAAAGTAAGAACCAGGATTCAGATGCAGTCCTCTTACTATTCTCAAAACAGTTACATCCAAAGCACTAAGGAAATATTTAATGGATATGTTTGAGAAAACTACGTTTCTAATTTAAAAGTAATTGTTCCCATTTCCTTTCAAAATAGAGTATGGCTGTATTCTTGAAGTAGAAATTATCTTATCAATTCATTTATCAAATTAATATTTTACTGAGTATTCACCAAGATTTTCACATGATGCTAATATTGCTTTACACTTAAATTTACTCAAATCTAGCAAAACCTTTTTTTTTTTAATTTTAACCCAAAAATATTTAAATGTCAGAGAATCCCAGGTTCTAATGCATATTTTCTATGTGCTAGGCAAAGTCCCATGGCATAAATACAATCAACAAATACCTTAGCTATGAAATTTTAAAGATCAAGTTCTTAGTCGTTCAAGTAATTATTTTCTTTTTTAAAAGTGTTACCTTAGAACCATAGAGCATCTTGTGATTTTCTTGAGAAGTATCTAGCTCATGTATCAAGATAGCATAATGTTTCATAGTTGTGATTATAAAATATCTTTTCTAGTTATATTCAAGTTATTTCTCTTGTGAGTTTATTTAAATTAATTATCTCATATTTTAAAACATTCCCCAAAAGAACTCATTAGGTTATTCCCCTTTTTTATTTTTTTCAGTTAGCTTTCTCAGGTTGCCCTCCCTCCCCCCCCAGCCCCCTAGAATAACCATCAATATCCTGCATGATTTGACTACTCTTAACTTCTCATTCTTGGGATCAGTATCACATGAGGATACTCAAGCAGCTCAGAGGTTCTCTTTTGTTCAGCTCTGTAACCTACTCTTCACCCAGACCTGGTTTTCTTAGTCTTGGGTCTCTAAACTCTGGCTGTGGAACCTATGAGAACACAAGCAAACAAGGAAACACTGGGCCAAATTCCCAAGCCCTTAACAAATGTGTATCACACAGATCCTGAATCTCTTCTAGCCATATGAAGAGTAACCACAGATGAGCCCTGACTTGTGATGTTTTGACTTTACTGTGGTACAAAGCAATATGCACGAAGTCAAAACTATACTCCAAGTACCCATGCAATCATACTGTTTTCACTTTCAGTAAAGTACTCAATGAATTACATGAGATATTCAACCCTTTATTATAAAATAGATTTTGTGTTTGATGACTTTTGCCCAACTGTAGGCTAATGTAAGTGTCTTGAGCATGTTTAAGGTGGGCTAGTCTAAGCTATGATGTTCAGTAGGTTGGGTATATTAAATGCTTTTTCCTTTTTTTTAAGACAAGGTCTCACTCTGTTGCCCAGGCTGGAGTGCAGTAGTGATCACAGCTCACTGCAGCCTCAACCTCCTAGGCTCAAGCAGTCCTCCCACCTCAGCCTCCCAAGTAGCTGGGACTATAGGGCATGTGCCACCATGCTCGGTACGTATTTTGTATTTTTTGTAGAGTTGGGGGTCTCATTACGTTACCCAGGCTGCTCTCAAACTTCGGGGCTAAAGCAATCCTCCTGCCCTAGCCTCTCAAAGTGTTGAGATTACAGTTGTGAGCCTGCATGTTCAACTTCAAGATATTTTCAGCTTACAATGGGTTAATGGGGATGTGACCCCATGCTAAGGAGTGTCTGTACCACACATCAAAAATTATGAAACTGGCCGAGCGTGGTGGCTCATGACTGTAATCCCAGCACTTTGGAAGGCTGAGGCAGGCAGATCACCTGAGGTCAGGAGTTCAAGATTAGCCTGGCCAAGATGGTGAAACCCCATCTCTACTAAAAATACAAAAATTAGCCAGGCATGGTGCCAGGTACCAGTAATTCCAGCTACTTGGGAGGCTGAGGCAAGAGAATCACTTGAATCCAGGAGGCAGAGGTTGCAGTGACCTGAGATTGCGCCATTGCCCTTAAGCCTGGGCGACAAGAGCAAAACTCCATCTCAACAAAAACCAAACAAATGAACAAAAAAAATTATCAAACTTGCTTTTTGTAGCAGAACCATCCTCAACCCTAAATAAAATGTTACATGGCACATTCATAAAGCAGTTACAAAGAAACTGGTAAAAATATAGCTGTTCTGATGGATGTGGAGAATATCCAGATTTATTTTTTTTCACATAAAGGCTTCTAAGAGATGATAACTGAGCTGAATCTTGAAATGCCACATAAAGTAAGTAGGTATTTCAAGCAAACAGAACAATAATATGCAAAAATTCTTTTAATAGTACAGTGATAGAAATTCTATCTTGTATTTAGAAAATCAACCACAAATTCCTTTACGTTTCAACTGATCTAATAAGTTGTGAAAATTAATTCCACACTGCAGGAAAATGATGAAGAAAAAAACTGTATTCCAGTGTTTAAATCAGTGACCCTGCCCTTCGAAGGACTCTAACAGAAACCTCTTAATTGAAAATCCTCTGACAAGGATCATAATCCCAGATACTCAAACTGGTCGTGGACCCATCTTCATCTCTACATCTCACTAGACATGTCTTTTAGTCCAACTTTTCTGACGTGTGACTTACCGTAGGTTTCCTTCCAGTGGTATAAACTGGGTTCTTACAATATGCCTGCTTGCTCTTCTGAAGGTAGCGCTTCCAAAAATTATGTAAAACGTCATTCTAAGGTGGAAGGGAAATGAGTGGTGGGTGATTCAGGTTATGACGACAAATGTGCAGGCATATCTATACCACAGTTCTCTTGTACTTTACACATTAATGTACATATCAATTTCCAGGAAATGTTATATACCATATTTACAATTTGAGAACAAAATCTTCGGTGTCTATACATAGCATCTATCAAAACCTGAGTCCCATAAAATGCACATTGGGGACTGATATGTTAAACCAGTGGTTCTCGAGCTTGAGTGTGTGTCAGAATCACCTGGAGGGCTGGTTCAGGCTTCCATCTAAATGTCTTCCTACCTGCTTTTCCTTAAAAAGAATTATAGTAGGCCAGGAGCAGTGGCTCACGCCTGTAATCCTTTCGGAGGCCAAGGCAGGCAGATCACAAGGTCTGAAGATTGAGACCATCCTGGCCAACATGGTGAACCCTGTCTCAACTAAAATACAAAAAATTAGTCAGGCATAGTGGTGCACACCTGTAGTCCCAGCTACTCAGGAGGCTGAGGCAGGGGAATCGCTTGAACCAGGAGGCAGAGATTGCAGTGAGCCAAGATCGCATTACTGCACTCCAGCCTGGGACAGAGCAAGACTCCATCTCACAAAAAAAAAAAAAAAAAAAAAAAAAAAAGAATTATACTATCATCATAGTATCAGGTACCTGAGAAACACAGAAAAAAATCCTTCTTAATTTTAGATTTTAGAGAAGGAAAGAGCATGAAAATCACCTAGCTGAGTCCTTTTCTTTTGCATATTAAGTAAATTAAGGATCAGAGTGGTTGTTCTGTTTTGGCTTGCCCCAACCACCGGTTTGAACAGCAAAGGCTCCTTCCTCTACGAATATTTCCTTGGTGACTGCAGACCACATTGATCTTTCTCTGTTCTCTTTTTGCCTTTAATATCACTTATGAGTAATATCACTTATAAGTGAGGTGGTGGCTCATACCTGTAATCCTAGCACTTTGGGAGGCCGAAGCAGGCAGACTGCCTAAACTCAGGAGTTTAAGACCAGCCTGGGTAACATGGTGAAACCCTGTCTCTACTAAAATACAAAAAATTAGCAGGGCGTAGTGGCATAAGCCTATAGTCCCCAGCTACTCAGGAGGCTGAGGCAGGAGAACTGCTCGAACGTGGGAGGCGGAGGTTGCAGTGAACCAAGATCATGCCACTGCACTCCAGTCTAGGTGACAAAGCAAGACTCCATATCTTAAAAAAAATCACTTGTGTATATCACCATATAAATTCATGTCTACTCATTTCACATATGCATAAATCCCTCTCCCCAACTAGGCTGGATATCTCAACAGTTGGTTTCCAATGAAGAATACGAAGCAAGTGAACAACTTGTTGCTAAAAAACTGGCTTTTTAAAGCATTCCCGAAATGGCTTGTACTAGATGAAGGAATATGAAATTCAAGTAACTACAGAAATACTATGTTGCTCCAGGGAGGCAGCAAAGTCAAAGTGTGGTTGGTCCCTGCACTGGAAGCATCGGTGTCCCTTGAGAACTCATTAGAAATGCACATTCTTAGGCCCTACTTCTGACCTACTAACTTAGAAATTCTGGGGCTAAGGTCCAGTGACTGGTGCTTTATGAAGCCCCCCAGGTGATTGTGAGCACACTCAGGTGAACCACTGGTTTAACATATCACTGTCCAAAGCACGTTCTCTGGAACTCGAGTCCTGACAGACATTATGTACATACACCAAACAATTTTGTTCTCAAATTGTGAACACCACACAGGACGTTCCCTGGAAATTAAACAAGCACATTAACACAAAAAAGGCACTAATAAACCCCCAAAGTTATTTGAGTTTTACTTTATTTAACCTGTTGTTTCCCAAGTACCTGAAGACTAAAACCTTTACATTTTTCTTTCAGATGAACTGCTTATTTACATCCTGTAGAACACACTTCCAGAATTGCTGGCCTACTGAAAGGATTAAAGCAAAAACATCAGAAAAAGTATTCTTCCAGCAGCCCTAGTATTATTACTGATTTCTCCTTCGTTCCACTCTAAATCTTACTGTTCTTTAAGAATAGTATGTAAAATTAGCATCGAGTCACAAATGTATTTACCTTTAACTCTGGGCCTACTCCAAGGTTCTTTAAGGCTTCTGCTTGTTGATAAAGAATGTGCTGGAAACCTTCACACACATACCAATCCCAGCCTTTTTCTAAATGACAAATAGCACATTTTAGCATTTGCAATCCTAATTTACTAAGTCTAATGCTACTACAGTTACAATTTGTGTTTTACACATTATGACTTGAATTTTTCCTTTTTTTTTAAATTAACCCACAACTTAGCAGCTTAGTGACTTGAAATTTTTGTACCATTGAAAAAGGTTTCCATTCTTATAGTCTCTTGTTTACAACCTAGCAAATGTGTAACCAAATGTTGAAACTAAATATTTTATATAATTTCAGATTTCAAATGTTTTCCATTATATATATTTTTTCTGAAATACTAACCTAAAGGTAAAAAAATGAATAGTCACCATGTTAAAAAAAGTGAAACAAGTTTTAAAAATGTGTATTTTCCTGAACGATGCCCAGCAAAATCCTAAATAAAAATACTCAGTCACCGCTTCCACTACTTTTCTGTTGCATCTCACAAGGGAAGAGTGAACTTGTAATGAATGAATGAATGAATGTCAAGATCTCATGATACAGGAGTGTAGAAATGACAATAAGAACGTTCAAAGAAAATAAACTGCTCAGTGGCATTTTGCTTTTTCTGAAATGGTTCTAGGTTATAAGGAGAAAATTAAAGCAAGGTACTAATACTGATCTCAGCCCAGTGCCAAGTGTATGCTGGGTATTTCAAGTGGGTTATTTTCTTGAATACTCAAAAGCACCCTAGGAGAGATTGTGAAGAAACCTGCCACCACAACAGACAGGGTTACATGTTTAACGACAACTACCAGCTGAAGGAAAAGTCTGTGAAGACCCTTATGTTTTACCCCTCACCACTGGAAAAATACTGTAACTCTTCCAAAAGCTTGTTATCAGTCCTTTTTACATGGAGCTTCTGAGGTCTGTTACTGACTTCAAGATTTCTTCTCTGCAGAATGCCAGAGGATTCAACTCTTCTCCCTTACCTGAATGTCACAAAGTCTCCCCATCCCTGCTGAATGACCCAATTCTTTCCCAAGAAGGGTCTCAGGTTGTAAGAGTCTAATAGAAAAGCCAATAATTTTGATGGGTATATAAGTAAAGGAGGTTTAAACTCTTCAAGCTATATGCATATACTCCCTCTTCTTCTTGCATACTGTTCTTAGAAACTGATAAGGTTATATTTTGCATAACTGTTCTTAGAAACTGATATGGTTATATTCTGAGTCTGTGTTCCTATTTTCCATAATGGATGATATTTTGTTCTCATTTTACAAATGAAGAAATGAAGGGCAATGAGGTTGACTGTACACTTAATACCTAATAAAAGCACCTGAGGTTCCTTAAGAAATGTACGTCCAAACTATACATTTTAACTATTTAAATAGGTCAAGGCCAAATTAATCAGGTTTTACTCTGACAAAATTTAACAAAAATTAATCAGGTTTTAGCCTAATAAAAACAGTCACTACTAAAGGCTAAACAGAAACATGAAATAGCATTTAGGCATTCACTGTTATTCATCTAAGAATATCAATGTGGCCGGGCACAGTGGTTCACGACTATAATCCCAGCATTTTGGGAGGCCCAGACGGGAGGATCACGAGGTCAAGAGATTGAGACCATCTGGCCGACATGGTAAAACCCTGTTTCTACTAAAAATACAAAGATTAGCTGGGTATGGTGGCATGCACCTGTAGTCCCAGATACTTGGGAGGCTGCGGCAGAGAAATCGCTTGAACCCAGGAGCTGCAGTGAGCCAAGATTGTGCCACCTCTGCACTCCAGCCTGGCAACAAAGCGAGACTCCATCTCAAAAAAAAACAGAATGTCAATGTATTTTGTAACTATTTCATAAACACACACATATAAATAAATAAATAAATAAATAAATATATATTTTTTAATGTGTGTGTATCCTTCTCATATAGAAGAGTCCCCATTATCATTAGCCTCATTTCAAACTTGGGAATTTGGTCCTATGTACTTAGTCACAAAAACAAAAAGCATCAGTTACACTTTACCTAAGATCCTTCTCAATAATGGTTAATTTTATGGACTCACCGGATTAATAAAATACTTTACCTTTTTAAGCACACTTATGCTGGGGCCATTTTAAGGGAAAATAATTTTCCCAATGGGTGTGTTAAAAATTCAATATGAGAAACAGATTTCTGGAAGCTCAATATTGTATTCAACTTCCTAACAATTCCACCGTTGAATTATTTCAGAAAACAAGTATTTTTTCTATAAAAGCATAGGAGATCATATTCACCACAATTAATAACAGACATAGAAGAACATATGCCAGTAGATAAAACCTGTCATTTTCTCTAAAATCTACTTGAAATTCCATTCCATGTCTCACATCATGAAAGTGAAAGATGTGAATAAAGAATGTTAAGCACATGTGAAGAAAGCACTTACCAGAGTTATTTTTCCTTTTAAGCCCCCGGTTGAGGGCTTTTATCTGGGCATTAGGAATAATATCACTGTTTATAACTTCCTTAGATCTCTACAGGAAACAGAACAAGACCATTAAAAAGACAGTTTTACATCCCCTGAGGCATTTTTCCAAGCATTTTCTAATGAACCAAACTGTGAGTGCCAGGACTGAGGATGGTAGAATCTTGGGAAAATTATAAATCTTTAACATTCTAGTTAATCTTTCTATTGTTTCTTGATTCAAAATTTCTCATTACCTAAAACAGTGCCTGGAATACAGTAACCATAAAGTATTTGTTAAATGAATAAACTTTTACTTTAAATCACTTTTTAACTTTTACAAACCAAAAGTCAAATTTACTCACTTTTTTCTCCACACAAAATACACTTCAGTATTAAAATAATTTAATGTATTTATTGTAACTGGTAATGCCTAACCTACAGACAGATTAGTTTTGGCCTTCTTTTCCATGTCCTTGAATAATACTCTAAAATTGCTTTCATTTCTGAAATTATGAAAGTACTCATTACATTTTATTTTTAATTAAACTTATAGAATTTTAGAATGACTAAAATGCTTCGTATAATTCATACCAGAGTCTTCAATCCCAACTGCTCTCAATGGCAAGTATCAAAGATTCTGGCTCCCCCACAACTAAAAATAAAGTGTTGAGTCTTTTTTTTGTTTTTGTTTTTGATTTTTTTGGAGACGTAGTTTCGCTCTTGTTGCCCAGGCAGGAGTGCAATGGCGCAATCTTGGCTCACTGCAACCTCCGCCTCCCGGGTTCAAACGATTCTCCTGCCTCAGCCTCCCAAGTAGCTGGGATTGCAGGCCCCATATTCAAAGCAATTCTGGCATACTGGGTGGGCCACACTGAGAACGTAAGACACATCAGAATAAATATAAAAGCTGTCATCTAGCAAGGATAAGTAAAACTTATAAAGGGTAGCCAGAAAAAAACACTTAAAATCTGTACTACACATGATGTGAAAAAGCAAAAAACATGAAAAAGTGAAACATCTAAAACCAGAGCTATAATTAATTAAATTACTGAATGGCGATTCTGGAATATTTACAATCTATAACAATGCCTGCAAATGTTTAGATCAAGTATTTTTCCAAATTGTTAAGGCAAAAGATTGAACAGTACTCACACATCACTTTCTCCATTTCATACATAGGAAAAAAGAGACAGATATAGATTACTGGTGATTTTAGCTTTCAGCTTCATAATTTCCAAATTTTCTATAATAATTATACATTGCTCTTATAGTCATAAAAATCTATTAAAATTATACAAGTCTAGCCTATACCTTTTTAAATACTCATGAAACTCTTGCAAAAGTATCTATTGTCTAAATTCAACAGATTTGTGACTTTACAGTTTTTTTCCTGGATAAAATATACCAGGATAACATTTTGGTTCCTTTATCAATTTGGAAGGCCTTTCCCAGACTGCAGTGTGCCCAAAGCTTGAGAGTTATATACAGAGGAAGAGGGAGGGCAATAAAAGGGGCAGAGAGACAGGGCAAGTTGTACCATGACTTCCATTTTCCATAGCTGTAACTGTTTCACAGGCCATTCCCTGCTCACTGTATTTCAACATCACCACACTGCCCAACTCCAGGGAGCCCCAACTACATCACTTTCTCACATTCTATGTGAAGAACGTGGCTGGATCTCCAGAAAGACAAGAATAACTACTGAATTTGTGCAACACAGAACTTTTTTTTCCTTTAAGCCTATCGTCTGAGAGGAAGGCAGTGAGCTAGGTTCTTGATCTTTATAAAGATGTTGTCCACCTTCATGAACTCTCCATTCTTGACTAGTTACTCCACACGGGTTGATAGTCTTTCAAATGGGGAGCTAGGTAGTGGTATCAGATTCTTGCAAACTAAAAAATGACTGCAGCAGATTTGACCAAACAGAATCAAATGGAAACATTATCAAAATCAGAACTAGAAAAGCAATTAGTTAATGTAGTTCAATTCCCATAAAAACAGTACTCTGACTTCAACTACTAATGGCAAATGCTCCATTAAACAAACTCTTTCTTCACTGTGTTTATAACTACATTACAGTACAAAAGCAAGAGTAAAACTGCCAGCTCCTCACTACACACTGAAGGTGAGGACCAAACAGTACATCTGTCAAGTGCACAATCTGACATACACAGACATGCACACACTCACGCGCACACACAAACTACGAAACCATCACTATAATCAACACAACAAATATCTCCATCACCCCAACAATTTCATCGAGTGAGTACAGATCTTTCTAACGTTCTGTGTGACTAAATAGGAAGCAGAGATAAGCATTCTGGCTGCAGACTGAAGAACACTGTCTCAAGGACAAGCACTTGTGTAACAGACTTGCAAGCTCAATTCACCAGCTTTTTCAAGGAAAAAATTTTTTCCTGTTACTCACTTCATATATTTTGTCCAGGTTTTTCGTTGTTTAAGGAACAAAAGTAAATCGGGTCTCTGTTACTCCATCTTAGCCAGAAGCAGAAGTCTACTCGGTTACATTTACTTGTTCCAAATTTGCCTTTCTTAAGCCTGTATGGTGAAGGTAACGTTTGTTCCTTCCTGGCTCTGTAGACTTTGAGGAAATCCTTTCCCCCAGAGGAGAGTCCTGGCACATTTAGCCTGTCCAGTAGCAGACTGTCTACCCCCTTGATTATTTTGGTGATGCTGGCCTGCAGGTGTATTCACAATAGGACCTAGCACTCACAGTGTGAAGGTGGGCTTGTTTCCAAGGTTACACAGGACAGTTTGACAATCTCTACTTTAAGAGGCAGGTGTGATGGGTAAAACGAACACTGAAGACAGAAGACTCACATTACATTCAGGTCCTGACTGAACACTCGGTACTTGCATAACTTTGGCAAACTCGCTCAACTTGCGAGCCCTATCAACAGGCGTAACAGTACCTCTCACAGTTTGTGATGAGGAGGAAATGCAGTAACGGAGCCAAAAAACACTTTGCAATCTATAAGGTACTATACAAAGATAACAGGATAATGAAGCATAGTTCCAAAATATTCCCAACAATCCTCAAGCTTTCTAACATTCTATCTTCCAAACCTCTAAGCCACCATGACACATTAAAAAAAAGTAAGTACTAACTAATAAAAAGAAATGTATCATCTTCTAAGTACAACTTTAATTATTTCCCTTCAACCAACACTCTGAATAAGAGGTCATTTATAAACGTGGCTCAACATAATTTCAAAAAGTCATCCTCAATCTAATTCACAAATTCCTTAACCTATGTGTAAGTACCTAAGACCACTCGCATCCTTGGAAATTTGGCATTGCACGAGTGACAAGAATCAACCAAATTCTTTGGGACTTAGACTATATATCAGGCTGAAACAGCAATTTTTAAAACATATGCGAATTCATAAATGGTGTTTGTTACTTACCTCTGTAACATTGTGGCAGGAAGTGCAGTAATATTTGCCTTCATCAGTAAGACCCCATGAGACAGCCTCACACTGAGTACAACGTTCTTTAAACTCTTCCTATGGGAGAAGAGGATAGAAAAGGTGTTCCCATCAAGCCACATTGAGTGCATTATACTGCAGTGGGTTCCTGGGGACTTTATAAATAAAAAATCTTAGACAATAGAAAATATATGAGAGAGATTATCTGCAAACAAGGAGAGGGGTGGTATGAAACCAAATTAAACTATTGGAGGAAATTTACTGAAATATGTAGAGGAAAAAAGAGAAAAGGAGGTAATGGGATAAACTGGAAACAAAGATGAGTAAACAAAGCTCCTTGAAAATGCTGTGAGAAAGATGACAAACAAGCAGAGAGAAGACTTTTTAAAAATGCAAATACCATTTGGAACTCTTCCAGGACACTAAAAGCACATGCCACAGAGGAACTAGATTTGTACTAGTTTCGAGTTATGATTTATCCACTCGGCAACGTAAGGAATCAACTATGTGCGTACTAGGCATTTTTCTAGGTGCTAGGGATTCGAAACAGACATGGTCCCTAGTCTGGGAATACACTAGCTAATGGTGAGTTATAATTATTAATTCATCAGCCTAGCATTTACAGAAGTTAGCCACCCACCATTCAACAAATATTTTTTGGGCATCTACTATAAGATAGTACTGCTTCTGTATATACAGACCTAATTCTCTGATTCCCACCTCTATGGAGTTTGACTTGTTATTAGCATTGATCTTATCGAGTATCATTTAATACCATCAAAGAGTGTGTGTGCCATCTGGCTGAGTGTGGGGGCTCACCCCTGTAATCCCAGCACTTTGGGGGGCTGAGGCAGGAAGATCACCTGAGCCCAGGAGTTCAATACCAGTCTGGGCAACATAGCGAGACCCCCGCCCCTACAAAAAATAAGAAAAAATAAGCCAGGAGTGGTGGCTCGCGTCTGTAGTCCTAGCTAATTGGGAGGCTGAGGCGGGAGGATCTCTCGAGCCCAGCAGGTCAACGCTGCAGTGAGCCATCATCTTGCTACTGCGCTCTAGCCTGGGGGACAAAGTGAGACCTTGTCTCAAAAAGAAATAACGAAAATGTGTCATTTTACGCAGTAGCTTAAAAAAAAAAAAAGGCATGCCAAATTAATTTTGGCAACTTGGTAGTGTTCAGTGACCCCGTACTAACACTACGACGAATGAACCTGGGTGGTGGAGGTTGCAGTGAGCTGGACAATTTGGGGAGTTCCCAAATCTTAATCTAGAATCCCTGCAGAAGACTGTGGCGAGGATTCCCAGAAAGACCGACAGGGGTTACCAGGAGGCATCTCAGGTTCCAAGCCCTGCCCTTCCCTCACCCACCCCAGCATCAAAGGGAACTTGTAGGTGGTCCAGTCTCGAGAGGATGAGCCCGGTGGGTGGCCACCCCACAAAACCCACAACTTCAACCTTAAACACACCCATAACGATAAACACCACACCCTCCCTCACCCACAACCTCGCCGAGCCAGAAACTCCAGCCTTTTTACCAAAGCCGCGCGCGCGCGCGCGGCCAGCCAGCCCCAGACCTCACCCCGCCCCGCAGCCCTGCGCCCCGCCTTCCTCCAACCGGTGGCCGCCCCAGCCCAAAGCCTCCGCCGCTCCTCCTCAGCTTCTCTTCCCTCCGGCCGCGACAGTCAGGGCCCGCCAGGCGCGCCGCCTCCTTACCGCCTCCTCGAGGTCCATCGCGGCGCCGCGGCAGTTGCCACCGCCGGGACCCGTTACCCGAGTAGCGAGAGCAGCTTCCGGGAGAGGCGGGAGAAGCCCTCCGGCCGGAAACGCAAGCCCCGGACTTAGGATTCCGTGCGCCTGCGCGGCAGCGAAACCACGCAATCGGGGACGAGGCTCAGCAAAGCCCGCAGCCCCCTCGCAGACTGTCTTCCTTTCCTACTACTTCTGGAAACCAAAACTAACCAATAAGAAAGTGGGCGACGCCTACTGCTGAGTGATTCGATCCAACTCTGTTCGACGGTCATTCGTTCCGAGACCGAGTTGCTTATCAGGCTGCTGGGGGTGCTGCGCAGGGCCGGGCTCGCGAGCGCGGGCTCTGCCCTCCGGGTCTCGCCCCTCGCTGGCTTTTTTTAAGGGGAAGAATCGGGGCTTGGAGGAAAACTCACGGGCTGTGAGTTAGACCTAGGTTTCTAATCACGGCTCTCTTGCTTACTTGTGCCTCAGTTTCCTCTGTAAGAATTAGATGTTATCTGTGGGCCCCTTATAATTGAGTCTCCGCCGGGTGTGATGGCTGACGCCTGTAATCCTGGTGCTTTGGGAGACTAAACCGGGAGGATCGCTTGAGGTCAGGAGTTGGAGACCAGCTTGGGCAACAAAGCCTGACCCGTTCTCTAAAAAAGTAAATAAATAAATGTAACTGAGTCTCAGCAATTGCTTAGTAAATTTAGCTCTGACTGTTTCTTCATTGAACACATTCATTCCTTGTTTTATTAATAAAACAGGCACTGGTTTGGGTCCTGGGGATTCAGCAGTGAACGAAGTAAACAAAAGCCCTTGCCTTCATGGAGATTCTATTTTGATGGGGAGAGAAAAAAATAAATAAGGAAAATACGTGATATGTTAAATTGTGATGAGTGCCAAGGAGAAAAAGAGGAAAGAATGGGAGCAACCAGGTGGTTTCAGTCTGAAACGGAATGTTCAAGATTTCACCGAGAAGAGGATTTTTTATATAATATATCTCAAGAAGTTAGAAAAAAGGTTAAACTGAAGAATAATGGGATGAAGGAAATTTTTTAAAAAGAAAAATAGAAGAGAAAGAAAAAAAGACAGAAAAAGGGGAAAAAAGAAAGCAAACTTCGATAGAGAGGCTTCACAAAGGCTTGGTGTGGTGGCTGGTGCCTGTAATCCCATCAGTTCGGGAGGCAAAGGGCGGAGGATTGCTGGAGTCTAGGAGTTGGAGACTATCCTGGCCAACATGGTAGACCTCATCGCTATAGGCTGGAGTGCAACGATGCAATCTCAGCTCACTGCAACCTCCACCTCCCAGATTCAAGCAATTCTCCTGCCTCAGCCTCTGGAGTAACTGGGATTCTAGGCACAAGCCACCATGCCTGGCTGATTTTTGTATTTCTAGTAGAGACAGGGTTTCTACTAGAAATGTTGACCAGGCTGGTCTTGGACTCCTGATCTCAAGTGATCTGTCCACCTTGGTTTCCCAAAGTGCTGGGATTACAGGCGTGAGCCACCGCGCCCAGCCTAAAAGATTAATTTTTAAGAAGAGAGTCTTAACAAACTAACATTAGCTCTCTCAAAAGACAAATAAATTTGATAAACTCTAGAAAGACTGACCAAAAAGTAAAGAAGAGCCTAGCTTGGTGGTGCGCACCTGCAGTCCTAGCTACTTGAGAGGATGAGACAAGAGGTTTGCCTGAGCCCAGGAGTTTAAGGCTGCAGTGAGCTATAATCAGACCACTGTGCTCTAGTCTGAGCAATGGACTAAGAAAATAAAAATAAACTGTTATCAGTGACATCACTAACCAATATATAGTGATATCACTACAAATACCACACACATTAAAAAGGCAACTCTAGGTCAATAAATGTGAAAACTTGGAAGAAATGAACAAATTCCTAGAAAAACAAGTTATCAAAAGATATGCAAGAAGAAATAGAAAATCTGAACAATCGGTGGCTCAAGCCTGTAATCCCAGCACTTTGGGAGGCCGAGGCAGGTGGATCACGAGGTCAAGAGATCGAGACCATCCTGGTCAACATGGTGAAACCCCGTCTCTACTAAAAATACAAAAAAATTAGCTGGGCATGGTGGCACGTGCCTGTAATCCCAGCTACTCAGGAGGCTGAGGCAGGAGAATTGCCTGAACCCAGGAGGCGGAGGTTGCGGTGAGCAGATATCGCACCATTGCACTCCAGCCTGGGTAATAAGAGTGAAACTCTGACTCAAGAAAAGGAAAAAAAAAAAAGAAATTGACTCCATGAGTTAAAAAAAAGAAATTGACTCCATGAGTTAAAAAAAAAAAATTCCCTGAAATGGCATAGCTGGTAAATTCTACCAAATTTTTAAGAAAAAAATAGGCCAGGTGTGGTGGCTTGCGCCTGTAATCCCAGCACTTTAGGAAGCTGAGGCAGGTGGATACTCGAGGCCAGGAGTTCGAAACCAGCCTGACCAACATGACAGAGCCTTATCTCTACTAAAAATACGAAAATTAGCCGGGTGTGGTATTGCATGCCTGTAATCCCAGCTACTCAGGAGGCTGAGGCATAAGAATCGCATGAACCTGGGAGGCAGAGGTTGCAGTGAGCTGAGATGGTGCCATTGCATGCACTCCAGCCTAGGCAACTGAAGAAGACTCTGTCTCAAAAAAAAAGAAGAATAATACAAATTAAAACCACAACGAGCAGCTGGGTGTGGTGGCTCACACCTGTAATCCCAGCACTTTGGGAGGCTGAGGTGGGTGGATCATGAGGTCAGGAGTTCAAGACCAGCCTGACCAATATGGTGAAATTCCATCTCTACTAAAAATACAAAAATTAGCTGGCCATGGTGGCGCAGCTACTCAGGAGGCTGAGGCAGGAGAATTGCTTGAGCCCAGGAGATAGAGGTTGCAATGAGCCAAGATCATGCTGCCACACTCCATCCTGGACAACAGAGCAAGACTCAGTCTCAAAAATAAAAAAATAAAATAAAGGTAGAATAAAGCAAGCTGTGGCTCGTAGACCAGAAGCTCATGTGAGGAAACATAAGGTTTTATCAAAACTTGAGAGGCTGAGGTGGGAGGATGGCTTAGACCTGGAGCTCCAGGCTGCAGTGAGCCTTGATGGAGCCACTGCACTTAAACCCGGGTGACAAAGACCCTATCTAAATTTAAAAAAAAACTGCAATGAGCAATGAGATACCACCTCACACCTACCAGGATGGCTAAAATTAAAAAGACTGCAAATATCAAGGATATGGATAACTGAATATGGATAAACTGAATCTTTTCTACATTGCTGATGGGTGTGTGAATTGGCAGAAGCATTTTGGAAAATTACTTAGAAGTGGAGCTATATATATGCTAATTATAACCCAGCAATTTCACTCCTAGATATATTCCCGAGAGAAATGAGTGCATATACATACGCATATGGTCACCAAAAGGCATGTCCGATTACTTTCATAAAGCTTTATCATAGCAAAATATTACAAGCAAATGTTAACGGGAGAATGCATAAACAAACTGTAATACAGTCATAAAATGGAATACAGTAATGAAATAAGTGAATAACTGCTACATACAACAGAATCAATGAGCCAAGCACAGTGGCTCGTGCCTGTAATCTTAGCACTTTGGAAGGCTGAGGCAAGCTGATTACCTGAGCTCAGGAGTTCGAGATCAGCCTGGGCAACAGGGTGAAACCCCATCTCTACTAAAATACAAAAAAATTAGCTGGGTATGGTGGCGTGCACCAGCTACTTGGGAGGCTGGGGCAGGAGAATCGCTTGAACCCGGGAGGTGGAGGTTGCAGTGAGTCAAGATCGCACCACTGCACTCCAGCCTGGGCGACAGAGCGAGACTATGTGTTGGAAAAAAAAAAAAAGCAACAGCAACAAAATATGGATGAATCTCACAAACATAACAATGTGCAATTCGTTATTCTGTAAAAATTGAATTCTTTGCCACTCCTCCCATTGAAATATGAGGTCCATCTCCCCCACCCCTCGACTGTGGACTGGACTTTTGGCCGGTTTCACCAATAGAATGCTGTTTCAATGGTGTCGTGCAACTTCCAAAATGATGTCTTTGCAGCTTCTGCTCTTTTTAGGCTGTTCCTTCCTGAATGCCAGCAGTCAAGGCAAGTCTGACATGATTTGGCTGTGTCCTCACCCAAAATCTCATCTTGAATTATAATCCCCATAATCCCCATGTGTCAAGGGCAGGACCAGGTGGAGGTAATTGAATCATGGGGGCTGTTTCCTCCATGTTGTTCTTGTGATAGTGAGCTCTTACCAGATCTGTAAACACAGTTTTACAAGTGTCTGGCATGTCCCCTGCTGGCACTCAGTCTCTCTACTGCTGCCCCGTGAAGAAGTGCCATTGCCATTATTTTAAGTTTCCTGAGGCCTTCCTAGCCATGCAGAACTGCGAGTCAATTAAACCTCTTTTCTTTATAAATTACCCAGTCTGCAAGGGTTCTTTATAGCAGTATGAAAATGGACTAATAAAAGTCCAACTACCTTGAGACAACCATGCTGTGAGGAAGCCAAAGGTGTAACAGAGAGGGTCTGAAGTAGCAGACATGTGATGAAGCCTTCCTGGACCTCCCAGCACAGCCCAGTTACTTCCTGTACTCAGCCTAGCGTATGATCACAGCTTTTGCTAGGTGGAACAGAACTGTGAGTCAACAAAATGTGATTGTTTTAAGCCACTATTTTGAGGTAGTTTGTCCCACAGTAAAAGCTGGCTTACAGAAATTGGTTCTTTTTTATTTTTGAAATAAAGATGGGGTTTCACTATGTTGGACAGGTTAGTCTCAAACTCCTGGCCTTAAGTGATCCACATATCTCGGCCTCCCCAAGTGCTGGGATACAGGCATGAGCCACCTTGCTCAGTCTAGAAATTGGTTTTTGAAATAGAATCAATTTAGGCAATGTACAATTAGGTAATGTGCAAAAACCTAAAACACGTGCCCAAATCTATTTCTATCCTGATACTGCTCCTCTAGATAACAACATAACAGAAAAAAAATTTGAGCATGCCTCCCTGTTTTATGGATATGTGTTTTTGTATAAATTATACACATGCAGGACTGTTCTAGGGATGTATATTATGGGACACAAATAATATAAATATTGAAATGATGAGATAAATAGAAATGTAAATAATTACTTTATCAACATACTAAATAGCATTTATTTCACTGAAAATATCAGTTATGTAATGAAAGAAATCATTATTTTTTAAATCTTGGCTTACTACTACGTAGTACCAGTGATCTGTATTTCTTCTGGTCTTAAATTCAATTAATTTAAACACGTTTTTCTGGAAGTGATAACAGAAAAAGATATCTTTCCATTGTTCTCATAATAGTGGAAACATTTGCAAACATTCCATCTCAAAATGCTCTCTCAAGAAAGTGTCTTCCAAAGAGCAGTTTACTTTTTCATGCATTAAACAAACAGGAGCCTACTGTGCACCAGACACTGTTTACCCACAAAGAATAAAGCAATGAACAACGACAACAAATCTCCACCTCATGAAGCTGACACTCTTGCTGGGGGAGACACAGCACAAATGCATAAATAAATCACTCTAAAATACATCAGCTGGGAAAAACCTGCCGTGAAGAAACATGAAGCAGGATACGAGGATAGAGAGTAGCTGGAGTGGAAGGTTGAGGGTGGGAGTTGCTGTGTTAGACAGAGTGGTCTGGGAAGGCCTCTCTGGTACAGGTAACATTTGATAGAAACTGACAGAAGCAGGAGACCCTGCCATGCAGTGAATGGATGGGGAGGGGTCAGCATTCCAGGTGCAAAGACCTGGACAGTAAGTGGCCCTTAATGAGCAGAGAGGCTATGGAAGAGTCTGGAGGGCAGAGAGGTCCCCAGAGCCAGCTCACGACTAAGGCCCTGTAGACTATGATAAGGACATCAGATTTAATTCCCAGTGAGACAGAAAGCAGAGGAGTGACGGGATCTGACATGTTATAAAAGGGTGCCTCTGAGTTTGTGGAGAATAAGTTGTAGGGGAGCAAGAGGGACCAGGGAGGTCACTTAGGAGGATGTGGAGGCCAAGGCAGCTCCACCTTGGATGCTAATCGGCCAAGTCAATTTCTGGTTAACTCCCATTCCAGGAAGGCCTCTAGGATTTCCAGTTTATTTTCCCGGTCCTTGTATGAAAGCACGCACTTGTCATAAATTCTGCCCCTAAGTCAAAACAACCTTGATGTTATCCTACTTCAACTATCCTGCACATTCCTTCTGAGTCACCATTTCCTTACGGTATATAAGCCTTGGGTCTCGGGGGGGTCATGTCTCCAGGATCCACTGTCTTGTTTCGTCACTGCTGCCCAAGACATGGCTTCTATTAAGTAAGTCCCTATTAATTGTTTCTTTCCACAAAAGTGGATATGTCAGCCTCTTTCTTCCACTTCTCAGCTTCCCCAGATTTTTGGGGTAGGTTTATGTAGACCTGCCCACTGCAGAAACAGGGTATTGAAATAACCCAGGTGTAGGGTGATGGTGGGTGATGGTGATGCTGATGAGGAGGGGTCAGCTTCCAGATAGATTTAAAAGGTATGAGCACTGGGCTCAGTGGCTCAAGTCTGTAATCCCAGCACTTTGGGAGGCCAAGGCGGGTGGATCATGAGGTCAAGAGATCGAGACCATCCTGGTCAACGTGGTGAAACCCCGTCTCTACTAAAAATACAAAAAAAAATTAGCTGGGCATGGTGGCACGTGCCTGTAATCCCAGCTACTCAGGAGGCTGAGGCAGGAGAATTGCCTGAACCCAGGAGGCGGAGGTTGCAGTGAGCCAAGATCACGCCATTGCACTCCAGCCTGGGTAACAAGAGCAAAACTCCGTCTCAAAAAAAAAGGTATGAGCAAAAATTCTTTCCTGGAGGATTAAATGAGGGGTGTGGCAGAAAGAGAGGAGTTAAGGATGATGCAAAGTTTTAGGGCTGAACTGCTATGAGAATGCAGTTGTCATTTACGAGGACAGGAAGATTTATGTGTGGGTATGTGACAGAGTTTGGAGAAAAAAAGCAAGAGTTCAGTGTGGATATGTTTAAGTTGGTGATGCCTATTTGATGTCCAAGTGGAGATGGGTACCATGTTGCACAGATGAGCTTGGTGTTCAGGGGAAATGTCTCTACCAGAGGTATGTATACATTTGGGAGTCAAGAGCCTGGACAAAACCAACAAGGATATAAGTGTCAATAGAGAAAAAGGTCTGAGGATAGAGACCTGAGCTTTCCACCATGAAGATGTTGGGACTGAGGATACAGAGTGAAAGCACCTGAGGTAGGAGAACCAGTAGCATACCATGTCCCAGAAGCTACATGAAGAAAGCGTCTGAAATGGGAAACCCATCAACCATGAGAACTGCAGGGAGAGGAATGGGCATTGATCCCCAGGTCTGGGCATGGGGGCCATCAGTGACCTTGCTGAAAGTGGGTTCAGTGGAATATAAGGAATGAAAGCCTACTAGAGTGTAATCAATAAAGAGCTGAGGAAGGAAGAGTGTAGACCACACTTGTGAGGGGTTTTGTTGCAAACCAAGAAGCCATTGCTGGTAGATGATGAAATGTCAAGAGAGACTTAGATTCATTTGCTGGTTTTGTTTCTCCACTTTCTTGGTTAAGATGTTTGCAAGCTGTTGGAAATGAACTCTGAGAGGGAGAAAAGTCATGGTGCAGAAGAAAGAGAACAACTTCTGGCCTGTCACTGAGCGGGTTATATGCTGTGTCCCCACCCAAATCTCATCTTGAATTCCCACATGTTGTGTGAGAAACCTGGTGGGAGGTAATCAAATCATGGGGGCAAGTCTTTTCTATGCTGTTCTCATGATAGTGAATAAATCTCATGATATATGATAGTTTAAAAAAGAGGAGTTCCCCTGCACAAGCTCTCTCTTTGCCTGCTGCCATCCATGTAAGATGTGACTTGCTCTTCCTTGCCTTCCCCCATGATTGTGAGGCTTCCCCAGCCACGTGGAACTGTAAGCCATTTGAACTTCATTTGTAAATTGCCTGGTCTTGGGTATATCTTTATCAGCAGTGTGAAAACAGACTAATATACTGGGTGAGAGGGTCAGGATCTGCAGCACTGTGGAGGGGTCAGCCCTAGCATAGATGGTTCATCTGGTGCAGAACCAGGAAAGAAGGGAGAGCACGTGGGACAGTGCAGATGCACGTGGTGGAAGGGCTCTTCCAGGAGCTTCAGTGAAATGGAAGAAAGTCATCAGTTGAGAGTGGGAGTGGGGAGGGCTGTGGGATGTTTGAGAGGAGACCAGAGGTGAAATAGCTCTTAGAAATGGAAGAATGGAATCAGGAATCTAGCCAGCAGCATGAGGGCACACTTGACATTTGCAATCACAAATATAAAGATAAGGCAGTCAACACACTCAGCTATTCTGATGCTCACTTTGTTAAAACATTCCCTTTTCCCTGAAGGGACAAAGTAAGTGTGTTCCCCATTTAAAAAATATCTACCAATACTACTGACAACTACTTGTCATCCCAGGAATACTTACTTTCCTGTTTTTTCAAAAAAGAAGATAGCTAGCTCATCTGTAGGTCTGGCAGGTCTTTGGAATGTTTTGCCATGAGGTATCCAAAAGCTTTCTGTGGGGACACAGGACTTTTGTGGATATTCACACTCAGTCCAGATGATGGTGATGCCCGCACTGCATCGGCATGGTCTTGTCTTCATAAAATTTACTACATCCTGGCACCCCAGCAGCGTGCACCTTCTGACTTTAGCTTCTGCTGCCTCTTGCTGCTGGCGGATGAGAAAGTGGGCGAATTTCCCCCCCAGTGCTGTCAACGTCTTGTCTCAGAGCTTTTCTAGTATTCTAGTTTCTTCCATGGTTACACAGACACAATTTTACCACAAGGTATTGTTTTTATAAAAAGAAATGGTTTATGTCTAGAATAGATGTTTCCTGGTGCGTCTTCCCATCACAAGTGGTCTTTTTTCTTCCATATTCCACTGTGGAAATAGAATCTAGCAACCCTCATGCACAGAGACGTGTTTGAAACATCTGCATCTTATCCAGCAGCATAGCGAAGCTTCGCGTGGCAGACCTGTCTAATTTGTTCTAAGATCTTCCTCTTTGAAATTTTCAGCGCTGTGTTCTACATCTTCCAATGGTATTTGTGACAGTATTTGTCATCTTGTCTTTCGGCCATAGTTATCATGGCAGGAAGATGGAAAACAGATAAATATAAAAAATAATTTTAGAGAGGAATAAACATTTTAAGAAAAAACACTACACAGTAGGGTATGGTGACTTGGGTGGAAGATAGTGAAGACAATTTTTTTAATTGCATTTTAGGTTTTGGGATACATGTGAAGAACATGCAAGATTGTTGCATAGGTACACATGTGGCAGTGTGATTTGCTGCCTTCCTCCCCATCATCTATATCAGGCATTTCTCCTCAGGCTATCTCTCCCCAACGCCCCACCCCCCGCTGTCCCTCCCCTATTTCCCCCCAACAGACCCCAGTGTGTGATGCTCCCCTCCCTGTGTCCATGTGTTCTCATTGTTCAACACTCACCTATGAGTGAGAACATGCAGTGTGTTTGATTTCTGTTCTTGTGTCAGTTTGCTGAGAATGATGGTTTCCAGGTTCATCCATGTTCCTACAAAGGACATGAATTCATCATTTTTATGGCTGCATAGTATTCCATGGTGTATATGTGCCACATTTTCCCTTGAAGACAATTTTTATAGGGTCATAAGAAAGACCTCCCTGAAGAAAGGCCAGTTGAGCGGAAATGGGAATGGAGGGCCGGGCACGGTGGCTCATGTCTATAATCTCAGCACTTTGGGAGGCTGAGGCGGGTGGATCACTTGAGGTCAGAGGCTCAAGACTAGCCTGGTCAACATGGTGAAACCCCGTCTCTACTAAAAATACAAAAATTAGCCAGGTGGCATGGTGTCGCAAGCCTATAATCCCAGCTACTTGGGAGGCTGAGGCAAAAGAATCGATGGAAGTCAGGAGGTGGAGGTTGCAGTGAGCCAAGATCATGGCAATGCATTACAGCCTGGGCAACAGAGCCAGACCCTGTCACACACACAAAAAAAATAAATAATAATAATAAAAGAAAAGAAATGGGAATGGAGTGACAGACGTGCAAGAATATGAGGGAATGGGTCTTAGGGAGATGGAAAGGCCAGCTAGAAGGGGACCTGATGGCCAAAGGTCTCTTAGCTCTACGGACTGATACTCAGCCAATGCACCCATATTGCCTGTTCCATTTGTTAAAATACTTATACCAGGTGTCCCCTGAAAGTCTCAGCTCCTGGCCACCATCATTGGCTCCCACTAGGGAAGAGAGGACAGACTCTTGGTGGACCAACTGGTGGCAGCAATGGCTGCCTTGGACAGCACACTTACCTTACAGCCAGGTGTGAGGATTGCAGCCTTCATGGTGTTCAGGCTTAGAGAGAGCCAGAGACAGAATTTCCTAAGTAGGGGCCCTACCCTGGCCCCAGCCAGGCATCTGGGGCTTCACTGGAATAGTGGGTGCTCCATGACAGGAAGGAGGCCATGGGGGAAGGAAGGAACCAAGGAGATGATTTGGGGCCTGAGGACACCAGGGTACATGGGACTCCCTCTTTTCCAGTTCTTATTCAACCTCACCTCCATTTAAGGGGACATGGTCATTAAAACCCACCACACGCCTTTGAGTCAAGGCTACTGACATTGATTTTATGAATAAAGTGAGAGCTAATGCATGTTTAGCATTTTGTGAGCCAAGCACCAATCTCAATATATTTGCTCATTTGAAGTTATCATCATCATCTTCTTCATCACCCCATTTTACAGATGAGAAAACTGAAACAAAGAGAGGTCACCTCAAATTTATGTAAGCAGCTGAGCAAGTGAACAGAAGCAGGTAGCTTGGCGGAGACACATACCCAGTTTGGGCCACCGTACTACGACCCTCTCAGGAAGGATTAGGCTCAACCTAACTAAATATGACATTTCACAAAAGACTTTTGTGACTTAGCCAATAATGAGATGCTGAATGACAAGCTCAGATAAAATCGGATAAAGATCCAAAAACTGTTTTAATATACTTGCTCTTAGTTCACCAGAAGCTCAGGAACAATTGACTATTATTAAAATCTTGTTATTTAGAGAAGTTCTCTATTTTGAGACTCTTAGTTACCGAGAAACTACTGATTTACAGGGAACTTACTGGAGGAGTTTGCTGCGTTTCCCTCTGTCAAATCATAGCTGTGATTTGATCCTTTCATTAGTGAGAATATATCAAACACGAGATCATACCAATAACTTCTTTCTCTTTCTTTAACTTTTAAAAACTTTTTCAATTTTTAATTTTGTGGGTACATAGCAGGTTGTACATGTTTATGGAGCACATGAGATGTTTTGATACAGGCACACAATCTATAATAATCCCATCATGGAAAATGGGGTATCCACCCTCCCAAGCATTTATCGTTTCTTACAATCCTTTCTTCCAATTATGCTCTCTCAGTTATTTTAAATGCACAAATAAATCATTATTGACTATAGTCACCCTGCTGGGCTAGCAAATAATAGGTCTTATTCATTCTTTCTATTTCTTTTGTATTCATTAACAATCCCCACCTCGCTCTTCACCATTCCCTGCCCCTGACCAACCACCCTGCCCAGCCTCTGATAACCAATTGTCTATTCTCTATCTCCATAAGTTAGATTGTTTTGATTTTTAGATCCCACAAATAAGTGAGAACATGTGACGTTTGTCTTTCTGTGCTTGGCTTACTTCGCTTAACATAATGACTTCCAGCTCCATTCATGTTATTACAAACTACAGGATTTCATCCTTTTGTATGGCTGAATAGTACTCCATTGCGAATAGTACTACACTTTCTTTATCCATTCTTCTGTTGACAGACACTTAGGTGGCTTCTAAATTTTGGCTATTGCGAACAGTGCTGCAACAAACATGGAGTGCGGATATCTCTTCAGAGTATTGATTTCCTTTCTTTTGAGTACATACCCAGCAGTGGGATTGCTGGATCATATGGTAACTCTATTTTTGGTTTTTAAAGGAGCCTCCAAACTGCTCTCGCTAATGGCTGTACTAATTTACATCCCCACCGACAGTGTTTGAGGGCTCTCTTTTCTCTACATCCTTACCAGTGTTTGCTATTGCCTGTCTTTTGGACATAAACCCTTTTAACTGGGGTGCGATTGTAGTTTTGATTTTCACTTCTCTGATGCTCGATAATGTTGAGTGCCTTTTCACATGCCTGTTTGCCATTTGAATGTCTTCTTTTGAGAAACATCTATTAAAATCTTTTGCCCATTTCTTGATTGGTGTATTAGATTTTTTTTTTCCTGTAGAGTTGTTTGAATTCCTTGTATATTCTGGCTATTAATCACTTGTCAGATGGGTAGTTTGCAAATATTTCCTCCCATTCAGGGGTTGTCTCTTCACTTTGTTGATTGTTTCCACTGCTGTGCAGAAGCTTTTTAATCTGATGTGATCCCATTTGTCCATTTTTGCTTTGGTTGCCTGTGCTTGTGGGTATTAATCAAGAAATTTTTGCCCAAGCAAATGTCCTGGAAAGTTTCCCCAATATTTTCTTTAGTGGTTTCATAGTTTGAGGTCTTATAGTTATGTCTTTAATCCATTTCAATTGATTTTTGTTTATGGTGAAAGATAGGGATCTAGTTTTGTTCTCCTGCATATGGATATCCAGTTTTCCCAGCACCATTTATTAAAGTGACTGTCTTTTCCTCGGTGTATGTACTCGGCCCCTTTGCCAAAAATTAGTAGGTGTGTGGATTTGTTTCTGGGTTCTCTATTCTGTTCCGTTGGTCTATGTGTCTGTTTTTATGCTAATAGCATGCTATTTTGATTGCTATAGCTCTGTAATATAATTTGAAGTCGGGTAATGTGGTTCCTCCAGCTTTGTTCTTTTTGCTTAGGATAGCTTTGGCATTCTGGGTCTCTTGTTGTTCCATATAAATTTTAGGACAGTTATTTCTATTTCTGTGAAGAATATCATTGGAATTTTGATAGGGATTGCATTGAATCTGTAGATTGCTTTGGGTAACATGGACATTTTAACAGTATTGATTCTTCCAATCCATGAACATAGACTCTCTCTCCATTTTTTGGTGCCCTATTCAATTTCTTTCATCAGTGTTTTATAGTTTACATTATAGAGATCTTTTACTTCTTTGGTTAATTCCTAGGTATTTAATTTTATGTTCTGCTATCATAAATGGGATTACTTTTTTGATTTCTTTCTTAGATTGTTCACTGTTGTTGGAAACAGGTTTATAACTTTGGGAAAAATCCACACCGAGACAATGGATCACTCAGCAAGGCTAGTTTACTTCCTGCAGGAAGGGTGCAACTCGAGGCAGTCTTGCCATGAGAGCTCACATGAACAAAGGAAGCAGGGACATTTATAACTTTCATAACCTGATGCAATCGCCTTACTGCTGTGTCCAGTTTCCATTGGCCAGAACAGGACCTCCCATTCTATGCTTGACCCAACTGGGTCAACACTTGGAAATTTCCTGAACAAATAAGGAGAAAGAAGATGAGGAAGAAGAGGAAGCTAGTCAGGAGGTCAGGAAGGTTTTCAAATAAGGAATGGCATGCACCAGGGTTTGGAGCTTGCCCAGTTCTGTTCAGACATGCCAGAGCGAGTCAAGGTAGCTGATTTAAGATGTAGCTGATTTAGATAATATATATATACATGGGTATATGTTTATGCTAATAGCAGATAATGGCCATAGAGCAAGAGATTGTAACTCCTTATAGCCTATAATAACTTTGAAGAACTTTCCCATTTTTCAGAACTGTTCACACCAATAATTTCTGAAAACCAACAAATGACTTAGAGCATTAGACTGATTTAATGAATGCTCTCTGTTACACTGATATCATTTTGTAAGCAGCATTATTTGTGTGTGAGTTTTTTTTTTTTAAGTCTCACTCTGTCACCCAGGCTGGAATGCAGTGGTGCAGTCTTGGCTCACTGCAGCCTCTGCCTTCTGGGTTCCAGCAATTCTCCTGCCTCAGCCTCCTGAGTAGCTAGAATTATAGGCACGTGCTACCATACCCAGCTAATTTTTGTATTTTTAGTAGAAATGGAGTTTCCCCATGTTGGCCAAGCTGGCCTCGAACTCCTGACCTCAAGTGATCCATACCCCTCGGCCTCCCAAAGCACTAGAATTACAGGCGTGAGCCACCATGGCCTGACATTAGTTTTACTATATAGATAAATATAGTTTGGTTCATTTGGAAAATAAAAGATAATATATTTAAAATTTTTGATTTATATAGAAACTTATGTATGACTATGCCTTCCTCTACCAGACGTTAAATATGAGTATTTTGAATATTCTGCCTGGGACCATTGCTGGGTATTTTGATCTAATTCTAAGGCGGTGGAGAAGTCATTGAAGGATTTTGAACAGAGAAATGATGCAGTCTGATTGATGCTTTGAAGTCTTACCCAGGCTGACTATGAAGGATAAGGGCACAATGGAGATGACTAATTGGGAGGCTGTACCAGGAATCCAACCTAAAGATGGTGGTGTACGGTGCCTGGTGTAGGGCACTATAGAGGGGCAATGAGAAACAGATGTGTTTTGAAGGTGATACCAACAATGGACTGGATGGAGTTGTGAGCAAAAGAGAGGAATCAAGATGCCATACTGCAGTGAGTGGAGGAGACTGAGATGATTGTGGTAGATACTGGGGTGAAAACTCAAGATTTGGGACAAAATTTGACACGTCTATCAGAAATACAAGAGAAAATATTGAGGAGAAAGTCCTGACAGGTCTCCAGAATTCCAAGATGTTCTGGCTGGAGATGTGAATTTGGAAGTTGCGGGAAGTAGAAAAGTTCCTTTTTAAAGTTTCCTTTCTTGTTAAAGAATAAATCATAAGTACGCTAATAACTCTGTGAAACCCTATCCTATGTAGCTGTTAGATATGCCATGCTTCAGGCACATAGTACATTCTATGTCCTTGTACTTTTTTTTTCTTTTCTTTTTATTTGGGTTGTCACCAATGTCCTTGTACTTTAACCACGATATCTGTGATGGACATGCTCACAGGCATGTCTCAGCTCTCCATTGCTTTTACTTGTTTAGAAAAGTTTTAAGTTGTTAGCCAATCAGGTTTTAGTTTAAATTGTGAGGCTCCAGCCAACAGAGATCAGACACAGCAGTAAGGATGACCCCAAATGTGTAAGGAATAAATTTGTGTGTTTTCCTTTGTTCACTGTACTCTCATGGCAAGGTGGCTAGTGAGAGTGCCCTTCCTGCAGTCCAGAAAGTAAAAATTGTGTTGCTGAAAGATCCTTTGTCTCAGTGCTAATTTTTCTTTGCAGCACCAAGTATCTATTTCCAACAGAAGTCATCAGTCTATGTGGGAGATTTAAAGCCATAGACAAAGTGAAGACACCTAGGAAGTGACAGTAGATGGCAGGTGGGAGAGGAGAGCCCAGGGCTGAGCTGCAGGACACCATGGCATTGGAAGTCAAGGACAGCAAATTGGTAGGGTGCAGTGGCTCACGCCTGTAATCCCAGCACTTTGAGAGGCTGAGGTGAGCGGATCATGAGGTCAGGAGATCCAGATTATCCTGGCCAACATCGTGAAACCCCATCTCTACTAAATACAAAAAAATTAGCCAGGGGTGGTGGTGTGCGCCTGTAGTCCCAGCTACTCAGGGGGCTGAGGCAGCAGAGTCACTTGAACCTAGGAGGTGGAGATTACAGTGAGCCAACATGGCACGATTGCACTCCAGCCTGGCGACAGAGTGAGACACCATCTCAAAAAAAAAGAAGAAGTCAAGGATAGCAGAAGCATCCAAGCATCCAGCAAAGACAATGGAGAAGGAGGAGAACCAGAGGAGTGTGGTGACCAGAAGCCACATGAAGTATATTTCGAGAAGAAAGAAATGTCAAATGCTACTAAGAGTTTGGGTGAGTTCAGGATAGGACTCAGCAAGATAAACGTACTGACACAGTGATTTCAGGAAAGTGATAAGGATAAAAGATTAATTGGAGCAGGCTTAAGGCAGAGTGGGAGGAGGGAAAGGGGACACAAGTGGTGACAACTTCCTGAAAGGGGGAGCAGAGACTCGGGGAGTAGCTGGAGGGAGCTGAAGGGAATATGAATGATTGCAGCATTTTGTATGCCAGTGGAAATAAAGTGTGGGTTACACAGGAGAGAGACAGGAGAATCACAGAAGTGACCCCTCGAGTGGGCGACAGGGACAGATCTGGCTCTGATGAGGCCACCCCAGGGGCTGCATTATTCTCATGTGACCAGGTCACGGGAATTCAAGGAATGTGGCCACCACTCAGGCTACGGCTCTGACCTGCAGGGTGTGGCCACATTAGGCTGGTCCCACTGCCTCCTCCCACCCCTGATACTGCCAACATCCCAGGGCTTGGATCTCAGGACAAGTCAGCTAAAAGTTGAGCTAAAGAGGTGTGGCAATAGCTTAATACTATCTTAAGGAGGCAACAGAGCAGAGCCCCTGGACTCAAGAGAGTAGATTTAAGTCCTGGCCCTGCTACTTCCCTGCTAGCTATATGGCCTGGACAAATAGCTTCAATGAGTCTCAGTTTTCTCATCCGCAATATGAGGGTGATAACTTTACCAAACCACCTTATGAGGCTTGAAGGCGTAAATGAGATGATGGATATACAGGTACATGGAAAAGTGTGGTACAAATGCCATAAATTGTCATTAGGCTTACTTTGCAAGAGCCTCCCAATTTCCTCACTGACATAAATATGTATCACTTCAAGATCATCAGTCAAAAGGGAGGGGTAGACATATGATTATCTTCAAAGCTTTCTGGGAGCCTATTAAATGCTAATCACAAGGCACAGGGATGATCCAGAAAGCAAACCTCAGCCTTGCTGCTTCTCATCCACCCTCCATGTTGCTGCTGGAGAAAAGAAAGTGTCCAGTACTTGCCCTCTGGATGGATCCTCCAGGCGCTCCAAGGCCTGCTGGGAGCCTGGTCTGCCCAACCTGAAACTGAAACCGCCTGCAGCCTGCATAGCCCTGGGGAAGGCACAGACTCTGTCAGGTGCTGTACCAGGCCCATTACCCAAATGATCTCCTAGCTGTTGTCATTAAAAATAAAGGAGGCCGGGTGCGGAGGCTCACACCTGTAATCCTAGCACTTTGGGAGGCCGAGGTGGGTGGTTCACCTGAGGTCAGGAGTTCAAGACCAGCTTGGCCATCATGGTGAACCCCCATCTTAAAAAAACAAATAAAAAAAAACAGTAAAGAAAACGGAGGCTCAGGAGGTCAAATCAGGTCACCAACCAGGAAGAGGCCAAGAGGAACTTAACTGAGGTCTGCCTGTTCCAAAGAGCCTGCTTTTTCTACTAACAGACCAAGTGCTTCATTAAGGTTTCTTTAGTGAATGAATGGATGAATGAATGAATAAAGTACTCTGATGCAAAATCACTTAGTCAAAGGAGCTCAACAGCCAGAAGGCACAGCCCCAATTAAACAGAAGCAAAACAACCTTCTAAGAGTACGGCTTAAATAACTCAAGAGTTTCCCAAACTCCTGAGCGATAAGATCTCAGGCAAGTTGCAGAACCTGTTGGGAGCTGGTTTATCCATTTATAGGCTTGGGGCAAACCGGTCTTGCTCCTCCCTCCCTTCCAGGAAGGAGAGTAACAGAGCCACAGAAATTAAGTCTCTAGCCATGAGCATTAAGATCTTTGAAAGGTGGCTTCTGGCTGATGACCATCCCATGGCCAGGACTAGCTACCTAATTTGTGGGAACCAAGACAAAATAAAAATATGTAGCCCGTTGCTCAAAAGCTAGTAAGAATTTCAAGGTCAGACGCAGTGGCTCCCTCTTGTAATCCCAGCACTTTGGGAGGCTGAGGTGGGCGGATCACAAGGTCAGTAGTTGGAGACCAGCCTGGCCAACATGGTGAAACCCTGTCTCTATTAAAAATACAAAAATTAGCGGGGCATAATGGTGCAGGCCTGTAATCCAAGCTACTGGGAGGCTGAGGTAGGAGAATTACTTGAACCTGGAGGCAGAGGTTGCAGTGAGCCGAGATTGCACCACTACATTCCAGCCTGGGCAACAGAGTGAGAACTGCCTCAAAAACAACAAAAACAAAACAAAAACAGAAATTCTGTGAAGATGAAACAGCTTTATATTGGAAGACGATACCATCTCTGACTTTCACAGATAAAGAGGAGAAGCTGATGTCTGGTTTTAAAGCTTCAAAGGACCACTGATTCTCTTGTTACAGGCTAAGGCAAGCTGATCACTTTAAGTTGAAGTCAATGTTCATTTGCCATTTTGAAAATCCTAGGGTTCTTAAGAATTATGCTTAATCTATTCTGCCCGTGCTCTCTAATTGGAACAACCAAGCCTAGATTACAGCATCTTTGATTATGGCATGATTTACTGAATATTTAAGGCCCACTGTTGAGATCTACTGCTCAGAAAAAAAAAAAAAAGATTTATTTCAAATTGTAACTACTCATTGATAATGGAGGACCTGGTCATCTGAGGGCTCTGATGGAGATGTACAAGGTTAGTGTTGTTTCCCTGCCTATTTATACAACATCCATTCTGCAGCCCATGAATCCAGGAGTAATTTCAAATTTCAAGTCTTATTATTTAAGAAATTCACTCTGTAAAGCTATAGGTGCCTAGATAGTGATTTCTCTGAGTGTCTGGGGAAAGTAAATGGAAAACCTCTGGAAGAGTTTCACCATTCTAAATGCCATTAAGAACATTTGTGATTTATGAGAGGAGGTCAAAATCTCCATATTAGCAGGAGTTTGGAAGAAGTTGATTCCTCCTCTCATGGATGGCTTTGACGGGTTCAAGACTCAGTGGAGGAAGTCACTGCAGATGTGGTGGAAACAGCGAGAGAACTAGAATTACAAGTATAGTCTGCAGCTGTGACTGATTTGCTGCAATCTCATGGTGAATGGGTGCAGAGTTGCTTCTATGGATGAGCAGAGAAAGTGGTTTCTTGAGCTGGAGCCTACTCCTGGTGAAGATGCCACAAACAGTATTGAGGCCGGGCGCGGTGGCTCACGCCTGTAATCCCAGCACTTTGGGAGGCCAAGGCGGGTGGATCACGAGGTCAAGAGATCCAGACCATCCTGATCAACATGGTGAAACCCCGTCTCTACTAAAAATACAAAAAATTAGCTGGGCACGGTGGTGCGTGCCTGTAATCCCAGCTACTCAGGAGGCTGAGGCAGGAGAATTGCCTGAACCCAGGAGGTGGAGGTTGCGGTGAGCCGAGATTGTGCCATTGCACTCCAGCCTGGGTAACAAGAGCTCAACTCCGTCTCAAAAAAAAAAAAAAAAAAAAAAAACAGTATTGAAATGACAACGAAGGATTTAGAATATTCCATAAACTTAGTTGATAAAGCAGTGGCAGGATTTGAGAGGAGTGACTCCAAAGTCGAGCGCAGTTCTGCTGTGGGTAAGACGCCGTCCAACAGCATGACATACTGCAGAGAGATCCCCCATGAAAAGAAGAACGAACTGATGCGGCAAACTTCATCGTTGTCTTATTTTGTGACATTGCCGCAGCCTCTGCAGCCTTCAGCAGCCACCGCCCACACTCGGCAGTCAACAACATTGAGGCCAGACCCTCCACCAGCAAAAAGACTGGGACCTGCTGAAGCTCAGCAGGTTAAGATGCATTTTTGTACATATAGTCAACCAATTTCATCACCTTTTATTGAAAAGATTGTCTTTTCCCCCATTTGTCTCGACACCTTGCTGAAAATCAACTGACCATATGTGTGGGTCTGTTTTGGAGCTCTCTGCTCTGTT
The DNA here is from genome assembly GCF_049354715.1 of Callithrix jacchus. Lineage (NCBI taxonomy): Eukaryota > Metazoa > Chordata > Mammalia > Primates > Cebidae > Callithrix > Callithrix jacchus. The sequence goes on from NC_133515.1 coordinate 105,151,405, forward strand.
TCATTGAAACCAGATAGCATAAATCTTCCAATTTTGTTCCTCTTCACAATTGTTTTGGCTATTCTATGTATAACATTTTTTACATTGCATATGAAATTTCTTTCTTTTGTTTTTGAGATAGGGTCGTGCCATGTTGCCCCGGCTGGTCCCAAACCTCTGGGCTCAAGCAACCTTCCATCTTGGCCTCTTAAAGTGCTGGGATTGCAAGTGTGAGCCACCACACCTGGTCTGCTTATTACATTTTTTAAAGAAAAAGAAAGACCTGCTAAGATTTCGAATATAATTGCGTTGAATCTAGAGAATCGCTTTTAGGGAGAATTGCCATTTAAAGAATATCAAGTCTTCCAATCCATGAGTGTGGTGAATTCACCATTCATATTCACCTTCCTTCATTTCTCTCAGCAATGTTTGATAGTTTTCAGAGCATATCAATGCACACATTTGTTAAACTTATCCCCATTTCATAACTGTGTGTGTGTGTGTGTGTGTGTGTGTGTGTGTGAGAGAGAGAGAGATTCCTTTATGTTCCCAAAGTGTACCAAAAGGAAATTGGTTAAGGATTGTGGTTAGCTGAATTCCAGTCAGGTAAGATTTTACCGTATTTGGTGCTCACAATAATAGCTTCAAATTATATCATACCCCATATTCAAAAACCTTTATTGAGAAATAATTTACAAACGGAATAGGAAACAATTGAATGGGCTGATTATGTAAGTCATGCTATATTCTTGAGGTACAGTCAAAAAATAACATTATGCAACAATGATTTTCAGACAGAGCCAGGGTGTCTTACCAGATCAGGCAGGCATCAGGGTGTTGCTTCTGTTCTGATCTCAAGAGCTCTAGTTTTACCCATTTTGGCTCTTGAGGGCCCTAGAAAAATTTTGTTTCAAACAGAGTTCCAAGAAGAAAATTTTTAAAAATCATTATTGAAAAAGAATTTTTAATTATTGAGAAATATGATAATAGAATTATAAGCAGATTGCAAAAGAATGTATTTTATGTCCCTTTTCGGGGGAAAAAGAAGAAATAGGTGTATAGAAAACAGTCAGAAGGTTACACATACATCAAAACACATAATTATTTCTGTGCAATTGGCTTATGAATTATTTCTAGATGTTTGTCCTTTCTAAATATGTATAATGTAACATGTATTATCATTCTCTAATGAACACAGAATAAACTAAAATTCCTTAGCATATGACTCAAACTCTCCATCATCTGACATAAAATGTCTTTCTAGGCCGCGTGCAGTGGCTCACACCTGTAATCCCAGCTCTTTGGGAGGCCGAAGCGGGTGGGAGTTGGAGACGAGGCTGACCAACATGGAGAAACCTCTTCTCTACTGAAAATACAAAATTAGCTGGGCATGGTGGCACCGGCCTGTAATCTCAGCTACTTGGGAGGCTGAGACAGGATAATTGCTTGAACCTGGGAAGCAGAGGTTGCAGTCAGCCGAGACTGTGCCATTGCACTCCAGCCTGGGCAACATGAGCGAAACTCCATATCAAAAAATAAAAATAAAAAATGTCTTTCTAGACTCTTTGCTAAGTCGCAATTCATCAGGGTCACAAGTTCTAGCCTCAAGGAAATTCTGTTTCCTGAGTTTACCCTGTGCTCCCTGCTCCACACCTTCTCAAGGCTAAGTTCTTGGTCCAGAACTTTCTAATCACACACTACCACTTCCCATGGGAATTCAGCCATTCACAGCGTACATCATAATAAGTTAAAGTAATAAACGATTCAAGTATACCGCACAGAGAGTATAGTTCCAACCATTTGAAGAAAAACAATGCAAAGAGAAAACTGGAAGGAACCACGTAAATAACGCACCATGGCACCTGCACGCTGGGCTGATAATGTTTCTGGTTACTGGTTTGTTTGACTCGGTAAATCACTTTACCCTCTGAGTTTTTGATTCCTTGCAGGCTGTGAGAAGGATGAACTGAGACGATGTGAATTGCCCTGTAAACTGTAATGGGATGTTGCAATGGGAGCTACACATTTGACACGTGAGCTGTGTGAAGCTGTCCCCTTTGAGGCGGACGCTCTGTCACCCCACACTGTCTAGCATTCCGCACTCAACAAATGGCTGCTGATTTAGTCCTATACCAATTCTGAAAATAGAGCAATAATTCCTTTGCATCCTGAAATGTTAACGGTAGACCTGGGATTTAACAAAAGCCTGTGCTCCAGAGAGCCTAGGATTGTCATCAAGATTGGATTTTCCTTTGCTGTTCCCAAGACTTGCGGCCTTCATAAGCCATCCAGGCCCCAGGCCAGTAATCAATGGGCTCTGGTACAGCCCAGAGGGGCACTTCGGTCTTACTAAAAACAGAAAACTATAGGCCAGAGAAACACTTACACCGAAGACGACTCTGGAGCTCTGGGCAGTCACTGACTCCCCACCTCTCTAAGCAAGAGGATGCCCAGAACCACCTGTGTGCAAGTCCACCTGCTCATGGCCCTTATCAATCAAGCAGGCTCCAGGAGCACCGAGAGGATGGCCGGCCACCACCTCCCATTCCTCAGAGGGGACACTGAAGCCACAAGTGGGGAAGCGACTTACCAAATGTATATGCTCCTTAGTGCAGCTGGTTGGCACTGGAACCAGAGCCTACCCAAGTGTTCATTTCAGCTGAGATTGCTTTAGGGAAGCAGGGATTCCACTCTGCTTGATAGCCTCAGCAACAGGCAGAGCCTGGCTACAGCTGGTTTCCCTGAATCTTTGCTGGACACAACTGTGCCTAAGGAGACATCAGCATGTCACTTTCCTTGACACCCAACTACTGCCCCCAGAAGAGATTCTTTTCACGCTAAGAAAGACCCCACTGCCTGTCCAGGAAGCCATGAAGAGATCTACAAACATCGGCCACCGTGATCCATTATGGGTAGAAGCAACAGTGAAAATCACAACGGTGAGACCAGGACCGAAGGACAAGGACGACTCTGACCAGCAGAGGGAGGGAAGCCCAGGCTGGACTCTATGTGGCTGGAGCTTCCAAGGTTGGTTTTTCTTTTCTTTTCTTTTCAAACACAGTTTTACTCTTGTTGCCCAGGCTGGAGTGCAGTGACGCTGTCTCAGCTCACTGCAACCTCCACCTCCTGGGTTCAAGTAATTCTCCTGCCTCAGCCTCCCAAGTAGCTGGGATAACAGGTCTGTGCCACCACGCCCGGCTAATTTTGGATTTTTAGTAGAGATGGGGTTTGACTGTGTTGGCCAGGTTGCTCTCGAACTCCTGACCTCAAGTGATCCTCCCAAAGTGCTGGGATTACAGGTGTGAGGCACCACAACCAGCCATTCTTGGACCTGTAAATGCTGACTCAGAATGCTTTAAAACAGTGTGAGGGCAAACAAAATAAGCCTGACCAGGGTAGCCAGCAGTCTGCCACCTCCAGGATGGACATCTGTCTGATGGCAACCGAGTCTAGGCTCTTGGGGGCAAAACCTCTGGAGTGTTGGGGAAAGATGGCCGCCAGCAGAGGGACCCGCTTCTTCTGTGTAAGCCTCAGGCTCCTCATTTGCAAGACAGAATCTGTAATATATACCCCCTAGGGCTGTTGGGAGGATTAAATAAATGACGTGGGGGAAACTG